>NW_026988445.1:17510000-18715000 GCF_030222135.1 Aotus nancymaae | reverse complement strand
GGCTATGTGGGCTTTAATGTGTTTTTTTCCAATTCTGTGAATGGTAGCTTGATGGGGGTAGCACTGAGTCTATAAATTACTTTAGGCAGTATGGCCATTTTCATGATATTGATTCTTTCTAACCATGAGCATGGAATATTCTTCCATCTGTTTGTGTCCTCTCTTATTTCCTTGAGCAGTGGTTTGTAGTTCTCCTTGAAGAGGTCCTTTGCATCCCTTGTTAGTTGCATTCCTAGGTATTTTATTATCATTATAGCAATTGTGAATGGGAGTTCACCCATGATTTGGCTCTCTGTTTGTCTGTTGTTAGTGATAGGAATGCTTGTGATTTCTGCACATTGATTTTGTATCCTGAGACTTTGCTGAAGTTGCTTATCAGCTTAAGGAGATTTGGGGCTGTGATGATGGAGTCTTATATATACAATCATGTCGTCTGCAAATAGAGACAATTTGACTTCCTCTTTTCCTAATTGAATATCCTTTATTTCTTTTTCTTGCCTGATTGCCCTGGCCAATCAGAACTGGCCCTGGACTTCCAATATTATGTTGAATAGGAGTGGTGAGAGACGGCATCCTTGTCTTGTGCCATTTTTCAAAGGGAGTGTTTCCAGTTTTTGCCCATTCAGTGTGATATTGGCTGTGGGTTTGTCATAAATAGCTCTTATTATTTTGAGATATGTTCCATCGATACCTAGTTTATTGAGTGTTTTCAGCATAAAAGGCTGTTGAATTTTGTCGACAGCCTTCTCTGCATCTCTTGAGATAATCACGTGGTTTTTGTCTTTGGTTCTGTTTATTTGATGGATTATGTTATAGATTTGCCTATGATGAACCAGTCTTGCATCCCCAGAATGAAGCCTACTTGATTGTGATGGATAAGCTTTTTGATGTGCTGTTAGATTCTGTTTGCCAGTATTTTATTGAGGATTTTCACATCAGTGTTCATCATGGATATTTTTTAGTTGTGTCTTTGCCAGGTTTTGGTATCAGGATGATGTTGGTCTCATAAAATGAGTTCGGGAGGATTCCCTCTTTTTATATTGTTTGGAATAGTTTCAGAAGGAATGGTACCAGCACAGGTCTATTTCTTGAGCTTGTTCAATTAATATATGTGTCTGGTTTGCTAATACCAAACTCTCTTGATAACTACCATTTTAGAGTGAGCTTTGAAATACTGTGATTTTTCCAGCTTTGCTTTTCTTCTTCAGTATTGTGTTGGCTATTCTGCTTTTGTTTATTGTTGTCATTGTTTTGCCTTTCATACAAATTTTAGAATCAGATTTCTAGATTTGCAAAATGTCGTTAGGATTTTGAATGGGTTTATGCTGGATTTGTAGATCAAGTTGTAAAGAATCAATGTTTTAACAATATTCAGTCTTCCAACCTATGACCATTAAATACTATTCCATGTATTTAGTCTTCTGTTTCTTTCATCAGATTTCTATAGGTTTTTGCACATAGATATTGTACATATTTTGTTTTATTTATACACACATGTTTTGTCTTATTTGGTGCTATTGTAGAGGTGTATTTATTTTTTTAATTTTAAATTCCAATTGTTCCTTGCTTGCATATGAGAAAGCAGTTGACTTTTGTTTACTGACTTAGTATAGGGCAGCTTTGCTATTCTGACATATTAGTTCTGAATCTTTATGTTTAGAGTAGTTTCTTTGTACCAAACTTATAGCTAGTAGTTGGTTCCTTTTTTACAAGAAGGCTTTTTTTAATTTCTTTTTTTATAGTTGGTTTTTTTTAAAAATCTACTCTAGCACTTTGTTTCTTAATTTGTGTATTTAGACCATTCACATTTGAATTGACTGTTGATATGCCTAAATTAATACATACTATGTTTGTAACTATAATTTTGATATTTCAAGAATGTTACATACTTGGAATCATACAATATATAACTTTTGGGGATTGTCTTTTTTACTCACTTTTCTAATATTTTTTTCACATGATATTCTTCATCCAGGTTGTTGTAGAGATCAGTAATTTATTACTTTTCATTACCATATGGTAGTTCCATGCTAAATTTCTAAGGAAAATGACAGAGTGGCTATACTATTTTACATTTCCACCAGGATTGCATGAGTGATCCATTTTCTCTGCATCCTTGCCAGCATTTGATATTGCCACTATATTTTTAAACTTTAACGACTCTGATGGATGTGTCATGATATCTCATTGTAGTTTTAATTTACATTTTCATAAAGGTTAGTGATATGGAATATTTTTTAGATGCTTATTCTCCGTTTGTGTATATTCTTTGGTAAAATGACTTCATATAGTTTTTATATGGTCTAGATTGGATTGTCTGGGTTTTTTACTGTTTAATTTTGAGAATTCCTTATATACTCTATATATTTTTTTCTTTTTTGTGGGGTTGGGGGATGGCGTCTCGCTCTGTCACCCAGGCTGGAGTGCAGTGGGGTGATCTCGGCTCACTGCAACCTCTGCCTGCTGGGTTCAAGTGATTCTCCTGCCTCAGCCTCCCTACTGGCTGGGACTACATGTGCACGCCACCACGCCTGGCTAATTTTTGTATTTTTAGGCAGGGTTTCACCATGTTGGCCAGGCTGGTCTCAAACTCCTGACCTCAGGTGATCCACCTGCCTCAGCCTCCCAAAATGCTGGTATTACAGGCGTGAGCCATCGCACCTAGCCTTGTATACTCTAGATTTGATTCCCTTGTTGGATGTGTCATCTGCAAATATTTTCTCCCACTTGGTAGCTAGTCTTTTCCTTCTCTTAATAGGATCTTTCAAAGTTCAAAAAGTTTTAATTTCTGCAAAGTCTAATTTATCAATATTTTCTTTTATTGATCATAATTTTGTGTGAAGTGCAAAAAACTCTTTGCCTGGTTCCAAACCCCAAGATTTTCTCCTAAGTGTTTTTTTTTTTAACAGTTTTATACTTTTCATTTTACACTTAAATCTGTGATGTATATTGAGTTAATATGAGTTATGAGACTTAGGTAAAGGGTTGTTCGTTTTGCTTTTGTTTTTAAAGCTTTTTTTTTTTTTTGCCTATTTATGTCTAATTATTCCAGCACCATTTGTTGAAATGACTGTCTTTCCTTCCTCGAATAGCTTTTGCACATTTCTCAAAATCAGTTGCACATGTTTGTGTGAGTATATTTCTGAGTGCTGTATTTTATTCTATTGACCCATCTGTTTAATCCCTCTACCAATACCAAGAAGTCTTGATTACTGTAAGAATTGAAATGGGGTACGTGGATTCTTCCCACTTTATTTTTTTCCAACATTATTTTAGCTATTCTAGTTACCTTTGCCCTTCCCTAATAAATTTTAGGTTAATTTTTATTGCAGCTATAAAAAAACACACTTGCTGAGATTTTAATAGGAATTGCTTTAAACTTCTATATCAGCTTAGAGAGAATTGACATCTTTTCTATGTTGAGTCTTTCAATCTGTAACTACAGAAGCCATTTATTTATCTTTTGATTTCTTTTTTTAGAATTTTTCAACTTTTAGCTTATAAATTGTACACAAGTTTTGTTATATTTACAACTATATAATCCTGTTTTTGAGTGAGTATGAATTGAATTGTATGTTTAATTTCAGGATGTGTGGGTTTATTGCTAGCATATAGAGATAGAATAGATTTTTGTAAGCCTGAATTTACTTGTTAGTTTTGGGAAGGTTTTGTTTGTTTGTTTGTTTTTATAGGTGCCTTGGGATTTTCTATGTAGGTAACCATGCGATCTGCAGGTAAGGATCATTTTATTTCTTCTTTTCTGATCTGTATACATTTTACTTTATTTTCCAGTCTTATTGCACTAGCTAACACCTCCAGCACTATGTCAAATAAGAGTGGTGAAAGTAGATCCCTACCTTCTTTCAGACATTAGAAAGAAGGCATACAACTTTCACCATTAAGTATGAATGAGTTGTTTTTTGTAGTTCTTTATCCAGTCAAAAAAGTTCCCCTTATGTTCCTATGCATTTTTACATAAATGAAATTTCCATTTTGTCAAATGCTTTTCTATATTGGATGATGTAATTCTGTGATTTTTTTTTAGCCTATTAATATAGTGGATTACATTGATTGATTTTTGAAAATTAAACCAACTTTGCATCCCAGAAACAAAACCCATTTGGTTATGGTCCATATTCTTCTTAAGTGTTTATGAATGCTATTTGTTAATATCTTGTTAAGAAATTTCATCTATATCATGAGAGATATTGAGCTATATTTTTGTGTATGGGGTGTTGTGGTCTTTTGTATATATTGTCTTTGTCTGGTTGTGGTATCAGGGTAATACTAGCTTCATAAAATGAATTGTAGTATCCCTTCCTCTCCTATTTTCTGGAGAGATTGTGTGGAATTGGCATTAATTCTTTAAACATTTGTTAGAATTCTCCAATTAAGCCATCTGGGCCTGGAGAATATTTTGAAGGAGTTTTTAAAATTATAAGTTAAATTTCCATAAAAGTTGTAGGGATATTCAAATTACCTATTTCATACTGGGTTTTCTGATAGCTTTGTTTTGGAAATGATCTGTTTCGTCTATCTTCTAAATTGACAAATTTACTTTTGTTCTGTTGTACTACGTGTTGTTGTTCATAGTATCCTCTTTTTGCCCTTTCTATATCTGTAGGTTCCTTAGTGATATCTACTGTTTCACTCCTGATATTATTGTTTTCTTTGTCAGTCTTTCTAGGGGTTTCTTAATTTTATTGATCTTTTCAAAGAGCTAACTTTTTGTTTCATTGATTTTCTTTATTTTTGTTTTATTTGTAATTTCATAGATTTCTGCTTTTATTATTATTATTATT
The DNA here is from genome assembly GCF_030222135.1 of Aotus nancymaae. NCBI lineage: Eukaryota > Metazoa > Chordata > Mammalia > Primates > Aotidae > Aotus > Aotus nancymaae. The sequence goes on along the minus strand of NW_026988445.1, from coordinate 18,710,198 downwards.
TTTTTTTTTTTTAAGAAAGAAAGAGAAAGGGGCAGAGAGAACAGGAGTCTTGCTCTATTGCCCAGGCTGGAATGCAATCTAAAAATAGGTATTAAAAACCTCTTTTATGCCGATAATTGTGCTTAACAGTGGAGACAGGAAGGAATAAGGGAAGAAAATAACAAATGAACAGCCAACCAATATTTCATTTAAGTCTGTGAAATGCTATGCAAATGCTGAAGAGTGATTTACTTCCAATTATGTGGTCACTTTCAAAATAGGTATAATGTGATACTGAGAAAAATGTATGTTCTGTGGACCTGGGGTGAAGAATTCTATAAATATTCACTGAGTTTACTTGTTCTAGGTCTGAGTTCAAATCATAGATGTCCCTGTTAATTTTCTATCTCATTGATCCGTCGAATATTAACAATGTGGTGTCAAAGTCTTCCGCTGTTATTGTGCGGTAGTCCAAGTCTCTTTATAAGTCATTAAGAACTTGTCTTATGTATCTGGGTGTTCCTATATTGGGTGCATATATATTTATGATCATTGACTCCTGTTGTTGCATTGATCCTTTTACCATTATGTAATGTCCTTTTTTGTTTCTTTTAGTCTTTGTTACTATTAAAGTCTATTTTGTCAGAGATGAAAGTTACAACTCCTGTGTTTTTTTTGTTTTTGTTTTTGTTTTTTGCTCTCCATTTGATTGGTAAGTCTTCCACCAACCCTTTGTTTTGAGTCTTTGTGTGTCTTTGCTTATGAGATGGATCTGGATACAGCGTACCGATAGGTTTTGACTTTTTATTCAATTTGCCTGTCTGTGTCTTTGATTGGGGTATTTAATCCATTTAAATTTAGGATTAATCTTGATATTTGTGAGTTTAATATTGTCGTTTAATGCTAGCTGGCTATTTTGCCCATTAGTTGATATAGATTCTTCATTATGGAGATACTCTTTACCTTTTGGTAAGTTTTTGGGATGACTGATACTGGTTGTTCTTTTCTGTGTATAGTGCTTGTTTCAGAAGCTCTTGTAAAGCAGGCCTGGTGGTGATGAAATCTTTGAGTGCTTGCTTGTTTGTGAAAAGTTTTATTTTTCCTTCATTTATGAAGCTTAGTTTGGCTGGATATGAGATTCTGGGTTGAAAATTCTTTTCTTTGAGGATATTGACTATTGACCCCCACTCTCTTCTAGTTTGTAGGGTTTCTGCTGAGAGATCTGCTGTGAGTCTGATAGGCTTCCCTTTATGGGTAACCTGACCTTTCTCTTTAGCTGCCCTTAGAACTTTCTCCTTTATTTCAACCCTGGTGAATCTAACAATTATGTGTCTTGGGGTTGCTCTACTTGAGGAATGTCTTTGTGGTGTTCTCTGGATTAGCTGGAATTGAGTATTGTCCTGCCTTACTAGGTTAGGAAAGTTTTCCTGAATAATATCCTGAAGAATATTTTCCAGCTTGGATTCATTCTCTTCATGACATTCAGGTACGCCTATCAAATGTAAATTAGGTCTTTTCACATAGTCCCATATTTCTTGGAGACTTTGCTCATTCCTTTTTACTTTCTTCTGTAATCTTGTCTTCTCGTTTCATTTCATTAAGTTGGTCTTCGACCTCTGATATCCTTTCTTCTGCTTGATCAATTTGACTGTTAAAACCTGTGCATACTTCACGGAGTTCTCGTATTGTATTCTTCAGTTCCATTAATTCACTTATATTCCTCTCTAAATTGTCTATTCTCGTTAGGATTTCGTCAAACCTTTTTTCAAAGTTCTTAGTTTCTTTACATTGGGCTAGAACATGTTCTTTTAACTCACAGAAGTTTCTTATTATCCACCTTCTGAAGCCTAATTCTGTTAATGGAATGCACTCGTTTTCCATCAGGCCTTGTTCCCTTGTTGATGAGGAACTGTGATCCCCTGTAGAGGGAGAGGCATTCTGATTTTGGTATTCTCAGCCTTTTTACGCTGGTTTCTTCCCGTCATTGTAAATTTATCCACCTGTCATCTTTGTAATTACCGACTTTCAAATTAGGTCTCTGAGTGGATGTCAAACTTGTTGATTCCCCGTGCCAGAATCTGAGCAACCCACTGCGCTGGCTAAAACAGCGGCGTTAAGATTCATGGTGCTTTTCTGCCTGGGAATCTCTGGTCTGGCTTCCTTCTTGAGTCCCTTTTTCAATCAGCTGAATAGGTGACTCTGCCTTCCCGGAGCTCCAAACATTGAGCAAAAGGGAACCCAGTCCCATTTACTCTGCACCGAGAACTGCCGCGCTGGCCACAAGAGTCACCCTGGCGACCTGTGGGGCTCCTCTGCTGGGAATCTCCTGGTCTGTGAGTAATAAAAATTTGTCTGAAAGTGTGGCATCCTCTCGTTCTCTGCGCTTTCACTGGGAGCTACAATCCTGAGCTGCTAGTAATCGCAGATTTCTGCTTTTATCTTTATTATTTCCTTTCTTTTCTTGCTTGTGATTTATTTTGCTCTTCTTTTTATGGGGGCTCTTGAGGTGAGATATTGTTATCAATTTCAGACTTTTCCTGTTTTCTAATGTATGCATTTAGTACCACAAATTTCCTTCTGTGCACTGCTTTAACTGTGCTCCACAAATTTTGAAATGTTATACATTCATTTTCATTCAATTGAATGTATTTTTCTTATTTTCCTTAAGACTTCCTCTTTGAATCATGAATTATTTACAAGTGTGTCATTTTCCAAGGTTCTGGATATTTTTGTGTTATCTTTCGATTATTCATTTCTAGGTTGATTTATTTATGGTCAGAGTACACTGTATGATTTCATTTCTCTTCATTTTTGTTGAGTTTTTTTGTTTGTTTGTTTTGGCTTCTATGTGTTTGTATGTCTGTAGCCTAGAATATGGTCTATCTTTGTATCTGTCCATGAACACTTAAAAAGACCATGTGTTCTCCTATTCTTGGAGAATCAATAAAAGTTGATTATATTCTGTTGCATTAAAATGTTGTTGAGTTCTGCTATATTGTTATTTTTTCTGTCTAATTATTCCATCAACTGTTGAGAGTGGTGTGTTGAAGTTTCCAACCATAATTGTGATTTGTCTGCTTTTTCTTTCAGTTCTATTAGTTTTTGCTTCACATATTTGTGGTGTTTGCTATATTCACATTTAGGACTGGTAGATCTTCCTGGTGGATTGATCTTTTTATCATTACATAATGTCTCTTCTGATAATTTCTTTGCTTTATCAAGTTTATTTGATAATGATATCACTATTCCTGTTTTTGGTTGATGTTTGCGTAATACGTATTTTTTCATCCTTTTACTTTAAAACTGTTTATATCGTTAAATAGACAGCATATAGTTGAGTTATGGTTGTTATTCCATTCTGCCAATATTTTTCTTTAATATATTTGGACCATTTCATTTAATGTAATTATTGATATGGTAGTGTTTACGGTTGCCTTTGTTGTTGTTGTTTTTGTTGTTGTTGTTTTCACTTCGTTTTTTCTTTTTTCTTTTTTTTTATTATTATACTTTAAGTTCTAGGGTGCATGTGAAGAACATGCAGGTTTGTTATAGAACACAGTCAGGCACACAGTAGATATGAAATATAACTCCAGAATGTTGCATATTGCCTTCTTACAATGACTGTTCCTTAACATATCCTAAGTCACTTACAGAGGCTGACTTGAACTCGGTGCTATTCCCAGTCTGCACAGGCTCAGGAGTAGACTGGTTTGCAGAAGTTCCATACAGCCACTGCATAAGCAAAACACATTTTCTGGGCTTTCAGGGATACCTATTCAACATCAGCTGCCACCCAGGATGGTTCAGGGAAAGAATTTCACAAGCTCTGCACTATGCCTGAAAACAAAGAACACACTCTAGTGCATCTGTGTTCCGAGGAAGACAGGAAATGCCTCAGTGATGAGACCACTGGTGTATGTCTTTATTTCCTACTGTGTGCAACATCTAACAAAAGGCAGGTTCATAATAATTATTCAGCACATATTGATTGAATTCATTTGAGAGCTTCCGAGATGGAAAACTGTTTTGTGAGAAATGAAATTTTAGGTCGGATGCAGTGGTTTGGATGGCATTTATTATTCTAGAGATGCTGACTCACAGTGGTGGGGGAAGGGGATGCAGGGAGGAGCAAGACTTTTAGACTGAGCATATGGATTACTTGGAGTTCCTTCTCTGGCTTCTCAAGGTGTATGTTTTGATTTTCTTGGCTTCTTATGAATCTTGTTCAGCTGTCTAGCTGCTGCCTGCTGTCCTGTTCACAGTGGGGAGTTAGCACAGGGTCAGTCAAGCTGGCAGCTGCACCGTGAATTTGTTGCTCTGTGCTCTCTAGTCATCAGAGTCCCTCTTGCAAAACCAAGAAGAATAAATTACAGTCTGCTTCTAGCTGTAGATCTACCCAAGTGATGACAAGCTGTTGTCACCCACTGGCCATCTCTCTGCACTGTGGCCACAGCCTGTGGCTGCATTCTTAGTGTTGTGTTGCATAATTGCAGAAAAGTGACTGCACAGCCCCTACACATCCCTTAGTTAAAGATTTACAGGCTAACACATCCACTTTCTTGTCTTCTGCTCCCTAGGACAGCACCCACACACAAAGAGGATGATTTCCCCTAACTCAAATCATGCAAGTTACAGCAGTTCATCTCTTGGGAGGGGCTGAAATGCGTGCTAGCAATTCCTCTGCCCTTCAGCCTTCAAAGTAAGAGTCAGCTTTTTCTCCCCATTTAGGATATCAAGCCTCCCATGCAAGAGTTAAAACTTTTTTTCTTCATTTTTGCTTTATTCTCATGCCAAAGTATACTATAATAAATATGTGAATTTAGGTATATTGTTCAAAGATCTACACAGGCACATTTATCCATGCTAATACATCAAAGAAGTATTTATGAGCACCCGTCTGTTTAAAAAGTTTTCAGCATTCTCTGCTGAAGGAGTCTGCTCACTGGTTAAATGTTGCTATCCCTTTGGGCAGTGATGTGCCTTCATTAATAGGGAGAATTGAAGAGCCAGAGCTGATGAATCTTCTAAGGAGCAGAGAAGTAAGGTATGCTTAAGGCACAAAGGCTACTTGAGTGGCTTCAGGGAATTCAAGACAGGTGACAACTCTAGACTCACTTGCTGAAGGAATTTTGAAAACCTTCCTCATTCAGCACCTAGGAGTGCCCTAAGGCCCTCTTTAAAATGCTTCCAGAATAGATGATAACTCAATCTGGTTAAGAGCCAGGACCGCCTTTTCCTTGCAAGGCTGCCCACTGGCATCTGCCTTCCTTTGCTGGCTGTAGGCATCTTGTTTTATGGGATGTACATTTAGAAACTGCAGATTTCAATTCTTTACCAGGTGCTCATATTTAGGACAAGATCTTCAAGGTCACAGATTTTCTCATTCTTTCTTTCCTTGAACTAGCGGTTGTAGAAGTACTTTGAGTGGTCCAAACCATAGTGTTTCTACCTTAGGTGAAGAAAGGCTATGAATGAGACTGAGATGGTTACTATACAAATTTGAAACATCCAAGGAGGAAGAGAGGGTAAATACCTGTCTTATCAGAAAAAAAGCAGTGACAATGACAAAGATCTGACATGTAAATGAAAATCATTAAGTAATAGGAAAAATTCCATTTAACCCAAGCTCCTATAGGCTATATGCTTGATGAACTGGGACAACACCTGAGCCTTTCAGGCTCTTGTTTCACTTTCTGAAAAACATTTACTGAAATACCTACTATGAGCCTACAAATCTTCTAGAAGATAACAGTAAAACTGTAAGTAATACCAGTGTCTGCTCCAAGGAGAGTACATTCTAATGGGGGGGTGCAGTAGAGATAGACATATAAAAAATAATTTGGGGCTGGGCATGGTGGCTCACGCCTGCAACCCCAGCACTTTGAGAGGGCGAGGTGGGCGGACCGCTTGAGCTCAGATGTTCAAGACCAGTCTGGACAACATAGGGAGACCCTATCTCTACAAAAAAATTTAAAATTAGCTAAGTGTGGTAGTGCTACTTGGGAGGCTACTTGAGAGGCTGAGGTGGGATGATCTCTTGAGCCTGGAAGTTGAGGCTGCAGTGAGCTGTGATTATGCCACTTCATTCCAGCCTGGGCAACAGAGCAAGACTCTGTCTCAAAAAAATTAAAAAATGAAAAATAAATAAATAATTTTGAAACAATGTCACAAGTGCAATCAATAAAATAATCTGTATTTATGAGTACTTAATGATATTCTGGTTCTTGAGCTAAAAATTTACATGGATGATCTCATTCAGCTTCACAATAAACTTCTGAGGTAGGTAGCATTAACCAGTCTGCTGTGCAGATGAGAATACTGAGGCTCAGTGGACTGAAACCTGTCTTGCAACTAGTCAGAGGCAGACCTACTGTCAGAACATGGGTCTGTCCAACGCCCATTTTTGCTGCCAACATTCTGTACAACTTTCCATGTGATAACAAATTACATGCCAAATATTTTAGGAGTCTCTAGAAGGAGAGACAAATGATTAGGGCAGTGGAGAGGAGACTAACAGGATAAATTTTGAGGGAATATCACTTTGAACTACTTCTTTATTCCATTTTATTTCTTCTACTGACATATTATTTGTGCTTTTTAAAAGTCGTTCTCTTATATTAAGAATATAAAAGTTAATTCATCAGTATCTACCTTTAAAGGTATATGTGTAGTGTCATTACACTACACATAAAGCGGTATAATATGATTTAAATATAATATTTAAATGTAATATTATTAAATTCATATATTTAAATTTATATTATTTAATATAATTTCAAAATATGTTTTTATATTTTAATTATATTAATATATTTTATTAATAATATAATTATTAGTATTAATTAAAATATATTTTAATATATTTTTAAAATATATTTTAATATATTATTTACAATATATTTTAAAATATGTCATTTAATATGAATTTCCATATATAAATTTAATAATATTAAATTTAAATCATATTATATTTAAATCATATTACACCACTTTATATGTAGTTTAAGGAACTTCAGCATTATTTCTTCTTCCCATCCTTTTTGCTATTATTGTCATATATTTATTTTTACATATGCTAAGAATACACAATACATTATTTACTATTCTTGCTTTAGAGCAATAATAAAATTCTAAAAATGATTTTATTTTATTTATTTCATTCCCAATGTTCTGTATCTTGTGTAGGTCCAAGTTTCTGACCTACATTATTTTTCTTCTGCCTGAAGAACTTTCTTGAGCCACTCTTGAATGTGGATCTATTGGCAAGAAATTATGTTGGTTTTATTTGCATGAGAAAGTATTTCTCTTTCATTTTGAAAGATATTTTCACTGGGAATAGGATTCTATGTTGATAGTTTCACAAGATGGGCAGTTCTCCCAACCATCTTAGCACTTTATAAATGTCACTCTATGACCTACTGGCTTACATGGTTTATGAGGAGTCTTTTGCAGTGCTTACCTTTGTTCTTCTCTGTGTAATATGTCTTTTTTCTGGCTGCCTTCAAGATTTTCTTTTTGTCGTTTGTTTTCAGTAGTTTGAAAATATGTCTTTTGTTTTTAGCAGTTGTTGCGTGTAGGTTTTGTTGTTTGTTTATTCACTTGTTCATTTGTATATTTATGCTCCTTGCTACTATCTGATCTTTTTTTTTTTTTTTTTTTTTTTTTGAGACAGGATCTCCCTCTGTTGCCCAGGCTGGAGTGTAGTGGCATAAACTTGGCTCACTGCAACCTCTACCTCCTGGGTTCCAGCAATTCTCCTCCCTCAGTCTCCTAAGCAGCTGGAATTACAGGCATTTGCCACCACAGCCTGGCTAATGTATGTATTTTAGTAGAGGCAGGGTTTTACCATATTGGTCAAGCTGGTCTCAAACTCCTGACCTCAGGTCATCCACCTGCCTCAGCCTCCCAAAGAGTTAGGATTACAGGCATGAGCCACCACACCTGGCCTGATATTCTGAATCTGTGGTTTAGTGTCTGTCATTTTGAAAATTGCTTAGCTATTATGTATTCAAATATTTATTTTGTTCTACTGTCTTCTTCTTCTCTTTCTAAGGTTCAAAACATGCCTGTGTTAGACAATTTGGTATTGCTCTAAAGGTTTCACATACTCAATAATGTTTGCAGTTTTTAACTCACTCAGTTGTATTTTGTGTGTCAGTATGGACCATTTCTGCTGAACTGTCTTCATGTTCACTGATTATTTCCCCGACTATGTCCTGTGTGACAAATTTGTGGAAAGAAAGCCTTCTATATCTGTGACTGTGTTTTTCACGTCTATCATTTCCACTTGAGTTTTTATTTTATAGTTTCCATTCCTCTGTGGAGACTACCCATTCAGTCTTTCATCTTGCTTAGTATTCCATTACAGCCCTTAACATATTAATCACAGTTCTTTTAAACCCCCTATAAGATAGTTCCACCATATGTGTCATCTCTGAGTCTTACTTTGATTATGGCTTTATCTTTTAGGAGTAAATTTTTTTTCCTGCCCTTTTGTATGCCTCATAATTTTTTGTTGACAGCTGGATGTTTTGTGGAGGCCCATAGAGACTGAGGTAAATAGTTTTTATGCCAGAAAATAAGCATCCATTTCCTTTGTTAGACTTTTCGTATGTGGGGAGGAGTGGAATTAAGCTAGTTTGGGAGTGGGACAGTGCTGAGCTTTGTTGTTGCAGTGGTTATCCTCAGGGCATCATGGGCTCTTTCCTGGGGGGATAACTTGTGTGCTGGTTGGAGAGCCAGGTGGGGTTGCCAGAGTCAAGTCTGCTCAGTCCCCAACTTTAGGGCTGTGCCTCAGAGTGGTGGCGTGCTCTAATGCCTTTCCTGCCCCTCTCCCATTGGTATATGTTTTACTTTTTACTTCAAACTTGTTACCTTGGTGGCAGAGGATGGGACAAGGAGGACGTTCTAATCATTTTTATTTTTCTTTTTTTTGAGACAGAGTCTCACTCTGTCGCCCAGGCTGGAGTGCAGTCATGCAATCTCAGCTCACTGCAACCTCCTTGTCTTGGGTTCAATCAATTCTCTGCCTCAGCCTCCGAGTAGCTGGGATTACAGGCACCCGCTAGCACACCCAGCTAATTTTTTTTGTCTTTTTAGTAGAGACAGGGTTTCACCATCTTGGCCAGGCTGGTCTTGAACTCCTGACCTCGTAATCCACCCTCCTTGGCCTCCCAAAGTGCTGGTATTACAGGCAGGAGCCACTGCCCCCAGCATCTAATCAATTTTTTTTTTTTCAAGAGTCAAGGTCTCACTCTATTACCCAGGCTGGAATGCAGTGGCTTGATCACAGCTCACTGTAGCCTGGATCTCTAGCGCTCAAGTGATTGCTCCTCAGCCTCCTGAGTAGCTGGGACTACAGACTGCACCACTGGACCCAACCTTGCTAATCCAAGTTAAAGAAAAAGACTGTGTGTGCTTGTGTATGTGTGTGTGCATAGTACATGTTCACGTGCAGAAAATGCAGGAAGGATAACTCCTCAAACAGTCATTAACTGTGGTTGGTACTGGAAGTTAGGTCAGAGTAAAGCAGGTAACAGAAACTTTCATTATACACTTTATGCAATTCTATACTATTTGTTTTTTTTTTAAAGTAAACTCCTATTATTATATTTTGATTTTAAAAGCTCCTATTATTATATTTATATTTTGATAAAAAAATGTGGAAAGTTTCAAGTGCTTACAAGAGAAAGCTTTAGTGATATGGAAAAAAATCACAGTATGAACCATCTTATTCTTATATGTACTAGATTAATGAAGTGTTATTACAAATAGAAAAACTTCAAGACAATATGTAAGTTAGATACCCAGGGAGGTATGCAGATGAGAGGGACAAAAGGGCTTTACAAAAAGCTGCCTTATAGCTCATCCATTAGCATTGTTCCTCTTGCTAAAATGCCATGTGGGTGAAAGCAAGCAGCATGTGTCCTGATAGGAGGCAAATGAACTTGCCTCTGATACCCATTTCCCAAGGGCAGCATTCGCTCCACACAAGATTATAACAGATCTTTAAGAGGGAGGAAGCCCCCAAAAGCAGAATCCAGGAAGCTGCTGCTTCTCCACAGGAAGAGAGAGCTAAATAGAATGCAATTCGAAGATGGAGAAGCTGTTTCATATATGGAAGAGTTAGAAGAAGGCTAACATGGAATTAAAGAAGTAGGAAATTGAAAAGGAAGGCAGAATGTGTGCATAAACTGTGTTATTTCTACCACTTCACTCCAAGGTGAAATGAGCGGAATACTTAGAGAACAAAAGTATCCGTCACTTTCATTATCTCAGGTTTCTTCCTTATTGAAGTCCACCCTTGCCTTCTTCCTCAACGGTCCACCTCCCCATACATCATTAACCTACGGTCCCATACCCCAACACATGCAGAAACACACAGACCCAGGATTACATTTATTTTCTCTCTATTGTGTTCTCTTAAGGGTCTGAATTTGTCTGGCTGCATAAGGTCAGCTCATCAAAGAATCCGGGCTTGTTGCATTTCCTTTATAAATGCCACATTGATTTGCCTAAGTAGCCTACTCCTGCTGGGTACTATCATTTCTGCATTGTCTCCATTTCTCTTCTTAGTTAAAATTTCCCAAACTGTACTTCACAGATAACAAACTATTACCCGAGGTTCCTTTCTCTCTCCTTATATTTTAGTTTCCCTTAGTAATTTTCTTTTCACTTTTCTGTTTTAGTTTAGTCAGATTCATCTTGCTTGATGCCTCTTGTCTGAATAATCCTGAGATTCTATTGTTAAATACAGTGTTTATTGCAATATAGCTCTGGTACCCTCTATGAGGTTTAAGAAGAATTCTTTTATTACTAGTTTGCAAGGGATGTTTAGGAATGGGTGTCAAATTCATTTTTCAACATCCTTTCTGCACCAATTGAGCAACATTCACTTTTTCTTTTTTACTTTCTCAATTTCGTTAATTACATTAACATTTTTTCCTAATATACCATTATGAAATGGACCAAATTTGATGATGATGTGTTTTTATACATTTATAGATTCATTTTGTAAATATTTCATTGAGAGTTTTTGCATTTATATTCATAGATAATAATATATCTTTCTTTCTTGTAATATCCCTGTCCAATTTTTACATTAAGGAAATAGCCTCCCAATATGGACTGTGAAGTTTTTCTAAGTTGCAAATTTTAAGGCAATATCTTCTCCTCTACAGAGTACTCTACCTGGGTTCTAAAAGTTCTAATTGGTACTAGAACCAATGAAAAGAACTTCTAAAAGTTCTTTTCATTGTCGTTCATTTTAAAATATGTTCTAATTTTAATAATTTATTCTTAACTATTATTTTTATTGTTGTTATTACACACAGATCCAAAGGATTGTGATTATTACAATTGTTATTTTGCCACCTTTTCATTATTGACTTCTAATTTAATTGTAAAACAGTGTGTATGATATTAATTTTTGTCATGGATCAGGACTGCTTTTGTACTTTAATAAGGCATCGATTATTGTAAATGTACCTATGTTTGAAAATTATATTCTTTCTCTTTTGGTTGGTTGTAAGGTTCTAATACACGTATCTCTTAGATGAAGCTTGTTAATTCTGTTGGTCAGATATTTCATATGCTTATTTATTTATTGTCTAATTGAACTATCATTTTCTGAGCTAGGTATCTTAAAAACTTCCCCTATGATTATAGATTTATTAATCTTTCCTTGTAATTCTACCCATTTTTACTTCAAATATTTTTGAGACTGCATGGCCAAGTATATATATTTCAATTATTTTGTCTTCCTGGTGACACTCTCCTTTCATCATTATGTACTGCTATTTATTCTTTTTTGAGTAAAAGTCTCACTATTTTGCTTAATATTAATAAAAGTAAGGAAGCTTTCTTTTGGTAAAAATGTATCTAGTATCTTTTTAAAAGTTACTTTACCTAAAATTTCTAGGTCACTTTAATATTTCTTCTAAATCTAACAAGATTTTTATTTTTAAGGCAGACTGAGAATCTGTGTTTTGATAGGCAAATTTTATCCATTTACATTTACTGTGATTACTGATATGTTTGGACTTTTTTCTACCATGGTATTTTTTGTTGGCTTTATGTTCATGTTGCTTTTTCTTTGTCTCTTCACCTTTTCTTTCTTACCATCTATTGAACAAAATGAACTTTTTTTGGTCCTTTTTTTCCCTCTAGTGCTTTGAAAATTGAATATTGTGTTTCCAGCCCTTTATTGCAATGATTTGCAATATATGGTCCCAGACTGGCAGCATAAGCATCGCCTGGCTTTTACCCAAAAGTCAGGTGATAACAAATGCTGGTGAGGATGTGGAGAAATGAGAACGCTTGTGCATTATTGGTGGAACTGTTGATTAGTAAGCCACTATGGAGAACAGTTTAGAAGTGCCTCAAAAAGCTAAAAATAGAGCTACCATATGATCCAGCAATCCCACTGGGGAAATCAGTATATTGAGGAGATAGCTGCACTCCTATGTTTACTGCAGTACTAATTCACAATAGCCAAGATTTGGAAGCAACCTAGGTGTCCATCAACAGGTAAATGGATTTAAAAAGAAAGACAAACATCATATATTCTCACCTATTCGTGGGATGTAAAAATCCAAACAATTTAACTCTTGGAGATAGAGAGTAGGATGATTACCAGAGGCTGGGTTGGGGCTAGTAAGGGAACATTGAGGGCAGGTAGAGATGGTTAATGTGTAAAATAGGAAAAGTAAATAATACCTAGTTTTTGATAGCATAACAAAGAGACCGTAATCAATAATAAATTAATTGTGGGCCGGGCACTGTGGCTCACGCCTGTAATCCCAGCACTTTGGGAGGCCGAGGCGGGTGGATCACAAGGTCAAGAGACCGAGACCATCCTGGTCAACATGGTGAAACCCCGTCTCTACTAAAAATACAAAAAATTAGCTGGGCATGGTGGTGCGTGCCTGTAATCCCAGCTACTCAGGAGGCTGAGGCAGGAGAATTGCCTGAACCCAGGAGGCGGAGGTTGCGGTGAGCCAAGATCACGCCATTGCACTCCAGCCTGGGTAACAAGAGCGAAACTCCGTCTAAAAAAATAATAATAATAAATAAATAATAATAATAATAATAAATTAATTGTGCATTTGAAAGTAACTAAAAGATTACAACCTGATTATTTATAACACAAAGGATAAGTGCTTGAGGGAAGAGATGCACAATTTTCCATGCCGTGATTATTATGTATTGTATGCCTACACCAAAATATCTTATGAATCCCTACCATGCACTCACAAAAATTAAAAACTTAAAAACATAATAAATGATGCTGGAAAAATTGGATATGTATATTCAGAGGGATGAAACATCTAGTTTTATCTTATCTCTCACTATATACAAAACTCACATCAAAGTAGATTAAAGACTTAAGTACTTTTGCCGTTTTTAGACATTTAGACGTTTCTCAAAAGAAGACATACAGATGGCCAAGAAGTATATGACAAAGTGCTCGACATCACTAATCATCAGAGAAGTGAAAATCAAAACCACAGTGAGATATCATCTTACCCCAGTTAAAATGACTATTATCAGAACATAACAAAGGCTAGCAGGTAGAGAAAGGGAAACACTTACACCCTGTTGGTGGGAATGTGAATGAATACAGTCACTATGGAAACCAGTATGCAGGGTCCTTGAAAAGCTAAAACTAGAACTACAATGTGATCTGGCAATCCCAAGGCTAGCTATCTATCCAAAAGAAAAGAAATCACCATATTAAAAAGATATCTGTGCTCCCATGTTTATGATAGCACTATTCACAACAGCCAAAAGATGGAATCAACCTAAGTCCCCATCAACAGATGAATGGATAAAGCAAATGTAGTATATATACACAATGGAATTTATTTAGCCATAAAACAGAATAAAATCCTGTCAATTTGCAACAACACTGTTGGAACTGGAGGACATCATGTTAAGTGAGTTAAACCAGGCACAGAAAGACAAATGTTGCATGTTCTCACTCGTAGGAGCCAAAAAAAACACCTGAACTCATTCATTTGCTTCTGTGAGGAAGTTTTATCATTCTCCACTATTTTTTATTTTATGTTAGTTTCTTGTTTTTTTATTTTCACCCTACTGGAATAGTTTAAGTTTAAATTCCACTCTCCTGTATTATGAGGACTTGAGGTTTTGGTGTATCATGAATGACAGGTTTTTATCTTCTCTACAGAAGGCAGAAAGCAAACTCTTTTTGCTTTTTTTCCAGCAGTGGTAAATGAAAATTTTTAATAATTTGCTCTTTATAGACATGGAACCCATTCAACTATGCTAAAACCCAATTCCTCAGCTCCTAAGACCTATATCCATGTCTGTGTTCCCTTAGGGTAGGTGTGGTGTCAGTTCAGACTTAACCATTCTTATGTCAGATTAGCTCTTTGCCTCTAACTGTTGGGGGGTGAGTACACCCTTTTGTTTTGAGTTAACATTTAATTTATGTTTCTCCTTACAAATTTTTTGATTACTTATATTATTTTTATAATGGATGATATCCTTTATGCATTACCATGCTCCATGAAGCCTATCAATATTTTGCAAAGTCTGATGGATGCTATTTAATGGGCTCCCAACACACATTGTTAACTAAGGTAGAATCTGCTTCTGGCATGAAAGTCACTCTTGTAATGAGTTATAACCATTGTCTGAATTTTTTTTTCTTACTTTACAAAATTCTGTCTCATGTTGTCAGCTACTATTTGGAAATATTTAATATCCCCAAATTGAAGTATCATATTTTCTGTTAACAACTTGTTATTCTGTAAGAGTGGTGCTTCCCTTCCCCAAAAAGTGGTCCCCTACATTTGAGATGTCACTAGCTTTACTTTTTCTATTTCTTTTTGAACATTTTTATACTACCCGTATTACCACCTATGCCTTAAAACATCTGACAGTTTTCCACAATTCCTTTGTTCCTGGCTTTTAACCTCTCAGCTGGGCTCGCACCCAAATTTATTAACTTGGTTGCCTGTGAACCTCCAGATTTCTTCTCATCTTATCTCTTCCTTTCCAAGCACTTGAGAGCTTCAGCTTCTCCACTGTTCTCTCACTTTGAACTCCATGCATCTTTAACTCAACAGCCAGTTTCTGTGATGCCTTTCCCTCTTGTATACCTCTTCAAGTTCAAATATTGGTAATTCCAAATTTGGGGTGAAGTTAACTGAAGCTGAGAAAGAACTAACTGAGTACAACAAAATGCAAAAAATGGCAAATGATAGAATGAATCTGGGAGCTTAGTAAGCATGGAGCAATAGGTGAAAAGGTGATAAGTGGGATTAGGAGAGAGAATTGCACTTTACTCAAATGGATGTATAGCTTCCTAAGACAACACCCAAATATAAGAAAATTCTGTAAGTAAGCAGTTATTTCACTGATCAGGACAGTGTGTAGGGGATCTCCAGAGTGAAGATGGCATGTGCCTTATTGCAGATGTATTAGCAAGGAAAAGTTTTGGGGTCACCTTTATTTGAAGACATTTCTCTTAAGCTGGTTTGTGTATTTGCTATCTATAGCAGAGATATAACAGCATGTCTGGTCTAATTGAAAATATGTTTCCAAAATAGGTCATTTTAAATGAGAGTATTTATGCTGGCTTTTCTAGGGAAACAGCCATA
The DNA here is from genome assembly GCF_030222135.1 of Aotus nancymaae. NCBI lineage: Eukaryota > Metazoa > Chordata > Mammalia > Primates > Aotidae > Aotus > Aotus nancymaae. The sequence continues at coordinate 18,694,590 of NW_026988445.1, read as the reverse complement.
ATTACTCCATTGTGATTTTCTTTTCTCTTTTACATTTCTTTTTCTTTTCTTTTCTTCTTTCTTTTTTTTTTTTTTTTTTTTTTGAGACAGAGTCTCACTCTGTCACCCAAGCTGGAGTGCAGTGACACAATCTCAGCTCACTGCAACCTCTGCCTCCTAGGTTCAAGTGATTCTCCTGCCTCAGCCTCCTGAGTAGCTGGGATTACAGGTGCACGCCACCACGCCTGGCTAATTTTTTTTATTTCTAGTAGAGATGGTATCTTGCCATGTTGGCCAGGCTGTTCTGGAACTCCTGACCTCAGATGATCCACCCACCTCAGCCTCCCAAAGTGCTGGAATTATAGGCATGAGCCACCGTGCCTGGCCTCTATTGTGATTTTCTTTACTCTTTTCCTGGTGTTTAAAGTGGAATAAACCCAGATGATTTTGTTTTCTCTTATACTCATACTCCAGTAACTTGTAAAATTTATTATGCATTTTAATACGGCTGAGATTTAAGATTTTGGGAGTAGAATGTTAGGAGTGAGATAAGCTTCATGAAAACAAAGACCTCAAACTGTCTAAGGAGATGCAAGTTCATAGCTAATCTAAATGAGATTTCTATTTAAAGTACTTCAATACAACATTATAATACATGTGGCCGTGCTTACTGGAAAGGTGTTGGTGTGGCTGTTTCCATTAAGTCTTATCTTAAATATTTCATTATTTTGTACACAATGGCCAATGTGGTGCAGAAGGTCCCTCCTCAAATCCTTATCTCATTGATGATCAATATTTAGGTTTTCTTTTGTGCTTACAAATTGCTGTTTTGATAGACACTCATTTTAAATTATTTTACCTGATTTTACTCTTAAAGAGAAGGACAAACTGTAAAGGGAAAATACGAAGTTGAATCTTTTTAAACGTGGATCATATCTCTCTACACTGTAAGAATAAAATACATGAGCCAAATCAATCTTTTTGGAGTTGTACATTCAAGAAGCACAAGTAACCCAGCAGTCTGCAGTGTTGAAATCCCTCAAGTGTCATCAGGCTTTTGGGGTAGTATCATATTTTATTAATTAGGCATTTATACTGAAAAGGATGTTCCAGGGCAGATCAGGTCCTTTTTTACCATATACGTGAAAGAACATGGCTACAGCCATCATTTTTCTGAATAGTGGCTGCAACTATAATGTGTGATGTTCATGCTTGTGATCCTGCCTCTCTGCTGTCAGTAGGAAAGCTTGGATAAAGGGGACCTTTCTGTAGCTGCTGCATGTCAGGCAAGTTTTTCCTATTGCTGTAGTTCACAGAAGGCCCATGGCCTCAAGGAGGCATGGTAAAGTTGGGTGAAAGAAATATCACTGGATGGAGAATCAGGAACTTTGATCTCTCGTTTGAGATGGGCCAATAACTTGCTGTCTAACCTAAGCAATCCACTTACCCTCTCTGAGCCTGGTTTCCTTCTCTGAAAAATGAGAGGACCTGGATTTGGTAAGTTTTAGTTTGGGGAAGAAGAGGGCTCTAAAATTACTAGGTTGTGAATAAGGTATCTTAACATGTGTCCTAACATTTATTTATCAAACTCTTTTGTAACACCTATGTTTGCCCGGCACTATTCTAAGTCTTTAACGAAGATGAAGCCATTTCATTCTCAGATGACACTTTGAGAAGGTACTATTTTCATCTCCATTTTATAGATGCAGGAATGCATGACCAGAGGTAGAGCTGGGATTCAGACTCAGGCAGCATGCCCTCAACCCCATGCTTTGAAATATTGGTGTGTGTTAGCATCTGACTCATCTAGAGCACATCCTTTTTCTGGTGGGCTTCATAGAGGAGCATTAAAATTATTGTGTTGTGAAGGAATCATGACTACATAAAGAAAGGAAATTCAGGAGCTCTGGCTTCTTCGGTGATTGAGAACAGTGGAGTCTATTTTGTGAGCTTCATGTTGAAAATCTTTACAAAGCATCTATTTTATTCTTCACAGTGTTCTTGGGGAAAAAAGGCATACAGAGACAAAGGGAAAGAACAATACATGGGGCTTTGGCTGCAAGTAGAGCATGAGAGTACTTGTATCTAGAATCCTTAGATGTCTGTCTGATTACTGGTTTTGCTTATGTGTAAATACAAGTTGCTGTGCTAAGCAGAAATTAATTGTAATAGATTCATTTAACCATAATACAGCAAAGTTTAACTTGTTAGAGCTTCAAACTTGCAGATGAAGCTTTCCCTGGGGCAGCCAGTCTGATTGTAGTTGCTGTAGCTGACCTACTTATCAGCTTTTTCAAAAGGTGGCTTAAATGCCTCCCAGGGTACAGGAATACACAGAAAACCTAACAGGAGTAACTTTCCATAACTCATGATTCATTTTTAGTGCATTTGGGAGCCATACATCATGTGAGGTAATCTTATTCATACTTGCAGTTTTCACTTAGGCATAAGTCACAAGATTAATTCTTAATAACTCAACTAAGAATTCTTAATATTGGGATGACTAGAAGATTTCAAATCCAGAGGTATTTTTTCTGATAGAGTTTGGTTAGGTATACATGAGCAAGAGAGCCTACCATCTCTTTTCAGGACTTCTGCCCTGGTTGGTAACTCAGAAGTCATGTCTTTTCTTGGGCATTTGACGTGTTCCCCTTCTGGTTGGGTTACTGGTGGAGATGGAAGGAAATGATATTGGCTTTTAATGCAAATCATATCTCTTCACAAAAGTGAGTCAAGAGTTTAAAGTTGCGTTAGAACTGTCGATTTCTTGGTTTGTAGAAGTCACTTGATGACTGGTAGAAAGTAAGGTGGTAGGGAAATGACTGTATTTTATGTAAACTCGTAAGGCTGAACCTCAGGTTGACAGAGTAAAATGCTGCTCTCTCAATTGACAAACTCTCAAAGGCACTGGGGGCTGAGGAGTCCCATCCAAAATGGATTCAGGAGGCTGAAATCAACCCCAGGATTAAAACCAAAGTGGCCTTTCTGAAAGATCTTGGAAATCAATCGAGATCAACCCTCTATGGTTGATGCAAGTGAGTGAGAGTAAAGAAATTGAAAAGTTGAGAGCCAAAACAAACTCCTCCTTTCCTTTCCTTTCCTGGAATTCATATTTCCTTGTAGTTTCCCAAGCCTAATCACATCATCTATTTTTTCCTCTTTCATTTTTTTTTTTTTTGCTTTTTTGCTTTTTTTATTCCTCCCTTTGTCTTCCTTGTTTCCCCTATTTCTTTCTTTCTCACTGTTTCCCGCTCTCCCTATTATTCTTCCATTCTCTTCTATCTAAAATTCTTCAGCTTTCACCTAAAACTCAGTGCTAGATTTGTAACTAGAGTTTCTGGTGGACATGTTTAGATCAGGGGTTCTATACATAACCAGATAGATGCCTGTGACTTCTTAAGGTTTCTCTATGTTTGCTGTGCCTTTGAGAGACATTTTATTCTTGGTTCATATACTATGGCCTATCCAATAATGCTTTATTCTACTTTAAAGTTTTTATCTAAAACCAGAATATTTATGAGAATCAGTATAAATCAGAAAAGTGAGGCAAAGATTTGGAGAGGATTCTAATTAACATCCTTTTGCCTCATTACATTTTTATGAAACAAATCAGGATCACATCATCTTTTGGTTCCAAAATTACAAGGGCTCAGTTATCTTGGTTCCTTGAATCCTTTCTTAATGGCCCCATCACCCAAATCTTGCCCTCTTTTCATTATGACCTTCTGTTTTATTTAATAGCTATTGAGCCTAATTAAAAATTGTATTTTTTCTTCTCATTTCACATCATGGCCTTGGTGAATGTGTTTTATTGTCTCAAATGCTAGCCAGTCTCGGACCAAACATGGCATGCTATTTGAAGTTTTCATTATGGATGAAGATCGGCTGTGGATTTGGGGAAAGAAATCCTGGCGGGATACTGACTGACTGCATCTAGAAGTGACAGCAGCAGAATTTTGCAACTGGGATTCATCAGTCACTTCTTACCATAATGCAGAGGTCTAAAGCCAGAGCAGTCCATCCTTCTCTATCCTTATCTGCACATTCATCATCTCCATCTTCAATCCAACCACTGAACAGTTAGTTCACTCTTACATGTTCATCCTTAGTGTACGTGAGGTCTCTCCTCTGTGTTTTCCACATCACCCCAAAACTCAGTTTCTCCTTGTGCTGTCTGGCCAATGCAATAGCTTCATATCCTGTCTTAGCTTTCTAAAGTACTTTGTAACTTGCAATTCAATGGTATGGAGCTGTTTTCTCCAGTAGGAACAGCTGAAGAGGTGAAATGAAATTAACACACAAAAACCTCAACAGTGTCAAATGATGATAGGTTTCTGTATGTACTCCCTCTAGAAGATCCAATATGAAGGAGGAAAGAGCAGGCTATGGTTGTTCTTCTGAGAAAGGCAAAGAGATACACCATATGTATATGGGTTGAAATAATAAATCTGTTGAGATTAACCATGCAAGGTTTCTTCTGATCAGCCTGTTGTTGTTTTAAAATATCGTTAAATGACTGCATTGCATATGAGACGCAGGAAGGTAAGAGTAAGAGGGCAGACAGCAGGTTCACTGCCCCTTCCTAACCTTGACAAGTGTCCTTTAAATGACCTTGATGCAGTTACTACTGTTGTCGTTGTCCTTGCTGATGAATCTTTTTTTCTTTTACTTTCAGCTCGGGGACCTGCTTCACAAGTTACAGTTCGTCCTGACATACGTGGCTCCTTGGCAGATGGCTTGGGGTTCTTCGTTTCATGTGTTTGCTCAGCTCTTTGCCATTCCTCATATCCTTTCTGCTTCTATTTTCACCCTCAGGCTGAGATTCACATTTTGTGGAAGCAAGCTTTTCATTGACCCCTGGCAATAAAAAGATTTTAAAGTCTTTAAGATTACATTTTAATGGGGACACGAAGAGGCACTTTGGATCCCTTTAGGCCACTTAGCCTTAAAAGATGTTTCTTAATTTTGAACTCTTCCTGCTTCTTCATGCATATTCAGGAGTTACTTTTATTTTTTCTGGTCCTTCCATTTCCCATGCCCAGATCTTCATTAAGATATCCTGTCTTTTAAATGAAAAGTTACTGCTTAAATGATTGGATCACCTTGTGCAAAATAGTGCAAATAAATTTGCTGTTATTAAACATTGTGGATAGGGTCGATGCATTCAGTACATTTTTATAAAGTGTATATGATTTTATACTATGGTTATCATATTGCACTCTAGTAATATTCAGAAACTCAAGATTAGGTACAAGCAGCATTTGGAAGACTATAATTTAAAAAATTAAATTATGGTCTTTTAGTTGCAATTAGCCAAGAAGCCTTGGTTTCCATGTGTGTTTTACAGTGTTTTCATAATAGTTTGAATTTATTTCATAAAAAATTTTGAGATTCTTCTAAAAATCACTTTGACATTGATTAGCTAAGTTTTATATATGTACACACATGGGTAAGGGAAGTGGAGAGAGAAATTGCTTTAAAAATGCTCTTGAAGAAAGAGATTAATTAAAATTTGACTTAGGCCTAAAATAATGTCCTCAAAGGTCTCCTCACTGAATTTAGAGTTTTTATAACTGTGTGTTTCCTAGGAAACAGGAACCACTTGCCTCAGAATCCCTGGAGGAACCAATTAACTAAGTAGATTGCTGAGCCCAGCTCATACTTTTTAAATCAAATTTCACAGGGCAGGATCCTGGAATCTGTCTTTTCACAAGCTTCCTTGGTGATTCTTATGCCATCAGTGTATGTGAACCAGGCTTCTAAACTGGCAATTCATCAGGGCTGCTGTTACCTAACTTGAATGACCACTCAGAGCTTTCTTCCTTGTGAAATTTACATAAGGCTCTTTAAGACAATTCTTAAGGAATCTCTAGGACCTTAACTTGTAAAGGAATGAAAACATACTTGGGATAATCCTTGAGTGATAATATTTTTAAAAATGATTTCTTCCAGGTTCATAACATTTTTTTTTAAATGTTAAGCATAAGAAGAGTGGTTCTCACAATACACATTGTTCTATGTTCCTATTCTTAGACCTGCATTGATACTGCTAAAGTGTTTCAAGGTCATTTGGCAGAACAAGCTAAGAAAAAATTTATATATATATTTGCAAAGCCTGAGCTCGTGCACCACCCTTTCCCTTTAGCGGCAATCATTTTCTGTAATGCCAGTAATGTCAGTTTTCCTAAACAGAGTCTTTTAAAACAAAAACAGTAAGGTTAAATAGTGAGTTGATTTTTAGTCTCTTTCTGATGTGTTTCTAAAGTTTCCTGTCTAGAATTTAAAGCATGTTTATTAAATGAAAATGATTAGATTAATGCAAATTTGTTGTTGAGGACTGGCACCAAGCATTTAAAAATTGAAGTGATGATTCCTGATATCGTAACTTTGGACTTCCATCTGTCCGTAGCATTTCTTGTTGATGTTTATGCCTTGTTAGGTGAGTTCAATAATACTAATTATTCCTTGGAGTTCCACAGTTGAATTAAGACTGTTCTGGGAACCATAATTTTCAAATACTTGCCCTATATTCATGTTGAGGGTTCACACATGAGCACATGGTATTTAGCACTTAATAAGTTCTAGAAGAATAAAAACAGCATTAGGATTTATCTCAACTTGTGCACAGTGAGCATTAAATTTAAATATTTTCACGATGTATAGATGGATTGTCTTACAAAATGGAAACTTTCTAGATGTAGATTTTATTGGGCATTTGGTGGTTCCATTTTAGAACACGCAGTGGATCCCCTTGTTTTGTTCCTAAACCTGGCCTTGTTAGTGACACCCACTTCCTCCCCTTCTGCTAAGATACAGAGCCTTCAAATTGACTTCCCTGGAGGCTGGCCACTGACAGGGTCTTTACCCTCTCCTCCTTACCCATGGACACCCCTCATCCTTCATCAGTTGTAAAGGTAGATATTTGCTCCTTGAAGTCCAACATCATGCTGTTCAGAATACAATGAAATAAATAGTTGAAAAACTGGATATACATCCCGCCCAGACAAAGCTATTAAGTTATTGAGTGTCAGCCCTGGATCTTGACTAATTTCAAAATGTTAATTATTTTATCACTCTATTAAAAAGTTGTGGGCTCCATCTCAGCATTGAAAAAAGGATAATTTGCTCTGTTTTGGAATTGAATTAGCTTTCAGGCCAGCAGCAGGGCACTGTTTGATAAATTGCTTTTTCCAGTACTAGCATGTTTTCTCCCTCCATAGCCTCAGTTAGCTTCTGAGCTTGTAACCTCCAGGGAAAGATGAGGACATTCACCCTTATAATATGTGTAGAGACCATGCAAGACCATTGTCTTCTAATAATTAGACAGACTTAGCTAGATTCTTTCTAGTAAACCCGGAGATTGGGAGGGCTGCTTTCTATTTGGTGCATCCTTTTCAGCTTCTAATGATTTTTAAAAATCTTTTAATAACTGATGTTTTCATTTTAAGTGTACTTTTAAAGGTGTGATCATCTATCCCTTAGGTTAAGCCCCCAGCTATTTCTCCTAGAAAGAAATAAAGAGGGCTTTATGTGCCTACTCCTCTTAGGAGCTCTTCTTTCTTGGCACTGCCTTGCCAGTAGTAGTGACAGCCTTTCATATTTGCCCAGAGTGTGCTATAATTCTTTACTGATATTTCCCCGAAAAAAGATCCTCTCTATTCACTGCCACCCTCCCTCTAACCTGTTAAACGTCATTTCCTTTCCTACCACACTGAACTTTATTTTTAGCCTAGTACTAGTTCCCTCACTTCTTAAATTTTAGATAATTGTTTCTGGCATTTTTTAAATGTACGGTGTAATCTCTGGGGAAATCTTAGAATCAAAAACACAAGCCACATCATCCCCACTTTTAATATGTGTGGAGACCATGCAGGACCACTGTCCTATAATTAGACAGACTTAGCCAGATTATCACATATTAGCACGTCTGCCCGGCCCTGGCTCCACTTGATTTTGTCCTGGTTCCTCTGCAAGCTCCATCACACCCTCTGTCCCCTGATGTAGGGACTTCTCCTTCTTCCTTTCTTCTCAACACAGCCCCTCAGAAAACTCCACCTCTGACCCGACTCTGCTTTCTAGTATTTTTTTCAATACCTTCTCTCAGTGATACATTCCGTACAATTCCCTTTTCTTCAGTGACAAGGAGCATAATAGCTAATTTGTTGTGTTTTGTGGCAGAAGTATTTAGGTATTTTAAGTTTTCAGAAGAGGAAACTGGTGGGTGATAATAGATATCACAGTAGCAGATTGTTCTGTAGTTCTCCATTTGAACCTAGGTCAAAATAAAAAGAATTGGATTTAAATTGCAGCACAATAGAGAAATAGAGATCTTTATGATATCTAAACAATTCAACATTGGAATGGATTATTAATGGAGGATGTGACATTTCACTCCTGAAAATGCTTGGGAGTAAATAGAAAGTTTAAAAAAAAGTCACTCTTGAAGAAAAAAAAAATCGTGATTTTTTTTTTTTGGTTGTTTTTTTTTGTTTTTTTGAGACAAGGTCTCACTCTGTTGCCCAGGCTAGAGTGCAGTGGTGCAATTCTAGCTCTCACCTCAGCCTCCCGTGTGGCTGGGACTACAAGTGTGCACCACCATGCCTGGCTAATTTTTTTAAATCTGATTTTAAATCTATGAAAATGTCTGTGAAAATGTGGACAGGACAAGACTCACGTCCTTTTTTATATCTCACAGATAAATGGGGCTACCCTAGTAAGGGAATACTATTCCCTAGTAAGGGAATCCCTGCTTCCACCCCCACCCCTTTATCACATAACTTGTTTAAAGTTATGTTGAACCACTTAGAAGTCCGAGTTACTTCTATATTCTTGAAAATGAAATGCAGAGCCTTCCTATCTATGCCAAACATTTCTTTTTCACTCTCTGCCAGAACTTTTTGAACCTGAATTACAGAAATAAAACCCCCATTAGTGCAGCAGTGAGAGAGATACAGTTGTCACTAACTTCCCAGCAGGAAGATCAGCCCTGTTGGAGGTCAGATCAGATCTACAGTAGAATGATCCAAGTTCTAATACCCTAGGACCAGGAAGGATATGCATATTATAGGACCTGGGCAGTCCGGCTCTCCACTGACTTCTGTCACCCCCATGGATTCTGGCCAGCAGTTCTCTCTTGCGCTCCAACCACAGGCCCCACAGCACCTCTGTGCCACAATGATGGTGAGTGATGGGCAACTGGGAGTCTCCAATGATGGAGTTAGCCCTGGAGGGCCCAGCTTGCTCAGAGAACTGTTGTTTCTGGCTCCTCCTGACTAATCACCAAAGATTCATTGGACTTAAGCCAAAAGCAGCAGACATGCTAAGTTTAATATTGACCAATTACCTCTTTGATCAAGCAAGATATTTGAAATTGGTGCATACCAGTACGTCAGAAACTTATATAAGGATGCCTAAAGAAGGAACTTGGCCCACAAAACACTTACTTCATGTGCATGTGTTTTTTGCTTAAAAACTAGATATGACTTGAATTGAGCCAATGGTGTTTAATATACAATATCTGTTTATGTGTGTATCCATCTATCTAGATGTGTATCCTATCTATCTAGATAAATAGATGGATAGATATTTCAGAGGGAAAAATGATTTGAGAAAGAGATGCTATCTTCCCAAACAATGCTATTATTTATTTTCAAAATGTATCATCTTATTTTAATTATTTACAAAGCTACTTGATACTGTAGTAAATGTACTCTAGTGTGTTTTGTTCAGCTAATAATCTTAGTAAAAAGAAACTGTTCCTTTCAGTCCTTAGATATTAAATCTTTGCCATGAATCAGACTAAGACCACTGAGATTTTTATGAGAATCATTTGTGGTGATTCTCATAAAAGAGAAATGAGACCTAGCAGAGTACTACTGAAAGTTTTATATTTATAAATGTATACATAGAGAGATTAAGTGTGTATCCTTTGTTCTTTCTTTGGTGGAAAAAAAATGGCTTTAGTGAAAACTCATCAAAATGTGATATATTTTAAAAATATAGAAATGATATATATATTTTTTGCCTTAACTCAACATTCTCAGATTCTGCCATGCTTTTCTTCCAGACGATTGCCACATCAATCTTTTCTACCCCACTGAGTCCATTTCTTGGGAGTGTCATTTTCATCACATCATATGTCAGGCCAGTGAAATTCTGGGAGAAAAACTACAAGTAAGATCCTAAAATCAGTGCTCAATTGCTTTTCTCCAGTTTGTGCTTCAGAAGGCTCCTCTGCCTTCCTCTGTTAGAAGATCCCTGGGTCCAGGCTTCCCTGTGCTGTGGGGCCAGTCCAAACCTGTCTCTCTTGATGACTTCCTCAGTTCATTGACTCAGCTCTTGGGTCTCAGAGCTCTGGAAAGAATACGACTGATTTCAAATTAGCCAATGAATACTTGTCCAGGTTTCACCAGTTGTGAAGGAAAATGAGTTATCACTGCCAATTTTTAGTAGGTGACCTAGGGAAAGGTTGTTTAACAAGCCATTGTTAATGTCCTTTGATATACCAAAATGGCCCCTGGATGGCACATGTTTTTCCTCTCTGTAGCATCCCTTCAGGGAGCATTCTAAATATATAGTCCTGTACAAGTGTGCAGTTAGTTATCACAGCTCTATGGAAAAGAGATGACCAATTTCTGAGTGCCAGAAAACTTGTGGCATAAAAGTGAAGATGATTTCTTCACTTTTTCTTCTCTGTTTGGACCTGTCATAAATTTCCTTAAGCAATTGGTGATTGATGAAGTAGGAGTGTTATTCTTAAGGGTAGGTGAGAAGAGAGAAGTGATAGTTCACCAAGTAATTTTAAAGATCTCTTAGTGATTTGTTGGGGAAGGTCTTGAGAATAGCTAGCAGGGAAGGAAAGCGTGTGTACCCGGAGGTCTTCAGCTAAGACAGAGACCTTTGGATTGCTCCATGTGCTGGGGCGGGTCTTCCATTTCAGTCTCCTCTGCCCTAATTTATTAGCCAGACTTGTGCCATTTATTACTTTTTTTTTTTTTTGACAGAGTCTCACTCTGTCTCCCAGGGTGGAGTGCAATGGCGTAATCTCGGCTCACTGCTACCTCTGCCTCTGGGTGAAGCAATTCTCCTGCCTCAGCCTCTCAAGCAGCTGAAATCACAGGCGCCTGCCGCCATGCCCAGCTAATTTTTGTATTTTTAGTAGAGACGAGTTTTCACCATCTTGGCAAGGCTGGTCTTGAACTCCCGATCCACCCGCCTCGGCCTCCCACAGTGCTGGGATTATAGGCATGCTATTTATTACTCTTAAATCCTAATGCTTTTTCCATAATTTGTTTACATTTTGCAGAAAGCTAGCATTTTACAACGTGTGATTTATGTCTCAAAGAGGCCATTATTAAGTTAGAACTGTGGTTTCATGTTTCTCCCAAGAGATGGTTTATAAAATGTGCATCCTTCTGGTACAGGTGGTGTGGCTTAGGGATTAGAACACAGCCTGCCTGAGTTCACACACCTCATCTCTCCCACTTAACAGTGATCATATCAGGTCTCCTTTTCCTCATTTGTAAAATGGAAGTGAAATAATAGGACCTACTTCATAGACTTGCTGTGAGGAGAAAATGAATTAATATACGTAAAACATGAAGAACAGGGGCTGGCGCAAAGTAAGCACCACGTCAGCCTGGGCTAGGATGATTTTTCTCTGACTGCTCTGCATAGAAGTTCCCATCCCAGCTTGACCCATGCTAGTAGGTGTTTACCATGACCCAGGGGTATCTTCTTTGGACAATCTCACGTTTAGGGATGCCCTGGTGAAAACTAACCAAACCAGTGAGCCCTACTTCGGGTCAGTGAGAAGTGGAAGGAGGTCCCTCAGGTTTCTGGCAGATTTCTTGTCTTCTAAGAGAGGTAGATTTTTGCAATAAAAGTAAAGTTGTCTTGAAATTCACACATCACAAGGCTGCCCTTTTGCATTGGTCTAAAGAGACATGCATTTTTATAGAGCCAGAGAGTACAAGAAAATGATCAAAGTTGGCTTCTCTTTAAGATTTTTTAGGAGAAAAGAATTTGGGGGACCTTTTTTGGAGCTCTGAAAGTCACACTTCTGGAAAGTGCAAATACTTGTAAATAAGAGGAGGGGGCTTACATCTAAACAGGGAAGGAAAGTGCAACATATTTAAACTTGGTCCTCAGTGTAAAAGGTTTCTTTTTGTCTCCTATTCTCAGAGAGGGAATCAGTCTTTCTGGCATGGGAAGATTCAATAGAAGTAAAACACCTCTCTGTTGAATCAGAAAGGATTTTAAGTGTCCTGGGTGGAAAGGGGAATCTTTGTGTGGAGATTACACTGGAGGGAGGCATTCTAATACCTGTACTAAAGGAGTTACGTGTTTTGTTATTTAATCTCCCCACTTCCAAAATTCAGCCATCCTTTTAGGGTGTTATGTTTGGGTCCAAATTGTCAGTTTATGTGGGTTGCTTAAACATATGGGCTTCTAGAGCAAGATTTATGTGTATTCAGTCCCACAAAGAACTGATTCTGCCATGTTTATTCTTTTCATCAGTAAATAACATAGATATTAGCACTAGGTTTCCTGTATGTGTATATGGGGTGTCTACCTCTGGATGCCCTTCTCGTGGGTTGTCTACCTCTGGATGCCCTTCTCATGGGTATGTACAAGGATACCTGCCCTTCCCTAGGTTTTTCCGAAGGAGCCAAATGGAAGGAAATTTTCAGTTCCACTGCAGGAGAGAGTTCTTGGCGCAAAACCCAGCCTGCTGAAGGTCTGTTGTTGCCTTTTGTGAAGGCATCAGAACACAGCATCCTCTGGTCCATCTGCTGAAAAGATCAGTGGATGGAAATCACGACAGTAGAGTGGTGGGTACCAGGAAAGGGAATGACAGGAAATCTCATCTGGATCCTCACAAACACTCTGGAAAGCTCACTCTATCTATTTAAAACTTTTTTGTTGTTGTTTCAAATCCTAATTCATGAGTTTTAGTGTTCTGGCTGGAGAGTTTATATGTGGCCGTTCTAATTACCATCTTTTGGGTCTGATACAAAGGACCAGTCAGGTAATGTAATTTACTCTGTTTAATTTTGTACTAGTTGTTCCGTCACTTTAAAAGGGCCTCCTGAAAAGACATTCTCGTCTGGAGCTCCAGTGAGCACATTTCCCACCGTGAACTGCCGCCACCAGCCTAGGTGTGTGTGTTGAGGGATACCTAGCAGTCCCCTCTCCTGGCTTCCTCTTTCTTTTCACCTCTGCTCCCTCACTTTCCAGTCCGTTGGTTTTTACTGCAGATCTTTGAAAGCTGACTTTTGTTTGTGCAGGTCTCTAGTGAGAGCTGCAGTGTAACAAAACCATTTTAATACTCTAAGGAAGTGGTAAGTAAATCACCAGTGACCTGATAACCATGGCTAGACCCTTTTCTCCCTGAATTGGCCTGTCCTAAAACCTGCAGACTTCCTGTTCCCCGATTCTGTGCCTCACTAGGGCGTATGACAAATGTGTCCCCTGTCTGCCTTTTTACCCTAGCCTCCTAACTAATCTGCTTGCTGTTCTCTGCTCAAATATAGCTCTAGGATAGCTGTCCTAAAACACAGCTCTCAGCATGTCACTCTTCTCCTCAAAAGCCTGCAGTGGCTCATTGTGCCTGAGGAACAAGGAGAAATGCCATGTAGACCAGCATTGTCCAATAAGAAGTTCTAGATGATGTTCTATGTCTGTGCTCTCCAGTATGGCAGGTACCAGCCACATAGGGCTACTAAGCACTTGAAATGTGGCTAGTCTGACCGAGGAACTAAATTTCAAATTCCATTTACTTTTTTTCTTTTTTTTTTTTTTTGAGATGGAAGTTTGCTCTTGTTGCCCGGGCTGGAGTGAAATGGTGTGATCTCAGCTCACTGCAACCTTCACCTCCCAGGTTCAAGTGATTCTCCTGCCTTAGCCTCCTGAGTAGCTGGGATTACAGGCATGCACCACCATGCCTGCTAATTTTGTATTTTCAGTAGAGACGGGATTTCTCCATGTTGGTCAGGCTGGTCTTGAACTCCCAACCTCAGGTGATCTACCCGCCTCAGCCTCCCAAAGTGCTGGCATTATAGGCATGAGCCACCTTGTCTGGCCAAATTCCATTTACGTTTAACTCACATAAATTTAAATAGCCACCTGTGATGAGAGGCTACCCTATTGGAAAGCACAATACAGACCCTTCTTTCTCTAATTTTCCAGCCCATCTCCTGCAACACTTTCCCACACATCACATACTGTGAATTTCCATTCCAAACCTTTCCTTGGATTGTACCCTTCATATAGAATGATCTTCCCTCCCTCAACCTCTTCCTTTTCTGTCCATACCTAGTTGGCAAAGCCAAACTTAAATGGCAGCTCTGCCATGAAGTTGCCCTGATCACCCCAATTAAAAATTATCTTTCCTGAATTCCTGTAACAGTTTGCCTTTATGTTCTGGTTATCTATTACTTAATAACAAATCTCTGTAAACCTTAGTTTTTGTCTTAAAACAAGAGCACACAATTTGTCATATCTCATGGCTTCTATGGGTCAGGAATTTAGGAAGCGCTGAGCTGAGTGGTTGTGATTTGGGGTCCCTTGTAAAGGTGGTGACTGGGACTGAACTAGAGAATTGAAACTGCTGGGGACTAACTGGACATCTTTCTCTCTTTTCGTGTATTCTCAGAACCTCCCCATGTAGTTTCTAGGTGAGTGATAATTTTGGCTTCCTGAGAGCATGGTGGCCTCAAGGCTTCAGCATAAGTTTTCTAGTGAGTAAGGTATTAATAAAAGTTGCATTAATTTTTCTGGCCTAGCCTTAGATGTTTTGCAGCATCGATTCTCTCTCATTCTGTTGTCTACAAGTAAGTCACTCACCCACCCAGATTCAAAGGAAGGGGAATTATATTCTGCTTCTTGGTGGATACATGGTAAGGTTCAAGAGTGATTTGTAGGATGGAGATGTACTGTAGCAGTCATGTTTGGAAAATAAATTTGCTACTATGGCGATCAGTAAATTCTACCCAGGATTGATATAGTCTATGTATGCCTTCAATTCTGAACTTGTTTATTTTTCATTTTTGTATGCCTATGTGGTCCTGCAAAAAGTAGGTATTCTGTAAGTATTTCTTAAGTGAATTAAGTCTAACAATATTATGTCAGAGGAAATGGAAATAACAGTCTGGCTTCACATTTGCTAGAATGAGAACACTCACTGCTAGACTGATGTGGTCTTGACTAATAAGGTTTTTAAAATCTGTCTTGGGCCGGGCGCTGTGGCTCATGCCTGTAATCCTAGAACTTTGGGAGACTGAAGCAGGCAGATCACCTGAGGTCAGGAGATCAAGATTATCTTGGCCAACATGGTGAAATCCCGAAACCCATCTCTACTAAAAAAATTACAAAAATTAGCCAGTCATGGTGGTGGGCGCCTGTAATCTCAGCTACTGGGGAGACTGAGGCAGGAGAATCCCTTGAACCCGGGAGGCGGAGGTTGAAGTGAGCTGAGGTCGCACCACTGCACTCCAGCCTGGTGACAGAGCAAGACTCTGTCTCAAAAGAAAAAAAAAAAAAATCTTGATGAGCTCTGCCTAGTGTCTTTATTTTAATTCCAGGCAACAATAGCAAATGCAGTATATAATAGTGCTTTGTATTTATACCTCCCCCTAATATCAGAGGATTTTAGAAACACATTCTGATATTATGATTTATCATCCTGCTTTTTGTATATAAACAGTCACTAAATAACCAAACTTTGTCATTAATATGAAACAAATGTTTAGGCCAGAAATTATATGACACATGTGCCCAGTTATCTCAGCAACATCTTTGTTCTAAAGGAGTTGACTATTTTCAGCTTTCTAAAATAATGAAAACTCCCATTAACAGGGATTTTGTTTTGATATGCCAAAAACCTTCTATAAAATGTAAAAAAAAAAATAGACCTACAATGCTAGATGAAAGGAAAATAAAGCTTTCATGATGGTTACATTTCTAGAATTCTATCCAGATTGGTTTTTAAATGATACGTTGGTCTGGGTGTTATCCTTTACAACAAACGTGTAATAAGCACCATCTATGCAAGTGCACTGTGCTAGGCTTTCCCTAAAAGGGATCACTCTGTGTGAATGGCCTGCAGAAGCATCAACTCTGCATCTGTATCCTTGGACCTGCCTTGCTTGGTGAGAAGATAATTGGTTCCACCTAAATCTCAGCTCTTACTGAGGCAACAGTAGAACGTGAGAGAGCATGAGCTTTGAGGCAGGTCAAACCACAATTAAACTACCAACACATATGTTTGGTTAGGTGTTTAGGAAATTACTTTGTCTGCGAGCCTCAGTTAACTCATCTGTAAAATGAAATGATTACTCCTCAGAAGTCATACATACCAAATGAGATGTGGTTTGCTGTGGTAAATGTGTAGGTCATTTTTATGTACAACATACCCATCCTTATTCCTGACCCCATTTCATTTTCCTTTCCTAAATTTCTATCTTTTCTCAGCTTTTAATTCAGTTGTAACTAGACATATATTACATATATTATGTATCCCTGCAATCTACCTGAAGTCCTTTCTGAAATGGCAGAACGCAATCACATCAACAGGGGGAATGACACATTTTGGATTGTGTACCATCACATCCACAGCCAGCCTGCTGTGAGATGCCCTATAAATATTATTTTCCCCTTGAGGCACCATGTTTATTTTGATACCTTGGCCAGTTACCGAGCTCCAGTTCTATTCTTCAAGCATCACAGCTGCCTTTGTGGAATAAGCTCTCTAAGTCCCACTGTTTTGTGGTTCACTAACAACAGAATAAATGATACAAACATTTTAACTAGTCTTAGTGAGCTCTCGTGGATCTCACTGTGTTATTTTCCAGCCCCTTGTTGGTCTGTAATATAGACGTGAGTGTAGCACAGACCCTTGGGAATTACGGTACCCCCCCTCTGTGCTCTGGACCATCCAGCCTCTTCTCACTGCTGGTGGAGCAAATCTTGTGCCTTGCTAGGCAGCCCCTTGTGAGTGTTGTTACAGCTGTGAGCTCTTCACTGAGTTGAATTTGCTCCTTGTGGTATCACCTGGATAAACCCCGCTGTTCCTACACCTGCTGCTGTTTACCTGTTTGGAGGCACTCTCTTCATTTGCCACCCTCTGTTTCAAGCTTAATGGTACAAGCTCGTGTGAAATGGTCTAGACCTTGGGAATCTTAGTCAGCCTCACCCAGATGTTTACTGGGTTGCCCCTAACCCTCCCCACCTTCACCCTGCTTCCGAGGTGATCTAAGTGGTTCTCAGTAGAAGGACCTGTTACTTCTGCAAACCAGATGTCCTGCTCTCATTCATGCCTCTTAAAATCTAAAATGTCTCATTATTTTACAAAACATTTGTTGAGCTGAGCCTTCATCATCCTGATCTTATGTATGAGTGTGGTTTACTGAAGACAGGAAGTTTACATTCCCTCTATCAACTCTCATCTTACTGGTTTTAACTCAACATTCCAGCCCATAGAGGTCAGTTTCATTCATGTTATCTTTCATCCCTCCAGCCCCCTCAGTTTGGCAGAAGATAGGATTACCTGTCACCGTCTGGCGCTTCATTCATGATTTGTTAATGATGGCAAACAGGATGGAGTCAGAGATGCCTGACTTGATCAGGCAATCAAAGAGAGAAGTTATCAACTTCACAGTTTATTTTTCAACTTTTTCCAAATGAATATCGCTGAATGCTTTCTACCCACTAAGCTGTTTCAAGGATGACTTGTAAGATCTTTGCAAAGCACTGAGCTTCTTAAAAGGCAATTTTTTTCTTAAGTACAAAGCAGGCAGCTTATTCTGGCTTATGGGTTAATAGTACAATGCAGCCCTGTAATTAAAAGCTGCCCTTCCTTTAAAGTTATACCAGGGAGGGATTTATATATATTGACTTGCAGTTATATTATCCCATAATTTATTTGGGTGTGTTTGCAAGGTGCCTGGATATACAATGACAAGGAACGCAACACATTTTTATTTGTTCAATGCCCTGATTTTAGTTACTGCTGAGATAAATGTCATGAATCTCTTTGATCAGAAATCCAAAGTCTAGTAGAGCTTTCAGACCCATACTTAGAATATGTTGGGCCCTGGACCTCTTATTCTTAGTGATAATAATCACAGTAGTAGGAGTGGAGCAGTAGTAGCAGCAGTAACAACGGCGATCCTCATCTTCTTATGTTTATTGAACATCTTCTCATCTTCACTAAAACATTCATTTCAGTCCTGACATTCACTCTGGAAGCAGAGTTTCATTTTTCTTATTTGACAGATCAGAAAAAAGAAACTCAAGGAAGTTAAAGAACTTGCCCAAGGTCACAGAACAAGTGAGCAGCTGAGCCAGGATATTAACCCAGAGCTGGTCTTATTCCAAGCCCTGAACGCTTCCCATTATATCCTGAAGCCTCTCAGAGGACACACACACACACACACACACAAACACACACACACACACACAGTCAGAGAATGCCAGTTAATGCATTTGCCCATGAGAGCGTTGAAAGGGAGGCACCATCACAAGAGCCCTGTGTGGTCAGAGAGGCCTGTCTGGAAAGGAAAGCAGCTGCAGCTCAGAGCCCTGAGTCAGTGGTCGGAGTGGCAGGACAGGTCAGAACCACTGCAGGCCAGAACCAATGCAGCTCACCAAGACTGCTGCCCCACAGTGTGATGGTATTAGAAGGTGGGGCCTTCAGGAGGTGATTAGATCATAAGAATGAAGCCCTTACGCACGAGATTAGTGCCCTTATGAAAGGGTCCCCAGAGAGCTCTCTAGCCCCTTTTTCCTCCTTGGGAGGATACAATGAGAATTTGGCATTTTGCAACCTGGAAGAGGCCCTTAGTAGAACCTGAGCATGCTGACACCCTGATCTCAGACTTCCAGAACTGTGAGCAACATATTTCTGTTGTTTATAAGTCACCAGGTTTATGGTATTTTTTAAATAGCAGCTTGAAGTTCCTAAGACAAGATATATGTCTGTGTGTGTGTGTGTGTGTGTGTGTGTGTGTGTGTGTGTGTGTATAAACAACTTGTTTCAGCATTAACATGGTTTAGCTGCTACAGGATCACCTGAGATTGACAGGTAAGGCCTAAGTATGGACCAATTCTTGAACTTTCCAAAAGAAATAGAAGTAAGGAGAAACCAGCAGAAAGGGGAAAAAAACAAGTTAGGTATGATAATATAGAAATGTCAAAACTGAGGTACTGAAAAAGAGATCAAAGTTTAAAGTCAGTAAATCTCACCCAGCTGGATGGGGACATATGGGCCAAACCTGGGGAGTGACAGTAGGGTAGTGCCTGCCTCATATTTCATTTCACTCTGGGAAGACTTACATTAGGGCATAGGCAAGCGGGAAACAGACAAGTATGCCAGACTATGGCCAACAGGGCCAAAGCAAGAGAAAGAAAAGGTGTGAAGCCTGGTGTCCTAGACATCTATTGTTCCTGCCTATCCAGAGTGAGTTCCAGGACGTTAGGGTGTGAGAGCCCAGCAGGGAAGGGAAATCCCTTCCTTCCCGCTGGACTTGGTGGTGTGGGGTGCAAGCCTATTGCTGTTAGCAGTCCTTTCACACCACAAAGCAAAGACAGTCCTGAGAACACAGCAAACACAAAGGAAGGCTGGGCTGAGGGCTACAGAGAATGATGACACTCCCTTATCCCCTGAGTCCACCGAGGCCCAATGGACCTTTCAGCTTCATGAGCCACTGAATTTTTTATTTTGCTTAAGCCATTCTGAATTGAGTTTCTGTCACTTGAAATCAAAAGACTCCTACTAAAAGCAAGTTATGGCTTTTATCAAAGGAACCCTTCTCTCTTACCTTTTACTTTTAGGGAGTGACGGCACAAAAACATACCTTTATCGCCATAATTCTGTGTCACTAAGTAGCCTGGAATGCCAGAGAAGGTGCTGGCATCCATACCCTGTTGTACCTCCAGGGCTGAGTGGCAGACAAAAGAGTTTGAGCTCCCCTAGCTCAATCACCAATGTCCCTGTGACTTAGGCCGGTCCTTCTACTTTCCTTCTCTGCCTCAAATTTCCTCACCTGGAATCTCCTCACAGGTCTGTGTCTGAACGCTGTCACTTCTGAGAAGCCAAATTATGAACTTGACCCCATCCCACTGTTTTGCTGACGGATGAGAAAACTCTTACATGTAAGGTTTGACACTTGAGGTATGAAAATGTGCTATTATACACGTCTATTCCAGAAGGGTGATGCTTTTGAGGAATTCCAATGCATTGAATTTCTCAAACAGCATTGCTTTGAGCTTATTATGCATTGTGCTGTGGTGCATAATTTTGCTCAGTGTCCTGTTAGTTTTTGCTGAGCAATTAAAATATTTGAAAAGTGCAGAATAGTGTAACAGACCATCCGACTGCAGGGAGGCGTCGAACATGCCCAGCTGCTTCCCAGCTGTCTGGTGCTGCTGACTCTTCAAGGTCACCCAGGAGCGAGGCTTTGTGAGTGATTCAGGTTGACGGATGGTTGCAGGGAGTGTAAGCCTTGTACAGCAGGAGGGCAGAACCCTGTTCTGAATTATGATAGCAAGTGAGAGGAGGATCCTTAGCTCGTCCAGCTTTTAGGAAAGTGTTAGAGAAGGGACTGATTTATTCTAAACAAAGGAAGTCAGGAAATATGCAGCTTTTAAATTTACATTATCTTAAACTCTTTTATTACATGGCTCAAATAAAGATTTCTTAGGAAGATTTGGAGCATCTGGACAGTGAGGGTTTACTCCCCAAGGCCAAGAATCCTGAGCACCTCTAATTAAAACGTCTTCCCTGAGATCGGCCAATACTCCAAGTGACTGTGACAGGCCACTCCATGGTGTGCTCTCATTCTGTGTTATTAACAGCAGACCACTGTAGGTACTGGGAGACTTTTGCATTTGAGACTCTATGAGACTCATTTTATAGGATTCTGATAATCATGTGCTTGTTTAATCTTGTTACTCTGCACATATTTCTAAGACTGACTTTAATCCTACTTTATTGAAAGCAAAGACCTTTCCCAGGCCTTCCATAGAGTTGCTTCTTCTTGGTACACAGGGCTCGTGATTCATGAGTGGAATTAATATAAAACACCAGTGAGGGTCAAGAAGGGATGAGTGCACTCATTTTCTGTCGAATTTTGTGCCTGTGCTCCTAGAGTCAAGATTTGACACCATCTATTTTAGTATAACATATAATGTGATTATAGAAAAACATTCTCTTTTTTTCTTGTCACTTTGGAAACATTCTGTCATCATCTCCACCCCATAGGTCTCATAATGCTCTTTCATGTATGGATTGCTGTGTGTGGCTCTCCCTATAAACTCAACTAAATAGGCAGATGCTCCCCTTCATGACTTTTTAAATGAAAAGTGACCAATTATGTAAAAATAATTATATACATGAGAATTAGAAAAAAATTACCCAATAAAAATAAGGGCAATTTAATATCTTGCATTTCTTTGATATTTTGAAATGTCTTAGTAGAGTGCTTTCTAAATTTATTATCATTGGTTTTAGAGGTTGCATCATTGGAGCTTATTTGCCTGTAGTCAGGGAAGACTTTGTGAGAAAGGCATAAGACAGATTTGGAAGAAATGAAGGAAAGAGAGTTCTTAGTAGATGTTAACGAAAATTGTTTGGGTAGGTAAAGTTTCAAAAGCCTAATTTTAGGAGTAGTGCAGAACAATAGAGCACTTGCTTTATAGTTAACGTTATCACTGATTAAAAAGAGCCACTGGGGAGGGCTTTTGAGGATATTTTTCACTGTTTTCAAAGATCCCGTTTTAGGAAAACACCGGCAAGGGTCGAGGAGAGATGAGTAAACTCATTTTCTGTTGAATTTTGTCTGTGTGCTCCTAGAGTCAAGATTTGACACAATTTATTTTAGCACTTGAAAAATCTAATTTGAAAACAAATGTAAAATATTGTCAGAATAAAAAATACTATTCCTTTCCCCCGCCTTAAAATAAAATCTATACCCAGATGTACTGATGTAGTGACATTAAAACTATTTCCTATTCATTCTTTGTCACTCATCCTTCCCTTGGGTGACTGATCTGTTACCAGGCTAAAGTGGCTACCTGTTTAGTTTTGCAGTAGACAGTCATAGATGTGGTTCTGTGTTTTAATTTCTTACCAAAAGCCCTATGCTATGTTTATTTGCTATTTTAGACATTCAGAAAACTGAGGGTGAGAAGCATGAAGTGATTCTCTCTTTTGCACCCCTCAAATAATTTAATAAATCATAAACCAAATAAGAAACCAGAAATCATGTTTGTTGACCTACAATTGAAAGCTTATTCTTGGGCACTCCCCCTCCCCTCCCTTATCATTACTGCAATGTTTCCAGGCCAAATTGTTTTACATAAGGCACCACATCATAAAAATGCAAACATGAGATGTCAAACTTGCATATATTAAATTTCTTCATTTATAAGTTTAGCCAAGGTGTAAATGATTTGACAGGGTGCCTCAAGATGATTGTAGAATAAGGAGTGTGATTTTAGTTGGATTTGATTTTGTAACAGATTTTAAGATCTAAAGTGAGCGAAGTACGGTGTTATGCTTTGGGAGTGAAGGAAATAGCAAAGGAATAGTGAAGTCTGTCTGAGCAAGAAACATTGCTGCATGATTTTATTAACGCCAAATCCCTCAACTAGAAGACTACACTTGATATAATGGTTATTGTGTTCAGAGAATGGGTCTTCTCAAGTTGCTGCCTCTCCTGAGACAAGTGGCTACAAAATCTGAAGGACCCAAGTTAACTCATCACAGCTGAGTGTGTCAATACCTGCAGTTCCATTGCCAAGGGTTATAGTTTCTTTTTGCTGTACAGGGAAATGCATGCCAAAAGCCTGTTTCATCTTTTTTTTTTTTCTTTTTTTTTGAGACGGAGTTTCGCTCTTGTTACCCAGGCTGGAGTGCAATGGCGCGATCTCAGCTCACCGCAACCTCCGCCTCCCGGGTTCAAGCAGTTCTCCTGCCTCAGCCTCCCGAGTAGCTGGGACTACAGGTGCGTGCCACCATGCCCAGCTAATTTTTGTATTTTTAGTAGTGACGGGGTTTCACCTTGTTGACCAGGATGGTCTCCATCTCTTGACCTCGTGATCCACCCACCTCGGCCTCCCAAAGTGCTGGGATTATAGGCGTGAGCCACCATGCCCGGCCAGCCTGGTTCATCTTGATCCAAATTCTGTATATACCAGCGGTAACTTATGAATGAAATAAACATGTCTTATCCCCAGGAGAAGTCACACTCACAACTCTAAATAAAACACTCAAATAAATGCCATTGGACCTTTTTTTACCAGAAGAATATAACAGCCAGAAGTAGAAACCTTAAATCTGTCAAATTAAACTTGGGGGAAAACCCAGCAGTACCCTGATAACCTAATTCTTATGAATCACTTAAAATTGTCTGCCTCTTCATTTATTCAGTTTCCCATTTGGCTGACCCTTTCCCCAACAGCAAGCAAGTTGGATTTTTTTTTTATTACTAGTTATATTAGTTGCTTTTGCAGAAGGAGAAGAAACACTTTTCACCCCCTAAATATTTATGACTTTCCACTGAATGAATAGTTGAATTTCATATTCTGTATTTAAAATATTAATCTTGGATTTTTCTTGCTGAAATGGAATAAATAATGCTAATGTGAGATGTAAGCAATTTAGAATTAGAGATACAAATTGTACATGAATGCATAGTAGTCACTATGTTCAGGCCTGCTATTAGCAATGGAGATTTCTTTTCTGAATTAAATGTTTTTATGGTTTTTTTTTTTAAGCTAACTGCAGATTCGATGCAGTTGAATGAAATAATGTAGACAGAGCCCATGTGTTCTTTACCGATTTCCCCCAGGGGTAACATTTTACAAAACATTCGCAACCTAGGTATTGATGTTTATACATTCAAGATAGAGAAGATGATCTAGATACATCCAAGCTTCAAATTAGTGACGTGTAACAAACAAACAAAAAACCTGATTTCCATCACCACAGAGACCACTCCTGTTGGAGAGCACACATACTTCCTTCCTGCCCTCACCCCTTTTTAACTCATTCAACCTTTAATCCGTTCTCCATTTTCATAATTTTGTCATTCCAAGAATGTTATGTAAATGGAATCATACACTGTTTAACCTTTTGGGTTTGGCTATTTTCACACAACGTAATTCAGTGGCGATTCATCCAAGTTGTGTGTATCAGTAGTTTGTTTTATTATATTGCCGAGTAGTTCCATAATATGGATGTGTCAGAGTCTAATAAGTCATCCATTTAAGGACTTCTGGATTATTTCCAGTTTGGAGCTATTATGAATAAAGCTGCTTTAGACACGTGCTTATAGGTTTTTATGTGAACATAATTGTCCAAGAATGTCATTGCTGTCTCATAATGTAATTTTTTTTGTTTTCTTTTTCTTTTTTAAAGAAGCTGTAAAACTATTCCGGAGGGGCTATGCCACTTTACATCTCCACCAACAATGTATGAGAGGTCAAGTTTCTTCATATCTTTGGCAGTATTTTCATGTTTTCACTATTTTTTATTTTAGCAATTCTGAGGGGTATACAGTGATATCTCACTGGATTTAATTTGCATTTCTGCAATGGCTAACGATTTTGAGTATCTTTTCATGAGCATATTTGCCATCTCTATAGTCCCTTCAGTGAAATGTTTATTCATGTCTTTTGCTCATTTTCTAATTGGACTTTTTTTCCTACTGTTGAGTTTTGAGAGTGTCTTACCTATTTGAGATAGTTGTACTCTCTTGGATATATGTTTTTCAAATATTTCATTCCAGTCTGTAGCTTGTCTTTTAGTCCTCTTAACAAAATGTTTTGCAAGGCAAAAGTTTTTCAGGTACACACTCTTTTCAACTGTACATGGATTGTTCTCTACAATGGGCCATCTACTAGACCATAAAACAATCCTCAATAAATTTTTAAAAACTGAAATTATACAAGAATGTTCTTCAGCCACAATAGTATAAAATAGAAAATTAATAGCAAGAGCAAATTTTGAAATTTTCCAACTATGTATGAATTAAAACACACAAGCAACCAATGGTTCTAAGAAGAAATCACAAAGAAAATTTAAAACTACTTTGAGATGAATGAAAATAAAATATAATTTATTAAAACTTATGGGATGTAGGAAGACCCATTCTCAGAGGAAAATTCATAGATGTAAATACCTAGATTTTTAAAATAAGGCCAGACATGGTGGGTGTTCATGCCTGTAATTGCAGCACTTTTGGGAGGGCAAGACAGAATGATCACTCAAGGTCTAAAGTTTAATACCACCAGCCTGAGCAACATAGTGACAGATGGGTCTTCCAAGTTTTTTTTTTTTTTTAATTAATTGGACGTGATGGTGCACACCCGTAGTTCTAGCTACTGAAGAGGCTGAGGTGGGAGGATTGCTTGAGCCTAGAAATTAGTTAGAGACTTCAGTGAGCTATGATCATGCCACTGCACTCTAGCCTGGGTGACAGGGGCAAGACCCTGTCTCTAAAAATAATAATAAGAAGAAGAAGAAGAAAGATATTACCAGGTGTGTGGCCTATGCCTGTAATCCTAGCTACTCAGAGGCTGAGGCAGGAGGATTGTTGAGGTCAGGAGTTCAAGACCAGCCTGGGCAGCATAGTGAGACCTCATCTCAAAAAAACATTTATTTTTAAAGATCTCAAATCAATCACCTAACTTTCCACCTTAAAGAACTAGAAAAAGAAGAGTGTACCAAACCCAAAACAAGCAGACAGAATGACTAGACTAGGGATAAATGAAAATGAAGAGTAGAAAAATGATAGAATAAAAAAACCCAAAAGTTTATTTTTTGAAAACATAAACAAAATCGACAAACCTTTAGCTAGAATGGCCAAGTTAAAAACAAGACTCAACGTACTATAATTGCAAATAAAAGTGAGGACAATAACTAGCTTTAAATAATTAAAAGGACTATAAGAGAATTCTATGAACCCTTGTATTTCAACAAATTAGAAAACGTAGATGAAGTCGAGAAATTCCAGAGACATACAAACTACCAAAGCTGACTGAAGAATAAACAGAAAATCTAAATAGACCTGTAACAAGTATAATAAAAAGAATTAATCAGTAATTCTTTTTAAATGCTCTACAAAGAAAAAGCCCAGGACTAGTTGACTTCAATGATGAATTGTATAAAATGTTGAAAGAAGAATTAACACCAATCATTCTCAAATCTTTCAAAATATAACAAAGAAAGGAACAATCCCTAACTCATTCTGTGGGGCCAATATTACCCTGACACCAAAGCCAGAGAGTGTCATCATGAGAAAAGAAAACCTCAGGCCAATATCTCTTATGAATATGGATGCAAAAATTCTCAAAAAATATGATCAAACCAAATTCAATGGTCTATTAGGATTATACACTCTGATCAAATGAGAATTCTGGGGTGGTTCAATACATAGCAATCAATTAATATGTTGCATTATATTAATAGAATGGGAGAAAAACCCACTTGGCCATTTCAATTGATCCAGAAAAATCATTTTACAAAATATAACACTATGTTGTGATAAAAACATTAAACAGACTAAGATAAAAGAACGTCCTCAATCTGATAAGCCAAAATACCCATCAGTGATAGACTACAGTAACCCAAACAGTATGGTACAGGTCCAAAACCAGACATATATACCAATGGAACAGAATAGAAAACCCAGAAATAAAGCCACACACCTACAACCTGACAAGAACAAGCAATGAAGGACATAAATGGTGCTAGGATAACTGGCTAGCCATATGCAGAAAATTGAAACTGGACCCCTTCCTTACACTATATACAAATATTAACTCAAGTTGGATTAAAGACTTAAATGTAAAACCCAAAACTATAAAAACCTTGGAAGACAACCTAGGCAATACCATCTGGACATAGGAACAGACAAAGATTTCATGCTGAAGACATCAAAAGCAACTACAACAAAAGCAAAAATTGGCAAATGGGGTCTAACTAAACAGAAGAGCTTCTGCACAGCAAAGGAAACTATCCACAGAGTAGACACACAACCTACAGGATGGAAGAAAATTTTTGCAAACTATGCATCTGACAAAGGTCTAATATCCAGCATCTATAAGGAATTTAAACAAATTTACAAGAGAAAAACAACCCATTAAAAAGTGGGCAAAGGACATAAACAGACACTTTTCAAAAGAAGGCATACATGCAACCAAGCATATGAAAAAAAAAAAAAAAAGGCTCAGCATCACTAATCATCAGAGGAATGCAAACCAAAACCACAGTGAGGTACCATCTCACACCAGTCAGAATGGCTATTATTAAAAAGTCAAATAACAATAGATCCTGGTAAGTTGCAGAGAGAAAGGAATGCTTATACACTGTTGGTGGGAGTGTAAATTAGTTCAAACATTGTGAAAGACAGTGTGGTGATTTTCAAAGGCCTAAAAATGAAATACCATTTGACCTAGCAATCCCATTACTGGGTATATACCCAAAGGAATATTAATCAGTCTATCATAAAGACATATGCACGTGTATGTTCATTGCAGCGCTATTCACAGTAGCAAAGACATGGAATCAACCTAAATACCCATCAGTGTTGGGATGGATAAAGAAAATGTGGTACATATATACCATGGGATACTACGAAGCCATAAAAAGAAAGAGATCATATCCTTTGCAGAAACATGGATGGAGCTGGAAACCATTATCCTCAGCAAACTAACACAGAAACAGAAAACCAGATACTTCATGTTCACTTACAAGTGGGAGGTAAATGATGAGAACACATGGACACAGAGAGGAGAAAAACATCCACGGGGACCTATCAGGGGATGGAGGGTAAGAGGAGAGAGAGTATCAGGAAAAATAGCTAATGGGTACTAGGCTTAATACCTGGGTGATGATATAATCTGTCTAACAAACCCTCATTACACAAGTTTACCTATATGACAAGTCTGCACATGTATCCCTGAACTTAAAAGTTAAAAAATAAATAAAAAGAATAAGAGCAGCTAAAGTGGACATCCTTGCAGTTTTTCCAATCTTATGCGGAAGGAATTCAATTTGTCACCATTAAGTACAGCATTGCTGTAGGTTTTTATAGATGGCCTTCATCAAGTGAAGAAATTCCCATCTAATTCTATTTTTCTGAGAGTTTTCTAAAAAAAGAAATCATAAGAGTCTTGTCAATTGCTTTTTTCTGTGTTTGTCTATGTGAATATGTGATTTTTCTTCTTTACCATGTGAGGTATAGTGGATTATATTGACTGGTTCTTTGATGATATCAATCAATAACTAGACAAATCTCTAGTTTGGCTAGACAAATCTCTAGCCAAACTGACAAAGAGGAGAGAAAGACTGGTACATTGAACCAGGCTTGCATCCCTGGAATAAGCCCACATTGTCGTGGTATATAATTATTTTTATATATTGCTGAATTTTGTTTGCTAATATATTTTTAAGGATTTTTGGATTTGTATTCATGGGAGATATTTATCTTTTATTTTTTTCATACCGTTTTTGTCAGGTTTTTATATCAGGGTAGTACTAGCTTCATGAAATAAATAGGAAAGTGTCTCTTGTTTTTATAATTTCTGAAAGAGGTTAAGTATAATTGTTGTTAGTTCTTTATTAAACATGTGGTAGAATTTTTCAGTGAAGCCTTCAGAGCTTGGAGATTCATTTTGTGGGGAGTTTTTAAGTTACCAGTTAAATGGCATTAATAGTTACAGGACTGTTAAATTATGTATTTCATAATGGGCAAGTTATGGTAATTGGTGGGTTTTTTTTTTTTTTTGAGGAATTGGTCCATTTCATTTAGATTGTAAAATTCATGCATATAAAAATATTTGTAATATTCTCTGTTACCTTTTTGATACCTGGAGGGTCTGTAGTGTGTACAGTTATTTGTAATTTGTGTTTTCTCTCCTCTTTGTCAGTTTGGCTAGAGATTTGTCTAGCCAAACTAGAGATTTGTCTAGTTATTGATTGATATTTTCAAAGAACCAGCTTTTTGCTCTTTGATTTTCTCATTTATTTTTCAATTCCACCAGTGTTTGCTCTTTATTTCATTTCTTGTGCTTGCTTTGGGATCTCTTTGCTCTTCTTTTTCTAAATTCTTGGGGTGAGACCATAGGCTATGAATTTGATACTTTTTGTAATGTGTATATTTAGTGCTATAGATTTCTCTTTCAACACTGCTTTAGCTTTGTTAGACATATCTTGATATCTTTATTTCCATTTTCTTTCAGTTCAATATATTTCTATTTCTTCTTTCTCTCCCCCCCCATGTGTGTGTGTGTGTGTGTGTTTCTATTTCTGTTGAAACTTTGATCCATGGTTTATTTAGAATTACGTTGTTCAGTTTCCAAATGTTTGGATATTTTCTTGTTTTCTTTGTGATATGTATTTCTAGTTTAAGTTCATTATGGTTGGAGAACAAACTCTGTATGATTTCACTTTTTAAGAATTTGTGGAGTTCATTTTATGTCCCAGAAAAATGGTCTATCTTGGTACACTCTCTGTGGGCACTTGAAAAGAATATGGAGTCTACTGTTGTTGGGTGGAGTGTGCGATAAATGTTGATTTGGTAATGTTGGTTGATAGTGTCATTGAATTCTTCTATATCATTGTTGATTTTCTGTCTGGTCTTTTTATCAGTTGTTAAGTCATGGGTGTTGAAGTCTCCCTCTGTAATTGTGGATTTGTCTGCTTTTTCAGTTCTATTAGTTTTGGGTTCACATATTTTGCAATTGAGTGTTCGACTTAAAC
The DNA here is from genome assembly GCF_030222135.1 of Aotus nancymaae. NCBI lineage: Eukaryota > Metazoa > Chordata > Mammalia > Primates > Aotidae > Aotus > Aotus nancymaae. The sequence continues at coordinate 18,664,844 of NW_026988445.1, read as the reverse complement.
ATATTTAGAACTGATGTGTTTTCTTGGTATATTAACCCTCTTATCATACAATGTTCATTTCTGTCTTTAGCAGATTTCTTTGTTGTGGAGTCTAATTTATCTGATATTGACATAGCCATAATCATTTATTTGACTAATGTTTACATAGTATATATTTGTCATTTTTGTTTTCAGTTGGGCTGTGTTACCATATTTGAAGTGTGTAGGCAGCATAGGTCATAGTTTTTAATCTACTTGCTATTTTGTCTTGGTTTATTTATGTTTGGTGTAATTATTAACATATTAGGGCTTATATGCATTACCAAATTTTTTGTTTGCTCTGTTTGTAATTTCCATTTGTTTTTTCGTGATTCTTATGTGTTTCTTGAACATTTTTCAGAATTCCATTTTGGTTTATTAAATAAATAATATATTTGTGAGTGTATCTTTTAGTGGTTGCTCTAGGTACTACATGATATATAAATAATTGATCAAAATCTATTGGTGCTGTCATTTAACCTTTTCAAATGAAATATAGAAGTCTTTTCATGTCCCTTTAGCTTCCTGCTTGTACTATGATGTTATGAATATTTTCTCTATGTACATTTAGAACTATATTGACAACTGTATAATTTTTGATTCAACCATTAAACATAATTTAGAAGACACTTGAGAAGAATGTCTATTGTATTTACCCATACTTTTGCTTACTGTGTTTTTTTCCTTCCTGATGTCTTAAGTTTCATTTTTTTCTTTTCTTTCTTTTTTTTTCTTTTCTTAGAGAACATTCTTTACCTATTATTTCAGGGTAGAACACCTGTTGACATAGTCTCTTAGTTTTTCTTCCTTTAAGAATATCTTGGAATGAAATTTTCTTCATTCCAAAAGGATATCTTCACTGTATATAGGAATCTAAGCTGACAATTATTTTCTTTCAGCACTTAAAAACATGTTATGCCCTTTTTTCCCAACCTCTATGGTTTCTAGTAAGAAATCTGCAATAATTCAGAATTTTTCCCCTGTAGATAAGGTGTTTCTTTCTTGCTGCTTTCAAGAGCTTTTCTTTGTGTTTAGATTTTAGAAGCTTGACTATAATGTGTTTTGGTGTGAATTTCTTCAGCTTTATTTCCAACATCTCTCCTTATGGGACCCTGATTTTTGTTCTTTAATTATAGTCCCATGGGTTTTGGAGACTTTGTTCATTTTTTTCTTCAGTCTATTTTATCTCTGTTGTTCAGATTGCAAACAACAATCTATTGTTCTGTCTTCCAGTTCAATGATTCTTTTATCTTCCCTTTATTCTGCTGTTGGGGACTTCATTTTTAAAATTTTAGTGATTTGCCGGGCACTGCAGCTCATGCCTGTAATCCCAGCACTTTGAGAGGCTGAGGCCAGTGGACTGCTTGAGCTCAGAAGTTCAAGACCAGCATGGCCAACATGATGAAACCCCATCTCTACTAAAATACAAAAATTATCCAAATGTGGTGGCACACACGTGTAGTCCCAATGGTTGAGGTGGGAAAATCACTTGAACCCTGGAGGCGAAGGTTGCAATGAGCTGAGATGGCACCACTACACTCCAGCCTGGATGGATGACAGAGTAAGATGCTGTCTCAAAAAAAAAATTAGTTATTATAGTTTTCACTTATAAAATATGTTTGATTCCTCTTTATATCTTCTATTTCCTTGCCAAAGCTTTCTCTCTTTTTTTTTTCTGCTGAAGGTCTCTTTTTTCATTTATTTCAAGTGATCTTAATTGCTCATTGAAACATTTTTATGATTGGTAATTTAAAATATTTGTCAGATAATTTTGCCATCTCAATTTTGGCATCTATTGTCTTTTTAAATTCATTTCAAGATCTTCTTCTTTGTTTCTGATTGTAAGTAGTTTTCTATTGAACTCTGGACATTTTGGGTGCTATTATGTATTATGAGCCTCTGGATAATATTTACACTTTTGTTTCAGCTCGCTGTTTCTGACACCATTCTGGCAGGAGAAAAGGGGCTGCTGCTTTGTTACTTTCAGCCGGGGTTAGAAGTCCAGGTTCCCTACTCAGCCTCTATTGACTCCTGAGATGAAAGAAGGTGGAAAGTTTCTTGTTATTGCTTGATAAGGGGTGGGAGTTCAGATTCCCCACTAAGCCTTTATTGATACTTTCCTGAATGGGAGGGATACTAGTACCTCATTACTGCTCCCCATGTGGTCTCCTTACCCAGGAAAATTATGAAAGTCTGAACTCAGTCTCTTTTGATACTATCTCAGCAAGAAGGGAAGGGGCACCTCATTATTGGCTGGCAAGGGAGGAAGTCTAGGTTTCTCACTCAGTCTTTGCTGGTGACAGGATTCTTTGGGGCCCGCTTCACCAGCGGAAGACTCCACAGACAGCACCTCTGGTATGGCTCCGCCCATTCAGCCCAGCAGGCTGTGCTTGGCTTGTGCTACTGGCCTGGATCCCACATCCAAGGCAGAATGGTGAGGGGTGTGTGGGCAAGCAGGTGTGAGGTCTGACCACAGCACACAACCAGGCACACAGGTTGCTGCAGTGGGGCCAGGTAGGCAGCGCCAGGTGCCGGCATAGATGCCTGGTCCATGTGAGTCTGCAGCTGGACCAGGCATACCACAGGCAGTTTCTGCCTTAAGTGCCAGTCGCTGGACAAAGGGAACATGGTGGAACCCAAAAACTCAGAGACACCAGCAATTGGAGGAAGCCCCAAGGGGGCTTGATAGCTATGTCACAGCTCTGGCTCAGAAAGCCCAGAGGTCTGGGCCCCCAGAAGGATCACAGCTCTTCTTTTTTCTTGGTCCAGTGAACAGGAGCATGCCGCTGCCCGCAGCTCAGAGAGCTGGCCAGGGATGTGTGACAGCCCTTTTTGCACCCATTATTTGGCAGGTCCCAGGGTCTTGTCCTGTGTCTAAGAAGAATGAGGTTATGCAGACAATCAGAGTGAGCAAGGCAGAGAAGAGCTTTATTGAATGACACAGCAGCTCTCAGTAGAGAGAGGACCTAAAGTAGGTAGCCCCTACCCAAAGGTGGGTATTCCCAAAGTGTGGCTGAGTCCCAGGTTTTTATGGGCTCAGAATGGGTGAGTACATGCTGATTGGTCAATGGGCAACCTGGGAAAAGCACCATTCAATTGGCTGAAAGGCATGGAGGAAATTCTCACTGCAGTCGGGGACTTTACCCAGAACTGGCAGCTTGGTTTTCAGGCTTTAATTTGTTTTTGGTTTGAAGGTCAGGTTTCAGCAGGGACCCACTCCTGTCTTCCTAGGAATTTGTCTCCCTCCTTCTGCTGTCACTGGTACAGGTAGGCATAGGGCTATGGTTTTATCTGTGGAATTTGGCTGTTACAGAGGGGTTATGACCTACAGTTTTCTGTCTTGTTAGGCTGTGCCTTTCCTGAGTCTCAAGCTAGACAGATCAGGGGTTTGTTGATCCTTTCTTTTCTTCTTTTGCTTCTCTAGGTGTTTCTGGGTTATATAAGGCAAAAAGAAAAACAGAGAAACTTACCACAGTGTTTTTCTTTGGATCCCATGATGCCCAGATGGTCTGCTTTTTCCTTTTACCTTTCCGAAGGTGTTTTTATTATATGTAAAATGCAGGGTTTTAGTTGTACCAAGTAGAGGAATAAGGAAAACTACACCAACTCCATCTTTCCAGAAGAATACAATCAACCTGCATGTATTCATTGTTCTTATTCATGCTTAGCTTTCTCTACTGCAGATTCATATGGCATTACGACAATATAATCTTTTGGATACCAATATTCTGTATAGGGTATTCTTTCATTGCAGGCTTCAAAACTTTCAGGAAATAGACTTTTACAATAACATTAGGAGGTAATAGAATTGCTTCATTATGCCTGTATGGCTGCCTGTGAGCACACATGTATATTTACACAGAATCCTAGAAACTTCACCTTGAGGTAGGCTGAACACAGTGTGGTTGCTGAGCATATTTTGCAGTTTATCTGTAGGAGAATAGAGGAGACCAGAAAAGCATTCAGGGAATGTAAACAGAGAGATAAAAGGTTGATTCAGACCCTGTCATGATAAGATCCTTGTGGAGAGAGTGATATAAAACTCAGCAAGCTTTATAAGTGTAAAATGAAAAAAAAAAATTAGTTTTTTAACTTAATTACTTTGAAAAGTTATATAACTAAGACTAAAACTAAAAAGTAGTATAACTAAAACAAAAAAGACTAAAACTCACAAAGACCAATAGAAGACTTCTACACAGCAACAGTGGAGTAATATGTAGTTGTACTCCTATTTTCAGTATGGTTAACTTGTATTATCTTTTCTTTATGAAAATTTGGTCTGGAAGTTTTCAGTTCCAGAGCTGTAGCAAGATTAGATAATCTCAAAACTTTCACGCCTGCTAAAAGTATCAAAAAATCATAGGTGGTAAAATTCCTTCTAGATATATGTTTGAGCATAACAAGAAAGTTAGAAAATGCCCAAGGGCTAGAAAGAAAGAGAGAACAGAAAACAGCAAAACCCACTATCACTGCCTGGGGAGAATGGAGTGAGTGGTGGGTCAGGGCTGTGGGTCTCAGTAACATAGGGGCTGGCATTTTAAAACTATGCCAGGCTAGGTTATGAAGTGTTAGTCCTACAGAAGCAGAAAGTTTCAACTGAGACTTCCACATAAAGCTGGAGCCCTGAAGGTCTTCCCCATCAGTGAAGATGTGAAACACCCAACATAGAGAAGGAACAAGGAATCTCAATTGGTCAGAGAGAGGGAAGAGTGGGACAAGTCTCCATTGTGAATGGACAATACTAATCTTTCATCACATGTGGGTTTGGAGTTCAAAACTATGCTATCCATATTTGGAAATTCTCATGTTGAGAAGTTAACACAAAAATGGTACTGGTGTGTAATATCCCTAGAGTTCCTGATGAAGTCAGTGTAAAATTATTCTTAAAGAACATGACATATCTTCAACTAATTCCACAATAAAAACTGACTAGAAAGGAACTTTCAATCCAGTACTACAGAATAAAAGAGAAAAATATTCATCATAAACAAGAATCAGGAAATAAAACAAATAGCAGATTTTGACTCTCCAAAGCTAAAGATAAGTAAAGAAATAATCATATATGTATTTACAATAAAAAGTTGTATAAAAAGAAATGAAACTAAAATGCCAAGATGTTATGAAAAAAATGACAAATTGGAACAAATGACTCATAAAAACAAATGCATATAGTCATTAAAATGTATAGTATAATAGACAAGTTAAATAGTATATTAAACACAGCTAATCTAGAAAGCAGTCAATCTAAGAAAACCAGCCAGAATGTAACAGAGAAAGATAAAGAAATGAGAAATATTCCAGAGAAATTAAGAGACTTGGAGGACAAAATGAAAAATGTCAACTAGAAGTCTAGAAGTTCCTGGAAGAAGGCATAAAACAAATAGGGAGAAGCACAATTTTCAGAGAAAATAATAGAAAATTTTCAAAATTGATGAAAGACATGAATCCTCAGATTGAGGAATCTAAGTCATGACCATAATAAACTAAAATAAATTCACATTTCTACACAAAATAGTGAGGTTTCAGAGCACTAATAACAAAAAAAAAAATCTTAAAAGCATTCAGAAGCAACAGAAAGAATGTATACTAATTAATAACAGTATGCATTACCAGTAGAAGAATTCTACACAGCAACAATGGAGTAATAAGTAGTTGTACTCCTATTTTTCAGTACAGTTAACTTCTATTATATCTCTTTTCTCTCTTCCACTCTCATTCTCTTTCCCTGCCTCTCTTTCTTCCTTCAGCTTTATTCCTTTTTTTAAAAATCATTCTCATCAAATATTTGTATTTTTGTATGTCTGGGTATTTTTTTTTTTGGAAACAGAATCTCGCTCTATCTCCCAGGCTGAAGTACATTGGCACGATCTTGGCTCACTACAACCTCTGTCTCCCAGGTTCAAGCAATTGCCCTGCTTCAGCCTCCCATGTAGCTGGGACTACAGACATGTGTCACCATGCCTGGCTAACGTTTTTTGTAATTTTAGTAGAGATGGGATTTCACCATGTTGGTCAGACTGGTCTCAAACTGCTGACCTCAAATGATCCACTCACCTCGGCCTCCCAAAGTGCTGGGATTACAGGCGTGAGCCACCACGCCCAGCCATGTTTGGGTATTTGTTTACCTACTGATTCTGTTTGTTTAATAGTTACAGGGCTATTCTTCTTTTTTTCTTTTCTTATCAGACAGAGTCTTGCTCTGTCAACCAGGCTGGAGTGCAGTGGCAAAATCTCAGCTCACTTCAGCCTCTGCTTCCCAAGTTTAAGTGATTCTTCTGCCTCAGCCTTCCAAGTAGCTGGGATTACAATGGTGCACCACCACACCCAGCTAATTTTTATATTTTTAGTGGAGACAGGGTTTCACTGTGTTGGCCAGGTTGGTCTCAAAACTCCTGACTTCAAGTAATCCACCCATCTCAGCCTCCCAAATTACTGGGATTATAGGTCTACGCCACTGTACCCAGCCTCTTCTTTTGTTTTAATTCTGCAGTAACTTTTAGTATGTTACACTTTTATGGGAGATTACCTATTTCATTTATGTTTTCAAATTTATTGGTACAAAGTTTTTCATAGTATTGTCTTATAATTTCTGATTCTGTAGTATTGTCTTTATGATTTTATAATCAGACTATAGTGTAATATGTTTAAAAATCAAAGAAACAATACAATTAGAAAGCATAATAACATAAACAATGAAGATGGACTATGACCAAATACATCTTCCTGGACACCCAATTAAAAGACACACCTTAAAGATGGTGACTTGGAAAAGCTGAAAATAAAAGAATAAGTAAAAGCATTATGCAAGTGCAAACAAATTAAAGCTACTATTGTGGCCTAATATTAAACACAGATGTATTTGTGACAAAAGCCATTAGGATTAAAAACATTTTATAATGCCAAAGACTAAAATTCACAGTTTAAATATAAGCTATCAATAGCAATGCATTAATTCACATAGCAAAACTTATAGGGAAAAAAAGGAAATTTTATTTAAAAAGTAGAAACACAGTAGTGGTAGAAAATATGACTCACTTTTCTTAGTTCATGATCAATCAAGTGATCAAAAATTCGATAAGGCTATAGAAGATATAAATAACATAATTAATAATGTAACTTCAATATATGTTACATTCAATATATATACAACATATAGACACACGCATGTGCACACACATGCACAAACACACTTACATACAGAAAATGAAAAAAACCTTTTCAGGTGCCCATGGAATATGGAGAAACACTGATTATATATTAGGCAATTATAAAGGAGCTCACCCTCTCATAATTCTTACAAATGACAATAGTAGTTCAATTTCTAGTAATGACATGCTAGGTATTTATAACAAATTTTCCCTAGTGGGGGCAACTAAAGAAAACTGGGTAAAATATAAAGAAAAGCGCGGGTGTGGTGACTCATGCCTGTAATCCCAGCACTTTGGGAGACAAAGGCAGGCAGCTCACAAAGTCAAGAGATCGAGACCATCCTGGCCAACAGGGTGAAACCCCATCTCTACTGAAAATACAAAAATTAGCCAGGCGTGAAGGCACATGCCTGTGATCCCAGCTACTCGGGATGCTGAGGCAGGGGAATCGCTTGAACCCAGGAGGCGGAGGTGCAGTGAGCCGAGATCGTGCCACTGCATTCCAACCTGGGTGACAGAGTAAGACTCTGTCTCAAAAAAACAAACAAAAACAAAACAGAAAAAACAAACAAACAAAAGAAATATAAAGAACCAACAAAATTTTCTTAAAACTCAAAGTTGTTGGTGCTCCAAACATTCAAAGTACTGAAAATTCGTATCAAAATCCAGTAGAAGGAAAACACCCAACACTCATAGCCATTTTTATCCCAGATCATCTGCCAAACTTGAGCAAAGAAACAGCCAAACTGAGCTATGCTTTGTGGTCTTACAGGGCAAATGTAAGAAAAGTCAAACCCAGGCCCAGTAAGGCTGGCGGTCACCTGAGGGTGACCCTGAGTACTGTACAGCAGTATGTCCTCAGTAAGGCTGGAGGTCACCTGAGGGTGACCCTGAGTACTGTACAGCAGTATGTCCTCAGGAAATGTCTCATGCCAAATCATTCTGAGCTGCGTGGTGACAGCAGAGTGCCACTGACTTTGCAAGAACTAATACAATTGTTAGTGGCAGCAGCAATGAAAGGTGGAAAAACAAACCCAGCTATACCTTGTGTGTATAATCAGTTTTAAAGGAGACAATGCCCTTGTATTTAAACTCTGGCTGCCTTCTCATTGTTTGGATTTCTTTAAGGTTGCCCTGCCTATGGATAGAATTACAGTCTATTTTTAACTCCATCTAGGATTTGCCATATGAACAGACCCCCACCAAACTTCTCACTCCAGCCAGCAATATTCCCTCACCAAAAAATGAGACAACTTTTACCATAGATTGTGTATACTGACAAAGGGGAATTTGAAGCATTATCAATATAGAAAATTACTTTTAAATTATTTAAGTTGCTCAGATGAAACTGAGAAAGAAAGTACTTGACGTAGAGAGACTGACCAGGGAGTGAGAAGGCCAAGTTTAAAGAGAAGAAGCCAGCTCTGCTGTCTGCATTTCATATTAACATAAGAGAGGGGTGCTTCTCAGTAAGTCCACTTCTCTGGAGAGACCTGTTACATGACTCTTGTTCTGTAGTGCTCAGGACAGCATTACCCAGCACTGCACAGTGACTTTGTCAGGCAAGTGCTAAGAAGAGCATGCATGCAGACACAGGCCTAATGTGTACTAGGATTTCATGTTCCCACTGAGATTGGGGAGTGAGTTATAAGCCCTGTTTCCTCTTTGAGCTACAGAGCTGATGTTCATGTGATTGGACAGTTAAGGCAGAAATCCAATTACTGAGCTAATTAGCACCTTTGAAGGGTAAGCAAAAAATTTACAGGAGGAAAGCACTGGAGAAAAGTTCAAATTACCCAGTGTGGCTGACAGTCCACCTTCTTAGAGAATATGTGGAGAGCCAGAGGTCCTGAGGGTACACAGACAGCTTAGCTTAGTTATTGCTCATCAGAATTTAGACTGTATTCTACAGGCTTTTGAAAAGATAGCTTTCTAGTGAACATAGTTTTAGAAGGTGTTTTAGTTCCCTAAGGAGTTTAGTAAATGACTTTCTTTTGTCTTAATCTTTTAAAAGTTGTTTGTTCTGCTGCTGAAAATTCCATTTATGGTAGGTCTTAAGGTGAAATTAAAATTCCATTTAGAGACTAACTCTGCAGACATGGGATTTCAACCTTCATTAAAAATAATTTTGTTGTTTGCTCTATTTTCTGCTACCTCGAGATCTTTTATCTTTCAAAGCTGCTGTGAGAGTATTTGTAAGGAAAACTGAAGCTGTAATAGAACAACATGCTGGGGTTAACAGCCTTTCTGAAATGTAACACAGTATTTCTTCTCTCCAGCCCATCTGTAGAATCACAGAACTCAACAGGATCTTGCCTAGATGGTTCTGAAATGTCTAAGACATAACAGGAAAAGAAATAATACTTTTTTTTTCTGAAGACAAGCCATTTCATATATTCAAATTATAGTTCCATCCAAATATCTTTTTATCTGTTTTGATTCCCAATAGACATGCTCACAAAAGAAGTCTGCATTTTAGGTTTCTTCTTAAGCACCGTTTCTGACAAGTGCTTGTCATTTATTAAATTATACAGAATATGTCAATGATCATATTTAAACATAAGCCACATATGCAGCATTGACTGGCAGCTAGTCTTCTTTCTTCTTAGCAAATATTGTAAGGACAAAAACCTCAGAAGTAGCCTTATCTTTGACCATTCAGTAATTTATTCTGCAAATATTTATTGAGTGACTGCTATGTGGCAGTTGTGAGCAACAAACTTACTCTCGTGGTACTTAGGGACTGAAATAAGAGTCAGATATAATCAGATAATTACACAAAGAGATGTATGATGTGGTGTAAAGGTTCCAGAGCCAGCCTCCCTAGGTTGTATTCTGGCTATACAACCTGTTAGATCTATGACCTTGGGCACTCTACTTAATTTCTCTATGCCTCCGCCTCATCCTCTGTGAGAACGGGTATAATGAGTACCTACCTCAGAGAGTCGTTTTAAGGCAATAATAAGTTAATACATATAAAGTACTTAGAACAGGCACATGACACAAGCAGTGCTACATAAATGTTAGCTGTCATTGTTATGACTGATGTTAGCCTTGACAGGGGCTCCAAAAGAGATGTACAAGTACAATGCATGAAAGAGAACATGACAAAGGAGTCTCACGCAGAGCAGGAGTCAAGACAGCTTCCCTGAGAAGGTGAAACGTGAGCTGAGACTTGAAGAATGAGAGGAGTCAATGAGGAAAAATGAGTGGGAATGGACAGGGATCCCCAAGTAGAGGGAACATTTGCAAAGGCTCCTGGAGAGGAGGGAGCATCAGGACTAAAAGATGTGGGCATGTTGAAGGTGTGGAAAAGGAAAGCCAACAAGGTTGGAGCAAAGAAAGTAAAGAGCAGAGTAATAGAAAAGGCAGGAGCCAGGCATGTTCAAGACCAGTCTTTCAATTGTCAGTGGGACTTTCATTACGCCCAAATTTTTAAGTAAACCCTATGTGTGATGTTGATATATGTGTAAGAAGTCCTTTCTTAATGGCTAATATATCAGATATAACCATTTGAAATTGCCATTTTGTAGGTGATAATAAACAGTTGACTATCATCAATTTCATAGGCTTGATGTCAATTTCATGCTTCATTCTTTAAAGACCACCACTCAATATTGGAAATAAAAGGACCAAGGTGGAGGCATAGCCTCTCCAAGCAGAGCAGATCGCTGCACTTACAAAAGGTTTTGGGGATGTGTGGAGTTCAAGGACTGCTGAGGTTTTGGAGGCATATGCGGGTTGACAGCATCTGTATAGGAGGTTACTTGAAGAGCCTGTTGTTCATCAGTTGCCCCTCAGGAGTCTGCAGTGAGTTGGCTCTCAGAAGCCGTGGACTGGCTGCCTTACAAAAGCTGTGCACTGAGAGGTGTTTTCGTGGTTCAATAGGTTCAAAGCTGGTTCTCATGGCCACTTGTTACCATTGCTGCAGACGAGATCTGAGAGCTTTAATTCTCATGGTTCAACCTAAGAAAGGTCTATAAGAGTTGACCCAACTCTTGAAACCAAGTGGTAGAGATGTTGACTACTCACCACAATTTCCTCGAATCAATTTGAAGAGAAAGATACCTATGTGGACACTGTTTTCAAGTTCTGAAAGTGGGTGGCATTACATTGGCAGGTTTTTTTTGTTTTTGCTTTTGAGGCAGTGTCTCACTCTGTCACCCAAACTGGAGTGCAGTAGTACGATCTCGGCTCACTGCAACTTCCACCTCCCGGTTTCAAGTGATTCTCCTGCCTCAACCTCCCAAGTAGCTGAGATTAAATGAGTGCACCACCACACCCTGCTAATCTTTTTTGTATTTTCAGTAGAGACGGGGTTTCACACTGTTTGCCAGGCTGGTGCCAAACTCCTGACCTCAAGTGATCCGCCTGCCTCAGCCTCCCAAAGTGTTGGGATTACAGGCATGAGCCACTGTGCTTGGCCTAAATACTTGCTTTGATTCTGCAGATCTGGTGCTCCAAATTGATTAAGACCTAAGGCCATTCTCTCCAAATCAGATAACTACTCATCTCTCCCCTCCATGTGCTTCTTGTATTGTTCCCTCTATTTCTTATTATGAGACTCCTTTCTTCCTGCAGTATGGTAAATTACAACAATCATCTTAACCTGTGAGCTCTATTGCCTTTGCATTTTCTACTCATGCAGCTGGTTCTGTAAACCAGCTTTTCCTCTTGGGGGGATCTAATCATGACCTTTTACCCTTTTGTGGCCTCTTCTAGTACAAGGCGAGTGGATAATTCCAACACAAGACTGGCAGTCCAAATTGAAAGAGATCCAGGTAAGAAGATCTCTTCTCTCTTATTAAACTATTTATTATTACATGGATGGATTCTCAAAAGGAAGAATTAAGTACTCACTTTTAAATCATTGTGGAGACAATGCACATCTTAGTTAATATGTTAACTGTGGAATGAAACTGTGCAGGTAGACTGATCAAGCATCCTGATTTGGTTTGACAATGCATTGCTCCGCTATTTAGAATTGATTAGGAGCTTGCTCAGTATTGGATAACTCTGTTAATAAAGACATTTTGGTTCATGTATAGTAAACCTCAAACACAGACTATAAACCTTGAAATTCATCTTTTAGAAAAAAAAATTTCTTGGAAAAACATCAGCATTATAATGTCCTTAAAGGCAAACTGTTCCAGGATCCAAGATCTAGAAGCTTGCAAAAAGTTTGGTCAACATTAAGCTATGGAAGGATTTACCTGCAAGAAAATTATTTTACCTTTTTCTTTCCATAATCAATCTCCTTTTTTAACCATTCTATTTCTTCTTTCCTCATATTAGAATGCAAATTTTAACTGTTCTCTATTTTTATCCTCCTCACTCCCTTCTTTGTGCCCCAAAATCTGTCTGGGAACAATTGTATCACGCTCATTATCTATATTTGAATTGCATATACCTGATTAATTTGAAAGCAGAATTTGAAATTTGAGATACCTGGAAAGACAGGCTTATTTTTTGTTGAACTTGATGTCAGTACAATGAGGGAGGAGGGGTGTAGATATCTCTGAGGTGCAGCTGTGGGACTGTGATGTTACAAGGCTATTGATAGAAGGCAGAGGGACAGTTTCCCAAGCACACTGTGCTGTTGGTTAATCATAATTGCTGTCTCATTTTAAACTAATTATGCAGATGTGTGGTCAGTGTGTTCTAAGGAGATGCCCTGAGTTGAATCTCTACTTTTAGTGATTTTAATTGTTTTGTTTTCTTTAAACATTGAATAGTTTGAACAATTAAGCAAAGGCTAATTCTCTCATTCAGGCCTTTCCTTTCAAAGTGTCAGAGACTGAAAGTAATCTTTAATTAGTGTTTCAGGATGCATGCTGCTTCATCAGAGAAAATGAATATAGTGCAGGTCAAGGAGGCTTTATCTGCATAGAAGATTAAGCATACTGATACTTTATTAGACTACATGGCATGACTCAGCCCACAGAACAGTTTCTTTCCATCAATCATAATTAGGTTATAAATACTCTAATTTCGATTCAGCTTTCAACTGTCATGAGTACCCAGCAAAGATATTCATAATCTGATAGTATTATTCTGTAGATTTCTTAGAGGCAGATTGGTGATCTTCCTTATGTAAGTGCCCTTGGGGCATCTTCTCCTTCTTATACCACTCCCTGCCCTCCGCACCCTGATTGTGCCCCAGTTCCCATGGATACAAAGCAGGGATGCTTCGGTCAGATCTGCAGCCTTCATCTCTGTCCTCCCAGAATCTCTGTCTCCACTCAAATAGACAATCCAGAAGGGAGCCTTGAGTTTTGCTTCAGGTATTTCCTCTTTGGGACAACTATGCCTCTGGTTCTCCAGAGCCATAATTTCCTCTCCCAAAGAAAAACTAGTCCTAAAATAAAAGTCATGAATGTGAACTTTTTTCCTAGGCTTTTCCCAATGCTTGCTCCACCCACAGGACCACAGACCAGGAAGACTTTCCGTGTTATCCAATCTTCTCTTTAAAAAATATTACATCCCTCATCTTGAGAGATCCTATAAAAGGAGGGAAAAGAGTCAGAGCTCAGCAGGAATGATATGGGAAATGGACTACACACTCCCAATTTCACCCTCACTCAACACACACCCCTAGCTTTCTATGGGGAAACAAAGTATTTCATCATTCCCTCTCCTTTGCTGCTTTCTCCTTCACCTTCCTTGGATGTCTTTATCCACCCAATTAAAATGGCCAAAGTTAAACAAACAAGCAATAATGGACAATTCCAAGTCCTGGCAAGGATGCAGAATTAGAGCTCTCGATCACTGCTGGGGAAATGCAGAAAGGGTACAGGCACTTTGGAAAACAGCAGTCCCATGCCTAAGCATTTACTTAAAAGAAATGGGGAGAGTCATATTCACACAAACTCCTGTTCATGACTCTTGGTAGTGGTTTTACCCATAATCACCAAAATGGAAACAACCCAGGTGCCCTTCAGCTGATGAATGGATAAACAAATTGTAGAAAATGTATACAGAGGGATACTACTCAAAGGTGAAACAGAACAAACTTATATATACAACAGATGAACGCATTATTCTAAGTGCTGGTTATATGACTACATGCATTTCTCAAGACTCATAGAATAGTACACTACAATGGATGAATTTTACCCTACATAAATTATTCTTCTAAACCTGAATTTTTAGTTTATATATAGTTTAAGAACAAATGGCATCCATTTATATATTGTATAATAACATGTTATATAACATGTAAAATATATATTTGCATATAACAAATAATACTAGAAATGATTGTTTGTATTATATATTATATATATATATATAAATAAATTGATGCTGCTTATTGCCTATAAATTGTACAGAAAGAATATAGAGGGAAAAATAGGAGGGTTTCATATAATCTACTAAAATGTCAAAGAACAAATTTTTTCTCTTTTATGTATGTAAAGAGTCTGATGTTACCCTTAATCAGATGACAGCTCCCTGTTTCCTAGGTCTGGGTACACAGCAGGGAGCAGGCATTCACTGATCATATTTCTTGTCTGCCTTTAGGGAATGATGACAACAATCTCAATTCCATTTTTTATGAACACTTGACAAGGACCCTGCAGGAGTCCCTCTGTGGAGACTTAGTTCTTGGTCGTTGGGGCAACTACAGCTCTGGCGATTGCTTTATTTTGGCTTCAGATGACCTCAATGCCTTTGTTCACCTGATTGAAATTGGAAATGGTCTTGTCACCTTTCAACTTCGAGGACTAGAATTCCGAGGTAAGAATTTTTTCATTGTGGAAATTGTTGAAAGTTGGTTGCTTGAGTTAATTATCAAGCAAAACTTTAGGAAGAAGTCACCATTACACAGGAAAAACTTAATGTCTTCCTACTGAAAGAGAGCTTGCTACCATTATCTTAATATAAATAAACTCTAGTCAGCTGAAGGAATAAAAATATAAAACATATAATGGCATGTAAACTTGTGGATTAGCAAACCAAGAAACTGGTTTATTAGCAAATCAGGGTATTGATTTTAATCCTTCTTGGAAAAACTCAGAAGCCACAGAAGATTGTGGGGAATAGCTGGGCTCCAAACGGAGTCAGCCAGACCTCATTCTGTGGATCACAGGTGTTGGGGATCTGTTCGTGCAAATCATTTAAGGTCTTTGAGCTTTTCTTTCCTATCTGCAATATAATAATGAGAATGGCTGCTGTATAATGTTGCTATGTGTTTTAAATGAGATCATCTAGAAGGTACTTCATAAATATTCTCATTGCTTTATGGTTATTGAGGATGTCTGAATCTTGAAAGTATAACCCCAGTTTTCCCACAAATCAGGAGCTGGAGTTATGTGGGATGCAGAGAGTCATAGTGATGTACTTTGTTGCCTTCTCCTGCATTATTTATTCCTTTACTCATTGCATGTTTTCTGAACACCTCCTCTGTATACGGCAGTGTTTTAATGCTGGAGATGCAATGGACACATGACATGAAAGAGTCTTAACCTAATGAAGCTTACCTCCAGTGAGAGACACCTAAAGTAAACAAGTAAACAAACAGGCAGACTAATTACAGCTTGGAGCAAGTGCCATGAAGGAAGTAAATAGGGTTCTGGAACCCAAAGTCACTGCAGAGGATGAGGGTGAGGAGGTGCCACATTCAATGGGATGGTCAAGGAAGGCCTTGAGAGGAGAGGAGAGAAGAATGTCCCCAGTGTAGGAAGTGACACCTGCTAAATGTATGAATCAGGCAGCATCTCAGAGCATTCCTGACATCTGGGAGGACTTAAGTGACTAGGGCTGACCAGTGCTCACGGCAACTCAACATAAGCCAGCAGGAAGCCCAGTAACGTGAGATCTCCCTGCCAGTGTCAGGAACTATGTGTTGTTCTCTATGTTATGGGGAAACGTGCAGGAACTCTGGAGGAGGGAATGGTTGACCCTCTCTGCACTTTAAGAGATTGGTCTGGTGACTGTGTGGCGAATGCACCGGGAGAAGACAAAAGTAGAAGCAGGGAAATCATTTAGGACCGCGGTGTAGATACCTAAGCAGAAGATGATGGCAGAGACAGGGCTTCCCTGCCAGAGACTGGGAGGTGGAAACAGAGGGGCTAGATGTTGGGGGTGAGTGAGAGGGGGAGCTCCGCGTGCCCCCAAGTTTCTAGATCAAGTATCTGCATGGGCAGAGGTATATTTACTAGAACAGGGATGCTTGGAAGAGGAATAGGACTTTTTGGTCTGGTGGTGGAGGTATTCAAGTGAATGCACCAAGGAGCCAGTACATACAGTCTGACAGTTATTCAGGAGACATTTATTTAGCACTGATTATATGTCATGCACTAGTGTAGGTACCGTGAGTACAGAAGTGAAACCCCCACCTTAAGATCCTGGGAGCCTCACAGAGAAGACAAATATGGAAGAAGCTCATGTGAAATGAACATTGCATAAAATGAGTGTTATGATAGTGTCCTGCAAGGGCCGCATTAGGGACCAGAGGAGAGGCACTAGTGTCAGGTCAGAGTCTGAGTCAGCTCAATGGAGGAGAAAGAGGAAGGGTCTTACCTGCTAAGGAGCAGCAGGTGTGATGACAAAGAAGCGCCAAGTCATCCAGTGTGGTTCTCAGCAGGTAATAGTTATAGGTAATGCTAGAAAGGTGAGCAGGAGCCAGTTCATACCTGTTCAAACCCTCACTGTGAACAAAAGGACATCTTTTAGCCAAAAACAAATTGTCATTTTCTCCTATCTTGAACACTCTTATCTAAAGATGATCAGTTATCTCAGTTCTTTGGATGAGAATTTCTAGCATTAGTTTTGCAAATATCCATGCCTTTTCACATTCCTAAATAAATGTATACAAAAGCTTTTTTTTTCTAGAGTAGTAGGTTCTGTGTTAAGGTGTGCATTCTGTGAACTTTTCTGAACTTTGAGAATCTAATTTAATTTGGACAAGGTTATTGAGCAAGGGGATAGTGATAAATCTCTACAGAGTAATCACAGAAGGGATATTTCCCCTACATTTAGCACAGGTACCAGAAAAATATCATGGGAGGTGGTGAAAATAAATGTCTCCAGTGCAATAATACAATAGAACTGTCCTGCTCTTTGAATTTCTGAATCTCAGCTCTTTTGAGAGCTTTTCTTCCTTTTTTTTTTTTAGTATATTCCTTTTTAAATATAATTTCAACTTTTATTTTAGATTTGGGGGTACCTGTGCAGGTTTATTTCATGGATATATTGTGTGATGCTGAAATTTCAGCTATGAGAGGTCCCATCACTGAGGTGCTGCCCATAGTGCTCAACAGTTTTTCAACCCTTGCCCTTTTCTCTACCTACAACATCTCCTAGTCCCCAGTGCCTACTGTTGCCTTCTTTATGTCCATTAGTACCAAATGTTTAGCTCCCACTTATATGTGGGAACATCTTGTATTTGGTTTTCTGTTCCTGCATTAATTTGTTTAGGATAATGGCCTACAACTGCATCCACGTTGCTGTAAGGGACATGATTTTGTGTTTTTTATGGTTGCATAGTATTCCATGGTGTATATGTACCCCTAGTTTCTTTATCCAGTCTACTGTTGATGGGAACCTAGGTTGATTCCATGTCTTTGCTATTGTGAATAGTGCTGCAGTGAATATATGAGTGCATGTGTCTGTTTGGTAGAACAATTTATTTTATTTGAATATATATACCCTGTAATGGGATTGCTGAGTTGAAAGGTAGTTCTATTCTAAAGTTCTTTGAGAAATCTCCAACTGCTTTCCACAGTGGCTAGACTAATTTACATTCTGATCAACCATGTATAAATGTTCCCTTTTCTCTGCAGCCTTGCCAGCATCTGGATTTTCGTTTGTTTGTTTGTTTGTTTTACTTTTTAATAATAGCTATTCTGATTAGTGTGAGATGGTATCTCACTGTGTTTTTATTTTAATTTCTTTAATGATTAGTTATGTTGAGCATTTTTTCCATGTGTTTTTGGACACTTGTATGTCTTGTTTTGAGAAGTATTTGTTCATATCTTTTGCCCATTTTTTAATTGTGTAATTTATTTTTTTGCTTGTTTGATTGTTTAACTCCCTTATAGATTCTGGTTATTAGACTTTTGTCAGTTACATAATTTGAGAATATTATCTCCCATTCTGTAGACTGTCTTTTATTCTGTTGATAGTTTCTTTACCTGTGCATAAGCTCTTCAGTTTAATTAGGTCTCACTTGCCAATTTTTGTTTTTGTTGCAA
This sequence comes from Aotus nancymaae, assembly GCF_030222135.1. Lineage (NCBI taxonomy): Eukaryota > Metazoa > Chordata > Mammalia > Primates > Aotidae > Aotus > Aotus nancymaae. The sequence goes on along the minus strand of NW_026988445.1, from coordinate 18,646,483 downwards.
TTGCTTTTGAAGATTTAGTCATAAATTCTTTCCTAAGGCCCATGTCCAGAATAGTGTTTTTAGGTTTTCCTCCTATAGTTTGAGGTCTTACATTTAAATATTTAATCTATCTTGGGTTAATTTTTTGTATATGGTGAAAGTTAGGGGTCCAGTTTCCTTCTTCTGCATATGGCTAGCCAGCTATCCCAGCACCACGTATTGAATAGGGAACCTGTTCCCCATTGCTTATTTTTGTTGACCTAGTCAAAGATCAGATGGCTATAGGTGTGTAACTTTTAATTTCTGGGTTTGCTATTATGTTCCATTGATCTGTGGGTCTTTTTTTGTACCAGTACCAGGCTGTTTTGGTTACTACAGGCTTAGAGTATAGTTTGAAGTAGGGTAATTGATGCCTCTGGCTTTGTTTCTTTTGTTTAGGATTGCTTTTGCTATTTGGGCTATTTTTTGGTTCTATATGGACTTTAGAATAGTTTTTTCTAGCTCTGCAAAAAATGACATTTGTAGTTTGATAGGAATAAAGTCTGTAGACTGCTTTGGGCAGTATGGTCATTTTTTAATTATTATTATACTTTAAGTTCTGGGATACATGTGCGGAACCTGCAGGTTTGTTACATAAGTGTGCACATGCCATGGCGGTTTGCTGCACCCATCAACCCATCATCTACATTAGGTATTTCTCCTAATGCTATCCCTCCCTAGTTCCCACCCCCCAAAAGGCCCTAGGGTGTGATGTTCCCCTTCCTGTGTCCATGTGTTCTCATTGTTCAACTCCTATGTTGATTCTTCCAATCCATGAGCATGGAATGTTTTTCCATTTGTTTGTATCATCTATAATTTCTTTTAGCAGTGTTTTTGTAGTTCTCCTTGTAGAGATCTTTTACCTTTTTGGTTAGATGTATTCTTAGGTGTTTGTGTGTGTGTCTGTGTGTCTGTGTGTGTGTGTGTGTGTCTATTATAAATGAGATCATGTTTTTTATTTGGTTCTCAGCTTGAATGTTACTGGTGTATAGAAATGCTACTAAGTTTTGTACATTGATTTTGTATCCTGAAACTTTACTCAAGTTATTTTATCAGTTCCAGGAGCCTTTTGGCAGAGTCTTAAAGGGTTCTCTCACTATACAATTAGATGGTCAATGAAGAGAGATATTTTGACTTCTTTTTCTATTTGGATGTCTTTTATTTATTTCTCTGGACTGGCTGCTCTGGCTAGGACTTCCTTTCCCATGTTGAATAGGAGTGATAAGAGTGGGCATCCTTGTCTTATTCTAGTTTCAAGGGGAATGCTTCCAGCTTTTGCCTGTTCAGTGTGATGCTAGCCATTTGTTTGTCATAGATGAGTCTTATTATTTTGAGGTATGTTCCTTCTATGCTTCATTTCTTGAGGGTCTTTACCATGAAGGTATGTTGAATTTTATGGAAAGGTTTTTTTTTTCATGTCTATTGATATGATCATATGGTTTTTGTTTTTAATTCTGTTTATGTGATGAATCACATTTATTGACTTGTGTATGTTGAACCAACCTAGGAATGAAGCCTACTTGATCATAGTGAATTAACTCTGATGTGCTGCCTAATTTGGTTTGCTAGTAGTTTGCTGAAGATTTTTGCCTCTATGTTCACCAGGGATATTGGCCTGTCTTTTTCTTTTTCTGTTGTGTCTTTGCCAAGTTTTGGTATCAGGGTGATGCTAACTTCATAGAATGCATTAGGGAGGAGTCCCCTCTCCTCGGTTTTTTTGAATAGTTTCAGTAGAATTGGTACTAGCTCTTCTTGCTATGTCTGGTAGAATTCAGTTGTGAATCCATCTGGTCCAGGACTTTTTTTAATTGATAGGCTTTTTATTACATACTCAATTTCAGAACTCAGTACTGGTCTGTTTAGGGTTTCAATTTCTTCCTGATTCAATCTTGGAAGCATGTGTGTTTCCAGGAGTTTAGCCATTTCATCTAGATGTTCTAGTTTGTATGCATAAAGGTACCATAATAGTCTCTGAAGATCTTTTGTATTCCTTTGAGATCAGTTTTAATGTCTTTGTCATTTCTGATTGTGTGTATTTGGATCATCTCTCTTTTTCTTTGTTATTCTAGTTAGTGGTCTATCAATCTTCTTTATCCTTTCAAATAAGCTTTTGGTTTTGTTGATTCTTTGTATGGATTTTTGGGTCTCAATTTTGTTCAGTTCTGCTCTGATTTTAGTTATTTCTTTCCTTCTGCTAGCTTTGGGGTTAGATTGTTCTTGCTTTTCTAGTTTAGGTGTGATGTTACATCATTAAATTGAGATCTTTCTAACTTTTAGAGGTAAGCATTTAGCACTATAAACTTTCCTGTTAACACTGCTTTTGCTGCATCCTAGAGATTTTGGTATGTTGTGTCTCTGTATTTATTTATTTGTTTTTGAGACAAAGTCTCACTCTGTTGCCCAGGTTGGAGTGCAGTGGCACAATCTCAGCTCATAGTAATATCTGCCTCCCAGGTTCAAGTGATTCTCCTGCCTCAGCCTCCCAAGTAGCTGGAATTACAGGTGTGCACCACCACACCCGGCTAACTTTTTATATTTTTGGTAGAGATGGGGTTTCACCATGTTGGCCAGGCTAGTCTCGAACTCCTGACGTCAAGTGATCTGCCCGCATTGGCCTCCCAAACTGCTGGGATTATAGGCGTGAGCCACTGAGCCTGACCTGTTTTTATTCATTTAAAAGGATTTTTTTTTTCATTTTTGGCTTAATTTTGTTGTTTACCCAAAAGTCATTCAGGAACAAGTTGTTTAATTTCCTTTTAAGTATGCAGTTTTAAGAGTTCTTCCTGGTATTGATTTCTATTTTTATCCCACTGTAGTCCAAGAGTATGGTTGATATTATTTCCATTTTTAAAAATTTATTGAGACTGCTTTATGGCTGAGCATGTGGTTGATCTTGCAGTATGCTCCATTTACAAATGAAAGAAATGTATATTCTGTGGTTCATGGGTGGAATATTCTGTAGATTTCTATTAGGTCCAATTTTTCAAGTGTCAAATTTAAGTCTAGAATTTCTTTGTTAGTTTTCTGCCTCGATGATCTGTCTAATGCTGTCATTAGGGTGTTGAAGTCCTTCACCATAATTGTGTGGCTGCCTTACTCTTTTCATAGGTCTATAAGTACTTGCTTTATGAATCTGGGTGCGCTTATGTTGGGTGCATATATATTTAGGATTGTTAAGTCTTGTTGAATTGAACACTTTATCATTATGTAATACTCTGCTTTGTCCTGTTTTACCGTTGTTGGTTTAAAGTCTGTTTTATCCGATATAAGAATAGCGACCCTTGCTCCTTTTCTTGATGAAAGCTTTTCAGTTTTTTTTCTGGAATTCAAGGGAAAATCTTTTAGAGCTAACCTAGTTGAATATGAGTTGTAGTTTCTATCACAAGTTCTGTGCCAATTTTAGCTTCTTTAGCAAACTTAACCAATCATTGAGTTTAAAGGGTTCAAGTTAATGAGATTTTAGAATTTTGCAGTGATTTTTCTGTCTGTCAGCTCCTCATCACAAGCAGGGGTTCATAATCTAGCACACTAAACGTTCCGGTCTCATCTTAGATCAATTATATCTTGGGTCATAACCAGCCACTACAAAAGTTCATGGTTTAGAATAGCAATGCTGTACTATTTCCCACTATTGTGTGAGTTGGCCAGTGGTTCTGCTGCTGCTGTTACTTGGGTCACTTGAGCAGTTTCATTCAGCAGGTATATGAGCCAGGCTGGGAAGTCTAGGGGCCGGCTGCCAAACTTGGAGCTTTGGATCTTCTCCATGGGACCACTCAGTCTCCCAGGGGCCACACTAGGCATCTTCACAGCCAGGTGGTGTTCAGGTTTGAAAAGGGGAAATCTGAACACTGTGAGGACTCTCAAGGCCCAGCTTCCCAGACAGGTACCATGTCATTTCTGCCACATTCTGGTGGTTAAAGCCACTCCCAAGGATAGCTCAGATTTTGGTGGTAGAAAAAGTGGCTCTGCTACATTTGCACAGTGGAATGGTTACAGGGAGGCATTATTTGCTAGGGGCCAATATTACAACATACCAGACTCCTTAAACTTCATCAGATGAAATACAGAAGGAGGCTCAGAACTGACAGATGTAACCATCCCCAAGATAGAGGCAGAGATTATGTGAGACAGGACTGCCCAGGAGGATCTCTGCTATCACTCATTGATAGCCCTTTTTCCTGCCAGCCACAGTAGGAACATAACCTGGCTATAAAGGTGACTTTGGCACCATAACAATGTCTTAAGAGAAAAATCCTAGCTCCCCTGCCCCAGTACCACTCACTCTTAAACAACACATTTTTTTAAACCTAGTTCAATTGTAGTTGAGGACACAAGGACCTTAAAAGAGTGCATAGCTTGGCAAAATCTAAATTATGCTTTTATTATGAGAAAAATCCAGTTGACCTAAAATGGCTGTTCTGTTTTATATCTCCTTGCAACAAGTAGTACAGTATTTCTAAGGAAGGTCTGTTTTCTTTTACCTCCTTGGACACTTTTTAGAGTTTTCTTCTCAGCATTTTCCTTTTCAGTTTCCTGTTTTCCAAAATAACTGGCTTTATTTTGGTCACATTTAATCTTCTTCTCCCCAACCTGGGGCAGTCAAAATATAGATGGGCTTGTTCTACCTCCTGAAGTCTACTGAAGCCATCAGTGGAAACGTGAAATGTTCACAGGATAGGCTCTGACTCTTTCTCAGAAAATAAGAAATACACCCTAGAGGAGAGGCAAACTCCCTGAGGCCATGGGCCAGGAAAGTATCCTATCTTCCTCTCCCTGAAAATAATGTGTTTATGTCAATAGGAGTTCTTGGTCGTGAGCTACAAAAATCAGTTCTAGCTAATTTAAGTAGAAGGTTTGTTGGAAGATATTGCAAAGGGCACAGACTTCTGAGAAGGCTAGCAAAGTAGGCTTTGCAGCTATTGGACAAGAGCCAAGTCTAAAATCACACCACAACTATGAAGGCGTCACATCTCGGCTAGTGAATTCAGACACTGGCATCATGTCATTGATACCGTAAGCCTGGATATTGGACACTGCTACCTACACCACAGCTGCCCCCAGAAACTAGATGAACACCTCCCTTCCAGAATGCATTCCACATGACCTTGCTTCTTTGTGTCTCCAGCTCATTAGTCAATGTCTGATGTGGGTTTATCAGATTAACAAAGCCAAGATTTCATGTGTGTGCTCTAGATGGAAGAGAGCCCAGGAAAGAGAGCATCTGACTCTCCAGTTTCTGTAATGGGAGATGGTGACTCCTATCCCTGAGAGTCACAAAATGGGTATATTAATTGAAGTAATGCTAGTGGCTGTAACTATTAGACCCAAATCTCAGTGGCTGATACAACAGACATCTGTTATACATTCATATAGAGTCCAATTAGTGAGTGGAGGTAGTGGGGGAATCCCGAGTAGCTGGGATTACAGGCGTGTGCCACAACACCCAGCTAATTTTTGTATTTTTAGTAGAGAAAGGGTTTCACCCATGTTGTCCAGGCTGGTCTCGAACTCCCGACCTCAGGTGATCCACCCGCCCCAGCCTTCCAAAGTGCTGGGATTACAGACGTGAGCCACTGCACCCGGCCTATTTGTATTCTTGATATAGAATTTGTATCAGTCATTCATTATGGTACCAGACAATAGAAATAGGATGTGCCATGGACCTTGATCATTATTTTGGGCTATCCAAGATCTACATCCCTGTTTTAGGCTTGGGCAGTTTATACTACACCAGAACTAGCTAATTGTTCACGAATGCCTTTTACTTTTTCTCCTGGGTACTCAGCTAAATAGCATTTCCTAGCCTCTTTTGTAGTCATGTCAATTGTGGACAGTAGAATATACAAGGAAATGAGGTATCCCAGGTTTAGGCCAAGCTCATAACAATCTTCCATGCAATCTTCCGCTTTCTGCCAGCTTGGTATTGAAGTCCAAGTTGGCCTTGAAAGCAATGTGCTAGGGAATAGGCAGAGCTTCTATTAGCCTGAATCCTTGGTACTGCAGAATGAAACCGTCCCCTTCCCCACTACTTCTACTTTCTGTCAGGACATACAGAGCATCACAAGTGACTTGGCCTGTCAGAACCTTGATTTCTTCCTCAGAGCCTCAATGTGATTTCTAAGTTTCTTCCTAACTTTGACAGTCTATATCAGTTCAGGAGATAAAAAATAATTCCACCACAGGATATATTTAGGGGAAAGTTGAACTTCTCCCTGTTGCGGTGTGAAGATAATTCCCTCCCAGAGAGGAGATGCTTTTGGGAGATATACCATGGCTGGAGGCCATGGCTGACGTCACAGAAGTTGAGCAACTGTGGGATTCCTGATGATACGAGTGCTAGAACAAGAAAGATCAGTGCGCCTTAGCATTAGTCTATTGGCTGGTGAAGCATTAGTCTATCGGCTGGTGATAGGATTGGGCTTCGGAGGGACCACTGCAGAGAAGAAGCAGAACGGAGGAATTTCAGGCAAAGGAAAGAGCAGGGCTTGCTACAATGGCAAGTGAGGAAATCCAAAGGGTTGGATGCTTAGAGGTTGAAACCCATGGTTATTCATCCATAAAAGTGGGCAAGAAGAGAGAACATACGGCACATATGCTGGTATGGATGGGTGTTACAGAGATGGAATGGGAACAGCAGAAAGAATGGATCGGGGAAATATATGGGTTGAATATTCTTTATTTGAAATACTTGGGACCAAAGTGTTTTAGATTTCGAATTTTTTGATTTAGAATATTTGCCCATACATAATAAAATACCTTGGGGATGGGACCCACATCTAAACACAAAATGCGTTTATGTTTATGTTTCTTATAAACCCTCTATACATAGCATGAAGGCCATTTTATGCAATAATTTTAATAATTCTGTGTAGGAAACAAAACTTGTGTACAATGAAGCATCAGACAGCAAAGGTGTCACTATTTCAGCCACCCATGTGGGCAATCTGTGGTTGTTTGGAATCCCCATCATTCCTGACTCTGAATTTTTATGCTACTGATAAACGTTTATTTTCTTATAATTATTCACACATAAGGACTTAACAGTAAAAAATGTGACATACCATTAATATAGTGAATAAATACTGTGTTCAGGGTAACTGGGCAGCACAGTGACATCACCAGAATACCTGGATCTGCTGTTAAGCAACAACAGCAGCAGCAGACAGCTGCAGGCTCTCAGGCTCCACCCAGGGTGCTGGGTTTTGATTAAAAGATTATGTATGATGCATTTTACTTATTTAGGTGGGAAGAAACATCAGAAGCAGTTGAGAGACCAAGAAGTGGGTCCTCTAGTGATGAGGAGGCCTTCTTCTACTAGGTGACTTTATAAATAGCTGAGAGGGTCTTTTTCTCCTTGTGGACACTGAAGAAACTGCAGGCTGTGCACCTGCATTTTAACTATGACCCATCACAAGAGGCCAGGCATGGAATTTCCTGCTTGTGGCATTATATCAGTACTCAGAAGGTTTTGGATTTTGGAGCATTTAAGATTTTGGATGTTTTACTTTGGGATGCTCAACCTGTAGTATGAATGCTGGGCAGCATGAAATACTCACTTGAGGTTAGTGATCATTATTTTAAAGACAGATGTGTAAAGATTAATTACTGTGTGGTTTTCTCTAAGCCACATTCAACATTGTGGATGCAGGCATGGAAGGGCAGAGTTAGTTAACCAGGACTGGGTTGAACCAAGTGAGTGTCATGAAGCTGAGAATGCATTTAATATGTAAGGGTTTGACAAGAATTATAATACTTGGCCATGGAGTGTAAGCTGGGGATGAAGGGAAGTGAGGGTGTGAGAGAAGTGAGAAACAGGACCAATGAATCATGGATCTGGGAAAGGTGCAAAGATTGTTGAAGCTGAAATATTAGAGGAAATGAGCTGGAAAAATGATGTGGTTACTGGAAAATGGGATGTTTCAAACTGATGTCTATAGAGGGAAAGCAATTTGTTGATAATCAAGGTCTAGAGTTATCACTCTGGGAATGACTGGCTGAGGCTAAGTGGAAGATGAGATCATTACAGGGGTAGAGATTGGACCAGGCACCAGGATGTTGGAAAGAGCATCTCTATGGATATTGACATCCCCAGGAGTGATGGCAGGAGGCGTGGTGGAGAGAGCGACTGAGCCAGAGCCCCAGTCTTCACAGAAGGAGTGAGAATGACCAGGGGGACCATGGAAGATGGCAACGAGATGGAAATGGGGGTGGGGTGAGAGAATGGTCTGAGAGCATCAGTGAGAAACACGAGGATGTCTTCCATTGCTGACTGAGTGGTGAGAGGCATGTGTGAAAGGATTTTGAGATTTGGGTGGGTGGGACAGTTAAGTTGGGATCAGAAAATGTGATCTATAGAGAGGCATGGAGATTAGAACTGCAGGGAATCTTGGGCTTCCCATGGCGAATGACTTGAACTGCATGCAGTAAAGCAGGATTCTCTCCTGGGAGGATGACGACAATCCTGTGATCTAAGGCTGCATCACCTGCGAGGAAAGTTCTGAGGCAACTGAAACGAAGTTTACCTAGGCATTGAGGTATGCATGCACGATCCTCATTAGTGTAAGGCTGTTGCATTTTTCTCACAGCAAGATCTGTTTTCCAGAAATCATCTTAGAGGAGGTAGGTCTTAGGAAGTAGCAAACAGTCATCTAATAAGATGAGTTTTTGGAAGAAAGGAGAAAAACAATACCATACATGCATGGTGTTATATGGGCATTTGCCTTTTTAATTATTTGTGTAACTACATTTTCTCAACTTCCTCACTTCTCAGTATTTCCTTGCGATGAGTGATACAGCATTTGTATATATTTTCTATATTTCCATCAATCAGATATTTAGTTTTTGTTCATCTAATAGTTCAAACAAAGAATCATAATATAGATTACTTCGTTCTTTTATTTAAAACAAAGTCACGACTAAAGTTATGTTTGTGTTTGAGTGTTTGTGTTGATCGTGAATCTCTGAGGTCAGTACCTTATCCTTAGTGCTTGGCATATGACCACATGGTTGGCAATCAATAAATGTTTTCTTGATAACAACATAATAAATAATAATTTGAAAGCCAAAGCCAGTTTGTTTTCAATAGCGTTAGAAAGTTTATACATTCCGTTTTTTTTTTTTTAATTCCTGCAGACTATGAAAAATTAACTAAGTCAGACTCTATTAGACTGTGAGCCCTTCAAAGTCTGAGGCTTCATGCCTTATTCATGTAACTCTCCCCTGTGCATTGACTGGCTCATGGTAGGATGCCCAGTAAATATTGGTTGAATGAAAAGGTAGACAATTGCAAGTTTCTTGAACACCAAGTACACACCAGGTGCCATACTAGGTACTTTACTTATATTATCAAAATATTCCTTATAACAGCTCTGTAAAGTAAGTAGATGCTACACGAGAAATCTGAGTGAATGAATTTAAGTAAGGTGTCCACGGCCACACAGTCACCAGTGGGAGAGGAGCATGAACACCTAGATGTGACTGACCCCAAAGTCTATGTCTATACAGTAGACTCCACTGCTTGAGAGAGAAGGAAAAGAGGGAGGAAGATGGGTTAAGTAAGGGGAGAATATGAAAGAAAAAATGATTAACCATTTTCAGAAAGTATTTTTGGTTGTCGAAATTAAACAAATAAAATTTGGTTTTACCAAAATTCTTTCTTAAAGGGTATTATGGTAGCACCTTGTTAGGTCACGTCTAGCAGCTCAGCTTCCTGAATTATTGGCTGTCTTAGCAATTTTACTTTCAATGTTCATTCTACAAGACTTCATTGAAGTCATGAGACCTAGATGGCTCTTACAGAATGAACATTGAAAGCAAAAGGCACAATTATCAGGATGTAGCTACAACATTACCAGTAGGTCTGGAAAATATCAAAAAATAGGATTTATGTTTCTGTCTGTATGAAATGTTATCAACCATCTCATAGTTTGGCTAACACCCCATAATCACTGGCCTGTGGGGACATTTAAAAATATCTGTGTAACTGAATCTTATCTAAAGCAAATTCAACCCATACCTTTATCTTAACTGGCTAATCCATACAGAGTGATAGCTTTCCCACTAATCTTGGAGTTATCTAGAATTTTCTCTTCTCTCTGACAACATTCAGGTCATTAGCAAATGCTTAGCTCTTAGGTCTGTATAGCTTGAGTAATCTGTGAAATCCATTGATTCCAAACTTACCCATACAATAATAAGTTCTCCATTCAGAATCCCTGACCACATATTTTTCTTCATTGTATATTGTGTGACCTGTTAATAGGAGACAGGAAGCCATCCTTATCTAGATAGCGAGTCTGGGAAGAAAGAGGGCTTCTTGCTGAACATGAACAAAATCTGCATATCTTAACATTCAACACTTAAAAATAAATTCATGGGAGAAAAAGAAAATAATACAACTTGGAATTAAATATGAATTAGAAAGGACTCTTCTGAGTAGAGTTGAGTGCATTAGTTTTCTCATCTTTAAACAGGTTAGGAGTGGGGGAAAATCATATCACTCAGAGAGATAACCATCATTTATTTCAACATTTCTTATTCTTATGCTTCTAAACTGCCCAATGTGAGTACAATGTGTACTTAGTGATTTGGTTAATTTCATTTTCTCCCATGAGCTGGTTGAAAATAAATAAATTCGGGAAACCTTGGCTTGTAATTTGTCAAGCCTCATTAGATAGTATGTGATAAAAGAAGAATACTGATTTTAAATTCAAAAGACCAGACCCTTCCATAAGACAAGTCCCTCTTGAGAGTTAGTGCACTGGAAATTACTTCTGCATAACCAGGTTGATGTATACATCAAATGAGATACTCTGAAGCATTTCTTTTTAAATTGATAAGTGTCACATCAATACACAGTGTCGTAAAATAAAAATTCTGTGAAAAACCAATGCTGTTTCATTTAAAGATATTATAACACATTTAAAATCTAGCTTGCCAGAGAGGTCACAGAACAAATTTTATTCCTATGGGCAGATCTTAAAGAAGATGAGGCTCCTTGGAATGTAAAATTGTTAAAATATAAAATCTGTGCTAGGCTCACAAAATCAAACAAGTTAGAATTATTCAAACTTACTTTTGTCTTTTTTCTCTACTGCAGACTGGACAGTACACTTCTAGGTTCCCAGTATCACGTTTAAAAGACACACAAGGCCAGGCATGGTGGTGCATGTCTGTATCCAAGGAGGATTATATAAAGCCAGGTGTTTGAGACCAGCCTGGGCAACATAGTGAGACCGTATCTCTACTAAAAAAATAATAATTAATTAATTAATTAATTAGGTAGGTGTGGTTGTGCCTGTCGGAGGTCCCAGCTACTCGAGTGGCTGAGGGAGGAGAATGGCTTTAACCCAGGAGTTTGAGGTTACATGCACTCCAACTTGGGTGACAGAGACAGACCCTATGTCTACAAAACATAAAATAAAATAAAAAAGACACATAGGTCCAGTGTTGCTGAAGGACTGGAAACTGGAACTAGGGAAGAAGTTGCCACTAAGGTGATAAAGAACTGAACCCATTCAGTGGCCTAACAAAGCAATCCTATTCGTTGTTTGAGTTCTTCTCTGTGGCCTTAGTCATGTAATTATACTATTAGCACTCTGTCTCCCTGTCTTTAAGATGGATTAATCTAAACGGGATTGGTTACTAAGTGAATGTGTGACACTTAGGGAATAGGAAGTGGGCAGCTTTGCAGTGATGGTAATGATGGCAGTAGTCGTGGCTCCTGTAGCAGAGAGTGTCTCCGAAAGAGAGAAACTCAGTCTTTCTGTGTCTGACCCTGGTGGTTTCAGGGAAGCTGAAACCTCCAGAAGGTGAGTCTTTGCTATGGCATAGAAAACTCCATTCATCAGAATCAGAATTAAACAGCAGTCAAGAGAAGGATTGTCCCTTGATTTACTTTGTTGAGTAAATAAAATCATTTTTACCTCCCCCAGGGGCTCATTTCTTAGAAATTCTAGTATTTAAAACTGGAATAAGGAATTTTAAGTTTGTAACTATAATCCAATGATTAAAAAAATAAATCTTTTAGGACCTAGAAAATCTCTACATGAATTTTATTTCTATTGGGCAATCTTAAAGAAAATTGGGGTGGAATGCAGTGACACCATCTCGGCTCCTGAGTTCAAGCGCTTCTTCTGTCTCAATCTCCCAAGTAGCTGGGACTACAGGTGTGCACCACCACATCTGGCTCGTTTTTGTATTTTTAGTAGAGATGGGGTTTTGCCGTGTTGGCCAGGCTGATCTTGAACTCCTGACCTCAGGTGATCCACCCACCTTGGCATCCCAAAGTGCTGGGATTACAGATGTGAGCCACTGTGTGCAGCCTGAAATATAAAATTCTTACAACAATTCTTTCTTTCCATAAATTAAATATGGTGAGGTCTAACAAATACAGAGATGTCCTCTAAGAGCAGAAGACTGGGAATAGAGATGACCTGAATGTTCCTTTAAGCTTATGTTCTAAGGTGCTGCCCCCCGAGAATGAGTGTGGGTAGAAGAGGAGCTGAGAAAGTTCCTCCCTGCCATGACGTGGAATCTGCAGGAGAAGTCTGTGGGACAGGGAAGGAGGGCAATGACCTTCTTAAAAATGACCATTATTCAAAAACTTTTTAAAGGCTTTTTTTGACATTATTTCATTTGGTCATACAGCAGCCCTTGATGTAACCAGCTGGCAACAGGCAACACAAGTTTAGAATTCCAGCTTTAAGAAAAATGTTATGGGAGTCTTCATCCTGTTAATATCTCTACCACTATACATGCAGGAGGATATTAGAAGGGGCTACCAAGGAACCTTGCTGAAGCTGAGCCCTGTCTCACACATCTGGCATTCCCAGTCTGTGATGTGCACTCTGGGCTGTGGAAGTGAACTGCTCAGAGCTCAGCAATGGCCATATCTGATGGCCTCCTCCTTTTCATAGCCCGGATCAATTAAGGAATAATCTTACGTGACCACAGAAGGAAATACATTTTGTAATAATCCAATACATGTATCCCAGTGTTTCTGCCTGTAAGTCCTATCTGCAGTTTGGAAAGCACAAGCTAAGCTATACCTATGTCTAAGAATGTCCACTTTGTGAGTCTGGGTCTGATTGTATTTTACGGGTGGTTTGAGCTTCCTCTCTTCTCTAACATCCCCTTGGTCACCTCACTGCTAGGTATATGGAAAACACCATCCCAGTCCCTGGCGTACTGCAATGGTTAATGAAGGCAATAATCCTTTTAAAACTCAGCTAAAATAAATATCGGATATTTTTAAACATTTACAATGTTTTAAATGTAATCATGTTGATGAAATGTTGGATCTTTCTGTGAATCCAGTTAGATTCCTTTTGAAAAATCCAATTGGAAAAAAAATTGCAAGTTATTTCTCAAAGTACTCATATCAGTTAAGGGAAATTGAAGGACCAAGAAGCCCAGTCTTTAACATGTGTTGTGCATTTCAGCTTTCATAGCAATGTTCTCACTGGAAGGTTGTAAATCATTCCAACCTTTTCTTTCAAAACAGCTTTTCTGTTACAGGAGACCATGTTTAATGTCTCTTTGAAGTCCCATTATCTCCATGTTTCCTCTTATCTCTTGGTAAACAGCCTGCACCTTAGTTCTGGTCCCTATCACTTTTCCCCTGAAGCAAGACTGTGGGTGGCTGGTTTCCCCATCATTGGTCTTAATCCCAGAGGCTTCAGGGGAATTTTCTTAAGTACAGCTTTCCTCATGTTTCCTTGGGTCTTCAAAATCTCTTTTGCCTGCCTGTTACCTGCAGAAATCAGTTCAAATGTCTCCTGTTTGGTCTAACTCTAGCTTTCCCCTTCCACTCTCACACTCTCACCACCTCTATCCCTTCATGGATTCTGTCCTCTGGCCCAGGTCTCTCAGCCAGGATGGTAGCTCTCATGAGGCCTTTTGGGATGTAAGAGAAAGGAATATTTTTAGTTTGATTTTTGGTTGCTGAACCATTCTTTGGTTTCCAACTTTCCCAAGAGAATGCCAATGCTGCCTCCATTTTTGCAGGTGTGTCTACCAGCCACACAAATTAGCTACAACCCTGTGCCTCACAGAGAGAATACATTAAAATTTACTACCACTCAATACATAAGAATTGTCAAAACTAGATGGAGAGAAATTGCCTTTGTTCAGGCTGCTGCATCAAATACACCATAGACTGGTGGCTTAGACAACACACGTTTATTTCTCACAGTTCTGGAGGCTGGGAAGTCCAAGATCAGGTGCTGGCAGATCTAGTGTCTGGTGAGGGCCTCTTTCCTGGACTGCAGACAGCCATCTTTCTGCAATGTCCTCACATAGCAGAGAGAGAGCAAGCTCTTTCATGTCTATTCTCATGAGGGCACTACTCTCATTCACGAGGGCCCCACCCTCATAACCCAATCAATCACCTCCCAAAGACCCAACTTCTAATACCATCACCTTGGAGGACAGGGTTTCAATACATTAATTTGAGTGAGACACAAACAGTAATTACCCATCTCAGGGATTTCCTGAAAGGTAGGCAGTTCTACCAGTCCTCAAGAGTTTCTAAAATCTGCTCTTGGTTGATGCCAGGCCTCTAGAGAGCCCCATACCTAAGGCTGACTTGTTTTGACTACCTATAGAAATACGTTTGCTTTATTGCACTTTGGCCATATTCTGGCATCCTGCACTGTGAAATATTAAAACAGCCTGGCAAACCTTGTGCTTGCACTTACTGTGCAAAGTTCTGAACGGTGTTGTTCACCATATTGCACAATGTTCTCGTTATGAGGATCCTGGGGATATCATCTCTCTGGTGTCCTTGCCAGAAATAGCTATGATCCTTCCAAGGAATTAGTTTGTTTTTGCCCTAAAGACACAAGAAACCATTTACATTTTCCATCTACATTGGCTTCTGGAAAGCCCAGAGTGAAATCTGTGGATCACTTTTAGTAAATGAACTAGGTATCCTAGAATGCAGTTAGGACCCTTGACATCGTTTCTGTATTTGTATTTTTCTTACTTCTCATTTGGACTTAAATTTCTTCATTTGCTTTTATACTATGTATACCTTCTTAGATTAACTTTATTTCTTCTTGAAATCAGGTGGGAATAAATAAGTCTGGCTAGGCTTGGCATTGGTAGGTGTGACAAAGGTGTGACAATGTAAACACAGCCACAATTAGAGGTGCCAAGAGTCAGTTTGGATGGAAATACCAGACAGAGACAGCCTTGCCAGCTTGACATTTGTCTCTGCCAGTGCTGCAAAAGGTCACAATGTGTGGGTGGGTTGACTTTCAGCATTTCCTTTGGAGGGAATATGCTTCGAACTTCCTGAAAATATGGACCTTGATTTACATTTGGACAACACAGTTAGTGCATTTTCCAAAATTAGTGGGTTTCATTATTTTCATATTCTTTTTAAATATAATCTTGAGTGTGACTCTTTTACTCCTAAGAGCAGATTACCCAAGACTCACCTGAACTAAGCTTTTCAAATGTTGGCAGCTATGATGTGTCTGTCAAGTCTAAGCCATCCTTCATGGCAAACTGTTTCCTCTACTGCCCTTTCACCAGTGTAGAGTCGCCTGCATGTTCCTCATAGTCTACTGTGCTTTTTCACTTAGATGGCTAGAAATTCAAACTCTCCATCTTCTCATGCACACACAGACACACACATGTACATGCATTCACAGACCACAGACTCACACATATACTCATCCAACCAGCCCTCCAGTTTAATAAAAAGAGAAGAAAAAAAAAACCCTGACTTTCAGTTCAATGTGATAAATGGTAGAACTAGATGGAAGGATAAGGAAAGGGAAAATTGGAATGAAACTCACATTTTTGAGGTATGCTGTTTAACCAGTTTTGCTAATCTCTTCAAGTGAAAATCCTTATTTATGCTTCTTCCTTGTGTAAGTAATTTATTTCTGAAAACTGTCTTTTTTCCTCCATTGGAAGAGAATTTCTTCCTAAATTATATTATTAATGTACAGCAAGCCAGTGTTAGTGTGTCATGTGGCAGGGTGAGGCCCCACCCCCACCCCCACCCCCACTGGAGCCTAGGGTCTGAGGTCCTAGGGTCCCAGTGTACAGAGCAGTCAGGTTATGGTGGTCATTACTGTCTGGATGCCCCACTGTTTATAGTCCAGTATACGTTTCTGTACATCTTCACCAGAGGGAAGAAAAGTTTTATATTATAGAATGAGTTAAGAGATCCTTGAAATGTAAAAACAAAAACAACAACAACAAAAAGAATGCTTTCAGTCAAGAGCCAAAGCAAGGAAGCAAGAAGGTCTGGCAGAAAGACAAATGGAATCCTAAGATTTGCGATCAGCCTTTAACTGTCTTCCTTTTTATGTAGGCAACCTGCTTGGCTCTTCTCCTTCCTGACCTGGACTCCTATTTCATAGACTATTATCCTAATAACTCTGTATGTGCATTATGATTTGAAGGTTGTAGTTTTCCATCTATGGCTTATTATGGTCATCTCACTCCTGGGTTCTATATAAAAGCTTGGTCTAAACATAGCCTTTCTTTTTATCTACCACCATATGTGAGGTAATACAATATACTGCCATGGAGTTCCTTAGTTGGTGCCTGCTCATATAGAGACCTGGATAAGAACTTTTTATTTGTCTGTTCAGTCATTGCATCAACAACTTTGTTAGCACCTTCTAAGTACCAGATACTGTGAATAATGATATGGGATCCTAGAAAAAGTGAATAAAGAATAGGGTTGGGAGTGGGTGAGGTGAATTAAGTCTCCAAAGACAAGTAGAAAGCTTCAAAGACATTCTTCTGACCATGATTGAGTAAACAGTACTGAAATATCCTTACTACCATAAATAATTATAAAACTGAAAAATTATATTAATCAATGTTCAGATATTGGACAACAGGCAGTGCAAGACTCTGATCATTGAGAGAAAGGAAATACAAAAGTGAGCTTCATAATTGCCTCCGCTTTCTGCCTAGAGGTGCTTTCTTGTCTATAGTACAAGAAGGTGGAGCCCAAACAAAGCACTGTGGTCTTATTGAACCAGCGGGACAGAATCCGAGTCATGGGCTGCTGAAGTATCTGGACTTTATAGATCAGAGACCAGACCAGAATGAATTGCACAGAGGAGCTGCAGAAATTTGCATGGAGAACCCCTTTCATGATTAGATGGATATTAATCTGCTCTTGTGTAGGCATAGCCTGACAGAGAATGGTAACTGGAGTGACAAGATATAAATAGAGATTATGTAGGCTACACAGTGCTGAGAAATGTAGAAGCTCCAAATAGCCAGTGAGGAGACCTTGCTGAACGTCTCAGGAATTCAGTTGAGATCCCCAAATGACCAGGCTTCAGGAGTAGAGATATTACCACGCTAGAATAGGGACTACTCTGGACCTTCCCAGCCAAAGATTTAAAACAAGCTTTAAAGGGATCAAGCTGATAACCTGATGGGCAAATAAATTAACTGACAGAACATAGCTCTTTAAAACAAACAAACAAACAAAAAATCCACACTGCCAGGATTATAATATCAATGATACCTAGCATATAATAAGAGTTTTTAGATATGCAGAGAAGCAGAGAAAAATGACTCATACCAGGAAAATGAAACTATAAATAGAAACACACTCAAAGATTTTAGAATTAATAGAAAAAGTTTCCAACAGGTAAAAATGATCATAATGAATGAACTTATGGAGAAGGTAAGTAGAGAGGGTATAGAGACCATCCAGTCTGATGCAAATAATGAAAAGACTAAAGAAAACTTACAGAAACCCAATATCTTGTGGTACAACAGCAAGTGTTGTAACTTATGTGTAACTGGAGTCCTAAATGGAGAAGTGTGAAATAGGGGTGGAAAAGCAACTACGAACATATTATCCAAAATTTCTTTAATTGATGAAATATATGAGTCCATAGATCCCAGGAGCTCAACACATCCCAAGCAAGACAAACACAAAGAAAATCAAACCTAAACATATAATATTCAAATTTCTGAAAATTAAAGATAAAGAACAATTATAAGCACATGTGTAATTTTTAATTGTCATCTTACCAAGATCATGAGAGAGTTTAAAAACACATTATATAGAGATAACCAACAGTGTGAATTATCTCTGACTTCTCAAAAAAATGCAAGCCAGAAAACAATGGAATAATATTTTTAAGTGCATAAAGAAAAATCAAAAACAAAGAACTGTCAACTCGTAATTCTACATCTAGGAAAAATATTCTTCAAGAATAAAGATAAAATTAAAGTATTTTCAGATTAAAAAAAGCTAAGATGATTACCAACTGACATGCATTATTGGAAACACCAAAAGGAGTTCTTCAGGCTAAAAAACAACATTAGAGGAAAAATTGATTCTACGTGAAAGAATGAAGATTGTGAGAAATGGCAAATATGTGAGCAAAGATTTTTTTTTTTAATCTTTTAGAATTGATTGTTTAAGCAAAAAATGATGACAGTGTATCATTGAGTTAAAATTATATGTTGAAGTAAAATGACAATAACACAAATAACATGACAGGAAAAATATTTCATTGTAATATCTTACATCATTGGAGGATGCGTATGAAATTAATTCATAGTAGATTGTGATAAGACACACACATTATAATTCTTAGAGAAACTGCAAAAATTAAAGAGGTATGGCCAAAAAGCTGATTGAGTATTCTAACATATAAAAAAGAAATGCCAAAAGTTGCTTGATTAAAAAAGAATGACTGGAAAGAATGCAAATTTTAAAAGTTGGGTAAATAAAAACAAATAGCAAAATAGTCAACTTTCACCCAGTCATATAAATAACCACATTACATGTAAATGGATTAATCACTATAATTAAAAATTGGAGATCATCAGACTAGATAAAAAAGCAAGTCCTAACTATATGCTGTTTACGAGAGATGTTTTAACTATAAAGATCTGGAGAGTCCAAAGAACTCTCAAACCTATTTTGTTTCATGCTGTTTAAATAAAAAGACAGAAAATTATATTCCTTACAAACACTAATTATAAGAAACCTAGATTAGCTTTATTAATATCAGACTTCAAGGTGAGGTGTATGACCACATTAAAGAAGGATATTTCATAATAACCAAAGACTTAATTCATTAAGAAGACATAGTGGTCCTAAATGTGCATACACCTAATAACAACTACAA
Source organism: Aotus nancymaae (assembly GCF_030222135.1). NCBI lineage: Eukaryota > Metazoa > Chordata > Mammalia > Primates > Aotidae > Aotus > Aotus nancymaae. The sequence goes on along the minus strand of NW_026988445.1, from coordinate 18,627,332 downwards.
GAAGCAAAAACTGAAATAAAAGTAAAAACAGAAAAATCCACAATTATAGTTGAACACATCAACACTATACCTTCAGTAAATTATAGAAAATGTACGCAAAAACATTAGTGTCTAGAATATTTAAATGATACTATCAACCACTTTAAACTAATTGACATTTACAGAACGCTTCATGTAGCAACAGCAGAATACAGATGTTTTCAAGTGCACTTGAAACATTCACCAAAATAGGCCATATGCTAAGCCATCAAATGACTCTCAATAAATTTTAAGAGACTGAAATAATAAATGTTCATTCTCCAGTAATGCTGGAATTCAACTTGAAACTTACAAAAATTTATATCATAAAAATTCCCAAATATTTGGAAGATAACAACACATTTCTAAACTCATGAGTCAAAAAAGAAACAACTAAGTTAATCACAAAATAACTGAGCGAAATGAAAACAAAACAGCATATAAAAAATGTGTGGGATGCAACTAAAGCAATGCATAGAGAAAAATGTACAGCTGTAAAGGTTTATATAAGCAAAGAAGAAAGGTTTAAAATCAAGATGTAAGCCGGGGTTTGGCAAACTAGGGTTCACGAGCTTAGAACAGCTTTTACATTTTTAAAAGGAAGAGGGGAAGGGAAAGAGGAGAAGGAGGAGGAGGAGGAAGAGAGGCAGCTGCAACAGAGACCATATGTGGCCCACAAAGCTTCAAATATTTACTCTCTGGCCCTTTACAGAAAAAAGTTAGTGACACCTGATGTCAGTTTCCACCTCATACTAGAAGAAACTGATGAAGGTAAATCCAAAGCAAGTAAAAGGAATAAAAATTTAAAGATAAATGTTGGATGTCTATGGTTTCTCTAGAAAATAGAAAAGCAATAGAGGAAAATTAATGAAACCAAGTGATGCTTCTCTGGAAAAATCAAGGATGCCAAATTTTACCACTTCTAGTCAGCAGCATACAGGAGATCCTAGCCTGTGCAAGAAGGTGCCAAGAAAGATAGTCAAGTCAAAAAGATTGTTTAAACTTCTAGAAATTGTTGCCTATGTTCACTGTCTCTACTTTTTCCCCTCCCATTATTTCTTGAGTTCACTCTCATCAGACTACCCCTCCCCACCTTTCCACCACAGCCTCTCTTGCAAAGATCACCATACACCTCCATATTGCCAAATCTAACAGTTCATTCTTCATGTAATTTAACCTGTAAGCATCATTTGACGTAACTGACGTTCCCTCTTCCTTTAAACTCTTTTTTCACTTGTCTTTTGGGACTTCCTGGTTTTCTTTCTGACTCACTTGCCATTTCTGCTCCATCACTTTATTGGGATCTCTTCAGCTGTCCAAGCTTTAAATGTTACAATGCTCAGATTTTACTTCTCAGACCTCTTCTCCATGCTCTGTACACTCTCTTATTAGTATATAGGTGATTTGAAATAGCCCCTACATGCTAATAATTCTTCTAGATTTTATAAATCTCCAGCCAGGGCTTGTCCCCTGAGCTCCAGATTCCTTAAGCCAGCTGCCTCCCCGACATCTCCATTTTGATATATTAGGCACTTAAAACTTAACATATGTAAGAGTAAATCCCTGATCTTCCCTCCACTCCCACCCAAAGGCTGGCCCTCCTGCAATCTTCCTCTCTTCTGTAAACAGTAATTTCATTCTTCATCCTGCTTAGGACAGAAACCTTAGCATCATTCTTTTCTCATCTTTTCAATATCCCATATCTAAATTCGTCAACAAATCTCATCATACTGCTTTCAGATATATCTAGAATGTAATCATTTCTCACCACTTCCTCCAACCACCCAGGTCAAAGCCATCATTGCCTCCCATCTGGGTTAACTAACAGCTTCACAATTGATGCCTTGGCTCCCACTCTTGTTCCCTCGACAGTCCTTTCTCTGGGCAGCAAGCCAGAATGGTCCTCCTAAGACATAAGTCAGACCACATTTCTTTTTAGCTAAAGCCATGCAAGTGTTCCTCTAACTCATTCTAAGTAGGATCTGCCCCAGCTGCCTCTCTGCTGCATCTACTACTTTCCCACTTGTGCACTCCGCTATAGACTTTCTTGCTGCTTTGGGAACATAGAATAAGCATGTTCCCACCCCAAGGCCTTGGTCTTGGTCTTCCGTCTGCCTGGAATACCCTTTTCTCAGTTATCTGCACTGAGTTCCCCCCGACCTCCTTCAGTTCTCTACTCAGACATCCCAGGGAGGACTTCTCCGATCCCTTGTTTAAAATAGCTATTCCCACTCTGTCATTCTAGGTCTTTTTTGCTTTATTATTATTTGTTTGTCTGTCTTCTTTAACCTAAACTTTTATCAGTTTAGGTTAAGATCAGATAAGTTATACAAGGACAGGGATTTTACGTATTTTTTTCATTGCCGTATTCACAGTGCACTGGGTGCACTCAATATTTGGTGAATACATTAACTTATTAACTAGCTCATCTGTTTGTTTATTTATTTGTGTGTTTACTGAATTTCTACATGCCAGGCACTGCCCTTAGCTCACAATCTAATAAAAGTAATTGGAACAACTACCATTTTTTTCGTGGTGACTAATCACTTTGCATATGCCATTTGATTTCATCCTTACATTAGCCTGTTTTACAGATGAGGAATCAAGCTTGGACCAGTTAAATAACTGGACTAAAGTCAAGTAGTTAGTCTGTACTACCTTTTTCAAAACCTGTCTGTTGACTACTGCCTTCCACTGAAATGATGTCCTTCTGCATTGACATTGAGCTCATGTCTCCATAAACATTTTTAAATGGTTTAAGTATATTTTCTATAGAGACTCAGAATGAATGTGAGTGAATAAAAGAGTACATGATTATGAGAATTGTGACTTCTTTTGGCGACTTATTTGAGAATAAACGAATTTCCCGATTCCTCAACTCCCTTCAGCCTCTTCCCCTCTGATGAAGGCATGGGGAAATCCATTGACGCGAACATTTTAGCATGCCTTCTCATCAAACCTCCACCGTGTTTGTGCTCTGCCAGGAACCTACTGCCAGCAGAGAGAGGTGGAAGCCATCATGGAGGGCGACGAGGAGGACAGAGGCTGCTGCTGCTGCAAACCGGGCCACTTGCCCCACCTGCTGTCCTGTAATGCTGCCTTTCACCTCCGCTGGCTCACCTGGGAAATCACGCGGACCCAGTACATCCTGGAGGGCTACAGCATCCTGGACAACAACGCGGCCACCATGCTGCAAGTGTTTGACCTCCGAAGGATCCTCATCCGCTACTACATCAAGGTATTGCTCTGTTTTCCAAACACCTGTCTAAGACAGAATGCTAAGATGGCACAGGAAGCTCCGAAAGAGCTCTGCTGAAAGCTACATTTTGAGCCTCTCATCCTCGGCTTCTGAATTGGAAACCCAGCCATCTGGGGAACCATTGCTTTTGGAAAAATCCTAGAGGACTTTACTTTAACCTGAGGTTCGTGCTCTGGGTCATATGCTAAGCGTAGGCACCGATAGGCAGACCGTTTTCTTACCTAGGTCTTCTTTGTCTCTTCTACCACAGCATGATTTGCTTGTCCTGATGATGATGACAAATTTAAATACACTAGAAATATTACTAAGTCTCCATGTTTGAGTTATAAGTGTCAAATTAGGTGCTCTGCAAAGTGTCCACTTGAGAACCAGAATTGGATTTTAAGCTCATAAGGAGCACTCAAGATGTAGCTAAATCCTCCAGTCAGAATTGGTTATGATAGCCTTTTCTCCTATGGTTCACATGGAGACCAATCACATATTTTTTCAGTTGCTCAGTGCCTATGTCTGCCCAATCTGTATTCAACCTCAGAAATCATGGCAGTTTGGAGTGAGTCTCCTGGAAAACAAGTGTAGGACTTGACTGAGGATGTGTCGTGCTCATCAGGGCTGAGCTGTTTTCTGAAAGGGGAATGGGCAGGCGAGGGCTGTGTGGTGGAGGAAATCTTCTCTGTGGGTTTTATGCAGGAGATTTGAGGGGACTTGGCATGGTGGAAGTCCTGGATGGCCCACAGAAAGGTCATATTTTAATGCTGTTCAAAAAGAAGAAGCTCAACTTCTGAATTGGAAACCCAGCCATCTGGGGAACCATTGCTTTTGGAAAAATCCTAGAGGGCTTTGCTTTATGTGAGTGAATAAAAGAGTTCATGATTCATCAGAGACCACAAAGCTCCCTGCCAGCATGCTGAGGCAGGTGGTCCAGCAGAAATGAGGAAACCCAGAACGAAAAGATAACATGGCACCTAAAGTTTTAACTAGCTAACAAGCAAAGAGCATTGAGAAATTTGGAATAAAGCAAGGCATGGTGGCTCCTGCCTATAATCCCAGAGCTTTGAGAGGCCAAGGCAGAAGGATTGTTTGAGCCCAGGAGTTTCAGGCCAGCCTAGGCAACATAGCAAGACCCCATCTCTACAAAAAAAATCTAAAAATTAGCTAGATATCAAGTGCACACCTGTAGTCCCAGCTTCTCAGGAGGCTGAGGGAGGAGAATTGCTTGAGCCCAGGAATTTGAGGATGCAGTGAGCTGTGATTGCACCACTGCACTCCAGCCTGGGTGACAGAGCAAGACCCTGTCTCAAAAAAAAAAAAGTTTGGAATAGCTATTGGGGATTCCTGACATCCTTAATAGCTGCTGAAGCTAAATGGAAATAGAAGATAGTCTGTGAAATTCAGAAGGGTAAATAACTGTTAGATCTCATCCCTTTAGGTGATTGCAACACAAAATGTTTGCAAAACCCTTTCCTGTGGCAGAATATTTACAATAGTTTTAGCAGTTTGTGCTCACCATCTTTGTGTGTGCTAGAGATGCAAAACATTATATTCAGATTTCATACAGAACTATACATGTTGTGTCCAACATAAATTGGGGAAGATTTGGGAAGTAAATCAGGGAGTTATAACCTATCTTCTATTTCTAAACTTTAGGCAAACTCGATATACCAGTTGTGTTAGATTTGGCAGTGGGCCATGAAATAAGAGTGGCATGCATGTTAGAAGCTTATTTCTCTCGGACTTTGATGATGGTTGATATGGTCGCTTCCAGAATTTGAGTTCCACGATTTAAGTTACAGGCTTAAAGGGATAGAGGAAAGGACACAGAAAATGAAGACCAAGGGTATGCACCAGCTGCCCGTTAAAGAGGTTCTAGGACGTTGCCACAATATCTTCCTGCTGTACCCCATCAGCCAGAACATTGTCACATGCCACCTGGAAGAGGGTCTGGAAAGTGTATTTTGAGCAGCCATGAGCCCAGAATGAAATCGTTATGTTCACAGAAGAGGAGGAAACAGATGATAAATGGTAACCAGCCATCTCTGTTATATCCCTAATGGTAACCAGCCATCTCTGTTATATCCCTCGACAAGGAAAGTGTCCCTTGAGTATTTCCTTTAGTTTTCAGGAGGCAGGACAGGGTGGTTGCAGGAACAGCTAGATCCAGGGGCTGACTCAGCAAGAAGACTCACAGGCCCATGAAGCAAGTGGCTGGAAGGGGACAGCGAGGACCAGTCATGTGGGTCTAGACAGGCCAGGTAGATAAGCCCTGGAGTTGACATCTCCCTGTTGCCTCAAGAATTAGGCTAGACTCTTTCATCTGCTACCAAGAGACCTCCACTGTTGCTACTGGCTGTGTTTCCTACTCCCCTGCCCCCATCTCTCACTGTTTTGTGTACACACTGTGCACACACTACCTGTGCTCCCTGACTTACACGCTTACACACTGCTCGCTCCTCCTGTAGGGACTCTCATCTCCCTCCCACATGCCCACAGCTTCTCTTGCAACCTCGGTTCCAACAGCTCTTCCTCACCAGCTGGCTTACCCGGGGCCGTGCCTGGCATTCACCTCCCCTGCAGCCTTTCCTGCTTCACTTTATGGCAATTCCCTAAACAGAGCAGCCACACCTGAGTCCTCTTTGGGTCCTCAGAGCTCTGCTTGATGACCTGTATATCACATGGCCCAATCTGTTTTTTTTGTACTGAATGAACAAAGGTTCCAGAGAACATAGGTTTGGAGTCTGGGTCATACAGTCTGGAGAAAAGAGATCCTAATTCAGGCAAGGATTTGGTGACCTGCTGCAGGCACGAGTGGTGGGAGTGGGGTTCAATACTGAGCCACATCCCTGCCTTTCCATGAGTCAGACATGTGGACAGACCTGACCCCTCACCATGGGGCCAGCAGATCACCATGAGTAGGAAAGAAGGGAGGAGCAGTGAGAGTGAGATGCCCTGTCTGGGTCCATCCTCCCTGGCCTAACCCTGTTGGCTTTTACAGAGGCCTTGGGGATTCCATGACTAGACCAGCTTTTGATGCCTTCTTTCCTTGGACTGGTAGTTGATACTCACCTTTCTTTTCTCCTGATTGCTGGAAATGTGCCTCCCAGTCCCCTAGATAATTTCTAAGATGACAGTTTGCCATTTGACAAATCCAGGATCATGTCCAAATGGAAGAGGGCTCAGGAAGGCCGCCCAGAACCTGCTGGGTAATAGTTGGCTTATGGGAAAACAACACCCTTCACTCTGTTTTTTAAGAAAGGAGAGTGAAGACCGAATGGCCGTTGCAGGTGGGCTAGGAGAGGCAGGCAGTGCACAGGTGTGCTACCTAGCATGGCGCCTCTCACAAGCCAGAGCCAGGGCAAACCTAGAGCAGACTCCCCTCCTCCCCCGTGAGCTAGATAATTACACATTTGAATTCCATGGGCCTGGGGTGGGACCTAAGGACTTACATTGTTTAACAAGTTTCCTAAGTGATTTGATACACAACTAGAATTTGGAGCTACTACAGACATAACTGTGCCCACAGAAACAAGAATTTTCTTAACTCCAAGTCAGCACTCAGGATAGGGCTGAGATTTTTGGAGAGATGGGACCTCAGTGCTCCCATGTCTCATTCACCTTGGAACTGTCAGGCCTATTCTGCGAGGTTGCCTCCAAATACAACACTCAGTGCTTTCCTGCCCTTCCGCAAGGGGTGGCTCGGAACTTGCACTCATTCTCCAGTGCAGCTAGTTAAGGGAAATTTCAGGAGGGCTAAGTGGCTATTAGAACAGAAGAAACAGCATTTTGGGGGTTAAAAAAAGATTATTTTCTTCTTTGGCAGAGTTGCTAGGTAAACAAAGTTGCCTTTGTAGCTCTGAATTACTTAAAGTTTCAAGAGTTCGGTCCATTCTCTTTATTACTTTCTTACTGGAAAGGCAAAGTGAAAAGGAAGAAAATTTGAAATAATTCCTTTACTACAAGGGGAATTTTTTAAATCTCCTAATAAACTGGGTTAGTTCCCCCACCCTCTATGAATATATTTGAAATCATTTCCTTCCTGCCGACTTGAGGTTTTCCCTTGTGTCTCCTCCAGCTCTCTTCAATTTATTAGTGTTTAAAACCCTCTTAGCAGTCAAGGAATCTGCTTCTTTCTGTGTGGGCCTGGCGCTCTGGCTGCCATTGTTTCTGGGCAGCTCTTTTAGAAAGGAGATGCGATTATCACTGGCCTTGCAGAATGAGGAGTGAACAACCGGTCAGGTTGGTCTGCCTGCCAGGCCCCCCTTCCTAGAATGAGTTGTCTGAAAGAATATGCTGATCTACAATTGAAATGAGGAACCAGGAGGATCCCTGCTGGAGGAGCCAGTTATCATGAATTTATTCAGGAGGGGTCCAGCTTTTAACGTGGTCCAGGTTTACCCCATCAATTCATTGTCACTACCCCAAATTATCAGTTTTACTTAGTGTTGTATCCACTTCATCCTGACAGATTCTGAAGGATTTTACAGTGTTTATTGACTATGTCTCCATGACAGAAGTTCTGCCTAGATGGAATGGAGATAGGGTACGACTTGCAAAAAGTGGGGTGGTTCTGTTTTCTCCCGGTGAGAAGTGTTGGTGCTGTGATTTAGAAAGCTGAGCATCAAGCTGGGTTCTGTTCTGAAGTCAGCACTGCAGGGTTTTGCCAGACGACAGGAGGAAGTGCTAACCTCTGGGGTTCAAAGTCCTCATTAACTATTCTGACTTCATCGGCTGTGGGGTTGTTTTAATTCCTCCCTAGCAATGAATGAAAACATAAACTTTTGTCTTTCAATCTTTGTTTGTTTTTCTTATCTGGTATGTGATTAGGCCATATTGGGGGAAAACTAGACCAGATGTTCACTAGAGCTAGATGTTTGGAGAGACCAAATTTCTTTTTTCCCTTTGCAATGCTCAGCTGAGAAGCAGTGCCCATGGGCATGGGCTTCATTACTTTCTTTTGCTTGCAACTTTGGGCCGACGACTTAAACTGTCTGTAAATGATCCAGCCAACAAGGAGACAAGAGAGAACCCTCCAGATTCAAAGTTCATATTTGTGACTATGAGACGTGCACTCTGGTGACCACCGCAGACACAGCAGGTCTCCTGTCCCCTAATGCCATCCCCGTTCCCTCGCCCCTGTGCCTCAACCTCTCCTGGGCTGCTGCTACTGCTGCCACTGTCTGCCTCCCCTGTGAGCCCCATGCTCATCCTGCTTGCTGGGTAGGTAAGTCACAGATGTCAAAGACATGACTTTTTTTTCTACTCACACACATGTCAATGGGCCAGGCCCTGTGCTAAGTTCCTCATATACATTATCTCATTCTAAACCTCAGAACAGACATGCAACGTGGACATTATTAGCACGTCTTTCTTTTCCGCCTTTGCTTTCAGCTTCCTTGACTTCTTCTTCCATCACTCATTCTCTTCCTTCCTCTTTATATTGAAGAGATTTCTTGAGGCTGGCGTGGTTATCGTGGGGTGCAGGGTTACAGAGGATGGGAGAACAGGCACACTACTGAATTCCAGTGATTATCTGCAGATTTCATTTTTCCACTTCCTCATTTTTGGGACAGGTGGACTGTGGAGTCTAGTAGAAGATGTACCCAAAAGAAGGAAGACCATAAGCCATGAACCATGGACGAACCTCCCCAAAGTCCAGGCTGTCCTTAGTCCTCACAGCAGAAAACCTAAGTCATGCGTTTGCAGTTGTTTAGTGGAAATCAGAGGCTGTCTCTTCACCTGCTAAAATCCTGAAAAAAAAACCTTGAAACCAGATACCTCAGTAACCTGAGGCCTTGAGCTCTGGGTTTCATTTCCCAGCCAGAGGGAGGAAAGAGCCAGAGAGGGAGGGTGGGAGCTCCCCTAGAAAAGGGTTTCTCGGCCCACTCTACTTACAGGCATCAGTCACTGAAGACTTTGTTTCTGTCCACCCAATATTTGTTTCTTATTGCTTTCTCACTTAAAAAGAATGTGTTTTTTATAAACAGAGAAGAGCATCAGTTAAGTGTTTCTAACAGGAGCACAAATGCCTGCCTCCTTGCATCAAACACTGCAAGCCCCCTAGCCTCTCATGATTTCACGATGAGAGGTGCAGCCTCGCTCCAGGGGTGCCCCTCAGCCTCAACAGCCCGAAGCACCACTTGCTTTTTTCTGCTATAATGGAACTGTGGTGATGCTGGCAGTGACTCTGCAGCAGCACACCCTGATCCAAGCCTATCAGCCTTGGATTTTCATTTCCTCTGTCACATTTTTATTTCTTGAGGCCAGGTGCTAGCCTTTTTGAAGGAGGAATTCATTCAAAAACTACAAAATGGCTTTCCACAAAGCTGTTACTCAGAATAATCAAGCCCAAGGGAGGCATTTTCCCCAAGCGGGACTCATAAGTACAGTGTCTGATTAAGAAGGAAACATGGGTTCCTTGCGAATGTATCACAGATGTCCACTGTCTGGGCACTCAGGATTAAGTATGTGAAGGTTACAACAATTTCACATGGTCCATACTTTCCATAAGAACTGTGTTGTTTTGGCTGGGCACAGTGGATCACACCTGTAATCCTAGCACTTTGGGAGGCTGAGGCAGGAGGGTGATTGAGCCCAAGACAAGACTAGACTGGGCAACATGACCCTATCTCTACAAAAATAAAAACTAAAAAATTAGCCAGACATGGTGGCTTGTACCTGTAGTCCTAGTTGCTCCGGAGCTGAGGCAGGAGGATAGCTCGAGCCCAGGAGTTCAAGGCTTCAGTAAGCCATGACTGTACCACTGCACTTCAGCCTGGGTGTCAGAGAGAGAGACACTGCTGTCTCAAAAACAAACAAACAAACTCAAAACCCTGCTGTTTTAGCTCATTAAATACTCTTTGGCTAGGGCTCTGGAGGAGGGTCTACCCCAATCAACCTAGGTTGAATCAACCTAGCCTAGGACCCACCAAAGCCTGCAGCAACCCCAGCCAAGGGTGCTTTTGTGTGCTTCTCTCAGAGAGGACAGGGCTGACTGTCATTCTTCCTCATCACAGAAATTCTGTTCTGTTACATTCTGTTAGCATTACGTTCTTCTCACTTCCCTCTTCCCTACGATAACCCTTAAGAGAGGACATTTTAGAATGTCTGAAATGAGTTCTGTACATTACACCCAGCAGAAAATACAAATGATCCCACGTTGGGATTTCATGTCTCTTACTTTCCTGAGGTTGTTTTACTTTCTACCATTAAATAAATAAATAAATTCTTCCTGGCTTTAGAATAGCCGTAAAGGCTCAAAATCTTGCTTTTTCTCTGCAGAGTATAATATACTATATGGTAACATCTCCCAAACTCCTCTCCTGGATCAAAAATGAATCACTTCTGAAGTCCCTGCAGCCCTTTGCCAAGTGGCATTACATTGAGCGTGACCTTGCAATATTCAACATTAACACTGATGATGACTACGTCCCGTGTCTCCAGGGGATCACACGAGCTAGCTTCTGCAACGTTTATCTAGAATGGATTCAACACTGTGCTCGGAAGAGACAAGAGGTAGGTCAGGGAGGTGGGTGCTGGGGCATGGAATGGAAGTTTAATAAACAAAGAACATTGTCATGTCCATCTCTTTCTAATATTCTGTGGTAGACTTACAATACAGAGGATAGAAACAAAAAGCACTATTTGGATAAATGTTTATTGAAGGTAAGCAAAATTAAATAGGCGAATCAATATACCATGTCTCCAGTGAAGGAGACTTGAAGGTATATATCCCTTTATGCAGTGCTCAGGGCCAGTGCAGTTTTAAGCCTCTACTATAGCTTTTAAACATTTGCAGCTTCTCTGTGCTGGAATCAGGGGGATTTACTGAATATATTGAATCATGGGCATGAAAATTCTATTTAGCAATCAGATGGTCCAACTTAACTTCTGTCATCGTTATTTTGTGTGTCTGTGCTGTTATTGCTTATGTGCTGAGAACACTTCTCTGGAAGTGAATCCTGCCTTTTAGAAATATAATCAAGAATTATGACAGTTTATAAAAAGAGGAGAAGGGGCAGGGGAGGAGCAGAAGGGAGAGGGAGCAAAAGAAGGGAGCAGGTTTACTTTGCTTCTTAGGATTTGAAAAGCTGAGTCCATGGGTTGTTGTTGAAAAATGTGGGTGCAAGTTAGAAACAACTTCCTCAGCAGCTGACGCACTATGTGGCATGTGCTAGGCAGAAAAAACCAAACCAGCACACTAGCCAACGTCTGTGAATTTCTTATGGGTGATTAGAAACAGGTGGCAGAAGAAGCAGGTGGCAGAAGCTGCTTTGTCCAGACCAACCAGGAAGAAGGTGTGCTAATAATCTTAATTCATGCCAGCCTCTTTAACAGTTGAGATATACAAAGAATTGATTGATGTTATCGGCTATAGCTCCGTAATGGCTCTGTCCTTTCTCAGTTGGTTCATGGAATTATTTTATTTTTCTTGCAAAAGATATTTTGACTTTAATTTTTTCTCCATCCCCCTACTCTCCATTTCCCTCCCTTTAAAAAAAAAAAAATCTGACTTTGGACAATTTTTTTTAAGAGACAGAGTCTCACTCTCCCCAGGCTAGAGTACAGTGGAACAATCATAGCTCATTGCAGCCTCAAACTCCTGGGATCGAGTGATCCTCCTGTCTTAACCTCCCTAGTAGCTGGGACTTAAAGCACGTACCACCATGCCTGGCTAATCTTTAAAAACTTTTTTATGGAGATGGGGTTTTGCTATGTTGCTCAGGATGGTCTTGAACTCCTGGTCTCAAGTGATCCTCCCACCTTGGCTTCCCAAAGTGCTGGGATTACAGGTATGAACCACCATGCCCAAGCTGAAAGATTAATTTAGTTGTTGATTGTGGACTTACAGTCAACTGGTCAACCCACAGGGCTCCTTGTTACAGGGAGAACAGAGGATTCTCCTTCACATTGGATCCAAGTTCTTTTTCTCTCCCTGCTAGACCATGCTTCCCCTTTGCACTGGAGAGTGTTAAGGTGGGCACACCTATTTACTGTAATTACTGCCCAGTTTTGTGACCTGAAGTGCCATATTTCAAATCCCAGAAAAGCAGGTCATCAGTCCATGTTGTAGGCCTTTTTCTCCCCTAAAATAACTTTTCCACTTTTATTTTTCTTCCGTGTCCAACCACAGGAGAAACTCCTTCAGGGAGCTGAGAGTTCCCTGTCTGTGGGTCATCTTAGAGGGGACTGATGACCACGTGGTTGACTTACAAAGCCTACTGTCACTCTACTTTTATGATTCTGTGTTGGTACATATTGGAACCTGTGTGAAAGCTGAGTTAACTTCTTGCTCTTTCAGCCTTCAAAGACCCTGGACAGTGATGAGGACTCTCCCTTGGTGACTCTGTCCTTCGCCCTGTGCACCCTGGGGAGGAGAGCTCTGGGGACTGCCGCTCACAATATGGCCATCAGGTATCTGGGGGAGCAGTTGCAGTCTCTTAGGTACAGGCACCCACTTTTACATGTTTGACAGATTTTGTCAATCATTTTCTTTATTTTGAAGCTGGACTTCTTACACTACTTTCAGATAGTTCTTTTCATAATGAATTATGTTGGGCCTGCAAGCACATTTTTTTGATCACTGATCTTTTGGAGGATTCAATTTGGAAATATCATTCACATGGAACAATCAAGACCCAGGAATTCTGGGTGTAGGATCTTCTGTAGGTCCTTGCAGATTTGCTGGGAAGATTCAACGAAATCACGCCTGTGAAGTGTCTAGCACAGTACCTAACAGAGTTGGCGCTCAATCAGTGTTAGTTCCCTTCCCCTAATTGTCTTCATAAAAGAAAGTCTTCACATCTGAGCTCTAGTCCATACCCTGCTTCACCCTGTCTCCTGAGTGCCCAGACAGTGCCCAATTAATTGGATGCCACTTCTGTTTTTCAAACCCTTTTCTCTATTGTATCTCTTCTCTAAGTAGGTAAATAGCTCACGTCTCTCTTTTTAAAGAACAAAAGCAAAATTAAACTCTTCTGGCTCTTGGGCACCCTGTGTCACTCAGGTGATGTCGTCCACCAAGGAAACAGTACTCATGTCAAACTGCTCTTAATGAATTTCACCAGCCACCTTCAAATCACCCAAATCAGTGGCCATTGCACAGATGTTCACTTTCGTAGCAGCTGGGTAGATGATTAAAATAACAAGCTCTTTCGTTGGATCAATTTGAAATGTTTTATAAACTTCACATTACAAATATTATTTCAGTTCATATCTAAGACATTTTCAAAGACTTTTTCAGTCTTGTTCTTTGTGTAACTTGTTCAGATGTTCCTGATCCAGGCATTTCTTGCTTGGTCTGCTTTATTTCTTTTTCTTTAACTAAACGCCATGCTTACCAGCTGCTTTTTTGGTGTTTAGCACTATGAGCTGTGACCCTGAACTCCGCCTGCCGACTGGAATCACCTTGATGAGCCGTTCTCCACCCCACGTGCACATTAAGATCTCCTGTCAGGCTTTTAAATATTCTGATGCCCAGGATATTTAATCAATTCCATCCGCACCTCTGTGGTGGAACCACAGATCCCAAGTTTCAAAAGCTCCCAAGGCGAATTCAGTGGGCAGCCAAGCTTAAGAACCACACAAACATAGGGAGCTTGGAGGAGAAAGGGTGCCTCTCCTTAGCCTGCCCCTCTGGGTTTTCTTCTACTTGGACTTGCTTCATTGTGTCTATATTATTGACGATGCACTGCAGAAGGGGTTCTTTTGATATTGAATTGAGTGAGTTTTGTGTGGTTAGGTTGGATTTTAAACTCATTAAGGGCAAAACTCACCTGTCTATTTGTTTAGCAACCTTCAGAGTTCTGGGGTATCAGATAAACAAGCCCAGGGAGATTTGTTGACTGTGTTTCTGAATGTCCTTGAAAGGGACAGCTGTGAGTCTACTCTGGTGGCAAGTGGCTGGGAGGTATCATCAATAAGAGTTGTGAATTGATAAAGGGTAAAGTGTGGTGGCTAGCAGCACTTTCCATTTCCCTCTGGATGCCTCCAAGCATCCAGAGTCACCTGAGGGACTGGAGTCACCAAGAGGGACAGGCAGGAAACAAAGGTAGTTAGAATTTGTGACATCAATTATTCTTTCAACTCCCACATCTCAGAATTTCATGATCTCTTTTACATGTGAGAAATGCCAAAAGCCTGACCCTTTAAGTCTCATGTTAATGCTTGTTTTAGGCCAATCTTCTGGAAAGAAGCTGGCTGGCCTCCAGTCTCTCCCCGTCCTCCCTGACCCACTCTCACAGTGGACTCAGGGCATTCTGTTTGTGGCCATCTGGGACTAAGCTTGATGATTGTTGCAGGTCTAGCAGAAGACTCCTCTGTGGGATTCATAAAACATTATGATGTGGACCCTAAGAGCGGGCTCCTTATTAAACTGTAAGCAAAGAACAGTGTTTGAGAAGGGTTTCATAGGATCTTGCACTTGAAATCACAAAATGACTCTTCAGATATTCGTAGCACCTGGGAAGATGAATAAAATAACAAGCTCTTTTGTTGGATCAATTTGAAATATTTTATAAACTTCAAATTACAAATATTACTTGAGTTAATACCTAAGACATTTCCAAAGGCTTTTTCAGTCTTGTTCTTTGTGTAAGTTGTTCAGATGTTCCTTTTCCAGGCATTTCTTGCTTGGCCCACTTCATTTCTTTTTCTTTATTTAAACGCCATGCTTACCAGCTGCTTTTTAAAACTTTGTTTTGACGGGATTTCCTTTGTTTCAAATAGTTTCTCATACTCGATGTCAACTCTGCTTGCTGCAGACATGGTGATGAGATAACTCTGGGGAGAATCCTCTCAGTATTCTAGGGAAATACTTGATTATTTGGGACTGGTTCACTTCACTGAGAAGTTCCACGACATAGAAAGATCCTCCGAGACGCTTTCATTTCAGTTTTTTCACTTACAAAAGGCAACTTCTTTTACATCCCACCCCCTAAGCCCATGGTGTGAAGTCCATGACGTTCTGACCTGGTTGGATGTGCCTGGGGAGCAGGGTGGAGGGGAGGCTGTGGGAGGGGAGGCTGGAGCCTGGCACGGCTCCACCGCTCTTCAACCCACAGCTGGGATTTCTATTTAAACTATTTATGGCGAGGGTTCCATAAATAGTTTGACTTGAAAAAAATAGTCTGCAGAGCTCAAACAAATTTTACACATAATTTTTATAGATACTGTTTAGGGAAAAACTCTCAAACACAAAAACAACAACCATCATCAACACAGAAGATTTCTGTGGCCCCAGAATATGTGGGGATTTCTCCCTGTAAGAAAGCAGCTCTGCAGTGGACACTAGCTGGGTGTCTCCCAGTTCACTTCTGACACTACCCAGAGAGGGTGTCAGATCCCACAGGTTGAAGGTTGAGGCCCACGCGTCTGGGCTTGCCGAACTTCTGACCGACTGACATCTACAGGGGTGCCGTGATTCCCTCTTTGGGGGTCAATTAATTTGCCAGAGCAGCTTACAGATTCCAGGAAAACACGTTTACTGGTTGATTATGAAGGATATTTTAAAGGATACAGATAAACAGCCAGATGAAGAGATGCATAGGGCCAGGTCTGGGAAGGTCCTGAGCACAGGAGCTTCCATTCCTGTGAAGTTGGGGTGCACCACTCTCCAGGCATGTGGATGAATTCTTCACCTTCCAATCTACCTCCACGTGTTCAGCTCTCCAGAAGCTCTGGGAACTGTGTTCTATGTACCTTTTATAGAGTGTCATTGGTCGTCCATGATTGAAGCTTGGACAGCTGTGCAGACATGTGATGGGTCAGAAAGGGCATTATGTAAACCTAGCAAGGCCTGTGTGCTCAGGTTCTTCTTGGCCTCTCTGTGCTGCATTCTTTTCTCCAGAATAAGGGACAGGAAGAACCCTTTCTGGAATGAGGGTCTAATGACCCACAGTCAGATTCAAGTCTTGCTTTGGCCAGGTGAAAGGAGGACAGGAGAAGGTCAGAGAGAGATTCTGTTTCATGAGACCTGCTTCGGAGGCTTGAAGTGCCCCGGTACTGCTACATGGGTTATAGGAGTTATGAGGCTGAAATTGTGGATGAATATCTATCTATCTATCATCTATCTATCTATCAAGTCATATCATAAGTAATAAAATAAAATTTGAATATATTTATTTAATATTTAAGTGATAAAATAAAATAATACATATATATGTAAAATCATGATATCAGATACAGTGAAATTGCTTTGCTTTCCAAAAAAAGCTGTTCCAATTTGCACTTTTAACAATACTGTTTTGCCACATGATCACTGATGCTGGTTATTCCATTGTTTCAGATTTTTCTAGCCTCAGGGGTGAAAAAATTATATCTTAACCAGGCCTGGTGTCTCATGTCTGTAATCCCAGCACTTTGGGAGGCCAAGGTGGGTGGATCACGAGGTCAAGAGATCGAGACCATCCTGGCCAATATGGTGAAACCCCATCTCTACTAAAAAACACAAAAATTCGCTGGGTGTAGTGGCACGCACCTGTAGTCCCAGCTACTTGAACCCAGGAGGTGGAGGTTGCAGTGAGCCAAGATCGCACCACCTGTACCCTAGCCTGGTGACAGAGCGAGACTCCATCTCAAAAAATAATAATAATATCTTGTTCTTATTTGAACTTAGATTTCTATTAACAGTAAAGAATAAGAATCTTTTTTATGTTTATTGGTCATTTATATTTGGTATCTCATCATTAGTTAATTAGCAAAAATTATCACTGACTTGAAATACCATTTTTGCCAGATACTACATCTCCATACATAAATGGAGTACTTCTGGATTTGTCTGTTCTTACGGTGATACCGTACTGTTTGGTGTACTGGAGTGATACATTGTTCTGACATCTGAGAAGCCAAGTCCTCCTGTCTTTACTTTCTTCTTGCCTTTTATGGTTTTGTGTTGGCATGCTAGTCTTGCTCATTTTCTTTTCAGGTAAAGTTTTAAATCTCCATTGGAATTTTGATTGAGACTGTATTTAAGATACAGATTAATTTGAGAAAACAAAGTGAACATTATTTAGTAATATGGTGTATCTTTCTGATCGTTCAGTTTTTTTTAATGTCCTTTGGTAACATTTTACCATTTTGTAAATTTCTTAATGAGGTTTTTTCTAGGTATTTTATAGTTTTGTTGTGATTGTGAACAGAACCATTTCTTCTGTCACATTTTCCAGTTGGTTACTTTCAGTATACAGGAAGTTATTTTTTAAGATTTATCCCATTCTGGGCACTTCTACTGAACTCTGTTATTAACATAATAATATTTCAATTAATTATCTGATTTTCTGGTGGAAAGAAGGGACATATCTAAAAATTGTGACAGTTTTGACTTTTTTTCCCAATGTTTGTAACTCCATTCTTTTATTTAGTGGACTGGCTGAACATTACAGTTTGGCACCTGTATCAGCGCTGCACTGCTGCTATAACAAATTACAACACACTTGGTGATTGAAAGCAGTATACATTCAGTATATTTCAGTCCCAGAGGTCAGGGGTCCTAAATGGATTTCAGCAGACTACAGTCATGGTGTCTTCAAGGCTGTGCTCCTTCTGGAGGCTCTGAGGGGAGAATTTGTTCCTTTTCTAGAGGCTGCTTACATTCCTGTGGCCCCTTTCATCTTCAAAGCCAGCAGTGGTGCATCTTCAGATCTCTCTGACTTGAACACAGGGTTCTGCCTTCATCGTTCACACTCTTGTGATTACATTGCATCCACCCAGATAATCTCTTCATTTTAAGATCCTCAACTTAATCACATCTACAGAATTCCTTTTGCCTTGTAAGGTAATCTACTCACAGGTTTCAGGGATTAGGACATGGGCATCTTTGAGGGCCATTATTCTGCCTACCACAGCATCCTTGGCTTAATTCAGGCATTAATGGGAATGAGTCTAATATTTTAGCATTGAAAATGGGGTTTCGCACCATTGCACATGTTTACCTATATAACAAACCTGCACATCCTACACATGCACCATGGAACTTAAAATTAATTTTTTAAATGGGGTTTGGTTTGGGTTTCTATGAAACCACTGTTATGAATGCAGGGAGTTTCCTTCTTTTCCTAGCTTGCTAATGCTTTATCAAGAAAGGATGCTGAATTTGTATAGAATTGGGGGGGCATAAATCAGATGATATTATTCTCCTTTAACCTATTAATGTTGTGTTACATTAGTAGATTTCCTCATGTTGAAACACCCTACAATTCCAAGATAAACTCTACTTCGTCATGATATATTATTATTTTTATACAATGATGGATTTAATTTGTTAATCTTTTACTTAGTATGATTATATTCATGTGCAAAGTAAGAATGGCTCATAATTGTGTATGTTTGCATATGTGCTCTATGGTTGTATAATTTTAAAATGGGGAGTATGCCCTTAGGTGTACTGTAGGAGACCCAACAAGTCACTGTTACACAGTTAATGTTGAAGGACATCAGGTGATGGTGAACTCTGACTCTCCAGGTAGGTCTTAAAGATACGCTGCCTCTGGCTGGGCATGGTGGCTCACGCCTGTAATCCCAGCACTTTGAGAAGCCAAGTCGAGATCATGAAGTTGAGAGATCAAGACCATCCTAGCCAACATGGTAAAACTACTTAAAATACAAAAGTTAGCTGGGCATGGTGGCGTGTGCCTGTAGTCCCAGCTACTTGCAAGGCTGAGGCAGGAAAATCACTTGAAACCAGGTGGCGAATGTTTCAGTGAACCGAGATTGCACCACTGCACTCCAGCCTGGCAACAGAGCAAGACTCTGTCTAAAAAAACAAAAACAAAACAAACACCCTTTACTTGACTGATTTTTGGGGGAAATATCTTGACTTTACAAAAGTGACACAGATTTGATGGATAGTCCTCAAGAAAGAAAAATATATGCATGGAAATTAGGGAGAATGAGTACATGAAAATTATCTTAAATGAGATGCCAAATGCAAGTGAGCAACAGACTACCTTTATATAAATTGTCTGTAAATAAAACATCGATATGTTATGGAGGTGGAATGGGTTCACATGGATGTGACAAGAAAACACTAATTTTTTTAGATTTAGGGTTTGAGACGTAACTTCTTGGAAGAACTGTGTCTCCCACTGAAGAAAGCCATCCAGATATAATGGTATGTTTTAATGGGAAGTCAAAATAGTTCACCTACTGCAAAGGTACGAGATGGCTTGATGACTGTCTTCAAACATGTGAACGGGGATGAGGCAGATCCTAGCTGATGTTACATCCATAGAGATTAGGAGAAGATGGCTGCATTTTACAGAAGCAACAGGTTTGTAAAAGAAAATTTACTGACTCAGAGGAGCGTACACTTCCAAGAGGATAGAAAATTTAAAGCAAATTTGATCTTGAAAAGTGATAGGGAAACAAGCCAGACCGAAGTGTGCTCTGCCAAGCCCTGGCATGTTGCCTTGTGGCAGGAGGTCACTGTTGTGGTCTGAGGTCACTCCATCTACCATCAATCCACTCCTCCCACCCACGGTGTGCTGAGGAAATATTCTCTTCCGAAATCCAAGACGTCATCCCAACTTTTCCTCCTGAGCTTCCACTGGAGATGAGGCCCCAGACTAGGGCCAGCTGTCATGTCACAGAGGATCATCTTGTAAAGAAAATTAAGGTCCACTTGCCAGACTGAGGAAACTCAGAAATCAGAATCTAAGGGAGAAATAAAGTAAAGAGGATGCAAGATCTGACCTAGGAGATTGAAATCAGGTTATCAAGCTAAAATCACAATCTCAAAACATGAGAAAAATATCTACACTTAAAGCATAGGGGGAAAAAAATGAGAGCCTAGAAAAGGAGCAGAAGTTTCTGGGACCTTAAATTCTAACGCAGTGTGCAAGGCCCCTCCCACCCGGGCCTGGTGTGTGGACTGTCCTCCAGGGTCCAGCTCCCTCTTCTCTGAAATGTCTTGGCATCTTTAGGAGACCCCAGTTTCTCTGGTCCCTTGAGTCCAAACCTCAGACCCGAGAGAGCTTGATCAGAATACAGACCCCAAGCTCCATCACAAACCAGTGACATGGGCTCTCTAGATCTTGGATTTGGAAATCTGTGATTTTGAACAAGCTTCCATGTGACTGATTTTTCTACAGCCAACCCAACCCTGGTCATCAGGCCAGCCTTACAAAGGATCTTGCACCAGAAAGTAACAGTTGATCTGCTTAATGTGGAGCCTCCGAGCATGGAACTGTTGCTGTTAAAACATCATGAGGTCAAACATACTTAAAAAAAAATTCTTAAATTAAATCTTGCATTTTAGTTATTTCTCTTTTGTTAATTATTTCATACTTATGATTTATTTGAAGCAATATCACTGAAATTATTTAGCCAACATAATTTATTTCCAGTGATGATATGAGATTCTGCAATTCAAACATGCTTAGTTTATATTTGAAGCCAAGGTGGCCTGGATATTGATTACTGAAATATACAAGTTCAGGGGTGAAAATAACAATAACAGTGTCAGTGAACATTTACAACGGTGCCCACTAGGTACTAAGAAGCAGAGTGCTCTAATGCGAGTTAGGAGAGTTAATGCCTTTCATCTTCTCTGAAGGCATGAGAGAGGATGAGATAGGTATTATTGACTCGATTTTCCAGCTGCGATCTCTGAAGCACAGAGAAGTGATTTGTACAGGGTCTCACCATAGAGTCACGCCCAGACTCCTGAGTCCCACACTGTGCCACTGTCCACATCTCCCAGCAGTTCATCGTCATCTGCTCTGCAGGAGGGCATCCACCTTCTCACCTACATACACTTCCTCGTGGACCTGTCCTGTGCTGGGTTGTGATGCTGAGAGCTGCTGATGACACCTGCTGCAGGCATCATGGCTCTGATGCTCAGTGTGGCTTGAGTTCAGGGATGCTTCACCCATGGGATGACATCTTGCCCTTTCCTGCCAGCCCAGTGCCTTTCCCATAGGAGTTGCTGCCACTGCACCCTCCATGCCCAGATTACTTGGACACAACTGCTGTCATTCAGGACACAGGCTTTGATCCACAGGATAAGGTGAATGCTGGACACTGGGGTGTATTTGGAATTGCCTCCACTCCCTCACCAACATACACTCATTGTCCGCAGACCCCACTTGGGCACTGGGTCCCCCATGGAAAGAAATTCCTAGCAAAACCCTTACCAAACCTCTAAATACACCTGGCAGTAATTGATCTTATGAGTGAACACAGAAAGAAATTGATGATAATGAGGGCAAGAGACAAGTATCAGAGCCAAGATTTAGGCTTAGGTTTGGAACTTCTGGCTCCCCTCCCTCCAACCCTGTGGGGCCATATGCTGCCTCGCAGCGCAGCACCTGAACTCTAGAGGAAGTGAAGCACCTTGGAGCTATTTGGGGGACATCATATGTTCTTAACCGAATGCTCTTTCCTAATGTTCTTTGCCAGGTAGGAGAGAGCTGGGATCCCAACCAGGGGTTGTCTTGATTTTAGAGCCAGTGGAATAACTTCCTGGATAAAGAGTTCATGAAAGCAGTATTAATACACTCTCAGTTCAGGATCTGTGCGGAGTATACACACCAATTAGAAGGGTGAGATGGGGGGTGAGTTCAAGAACTATACTCACAGCATTTTCAGTATTGTGGCTCAACAGAAGCCTTTAAAGGGATAAATCCATTCTTACACAGCTCCGAGTAGGCCTTTAAGAAGATGGCTCCAGTTACACATTTTAAAAGCAACTCCATGTTCGCTAGAGACGTCTGGAGGCAGTTGTGGGTTTTCTCCTGGTTTTCTTCAGTGTGACATAAAATACTGACTATTTGTTTCCACTCATCTTATTCTCTTTCTCAACTTTTTCTGGCCCATTTCTTATCATGTGTCCGTGAGAATGAGAGAAACCTATGGAATGGAAAGCACTTAGTAACCCACAAGTCACTATACAAATGTAGGGTGTCCCCAGGTGCAGTGGCTCACACCTGTAATCCTAGCACTTTAGGAGGCCAAGGCAGGCAGATTGCCTGAGCACCAGTCTGGGCAACATAGTGAAACCCCGTCTCTACTAAAATACAAAAAATTAGCTGGGCATGGTGGCATGTGCCTGTAATCCCAGCTACTCAGAGACTGAGCCAGGAGAATTGCTTGAACCCAGGAGTCAGAGGTTGCAGTGAGCTGAGATCGCGCCATTGCACTCAAGCCTGGGATACAGAGCAAGACTCCGTCTCTAAAAAAATAAAAATAAAAAAAATAAATAAATGTAAGGTGTCTCCTTCTGTTTCACTTTTGGTTGCTCAGAGATGGTGCTACTCATCTAGAACATTGTGGTGTTTTTTGACTTTGTGTGTGTGTGTGTGTCTGTGTGTGTGTGTGTATGTGTGTGTATGTTTTAAGAGAACAGGGCATCTCTATGTTGCCCAAGCCAAAGGACAACATTAGTACAACAAAGTACAACTTACTTGAACTCCCCACATTAGCCTTCTGCATAGCTAAAACTACAGGCATGTGCCAATGTACACACCTTTGGATCGTTATTTTTGTTTGGGGAACTGCAGCAGGAGAGTGTGATCAGGAGCATGGGATTGACTGTGAAGCTAGCGTGTGGTTACGGGGTTCCACAGAGAGGAATAAGGCACACATGAAGAGAGCTTGCTGCAGTCCCCGAGGTGGAGATGCTGTCCAAGCCTGGGACAGTGGCTTACGTAGATGGGCACACACACACTCTCTGAGTATTTCTATTACTAATCAGTAAACACAGGAAACCCAGCCTGCAAATCACACTTAATTGTTTACATATGTTCTACAAGCATTTCATTTATGGCAATGCACAGCAGCAGACGGTGCTTCACGATGCTAATCTGTATATAATACAGTATGTACAGGCCTTTTTGGAAATTAACTAAAATTACAAATCAGTCTTTGTGCTGGGGATCCCCCGTGAGTCCTGCAGAAACTATCCCCACATTAAAGCTGTTTCTCTCTGAATCCTAAGGTTCATTAAGACTTGATTCAAGATAAGGACCCCATTGTCCAATACATGAAGCCCTTCTCCAGGGCTATTCTGTCTTTCTGAAAGAGCAGGGTTTCTCAGCAATAGCACAACAGACATTTGGAGCTATATGGTTCTTTGTGGTGGGGGCCGTCCTGGGCATGGTGGAAATGGCCCCAGCCTCCAGCTAGAGAACAGCTACTTCCAGGAAGACTGTAAACAACTGTGCTTCGCACTGAGGCTCCAGCCTCCCCTCTACACAGACCACCACCAGCTATGTCATTTCATAGGAAGCTGGGTGAGGAATCAGAAGGACGGCAAGCGATGGATTCATTCTGTGCTGAGTAATGCAGTGATACATCCTACGTCATATACTCCAGCTTTCTCCAGTTAAAAAGGAAATGTACTCAAGTGTTAGCTCCTCATCGTCATCTGAAAGCGTGACATTTTTCTAGTGCTGTTTTAATTTATTACAGTATTTAGCACTTCCATGGTGCCATGGAAGCTGGTGCCAGGTTATCTCAGTGCCATAGTCTTTGGTCTTCAGTGTATGGACATGCTCCCCTAACGCATGTTTACACATGTGCCAGCTTTCTTCAGGGTCCTGCCTGCGCTCTCTGCCCTATGTAATCCCACACCACTGACTTCCCAGCTGACTATGATGGGATGACCTGCTTCATTTACATCCTCCGCAGGGGTGGGAGTGGGGGCTGTTTTAGTCCCCAGGAAGGCCAACCTCGAATGCCTCAGATGCAACACATTTCCCAGTAATAAAAGCCCAGCTCCAGCTGTTGGCCTGAGGGTGGGAGCTTGTCATTTCTCAATAGAGCCTTAAAAAGACGTAGCCCTGTGAAGCTCCAAAACAGAAATGTGCTGCAGGTGTCCTGCAGACCTCTGCTGTCCCTCACCCCCGCCTAGCTTGTCACAGCTCACCGCCTTCCCCATCCTCATTCTCTCCAGGGAAGAAAGCCAGGTAATGAAACACCTTCCTTTTAGGATGCCTTGATCTCTAAGGTGCTGGGGATGACATCCCCAGTCTAGTGGAGTTCTAACTCAGACTTTGTTTTCTACATTGAGAACCATTTCAATAATAGAACAGCATGAAGTACCACAGTGTGTCATTTTCTCTGCAAATAGAAATGACAGGGAAAATGTCCATTGTTGGTGGCCTTGGATGGAACTCAAGCCTCTTAGAGAGGCTCCTGTGGAGGCTGCCTTCCTCCTGCTGGTAAGTGAAGGTTGACGGCTGCCAGGCACATGCAGCTGGGGAAACACTAGGCTGATGCCTGCGATTCCTGGCTCTTCTCTTTTGTCTGTGGATGTTGCTCTGGCTATCTGGGTGTTCATCTTCTTTCTCCACTGTCCCCATCTCTACATCGGAGAAAGGTTTTTTCCTTATGTTTATGCAAGGCCATTCTGAGCAAGTATCATGCCCCTCGGAATCCTTTCCTGAATAAATGC
This sequence comes from Aotus nancymaae, assembly GCF_030222135.1. Classification (NCBI taxonomy): domain Eukaryota; kingdom Metazoa; phylum Chordata; class Mammalia; order Primates; family Aotidae; genus Aotus; species Aotus nancymaae. The sequence continues at coordinate 18,602,673 of NW_026988445.1, read as the reverse complement.
CACCCATTTTTCAGGAGTTAGCGCTCTCATTTTAGCACTTAGCTCCTATCTGATGCTGAAAACATTTCCAAATGTTTTCCACTGGGACCAGGTAGCGCTTATTACTCATGTTTCGAAGGCTCCCCTCTCGGCATCAGCCTTTTTGCAGCCTGCCTCTGCTGTCATCAGACATCCCTCCTGGTGCCACCTAGGCAGTTGCTAAAGCTCACAGCCCCAGGAAGCTTTAGATAGCTTCTTGGATCCCTTTCTGGAAGATTCCAGGGTCCTGTAGGCCACAGCACTCCGAACCCCACCTGACCAGCCCCTGGCTGCTCCTGTTTCCCACAGTCTGCTCTGACACTGTGAAGCCTCAGCGGCCTCTTTCTCCAGGGAGTCCTAGATATTAATGATAGGTACATTTCACATTGAAATGCTAAAATAGCAATCAGTGGAACTATTTCCCTGATGTACAGGTCTAAAGCGCTGTGTTGAATCAGAAGCCTTGCTCAGTGAGCCAACTCATTAAATCCTTAGGAGCAGCAGTCCCCAGAGACTCCCTTCACACACATGCCCTGCTCATCCTGTCCCAGGCCGGCCCTGTCAGGGATGCTGGTTCTTATACCTGCCTCGTAACTACCTCTCAGGGATGTGAGAGGCAGCTGCAATAGAGAATATTTATAGAAAGAAAACAAAGGAAAGAGAGGAGAGACCGTTCTCCCTCTCCTCAGAATGCAGGATGAGTCGCTTTCCCAAAGCTACACCCCAGGTTCATCCAAAATTTAAAGGCCCCAGGCTCTGGGAGATTTCCCTTGGGTGATACCACTATTCTCCATCCTGGCAACGCTCAGTGATGTGTGGGAAATGGAAGAGGGGCAGGAAAAACCTAGAAACGTGAACATCCGGATAATCTTGAAAGATCCTTTAAAATATGTGTGTGTGTGTGTGTGTGTGTGTGTGTGTGTGTGTGTGTGTGTTTAGAACTATAACTTTTATGTAATTGAGTGTTGGCCAGCTATGAAAGACAATGACATTGAATTTTTTTTTTGTAAATTGTACTTTAAGTTCTGGGATACGTATGCAGAATGTGCAGATTTGCTACTTAGGTATACACGTGCCATGGTGGTTTGCTGCACCCATCAGCTCGTCATCTACATTAGGTATTTCTCATAATGCTATCCCTCTCCTATGCCCCACTCCCTGACGGGCCCTGGTGTGTGATATTCCTGTCCCTGTGTCCATGTGTTCTCATTGATCAACTCCCACTTATGAGTGAGAACATGCAATGTCTGGTTTTCTGTTCCTGTGTTCATTTGCTGAGAATGATGGTTTCCAGCTTCATCCATGTCCCTGCAAAGGACATGAACTCATCCTTTTTTATGGCTGCATAGTATTCCATGGTATGTATATGTGCCACATTTTCTTTATCCAGTCTATCATTGATGGGCATTTGGGGTGGTTTCAAGTTTTTGCTGTTGTAAATAGTGCTGCAGTAAACATACATGTGCATGTGTCTTTATAGTAGAATGATTTATAATACTTTGGGTATATACCCAGTAATGGGATTGCTGGGTCAAATGGTATTTCTGGTTCTAGATCCTTGAGGGATTGCCACACTGTCTTCCACAATGGTTGAACTAATTTACACTCCCACCAACAGTGTAAAAGCATTCCTATTTCTCCACATCCTCTCCAGCATCTGTTGTTTCCTGACTTTTTAATGATTGCCATTCTAACTGGCATGAGATGGTATCTCAATGTGGTTTTGATTTGCATTTCTCTAATGACTAGTGATGATGAGCTTTTTTTCATGTTTGTTGACCACATAAATGTCTTCTTTTGAGAAGTGTCTGTTCATATCCTTCACCCACTTTTTGATGGGGGGGCGGTTCTTGTAAATTTAAGTTCCTTATAGATTCTAGATATTAGCCCTTTGTTAGATGGATAGATTGCAAAAATTTTCTCCCATTCTGTAGGTTGCCTGTTCACTCTGATGATAGCTTCTTTTCTATGCAGAAGCTCTTTTGTTTAATTAGATTCTATTTGTCAATGTTGGCTTTTGTTGCCATTGCTTTTGATGTTCCAGTTATGAAGTCTTTGCCCATGCCTGTGTCCTGAATGGTATTGCCTAGGTTTTCTTCTAGAGATTTTAAGGTTTTAGGTCTTACATTTAAGTCTTTAATTAATCTTGAGTTAATTTTTGTATAAGGTGTAAGGAAGGAGCCCAGTTTCAGTTTTCTGCATATGGCTAGCCAGTTTTCCCAACACCATTTATTAAATAGGGAATCCTTCCCCCATTGCTTGTTTTTGTCAGGTTTGTCAAAGATCAGATGGTTGTAGATGTGTGGTGTTATTTCTGAGGCCTCTGTTTTGTTCCATTGGTCTATATATCTGTTTTGGTACCAGTACCATGCTGTTTTGGTTACTGTAGCCTTGTAGCATAGTTTGAAGTCAGGTAGAGTGATGCCTCCAGCTTTGTTCTTTTTGCTTAGGATTGTCTTGGCTATACAGGCTCTTTTTTGGTTCCATATGAACTTTAAAGTAGTTTTTTTCTAATTCCATGAAGAAAGTCAACAGTAGCTTGATGGGGATAGCACTGAATCTGTAAATTACTTTGGGCAGTATGGCCATTTTCATGATATTGACTTTTCTTATCCATGAGCATGGAATGTTTTTCCATTTGTTTGTGTCCTCTCTTATTTCCTTGAGCAGTGTTTGTAGTTCTCCTTGAAGAGGTCCTTTACATCCCTTGTAAGTTGTATTCTCTGTATTTTATTCTCTTTGTAGCAATTGTGAGTGGGAGTTCACTCATGATTTGGCTCTCTGTCTGTTATTGGTGTATATGAATGCTTGTGATTTTCGCACATTGACTTTGTATCCTGAGACTTTGCTGAAGTTGCTTAATCTTTCATTTTAAGCCTTTTCTGCCTCTTTCTCTCTTCATTAAAAAAAGGAAAATGCATGTTCTCTGACAACCAAAGTAATCCATTTGACGTTTCATTTACTTTTATTTCCTCTCTTCGTATTGTGGTTGAATCCAACTTTCCTTAGAAATAACATAGTCCCAAAATGATATACAGAAATACAAAGAAGAAGAATAAAGACTCCTGCATTATTCCACAGTTAGCATCATCATCTCTGGGGAGCTGGTAGTCTCTGGGGGATTATTGGGGTAGATGAGCCTGTGTTTTAGCACTCTAACTTTCAGTGGACACAAAAGACCAGTTCTGACCTGGAATTCTAGTGTCACATTCAGTGATCCAGTACTTCGGTGTCTCTTAAAATGGTTAAAGACAACTCTCATGCCATGGCACTAAACAGTAGCACTTATGAGAGCCCAAACATGAGCTGTAGGGGCAGGCATTTGGTGCACTGGGGTGAGTCCCGTTATCTTCCTTTTCTTGCTAGATCAGCCTAAATATTAAGATAATTCTTGGACAAATTGGAGACTGAAACCTTTCTCACAATGACAGGATTCTGAACATTCGTTCAGTGTGAATTAATAGCAGTTAGGACTTTGTTTTGCAGCCTGGATTCTTTCCTATATGGCCTCCATGCCCTCTTCAAAGGTGACTTCAGAGTAACAGCACGTGATGAGTGGGTATTTGCTGACATGGACCTACTGCATAAAGTTGTCGCTCCAGCTATCAGGATGTCCCTGAAACTTCACCAGGTAAAAATCTATTAAAAAAAAAAAAAGTATCACTCACTTACTCAGGAGGCTAAGGTGGGAGGATTGCTTGAGCCCAGGAGTTTGAGGCTGCATTGAGCTCTGATTGGACCACTGTGCTCCAACCTGGGTGACACAGCAAGACCCTGTACCTTGGGGGAAAAAAGTATCAGCCTGAAACTTTAGGGGAAAAAATGGCCTTTGAAAACTATGGTCTCTTTTCTCTGCACAGCACTGTAAGTGGGTTTATTACTTAGATAAGTAAGCATTGAGGCCATCTAGATATCCTTGACATTGGCCGCTGGTGATTTGCCCTCAAGAGCTGCCAGGAGGCGGTGATATTCCACTAGAAAGAAAGACACGTATTGTGCAGAGTAAATGATGTAGCAAAAATGCCCAAGCTATATCAAACTATATCTAAAAGTCAGAGGAACCTAAGCCATGAAGCTCTTTTCTAGGCACATTCCATGGGTTAGGGCAATGAGATAAAGACATGTCCTCTGTGCCAAGCTCAGGATTTGGAAAAAGGACAGGAGAGAGGTAGATGAGAAAAAGGCTTAGCTTTGGAGGTCACTGGCCAGTTGCCATCTGCACACTTCTTGGGGGTGAGATCCTCTGGTCCTTGCCCAGTCCACATCCACACTTCTTCCCACCAGGACCAGTTCACTTGCCCCGACGAATATGAAGACCCAGCGGTCCTCTATGAGGCCATCCAGTCCTTTGAGAAGAAGGTGGTCATCTGCCACGAGGGTGACCCGGCCTGGCGGGGTGCAGTGCTGTCCAACAAGGAGGAACTCCTCACCCTGCGGCATGTGGTGGATGAGGGTGCTGACGAGTACAAGGTCCTCATGCTCCACAGAAGCTTCCTGAGCTTCAAGGTGATCAAGGTATGACGGCCACATTCTCTGGGTCTCCCATTAGCTCACATCTCTCTACCTTAGAAGAAATAGAATGGTGATGGGCACTGACACAGGAGTCCCTGTGCCAGCCCCTGTGCCAGAGGAATGGTCTGGGAGGAGCGCTGGCTGGCAAATGGAGGAGGGCATTGGTACCAGGCTGGGCACTACGTTCCCCTGGCAGGATCACCCTCTACCTCACAGAGCCAGCACACAGGCACAGACTTTGCCAAGAAGACCCACTAGACACACATGGAGGTGAGAGTCAAGATATAACTTATTTGCAAAGACTTTAATTCTCTAGAATCCACACCTTTCTCTCATAACCCACTTCTGGATCTGAAGGCTTTGTTCCCAATGGCTCCTCTTTTCATAAGTTTCAAATCACTGAGTGAAAACAAAAATTACTTTCTTTGCATTTTCTCTGTTTCCCCATGAAGATGGCATCATATCTGTCTTGCAGGACGGCTCTTCTGGCTTGACTGTGAAAAGAGCTTTACACCAAAGTTTTGTAGTCACAGATACTCAGTCCCAGAGTCCTCTCTCACCATAGTTAAAAACCAGTAGACTGGGGCTGGGCACGGTGGCTCATGCCTATAATCTCAGCACTTTGGGAGGCTGAGACAGGCGGATCATCTGAGGTCAGGAGTTCAAGACCAGCTTGACCAACATAGAGAAACCCATCTCTACTAAAAATGCAAAATTGACCGGGCGTGGTGGTGCATGCCTATAATCCCAGCTACTTGGGAGGCTGAGGCAGAAGAATTGTTAGAACCTGGAAGGCAGAGGTTGCAGTGAGCTGAGATCATGCCATTGCTCTCCAGCCTGGGCAACAAAAGCGAAACTCTGACACACACACAGACACGTACACACACACACACACACAAAGACTAGAAAACACAGGCCATCTGCCTTTCTTCCTGTTCCCTCTCTGACCTGCAGGTTAACAAAGAATGTGTCCGAGGACTTTGGGCCGGGCAGCAGCAGGAGCTCATATTCCTTCGCAACCGCAATCCAGAGCGTGGCAGCATCCAGAACAATAAGCAGGTCCTGCGGAATTTGATTAACTCTTCCTGCGATCAGCCCTTGGGGTACCCTATGTATGTCTCCCCACTAACCACATCCTACCTAGGGACCCACAGGCAGCTGAAGAACATCTGGGGTGGACCCATCACTTTGGACAGAATTAGGACCTGGTTCTGGACCAAGTGGGTTAGGTAAGTTTTTACAACAAAGGCCTCTATCCAGATGCTGGGGGAGGTCGTGGGGGATGCAGGGAGCTCTGTACTTCTGGTTCAGATTTCACTGTCAACCACCATTTTCTCATATGATTAAAACTGCTACTCCCAAGTGGCATCGAACAGATCATTTGTTTCAGCAAGCAGTCTCAGATTATGAATCTATGGGAAATCTCATATGGATGAGAATCTCTTTCCCCCACATTTGCACAAGCTGAGAATCTGCTTGAGCTCTTGCAGGGCTGCCAAGGTTGTGAGTCTTTAGCAGTAACTGTTCCACATCTGTTAGCAAGAATTGGAAGAACATCCCCAACACACACTTCTCATCCAATAAGTCTTACCTGGGCATAGTGATCAGTTGGAATGAATTCTAAGAAGTTTTGCCCGAATATGACAGAGCTCCTTATCGGGCCTTGGTGCTAAGGGTTCTTATGAAAGGTTGAGACTGAGCCCATTCATCCTGGTGCAGTCTGTTCACTTATTAGAGGCTGAGGTTTGGGAACAACAGCCCCTCTCCCCACCAGCATCCCAGATGTGCTGCTCACCTGGAGAGCATGGTCTTCGATCCCGATTTAGGCAAGGCCATGATGGGGTGTTTAGGGGTATTAGAAATGTATTGGTGAGAATCCTCAAAGGACTTCTCCCTCCCACAGAATGCGGAAGGATTGCAATGCCCGCCAGCACAGTGGCGGCAACATTGAAGATGTGGATGGAGGAGGGGTCCCGACATCAGGTGGCAACAATGCCCCGAATGGTGGCAGCCAGGAGAGCAGCACAGAACAGCCCAGAAAAGGTGGCTTCCAGCACGGGGTGTCATCCTGTGAAGGGACACAGAGAACAGGTGGGTGCAGCAGGGGCCTCTGAACTACTGATAAAGTCCTATTTGGTCCCAGTGACCAATGCCCTGAGTTCTGATGTTGTTCTAACCTCTGAGAGCACCTTCTTGCATGGAGACAATAGATGCCAGAAATTTGCAGACTCTTGTAAGTTCTGCTCAGAAAAACAACTCTCCATCTGTTAGATTCAGCTTTTACCATTTATCCATCTGTCCAAGACCTTGGCCAGCCATTCATCTGTCTGTCCGCCTCTCCAGGGGTCGCTCCATTCCACTCCATCTCTCACTCTCTGACCGTTTGGTGGTGTGCCTTCTGTGTCTGGCCGTGTTGTAGCTATTGACCCACGTAGTGTCTTCCTCTTCTGCAGGTGTTGTGGGGCACACAGACAAGCCTTCTGCCTTCCCCCTCCTGCTTCTCACTGATTCCCACCTTCCTTCACTTACACTCAACATTTCAGAGCAGAAGAAAAGAGGGGAAGAAGGGTGCCCACAGATAGGAACCTAGGAGGTGGCTGCAGCCAAGCCTGGCTGAGTCTAAAGTTTAAAATCATGCTTAAACTAACACACAAATAGTTATGCTCAGCCAGATGGATGAAGTTCCAAAACTCCACTGGTGGTCTGCGCTGGGGAGGGGGTGGCTGGACTAGAAAAGGAGATCCTGAGGGGTGGCAGAGGATGCGTGTCCTGGGAACGTGAGAGAGACAGATGCTCTACCCCAGTTCCTGCTGGTCCTTGACTTTGCCCTCTGAAGCATGTCAGTGGTTTCACCTTTTGGCCTCAGTTCTTCCTGACCATCCAGAAGCGTTTAATAAGCACCTCTGTGCATGCTTCTCCTGTTAGCTCTGCACCAAATGAGCCAGGAGTTACAGTCCCTGACTCCTGGGAGTGCTCAGAGCAGAGAATTGAACAGACAGTAGGATTTCTGCAAACATGGGCGAGATATATGAGAGAGTGAGAGGACAGATGTGTAAACCAAAATTATCTGAGACAGCTTTCAATTAATTTAGAGGTTTATTTTGCCAAGGTTAAAGATGTGCCCAGGAAAACAAGACACGAGCAACAGAGCCAACTGTGGCTACTTTTTCCAAAGAGGGTCTGGGGACTTAAGCATTTAAAGGGGAAAGAATGGGCAATAGGGGAAAAAGGCAGGGGTTGGGTGTAGGCGAATGGGGCATTTTGCAACCACTGAGACCAGCCTTTGAGGCTTTGATCAACCTTTGCTGAATCCACATTTTATATGTAAAAAGAGTGGGTAGAGAAATAGTCAATTGTACATTCTCCTCCAGCTCTGCAAATGTGCATTTTTATATAAAGTAAACATAGAATTGAAGGAGTCATGTATGCCTTTGTCCCAGGTGAGCAGATGGAGGACTCCTAGTCCTGTCTTTGTCCTGCGTTTGTGAAGATAAGCTGTTAATTTACATTGTCAGGGTGAAACTAAACAGAACTGTTTTAGAGTAAAGATCTTGGGGCCCACAGGAATTTCTTTGCAGGCGGATTATGAGGGAGGCAGTTTTGTGTGTCTCAGTTTCCAGGCTTGGCTTTTTCCTTCGGCATATGAGTTTGGGGAGATTTTATTTTCCTTTCACCAATGCTAGATAGGTAGATAGGGACTGATTGATAGAGGACAGAAAGGAAGGTAGGTAGGTAGGTAGATAGATGGACAAAATAAGTGGTATAAGCTGCTCAGAATAAAGAAAAAAAGATCCCCCCTGCCCCACCCACCCATGCTGTTTACTCTGAAGCCCTGCAGGACACCGGCTGGAGGCCTCCTGTGCAGCTCCCAGGCCTCTCATGTCTCTTTGTTTAGTTAACTTTTCTTATCACATGAAAAATGTGTTTCAAGATGACGGGAATGGCTTTCTAGATGGGGGAAAATGCAAGGTAGCTTCCAAATGGTGAAATATCTAAGCATCTGTCATTTGCCAGTACTTCCAGGTGACTTCTGTGGACCAGAAAAAGGCCAGAGTCAGGGGGTTTGGCTGGAGGGTGGGCGGGGTCAGAGACAGGGGTCAGAGGTAGGGGTTCCAGAATGGCTTCAAACCTGGTTTCTTGAAGCTTGGCAGAAAAGAAATTGGAGACCAGGTGTGGTGGTGCACGCCCATCAACCCAGCACTTTAGGAGATCAAGGTGGGAGGATCACATGAGGTCAGGAGTTCAAGACCAGCCCGGCCAACATGGTGAAACCCCGTCTCTACTAAAAATACAAAAAAAAAAAAACCCAAATAGCCAGGCATGGTGGTGGGCACTTGTAATCCCAGCTACTTGGGAGTCTGAAGCAGAAGAATTGCTTGAACCCAGGAGCTGGAGGTTGCAGTGAGCCGAGATCACACTACAGCACTCTAGCCTGGGAGACAGAGCACGATTCCATCTCAAAAAAAGAAATTGGAAACACCTTCTTCCCTTTCTTCCTAGTAAAACAGCACCTGCAACTGGCCTTGCCTGGAAGAGCTGGTGTTCCTTCCCCTCCCTGGAGTCCAGACACCTTAGGCAGGTCAGTACAGTGACCCTGTACTGACTCCAGGGAGGGGAAGGAACAGCAGCTTTTCCAGGCAAGATTACAGGAGCAATCACAGCTATCCCTTTTGTGGAAGATGTTGGAGCAGGATCTTTTTTTTTTTTTTAGTTGGATTTTTAACTTAAAATTTAATAATCAAACTATACAATCAGCATATCAGCATAGTTTAAAACTCAAACAGGACTTCCTGGATTAAAACAAAATCCTGGGTTCCCCCTTCACCCCCCAGCAACACTGCTAATCCCCAGAGGTCACTGCTTCCAGCTCTTGCAGCTGCTTTGTATTTCTTGGGCATCTACCTCCACGTATTTAAATGACATGCTTACTCTGGAGCAGGATTTTCTAAGGCCCAAACCAGCTGTTAATTTTTCATGAATGCTTCTTAAAACTGCTCCTGCCAAGGCCACCGCTGGCATTCTACATTTTACAAGTAAAGGAGCATGCCTGGTAAAATACCCCACACCCCACATCCCTTAGCTGCACCTGCAGCCTGAGTTTGTCCCAGGCTCTGAGACCAGTCGTTGTCCTGCTAGGGGGATGGAGGGTTGGGAGATTCATGAAGCCCTGGGCCAAGCATCAGCTGCTTTGAACTCACCTACCTTGCTGCCACCTGCTCTTTCCGTGCCCCCAGGTGTATTCACAGCATCCTTGCTGCAGGTGATTATATTTGATAACAGTAACAGTTCTCAGGTGCTACTCTACCAACACCATCCTGAGTACTTTCATGTACAAATTTACTGGATCTTTACCATGGCATCTTAGAGGTGCAGGCGCTTTCACCCTCCTCATCTTGCAGATGAAGAAACTGAGTGTATTAGTCCATTTTCACACTGCTCTAAATACACTACCTGAGACTGGGTAATTTATAAAGAAAGGAGGTTTAATTAACTCACGGTTCTGCATGGCGGGGGAGACCTCAGGAAACTTACAATTATGGTGGAAGGTGAAGGGGAAGCAAGGCACATCTTACATGGTGGCAGGAGAGAGCAAGAGTGAGGAAGTGCCACACTTTAAAACCACCAGCTCTCATGAGAACTCACTCACTATCACGAGAATAGCCTGGGGGAATCACCCCCACGATCCAATCACCTCACACTAGGTTCCTCCCTCGACACATGGGGATTACAATTAGAGAAGAGATTTGGGTGGCGTCACAGAGCTAAATCGCATTATTCTGCCTCTAGTCCTTCCCAGATCTCATGTTCTTTCACATTTCAAAACCAATCATGCCTTCCCAATCATCCCCCAAAGTTAACTCATTCCAACATTAACTCAAAAGTCCAAGTCCAAAGTCTCATTTGAGACAAGGCAAGTCCCTTCCACCTATGAGCCTGTAAAATCAAAAACAAGTTAGTTACTTCAAAGATACCATGGGGGTACAAGCATTAGGTAAATGTTCCCATTCCAACTGGAAGGAATTGTTCAAAACAAAGAGGCCACAGGCCCCATGCAAGTCCAAAACCCAGCTGAGCAGTCATTAAATCTTAAAGCTCCAAAATCTCCTTTGATGCCATGTCTCCCATTCAGGTCACACTGATGCAAGAGGTGGGCTTCCAATGCCTTGAGCAGCTCTGCATCTGTGACTCTGCAGGGTACAGTCCTTGTGGCTGCTTTCATGGCATGGGATTGAGTGTTTGCGGCTTTTCCAGGAGCACAGTGCAAGCTGTTGGTGTATCTACCTTTCTAGGGTCTGGAGGATGGTGGCCCTCTTCTCACAGCTCCACTGGGCAGTACCCCAGTGAGACTCTGGGGGCTCCAACCCCACCTTTCCCTTCCACACTATCCCTAGCAGAGGTTCTCCATGAGAGCTCTGCCCCTGCAGCAGAGTTTTGCCTGGACAGCAGGCATTTCCATACATCCTCTGAAATCGAAGCAGAGGTTCCTAAAGCTCCACTCTTGTCTTGTGCACACCCTCAGGGCCAACACCACACGGAAGCAGCAAAGGCTTGGAGCTTGCACCCTCTGAAGCAGTGGCCCAAGCTGTACCTTGGCCCCTTTTAGCCACACTGGAGTTGGAGTGGGACAGGGGAGATGGAACAAGGCCTGCCACCCCCTCCCAACTTCAAAGAAGAAAAAACCCTCTCTCGGTTTCCATCTCTCTTGCTATCTTTTTCTCTGGTCTTTTGTGCAGCTCTGACAACTCACAAAATTGTAAATCTCCACAAAGCAAATCACAGCGATTGTATTTAAACTTAAACCAGTTCACATTGTTCTTCTGTTGAATGGTGGCTTTAGCTCAGAATATACCTGTTAGTCTGCTGGGGCTGCCGTAACAATGTGTCGTGGCTCGGGTGGCTTCTAACAGCAGGAACCTACTGTCTGCCAGTTCTGGAAGCTGGAAGTCTGAGATGCTGGTGTGGGCAGGCTTGGCTCCTCCTGAGGGCTGGAGGGGAATGGGCTCCAGGACCCTTCCCTAGCTTGCAGTGGTTTACTGGCCATCTTCGGCACTCCCTGGCCTGGAGAAGCATCCCTGAGCTCCGGCTTCATCTTGACATCGTGTTCTCCCTAGGTGCTTGTCTGCGTCCACACGTCCCCTTTTCATAAGGACGCTGGTCATCTTAGACTCAGGGCGCATTCTACTCCAGTATGACCTCATCTTCACTAATGACATTTACAACAACCTGAGTCCAAGTAAGGCCCCACCCTGAGGTCCTAGAGGATAGGGCTTCAACAGTGGAATCGGGAGGGAACACGATTCAGCCCAGAAAACCCACACACGCCCCACACATGCCCTTCCCCTGCAGGCTGGGCCCTATCTGACCTGCTGTCTCTCTGATGCCTTCTCTCAGCCCTCTCCTGCGGGCCCGCATCCCCAGCACACAGCCCCTTGCTGTCCCTCACCAGTGTCCAGCGTTCTCCCCCTCAGAGCCCCACAGCTGCTGCTTCCTCTGTCTCAAATGTGCCTCTCCCAGGCTTGCAGCTCCTTCGCTCACCCACACAGCCTTCCATCAAATCCCAGCTTATCCAAGAGACCCCGGCCAGCCTTCCACATGGCACTCCCCTCCTCCTGCCCCACTTTCTCCTCCCTCCAATCACTGCCTGATGCACGTCCGTTGTATGTGCTCAGAATTACCCATGAGCTGCTCACTGCTGGGCACCTGGGACAGTGCAGCCCACAGTGGATGCTCAGCTGGGGATCCCTGACTTCTGCAGAGCCTGCAACAGGACCACATATGAAGACCACACCACCCACTTCCTCGCTCTTCCTACATCCTGCCAGGTGAGGGGCTGCTGGCGTGCACAGGAGCCACCTCATTCACATGCCCCTCTGAAGGTGCACACGCCTGCAAGTAGGCCCAAGGTCCACCCTGGAAGCGGACCCTGGGGAAGAGGCCTGTGCAGGCCCCAGATTAGGGCAGGGAATTCTGGAGTCCTGGGGTCCCAGCATATGGCCAGGCAGCAGTGTGTGGGACCTGGCTGACATGCTCCTGTCATCACAGCTTCCTGGCCCTGTGGGGACAGAGATGGCTGCAGGGGGCACCAAGAGAGACCTCTAAGGTGCTGGGCTGGGTGGCTGCTTAGGTAAGCATGGTCCTGGGCTCAGCAGACAAGGGTTGAACGAATGAGTGGATGGTTACCCCTCCTGGCCTCAGCCACTTACACTACAACTTCCCTAGAGGGTGAGGTTGCAAGGCCCTCTGGTCTCAGACTTCCAGCTGTAGCCAGGTTCTATCACAGCCTAGAGCAGTGGAGCCAAGAGCTGCCGATCCTGTTGGCTCTCCTGAAATGTGCATTATGTCCTTGGTGCCACAATCCCCCTGCCAGAATCCCTCCAGGATGTGACTCAACTATCCAGAAGGCTTCTCCAGGAGACCCAAGACTGAAGTCTCCTGGTGATGCTTGGTGATAGGGCTCAGAAAATGGGGGCCCTAAAGACAGCTGACAGGCTGAGGGGAGGACCGCACTCATGGTCCCCTTCAGGGTGCTTCCCCACCCTTAGAGCAGCCAGGCTGTCTTCAGATGCAGCTGAGATCCTCAAGCGGTCCCTATGAGGAACACAAGCACTGCAGGCAGTCGCCTGTCCAGACCATTTGGACTGGAGTCCCTCAGGGGGCCCATTGAGCTATGGGAAGGTGCCAGGCATGAGGCCCATTGAGCTATGGGAAGGTGCCAGGCATGAGGCCCAGGATGTCAGGGGACAGCCCTGCCGCCCGCCCTCCCACCCTGCCACCCTGCGGCCCTGCCGGAGCTGCCCAGGCATCTCCACACTCAGCTTCTGCCATGGCAGCTGCCTTCAGTGAGGGCTCCTGGGCAACTCCTGTAAAGCTCATGCAAGGCCTGCAACATAAGCAAAATGGCCACTCTGGGGAGGCCACCGGGAACAGGGCTGGAGTCCAAACTCGAATTTGAAAGGAGGGAAGGTATGTGCATGTTTGCTTCACACTAGCATCTGGGGCCCCAGGAAAGCCTGAGACACCCTGAGCATAGCAGGATCTCCTGGAAGAAATCTAGAGAGGCCCAGAATAGGCATGGGCAAGGGATAACTTGCCTACCCCACACTCTCTCCTTCTTGTCCCCTGGAAAAGGTAAATGTCACCTTCGTTCTACTCCCACTGTGTTGGAAGCTGCAGTGGGGCACTTGCCAGCTTCCACTGTGGTTCACGACACTTGCTGCCTCCCCACGGGCGGTGGAAGGTCAGGAGCCACTGTCCTATCTCCATGTCCCTTGGTGGTTAGCAACTCGCCCCACACTTACACTCCTGGGCCTCAGGTTGGAGCCCTTGGCCTTGGAAAAGGAAGGTACAGGTAGGTGTGAACTCCCTGAGGGCTCCCACACCATGGCACCCTTGGCACTTAATGAACAGCAGATGCTAGAAGATGCCCATGGCGTGAGCTGCACCCACAGGCTTGCCTCCTGCACCTGACCATGCCCCTGATTCTGACCTCCTTCATGGATGCAGATGGTGTGGGCATGTGGGTCTCCAGCCCTGACTGGGACTGGGAGCACAAAGCTTTCATTCACCTTAAGACACTGCACCTGAGACCCAGTGTGCAGGAGGCCCCTGGGGTTCCCAGGAGAGCAAGCCCAAGAAGGAGGCTACCACTGTGTGAGGGGCGGCTCTGCCTGGCCGGGCCACCTCTGCCCGGGACATTTTAGGGAAACCACCTACCTGCCATTCCCAGCAGGCCACCGTTCCCTTTGGGGATGTGAGGATAACTGGATTTGATTTCAGTCTCTGGCCTCCTTCTCACCCTCCTCCCAGTTAAGTAAAACAACCATGCCCATCCGAGTTGAGATGCACAGCTCCCAGAAAGGAAGCCAGAGACCTGGTTGGCCAATGCGGGGGCATTAGAGGCCATTCTCCAGCTACAGAGAGGACACTCCTGATCCCGGGTCTTCATACTTGACCTGGAACAATGGAAAAATCAGCTTCCAATTTTCCTAACCTTTAGCTTGCCCTCCAGTCTACATTGAGGCCCCTTGGGCCCATTGACAGCTGCTTGCCTATGGTTCTCAGCCTCTAGTCAAGGTATTGATTAATTTTTTGAAATGCTTCTAATTGCCAAGTTTAAGAAACACTGTACCCACTCTGAACTTTCTGGGACTCACTGGATTTCTAATCAGGCTTTTGGCATCAGGTCAGTTTTTCAGGTTTTTCCCATGTATCCTTTACTTACATGTTAGTGTGCTGGGTGCTGAGCTTATAGAAGTGACACAGGGGTCCTTTGCTGCACAAAGGGCACAGGGTGGAGAGCACCGTGCATCAGACAGTGACAACACAGTGTGTTAAGCGCCATTCGAGAGGTGGTCGGGGGCCTCTCAGAGTGGAGGACCTGCCTCTCTGGGAAGGGCACGACAGAGACCCTTGGCTATGTAGCAAAGAGTGAGCAGTTTTGCAGGGCGAATTTGAACCAAATTCTAACAAGGGTCTTGTTTCACTCACCAGGTCACCAAGACTCAACTCCCATAACTGGGGACCAACTGCCCCACCCTTCCTTGGTCCCTGCCTCAGTTCTGGCCGGGTATCCCAACCCTGAGCCCTTACTAGATGCTCGGAGGACTGGGGTCCCTCCTGCCTGAGACCCCACAAGCAGAACTCCTCTCCCCAGGCTGGCCACGCTGTGCATCTGCTGCTGTTGGTGCACACAGCGCTTTGCACCCAGCTGACAGGCGCCACTATGCCAGCCTCATCTAGGGCCTGACAACCTGCAATCGTCTTGCTGAGGTAAAAAGTATATGTCATTGCTGGAAGGGGAGTTGGCCTAGCAGTGGAGGCTGGTGACCTACTTACTGATGAGCAGTTAGGAATTCATAACTAATCCGAATCCCAGATTGGAGAGGGAGGCTGTGTTGTCATATTCCTAAGGAGCTGCACCACCACCTTTCAGAGAATATCCAAGACAAAGGTACTAAGTGCCATGATAATAAACCAGGAAAGGTGATTTATACATAAGCTATTTCCATTCAGGTTCTAGGGAGGTTTTCCCTAGAAACATTCATAACTTGGTAATACAGTAATCTGCAAAATAAGTTAAATTGTAAAATAATGATCCTGTAGCATGATGCATTTAGCATGGTTTGCTTACTTAGTGCTGTTCCATTTGCAAAGTTAATTAAAAAAAAAAAAGCAATGAGAAAATCAGAAGCAATGAAGTTGTGTGGCGGGGGAGGGAGTCTTTGTCTTGCACAGACTACAGCAGGCCATTTCCCTTTGACACACAGTGGGTTATTTGTCCCTTGGTTCCTGGAATTCTCTGGGAAGTTCCCCACCAAGTATGGGTGGTCTTCTATTGAGCATCACAATCATTGACTTGTGGATGAATTGTGGACTATTTTTGGACAGTGATCTGCTTTTACGATATAAATCACAAACAGACGTCAAGCCTTGCCAGTAACAAATCGCCATCCCTGTTTTTCATTCTGATTCGTCAGGGTCCCTTTCCTCCTTTTTTCTCTGTAAGAGCAACATATTCAACTACCCAGCTGGGACCTCTCAGGCAGGCCCAGATGCACCCCTCCTGCGGCAGAGGTGGATGGGCCCTGTGCCAGGGGCTGAGCACACTCCTCCCCGGGAGGGCAGCCCCATCCTGTGGAAGCCACAGCACTGTGGGGTGAGCACTCCATACTCTCAGCACGCAGCAGGAGAAAGTGAGATGGAAGCACCAGTGCCCTCTGCAAATGGGCACTCAACCATCACAGCATCCAAACTGGCACTGTGGTCAACATGAGGCAGAAAGGCCCCTTCAGCCTAGGCCACGGTGGGGTGGGGTGAGGCTGGAAGAATCCTGGAATCCCCATTGTCACGTTTATCGCTAATGAATTGCCTCTCACATGATGTGTCAGTTCTGGGTTCTCCTGTAGGCAGCCATACCTGCTTCAAAATCACCAGATGCACAATGAATAACTCAGGCATTTGGGGTGAGGTGGAACACGAGGCAATGCATTGGGCATCCTTTCTGATACTTATGCCTCAGCCTCCTCTATTTAACTTGATTTAATGCCTAATTGTAGCAGCTGCAGGAGACATATATCCCCATGAGGCCGTTGGTAGAACTGTGACATCACTAGCTGCTCCCATCAAAATAATATTTCAAAATTAGCCCCCCGTGATCATGGATGCTCAAGTTAACCCAGTGTTCTAGCCAGCACATTTTTTTTAAGACTGCTTAGACCGCAGTGCTGACCAACACACCACACAGGGGAATCAGGCACAGAAGACCCCGTGAAGTTGGCCTGCTTCCAGAAGCATGGACAGAACCACATCTTTGGGAGTAGTCTAGTCCCTTTTGTCAAAAATGGCCTTGTCTAGACAACTTTCAGCTCGTCATTTCCAGACTCTGCTGCGGAGAGGGGCAATACCAGTGACACCCAGTCATCCAGCGGCATTAACATCGTGATGAGCCCCTTGCCCAGGGCTGCCAGCCAGGCTGGGGTGGCAGGGCCCCTGAGGGGCAAGGCGGTGGATGAAGGGGCTGGGTGAGAAAAGCATGGGAACCGAGGCCCAGGCCTGGCCAGTAGCATGTGGGCCTGTAAGGAAAGGCTGTCCTGGAAAACAGAGCCCATGGCATGAGCTTCAGCTCTCCTTGCCTTTCTTCTTTCTTCATGGCAAAGAAAAATCACAGAACCCTGCATGTTTTCCGTTATCGCTGCTGATCAGATGAGCATAGGAACCAGGATCACATTTGGGTTTACTTTATGAGGCCAAGTTCCACTGCTGGCATCGTCCTGGTTTGCCTGGACCAAGTAGCTTCTAGGGACGAGGGACTTTTCAGTGCCAGAACCAAGAATGTCTTGGCAAACTGGGCAGATCTGTCACTCTGGCTCCAGCTTCTCACACTGTGTCCCCAACCCCAGCCCCCACCCTTGGGTGCCCTTCAGTTCTCAGGACGTGGACTCGGCGGGAGGGAGCGGGTGAGGCAGTGGTCAGGCTTCCAGCTCTTGTCCCAGCCTTGCAGGTGCTGCCCTGAGGAAGGTTCCCCAGGCCCAGGCAGAGCAGGCCACCTGCTTCACCACACAGGCCTCGATGTTCATGACCCCCCGTTACAACTCTATGTTCTGCTTTCTTTTAAAGGCAGGAGGAAAGGCAGGAGCCAGTCCGTGCAGGCACACTCGGCGCTAAGCCAAAGGCCGCCCATGCTGAGCTCATCTGGCCCTATCTTAGAGAGCCGCCAGCCATTCCTCCAGACGTCCACCTCCGTGCACGAGCTGGCCCAGAGGCTCTCGGGCAGCCGGCTCTCCCTGCACACCTCGGCCACGTCCCTGCACTCTCAGCCCCCACCCGTCACCACCACAGGTCACCTGAGCGTCCGCGAGCGGGCTGAGGCCCTCATCAGGTCCAGCCTGGGCTCCTCCACCAGCTCCACCCTGAGCTTCCTCTTCGGCAAGAGAAGCTTTTCCAGCGCGCTCGTAATTTCTGGACTCTCTGCTGCGGAGGGGGGCAATACCAGTGACACCCAGTCATCCAGCAGCGTCAATATCGTGATGGGCCCCTCAGCCAGGGCTGCCAGCCAGGCCACTCGGGTAAGGGGCTGGGCAGGGCTCCCCAGGATGAGCTAGGGTGCTGGCATGGGCTTCCAGCCTGAGCATGGTCCCCACCCTTCTGCCTGCAGAACCCCATCCCCTCCTCTATGGGGCTCCCAGAATGGCAGATGACAGTGATTAGACAAGATACAGAGCACACGTCCTGTAAATGATAATACCCAGGCAGGCACTGAAAGGAGTCGCCAGATGCAGAGGTTCAGCAGAACTGTGGCCACCAGCCCTGCACCTGGGAGTGAGGGAGAACGCTCTCCATTCATCCATACGGTGGGACTCTTTTTACATGATTTCTGGCTTGAGGGAGAGGAAAGGGTAGCTGTCAATGCTGGAGTTAGATCAGCATCACTTCTCAGCCAAGATTTAACTTTAAAGCTGCAGAGACAGCCCACTGCTTCTAGGTATTTCAATACTAGACAAGGAGAGTTTTAAGGACGTCACCCAAATAAGCTGTTACTTGTCCAGAATCACAAGGCAGCTGACATGAAATGAATTCTTAAGCTTCATCAGCGAGAAAAAGGTAAATGCCCAGCAGTTCTCCTGTGTAACCCAGTAGACAGGGAAAATCGATGGTGTCAAGGCAAAGCTGGGTCAGATTTGGAGATTTCCCCCGCTCCTTTTGGGTGTTCAGGTTTTCCTGCCTGTGGCTCATGCTTTCCATCAAACACCAGAGTTGCAGCAGCTTGGCCTCTGGTTCTGGGTGTGGTTATTTGCAGGTGGAGAGAGGGGACCACACCTGAACATCCTCGTGTCACCCTCCCTCTCCTTCATGGGAAAAGCTCTCCACACAAGTGCCTTCCTGCCAGGGGAAGCGAAGGCTGGGCTGGCCACCCTATGAAAAGCTGTAGGATTGCAGCCACGGGTGCCATCTTTCATGGAGGGGGAGATTGATGGGCTTTCCTGGAACCTCCAGGCCATTCTGGCCAAGAGGAAAGAGCTGGTTACTGCAGGAATTTGACCTACGTTTAGATAACTAAAAGAATAAATCTCCCCTCCCTTTTCTTTATTTCTTCAATATAAGTGCATAAAATATCACCCTTCTCTCTGCCCCAATCTGTTAAAGTCACAGTCTGTGGGTGCAGTTCTGGGATTCTGTCAAATTCTCCTTCCTGCTCTCCAAAATGGGCAGTTGAGTCATTGGGACCACATGCCCCCAGAACAGAACAGCCCCTGTGTCCTACTGGGGTCAAGCCTGCTGGAACTCAGCATTCATGACAGGGGCTAAGTGTGCATGAAGTCACACTGACCACAACTGGAAATCCGGGCGCACAAATGCCCTTTCCCCCCGGGCCGCTCTTTCCAGCATAGTCATCCAGAAAGGTTGGCATGCAGAGGCCCTGTGTCCCAGATGCGGCATCAGCTGCTGTCCTGTCCTCAGAGGCCACCGTGCTGGACCCCTGTCATTTGACCTGACGTTAGAATTTGACCTCGAGGTTGGGCAGCACCAGCCTTTAGTTCCCACAGCACGGGGTGGGGGGGTGCCAATTAAAAGTGGGTAGTGACGGTTGGGCACGGTGGCTCACGCTTGTAATCCTAGCACTTTGGGAGGCCGAGACGGGTGGATCACGAGGTCAAGAGATCGAGACCATCCTGGTCAACATGGTGAAACCCCGTCTCTACTAAAAATACAAAAAATTAGCTGGGCATGGTGGCGCGTGCCTGTAATCCCAGCTACTTAGGAGGCTGAGGCAGGAGAATTGCCTGAACCCAGGAGGCAGAGGATGCAGTGAGCCGAGATCGCGCCATTGCACTCCAGCCTGGGTAACGAGCGAAACTCCGTCTCAAAAAAAAAAAAAAAAACAAAAAAAAAAAAGTGGGTAGTGAACATCTGCTGAGCAGTTTGCTGCTTTTCTTTCTTCTCTTTGGAAGCACCTCTCCGAGCCGTGTGAGCCCACCGACACCACCGAGCAGGGACAGGTTCGTGACCGACGTCTGGCTGAGGCTGTGGCAGAGACTCTCAGGGTGGTCTGCAGGAGAGCAAGCCAGGAGGACATGGGCCTGGACGACACAGCCTCGCAGCAAAGTGCGTCAGACGAGCAGTGACAGGTGTGCAGCCGGCGGGGGGTGGGGGGGAGGTCGGCGCCCCCACAGCTCCCACCTGTGCTGCTCTCCCCAAATCACAACCACTCAACACGGCGATCCATGAGGGGCTCCTCCTGTGGAAAAGGAGAGCTGTTCCAAAACACAGAACTTACCTCAGGTTTTTGAAAAAAACAAAAACACAACTCACACGATGGGGAAACAACGAAGAAGCCACACCGCAGCTCCTCCCCAAGGCGCGGTGCCACCCAGGGCAACACACCGTGGACAGCACCACACACGCTCCAGAATCTGCAGTCTCAAACAAAAGCCATTTACTATCTTAAAACAACTAGAGTAAACAGAGCCAGGAAATGAATGCCCTGAAGAAAGTAAGACAACTGCATGCTACATCATTGGCACTTTATACATTACTGTTACCGTGAAAAAGAAACGAACAGCAGCACGTCTGACGCCATCAGCTGGGCAGATGCATTAGGCTTAAATCTAAGTGTCAAGAAAACCCTATTTCTTTATCATATTTATGCAGCTGTTAAGCATAATATGGTGGCAGTTTCACAAGAACCGTGATCACGCATGCAGTCATGTCTCAAGTATTCTGTGAAAAGCCAGGATACGTTCGGATGTGAGTTTAGAAATCAAGTCCATTTCGTGCATGGAAGCCACCTGAGTCACACGACGCTCCTCACTGTAGTCTAAGCGATTTGTGGGCCGCCAGCGCCCTGTGGGCTTCACGGGGACAAGTGCTTGTTCTCCAAGCCCCGCAACCCTGACTGTCACAGAACACTCGCGCACACCTTTGTTTTTGAAATTAAAATGTTTATAGTTATTGTTGTGTCCAGTGTTTTGAGTTCTGTTGAAACTTCTCATTTCTAAAAGTGTATCTTTTATGGTGAGAATGACATTTGGGTAAATTCTGAGACAACTTTTCCCATCTTCAAAACCCCCAGGAACCTGTATCCTTGCTGGGGTAGAGGTCCCAAAATGGAGTCCATAGAGTATCACTGGCCTGGTGAACCATCCCTTTTGAAAAGATCATAGTTAGAAATACTCAATTTCTTTTTTTTTTTTGAGACAGTCTCCCCGCATCGCCCAGGCTGGAGTGCAGTGGCACTATCTCAGCTTACTGCAATCTTTGCCTCCCGGGCTCAGGCAATTCTTCTGCCTCAGCCTCCCAAGTAGCTGGGATTACAGGCACGTACTGACACACCCAGCTAATTTTTGTATTTTTAGTAGAGACTGAGTTTCACCATATTGCCCAGGCTGGTCTCGAACTCCTGACCTCGTGATCCGCCCTCCTCAGCCTCCCAAAGTGCTGGGATTACAGGCGTGAGCCACTGCATGCGGCCAGAAATATTCAATTTTAAATAGTCACACAAATTTCTTCAAAGTCTTTAGGATTTGGAAATTTGGGGAGAAGGCTGGGGGAAGGGTATTATGGAGAAGGCTGGGGGAAGGGTATTATGGAGAATCCCTTACCTCTTGGAAGTAAATGGTAATGCTTTTATAATTTTTTTTTTGTAAAATAAGAATCAGCAATTAATAACAGTAAGTGGGCTCTATAATCAGAGACAGAATGCTATTATTTTCAGATCAGCACTCCCTAGATGTGCAAACTTTAATTTAAATGTAGTTGTGTGTCTAATAGGAAGCTGATTGGGCCTTGCTGCAGTTTTCTAAGGTAGCCAAATTAAACTTGGCTGGTAGATCCTGTAATCTTCTGGGGCAACTTTACAGCCAGGCCCCAAGGGCTAAACGGCAGGGCTGGAGCTGTGAGTGCGGCCTCCCCATGCGGGTGACTCCTTGAGTTAGGAAAACCACAGTGCCTGGAAGCCATCAGCCAGAAGCACGACTGGTCACTCCTTAGGCACTGAGGTAGGAAACACAGAAAGCATTCCACAAAAAGGGGAATCTCCGCAAAGAGCTAGAAACCCAGGCTGGACGGACATGGCTGTGCAGGCGAGAAAGCAAGAGCACCCTGGGCCCTGCTCCGTCCTGTTTCTCTGGGGACGTTCCTGAGGTGCTTCCTCAACTGTTACTCTGTTCGTTGCTTATCCCAGTTCACGGGTTCTCAGTGGCATCTTTTGTGGGGAGGAGGGAGAATGAAAGTGACACAGTGTATCTACATTAAGGCCACATTCATCAGACAGGAGTGCAGTGCCATTCTGCACTGTCTGTGAGTGGGCGTCTCGAGTGTGCAAACTGGGGCGCAGATGCGTACACTCACATCCTCAGGTGAACGCGCCCACAGAGGGAAGGTGGTGGCGTCGGAGTCTTGGGGGCTGTTGACCAGCATCAACAATGCAGTCATACCTCTTTTTCTTTTTTACTGTGGTACACAACTTTCATATTTACAACTCATGAACTTGTTAATCTGGTCCTTCAACTAGTCAGCTGTGTATCAGAAAGGATTTCCTTCAAAATGTTATATTCTAAGCCCCGTTTAGAGGAGGCATCCCTAATTTGACATTTCTTGCTAGAGTTGTTCATGTTATGCCAGTATATAGCTAAAGAGTTATTTGGACACAGAACAAAATGGTTTCTCCTCCAAAGATAATATAAAAACCATAGTGCTTGGTTTTATATGACTTGTCTGGATAATTTGACATTATTGATTCTAAATTCTGCACTGTGTGTTGAAATCATCTGGCAAGTAGTTTGTTAAAATCATGAGATGCTTCAACTTCTCTTTGCCCACAAAATGTGCAATGCAATGCCTGTTTACTTAGCTCGCCACCTCCAGCCTCATCCACTGTGCTGTTTTGTCCCAAGTCACTGTGCTACACAAGCATCCACCATCATTACACACACAGGTACAATACACAGATACAGCAACCTTCTATGAATACCAAAATTGGCAGCAAAAGAAGATAAGTAAGTCTGTTTCACATTTTCCAGGCAACCAGTGTTCCCACCCGCTTGATAATTGGAGGGATCCCTCCCTGTCAGGGATGATAATCACAGATGATACTCTATCCATTTAAAAGGCTCGCCCATCTCCCTGCCTGTGCTTACCCTCACTCAGAGGTAAGAAGAAACAACTTTTAAAGTACTGGGTGTTAAGCGGCTGGCGGTATGATCTGCTAAGGGGGAAAGGAAAGAACGATTTGGTAAATCATTCTTCAAATCAGTCCTGATTCATCCCATCCGACCTTGTTATTCTAGCTGAGATTCTTCATACAAGCAATACACGTTAATTCTGTGCTTTTCAAAGTGAATTCCTCCTTGAGACTCACATCCAACCATCTGTTAGATATTTTGCTTTGTTTAAATAGGAGGCATTTCAAACTCAGGTATAAGAGAATCCCTGACTTCAATCTGCCCTGCCGCCGCCCCGCAGCCCCCCACCATCCAACCAGAGCTCCTCACCTCAGCCGTGGCACCCACAGGGAGGCAGGACTCAGCTCTGCTCCTCTCATCCTGGCTGCATGGAGGGGACGGTCACGTGGAGTTCTGCCACGGCACCTCTTCTTCCTTTAGATCTCAGCATGACACTGTTCTACAGGCTGTGCGCATTGCCCTTGAGTTCTAGTTATTTGTGAATTCATCTTATCCATCATTAAATTTCATTGTTTTACAATACAGGGACTGCATGTGACATCTCCATACATGCTCCATGATCATTCTGTTTGACTAATACAATAATCATTTCAGGACCTCGCCACAAGAGACACTAAACGTTCTTTGGATTCACAGGAGTTTATCATGGCTAAATGTCAACTCTGAGGTCTGGAGGCATATAATGCACTAAAAATGCTAAAGCTCAAGAAGAACGCAGCAGGGAGTGATGAAAGAGTGAACTCGAGCCATGTACAGGTGGGCTCAAATCCCCTTTTTCACCACTATCACCGTGCTCTTGAACGAACACTCCAACCTTGTCTCTTTACCATTAAAGAGAAAGTGTGCAGAAGCTCCCACAGCCCCAAGTGCTAGGGGCTGAATCTGTTCCACACAAGTGGATACTTTCAAGTAGGCAGTGACACCCCCACCCCACATAAGCACAATTGCCTTCAGCAATAAGCCCTTCCGACTAGCTCTTTAACTTTGAAATAACCTTCACCAGCTAAGACAAAATCAAAGTCTACAAAATAGACACGACTGAAATACTGAGCTCCTAGAAACAAGCACAAGAAGGAACATGGCCCTTGGTATTTCAGATGCATGAGGGGTGCTTGTAAATGCAGAACGCCTTCCCGGAGGTGCCAGGAAAGTCTCCGGGTCTCACCCCAGCTGGGGCAGACCAGCTCCACCAGGCCTGGGTGGACATTGATGACATTTCCCAGCCTGTCTCCCTCTTTCTTAGTTCTCCTGAGGGCTGTGCTACTTGCACAGATTCATAGCCAGGATCAGGCTCCCAGGCCTTTGTGGGAAGCCTCTATCCATCTCAGAGGCCGTGCCCCTCCTGGCCCATTGAGACATGTAGCCCACACCAGTGTTCAGTAACCCTCTTGTCCCGGTGATGGTGGCTGGAAGTCACAGCCAGTCTGCCAGACGTCCTGAGCTTGGAACTCAGTCTCCCTGAACAGCCTGGCCAGGCAGAGACAGAGGAAGGAGAGGCCCACTTCCTCCTCCTGGGCGAGTGGCCCTTTTGGAGGGATTGGTTCATGATCTATTAGGCCTTCCTGTTGTGGTCCCTCCAAGGCAAGGCAAGTCCAAGTCAAGCTTCACAAAGCTACCTTGGAAAAAAAGCCCTGAGGAGAGACACTGAATTAAGAGCCAGTCCTGGGCTGTGCACCGTTCTGTTGATGCGAGTACTTCCCGCCCCATTCACTGTGTCCCAGTGCCCGGCCCAGGGCGTCTCACCCCTGCATGCCCAACTTACCCACGGTTAGAGAGAAGGCACACTGCCACTTACGCCAGTGGGTGTGTAGTCAATGCTAACTGTTAAAGGAAATCCTGGAAATTCATAGATCTTCACCAAAATGACCTAAAATACTGAACTGTTTATCACTCCAGTACCATCCACCACTTGAGGCGGGGGGGAGTTTTTAATCCTCTATGAATTCTGGGGTTTCAGTGGTCTTTAACCTTATTTTTACAGTACCCCTGCTATGGGCTGAACCCTTCATTTCTACACCATTATTCTTGATAAGCCCAGCCCCCGGCACGGGGTACGCTCCACAGTTGTGTCGAGTGGCTGAAGGTTTCCTTCCGTGGTGTGGCATCACTCTCCTGAGATGACAGCCACTCCCTGCTTTTCTGGAAGGGGAACTAGGCATAGAAAGATTCAAAATTGCTCCCATGTTAACTTAGGCAAAGCCGTGCTCTTATGCAAACCCGTGAGCCTGAGCTCTTGTCATTTGGCCGGCTGAATATCGAGGCTATCAGCACTTCTAAAGGATGCGTGTTCCTCCCACAGAATGCCTCCTGTCTGTAACCATCAGGTTTATTTTTACATTTATTAAGCAATAAGCAAACAAACAGAGTTGGGGGAGATGACCTAAAATGATTTTCTTTTGGAATAATTTTTTTTAAAAAATTTGTAACTGTTATCACTTTAAGTTGCATACGACTGAAGCTGCACCTGGGGAGGAATTTAATTTTCATGACATGCAAAACTGATTAGGCAGTGAACGCCTTCCTCCCCCTTCCCCTGAACACATTTATAAACTTCGATGGGGGCAAATTCCATCTAATACTCTGAAAACTATTTCTCATCTCCTAATTTACCCAAATCATGTGCATGACTGCAAGAGGAAATAAACAGAAATCTTTAAGCATAAATAAGCCACAACGGATTGTTAATCTTGTACAGACAATCCAGCATTAAGGCTAATTTGATCTTTTAAACATTTTATGGAAAACAGCTGTTGAGTTTTCTCTAGAAAAGCCCACAAGGTTCCATAACCCCAAAGGCATACAGCCTTGACAGGCAGGGCTCCATCAGGCTCCTTGTGAACTGGGCACTCCTTCATGGGCAGAAAAGCAGAATATGTCTTCACTTCCTGCTGCTCTGCACACACGTCACGATATCTGGCAGAAGGTGGTTTCTGTTTTCCTTGGTGACCTGGGGAAAGAAGTGAGAGACAGCTTTCAGAGTTCCTTTCCTCTTCTTCAATCTTGTACTGGGTAACTCTCTAAAAGAAAAGCCTGGAAGGCTGGGAGAGGGTGAGGCATGTTTTGTGCCCCAGCAAGGAGGCCCGACTCTTCAGTAGCACTCAGAAACAGGACAGGTGTCACTGAGTCCCAACATCAGCTTCTACAAAGTGACAGCTCAAAAAGTGAAAGTGGGTTTGGATCCCAGACCGATTTCAGCCAACCATGGGGAGAGCTATGAACTGAGCCCTGTGAGGCACACTGGGACAGACGATGGGAATGCAGGACCGGGCAGGATGCCTGAGCATGACCTGACATGATCAGAACGAACTGACTGTCAGAGTGAAGTAGGGAGGAGCGCCTGTGAGCCAGCTGGGCTCAAAAGAGCAGCCAGCACAGCAGTAGTGAGGCACCCAGAATCCTGGGACGCTTGGTCATCTACTCACCTCTCCACAAACTTCAAGTGCTCATTTGAAAGATGGGGAAGTGAGAGAGGCAGAGAAGTGAAGGTGCCTCCATATAGACTGTTTTCAGGCCTCCTGACTGCAGTGTGTGTTCTCCATCACTCACACCATTACAAAAACAAAAAAGCAACAAAGAGTTCACCCAAGCTTTGCCCGATGATCTGCTGTTTATTTTTCTTTCACTACCACACCATCCCGAGTGCCCCAGGGTGAAGGCAGGGCCATCTCTGCTCCTATCACGGTGCCTTCCTGCTTGGCCCATATAATACCCATCCACTCAACACAAGCTGATGGGGTGGAAGGGCAAGCAGGAGTCAGGCCCAGAGACGCGAATAGAGAAGTGCCACAGGCAAGGACCCTGATTCATGGAGCTCTCAGACCAGGACAGGACAGGCATGAACGAGGGCAATGAAGGAGGCTGAGGGGGGCAGGCAGGAACAGGGGCATATGTGGGGGTCAGGGCAGGAAAAGTTTCCAGGGGTCCTTATGCCTGGATGTAATTTCAACAGGTGAACCATGGAGAAGGAGCTGAGCCGAGATTCCTGGTAAGAGAGGGGAGTGCATCTGGAAGGCTTCTGTGGTTCAGGGTGTTGTATCTGAAGAGGGGGCTTGGCACACAGTAGGTGTCAATACATATCCGAGGAGGAGATGCAGAGCAAGCGGACCTTCGTCGCTTCTGGTTCCTGGCACCCGCTCACCCTTCTTGAAAGAGTGCTCTGATTGTCTCTGGGAGACTGCACGGTCTAGGAAACCTGCCCACAGCCAATGAGTGGGCAAGCCAGACCCTGGTGACTTCTCTGAGAGCTGCACCCCAAGAGGAGTGAGTTCATGCAGCAAGTGCCTGAAGCTGACACCCATTTCTACTAGTCCTGGCTGTGTCAATCCCGGGACAGCTCTGGATCCGCTTGAAACGAGGACAGTCAGCTTTTCCTTTGGCTTCAAGGGATACCTCCAAAACCTCCAAGGCTTTTTGTTGCTGTTTTCACTTAAATTAGCCAAAGTCCATTCCTGTTGTTTGCAATCAAGGAATCCACCCAAGGTAGAAAGGGGACAACACAGCTGAGCACCTCGGGGCTCTTCTCTTCCACTCTGAGTTCAGCAGGCATTGCAGTAGCTTCTGCCTCCAGTCATATTAAACAAGTTAGAAGGCAGTGAGATAGCACTCAAATAGCCTGGAAGACCAGACAATATCCACGCACTGGCCGAAAACAAGACATGCATCCCATGGTCTAAACAAGAGACTGAATCATACTATGAAGCTGCCAGCTTGAAAAAGATCTAAAGGTGTTGATCACATTGCCAATGTTATAACATTTACTAGAAGGCAGCAAAATCAATCCATGACACACTCACTGGGATACAATGGGATAAAACTCAATGGAATACAATGGTAATAACCTCTTAGAGTTCTGAAAAACAAATTATTGAAGAACCCATAAGTCAACTGCTATGGTTTGAATATGTCCCCCAAAGTTCATGTGTTGGAAACTTAGCCCTCATGCAAATAGAGGTGGGACCTTTAAGAGGTGATTAGGTCATGAGGGCCGTCCCCATGAATGGATTCATGCCATTATAGTGGGAATGAGTGAGTTATGGCAGGACTGGGTTACTGATAAAACGATGTTTGGTTCTCCCTCTTTTGTTCACTGCTAAAACTCCAGTGGATAGAACAGTACCTAATATACAATGGGTGCTCAATATTTACTGAATAGATGAATGAAAATATTCCGTAGCCAATTTCCTCTACTGATGCTTTACTAGATGATAGGAGGTGCCAAAGATTCTATCAGTGAGATTTTGTTTTCCTTATCAGGCACTGTTCTTTCTTTTATTTTTTTTAAACTATTTTTTTTTTTAACACATCAGAGAATGTTACTGTTTTGCTTCAACTGTCAAACGTAATTCTTGAAAACTCAACAGAAGAAGAAAAGCCCACTCTACTCACTCAGTTTTACTCTTTCCATCGTTCTTTCTTCCTTCCTGACGTTTCAGGACTCCTTTTACCATTTCCTTTCTGATAACAGAACTTCCTTTGGCCATTCTTTTAGAGTGGTCTATTACAACAAATTCTCTTAGTTTTCCTTCATCTGTGAATGTCTTACAGAATTACGAGTTGACAGTTGTTTCAACACTTAGAAAATGTACCACCTCCTTCTGGCCTTCATGGTTTCTGCTGAGAAATCTGCTGTCACTCATTGTTTTTATCCTAGAGGTAAGGGCTGCCTTCCTTTCACTGCTTTCAAGACTTTAATTTTTAAAAGTTTGACTATGATATGTCTTTGCCTGAATTTGAGTTTATCCTTTTGAGGTTCACTGAAAATGTATGTTTACGTATTTTGCCATATATGACAAAAATGCAGCCATTACTTCTTCAGTTTTTCAGCCCACACTCCTCTCCTGGTACTACAATGACATGGATGCCACATCTTTTGTTATAGTCCCACAGGTCCCAGAAACTCTGTTCATTTCTTTTTTTAAAAAAAGTCTGCTCTGTCAGGTAGTTTCTATTGTTCTACCTTCAAGTTCACTGACTTTTTTCTTCTGTCATCTCTATTCTGATGAGCCTATTCAGTGACTTTTTAATTTCACTATTGTATTTTATAGTTCTAAAATTTTCATTTGATTCTTCTGTCTTCTAGATTTTTGCTGAAACTTTCCAGTTCTTTGCTGAGACCATTTTTCGTTTGTTTCATGTGTGTCTGTAATTTTATAAAGCATTTTTATGATGGTTGTTTTCAAATCCTTGCCCTATAATTCCACTATCTGAGTCACCAGGCTATTAAGATCTGCTGATTGCCTTTCCTCACTCAGGTTTAGGTATTCCTGATTCTTGGCATGACAAATGATTTTCAGTTGTGGCTGCTGTGTTGTTCCTTTGGCCCTTAGGTTCCTAGCCAATCTGCCTTTTTCTCTTCACCTTTCAGGTCTTCTTATGCTTTTCTCTTCACCAAGGTTTTTGGCTGCAATTAGCAGGAAAAATAAACACAAGTGTGTCTATTCCATCTTGTCTAAAACTGGAAGTGTTCTTAGGTGTTTTTGGAAAATACTCTGTTCACCCAACATTATGAAGAACAGTAAGTCTAGATAATATTACTAATTTATGTGGTATATTTCCCCCATGTCATGAGTTCAGTCTCATCTTCACACTATGCATGTTCAGTTGGTAGCAAGGGGAGGCTGCCTGTGACCCCTTTTCATAGCTCATCTTCTTACCTGGAATGTTCTTTCTTCTTTTTCCCATTTCCTCCTTCAAGAACCCACTCAAGAACCACTTCCTTTGGACACCTCTCCCCACCACCACTGCTCATTCAGATCTCTCCCTTCCCTGCCCCTAGATTTTTATTGCCCCATGGTCTGTTTTTCTTGAGGCCAGAGATCATGCCTCACATGTGCCTAAACCACGGACTAAGTGCTGAATGTGAAGAACACTCTCAAAAATGGATTTGGATACTTTACTGCATATGAGCAATGGAAAGAACCCACAACTATATCTAATCCAACTCCTAAGTCTGCAGATAAAGAAAATGAGTTTCTTGGCCAGGCACAGTGGCTCATGCCTGTAATCCCAACACTTTGAGAGGCTGAGGCAGGTAGATCATTTCAGTTCACGAGTTCGAGATCACCCTGGGCGACATGGTGAAACCCCATCTCTCCAAAAAAATGCAAAAAAATGAGCCAGCTGTGGTGGCACATGACTATAGTCCCTGCTTCTTGGGAGGCTGAGGTGGAGGAAGGCTTGAGCCTGGGAGGCGGAGGATGCAGTGAACCAAGAGCATGCCACTACACTCCAGCCTGGGCAACAGAGCCTGACCTTGTCTCTCTCAAAACAAAAAAAAAAAAAGGAAGAAAATGAGGTTCTTGATTTATAAAACTGGAACAGGCCAGGCACAGTGGCTTTCACCTGTAATCCCAGCACAGATTATTCTGGGCAACAGAGCAAGACTCTGCCCACCCCCTCCCAAAATAATTAAGTTAAATAAAAAACAAAATAGAACTGGAACAGAGGAACCATACAAACTCAAACGACAAAAAATAAGGTATGCCAGTCCCTATCTCTTACATAATTAACTCAAAGCTAATCATTTTATTTACAGGTCATTAGATGCAATGATTACCTTGCCTGGAGAATAATTTTGAGTCTGAGAGAGGAAGAAATGTGGTATGAGCCAAAGACACAAAGTTTATTTCTGGGCATCACAGTCAGCTCCCTTCAATCCTTCCTTAGGACTTTTAGATTAGATTAGTTTGCAGAGCTAGCCAATCCCTGGAGTCTAACATTAGCAATTTCCCAGTCTTCCAGTCTAGAAGCTAACTGACTTGAAAACTAATTTTTTTTCATGATCTTTCACTATTCATTGCCTCTATTTCCATGGAAACTCTACAATCACAAACAAAACCTCTAATGTGGAGGCCACGTTAAGTAAGGGAAGACAACATGAAACTCTGAAGAACCCCACAAACTTTTCAGGGCTCTCAAATGTCACCTCCTTGAAGAGACCTTCCCTGATCACCTTTGCTACTCCTGCCCCCAACTACCATATTGCCTGGTTTCTTTACTTTTGCCTTTATCAGTATCTGCTTTATTTGTCTGTTCACATTTTTGGTATCCAGCTCCTCCACTAGAATGTAAGCTTCATGAGAGCAGGGACTTGGTCAGTCTCGTTCACCACAGTATCCCAAGACTTAGAATGACATCTAGCATACAGTAGGTGCTCAATCGCAATTGACCAAATGAATGAATAAATAAATCAATGAAGGGGTGCACACATTTTTACAAGTCTGGCTGGTCTAACCCTGATGGCTGTTTACCACCACGCTCCAGAATATTTTGGTGGCAACCAAAACCATGTAGATATTGCCACTGGAGCCAGTGGGCCAAGGTAACATTTTACTCAGTGATTAAAATGATCATGATGTAAGGTGCTCACAGGTACTCACTCTCCACTCCCCCTGATAGGAGGGGTCCTGCCGGCCTGACTCATTCACTTGGCACTTGCAGGGCCAGGGAGCTTTTAAACTGAGGAGGGGGAGTGAGGCGTGTGAGCAGAGCTCAGCCAAGAGCACAGCTATCACTGACTCAAAGAAACTAAGGGCAGGGGCTGGGGAGAGGCAGTATCTGACTGAGAGGAAAACGGACAATGGGGAAAGAAAGGCAAGTATTTAGACAAAGTGCCAGCTGATCAAAGTACCTTATGATCAGCTCAGATGCTGCCACTGGCTGACAAGCCCCAGCCCCTCATCTCTCACATGTGGTCGACAGCAGTGCTCCTCAAAGTGCGGCGGACCTAAAAACCACGTGAGAACTTGCCAAAACACAGATCATGGGCCATCCCGCAGAGTTTGATTCCTTGGATCATGGCAAGGCCCCCTCCCAGGTGACGCCCATGCTGCCATTCTGCAAGCCTCGCAGTGAGTAGCAGACCCTCCAGCTGCACTGGCTAATGCAGCAGCCACACGAGGCCACAGAGCACCTCAGATGTGGCCAGTGTGATGGAGAAACTAATTCAATTTAAATTTGATTATTTATATGATTAAATAATTCAATTTAAATCTGATTAAATTTATTAAACATAAATAGCCAAATGTGGCTAGTTGCTACTGTTCTGAACAATGCAGATAGTAATTTCCCTCGCTATGGGAAGTTCGACTGGACGGTACTGCTCTTCAGCATCTGGAGTCTGTGCCTCCAGCTCCATCCACGGCCTCTTCTCCCCAAAAGCAGAAGTGGGTCAGGTTTAAAAGAGAAACCTTTAAAACAAAACAAAAAATATTTGCCTCTGTATCCCAACCTGACCTATCAATCTGAGAAGAGTTAGAACAAGCACCTTAGATCAGACAGTTCTGATGCCAGAGAGGTCCTGGTGTCTGGTGGGAGAGATGGAAGTAAAACACAGCCCCAACAGCTGAGACCGTCAGGAGGCTCCCCCATAAGCAAGTTTGTTTTTTCATCAAGTAGAGGTATAACTTAAGTTCTACACATTTCTAGAAAATTAGACTCACCTATATTTCAGCATGGGAGGGAAAAAATGGTAACTCAAAACCAACAATACATTTTAGACCATCTGCTATTTTAGATCATCTGCTCCATTTCCACAGGTCATGGAGGACTGGCTGTACTCACATTAAACACCTTCACATCATTTCTGTTTCTGATTTCTTCGACAAGGGCCAGTGGCTTTCCTTTAGGAACTGGGATTGTGCCAAGGATTATAGTCCCCGGGACAGACAGTGTCTGACGAACAGCTTGAATGAACTGCTGACTGAAGAGCTCCATCTTCCCAATCTCATCGATGATGCACACTCTTTGCCCTGGGCCACTGTTGGAGTTGGCCTGAAAATGACAAAGACATTTGCGGGGACACCAGAGTCACATTAATAAAAGGGCCCATGGGGCCCATGTGTCCCACTCCCCAATCACTCACCAACCAGGTAAAAAAGACAGACACCTTTTCACTGATTTCAAAAAGTGACATACCATCCCACAGACCACCCCTGGTACTGTGCAGGAGGGGACTGCACAGGGTGTGTGTCCCAGGAGCTGGGAATCATTAGGACTCTTGGAGGCTGGCGACCATGCCTGTTATAAGTGGGATTTTCAAGGAAGTAATGGGTCATGAGAAAAAGAATCTGAGGTCTAAAGCATGCAATCGTACTTACTTTTTTCCCCCTTTAGCCAAGACTCATTTCCTTTTAATTTTCACTTTTTTCCATCAACCCTTATGGACCAATTATGAAATACACAAGCAGCTGCCTATAGCAGTTATCTCCTCCCCGGCACGTAGGGAATTTCATATGGCTCAAAATGGAAAAAAAGAGGCCATTATTATCAATAAGGGCTCCCACACTTGCATTCTCATTTCTTTTAAACCTGAGGTATTTGGGTGCCACTTAATTTCTGGCTGTATATATATAAAGCTTGGTCTCTGTCTTGGACTCCTTCTCTCGAATCACTCGCTCTGGGGGAAGAGAGGTACTATGCTGTGAGGATACTCAGGCAGCTGACACTGAGGTCCATATGGTGAGGCACTGAGGCCTCATGCCGACAGCCAAGAGGAACTGAGCCTGCCAGTAATCACATGAACAAGCTTAGAGGCAGGGCCCTCCCAGTCAAGCCTCAGATGACCATAGCCCCAGACAACAGCTTAACTGCAAACTCAGAGCCCCACCCAACAGCTGAACTACAACTCAGAGCCCCACCCAACAGCTGGACTGCAACCTGAGCCCCACCCAACAGCTGAACTGCAACCTCAGATCCCCACCCAACAGCTGGATTGCAACCTGAGAGCCCCACCCAACAGCTTGACTGCAACCTCAGAGCCCCACCCAACAGCTGAACAACAACCTCAGAGCCCCACCCAACAGCTGAACAACAACCTCAGATCCCCACCCAACAGCTGGACTGCAACCTCAGAGCCCACCCAACAGCTGAGCTGC
This sequence comes from Aotus nancymaae, assembly GCF_030222135.1. NCBI lineage: Eukaryota > Metazoa > Chordata > Mammalia > Primates > Aotidae > Aotus > Aotus nancymaae. Next base: position 18,568,589 of record NW_026988445.1, on the reverse strand, counting down.
AACCTCAGATCCCCACCCAACAGCTGAACTACAACTCAGAGCCCCACCCAACAGCTGGACTGCAACCTGAGCCCCACCCAACAGCTGAACTGCAACCTCAGATCCCCACCCAACAGCTGGATTGCAACCTGAGAGCCCCACCCAACAGCTTGACTGCAACCTCAGAGCCCCACCCAACAGCTGAACAACAACCTCAGATCCCCACCCAACAGCTGGACTGCAACCTCAGAGCCCACCCAACAGCTGAACTGCAACCTCAGATCCCCACCCAACAGCTGGACTGCAACCTCAGAGCCCCACACAACAGCTGGACTGCAACCTCAGAGCCCCACCCAACAGCTTGACTGCAACCTCAGAGCCCCACCCAACAGCTGGACTGCAACCTCAGAGCCCACCCAACAGCTGAACTGCAACCTCAGATCCTCACCCAACAGCTGGACTGCAACGTCAGAGCCCACCCAACAGCTGAACTGCAACTTCAGAGCCCCACACAACAGCTGGACTGCAACCTCAGAGCCCACCCAACAGCTGGACTGCAACCTCAGAGCCCACCCAACAGCTGAACTGCAACCTCAGAGCCCCACCCAACAGCTGGACTCCATCCTCAGAGCCCCACCCAACAGCTGGACTGCAACCTCAGAGCCCCACCCAACAGCTGGACTGCAACCTCAGAGCTCCACCCAATAGCTGGACTGCAACCTCAGAGCCCCACCCAACAGCTGGACTGCAACCTCAGAGCCCCACCCAACAGCTGGACTCCATCCTCAGAGCCCCACCCAACAGCTGAACTGCAACCTCAGAGCCCCACCCAACAGCTGGACCGCAACTTCAGAACCCCAGCTAAGCTGTACCTGGATTCCTGATCCTCAGATACTATGTACAATAATGTGTTTGTTGTTTTAAGCTGCTAAATTTGAGATAACTTGTTCCACAGTCACTTTAACTAATACACACATCCTCTACAGAAAGCCTTCCTAGAGAAAGCTGATAGGAATTTGGTTGATTCTTCCATGGGAGGGACACAATAGAACATGTAATAAACACTTCAATGAATGGTGAATGGCAAAAACACCTTACATATTTGTATACATGATTATTTTGAAAACTGTATGTAAAGCTGATTTACAAAGTACTCTTCACTACAGTTCTAACTCCCTAAATAATGACAGCAATACAGTCCCAGAGGGCATGTCTGAGTTAAACTGGATTGTGTTCAAATTCCAAAAGCCAAAGCAGCGTATGGTACAGTGTGGCCGGTGGTAGGGATCAGTGGCAGCCAGGGCAGCCAGTGACAGACGGGGCTGCGGACCCAGATCCTAAAGGCTTTTGATGGCACACCCAGGGGTGGGAATTTTCTCCCATGGCTGAAAGAGTCTAAGCCAGGGAGGATCTCAAGTTGTGCTAGAAAGACTGCTGGCTGTGGACTCAGGAACACATGTTAGACTTTTTTTGAATAGACAATATAAGATGGTGGGTGTCTAAACCCCAGTTGTGACTGCACAGAAGCAGTAGAGTAGCTTTTAGGTAAGCAGTACTCTATTTTCCTACTGCACATTGTATACTTATGAAATATTTTTCCACTCATTTTATTAGCTAAAAGATCAACAAGGAGTCCATTGTAATCACCCAAAAGAGGTCTGAACAATCTCCACACTTCTGTGTTTCTGACAGGCTTCATTTCTGCCTCTTGATTAAGTTGATCTGTACACATGCCTGGTCTCCCCACTTAGAGCAGGTACATGGTTGTCCTCATCTGTGTCCTTCCTGGGGAACTTACCAATGTGCTAGAGCTGAGAAGTGGGGAGCTGAAGAGGCAATGTCACCCTCCACTGGTGGGGTCGGGGAGAAGGGGAAAGCATCTATGAAGTAAGTCACTACTTATTTCAAGTTTTTCCTCTAAAAACGAAAGCCAAATTTGGAAGAAATAAAACAGCTATCAACCACCTGTCTATGATAATAAAAAAAGACAACTGCACAGAAAGTTCTGTCTTCCTGGGAGCATGCCACCCCAACTGGCCTGACTGTTCCCAAGTGCCGTGGACATTTCGCTGCCCCCAGAGATGATGAGTAATTGTGGATGTCATCCCTCTGGATGCTATCATCTAAAAGCCAAATAGAACCTATTCTGGCACCTCAAAATGACAGTTCTGGAAGGTGCCAAATCAGACAAGAAGTGATATGAAAGAATGTGTGTATACAGGCACACGTATTTATTTGACTGTATACATGAGGGTATAAAATGCACGTGGCCACGTGTAAATACACAGGTACTGGCAGGAAGTACATGGCTCTTCAACAACCAGCCTCCCTGCAATTCTCTAGAACATTCACCAGTGAAAGTTCACCGACATTTATTTAAGTTTCAGCACAAAAATATTTGGACACACATGCATACATTACCTTCTACCAATTGGAAATCCTCATTTTAGAACCTTAGCTTACATAAAATCCTCATTCTGTCCAGAATTAGGGAATTTTATAATTCAGAAACTTCAGGAATCTCAAAAATAAGTCTGTGATTTTTAATTAAAAATGTAAGTTATTCATATTCAATTGAGAGAAAGATATCAGATGCTGAGCCACTCTGAAGCCTGTAGACACTCAGCTTGCTTTTCTAAATAGCACATGATCATATACTCAAGGTCTTAAAAAAAGAACCACTGTAATGTTTAATATGGTTTTCTTTCTATATAAATTCAAGCAACTGTAGAGGGAAACACAGAAATAAGTAAGTAAACAAACACTCACCCCCTTTACACTGTTCTAAATTGACAGAGACACAGACTTGGAGCACTAGGGACCCAGGTTTGAAGATGGTCAGGAACACCCCCCCACCCCCAACCCCCATGGTGGGAGAGTCCTAATGAGCTCCCAGAGAAACTCCACCTGCAGCTGCTGGAGTAAGGAGTGTGTAAAAACCGTAGGTGGCTCTCAGCCACGTGGTCATAATCATGACGCACACACCATCTGGAGTGTACGCACCATCTAGGGCGCACCCTTTCCTCCCCTCACAGCCTCTCTGCAGAGGACAACCCAAGCAGCACTGCCTCCCAGGGCCACACTTCCGTCCTATGTAACACACTAGCCTTCCTGGCCATACCCCCACAGGCTTTCATTTCAGCTGATTATAAATGTTCAGCCACAAAGCACACGTTTAGTTCCCCTGTTCGAAAGAGAAGACATTTCCTTAGATAGAGTCCTAAAATTGACCAGGGATAAGAGAAGCTATGAATAATTTTATAACTTTAACTAACTTTGGTTACACTCAGCTGGTTTGCTTTCCAGAAAGATTAAATTGTCTTAGAGTAACAAAATATCTTCATATCAATTATATCAGAGACCTGAAAATAGTGTGATTTTTTTTGGGGGGGGTCCTTTGTTTATTTTTATATGCACTTTTAAAAATACCAAGAGCATATAAACATAAAATAATCAATTTCATTTAACCAAAATACTTGAACAAGAGCAAGCTAATCAAAGTGGTCTTTGCCTGATTCTGAATTATTTGCGTAATAAATATTTCTAGTGGTATTAAGGTTAATTTTAGGAGGACTGTTTGGTTTGTTTTATTTTAATATCAGACACACAGACTAGCTCCTGAGCTCACCCGTCTGGGACAGCAAGTATTGCAAGTCATGAGAGTGAATAAGGAGTGTCTGTCAGAAGTTAGGCAGCAAAACTGCAGCCCTTCCCCCAAACAGCAGCACGTTCTGGGGAAGCAGAAAGACAAATGGTGATAACAGCAGCCATCTCTGAGTCAGCCCACAGTTCCTCACCCACTGAAGTTATTAGCTAAAAGTGCAGGGCTCCAGTCAGATTTTACGTGTTTATTCCAAGTCTTCAAGTTTCATAATCCCTTTGCTGTCTGGTGGTATATGGACTGTGAGTCTCCAGGGCACAGCCAGGACAAGGTGTCTAGACTACCCGATGGCGCCTGGTAGCCCAGCCCTTCCCCAGTCAGGCATACTCTGGGCAGAAGCTGCTCCCCCGAACATGCCAGAGATCCTCACATCAGTGTCCAGACAGACTAGTTCTGAGGCTTTTCCTGGATATCCTTTCCTACATGGCCTCTCAGGACTCATGCGGGCTTACTCACATGGTCACCTGACTGAAGAGCATTTGAATGGTGCCCGTGGGGTTTTCCAAGCTATCTTGGGACTGAAACAATACCTACTGGCTGAAAGTCAGTCCAGTGGGATGGAGAGCCCAGTACTACTTGTCCTCTTCATGCTCTGAGCACTTGGGACTGCCCTGGACATTTGGGCTCCTGGGAGTCCATGACAGATTACGACCCACTCTGGCCCCCAGCTCCCTGGCAAACACAAACCAAACTGTGATGGGAGGCTCCTCCCAAGGTACTGCCATTCATCACCTCAATTAACTCTTCCAGAACATAATCACAGCTACTGCTCTGTTGAGCACCTCCTAGGAGCCAGGGGCCAAGGTACTTTATTTACAAGCAATACATTTGGTCCTCCCAGCAACTTCACATAGCAGGTATCAGCATCTGTTTTACAGATGAGGAAATGAAATTAGGCCTTAAGAGATTTACTCAAAAATCACTGAGAGCACAGTGACAGAACTGGAGTCAAACCAGAGATCACCTGAATTCAAAGCTCTCTTCCACACCCTGCACGCAATACGCCTACACACTTTCGTCTGGGAAATAAAGAACAGCATCAAGGAAACTGACCTAACTATGAAGAAATCGCTTTCCTCTCCAATAAGAAGGAACAGCACTCTGGTGTTTAGAGATCTACAGAGGCATAGGCACACAACTTCAATTTATTTGGAGTAATCATATTGCTCTAAATTACTCAAAAAGAACTCATATTTTGGGTCTGAGAAAAACATCACCGAAATCATTTCATCGAGTATGGATAGTGAATGGCCCACTGCAGTAGCAGATATGATGTAAGGTAAAGGGACCACTCTCCTCCACCAGGAGCACATCCCTGTGCAGACAGTAGAAGAGCTATGACCAGGTATCCTCATATGTCCACCTTCCCATCATTTCTTTATCACCTGACAGTGTTTACAAAAACTAAATTAAAAAAAAAATTTTCACTTGCTTAGTTTAAAAAAATTTTCATCAATATTTAAACTTTTGTTTGGTAAATGTTTGGTATCTTTGATACCCGATATCCTTTTCATTAGAAACTGCCCAGAGGAGAAAAAACTGATTGTTTTTGCTATAATAAAATGGTGATGGCTTGTTTTTCTAATGGGGCAGTAACTGGATAAATAGGTAACTGGATACAAATAGAGAGAAGCACAGCTTAGAGTAGGAAAAAACTCAACTATTATGGCTTTTTCTTAGTTTGGTTTCAATGTATAGTAATTTTATGTTTGTTAATTACTGCTCACCTTACTAGAGAAAATATTTCAAAAGAGAGTAGTTAAATTTGGTTGCCAATTAAGGCCTCAAGAGAAAATTATTTTTATCTTAAGATGATCTAATAAAGTTTAGATAAAACTAGAATTGGCTAGGGGAAATCTGATGAGGAGGATGTGCATGGCCTCACAGTATCTCCCCACTCACTGCTCATTAGTGCCAAAGGGGGAAAAAATAGCAAGTATACAGTGGAGAAATAAGACAATTCCTTGATCAGGTAATCAAAATCAATATCACTAAGCATCACATGCCTCCAGATGAGACACTCAAGAAGGATGCATCATCATTTATGGAGTATTCTAGCTGACTTTGGTCATGAGGAAACATCAGAAAAACTCCAAAAGAGGAGTGTTTTATTAAACTGGAACTATATTCTTTACAAATGTCAAAGTCCTGGAAGACAAAGAGAGACTGTGGAAATGTTCCAGATTAACGGAGGCTCTGGAGATGTGACAACTTAATGTACCACCTGATCCGAGACTGGATGTTGAACTGGAGGAAAAGAAATGTTACAAAGAATATTAAGTCAATTGATGATACTAATGATAGTTTACTAATGATAGATCAAAGTATTTTTAACACTAATGATAAAGTATTTTTTCAATGTAAGACTTGCAAAGCTTGATAACTATATTGATTATGTAAAAGCATATCCTTATTTTTAGGAAAAATATATTGAACATTTAGGAGTAAAGTACCTTGATGATTGCAACGTATTCTCAAATGGTCACCCCCTTCCAGCTTATATATTTATACACACACACGCATAAGCACACTCACACACACTTTCTCACACACTGGAAAGAGAATAAGCAAACAAGCCAAATGATAAACATAGGTGGCTCTGGATAATGAGAGTATACAGGTGTTCTTGCACTATTCTCATAAGTTTCTCTAAGAGTAAAATTTTATCCAAATGAAGTTAAAAAATTATTATCAGTACAAAACACACACACACACACACACACACCCCTATGTACTTTCTCAGTACCAGATTCAAGAAAACAACCAACTCACCCCATATGAACTTCCTCCTAATGGAGTGTGGAGTTTTAGACTGATACGCCTGGGAGACAAGAGAGAAGAAAGTACTAGAAATGGGACAAAGTGGGTGAGGAAAAGGAAAAAAGGCAGCAGTTTATACAAACTCAACCCCAGTCCAGCTTAAGGAGCATGCAACTCTGAGGCATGAAGGTATCATAACCCAGGGCAAAAGCCTGCTTAGCATCTAAATCCACAGAATCTCACCAAGACCAGCAATCAGAAATAATAAAGCCTCAGTCTCTGCCCAGTAGAAATTATGAAGATTTGCCATGAAAAATCTTGCAAAATGAACCGCAGAGTCAATCTCATACTGAATTTTCAGTTCATTTTCCTATGTCAATTCACTGCAGGAATGTCTTTACTGACAATTTAAAAACTGATTTTCTGTTTGCGCCAGATAGCTTTTAATTTCCCTGGCTGATCCTGCATTACATACTTGTGATACATGAGGTGGAGAAACAGAAGCTGAAGGAGAACAAAGAATCAAATGCTACAGTTGCTAACAGCAATGAAGGAAATTCTAGCAATGCTGAGGCGCTTGTCAATCTTTCAAGAATGGCTCCTGACTAGAACTTGGTTTTTCTGCATTCTTTCTAAAGCTAAGTGGCCTGAAACACTAAGGAACACTTCCAGATCAACATCTAAAAAAACAAAAACAAAATACTTTTCCCTAGACAGGAATCCTCTCACCTTCAAAGGCAGTTTCTAAGATTTTCCAAAACAGAGTCTATTTCAGAATCAAAAGTAGATCCTGCTCTCAAAAAGAAATACACTTTAAAGCCTTATTTTAATCAAAACAGGAAAATACAAGGTTCAACTATGTTGGTTTTCACTGGATGTTCTGATTCTAGCTTACTATTCCTTCCACAGATCTTTGTAAAAAATGACACTGTTCACTGGAAAACAAGGCTTCGAGTAGATGTCCTTTGTTCTTGAAAACATCATAATCTATTGTCATCATTTTGTGTGAGTAGGAGATATTTTGAAAACTAATAAAATGTTAAATCTTACATTGCATCAAATTTTAATAAAGCATTCAGGGTAGCTGTCAAAAATGTCATCATGTAAAAGCCCAGCATTATCTTATCAGCCTTGATCATTAGAAAACAGAAAAAAACAATCCTAACTCTAGTAGCACCAGAAAACAGGAGAGCCCTATGAATAACCTCACTGATAAAAATTTTAAAGAAATTAATGAAGAAAGAGAAACATGATTTTGGCTGTGGAGAATGAAGATTATCTGAAAAATTAAAATAGCCTTTATGTCAAAATAGTTATAGTTCCAATCACTCCATAGAAGACATTTTTTTAATGGATAGTAAAAGTCTTGATTATATTTGCTCCAGCTCTATCACTTATACAATCAGTGTGTCCCCGAGCAAGTAACTTTCTACTCTATGCCTTAGTTTCCTCATCTACAGAATAGGAATATGGTGATAGTGTTCTGAGGATTAAATGAGTTCATGCCTGGCACTTAGTTTCCACTCAATAATAGTTTACTGCTACTAGTGCCACCATTACTAGAGTTTCTGAACCAGATCATTTTTGCAGAAGAAAAATATAAATAATTACCATGGTAATTAAAATACTATGGTACTGATGCAAGGATCAAACAGATCAATGGAAGAGAACAGATAACACTGAAACACTTCACATACACACACACACACACACACACACACACAGTTTTAATATAATTAATTAAGCATAAAAAACTAATTATAAATGGGTTATTTAACAAACAGTTTTAGTAAACTGGCTAAATATCTGGAAAAAAATCAGCTGGGAACCTCATTGTTTATTACACTCAAGATAAATTCAAATGGATTGAAAACATAAATCTTAAAAAAAAGGATGTAGGAAAAGAAATATATAGGTAAAATTTTATACAAATTTGGAATAGGGACAAACTTTTCTCTATGTTGAAGGAAAGAAATCATCAAAGTGAAGTGATAAACTGACAAAAACAGAATCAATAATATAAAAAGGCTATCTGCTTTATAAAAGATCTATTTAAGCCCAAAGAAAAGAAAGGGGAAGAGTGATGGATGAACAATTTAAATTAAGGAAAACTTAATGAACAACTGAAAAACACTTAACCCCATTAGTAACTGAAAAATGCAAATCAAAGCAAAGCAGTGTGTTTTATACTGAAAATAAGTTCAGTGCTCAGGGCTGGCAAAGTGGAGCAAGACAAGCACACTCACACTCTGGCAGTGTGGCACAAAGTCAACACAGCACTAACAAGACCTTGAAAGTTCACACCCCGCCAGCTCATACTTCCCCTTTTAGACTCTCCCTAAGGAAACAATCACACTTAGAGAAAAAGGGTGCTTTGTTGCAAGATTACTTACAATGGTGATACAGAACCTGAATGCCCAATACTGAAGGAGTAATAATTAAATCAAAGATGAAAACTCCTATCATGAAATAGGATGAAACCATTAAATCTCCCAGCTTTGAAGATTTTTGTTGTGAGACCATTCCCATGTCCCTCAATCACATTAAGGGAAACATACACCAAGCCTATGAAACTATACATAACATTTTCCCTGATCTTGAATGACTGAATAAACAAACTAGGTATACAAAAGGAGCAGAAACAAAATATGCTAACATTGGCTAACTTGGTGATAAGATTATGAGTTATTCACATTGTATTTCTTATTTTACATTTTTTATAATTTTTTACCATGAATATCTAGAACTTGAATACTCAAGAAAATAATAAATATTGACAAACAAGGAAAGAGTTAACTCATGGAATGAAAAAAAATAACAGTCAACCCCACTAAAGGCTTTCTAAAAATCTTCCTGAGTCTAGAACGCTTACCACATATGCTCTATTTTTCTTTATTCCTCATGAGCAACCATGATGCCCGGGCTCCATTCCTGCCTAAAGAAACATAACCAGAGCAGCTCCGCGAGGTGGACCTGGGTTGTGCCTGGGCCTCCTGAGCCTTTCCCTCACCTCAAGTTGCTCTTCAGCTCCTGAGCACATTCTTTTTCTTTCTTTTTTTTTTTTTTTTTGAGACGGAGTCTTGCTCTGTTGCCCAGGCTAGAATGCAATGTCTCCACCTTGGCTCACTACAACTTCTGTCTCTTCAGGTTCAAGTGATTCTCCTGCCTCAGCCTCCTGAGTAGCTGGGACTATAGGCACGTGCCACCATCCCTAGCTGATTTTTTTTTTTCAGTAGATACTGGGTTTCACCATATTGGCCAGGCTGGTCTCGAACTCCTGGCTTCAAGTGATCTACCTGCCTGAGCCTCCCAAAGAGATGGAATTACAGGTATGGGCCACTATGACAGGTCCCACCCATATTCTCACTTCCCCACCTGCAAACAGGCATAGCCCTGCTTGGCCTAATCAGAAAAGTACTTTTTTCTTAGATATTTTTTTAGTATTAAAACACAGACACACACACCTCAAACTTTTACTCATACATAGTGAAATTGCTTACACACGATAAATATTTCTTATTATCAGAGTTTATGTTTTCATAGATCCCAGGCTCTATGAACTAACACTGTGTCCCTTTATAAAGAGTTTCTAAAACTTCCAGTTTACTTGGTTGTTTTCATTGCCAGTATCAAAAATGATCTCTTTACACTCTCCAGTTTTGTTGCCTAATTTTTTTAATATTTTTTTTTTAGTATAAAGACAAAAGACCAATTCCTTCTCCTTTTTTCATTCTAGTAAAATATATATGATGAGAGAAAAATTTCTGCTCCAGAAAAGAAATCCATGACCCTGACTGGGTAAAAATCCTGTATTAGTCCATTTTCACACTGCTATAAAGACACTACCTAGACTGGGTAATTTATAAATAAAAGAGGTTTAATTGACTCATAGTTCCGCATGATTGGGGAGGCCTCAGGAAACTTGAAATCATGGTGGAAGGCGAAGGGGAAGCAAGGATCTTCTTCACGTGGCGGCAGGAGAGAGAGTGCAGGGAAAACTGCCACTTTTGAAACCACTGGATCTCATGAGAACTCCCTCACTATCAGGAGAACAGCCTGGGGGAAACCACCCCCATGATCCAATCTCCTCCCACCAGGTCCCTCCCTCCACACCTGAGGATTAACTCGCGATGAGATCTGGGTGGGGACACAGAGCCAAACCACATCACATCCCCTGCTAGGAACTTTTCTACATGGAATGTGCATGTCTGCATTTGGTAATCAGAATATAAAAAGTTGGGAGAATTCTGTATTTCTTTATTTTTTAATTAGAAAACAGATTCATGCTTTGATCTGGTCAGCACATGATCTCTTATATGATCTTGCAGCTAGACACTAAGCACCTGTGCACACTCTTCTCCCAGGATTTGGTCTACTCTGTCTGAGCAGGTTAAGTAAAAAATTCTTTGCATTGACGCAGTCAGTTCCTAAAACCAGAATCTTCACCTGGAATTTCATTTCAAGTATTTCACTTGTGTTTTGAACGTTTAAGTAGAGAGGAACGTACGTGATAGGAAAACTCAAAAGAAAAGTACCATGCTCTCTGCTCCTCCACAACACATCGGCCACAAAAGTCCCCAGCACAGGAACTGAGGGAAAGTTCCAAAGGAAGGAATTAGGGAAGAAGGAAGTGGGAGGAGGAAATAGGGGATAGGAAGAAAAGGAGAACTTGTTGGGTTCCAAGAAGCACAACCCCCTGCTGAAACAGACCATAAGATACCACCAGCCCTCTGAGATTAGAACGATCCTCAGCAGGCTATAGCTAAAATCTTCAGCAGCCTTTGGGGAACTGCCACTACATACTTCAGCTGAGCTCTGAATGCCAAGGAACACTGAGGCAAAGATCTTAGAAGACAGTGTGCTCACCAAAGAAAATGGCAAGTGCGAAGGAGTGTCAGGCTGACACGTGTGGGAAGTGATTGAACAAGTGTGGCTGAAGAATGGCAAGATGAGGTCAGAGGTTAGTAAGGCCAGGTATCACAGGGTCTTCTTGGCCACTAGAAAGACCTTGGACTCCTTGGTGCCATGGAAACCTCTGGATGGTTTATAATTGGTTTTTGAATGTCTGTACCATTTAATTTTCACAAATCAAAGTAGTAAGTCTATAAAAGATTAAATAACACTCACATTCCTTAACATGGTCCACAGAGCCCTGCATCACATGGCCCCCACCTCACCAAATTCACCTTCTTCACCTGCTCCTGCTCCAGGGCTCTGAGGTCTTAACGTATCTGTTCCTGCCATTTAGAATATTATCCCCAGACCTCCCCGCCCCGACACATACAAATACCCCGACACTAACTCTCTCTCTCCAGTGCCCTCTCACTTTTTCCTTTTTGTTTAAATGTCATCTTCTCAGAACTCTTTCCTGGTCCATTGCTCTCAAGTCAGTTCTTCCTGTCCCTCTCTCTCACAGCACCCTGCTCTTTTCTGTCACAGCATTAATGACAAGTATAAATTTATTTAGTGTCTACCCTTCCCACTAGACTAACAGTTTTGAGAGAGCAGAAAACATGTCTGTTTTGTTCATGACTGTATACGCAGTACTTAACATTTGATAAATAGGTACATAAAACAATACATAATCAATAAAACAAAAATTGGTTCTTTGAAAAGATCATCTAAATTGACAAACGTTTAGACTGACCAAGAAAAATGAGAAGATTTAAATAACTAAAATGAAGAATGAAAGAAGTGACAATACCACCAATCTTACAAAATAAAAAGCATTATGGGTGAATCTATGAACAACTGTATGCCAGCAACTTAGATACTTCAGATGAAATGGGCAAATTACTAAAAGGTACAAATTACCACAACTGACTCAACAAAACATACAAAATCAACAGACCTATAAGAAGACATTGAATTGGTCATTTAAAAGCTTCTCACCAAGAAAAACCTAGCCCACATGGCTTCTCTAGTGAATTCTATCAATCATTCAAAGAAAAATTAATACCAATCATTCACAAACTCTTTCAAAAATTAGAATAGAAAGAAACACTTCCTAACTCACTCTGTTAGACCAGTATTAACCTGATACCAAAATTAAACAACAATATCCCAAGAAAAGAAAGCTACAGACTGTATCTTTTGTGAATACAGATGCAGAAATCCTCAACAAAATATACCTGCATAAACTCTATACAAAGACACAGTTAACATCATACATAATGGTGAAAGACTAAATACTTTCTTCCTAAGATTAGGAATAAGACAAGGATATCTACTATCACTACTTTTATTCAATGTTGTAATGGAGGTTCTAGCCAGGGCAATTAGGCAAGCAAATGAAATAAAAGGCATTAAAAGTAGAAAGGAAGACGTTGTAAGATGTCAATAAAATTGTTTTTTTCTTTTTTGAAAAAGGTAATATAATGATAAAATGTCTTAACTGCTTACAGTACTTGCTAGGCACTTTTTTTATTATGTTTATATAATGACATTTTTTCTTCCTAAATGTTTGTTGTGCTGTGAAATCAGGTTAAGACATGAATGTGAGAAGACAGAGGAAAGACCTATCTTTGGGAATGTTGGCACCTGGGCATCAAGAGCCTTTCTGAAATAAAATATTTATGTGTATTGAATTTATAGGAATTTACTTGTAGCTCAGAGTGACAGCAAATTATGTTGTTTATCCTTATTAAGACTTAATCACCTGATGACTTTTAAACTGTAAAATGCAAAACTGGGAACTTTAAGAGCAAAAGGCATTCTGTTTCCATGGCTAGCAATTCCCACTCCCACAGTGCATTAAGAGCAGATAGGTTCAAAAAGCAGAAACCACATACTCACATTCCTCAAGACAGGGAGCACCAACTGCTCAAAAGAAGTCAGGTCAACCACATACTGCCCAACTCGGCATTCACGTTTTCCAGGTGGAGGCTGTAACCTGAAGGAAAAGACATTGTGTTCTTTGTTGAAAAACTCCGGTACTGATTTCTGGGTTTTAGCTGCTCCACTGAGCCTCTGGTATTCCACATATCTAAGTCAACCTTAAAAATGACCAACACAAAATGCGGTGGTCTGCAAAGCTGATCAGGTTTTCTCTTGAACAGACCTACCCTAATGACCTCCAACAATGGGCCTTGCGGTTATGGCAAGGCTATAAGCTCCAAGCAGCTACTGCATCAACAGTCTTTGAAAAGTGGCACTAGAAACAGGACTAAGAATTATAAAGTGAGCGGAGTTTATAACTTGGTGAATAAGTTTTAAGTAAAATATGACTTTTTTTCATTTGATGGTTTCATTCTGTCTTCTTTCTCTGAGAAATCCCTAAAGGCCCAAGATTCTTCAGGATAGATGAGATCATTTGGCTCAACCTTGTGCCCAGGGAGAAACTCTCAACCTAAAGGGAAAGCAGACTGGCATCCAAGAACCCAACTGAGTATTTGCTTTTGGTGAATTTAGCTCTTGTTGAAAAGCTCCCAAAGCACAGATGGAAGGGGAGCTTAGACAATAAAACAACACAGAAATGAAACATCAGTACCCAACTCTAGATAAAGGCCCCCGGGTGCCGGACAACGTGACGACATCGAATCCTATTCTTCTCCCTCCCTGTCTGACTTCTTCTGTATAAAATCCATCGACAGGCACGCCAGAGGACTTTAAAACCTCACTGGCTTTCTGGATCAATGTTGTTTTTCCAACCCCTAAAATAAAAGAAAAAAAAGAAGAAAAGCCCATTAGTAATCACTCCCTCGCTAGAGCACACACAGCACTTGTTGACTCTGACACAGCAATTACAGTGGGTAGAGAAATGGGCTGTAAATGGATTTATGAATATTAACTTCAATTTAATTTTGATTGCTCCAGGTGTTAAAATGATTAATTTCAAGCATAATTCAACAAGCATAATAAAAATATGAATGATATCTTGGTTTATTTTTAAATTGTGAAACACTATTAATTTTGCACATACACAATCCCAGAACGAACTGAGTGGTTTCTGATGATATTCTCACGTTCCATTTGCATCCTGTGAAATGGTTTACACTTCTCATTTTTTTGCCCAGGAAGTAACACTGGTCACACCTGAGTCAGGGGCTGGGAATTTAAGATTTCAGCTTTCAAGAGATTACAAACGGACCTACACTTAACAGTGGAAAAATCACTTTACTCCTCTCTCAATTTACATTGCTATATCTCCTGAAAACGTGTCTATTAAATACCATTAACATCCCTGTTAATGGTCACTTTCAAACTTGTTCATAACAGCAAGCCTGTCAGGTCCAACATCATCTTCTCCAGAGTCTCTAAGCATTTCTTCACCTTATCCCCACACCTTCCCTAATTTGAACCTATGCACCTCCGCCCTCTCATCCTCCCCACCTTGACCCTTCCTTTTCATCCAGCCCGGCCAGTCGACTACTCTGATGAACTCATGGGTTTACAAGCACCAACAGGTGCTACCTAATATAGTAATACTAATCACTGACATTATGGAGCCAGACACTATTCTAGCCCACTTCAGAAGTATTTTCTTGGTTAAGTCCTCACAACCATCCTCTGAGGCAGTTACCATCCTTATGCATATTTTACAGATGAAGAAACAGCTTTTTAAAATATGAGCCTTGTTCCCAATATGGATTTAAGTGGCATCATGACTAACCAACAATGGAAGAAAGAGAAAACTAGCGTGTCTGCAAGTGAGCTATTTTCAGACACTACAGAATTGTAAATCATGCTATTTCTAGGACTACCCACTCTTTTAACCCTCCTTGACATAAAATATGATCCATTATTCTAATTTAATATATCTATCTTCACACTTCACATTAAAATAATAGCACCTGGCCTTCTGGAACATGAACAGCAACCCAAGAGGATTCTGGCTACAGTGAGCCACAGTGAGCAGGTGGCTGGTAGGAGAACTGTGTAGAACATAAAATGATGAAATTCTAATCCAGCCCTGGCCCTCAGTAACAACTGCTTTAGGAAAGTCACTGAAGAATCTGTTTAATGCAAGTAATGGCATTGCTGAATGTGTAAGCTAGTACTCCTTTTCCGAAGGGCAATTTCAACATGCCTACTACGGCACCCTGCAGTTCATGACTAGGTGTCAACAAAATGTGTGCAACAGGACATTCACTGCAATGTTCTCTATAATAGCAAAACACTGAAAACAACCTAAATGTTGATTAGTAAGGGAATGTTAACTCACAGCACCATGTATATAATAACACATAAATACACAGGAATACCATGCAACCACTAAAAAATATATTGCTGGCTGGGCATGGTGGCTCACGCCTATAATCCCAGCACTTTGGGAGGCTGAGATGGGTGGATCATAAGGTCAGGAGATCGAGACCATCCTGGCTAATACAGTGAAACCCTGTCTCTACTAAAAGTACAAAAAATTAGCCAGGTGTGGTGGCATGCGTCTGTAGACCCAGCTACTCAAGAGGCTGAGGCAGGAGAATTGTATAAACCCAGGAGGTGGTGGTTGGAGTGAGCCAAAATCACGCCACAGCACTCCAGCCTGGGTGACAGAGCGAGACTCCATCTCAAAAAAAAAAAATACACACATACACATAAACATATATATATATTGCTTATGTATATTTATTAGCATGGAAAATAGACCACAATATATGATAATAATATATGAAAAAAGCAAGTTAATAGCAGAAACCATTCCATTATGTTTTTTTTTAAAATGGCAAAGTACATATGTGTCTAGAGAAAATAATGTCAAGATTACAGAACAAAGATTTACAGAGATGATTTCTATTAAGTTGAAATTCCCTGTAATTGTCACTTTCTTCCTTAAAACTTTCCTGGTTTTTTAAATTCTTATACTGAATGGGTCTTACTTTTATCCTAACAAAAAAAACAACGCTGTTTATATTTTGAAAAAGATAAAACGGAGCAACGGTAACTATTCCTGTTCCCGAAGGGTATACTGTGGGGACTGCATGTTGTGTAGCACATAGTGCAGCAATAAATAGGAAGCATTTGGACCAAGTTCCTTTTGGCTTCTTCAGCTCTAGGAATCTTCTTTCAATTAATTTTTTCTTCATTAGTTAAGCTGCTACCCCAATGCTGTCTGGGTAAGAAATGACCCAGAGACGTCGAGATGACAGCTGTATACCAGGCACAAACAGATCAGAAAGCTCTGGAATTATTTTGGTTCTGGTTCTCCCCTAAGCAGACCCTGAGATAAAGTTCAAGTGCAGGTAGTTTAACTTGGGAAGCTGACAACATGATGGGCTGGTAGGGAAGAAAGTCAGGAGGGACAGGAAGACACCAGCACGAGGTGCACTATCAAGCAAGTTCCACTGGGGGCAGCTGGAGCTTCATCCCACTGGGGAATCCTAAGGCACAAGTCAGGGCAAGTGGCTCAGTTACCCTGTCTGAGGAGTGAGGAAGTAGGGAATTTATCAACTAACTTTCACGAATCACAGGTTGAAGGCTACTTCCTGGACACAGGAATTCCCTGGCTCTTCGGGCCTGCTCTGTGTGCAGGTCAAGTGGGCTCCAGGGACCAGAGAAAGCCCTCCAAGATGGGTCATAGGTACAGACAGTTGGAAATGGGAAAAAATGCTAAGTGCCAGGGGTACTAAGAGGATATGTAACAAAAAGTGAGCTCTTTGAGAGGAGACATTACCTGATGGTCTGAACATGTTGAGAAGACAGAAACTAGGCAAATAAAAACATCGGATAATAATCCTAATGGGGAAAAAAAGTTGTGTGTAAAAGGAGAAAAAAAGAACAATTAGAGGGCATGGTGGTGCACACCTGTAGTACCAGCCACTAGGGAGTCTTCAGTGGGAAGATTGTTTGAGCCGGGAGGTGGAGGTTACAGTGAGCTGAGATCGTGCCACTGCACTCCAACCTGGACGACAGAGCAAGACCATATCTTAATAAGAAGAAAAAGAAGGAGGGGTTAGGTGGCTCACACTTATAATCCCAGTATTTTGGGAGGCCCAGGTGGGAAGATCACTTGAGGCCAGGAGTTGGAGATTAGCCTGGGCAACACAGCAAGAGACAGGTCTCTACAAAAAATTTAAAAATTACTTGGGTATGGTGGTATGCACTTGTAGTCCCAGCTATTCAGGAGGTTGAAGCGGGAGGAGCACTTAAGCCCAGGAGTTTGAGAATGCAGTGAGCTATAATTGTTTCACTACGCTCCAGCGTGGGTGACAGAGCAAGATCCTGTCTCTAAAATAAATAAATAAATGGAAAAATTATAGATTACGGCTGGGTGCAGTGGCTTACGCCTGTAATCCCAGCACTTCGGGAGTGCCGAGGCCACCAGATCACCAGGTCAGGAGGTGAAGACCATCCTGGCTAACACAGTAAAATCCTATTTCTACTAAAATTACAAAAAAAAAAAAAAATTAGCTGGGTGTGGTGGCACACGCCTGTAGTCCCAGCTACTTGGGAGGCTGAGGCAGGAGAATCACTTGAACGCGGAAGGCAGAGGTTGCAGTGAGCCAAGATCACACCACTGTACACCAGCCTGGGACCACAGAGCGAGACTCTGTCTCAAAAAAAAAAAAAAGTTACTAAGTGGCTCTGTTGTGATTATCTTTACATAGCCATAATACTATAAACACTGACTAATGAAAATTATGTTGTAACTACATGAGGAAGAGGAGGAGAAAAGACAGGTGTGTGGGTTTGAGGTCAGGTTTAAGAGAGCTACACTGTAGAATTATTTGAGTGTTTCAACTAGTTTACAGAAGACTTTGATAAGAAGGCAGAAACAAGAATCACCACCAATACAATCGGTATCAGGACACCTCCATTATAAAACACATAGATATCTTGGGGTCAGCCTGCCGAGTATCAAACTGAATTCCATGTTTCAAATAAAGGATTGACAAACCAACTTTCAGAAAACAGTTCTTTGCAATACTTAGGAGTGACTGTGGATAGCAGGCATTTCTCAAACCACCCTCCTCCTCCTCCTCCTGCTCCTCCTCCTCCTCCTCCTGCTCCTCCTCCTCCTCCTCCTCCTCCTCACCGTCTGTCCCATTTGCCCCCTCCAATGCCTGACAGAATTCCAAAGTCTGCAATATTAGGTATAGCCTTTGCTACTTAAGGCTAAACATATACATTAAAATAAAGTAAAAGAGAATTCTAGATCCAGGGTTACAGTCTTTGATATCTGAGCCCACAATAAACTTCAAAAGTAGATTTGCCTTGCAAAGGAGCTGAAGCCCTTTAGTCCACCATTATTTTTTAGCCTATCTGATGTGACCACCACCTTCCTACCCGTCCTTTTTAGTAATGCTTGATACATGGGTAGCGCCTTCATTTAAAAGCATCTGTTCCTACATCTCTCATCTGACCTCAATGCTATCCTATTTCCCGGATGAGAACTCCAAAGGCCACAGGGTTGAGGGATCTGACAGACATGGGGGCGGGGGACAGCAACAGGAACAAGCAAGAGCGTCTGAGAAGGGCTCCTGTAGGTACCAAAGCTTCTCCACCTGTGGCCTCAGCTGGAGGGAATTCATGGGGATAGAGATGGGGATGGGGATGGGGATAGGGGGATGAACTTAGATAGGAAAAAGGTGTTACATCTTCAATTTCGCTATCCTCCAAAGAAAATTTCCTATTTCTTTGCACTATGAATGTAGCAAAGAGCCACAATAAAGAAGTACCTGTGACTATCAATAGAAATCAAACATCCCCACTTCACATCGCGGTTGCTGCTGATCTCTTGAAATACCGTTTGTGCAGATCACAATGTCAACACTGCAGTAAGGAGTTACCGCTGCCGCTGGCCCCTGCGGTTTCAGCCCTTCATCAGGAAGCCGGTCTAGGACCCCCTCACAAGTGTGTTCTAATCCTTTGGGCCCTTAGTCGTTTAAGTCACGTTTTCCGGGAAGGAGTATAAGCGCTTCAGACTACCAAGCCCGCCATTTAAATTGAGAACTTCAGAGGCCGGAACCCTGGAGCCGGGGACCCTCCCCGACAGCACAGGGTCGCCCCCAGCCCACGCGCCCCCACCCCCTCGACCTCTCAGAGGTGGGGACCCCCGCAGGGTTACCTGGGGACCCCGTTAGGAACACGTGCCGGGCCATGAGAGTGGGCAGGGGTAGGGGTCGCGGTCGGGGTAGCAGTCCGGGTTGGGGGTCGCAATCCAGGTCAGATCCGGGCCAGGGTCGCGATTCAGGACCCGCCCACCGCGTGTCGCAAGCCCCGCCCCCCAGCGGTGCATCAACCGGAAGCACCGCCCTCAAGACCACGCATGCGCCTTTTCCCGCGTCCTCAGTCCGCGCCTGCGCACTCAGCCCTCGGCGTTTGTGCCTGTGTCCCAGCAGTTTCTAAAAGAGCAGGTTGTGAGATCTTTAAATTTCATTCTGGGTTCTGGGCTTTTGTGGGGTTTTTGCAAAAATAAGTGCGTGAGAACGTCCGTTATTAAACTATTGCTGCTTCAAGTGAGCGCCATCACCCAAGTGCTGCCCTGGACCCCGCACCTAGGAGCTGAAATTGCCCCAGGCTGCAGACAGCCCTTTTGTAGAAGGTTTGGGTCCTGGAAGCATTCCTCAAAGCGGGATGCCAAGGTACAACTCCAACTATGTTCTCAGCCATTCCTGCAGAGTAGAATCAGCTGGGGAGTTTTACACTTGCTCTGATGCCTGGGTTTCACTTGCAGTAATAGGAAGTGTCAGAAGACAAAATTACAAGTTTAGTTTAAAGGTCTAATTGGCGGCCGCGCGCGGTGGCTCACGCCTGTAATCTCAGCACTTTGGGAGACCGAGGCGGGAGGATCATTTGAAGTCACGAATTCTAGACCAGCCTGACCAACATGGCGAAACCCTGTCTCTACTAAAAATACAAAAAAATTAGCTGGGCATGGTGGCGCATGCCTGTAGTCCCAGCTACTTGGGAGGCTGAGGCAGGAGAATCACTTGAATCCAGGAGGCAGAGATTACAGTGAGCTGAGATCATGCCACTGCACTCCAGGCTGGGCAATAGAACGAAACTCTTGTCTTAAAAAAAAAAAATCTAACTGGCTTATATTTGGGATTTAGAATCGGGAAACATCATTCTGTAAAGCAGATAGAATGTTCCAATGAGCTGCGCAGAGGAGGTTGGCTTTATGGGCAAAAAAAGGCTGAAGAACAAAACAAACAACTAAGGTGGGTATTTCAAAGTTATTTTCCTTATAGGGTAAAAACAGTTTGGACGTTATTAGTGTACTGACTCAGGTTGACTAGGATCTCCTGTTTTTTGGGAAAACTGGCCTGTTTCAAAGTTCATTTTGGTTACATGGCACTTGGCACAATTGACTCCATTCTGGTTTGGTCTAGTCTGCTAGGACCTAGTACAGGAGGTTAGTCCAAAACAGTGGCATCCCATAAATCTTGTTTAACTTGAGTAATTGGTCTTGGGTGAGTCCTGAGCATCTGTATTCTTTTTTCTTCTTTCTAAACTCCAGGAAGTTCCTAAATTGCACTAGGGTTGAGAACCACTCGTGTAGGCAGACTTCCCGTCCTCAGCCATGCATAGGAAGCCCAATTTTCTCTCTTTTCCTTCACATTTAAATGTATACCAAAGCCAGACCTAGCTGGAGAATCTCCTCTGGCAAAGAATTAAATAGCTTCTTCGACTCACTTTACCACTGCAAATGCTCCAGCCAACGAATGCCGTAGCAGTGGCCTTGGGCCATATTTACCTGTAAACTCTTGCAGTCTAACATGTGTACAACTTGATTTGTGGTCAGTCATTCCCCATCCTGGCTGTGAAAGCAATTCAGTGAGTGCTCAACTTAATCGGTTTGTGTCCACACATGGACCTCCTGGTTTCCTGTTAGCCTGAGACATGTGTCAATCCAATGATTATCTAAAAAACAAAGTCAGATTTGTAAAATATAGCTGTCATCACCATTATTTCTGCAACATTTGTAATGCTATATTATTACAACAATATATTCTTTATTATCTCAACTGGTAATATAGGGCCTTCTACCTTGATTTATTGCACTCCGTGCATGTTGAGTACAATGAAAAGCTGATAAAGCAAAGTAAATCCATAGAAGGAGCTTCCAAAGAAAGGGGGGAAAATATATGTATCTCTTGTATCAAAAATGTTAATTTTAAATGTAAATCATGCAGCATTTTCCATCACTGAAAAGCAGTTTGGATTTGCAAGGCTCACCGGAAGTTGGGTTATTTTGTTTTGATGCTGTGCCTGGAATTCTGGCATCAATTTCAGTAGCTCAAAGATATATGCAATCCAGGTATAGTGAATTGATGTCTCAGAAAACAGAAAAAAGACTTCCAAAGTTGAATGTTCTTTATCATGAAAAATGAATTATTTGGATTACACGGGTATCTTCATGTTAGAAAATTCATTGATTTGATGCTTAATTTCTTTCCTCTATGTGTTATTAGGCATCAATAACAACAAATTAGCTTATATCTCTTAGAGATTAACAACAAAAGATGACATAAATGTAAACTAATTTTAAAATAAATAGGATCTTAAAGTACTGTACCATACTGAATCTAACTTGTGCTTCTTATCTAATCAACGTCCAATGGATTGATGTTTGTGTCCCCTCAAATTCATATTGTTGAAATCTCAAAGCACAAGGTAATGGTATTAAAGGGTGGGGCCTTAGGGAAGCAATTAGGTATTTAGGTCGTGAGAGTGGAGCCTTCATGAATGTGATTAGTGCCCTTACAAAAAGACAGGAGAAAACTTGCTTTCTATTTCTCTGCTCTCTGCCTTGTAAAGATACAAGGAGAAGACTGCTGTCAACCAAGATAAGGGCCTTCACCCAAGAACCTGATCATGATGGCACCCTGATCTTAAACTTTAGCCTCCAGAGTTGCAAGGAGTAAATTTTATTTGTTTGTTTAAGCCACCCATCTGTGGTACTCTCTTATAGTAGCCTGAGCTAACACACAAGGTAGAATTACCTAAGGAACAGGTGATTACAATGATTTCTTCCTACAACACCTGGGTGCAGCCTCATTTTTGGTAGGATTCAGTACAGTTCTTTATTAAAACCGTTTGTAGATACAACTCTACAGTCTCTACAATCATAAATATCCTAAAGTCCAAAAAACACTGTTTATTTTGTTTTCATATCTCCCTTTTCCCAGGACTGTCCTCACTTTTAAACTGCAAGTCCTGTGTCTTAGGAAGCCCTTCAATCCCAAGCAAACCAGGACGGATGGTCATCAAACTGTTAAAGGAATATATGGAAGTAAACCAAAGGTTTTATGCAGTTAAACAAGATATTTTCTTCTTACAAACAAGGCAAAGGCTAATACTTTGTTGTAACCTGTTGTCTTTTCAGCGGTCTTTATAGAATGACTATTTAATGCAGTCTGTACCTTAAATCTGAGCCATTCATACCTGGGTTCTAATCTCTGTGCAGAACAATGTTCTATCCTGTCAGTAACCCAGTAGAACAGAAGCAGAGATGACTTTACACCCCTCACCCCACCCTTTCCTGTACCGCACGCCTGACTGTCCCCCACACCCAGCCACTACTGGCATCTGGTGACATCTTCCTGGCTGGACACAGAACAAGAGTTCTGGCATATTTAGGATACAGTTTCCTAAGTACAGGAAAACTGAAAACAGAACAAAGTGTGGATGTGAAAATAACAAAGTGGAAAGAGATACCATTGTGTTGTTTGGCCAGGCTGCTGTTCATTTAACTGTATGGAAATAGCAACTAAATTCTACTTTTAGGAACCCCCTTCCTCCCAGGCCCTGTGATTGATAGGAGCGAACCTCCCTCTTCTCATTCTCCAAGGGGAGCATATGACCCAAACCTGGTCAATGAGATCATTCTATCTTCCCAGCCTCAGTGACTGACTCTGAGGAAGCACGTGACCCGAGCTAGGTCCATACCACCTCCACCCCTAGCCATTGGGGATCAAGGACAGCCACCAACCAGCATGACTGAAGCAGAGGGACAAGGGGAAGTGAGAGGGTGTGTGAGAGGCCTCCCCTCCCACTCTCCCCAGGCACCCGTTACTCATCCTCCAGAATGGGCTCAACTGCTACTGCTCTGCAAGGTTTTTGTGGTTATCCAGGCCCAGCCCCTGCCTCTTTGGCCTTCCCTTGCAGCACCCTCATGATTGCTAGCATCTGCCTCTTCTCCTGCCTCTCAGTTATGAATTCCTTCAAAGGCAAGACTCTAGGCTGGGCTCAGTGGCTCAGGCCTGTAATTCTAGCACTTTGGGAGGCTGAGGCAGGCAGATCACTTGAGGTCAGGAGTTCATGATCAGCCTGACCAACATGGTAAAACCTCATCTCTACTAAAAGTACAAAAATTAACCGGGTGTGGTGGTGGGTGCCTGTAATCCCAGCTACTCAGGAGGCTGAGGCAGGAAAATCATTCAAATCCAGGAGGTGAAGGTTTCAGTGAGCTGAGATCACACAACTGCACTCTAGCCTGGGCAAGAGAATGAGATTCCACCTCAAAAAAAAAAAAAAAATCTAAAGACTCTTGCACTATTCATCTCTTTATTGCCAGAATATAGCATGGTATTTACAGCACATTCATCCATCACTGTGTGCCAGGAAATGTATGTTCTGGGGATACAGCAGCAAAGAAGACAGTCTCTGTGCTGGTATAGCTTATATTCTGGTGGGAGACACAAACAAATTGACAAGTACATAAATAAAATGCCACAGAGTGGTAAGGCCATGGAGGAAAAATAAAAGGATGGGTAATGAAAAGGGAAATGGATGTGCTACTCTATAGAAGGTGGTCAGGGAATGTCTCAGGATATTACTGAGAATACAGCATCTGAGCAGAGAGGTGAAGGAAGCAAGCCCTGCAGGTGTGGGGGGATGGCAGTCTAGAGAGAGGCATTGGCATGTGCTGAGGTGATGATGTAGGACTACGTGGCCTGAGGAGGAACCAAGCAAGCCAGTGTGGCTGGAGCAGAGCAGGAGAGAGATGCATAGGTGATGAGGTCAGAGGGGCTCCAGGGGGCCAGAAGGTTCAGGCCTTATAGGCCATGGTGAGGACTTGAGCTTTTACTGTAACAGAGCTGGAAAGTCATTAGAGGGTTTTGACCAGAAGAATGGCATTGTGTAAATTTTTTTAAAGGATCATCAGGCATGTGTGTAGGGAATAGATGACAAAAAGGCAAGGGTAGAAGTAGGAAGACCAGTCTGAATGCTACTGTAATAATCCAGCTGCTACAGAGATAATGTTTGTGCATTTACTGGCACATGCTTATCATAGGTATTTAATGAATGTTTTCTTAAGCAAATGAGTGAATAAATGAACTGTATTCCCATAGACAGCATTGGACTGTTAGGGAAGGCAAAGAGCAGGGGCAGAGCAGCAGAAAAGTCCTACAGGCTTTCCCAGCTTTAAAGGATAGGTGGTTATTGAGGTAACCATCCAGTAATCATCCTCAGGCAATGTCCCCACGGGATAGGCATAAGACTTTGCTTGACCAAGCAGGTTGGGCAGGTCACTCACCTACTAGGTATTCCCCTTCTAATAAGAACAACTGTGTATTAGTTGGTGCAACATACTACATATTAGAACAGCCAAGCCCCACTGAGAAGTCCCTGGTCACAATTCTGTGGTGCCACGTCAAGTACACAGACACTGTCTCATCAACCTCTCTTTACAAAGGTCACCTGAAGTTACAGAGCTAGACTGGGGGAAAGAGGACCAGCTGAAAGAATTGCTCTAAGAGATCCCCAGGGGTACTGATGGGAGAAGCAGCAATCCTACCTGGTTTGGGCAAACTTCTAGAATGGCGTTCCAGATTTCCTGCCTTTCAATCTGTATGTGCCATGCATAACTCCCAAGACTGTGAATATAGTAGAAGATTCCTACTCTTGTGATTAGGTTATGTTATATGACCTTAACTTGACTTTAAGATAGAGATCATCCAGGTGGGCCTGACCTTACCATAAAATCTGGGCATTTTCTCTGGCTGGTGCCAGCAGAGGAAATCAGAGATTTGAAGCCTGAAGATTCAACACATTTTTGCAGACTTAAAGGAGAGAAAGCTATGTGATAAGGGTGCAGATGGACTATAGGGCTGAGAGCCAGCTGATGTCAGCAAGGAAATGGGGACCTCAGTCTGTTAACCACAGAGACCTGAATTTAGCAGAGAATAAGGGTGAGCTCGAAACTGAATTTTCCCCTAGATCCCCCAGGTGAGAGCTCAGCCATTCTGAGCAGAACACCCAGCCTCACCATATCTGGGCTTCCTTCAGAACTGTGACCTGATAAAGGAATAGAGTTTTAAGTTGTTACATTAGTAACTTCTGTTAACAAAAGACCATGAAATCTTCAGAGGAAAAAGGGAGAGCTTCATTTTCCATTTTTTGAAAAAAAACTGCCAGAAACAGTGGCTCACGCCTATAATCCCAGCACTTTGAAAGGCCGAGGTGGGTGTATCACGAAGTCAGGAGATCGAGACCATCCTAGCTAACATGGTGAAACCCTGTCTCTATTTAAAAATACTAAAAATTGGCCGGGTGTGGTGGTGCACACCTGTGATCCCAGCTACTTGGGAGGCTGAGGAAGGAGAATCGCGTGAACCCAAGAGGCAGAGGTTGCAGTGAGCCGAGGTCGAGCCACTGCACTCCAGCCTGGGCAATAGAGCGAGACTCTGTCTCAAAAAAAAAAAAGAAATACTGTGCAGGTTGCGGGAGGCACAGGCTTTATTCGAGTGACAGCATGCTTTTCCAAGAACAAAGGAAGGGTCCGACATCGTCAGAAAAGGTTGCTGCCTCAGTTCTCAATCAAGTCTGTTTATGCAAATGAAGGATTCAGATTTGCTCAGTTCCGATTGTTGGAAATAGTTGAGGCTTGACTGGGTGGTTTTCAAGCCCCAAACCGGAAGTCTCTGACAGATGTTTCTTCTAAACATTAGGGTTGGGTGACTTGGGGAGTGGGCATTTGGGCCACAGTTTATCTTGGCTTTGGTTACAGGAACCATTCTGGCTCCAGGTTGGAAAGTGGAATGTTTTTCAAGAGCTGCCTTTCCAAGAATGGAGGAGTGTGTGACCTCTCTTCTCTCATCCTGCTATGGCCATTTGGTTCTGTTTTATAAATTTGGGTGTCTCTATCAGCCACAGGAAGCCCATGTCATCTGGAGAGTCTGGAGTCTTATTTACAGATTTATTTCACATTGGTGATGCAATAATAAGAATCTAATACCCCACCCACACAACTGCACCCCCATTGGAGACCTTTCCAAGCCAAGCACAGCCCCAGGCTCTGGCACTTGATGACTATCAATGAATTTGTGAACATGTTTCAAAACTACTACACCTTCAAATAGACCTCCCATGAAGGAAGCACTTTATGTATTTTAACCTGCTGAATTCTTATAAAATTTTCTGGGGTAATTTCCCCCTAAATTTCTCTTTATCAATAAGTAAGTCAAGCCTTGGAGACATTGAGTATCCTGTCCAAAAAAAAGTCAGAGAACTATTAGGTGCTAAAGGGGAGACCTGAACTCACCCTTAACATCTAATAGTAGATGCTGACTCACCCTTAGTATCTACTATCAGAAGTGGTGCTTTCCAAGGTAACGGGAGTAATAATTGTGTGGATGTGTGTGCGCATGCAAGCATATGCATGGAGGTTTACAGGTTTGGGAAATGTTTTTATACATCCCACTTTATTTGACCAGTTACTCCACACTGACACATACTGTTGTGGGACAGAGATGGGGAAAATGGAGCTTTGTGGAAGCTTTGGGTCATAGTAAAGACCAGTAAGATAAGTGAAAATAAAAGACGTCTTTCTGACTATGGTCAGTGTCCCTTGCCCTGGCCCACACTCTGGGCCCACTCCTTTGGCTGTGTTGTGTGTACTTTTTAAAAAGCAGGCCCATTATCAGAGCAGATGCAGAAAACCCATGCACGTGACAGTTGATTAATGTCACTGCAAGAGTCCACAAAGAATGACGAACCAGCCAAAATGAAGGAAATTCTCGTTAGCCTCATATCAAATAATGGCAGGAAACAAAGATTTTTAAGGGTGAGCTGTGAAGGACAAGCCGGGAGGTACAGGAGGAAAGGAAGCCTGTGGCAGAGCTTCTATTTGGCTTTATAGTCATTTCATGAGGAATCCCGACACTGTGCAGCTACGTTTTGTTCAGGTTCATATTCATTCATTCCACTTGGATTCCATCAGTGGAGAATCTGTTGTTTGAAAAATAATGTGGCACTTGTTCTGGTTTGAATCTGCCTCTGATGAGTAGAAATTAAAAAAAATCACTGTATCTAATGAATATTCAACAGTTCATCTAAAGAGAGCTGGATATTGAATATACCTATCTCCTTTCCTCCGTCTCTCCTTTTCTCCCTCCTTCCTTCCCTCTCTTCCTTCTTTCCATCCTTTTATTCCTTCCTTCCTTCCTTCCTTCTTTCCTCCCTCCCTCCCTCCCTCCCTCCCTGCCTGCCTGCCTGCCTGCCTTCTCCTATTTTGCTCTGGATACCATGGTAAATAGTAGAGATCAAAGCTTCTGTAATGAGAAGACTAAGACAGTAAGAACAAACAAACAAAAAATACCGCCTTTTATACCTGAGATCCATTTTTGAAATAAAATGTAAATGTCCAGGAGCCACATTTTTTTTTATCATTCAAAAAGAGAATATCTTCATTTGCGCTCCATGGGAAAGAGTTACTTTCCCACCCTTTTCGATTACCTACCTTATTAAATGTGTAGCAAGAAAGTTGGTGTTGCATTTTAACCACCAACCTTTTAATACTTTCATATATTTAACAAATGATAATAGGTAACGTTTACAGTGAGATTACTATGTGCCAGGCTCTGGTCTAAAAGCATTATAACTTCTGTTGACTTTTTCATTACAACACTTCATTTTAAATATGGAGAGACCAGGGCACAGAGAGATTAAAGGACTTGCCCATGTATCCATTCACAGCCATCCAGGCTGTATCAATTCACTCATCCATCTATTCATGCACAAACATTTACATATACAGTCACAAAGCATTGCTTTGCAACAGGGGTATGTTCTGAATTTGTGTCCTTTGGTGATTTTGTTGCTGTAAAGACATGGTGAAGTATATTTATACAAACCCAGATGTTATAGCCTATTACACCTATGGTGTATAGAGTATAGCATATAAGGCTACAGGGTATATATAGCCTATTGCTCCTGGGCTACAAACTTGTACAGCATGTTACTGTACCAAATACTGCAGGCAATTATAGCACAATGTTATTTGTATATCTACACATATTTAAATACAAAGGGATATGCTAAAAACACGGTATGGTGATCTTTAAAAAAAAAAAAAGAGAGACAGGATCTCACTATGTTTCTTAGGCTGGTCTTGAACTCCTGGGCTCAAGTCATCCTCCCACCTCAGCCTCCCAAAGTGCTGGGGTTACAGGCATGAGCCACCATGCCCAATCACCCTTGTATATGCAGTCTATCATTGGCCAAAGTGTCATTATGTAGTACATGACTACATACGTGTGTGTGTGTGTGTGTGTGTGTGTGTGTGTGTGTGTGTGTTTGATATTTGATTCAAACCCAGTCATTTGGACATCAGAATCTTTTCTCTCAACTCTACACTGTACTTCTGTTCACTCTTGCAGTTTTTTAACTTTTGTCCGGAAAATTGATTGAGGGCAATATCACAAAGCAAAAAGGGTCACACGAGGACTGCAGACACGGTCCATTGGTTGCTCTTCCTTCTTCTAGGAAAACAAGAATCATGGTGCAATAAGAGTTCTAAAATAGTTCTTACAATAGCTATGAGAACAGAAATGATGGAGGACCCTCTCTGCCTGATTTTAATCTCATTCTCCCCAGGACTTTCTAGAATAATAATTACTATCACATATTTCCTCATATGCAAGCCAGCTTGGAGAATCCTGGGTCAATCTGTAATCAAGTGGGACAAGCAGGTTCACCATCTCACCCCCAAGTCGCTTTGGGTATGAGGCTGCATTGTCCTTGAGCTGAAGCCGAATCATGAAGTGTTTGTCTTTAATGTAGGTGTAAATTCAAAGGTATTTATTCAAGGTGCATTGTCTTACCCTATAAATCATCTGCAGGGGAAACTAATTGCTTTTTAATTTGGTTGGATGGCATCGTCCCCAGCATTGTTTGCACAGTGCAGTGTAGGCAAAGTGACCTGTGGTTTTAATTAGCTATGTGCATCCCCACAGGAACATTGGCACCCACATGGTGTCACTTCCCTCTTGTACATTCCTGGTTAAGGGAATGGTTTTAGCTCCATCTGCCCAGCAAGTGGATAAAGGTTTTGCGACTGAAAATTAAGGGAGAACTTCAGGAATCATTTCTTTTTCCTTTTATTGAATATCATCAGTCTTCCCAGAGGGGGCAGTGTGCACTGATTCTTCTCCTGGGTTGAATTTCATCATCCCTCTTAACACCATGTGTGGGCTCAAAGCCTGTGGTGTGGATATGTGAAGCATTAATTTGCATCTAACTCATAAATAACTTGCGGCATTTTAGGGCAGGTTCTGTTGTTCTCCCCCATGAACAGCCTCACACTGCTAGTGAAACAAAGATTCTAGATCCTTAAGTTCTATCACCCCAGTGTGAACAGATGGAGAGATAGAAATCAAGTGTCCACCACTTTTTTAATGACTTGCCTCATCATGAGATCCCAACCTCCTGGTCCCTCAACTTATTTCATAGAGTCCAAGCTGAGGCAAGAGCAGCATAAAGCTTTGCTGGGAAAAGAAGAGAACTGTGCCTCGCCCTGTTCACTGCCCCACGAACCCTTACATTTGAAGATCTAAGGATAGTTGGCTCCTGGGTACCCTGCTTGGAAGCAGCCTGGCAAGGTGCTAAGAATGTCCCTATACCACCTTAGTGCAGCAGAGTAGAGGTGATGGTATTGTTGTATGGGAGCACTAGGCCAACGTTTGACTTTCCTAGGGCTCCTGCTCCTTATGGGGGAGATGCAAACTATTCTCACATGCCCAAGGGGACCACTCTTCTCTCTGTCGCAAGGCCTTTGCACGTGCTGTTTCTGCCACTTCAAGGGCTCTCCCCCACATAATCTTCTCCTAGCTAACATTTATCATTTCTGACCCCCCAGAACACACCCAGAGTTTTATAGTGAATAGGTCTGTGCAAACCTACCCCTAAAGGCCAAGGGAGCTGAGAAGCCAAAGAAAGAGGCTGATGAATCCAGCTTCCCACCAAGAAGCATTTAATAGGGACTTAGGAACAGAAGCCATGTCTCAGGTGGCTGCAAGATGTGATGGTGGATCCCTGCATGTTACCCCCAGACCCAAAGCTTGTATAGCATAAGGAATTTGCCTAAGGGCAGGATTTATGGTAAATATGTGTTTATAACAACATCAGGGTTGTTTTGACCTAAGAGCAGGATTCACAGTAAGTAGGTGGAAGTAGAAGGCTTAGAGGTATTCCTGGAATGAGTGTTAATCAGAAGTCAACATGGCGGATGGATGAGCATCCAAGATGGAGCTGCTTTTGCTTCCATACCAAGCATTCCTGATATATGCTCCCATAGCCTCCTGAACTTCACTTATCATGACTGTAATTGAATGGTGAGTTGTTTAAATTTGTTTAATGACTTTCACTTCAGCTAAAATGAAAAAAGTTTCATGAGAGAGGGACTGAATCAGGCTTATTCACCACTGAATTACCAGCATCTAGGTGTTCAGTTAATGCTTGCTAATTAAATGAATTTCTAAACTCAGTAGTTTATTTTTCAGTGAAACATTTCTTAAAACTTCTCCTTTGTGTTAAAGGTCTTTGTGGAAAAAAAATTACAAAAGTATAGTAGCAATCTACTGCATATACTAGCATTCTGAATGGATATAATTGCAGTGTCAAACAATCATACTGATCACTTCTACGTTCAGAGTGCTTAGTAGGCATTTTTGGGTAATAAAAGATGTATGCGACAGGGACCTTGCCCTAAAAAATAAGTATCTAATTTTAAAGACACATCAATGCACATAACACAATTAATGATACAAGTAAAATCTGTATAATAATCAAAACTATGGATACCTCACACCCATTAGGATGGCTACTATCAAAACAAACAAACAAAACCCGGAAAATAACAAGTGTTGATGAGGATATGGAGCAATTGGGACCCTTGTGCACTGAGTTAGATCTGCTTAAGGTTCATACATTGCAAGTTGTTGATATTTTTGTATCCCTTTAAAAGACCTCCTCCATCTCATTATTTTTTCTTACAATTTCTTTGTTAAAGAAACCAGTGGTTTGTCCTGTATAGATTTCACAGCCAATAGAAACACACAGTTTTTGGTGTTCGTATTGCCATGGCATTGTGTAGCTTGCCCCTCTGTTCCTGTATTTCTAAATCGACCCAGTGACCTGCTCCTGAGCCTAAGAGTGCTCACTGCTTCTCCCCAGTGTGTCAAGATACAAGTGAGGCTAATGAGTTTAATCATCCTCAAGTAGCAGTCTCTCCTTCTCTTATCATCGTTAGCATAAAACTGAAAGTTTATCAGGCTCACTTCCTACTTGCCACACACTGGGCTGAGCATGTACACGTATTATCTCATGCAACATTTCACAACAGTCTTATGAAATATCATAGTACAAATTTAAGATTCATTTTAGCTGCCAAGCATCTAAACCCTTTCCTATGTTTGGGGAATTGCCCACCTTATGAATAAGAGGCAGAGTTTGTCTCTTTCTGTGCCAGGTAACACATTTCCAGCCAGAGCAGAGGTAAAAAGAGCCAAGTTCCTAGTCGTCGTTTGAGCCACCAAATTACACTCGCCCAAAGCCAGCCCTGCCTCGGGGCATATGAAATTATAAAGTCTTGGTTTCCTTAGAGTGCTTGGCAATCAGAAAAAAAATCTAACTGATAGGATAGAAAGATTCTTATGAAATAATGTTGAGTACACAAAACAGCATAGGATATTACATGTGCAATGTAATTACAAATATATAAAAATACAATTTAAAACAGCTGCATAAAAGTAATTGGAAAAAAGTAACCAGAAATAGTAATGGTCATGTGGGTGAATTGTGGGAAAATTAGTTAAACTTCATCCTTGTGTTTTTCTGTATATAGTGTCTTCCAAATTATAAATAATGCTTTTGAAAATTGCACATATACACCCCTACTCCCATGCACACATTCATAAACACATTACATGTGGGATTCAGGCATGGCCAGGAATAAAGACACTAATGCTGTACATGTGTGTTGTATCAGGTAAGGAAGGACAGCTTCTGGCCTGTTCTAATGCATAACTTGATTTAATTTCATGTCCCTATGTGACAACTGAGTGCTTTGCTGAAATTCAAATGTATGGAGGCATCTTTAGATCCATTACCACTGTGGCTCAGTAACTGCCTGAAAATGGCTGTTACTAAAGAAAAGGCAAAGCTATAACACTTTAAGTGGATTCTGTGCACCGAACTGAGAAAGCAGCTGAAAGTCTGCATGTGGCACAGGAGATGCTGGATGAGCTGAGAGGCGACCTTCTCTCATGCACAGATGTACATGCACAGACTGCACCTCTTTTAAAACTCTGCTTCAGGTGAATCGAATGGAGGAAAAGCTTCACCACAAATACAGTTGACTGAAGTTCTGAAGAAAGCAAGAGAGCAAGTCATGCAGTCATCTGGGGGAACAGTGTTCCCAGCAGAAGGAATACCAAATGCAAGGTCTTTGAGGTACATTTAAGGAATGGGAAAGAGGCTAGTATAGCTGGATCAGAGTGAGCTAAAGGGAGGGTAGTAGAAGAGGATTATAAAATATTGTGTAATTTAAAAACATGTTTACCTTTAACAATTAAAATTTATTTCATTTAATTATTTTTTGAGATAGAGTCTTGCTCTGTTGTCCAGGCTGGAGTGCAGTGGCATTATCTCAGCTCACTGCAATCTCTGCCTCCCAGGTTCAAGCAGTTCTTCTGCCTCAGCCTCCCGAGTAGCTGAGATTATAGGTGCCCGGCTAATATTTGTATTTTCAGTTGAGATGGAGTTTCACCATGTTGGTCAGCCTGCTCTCAAACTCCTGACCTCAGATGATTCACCCAACTCAGCCTCCCAAAGTGCTGGGATTACAGGTGTGAGCCACCACGCATGACCACAAATTAAAATTTAAAACAGAAATGCAATCCCATATAACTATGTTTTTCACAAGATGACTACAACAATCATTCAAATTTAATTTATAGCTTACTTTGAGTTCATTCATTAGGGTTCTCTTGAGAAACAGAACTGATAGGTTGGAGAGAGAGACAGAGACAGAGAGAGACATTTGCTTTAAGAAATTGGCTAACACAAAATCTGCTGAGTAGGCCATTAGGCTAGATAATTCCTTCTTCAATGAGAAGGTAATTCTTTGTTCTATTCAGGCTTTCAACTGATTGAATGAGGCCCACCTGAGTTATGAAGGGCAATCTGTTTTACTCAAAGTCCACCAATTTAAATGTTAATTTCATCCAAAAAACACCCACACAGAAACATTCAGAGAAACGTTTGGCAAAATATCTGAGCACCTTGGCCCAGCCAAATTGACACAAACAATTAACCATCACCATGGGTGATGTGATCTGGTGACGATTTAAAGTAGCTTGTTCTGAGTTAAAGTTGTATGATATCTGTCTTCATCTTCAGTTCCTGTCAGTGCATCGCTGTGATTATGTGTCGGGAGATCATTTGAGGTCAGAGCCAGGTGGCCTTCCTGTGCTCTTGTGTAAAGGGCCCTTCACTCACTCACATCCATGGACAGATGCTGTCACTCACTCTCACTGAGGGGCCTGCCCAGGCGAAGGAGCTTAGCCAGTGCTCTGCCTCTGTGTCCTTGGAAAACCTCTCACTGCCACATGGGTTACTTATCTGACTCCTTCAAGTCTATTTCCTCTCTTAAGAAATTCTATTTAAAGATAACTCCATTAATAGTCTTGCCTTCTGTGCCGGAAATAGTTTGATCAGAGAAACTGAGCCTCTGTGGGTGAGAGAATCAGGTATTTATCATAACCTTACACAGTTGTGAGATCTGCTGGGGCCAGCTTGCCTCTTGTGTCCAGCGTGGAGCCTGCTGTCCCTAAAGGTCCATCAGACTGCATTTGGGAAGGGAAGCTGGTAGAGACAATGGGACAAGGACAGACTGGAGTTGTTTCACACCATCTGCCTCAGTGATGTGGGTGGCCTTTGGGAGATGCTGGCACCTTTGCCTCAAAGCTGCACACAGAAGCCCAGGGCCTGGAGTTGCTGAAAGAGGAGCCGAGATTCCAGGTGTCCCCACAGGAATGAAAGGGCTGTTTGGTTGGTCAGTAAAGACATGCAGAGCTGCCCCAGGCCCCTGGGAGTGAACTGGCTCTCCAAGGACAATACACACGGCTGCTCTTCTACTGCTGCCTTTCAGTCCTGCACAAGATGCTTCCTGTGGCCAAAGCTAACCCAGAAGTACAGAGGGAAGGAATTCTGGAAAATGTAACCCCACCTTCACTGGGTTGAGACAGTCCAAAGTCATCATAGCCTGCCCAGTGTCTAGGTGGCTTCCACATACACTGCACTTAACCAAACTGGACTTCCAATTATGATAATGAGATCATTCGTCTGCCCAGAATGATGCAGCAATTTCTTGTACAAAGGAAACAAACGTGCTAACTTTCCACCCTAAAAAGGATAAAAAGTCCTTTTATCCATTTTTGGGTGATCATTCTTTTCCACCTGAGTTAAACTTCCCATCTGGTATTCTGTAACCTAAGTGTTGAGATAAGCGTTAGTCACTATTGACACATATTATGTTAGATAGTAGGAGAATGGACAAAAGGAAGAAAATCATGATTAATGTATACATATTAAAACCAGAGAATGACCGGGCGTGGTGACTCACATCTGGAATCCCAGCACTTTGGGAGGCTGAGGTGGGCCGATCATGAGGTCAGGAGATCAAGACCATCCTGACCAGCATGGTGAAATCCCATCTCTATTTAAAATACAAAAATTAGCTTGGTGTGGTGGTGCTCGCCTATAATCCCAGCTACTTGGGAGGCTGAGGCAGGATAATTGCTTGAACTCTGGAGGCAGAGATTACAGTGAGCTGAGATCATGCCACAGGCTGCACTCCAGCCTGGCAATAGAGTGAGACTCCATCTCAAAAACAAAACAAAAACTCACAGAATAATACTGAAACTGCGTTCTTCATTTCTACAATTGGTCACATGGCCATAGCTGATACTTAAAAATGCCTTCTACTACCCATTTCAAATTCCTTTTTCTCTCAGCAAGTACTTCTGCGGGAGTTGTGACTACTTGCTTGGAAAAGTGGTCCAGACCTTCATATGTTTCATCTGATAAGGTTCTGATCATCTGCAGTCCTGCTGGAATGGGTTGCTGCAGTTTTCCATCCACTGTTCAGGGCACTCAGGTACTGAGAGAAGCGTCAGGGATTTGCCTTCGTTCCACACATACTTCTCATCTTTCATTGTGTAGTCACAGCCCAGTCTTCCCTCCATAGTCAGGGTTCATCCCCCAGGAAGTACAGCAGCTCTCCTCTTTGCTATTAATTCATTGGCAGGGGGAGCCCAGAGTGGCCAGCAGGCTTTCTTAGCTTCCATTTTAATAGAACCACTGACGTACCTTCTCATGGAAACCTTTATCCCCTGGGAACAAAGTGTCCTGACCAGCAGAGACTAAATTCTCTAAATTCTCTGCAGAGACTAAATTTAGTCTCAGCAGAGACTAAATTCATAGGGATGAAAGAAAAAATATTTTACTAGGAATAAGAGTGAGAAATGTCACTCCCATTTCCACCCTTGACTTCCAGCCTCATGATTTCTAGCTATGGGAAAAATAAGTCTTTACTACACACTGTGTGCCATCCTACTGAGTTTCCAAAAGGCATTTCATATTTTGTGAAGCCAAATACTTCAAACACAGTAAGATGAGTGGATTCCAGAGCAGGAATCTATTTACCTCATTTCATGTCCTGAAAAGTGAATCCTATAGTCAGAAGTAGTGCTGTGCTAAATAACAGAATAGTGGTGAATAAACCTTTCTATAATTCCAAAAACACTATAATGGATAGTGTTTTTGGTCTCATCCAGAACTGGCCATTTTTTAGACTAGGTAATAAATGGGTTAGAGTAGCAAGTGCAGATGAGGTATGTATTGTCTCTTCCTTAGTAAGAGAGGCCAGATGCAGCCACTTGTTCTTCATTGTAGAAGGGATTTTTTTGACAGAGTGAAACAACTGTTCTCCTAGAAATTTATTCAGGATGGTTGTTATACTCCCTGGATTGTTGTGGGATTGATTTCCCATCTTTTATGTCATATTGAGGTATCTAGAGTAAGTTCTGTCAAGGAGTCTGAAGCTTCTGAGATTTTACCCTGCTTGTAAGCTAACAGTTTACTTGCCACAGTTTCATAGAGGTCAGTAGAAGACATGAGACTTGGGACTTTATTCCTCACAGCAATAATGGTAACCAGAATGTCAGCATTTCTTGCACCAGTTCCCCAGCCCCATTTCCTACAGGGCAACAGGAAGAGGGTCATGTGACACATGTACACACATTGGATTCCATTACAGGAACAGAATCCTGAGCTTTGGGAACCTGAGTCTTTTATGATGGGCAGTAAGCATAAATGCCCTTTCCTCCAGAAGCAGACATTATTATTATACTGCACAGTAAGCAGGGCTAACTTTTGCTTTAGAGGAAGACACTGTGTCTATCTTCCAAGGCTAGTCACTATACAAACTTACTGGAAAAGATAGTTTAGAACAAAGGCTGTCAGTTCTTCTACTTGCAAGACCTGCAGAAATAGGAAAAAAAGTTATTTCCCAGCAGTTGTTGCTTTCTGTTCACCAGGGAAAAATCACCGTGATATTACCAATGTGATGGGCCAGGTTGATGTTGTGGATGGAAAGATGATAACATTCCATGAGGACTAAAATATGACACAGGACTAGAGAGTGGATATAGCTCTGAGACAGGATAGTGAAGCTATGTTTCTGACCCTGCTAGTTGAAAGAAAATGGCTTCATATGGTCCTTGATAACAAGTGTAGAGAAAACAGCATTTGTCAGATCAATGGCTGTGGACACTTGCTAGGGAAGTAATGATTTGATATGGCAATAAAACTACATTTCGAATAGTAAGTGTACTTGGAGTCACAGCATAACGAGGTTTGCAAT
Source organism: Aotus nancymaae (assembly GCF_030222135.1). Classification (NCBI taxonomy): domain Eukaryota; kingdom Metazoa; phylum Chordata; class Mammalia; order Primates; family Aotidae; genus Aotus; species Aotus nancymaae. Next base: position 18,531,096 of record NW_026988445.1, on the reverse strand, counting down.
AATCGCTGTCATTCTCCCAGATTCATCTGTTTTCTGTACAGGCCAAATAGGTGAGTGGAATAGAACATGGTAGGAATCACTATCTTGCATCTTTCAAGTCCTTGATTAGGTGGCATGAATCTTTAGAATTCCTCCCTGAATGCAGCTTTGCTTTTAGTTTACTACTTGCTAAGTAGACGCAGCTTTAGTGGCTGTCTTTTGGTCGTTCCTACCATAGCATCTCCACTTCACAGGTCAGAACCCATGTTGGGGTGTTGCCAGTTGCAGAGTATGTATATCCCAATTTTGCAATCTGAACTGGGGAAATCACCAAAGGGTGGGTCTGACCAAGTCTATGATGAAATGGGCTTACATAAAAATGTAATTGATTACCTGACCTTCACAAGTCCCTCTTCTTACAAGTGGTGTTTTAGCTCCAGAAATTAATTTCCATTTAGAGCCTGTGTTCAGTAATCCCTGAAAAGTTTTATTATTTACCCTTCTTCAACACATAGTCACTCTTGTAAATGACCCTAGGTTCTTTTGGAGGAGGCTAGAAGAGAGACTTAGTGTAAACTTCTGCCATGAAGCAGAACTTCCTCCAGAGGGCTTGGCCTCTCTTTCATTCAAGGGGCTCTGTTTGGCCTCGGTATAGGGTAAGGTAAGAGAGGGACTCTTGCACACAACTTAAGGAGATGATTACTGTTAGGTCATGCACTTGCATGACCCTGCCTGCGGGCACCTGCATGACCCTGGGAGTAGATACCTTCTGAAATTTTGCACCCCATGTGCCTTCTTGCCTCACTCTAATCTAGTCCAGGTCTGAACTAACTCGAGTCTGACAGTTGGATGAGAGGCTGCAACAATCTATTGTGGTGACCAAATGTAGGCAGCTGTTCCCCAGATGTAAAGCTTTCTTGCCTATACAAATGAAGACTTCAGTAAGCTGCTCAACTACTTCAGTTCTAAGAACACTACAATCAACACCAAAGACACTGCAGGTCAGACTACTCTGGTCGCTGCTTGGGCTCTGCTCCCCATCACCACCCATCCTCATCTGAGATTCAGAGCTTCTTCTTGACTCCCCGATCCAGCAGGCTCCCATCATCCTCAGTGAATTCAGGCAATCCAGTTCAATCACAACAGTTCCCACTGTCATTCTGGCCTAAAGAACATTTCACCACTACCTCCTCTGTGTCTAACCATCAAGGGCCAAGAAGTAGTCATTTAGCAAGTCCATACCGGCATAGTCTAGGAAAGAGAGACGCAGAGTCTACAGATCATTGCATTTTGTGTAAGTGGAATGATTTCTCTGTCAGCGTTCCCACTTGTAGAATAAGTCAAGTTTACAGCTCAGCAGTGTAGCCGTACAGACATTTGACACAAAGAGCACCGTCTCATTTACAATGGATGGCAGCCGTGTGTGGCTGGTCTGCCTGCTGCCTGCTACTGTCACTCTGCTTTGCAGAGGGTCGGCCTTTGCATGTAATCCATGCCTGGCTGGCTTAGGGAACACCTTATGTGCCTATGATGACACCCTTTGTCCCAGGGACTAGTTGGCAGGACAGTAAATTAGTATGAAGTCATAGTTGGTTCAGAGCCAGGACTAGTCTTGGGTACACCTTGGGGAGCCCATTTGTGTAACCCTGCTAGAAAAACTAAAGAAAACAAAAGTAGGAAGAAGGGACACAGGGTTTAGAAATAAAGAAATAAAGAGACGTTGCAGAGGGTTTAGAAATAAAGAGCTCTATGAGTTTATTTCAAATTACTTTTTAGAACCACTTTTACACCAAGGAACATGGCAGAAACTTGCACCTTTGCTCTAAATCTCAGTTCTTTTTGGGCAAGGTAAACATTCTCAAGTTTCCTTTCCACATTATAAAGGCTAACTTAGTTCTCTGTGCCAGAAGGTTTGAATCGTTCCAGTGGTCTCTGGGTTCAAGAGTATCTAGGCATCTGTATAGGTTTAGATGGTTATACATTCCTTTTAAGGTACTCATGAACTTTAAGCCTAGAGCCCTCTTTAGAAAACTGAAACACTTTACTAAACTACCTCATAGTTTCCTCCTGTAATTAAAAAACAACTTATAATTAATGCTTTTCTAGCTTCATTTAGAACATGTTTTGTTAAATTGCAAACTTTGAACATGTACATTTTGCCTATCTACTAGGTTTTACATATAAGCGGTAGTTTAATTATACAAACAAAGACACTATTTTAAGTTAGAAAGAAAATTAATCTTTCCTTTCTTCCTATCTCTTTGAGAGGGGCTATTTTCCTTTTCCCTGTTCCCCTTAATTCATTTTCTTTGAAGCTCTTTGAGTTGTTTTCATAATAACTGTAGGCTTTGAGATTTGGGGAGAAGTTTTAGACAGGTAACTTTTACAATACCTGTTTCTTTTTAGCTTATTATGGTTTCTATTTTGGAAGCAGATGCTTCTAATATTACTTGGGAAAATGCATTTATTATGTGTCAGGCTGTATGCTTAATGCTTTACAGACTTATCTCATTTGATCCACATAGCAATGCTACTGAGATAGACACTTTTAAAATAAAGGATACCTACCCTTCAAGTAGTTTTGACAAATGTATATCAAGACAGCATTTTTATCACCCAGGAACATTTCCTTGTACCCCTTCTTAGACAATCCCCCATCCACACACACCCCAAACAGCTCCTGTTCTGATTTTTATCAAAATGGTTTCATTTTGCCTCTTCTAGAATGTCATGTGGTACACATTTGTGTGTATATTTGTTTGTTTCCACTTATAACAACTTTTGTATTAATCTGTTGTTTTTGTGTGAGTTACACCCTGGAGGGCCCATCTAAATGCCAAAGGCTTCTACAAAAGGGTGAAGTCTCCTGTTTGTTAATTCCTCACTGAATTGATGGTCCAGAAATTGCTATAAAGGATCAGTCAGAAAATGAAGGGCAGACGGCCTGGACCTGTTAAACTGACATAAATTGGCCAGGCGCAGAGGCTCACACCTGTAATCCCAGCACTTTGGGAGGCCGAGGTGGGTGGATCACTTGAGGTCAGGGGATTGAGACCAGCCTGGCCAACCTGGTGAAACTCTGTCTCTATTAAAAATACAAAAATTAGCCAGGCATGTTGGTATACACCTGTAATACCAGCTACTTGGGAGGCTGAGGCAGGAAAATAGTCTGAGCCCAGGAGGCAGAGGTTACAGTAGCCAAGTTTGTGCCACTGCACTCCAGCCCGAGCGACAGAGCAAGACTCTGCCTCAATAATAATAATAACAAACTGACGTAAGTCACTGAAAAGGGTGGCTTTTTGTGTTTAAAAAAAAAAAAAATCTAAGTATTTTCTTCCTTCTTTTTATGTGTAATGCAGATATCTAGATTCCCAGGGACTTTTATTAAATATTATGTATCTAATTAAGTCACATATAACATGAAATTACAAATGCAATAAAAGTTACAGTAATTTCCAGACACCACACTTTCAGCATACTCCCTCTTCACATGGGATAGATTCTGTCCATTTTAATTTGGTCACTTGTTTTTGATGGTCCACACCAGAAGCCAGCACTCTGCACTTTCACGTTAACACCAGTGAATGTTTTGGAGCTGTGTGGTGAACGCTGCGGGGATGAAGTGCTGGGTATTGCAGGGACACTTGGTACAGTGTCTTCCTTGTCAAGCTTGATTCCATTTGCCTAAAGGCACAATTATAGCACTGCTAGATGACAGAGAAGCTGTGTGCTGTTAGGAAACTCTTGTACCACCCCGTTTCTCAAACTGGCTACCTTTATCTTTAAGGGAATGCACAGGAAAGAACAGTTAACAAATCTAGCACTTATTGTATTCCAGGTTCTGCCCAATACACTGCAACATGTATTAACTCACATGTCCTCATGTGAGGAGGTGGATGCTGTTATGACCTCCTTGTACACCCAAGGGGAGAGGCCACTGTCTATCTGCCTCTGGTTTCGAGTGATTGATCCTGGGCTCTCCCTTTGTATTTCTGCATAGCAAAGGGAGCTCTTGGTTTTGACACACTGCCTAGTCTGGCTGTATATTGGGACTCAGGATAAGAGCTATTTGTAGTGGCATTCTAATACCTTGACCTTCAATGTCCCACAGTAAATTCCTGATTAAGTTTCAAGCAAAGAGTTTGGTTTAAAAAAATCACTTAAAGAATTTATGCTGTGCATTAGCTTAGTTCAGCTTGGATGGTACGTTCATTGTGCCCTTATCACATTTCCCCTCTCCTGTCACAAACTTTTGCTGATTGTTCACCTTCTACTCTTGGTTCCTGTATGAACTCTGTGAGCCTTGACACCTCCATGTATCTCGAGTTTCGTCACCTGTAAAATGAGAAAACCTTTGCTCCTCTCTGAGTCTGCTAAGCCTTCACTGGGATGCAGTCATTTCTTTAAAATGCTGAGAGGGATGAATGTGCCCAGTGAGTGTTAAATGGCAAGTCACTCTGAGCTTGCAATGAAGCACTTAAGACTCTCTGTTAGCAACCTGGTGCCCTCATGAGAGCCAAAACTCTTGACATTTTCATACGGCCTTCAGCAACTGACCCCTGCTCTTCTCTCTGGCTTCGTTTTCGGCTCCATCCTCTGAAACAGCATTTGGTCTTTTACAACAGGACCTCCAAGCCTCCAGGGGTTTCATATGCAAGCCCATGTGGTCGGACACCCTCCACTCTGTCTCCCTTGCCTGACCACTTCCTGCTCTGCTCACTCAGGTTCAGCTTTGACATTGCCTCTGGGATACAAATATGGTTTGGCTGTGTCCTCACCCATATCTCATCTTGAATTCCCACGTGTTGTGGGAGGGACCTAATGGGAGGTAATTGAATCATGGGGGCAAGTCTGTTGCCCCCTGCTGTTTTCATGACAGTGAGTAAGTCTCATGACAGCTGATGGTTTTAAAAAGAGGAGTTCTCCTGCACAAGCTCTCTCTCTTTGCCTACTGCCATCCATGTAAGACTTGACTTGCTCCTCCTTGCCTGCTGCCATGATTATGAGTCTTCCCCAGCCACATGAAACTGTAAGTCCAATTAAACCCCTTTCTTGTGTAAATTGTCCTGTCTCTGGCCTGTCTTTATCATACCTTCCTTACACCCCAGGTCAGGAACCAGAGCCCCCTCCTGTCTCCTCCCTTTATCACTGCACATCACAGGCAGTATCATCATCACCTCTTTGCTTACCTGTATCCCTTCACTTCACTATGCATTCCAAGGTTTTTATTATTGAATCTCTGGTGCCTAGTAAAGTGCTTGACACATAGCTAGCTGGTCAAGAAGGAAAAGACCTAGGGGGGATTATAGTTTTAAATCCACTCTCTTATCACCTAGGAGCTAGATACAACATAACCGTATTAGAAATTAAAGCACGAAGGTTGCTTTACTAAAAAAATAAATGAGTGAATGTAAGTTTGGGAAAGGGTAGGCTCTTACTGGTTCTCACAAGAGAGAAAAAGGCAAGAGCTCCACAAATGTCCATTTTTGTGAACCTGGAAAATTATTTGGAAGCGGGAGAGGAGGGTCAAGCCTGCAGCCAAGAGAACCTGAATCATAACCTTGATGAGATTTAAACCTGAGAATCATGTGGATCTTTTTCTGAGTGACAAGGAAGAGTGAGTGGAGATCCACTGTCTAGGCATTGCTGTGGGCAGTAGATTATTAGTTAGAAAATCCATGTAATCACGTATGTGAATGTGAAAAATTGTGGGTCTTGCTGCCACCTAAGAATAAGACCATCCCATCATTAATCATATGTTTTCATTTGCACTGGATCCCATCACAAAGGAATTAATGTCTGTGGCAGTCAGGTGGCTCTTAACTCCTTAATAAGAGTAATAAGGCTTTACTTTTTCACAAACAAGGATGTGACCCAGAAACTAAAACCATCTAGTAAAATCCAAACCAACTGCTTCCCACTAGATAAGCTTTTCCTCTCCAGGAAAGCTTTACCTGGCCAGACCAAACTCTTTCTCCCTGGACCCGTGACAAATACAGACTGTTCATTTAGTGAATCACTCTACCTCTTCTATTCTCTTCTTGAAATATTTTTTCAACCTTCAGGCTTTAATTTCTAATATGTTTATGTTCTGTTTAGCTCCTAGGTGATAAGAGAGTGGATTTAAAATTATAATCCCCCCAGGAGAGCAAACATGGCCCAGTCTTTTGCTTCTTGACCAAAGGAGGTAATTGGTAAAATATTTGTTGATCTGAACATTGATTTCTCTCTCAGTCTTAGCACACATGGGTCACAATGGACAGTCATTTTTCATCTCACATTTGGCTTTCTAATAATCCTTTCTTAAAGTGAGTCCATTTGCTCATGTGAAGTAGGGAGACCTGGTCAGGCATGAAGAATACAGCCTTTTCTACAGCCCTCTGGCCACAGGCCGTGCCCGAGTGGCCCTCTGTCATCATGCTCTGCCAGCTCACTTCAAAGCAAAGTCTGGCCTTTTGAACAAAAGGCACAATAGGGCTAACAGGACAACCCGGCAATGTAGTTGAACATAAATGGATATGAAAATGAGGCACAGCTTTTCTCACTCACCATGGCATAGTGCTTTGAGGGCCTCTAGTGAGCTTGAAAAAACCCCAGTCCCCTTTTTGAGAGCTTTGATGTGCCACTGTAACCAATGCACAGCAGGACATTGCACCCTGGTTCACATTTAAGTCATCCTGTTTAATCTGAGCGAAACTCTCCTTACAGGAGAATTAAACAATAACCACATCACAGGGAGATCTTAAAGTAGCAGCAAACATCTGCTGCAAGTGTAGTGACAAGCACGTGGCCCTAATGGCCCGCAGCCCCCTCTGAAGAAGTGCAGATGTCTATATAAAGGATGAATTTTGTTTGTAAGATGCTTTTGGTTTGAACTTTTTCTTTGGCTCTTGTTAAATGGAGAACTTAGCAACCTATTGAAAAGAAGGCATTTTGTCTCCACCCTATAGAACCAAATTGTTTCCTTGCTCCTCTGACTTCCTGACTGCTGAAGAAGTCTTGGTCTATCTCAGACAGTTAGTAAAGCATTGTCAGAATGGCCAATGGCACATTAACCAGACCTATTTTTCCTAATAGTCAGTGCGGTACTTAAACACAGACCTGGGTATTCAGAGACCTGAATGCTAGTCTTACATTGCCACGTTTAGTTTTATGGTCCCCCATAAGTCACTACCCTGACTGCATGTGATTTTGCATCTGTAGAAATCAGCAGTAGTCCCTTCCAGATGTATCATCTGGCATTTCTCTCTCATGCATTTCTCTGGGCTAGTGAATTCTTATCAAATTTCAACCTCACTGACACCGCCGTGAGATGGTTTCTATTCATCGAGTGGTAATGGAGGGCTCTACCAATTATCCAGGGAATGCTATCAATGCATTATAAATCACCAGAGAGGTTTCATCAGTTCAATAGTGGATCTTTGCTAACTCTGAAAAGTCTATTTTTATTTTCTGGCTTAAAGACATTCACAAGATATTTTCCAAATATACATTTCCCTTGAGCAGTGTTTGCTCTGGGATGTTGAGGTACAACAGAATCAGATGTCACAGAAATGTTAGGTCATTCTAATTCACTGCAGTTCATCTTTGCAATTGTGTGCAGGGCATGACCCAGAAATACAGAAATGAATGAAGCAGAAGAATTTTCAGTCTTATCCTCTCTATCCTTGCTTATGCAGACGCAGTCAGGCAGATGACTTTGTGACCTCTCACCCTGGATACTCTTGATATCCACATCACTGTGGTAAAGGCATCTTCATATTCTGTTGTCCTGAACCAAGGATGAAAATGTTTCAAATCTTTACCCCTTCCTGATTCCAGAGGGGTCTTTTAATGGCCTAAGCAAAGCCATTAAACCAACAGTCCCCATCAACATGGAAGAGGGTGATTTGTGGTCATTTTTCAGTTTGTTACAACAAATGCCAAGGCCCACTCCTTGCATTGAAAGGCACCCAGGAAGAGTCTTCAGGGCCTACAGATGAGATCAAGATGAAAATGACTTTGAGATCAAAGTCTTCTTTGCTGCAGTGCACTGGAGGGGTTCTGAGTCCAGCCAGGCAGTGAATGAAGAGTTCCCACACAGCACCTGGCTCCTCCTGCCTTTCTGAAGAAGGTTTGCATTTGGTGAACTGCTTAGGAAGTAAACATGGCTTTGCTTAACACGGCCAGCTTCCAGAGATGGAAATGGTAGATGTTATATAGCCCAAAAGACAGAAGAAAAGAGAAAGGAAGATAGCACACTCTTGGATTGGTTTCTGGCGAGTTCTAACCGCATCAATGCATAAAACTGTATCTATCTGTGCCTGACTTAGCAAAGTGACAACAGTGTCACAGAATCTGATTTTGTCATTAGCAGCTGCCCCTCTTTTGGAAGAGCAGTCCTTCACCTTTGCTGCAGGCTCACAATAAAGTACCATCTTCCCTCCCTTTATAGCCACAGCAAGGAAATGAGCTACCAACTGAGCTGTACCTAGTATCCCTTGGGTGGAGAGGAGCACTAACATGTCCTTACTCATCCTAGCTCTAGGCCCACTGCCCACTTTCAGGGGACGATTAAAGCTGAGTGAGAATGAGTCAGGATCTCTCCAGAAACCAAAGGCCTGAAGTAGCAATTTATTGAATAAGACCAGAAGAGTGATCTGGAAGAGTTAACGAGCATTCAGCATTGCTTGGCTCTACTTCCTGATTCAGCCTTCCACATGGGGAGACTGAATCTGACCCAAGATTTGTCAAGTGTTTTACCATGGCATTATTCGAAATAAAAGTCCCCTCCATCCTCTTATTGCTAAGGAAGACACTGATTTTTCAAGAAAGAAAAGCTAATATTCTTGCAAAAAGTGCAAATAGAATGTCTGACCAATCACTGGACTGACAGAATTTGCCATCATTGTGCCAAAAGATGAATTCATTTGATCAATTAAGCCTGTAACCAATCAAGACAAGAAATTTTTGAAAAACAGACTTTTTACTTAACTAAGTGATACAGTTTGTCTGTGTCCCCACCCAAATCTCAACTGGAATTGTATCTCCCAGAATTCCCATGTGTTGTAGGAGGGACCCAGGTAGCAGTAATTGAATCACAGGAGCCAGTCTTTCCCATGCTATTCTCATGATAGTGAATAAGTTTCACAAGATCTGATGGGTTTATCAGGGGTTTCTGCTTTTGCTTCTTCCTCATTTTCTCTTGCCACCATCATGTAAAAAGTGCTTTTCACCTCCTGCCATGATTCTGAGACCTCCCCAGCCATGTGAAATTGTAATTTCTTCCCAGTCTTGGTATGTCTTCATCAGCAGTGTGAAAATTAACTAATACACTAAGTCATCAGGCACATTTATTCAAAATAATCAAATTACTACTCCTGAATAGACACATAGAAAGTTCCTTTGAGAATTAGCAAACTCATACCTCAATATTGCCAGTAAAACTCTATAAATTCTTGAAGTAAAGGTCCACATTTTTGCTGCATTTTTAACCGTCACATAGCATAGTGTGAGATGTATGGTACATTGTCTTATAATGCATCTTATTTCCTGAAAACTTAAGTCGTTAATCCAAAGATTTTACCCCAATATTTTTTACCCAGAAAGAAACCCTGAAACTGTGTCTGAATTTATTGCAAAGAAAGTAGGCCAGATGCAGTGGCTCATGCCTGTAATCCCAGCACTCTGGGAGGCTGACTGAGCCAGGAGGATTGCTTGAAGTTTGTGACTAGCTTAGGCAACATAGTGAGACCCTGTCTCTACAAAAATTTATTTAAAAAAATTAGCAAACCATGATGGTGCACACATACGTACTTCCAGCTACTCAGGAGGCTGAAGCAGGAGGTTGAGGCTACAGTGAACTATGTTGGTGCCACTGCACTCTAGCCTGGGTGACAGAGCCAGACCCTGTCTCTTAGAAAAAAAGAAAGAGGTAAGTGGCAAGTAATTTTCAATTTTTACCACATCAACCCCTTTTTCTTCAACTCTGTGAATACATAATTATCCCTTGCTAGTTACTTATGCCTTTGAAAAGCAGTATTATTTTATAATGTAATTGATACATCCATGGACTAAATTGTATCCCCCCAAAATATTGAAACCTTCACCTGAATGTGACTGTATTTGGAGATAGGGCCTTAAGGAGGTAAAGTTAAATGAGATCATAAGGGTAGGTCTCTAATCACACAAGATTGGTGCCTTATAAGAGGAAGAGAAAGATCTCTCTCTCTCCAAGTACACTCAGAGGAAAGACTACCCAGGGTCACCATGACAAGGTGGCAATCTGCAAGCCAGGAAGAGAGCCCTCACCAGAAACCAAACAATGCTGGACTTTGATCATAGACTTTCAGCTCCAGAACTATGCAAAATAAATGTCTGTTGTTTAAACCACTCAATCTATGATGCTTTATTATGGAAGCTCAAGTAGATTAATACAGGCAACTTTATTGAAAACATTATAAATTATTCTTTTTTCCCCTCAAAAGATGAATGTTTCGATAATGAAATAGAAGAATTGTGACAAGAAACATATCTCCTCTCCCCTTTCTCATGTTAGGCAGCGCATTAGGGAATGCGGACATGAGTTATCATACTGAGTTTGGTAATGAGTATTTTCTCTTTTCTTTTTCTCTTCCAGTGAAACAACATTTCTTGTGTTCTCAACCATTCACAAAAAGATATAAAGGTAGGCTAACTGCAAACACAAATCATACAAGCAACTATAGTTCAACAACATCAATCTTTCATTTAAATGTATGCCAACATAACGTTGGAGCAACACACATGACCCATTGCTAAGGATACTATTTATAGGAAGTTTCAACACTTTCAGCCTCAAACACTAACATGGCCAAGGCAGCAGTTTTCAAAATCAAGTTCACTGAGTTTTTCTTAAAATAACAAAGAAATCCCAAGACAGCAAAAACAGGCACATCTGTCAGTGCAGCAATTCCTTAAAATAAATCTCTCTCTCTGGAGATATATATAAACACAAACACACACACACACAGATATACAAGAAACAACATTTCTTGTATGTGTGTATATATATATACACACACACACACACATATGTATATACACACACACACATATATATACACACACACACACACAAGAAATGTTGTTTCATTGGAACTGTGGAGAACTCATATATACATCATGCCCGTGACCACCTATGCTCTCCATGAGTAAGGCTGGACCTATCATTGATTATTGTCATCATTAGCTCTATTTGGTAAGACTAATTCTGCTCATTCATTCTGTAAATAATTTTGAGTGCCTAATGTGTGCTGGGGAAACTACTAGAGGCTGCAAGGCTTTTGCACAAACAAAAACAGCTACCCATCTTTTGGAGCCTCAATCTTATCTATTAGTGAAAAGGACATCTTAGCTCATAGGGCTTTAGTGATTCTTTTTAAAGATGAACTATGGAATTTATGCATCCTCTACTAAAAAGAGGTTTATATACTCATTAAGGAAGAGATGACAAGGAGATCTGAACTCAAGCCAACTCATGATGAAATGACTGTGGCTGCTTGGACCACTCCCATGAGGTGCAGAGGGAAAGAGACCCATTTGTGGCAGCTGCCTTGGGCTTGGAAGAGGCTGGAAGTCCAACATCAAGGTGTTGGCAGGATTGAGTCCTTCTGAGGTCTGTGGGGAAGAATTTCTTCCTTGTTTCTCTCCTGACTTCTCCTGGTTTTCTGGCGATCTTTGTCATTTTTTGGCTTGTACATGCATCACTGTGATCTCTGTCCTCATCTTCTTCACATGGTGCTCTCTTTGTGCCACATGCACAAAGAGAATGACTTGGTGACCCAAACACCTGTCACCAAGGCCCCACCTCCAACACTTGGGATCAAAGTTCAACCTGAGACTTGGTGAGGCCAAAGAAACCACATCCAAATCATAGCATACATCATTAAGATAAATTAATGATGATATAAATAAATGTAGAAATAAACCAAGTTCAAGAAGTAGAAAACCCAGTTTTGTAAATATGTGAACTTTTTTTTTCAAATTAATCTCTAGATTCAATGCAATTCTGGTCAACATTCCAGTAGGATTTTGTGAAATTATGCAAGGTGATTGTAAAATTTGTATGAAAATGCAAAGGGCAAATAATAGTCAAGGAAATCTTAGAGAAGAACAAAGTGGGATGATTTTCACTGCTGGTTATCAAAAATTATTATGGACTACAGTAAGTGAAAAGAGAGTGGTACTGTGTGTGTATACAGTTGACCCTTGAACAACATGGGTTTGAACTGCTCAAGCCTCTTTAAATGTGGATTTTCTTTAATAAATGTTACAACGAGTATACTTGCCTCTCGTGCCTCCCCTTCTACCTCCTTCACCTCTTTCTGCCCCTCCTAAGACAGCAAGACCAAACCTTCCTCCTTCCTCCTCCTCAGCGTATTCAACGTGATGGCAACGAGGATGAAGAACTTTGTAATGATCCATTTCCACTTAATCAGTAATAAATATATTTTATCTTCCTTGTTATTTTCTTAATTACACTTTCTTTTCTCTGGCTTGCTTCATTATAAGAACACAGTATGTAATACATATACAAAATATATTAATGCTCATAAGAATGAAGTTGCCTCCAAGTAGGAAAACTGAATATTGTTTTGTTTCAAAAGGTTACCCATCCAGTGCTTGAGAAATCAAACAGGTGAGCAGCAGCACTAATGAAGTGGATTTTGGGGGCTGTCTGCTACTGCCTATCAGTAGGCCTTGGTCGAGGAAGTCTTTTTTAATAGGGGAGGGGTGCTATTTACATCCCATCCTGCATATTTTCCCTTCAGCAGCTCTCAAGCATGTTCGTTTTCTTGAACTCTTCATGGTGATGGGCATCAGTGGCCTTCTCTTTAGCAGGACACTGGTGACTTGGAAGGGACTTCTTAGGCTTCATGGTATCATCCACTCTAGGGCCAGGCCTTGGACTCTTCTTTGCTTCTCCCTATGGAGGCATTGAGCCCTTGGGATCAAATGAGTAGAAGGGAATGAGTGTGGAAAGAGAAACATGTTGAGAGACAATGGAAAGTAAGAGATTATATGTGTACCCCACATAATCATGGCCATGTTGGTGCACACAGGATGTCTCAATGTCTTTCTTCTTATTCTGCTGCTCTGCTAGCAGCCAGACTTTAGCTTCTTTGGTGGAAATGCATTTTATTTCAGCACCAATGCAGACATTCACCTTGGGATGCACCCAGCGTTGGGTAGGAAGGATCTCCTCGGCCTTCTTTGAGGAGCAAACGTGTGTTTTCTGAAAGTGTGTAATGACAGTCCTCTGCATTCTTCAGTTTGATTTTCTATTCTTGTGGTCCAGGAACCCTTTCCTCTGCTTTTCTCCGTGTACTTCATCATGCTCACGCCCTCCTACCTTGGGTTGGTTTCTTCGGAAAATGACATCCTTGGCTGGAGGTCTTCCTCTTTACTGATCTCATCCATGCCCTTCTCCTCCTGCCCCACATACATACTACCTGTCTTCACCTGAAAGAAATCACCTGGAGTGGCCTCTACGTGTGCCTTCTCTCCCATCTACAGGGCCACAGCTCTCAAACGTCTAGTTTCTTCCTCAAGTCCTGCACCTCCCAGGTCTCTTCCAGCTTGAATCAGAGCTCTTCTCAATCTTGCTCATCTTCTTGCTGGTCCAGGGTGGGCTTGATGGCACTGGACTCATGGTCTGGCCACTGCAGTAAAGACATTTTTAGATATGTTTTTCAATAACTGAAAAACATAAAGAAAAACTTTGAAAACATACTTTCTGAAAAACAAAAAGAAAAATGTTGCCACACATACTTTCTTAAAAAGCTACTGTTTGTACTCTTCGAAAACATAGGAGTAAATGTAAAAAGGCATTAATTTATATACCAAGGGCTCCAACAAGAGAGAGTGAAGCCATCTCCAGGATGGAGTGAGAGAGCTCAGAAGATGGTTGTTGTACAACAGACCTGGAGGGCAACCTCTCCATACAGGGCAGGGTGGCAGAAGGGTGCAGGAGGGAGGTCTCCATGGATAAGAAAGAAGCTGATAGGTATTCTCTACTAAAGTGTTGAGAGAGAGATATGCCACCAGCAGGGACACATATTACCTCCAGAAAAATGCAGTTTGTCCAAGAAAGGAAATATAATCAGGGTTCAATTAATAGTTCAGCCACAAATATTTATAGGGTCATAATATAAACACTAAATGTAAATATTACTGTGCAACCTAATTGGGTAGAAGGGAATACGAGTTGGAAAGAGAAACATGTTGAGAGATATAGGAAATAAGAGTGTGGAAACCCTCTTTAAAACAGTAATTGGTGGCCGGGCATGGTGGCTCACACCTGTAATCCTAGCACTTTGGGAGGCCAAGGCAGGCAGATCACCTGAGGTCAGGAGACTGAGACCATCCTGGCTAACATGGTGAAACCCCATCTCTACTAAAAATACAAAAAAAATTAGCCGGATGTGGTGACATGCACCTGTAGTCTCCACTACTCAGGAGGCTGAGGCAGAAGAATTGCTTGAACCCAGGAGGTGGAGGTTGCAGTGAGCCGAGATCACGCCATTGCACTCCAGGCTGGGTGACAGAGCAAGACTCCTTCCCCCACCCCCCGCAAAAGTAAATAGCAATGATTTCTAAACTATTAAAACTGTCAATAAACAGAGTGTAAGGAACAGCTAAGGTTAAAAATGTTGCCAGTCAGAAGTGAGAATTGGGAGAAGGAGCATGGCAGGAGACTGCTATTTTTCTTTCTAGAATGATTAGATATCTTAAACTAGAAGCAGTTATAACTTTGAAAAATATAAGTGCAAGTTACAAGCAGCTATAAGCACTACTGGTGTAATTATTTAAGGCATATACCAGTGGAAGAGATACACAAAAGTGATCTTGATTGTGCTAGATTGGAGAGATTACTGGGAAAGTTTACTTTGTTGTAGTTTTAGGCAGTAGCTGTAGCAAGAAAGAATGGGAAATGAAGGCAGAGATACAAGTTGGAAGGAAGTCTGGATGGGCTGTGCCCATTGATCAAGAAGTTTGAGCCCTTGGTCACAAAAGTGATCCTTTCTATCAGAAGGAATCATTAGCATAGAAAGTGAACTTAGAAGCATGAAATAGCCTAAGGCTCAGGTAGGAATCTACAAACCTGGGTTAGGGTATTTTCCTTAAAGGAGCCCTTTATTTGATCTGGCAAATGGCTGACTGGAGAACTCGGGCTACAGAATTCTTCCTGGAAAGGTGGCTATCTACTTACTAACCCACATCTGAACTAACTAGCAGGGCCATCCCTCCCGTCCATCCAGACAGCCATCCAGCCATGCCACATTTTTGAGCCCCAGCTATTGGGCAGACATCGTGCTGAGTGCTGTGCCCCTGCTAAATGGAATCTAAGAGCACCCTTGAAACCCAGCTCTAAACTTCCCTCCCCTTCCCACCCTGCCAGTCTCATCTTATAGGATATAGGCTATGAGTTATGAGACGATGAGAATTCATATTTTCTATTTACTTTCACCTTCCTAAATATTTACTTTTCCTTCACCTGCCTGAGCTGTATGCTCAGTATCAACACATTTTTTAAGTTCAATACAATTTTATTTAAAAATGTGTACAGCTGAAAGAGGGATCTCATCTTTCATTAAAAGAAGCCAGTTTTCACAGAATATATTTGGCTGTTTTAGCTATGTAGTGAGTAATAACAGAAAAAGAAGTTTCTGTTCAAGATCCTCACTGCAGCACACTCAGCCAGGTACTTGGCAAGATGACACATTTACGTTTTAACTCTTAACAATTGCAAGGGTAAAATACTTGAAATTTATGAAATGCTCCATTTAATGAAACAACTCAAATGTTAAAAAATTAGGTCAAGTAACATGCTTTAATATTTTTAAATGTTACTTAAAACTCACTGAGACAAGATATACAGCACATTCTTGGTATTAGAAGAATGCTACTTGATGGTCAAAAGCATTTTAAAAAGACAAGAAACCATACATATTGGTATACAACAATGTCTGCAAAGGAATGTCATGTTTTAAATTTTGTTAACTGAAATTAAACCTGAAAAAAAAATCCAAAGGTCTACAAAACCAACACCCATGTCATTTTAAATGATGAGGTATATTGTTTCCTATGCAGTAAAGTTAAGGTAACAAAAAATTCTGTACAACTCTCAAATCCTCTTTAAAAAAATATTCAGGTTATAGTCACTTTCACAAATAAGACATTATAAACTATCAATGTATATACCTATATAATATCTAACTATATAATATATATCAATATCAATTTATAAATATCAACACCTTTTAATCAAGTTCTTTTCTAGATAAATGTGGAT
Organism: Aotus nancymaae; assembly: GCF_030222135.1. Classification (NCBI taxonomy): domain Eukaryota; kingdom Metazoa; phylum Chordata; class Mammalia; order Primates; family Aotidae; genus Aotus; species Aotus nancymaae. The sequence goes on along the minus strand of NW_026988445.1, from coordinate 18,514,802 downwards.
ACATCAACAGGGCCTCCCTTGGGTATTCTGTGCTTATCCCTTGAAAGCTTCTATTTAATGAGAGACTCCCAAGCTGTTTGGCAAAACAAGGGTAATTAACAAGGCAGCTGTTCTTCTGATACCCAATAACATTGATAACAAGAAGAGAAGCCTAATTTGGGTCAATAGAGTCTACAGGCATGACTGGGGCCTGGGTTCTCATCCTGTCTTCATGAACATAGTTGTTTATTATTCTCTGACTCAGTTTCCCGTTCCTTTTTCCCTCATACAATCTTTAAGAAAGTTCCTCAAGGGAATAAACATATTTTATTGATATTTATTTTTTTCTTTGATGGCTACCAGATTGCCTGTACCATTGCAAGTGTGTGTTCAAAAATATTTCTGTTTGAATAAATGAATTGTGTAAACTCAATCCCCTTGGGAATTACATGAATATAAAAATCTACCCCCACCTAGGTTCTGTTGGGGGACATTTGGGAGTTCCATTGTCTTTTACTAATTAAGTTCTCTGTTCATTTCTACCCTTCCTGATTCTGTGTCACACTCCTCTATTGATTTACTTTTTCCCCCTCCTGGCTCTGCATCCATTCATTCTTTTGAATATTGCCTTAAAGCTATAATTCTCAGCACCCAGTAATAGCTCACATTATGTAAGAGGATTTTGTAAAAGTCTCCAAAAATTTCCAGAACAATAACAACTTAAATTCCCATCCATTCAAAACTAAATAAATAAACCATATTTAATTTGGGTGGAGGGAATTGGAGAGGAATTAGGGAATCAAACAAACAACAGGACGTTGCAATTTCCAGAAAGCTGGGAAATGTCTGCCCTAGAGGGTCAGAAAAAAACCCATGTACTTGTATTAGTCCTGGGCCCAGTCATCTGCAGCAGACCCTGATAGGAATAAATCTTGTTAAAACAATACTTTGCAAGGGGTGCTGCTTACCTGGTTTTGTCCATTTTAGGTACTGTGATCACAACAGTCAGAGTCCCAAAGGCGGTCATTGAACAATACTCGGAAAGGTTACTAAATTCAGTAATTCTGAAGTCAACAAAAGGTTCCTGAGAAACAACTGAACGTTTGGATGCCTAGAAAGTTAGAAACTATTCATTCTACTCTCATTCTACTAGCAGTGACACTCAAGAAGTATATCAGAAACTAGCTTTTTTCTTTTCTCAACATCTGGAATAAAACATTTTCTATCTCTTCTCCAGTTGTTATTTTTTGAGGCATCTCTCTTCCCTAAACTGGTAACTACCATCCTCCCATCCCTGCTACCATGCACCCAGAATTGGGCCCACTGCAGCCATTGACTACATGACCTTGCTATCTGGGCAGAGCTACTTGGACATGGATAGTCCTTTTCCGGGTTTAGCTGCATTCCCTGCCCTGTGTTTCACTCTATTTATCTGAATTTAATCTGAGGAATATAATACAATCAATCAAAATTATTTAAAATTTTAGGCTACTTTGCAACATCTCTTTCAATGATTATTTAATGTTTGTATCAATTATAACAGAATGAAAGGAATTGGTTGGGCTTAATAATTCCCTTTCAGTAGCATAGGTTGAGTCTCCCTATTACAAAAGTCTGAAATCCAAAATGCTCCAAAACCTGAAACTTTTTGAGTACCAACATGATGCCTGAAAGGAATGCTATTGTAGCATTTCAAGATTTCAGATTTTCAGATTAGATGCTCAACCCGTAAGTATAATGCAAGTATTCCAAAATCTGAAAAAAAGATCCAGAGTCTTCTGGTCCCAAGCATCTAGGATAAGGGATGCCCAACCTATATTATGTTTAACAGAGTTCTCGCTCTCTTTTTTGGGTCATTTACATTTACTTATCACTTGGCTAATGTATAGAAAGAGATGATTGTTTTAAGGCGAGCTCGAAGGTAATATATTTTCTGGGTCCTTGCATAGTTTGAAAATGTTTTTCAGTGAACATCACACGTAAGTGGCACTTTGGCTGGATACAGGTATCCCATTGTCAGTTCACTGTTTTGGAACAGAGTGCTGAAGAGAAGTCTGTTCATTCTTTTATAGGTAGCTCTTTTATTCTCTGTATTTCTGTAGGCATTTCTGCCTGAACATCTACCTAATTTTGAGTCTATTCTTGAAATTCAAATTATTCTCCCAGCTAAGATTAAACACTGATCTCTTTAAAAAAATAATCTCTGGTGCTGAAACTGACACTACTCTCTAAACTTTCTTCCAATTATTATTTATCATAGCTACTCTCTTACTTTCTAGGATTCTCTATGTTGCTTATATTTTACTGTTGAGTTTTATATATATTTTGTGTGAATGTGTTTGCTTTAAAATATAGTGTATTGAGCGAAAGTTTGAAGTATAGCAATGCCAACAGATTAGGGTAAGATTTTGCCATTGAAAATGCAGTTTGTTATTCACAGTTCCCAGGAGGAGGGGCATACCACCCACCATGGGGAAGCACCAGGGTGGACTAGGAGGACAGGAAGACGGGTGAAGTGGGGACCAGAGCTTTTATTATTATTTCTACAGGAAGGAATGGGTGAGGCAGAGCAAGCAGGCTTGGGATTTACTAGCTTGAAAAATTTCAGCAGGCTCTAGGGCTTAGAAAATGTCCTCAGTGTCTGGTGTCTTGCCCTGGGGGTAATAGGGCAGGTGGGCGGATAGAGTGTGGGCTTTGTATTGGTTGAGTTACGTAGGAAGTGGGTGCTCACAGGTGAGTTGTTTAGTATCTCTAGGAATTTGTTAACCTGGAGGGGCAGTCCATCTGGAGGAAGGGTGTACAATCTTTTGGCTTCCCTGGGCCATACTGGAAGAAGTAGAATTGTCTTGGGCCACACATAAAATTAAGGATGGCTGATGAGCTTAAAAAATTGCAGAATCTCACAATGTTTTCAGAAAGTTTACGAATTTATGTTGGGCTGCATTTAAAGCCATCCTGGGCGACTTGCTGTATGCAGGCCGCAGGTTGGGCAAGCTTGCTCTAGAGTCAGCAAGGACTCCGATGTCAAAGATTTAGAACACAGAAAATAAGAGACATGATTAATACAGCATTCTGACAGTGTTTCCTCTTTTTAGTTTATTTCACCTATTTGATAGCACCATTCCTGTCCTTCGCTGCCTCTCTGCTGTTCTTAACGATCCTATTTGTCCTCTCCATTCATTGTTTTATGAGTTCAGAAACTTTCCTTCTCTAGATTTGTAGATGTAAAGTTCTCCTAGATCATCTTGAGGACCTGAAGTTGACAATTTCCAAATTGTTCTTGTGTTTCTTATAGTAAGTAGTACTTTAGGAGACCTTTGTTCTAACCACTGGGAATGTGCTTCTTAGCATTAACCGCATTATCTTTTAGCAGATCTGGTGGTTTTCTGTTTGGTCTTCCTGCTGGAGCGAGGTCTGCACCTATGTCAGTCCCTGTCTGTGTCTGGATGATTCACTGTTCAAATCTTCAGGCTCACATAAAAGGAGAAAGGACAGAATGGATACATTTTAGGTAACTTTCCTTTGCCAGGTCAGAGACTCACAAATGGAAGAGAAGGAAGGAACTAGAATTTGACCTATTTATTGCAGGAAATGTCACCATGAAGGTGGCTTTCCTTTCGCTCTAGCAGTCAGGAATTTGCTGGGACATGTTCCTTCCATTGCCCTGTGTCGCCCTAATTAAATCCAGCTATAACGTCCCCCAGCTCTCCAGCTCGCATCGACTGAGAACAAGAGCCACTCCAGGAGTGGAGGGGGTAGGGACAAGGAAGGACTCAGGGACACTGGTTGGAAGTCCACTGCAGCAATGCAGGCCAGAGGGAATGTGAGCCGTCAGATTCTGTATAGATTTTGAAGCAGAGTAGAAAGGATTTGCTGATGGTTGGGATATGGAATATGGGACTCCAGAATTTTTTCATTTTTTACATGAGCAACTAGAAAGAATGAGGTTGACATGGGAACTGAGATGTGAAGGACTGTGCGGAGAACATGTCTGTGGTAAAAATTGAGAGTTCGGCTCTGGACGTGCAAAATTTGAGAGGCCTATAGAATGTCAGGGGAGATGTGTAGTGTGTGAGCGTGAAATTTGGAAGGCAGGTCTAGACATTAGTATGAATATCTTCCTCCTTTAGATGCCTTTAAAGCCGTGGGATGGGGGTGAACATGGAAAGCACCGAGAAGTCCTAAGAAGCCAGTGCTTGGAAATTAGAAAGAGGAAGAGAAACTCACAGATGACACTGAGGCTGAGAAGGAGCAGCCCATCAAGCACTATAGGAGACTCTGAGTGTGAAAAACACACTTGAAGTGTTTTTCTCTATTCTCTTATCAAAAATAATCAACACAGAAGAATTCTGTGACCCAGTATGTGAGGATTTCTTCCTACCAACAAGCATGGAATCAACTCTGCAGCAGTTATCAGTGGGTTGTGTTCCAATCCAACTCCATTCTGACCATGTCTATCTGGAGGCAGCATCAGATCCCACCGGTTGAGGGCTCCATCCTTAAGCCTGCCCCTTGTTTTTAGTGTCTATCAAAAGCCCAGGTTGGGGTGGGGCTGAGTCACCCATCTAATCCTGCTGTGGTCTTTCAGGTAGCCGGCCCCCTTCCTGAAGCTACGTAGGGGCTGCCAGCCATTAGTCAGCTCATGAGCATCCAAAAAGATATCACTTTGGAGACGCCAGGGATTTTAGGATTTATATGCCGGAAGTGGGACAAAGACCGAATATATGCTTCACAATAGCACAGAGACCAAAAGAGCAGGTGTCCTAAAGACCCAGAGAAGAAAGTCTTTGGAGGAGGCAACAGTCATCAAGACTGGGACACCGACCCCTGGATTTAGCAACGGACAGGTCCGGGTATCTGGACAAGAGCAGACTGAGAAGACTGGGAAGAATGAAGGCCTAGTCAGGGTGGGTTTATAGGATGATAGAAGGAGATGCAGTGGAGTGGGCAGCTGTCAGTCATAACTAACCTCAGGAATGCAGCTGAGGGAAGCAAAGAAAAGACAAAGCAGTGGGAAGAGGTCACAGGATCGGGAGGGTTTGTTGTTATTGTACTGTCATTATTGTACAATGTGAGGAAGAGAGCACTTGCTGTCCATTTATTCAGCAGGGAGGGAGAAGCCAATGACAGGACAGATCGAAGGATGTTGTCCTGGAAACAGACAGGCAGGCCAACTGGGGATTTCACAGGGCGATGTGCGGGACTTCTGATGCTTTTTTTTTCTTAGGAAAATTCAGAATAAGGACAGAAGGGTCTCTCTCTGTGTCCCGCAGGGCCTACCCTACTCCTCCAGCCCTGGGAAGCGAAACCTTTCCACGGCCCCTCCTCCTTCAGGACTGTTTCTTTGCTTCTTCCTTTCCTGAAAATCAAGTCTTTATGGGTTGAGTCTTTACCACTTGGTAATTTCCAGAAAGTCCCCTTCTTGCTAATGCCCTTTGCAAATTGCTGCTGTCTACTTCATGTGTTAACAGGATTTATGCTTGATGGGGCAAATCTCTTTCTGTCCTGTGCTGTCATGACGTGTCTTTAGAGGAAGACTTCACTCAACTCAATAACCCAAATCAGAAAGTTTTCATTGAGTGCCATGAATGGGCCCCACACTTCTAGCCCAGAGTCCCAGCTAACCGAAGGTGCCCCCACCCAGCACCGTCAGGTCTTTTATGCAGCACAGGTAAATGCCCCTGGGAGCAGCAACTGTCACTGACATTCTCTCCTACACTTTACCACTCAACCAACACATGCCCTTGACACCTGGGTGTCAGGAACAATCACAGTAGCCCCCATTGTGCTTGGAGGGTCATTGCCTTTGAGGCAAAAAAAAAAAAAAAAAAGGGAGGGAAAGAAAAATAAAGTTGGATGACTTCTCCCCACTTTGCTCCTGGTTGGTTATTTTGCAGGTAGAAGGCTTCACTTTATATTTTAAGAAAAAGTAAAGCTTTAACTGCTTTCTATGTTGAAACCTCTATGACAAATTTAGTCAGAGATTTAAAAAGCAGCATTAAAAAAATGGACTATAGAGATGTGATCCCTGTCTGTACCTACTTACCACTGCTGGCTACTGTCCAGAAAACAGGAAACTATGTCCAAACTACATTTTTAGAAAAGGCTATCCTTGATAATATATAATATATCCTTTTATTCATTATTGAGACCCAAAGGTTAAGGCGTTTGAGAACGCTTCTTTTAAATAATTGAGCAAGAAGGAGGGAGGGAAAGAAAGAGGAGAAAATATAAGTTAATCTGGTTGACTGGGGCAAAAACTTTCTAGAAGCTCTGCAAAGAAAAAATGTGAAGATAATAAAATAGCTGTTAGAAAATAAATTCATTTTGATTGACTAGAAATTACTTAATTTGCTAATAAAATAGCTACACTGTAGCTACCATTATGATTGATACTATTAAAAGGAAATTCTTAACTTGTAGGCACTATTATTACCAGTTAAAGGTTTTTGCGTGTGTGTTTTTTTAAGTCAAATAACAAAAGCATGGGAGGAGCAAATTAAAGTACCAGAAAAAGGAAAATCCAATTTGTGACTAAATTTTCCACAGGATGATTCTTTTCCCACCCCCTTACTCCTCTTTTTTTTTTTTTTTTTTTAAAGAGTATGTTTCTTCTATCCAGGTTTGTTCCAAATTAAATTGTGGTTTTTATCCATTTAAATTCAGATTCCTGAAATGCAAATAATGTGACATTAAAAAAGAAGAAGAAACCTTGGCCCTGAAATTACCTAGTGAAATTGTCTTTGCTCAGAAGTACGGGGTATTGGAGGTGTAATAATACTGAATAGAGCAACTCCATCATACCTCTCCATGGCTGCTTTAGGGAAAATTGGTTGCATGTTAACTTGGGACTCTACCATGGCAAAGGAAAACTCTGTCAACAAGCACGGGCAGCGTGCAGTTCCCACGCACACACCTTGTGCCACTCAGCGCTGGGTTTTCATCAGCTCTGCAAGAATCTACTGAGGGCACGCTCTGCCACACCTGGGGTAGATGTTGGGTGGAGATGGGGAGGTGATTGACAAGTCCCTAATTCCCAGCATCTCACAGTGAGGAAGGGAAGGTCGATGTGTGTGCAAATGACTATAAACAGGGATACAAATTTTAAGGGAAATGAAAATGCAGTGAGGAGAGAGAGATTGTGATGGGCTCCCCCGGTGGAGGAGGCACAATTTGAAAAGAGCTTTGAGATGTTAGTGGGTCTTTGACAAGCACAGGTGGTCAAGATGGAAATGTAGCCATACTATGATAACTACATTTTCTAGTCCTGAGCAGGTGTATATGTGAGGGAAGGGTGTTTAAGGATCTGTCAACTGAAGAATGATGACGTTCATAAATCAGGGAATTTATTTCTTATAAAAGGGTGCAGCCTGCAGGGTGGCCATCCTGACAGGCTGGGAAGCAGAGTCCCCAGCCAGGCCAGGGAGGGCCAGCCTGACACTGTGAGGAAGGAACAAAGGGAACAGGAATTTATGCTGAGCAGGGTGGCCACATATATATATATTTAATAAGCTCTAGGAAGAGTCATGACTATGAAAGGAGAAACATGCAGGTGAGCAGTTGAGCTTCATGCCCCTTCATGGGTCCCAGATACAAAAGATAGCAGCATCAGCATGACCTGAGGGAGGAGTTTCGGCCCTCTGGTGGCCAAAAGTGAAGCAGAGGGCACAAAAACGTACTGTGGTGCATTCTTCATAGACTAACCAGAACTATTGCCTGGCCAGTGGTCTCTTATCAGTCAAAAAAGCAGAGGTAGCATCTGGCAGTTTGTCAATATCAGTGGTGGAGTCTTTAGAAAGGGCTTGTTTCTGTCAAGCCCTTAGAGAAGAAAGCCTAATTGTGATTAGTAAGGGAGCGGGTATAACAAGGTGTGTCTGAGCCCCCATCCACCATGGCAGATAACTCAGTTTTCAAGGTTACTCTGGGGTTCTCTTGGCTAGGAGATAGTCCATTCGGTTATTTGGGGGACTTCAAATTTGTTTTTAGCTTATAGATTACCTGATTTAGGAGTCCAACTATATCAAAATTATATTCCTCTTTCTGCTTTGTGGCCCTTGAGCCAGTAGCTATATGGCTGCAGCTATTCCAGACATCATATCTAGACCCAACAGCTGATGAAAGAAGAGCTATGGTCTCCTCTGAAAGTGCTTTCTTAGGAGAGAGAAACTCCTGGAGATCTTTATCTCACTTCTTTTTTAAAAAATTTCTTTCTTTCTTTTTTTTTTTTTTTTGAGGCAGAGTCTCAAACTGTCACCAGGCTAGAGTACAGTGGTGTGATCTCGGCTCACTGCAACCTCTGCCTCCCAGGTTCAAGTGATTCTCCTGCCTCAGCCTCCCAAGTAACTGGGATTACAGGTGCCTGCCACCATGCCTAGCTAATTTTTTTGTTTTTGTATTTTTGGTAGAGATGGGGTTTCCCTATGTTGGCCAGGCTGGTCTCAAACTCCTGACCTTGTGATCTGCCCACTTCCGCCTCCCAAAGTGCTGAGATTACAGGTGTGAGGCACGGCGCCTGGCTATCTCACTTCCTATTGTTGGGAGTGGGGTCGCATGTCTAATTTTGAATCAACCCTGGCAACAGGAAATGACATCATTGTCCTCACACCCAGCTGGCTCTTCTTTGGAGCTAGTGGTGGAATCTGCACCTCCTGAGGCAGGAGGCTGAACAAGGAATGGATAGATACCTGAGCACAATTGAGGCTCTGACTGCAAGGAAGAAAGAGAAAATTTGTGTTCTATTTGCAGCCAATAGTATCTATTGATAGGCAAATGATGATCATTTGACTTGGAAATAGGAATATCCATTCTGTCCTTGAGATCAGTGTTCCCAAATTCAGCTTCCTCTGATTCAATTGAAGACCCACAACAGAAGATGCTGACTCAGCAGATCTGCTCGGCTGCTCGGCTGCTGGCTCGGCTTCTGGCTGCTTCCAAAGCCAATAACAAGGATGAAGTGCAGTGAAAGGAAAGTGACTTTAGTTCCAAAGCTAGCACTGGGAGTCGGTACATGGCCAAGGCTCATGCTCTAAGAGAACCATTTCCAAAGTTTGGCCTGAGTGCAGTGGTTTAAAAAGGGAATCTTGATATGGCAGGCACGCAGGAGTTGTGTGGGGGTGCAGGGGCTGTATGTCTTGTTTCAATGCCTATCTTGAGTTATGGTCCACCTGTACCATAGGTTGTGCCATCTCCACAATGGACAGCCTTTAGAGCATCCAATCTTCAACGGGGGGAGAATTCCACAACTGGGCTTTTACACCTGGTTTGTTTTTAATTTGCCCCTGGAATTTCTTAACAAGCATATAGTTAGATAAATGTGCATGGCATGAGTTTAACAAGCAAACAGTTAGATAAATGTGTATGGGGTAATAGAGTGTATGGTGGGAAACCAAGAGAGGGGAATTTCAAAGTAAATTTCAAGGCTATGTTGTAAAACTAAGAGAAAAAAGGTTTCTGCAGTTTGCTTCAAGGTTACATCTTGAGACTAGGGAGAAAGGAGAAAAAGAAGAAAAAAGAAATTTTAGAATGTGTTTTGAAGCCAACCTGCTGGGTTGCATGAGAAGGGCTGCCTGGGTCCATGCTGACTCATGGCTTTGTATGCTACCAGAATGATGTGGTGGAATGACTCAGCTCTCCTCACTGCCACTGCCAACTGCAACGTGAACTCACTTAGCACACAACAGGCAAGAGCTGGTCTGTGCAGATTCTGCATAGGTGCTGGGGCTGAAGCAGGGGCACTCATGGGTATGGGTCTTTAGGGAACCTTATGCCCAGTGAAAAGTCATTAGCCTCAATAAAAAGAGATTCTACTAGAAGATAGTTATCAGTCAAGAATGGGTGGAGAGCAAGTATCAAAAAACCTGACGCCAGTGCCTTGAATACAGAGGGATAGTCCTTATTTTACTTACCCCATAAATGTGAAAGGAGGACATTCAGATCTGGTACAGCTAGTCATAAGTACCATCAAGCACCTGGGGCACACTGATGTCCAAGTGATCCCATGTAGCTGAGGAAGCATGGTCTCCCAGCAGGGCAGTGCCCAGAGAGACAGAGTGCAGTCCTTACCTGCCACTGTCCCCAAGATGGGGCAGTGAGATGCTTTCCACGGTGGCTGCATCCAGGTCACATCCCACTTTTCCAGATCTTTAGATAACAACTTAACTCTCCCAACCAATTGCCAATCAGAAAATGTTTAAATCCACATATGATCAGGAAGCCTCCCCTTCCCCCAGGTGTTGACTGATGTTTGCCTGTAACTTCTGTTTATAGTGTGAAACTTACTGTCCCCACCCATCAAGTTATCCTTAAACATTTTTTTAGTTATCCTAAAAAAAATCCTTTTTTTTTTTTTATAGAAAATGTTACAATTTATTCCATCTTCATGATTACAGACATTATAGGGCAGGATGAGTAAACAAGGCAAATGGAGCAAGCACCTTCAGCTTCCCCCCCATTTAACCAGATGCAGCATTTTGACGTTTTTAGGATATACAGTTAACAATTCACTGACTTGGGTTGATAGCTGGCGACAGCAGATGTTTGCAATTTAGGTTCTTCCTCCACAGCTATTCCAAGTATCTTAATTCCTGAACTAAGAATTAAGAGAGCACTGAGAGCTCTGAAATGGTGTTCACTGCAACATTCTTGTAGCATACACATCTTAATCTGACACCTCTTGTGAAGGCAGGGAACTGTGGTAAAAGTTGTCTTCCTCTTTGCTAATCCAGGCCATCAGCAATCTTAACCACTGGTTACCATACAAAAATAAAAGTGTGCTCAAAAGCACTTCCTGAAACTGTTGTGCCCAGATACCTTTTCAGAGCATTAGTTCCCTGAGAGAAAAAAGAGGCCCTAACCAATTGGCCCTAACCAATCCCCAAATGCTCAGGGAGACTGATATGAGTAATAATAAAACCCCCGTCTCCCATACAGCCAGCTCTGCATGAATTACTCTATCTCTATTGCAATTCCTCTGTCTTGATAAATTGGTTCTGTCTAGGCAGCAGGCAAAGTGAACCTGCTGGGCAGTTACATGGGTAGCCATATAGGCCAGGCTAAAATAGACAGGGACAGGCTGCAGGCTCAGCCTTCCCTCCTTGCTAAGGAATCTCTGAGCCCTCAAGCAAGATGTGAGAAAGTCCAGTCCAGTCCTTTCAAGATCCTATTTCTCCTCATCCCGGGTCTGTGTCCCAGTGAGTCTCCTCTGTGTTCTCTGGGACAAACCTGTCCATGCAAGTAGGCACTGAAATGATATTTTCCTATATTTTCCAGAGAGAGGGTTACGGGGGCTGTGGTATTTTTAAGTCACATGTTGCAGCCCCTACTTCACCATTAGAGGCATGCAGATTATAATGCCTGGATGGGCTGAGCTGGTTTGAAGGACCCCAGGAAGGGCAGACACTGATGACTTCTATTCCTAAATTAGCAGTGTAAAGTCAATGCAATCTTGGCATTTAAGAGGATTTGCCTTTCTCAGTGCATCTCCCTAAAGTGAAAGCTGCAGGTGCTTATTACCGAGATGGCTTCCTGCGTTTGTTCTGTGCATTCTTTCTCTTTGCATAGTTTTAATGGTTGAGAAAGTGATATGGCCTGCTCTGGCATTTGACAGAAAGAGCAGATTCTAGGTCAGAGCACTTGAAAAGGGCTCTTCCACATTGCTGAAGCCTTGGGCTGTGACACTTGGCTGGCCCATACAATGAAATATCCCTTAACATCCTGTGGGTTTGATCTTTAATTAGTACCTGTGCATTATGTATTGGTTATATGACCTCCTCCTAACCCTCCTTCAGCTTTCTAGAATTAGCAGGGCAGACCTGGAATTCCACAGGGAACTAAAAACGACACTGTCACAAATAAGGAAGTAGATCAAATTTCTAAGTTTAGCAGCGACTTTGCCTTCACACAGAGATTCCCAGAACGCCAAGCCTCGGTGCCAGTCTCTGCCGCCCGTGTCCTCTCCTTTGAAATTCATGTACTACACAGAGCAAGGCTGGCAGCTCACACTATTTGTAGATGGTTGATAGAATACCTAGCCCTGCTTCCTTCTTGCTTTCCAACCACCAAATGGAGTGGACTAGACCTTAGGGAAGGAGCTCCAGGAAGATCACCTCTGGCTGGGTTTCCACAAGTAATTGTGGTCAGCACCCTATCCCCTCAGGGGTAGCATTCTAAATGGCTTCTCAGTATGCATGCCCCGGGGCACAGATTCAGTCTCTTCTAGGTTGGAGGAGGATGGGGAGCAGAGTTCTGAATCCTAGCTCCTGTAAATTAATAGTAAGTTCTGTAAGAAAATCCTTTTTCCTCTCTATAATTTTTACTGGGCAAAGAAAAAACACCGTACTCGTTCCATAAAGCCTAGATTTCCCCAAGAGAATTAAACTCCGTTTTTTTTCTTCAGAGCACAGTTATTATATTGCTGCATTTCTGTATAGAAATACCTCATGGATTTATTTCTTCCATTTCCCAGGCTTATACGTTGATTCCCTGAAAGCCATATCAAACAATTTTGATTTCAACCCTTGCCACCAGAACTGTTTCTCAGTATGTTGATCAGATTTTCTGAACCCTAAATCGCAGCTCATTATTTAATGCATGTTCAGGCAATGAATGACTCAAAATATGACTGACCTGGGAAATCTGGTACATTTAGTTGACAGATCTCTAGGTCCAGCTAGCCAAGACCGTATTTTCAGGTGGTCTGCCCTGTGGCATGAATAATAGCAACATTTATGTACTTTCTATGTTCCAGGTACTGGGCTAAATGCTTTAAAGACACTCCCCAAAAAGGCTTTGACAGAAACGCTGTTCCTGGCTTGGGAGATGCAGTGAGGAATGGCTACCCACATGCCATGACCATTCCCTTGCCCTCCTCTACCATAATGGAGAAGCAAGGGGAGCAGCATTCCCATCCTTCCTTGCAGCTGTGGATGACCATGTGACAGACTCTGACCAATGAGATACAAGCTGAAGTTTCTTCTCCTCTGGAGAAAATAACAAAGCCTTATTCAGAAGGCTTGGTCTTTTCTGCCTTCTTCCTGCCTGGAACTCAGACACAAAGCCCAGAGGAGCAGCATGAGGATGAAAGTTCTAAAAAAAAGGAATTTAGAAAGAGCCTGAGTCTTTGAGCCCTCTGATGAGCCATTCAACCAGCCCTGGACGTTAGATTCCTGGATGCCCAGTTGTGTGAGATGAATATCATCCTTTTTGGTTAAGCTTGGGTTAGTTGAATGCTGTGTAACTTGCAGCCATGTACTAACAAATGCATAGCTCTTTGTCATGTAAGTGTCACAGGATCCTTCAGGTGTAGCCTTTCCAGCCAGAAAGCTCTGTGGCCAGTGATGCCTTTGCCTAAGTTTTGCTAGGGCCCACTAGACTCGTTCTGCCCACTTGGCCTGGCAGGCAGCACCTGGCTTATGCTTGTAGCCCGGATCCCATGCCTGCCAAGGGCGAGCCAGGTGGGGTGTGGTGAGGGATGTGTGGGTGAGTGATTGTGAAGTCCGGCCACTGTGCACAGCCAGCAACGTTGGCTGTGGCAGGGAAGGCAGCTCCAGGTGCAGGTGCCTGCATGGGCACTGACTTCCTGAGAGGCTGCAGCTGGACCAGGTGTACCACAAGTGGCTTCCACTGCAGGCACTGGGGAACACAGTGGCACCCACAAGCTTGGAGACACCAGGAACTGCAGAGCCCAAAAGAGGGTGTTAGAGCCCTGGCTGGGGAAGCTCCTAGGTCTGGGGTCCCCAAAGGGCTGCAGCTCTTCTCTCCTTCTCTCCTTCTTGTTGCCCACAACATGGCGAGCAGGGGGTGTGTCTCAGCCCTTTTGTATTACAGCTTTCAGTCCTGCCATTCAGCGGGTCATGAGTTCTTGTCTGACATCCAAGAAGAATGAGGTGTGCAGACAACTGTAGTGTGAGCAAGATGAAGAAGTGCTTTACTGAGTGACAGTAAAGTCTCTCTCAGGAGACTCAAAGTGGGTAGCTCCTATCTGAAGGCAGAGGTCGTCCTGACAAGTGTGCAGCCCTCACCAGAGAGGAGACCTGGAGTGGGTAGCGCCTATCCAAAGGCATGTCATCCTGATGAGTGTGCAGCCCTTAGCAGATCAACAGAGAGGAGACCCAGAGTGGGTAGCTCCTATCTGCAGGCAAGTTGTCCTGACATCTCCCTGGGTCTGAGTCCAGCTGAGTCCAAGGGATTTTATAGGTTCAGAAGGGAGGAAGTGCATGCTGATTGGTTTATGGGTGGCCCAGAAAAAGCACCAGAGGTTTTCGCTCCTGGCTGCTCATGGAACTGGCAGCCCAGCCCCCAGCCTTCAGGCCCTCCCTGGTTGAAGGTGGGGCTTCACCAGGGGCCTGCCCCTTTCCACCCAGAAGCCTGTCTGCCTCCTGCTGCCATCTACATGTAACCCATGGTGCCCAGGCTGTTCATGCTGAGGGGTGCCTGCAGGCCCTCACCAAGCCACACCCAGCACCCCCTTGGCCTCCCACCTGTGCTCTTCAGTGCCCAAAGTCTAGAGGGGACCAAGGCAGCAGGGTGCTGGTGTGTCAGCACTACCCCAAGTACACACACACATGGCCAGTAGTGACAGAGCCCAGGCTCTGCCACAACTTTTCCAAAATTGGAGTGGGCACTGGGAACAGGGAGAGGCCAGACAGCAGGAGCAGGCATTTCCAAGCCTGCGGGAGCAGGGGGTCTTTCCAGGCCCTCCAGAGCACAGGGATGCCTAGATCCACAGCCACAGCTGGGAGGCTGCATCTGTGCCCAGCAAGGCGAGGCTCCCACCCCTTCAACTCAGAAGAGGGTGTGGCGCCTGCCTGTTCCTGGCTCTGGGTGGCTCCATGGAGTACCCAGCCCTAGCTGTGTCTCCCCCACTGCAACCAGCGTCTTCACAGCAGCCACTCCAGATTGGCCACTCCTGCCATCATAAGGAGTCTAGGACTACGTAGCTTATGTTAGTTAGGTCATGTCACTTGTTTGGTGCCACTCAGCCCACCAGTGGTAATGCTGGTGTACACTGAAGAAAATGACTTAGGTGAGGATCAATCAGTGGAGAGGTTCATTTTGCCAAGGTTGAGAATGCACCCAGGAAGTGGAGACACAAGCCACAGTAGGACCCGTGGCCTGTATTTTTTCCAAAGAGGAGTTTCAGGGCTTTAATATTTAAAGGGAAAAAAGTGGGCAGGAGCGGAAAGGAGGAAAGAAGAAAAAGAAGGAGGATATGGTCACATGCTTGTGAGATTTCAGTTAGCGCTCACTGAATCTGCATGTTGTATGTGAAAAGGAGAGGGTAGAGAAATAGTCAATTATGTATTTGCCTCATGCTGAGTAAATCTGTTCTTTACATAGGATAAAGTAAACAGCAGAAGCAGAAGTTAAATATGCATTTTTCTTGGGGAAGGTAGGGGGGATGATTTCTAGTCTCCTCTTGTCCCATGCCCATGAAGATAAGCTGTTAGTTCACATTGTCAAAGTGAGGGAGGCCACCTGGAAAAATATGTGTCCTTTTATCTTGTAGCTGTCTTTTTGGGAACAAAAGACAGTTTTTTGTGTGACTCAGCTTCCAAGCTTACCTTTTCCCTTTGGTGTAGTGAGTTTGGGGTCCCGAATTTTATTTTCCTTTCACACTGACATCTGGATGTGTCCAACTCTAGCATCTGCACCTGAACAGCATGCTCTCTGCCTCCGTAAGAACTAGAAAGCTGGAGTTATCAGGGGCTCAGAATGTTTCTGTAGTTACTTCACCTATTCTCTTTCTATTTTCCAAGTAGTCCTGTGAGTTCAGCTTCCTGTAAAGAAATCTGGTCCAGAATCTCATCAGGATTGACTGGGCATACCTCCCTGTCTGTGTGAGCCTGGGAGAGCACATGTCCCAGTCCCAGCTAGGCCTAGGTGGGGCAGCCTCCCTGGTGTCTCTATCAGCCCTGTGGCATACACTTGCATGTGGCCTTTATGTAAATGTGTTAATGTCTCATTCCTTTTTTTCTTCTTTTTTGAGACGGAGTCTCACTCTGTCGCCCAGGGTGGCATGCAGTGGCACGATCTCAGCTCGTTGCAACCTCTGCCTCCCGGGTTCAAGCGATTCTCCTGCCTCAGCCTCCCAAGTAGCTGAGACTACAGGTGTGCACCACCATGCCCAGCTAATTTTTGTATTTTTAGTAGAGGTGAGGTTTCACCATGTTGGCCAGGATGATCTCGATGTCTTGACCTTGTGATGCACCCGCCTTGCCTTACCAAAGGGTTGGGATTACAGGCATGAGCCACCACACCCGGCCAAATGTCTCTTTTCTAAAGGAGAACCCAGTTTTAGGTTCCCTTAAAATAGTTCTTAGCACTTTTCTAAAAACCTTCAGGAATCCAGAGGGCAGCTGAACCCTTACTGATGATCTTTCTATGCCCCTGAAGTTGGCTGTAACATCTGGACCCACAGGGCCTTGACTTTCTGGGCCTCATTAGGTAACTGGCTGAGGAGGCCTAACCCTTGGGGCTTCCTAACCTATGAAGCTGGTCACCCAGTATTTACAACAGGAGGTTGGTAAGGCACCTGGTCACAGTATTACAGGTATCTTCACTATGTGGACTCTCTGGAGAATTATATTTCAAAGGCTAAGAGTAGGAAGAAATTCTCTTCTCCAGAGGAATTGGCTAAATTTTATCTCATCAACACTGGGACTCATGAAATAGGTTATCGATGGGGTTCAGGACATTCTACCCCAAGAATATGGCACCTTGGCATTTGAGAAAACAGCAGAAACAGGAAAATCTCTCTCACTGTCCCTCACTCCTTCTTCCTTGATGGATGCCATAAAACCCAGGAAGGTCACTATTCAGTTTTCTCCTGCCCTTCTCCCCTGAAGCAGGTCAGAAAACCCTCACTAGAGAAGTGCCCTTCCTATACCCAGAGAAAAGGAACATCCTTATGTGAAGACACAGGGCCAGAGATGAATCGGAACAAATTGGCCTTGCTCAGTCTTTTGTTATAGCCATTAATCTAACAATGGAAGAGGAAAAGAAATCTTTTCTGCCTTAAAAAAAAAAAAAAAAAAAAAAACTCGTACCCAATTAGTATTTCACTTTAACAATTCTGCCCTGTTTCCCTTTTATTCTAATTTATTTGTAAAATTCTGTCATATTTTTGGAGGCCACCTAAAATCTCCTTTTCATGAGGAGGAGAACGGTATGTAAATAAATAAAAATTCACTCACCCAAGGACTTCACTGATTGCTCCTATCAGATGCTCCTTTTTCCCTTGCCAACTTTCCTCGAACCTGGGATGGTCCCCCCGGACCACCCAAAATCTAACAGGTGGTGACAGCTTGTCCATCACTCATACAGACTAAAAAACCAACATCAGCTGAGAGTCATTCTAGAAGAAGAAATATGAGGCCTCCTGTCAAAAAGAACGATGGACACAAGGTTTCTCGAATGCAATTAACTGTTTTGACAGGCAATTATTTTTCTCATTCCATCTAACTGAAACATTCAGAGCTTGGCAGTCAGGGTTCCCAGGTAAGCATTCTTTCTTTTATCAGTGGGTTGCCTTTCTGACATCTGGTGACTCCAGCCACTGGGGTGAGGTGATTAGAATGGAGCTGGCAAGTTGTACCAGACAGGATTGCTGTGGTCTGAACCCAGAAGAGGCCTAAAGCATTACCACCCTTGCCAGGTAGCCCTGCCATTAAAGTGCATTTTCAGAATGTGTGAGTGTGACCCTGTTTTAATAGTGGGTCTATATGTTAAATGGGGAAAAATAAAGAATAGAGATCTTGATCCAGTTATCATTATTCATTATTTCAAGAGTATCTCAACTTTCCATTGTTAATGGAAACCCAGTTCTACCCAATATAATGATACTGCATTATTCTCTGCTTTTTTCTTTCATGTGGTGGTTATCTAGGGACAAATGCTTTTAATTGTATTTTTTTATTTTTGAGATGGAGTCTTGCTCTGTTGCCCAGGCCAGAGTGCAGTGGTGTGCAGTGGTGTGATCTCAGCTCACTGCAACCTCTGCCTCCTGGGTTCAATTGATTCTCCTGCCTCGGCCTCCTGAGTAGCTGGGACTACAGGTGCTCACCATCATGCCTGTCTAAGTTTTGTATTTTTAGTAGAGATGGGTTTCACCATGTTGGCCAGGATAGTCTCGATCTCCTGACCTTGTGGTCCACCCACCTCAGCCTCCCAAAGTGCTGGGATTACAGGTGTCAGCCACCATGCTCGGCCTTAATTGTATCTCAGATAGATAAAACTCACCTTCAAGATGAAATATTGCTGAGAAACACTCCTTTTTCTTGGGTTAAAGTTATTTTGACTTTTAATATTACAGTGGATTGTGCAAATGGTCATCAAGTCACCTCCTCCCTGTTATCCACACCCTTGCACACAGTTTTGTAGCTCCTCCCATCCATAGGTGAAGTCTTCCTCCATCCCTATGTCTGAGTTCTCTGTGTGACCTTCTTTGGCCAATGGAACAGTTGAAAATGAGATGTAAGCAGAAACTGGAGAAGCAAATGTTCACTGGAATTTGCCCTGTTGCTGTGTTTGGAACCTTCCTGCACCACTGAATCAGCCCAAGCTAGCCTACTGGATGAGGGATGTCATGAATGTAGTCCCTTCATTCCTGTTGCTGGCCTATGGCAGCCCATTTGCAGAAACAGCCTACAAGCTGAATGGTAGCAGACCATAGACATGTAAAGTGAGCCCAGCCAAGGTCAGTGAACAACCAGCCAGCTGAGCCCAGCCCAAATTGGTAATCCACAACATTATGAGCTAATAGATGGCTATTGTTTAAACTACTAAGTTTTGGTGTAGTTTTTTACATAGAAAAAATTAACTGATTAAGATATCCAGCCTCGTGCATGGAAAGGAAAATTCCAGCATGAATTTCTTAACCTCGTGCTAAAGGATAGCCATATAAGCTTTTGTCATTCAGGGGCTTATCTGACAGCACAGTGACTCAGAAGAGTTTTCATATTGGCTTTCAGTTCTGAACAAATGCATACAATCTTTTGGGCTGTGTTTACACTTTCTTTGGTGAAAAATTACATGTGAACAGTCTTCTTTAGCTCACATTAGTCCAAGAACTTATGGCAGAGACTGCTAATTTTCCTCCAGTATCCATTCTTCCCTTTGCAAAGATTGGAGGAGCCAGACTGTCTGGTGATTCAAATCTCATTTCATTACTTATTACCTACATAAACTTGGGCAAGTTATTCATGTGTCTGTGTCTGCCTTTCCTAATTTGCTAAATAGGAATAATGGTATCTCCCTTGTAGCATTGTTGTGATGATTAAAGGAGATAAAACAGAAAAAGCTTGCTATTTCATGATAATTGAGGTCTAAAAAAGTCAGTGATGTGAAATACAGGCCCACGTTTTTGCAAGGTTAATGAAATGACAGGGGTGAGAATGTGCAGAGAGCTGGCCGAGATTCTGAGGGACGGGGCTGTACAATATAAATTCCTTCCAGTCCTGGCCACAGTTTAGCATTATGTGATGCCATCTGATAGCTCTATATCTTAAATTTTAATGGGGACAATTTAGGGTACTGTGGATGGCAATTTAGAATCTTCCAGTTACTTGGTGACTGTGTCATCAGCCGGACCCAGAGATATTAAGCAGGTATAATTTTAAGAATGCCAGGATTTGACCTCTGATCCCCCACTTCCAGAAATGGGGCTGGCTACTGTTTCCCTGCTTAGTCTCTCCCTCCTTCATGCCCTTACAAAAAAAAAGGACAACTTCCTTTCTGCCACCTTTATTCTAGTTCCAGATCTAGTAGTAAGCTATCTTCACCCATGCTGATTAGGGTTATCACCTTAAGAAATGGCAGAATAAGAAGGTAAGAGGAGCTTGGGTCCCTGTGGAGCCTCACAGAGCAAAGTGGAGCTTTGCACTACCTATCGGATTGGACTTTTACATGAGAGAAACAAATCTCTATCTTATTTAAGCCATTGTTTTTATTTTTGTCAGCCAAACCGGCATCCTAACTAACACAGTACTGCTCTTATAACTAATTCAGTTTTTTGAGTAAATATGGAGACTGGATGCATTTGCTTCCTATTGCTGCTGTAACAAATTACTGTACCTTAGTGGCTTCAAACAACTCACATTTATTATCTTTCAACTCTGGAGGGCAGAAGGCCTAAAATCAAGACATTGACAAAGCTACGTTTCTCCTGGGACTTTAGGGGAGGAATCTGTTCCGTTGCCTTTTCCCGTTTCCAGGGGCTGCTCACATTCCTTGGCTCATGGCCCCTTCTCCCATCTGTAAAGCCAGCAATGGCAGGTTGGGTACTCTCATCACATCACTCCAACCTTACTCCCATCATCACAGATCCCTCTGACCCTGCTCTTTTGCCTCCTTCTTCCATTTATACGTCTTGTGACTACATTGAGCCCACTCAGATAGTAAAGAATAATCTTTCCATCTCAGTGTCATCAGATCAGTAACTTTAGCTCCATCTGCAACCTTAATTCTCCTTTGCCATGTCACCTAACAGATGCACAGATTCCACGATAGGGACATCTTTGGGGACCAGTATTCTGCCTATCACTCTGAACAAACCATACCCTTGTTCTAAGAACCACTTCTTCCTTATGTGGACTGAAGCCTTCAATTTTAATGTTGGAGAGCAATTACTTTTTGTCAAAGTACTCCGAGGGAGATACGACTAAGCTTTCAAGACCCTTGAATTATTTATCTCCTGTAATTCTGACTTTTATATTCTAAAGTAAATGAAAGAGAATTACAACCCATACAGGTAAGTATAGATGAACTCGTATCTTCCTCCAGGATTCATAACCCTTCAGGTTCGGGACTTGTAAAGCTTATTTTTGTTTGTTGAGACTGTTGCAAGCTATTTACAAGCTGTGAGTCCTCAGCTATCTTGAGCTAGTATTAGGATCCAGATCACATAATTGTCAGTAGAGAGACACAAACTGAACCATGTTGCTTCTATTGAGATCCTAATAATTCTAACTGCATTTTGAAAAAAACTTTGTTTTAATTTTTTTTTTCTTAATTTCACGACAGGTAACAACTGCGTGTTAAAACCTATAGTGTTTGCAGGTGAGTCTGTTATTGTGAAAGGAGCATGCTCTTGGCTAGGCGCAGTGGCTCATGCCTGTAATCCCAGCACTTTGGGAGGCTGAGGCGGGTGGATCATGAAGTCAGGTGTTCAAGACCAGCCTGGCCAACATGGTAAAACCCTGTCCCTACTAAAAATACAAAAAAAATTAGCTGGGCGTGGTGGTGGGCACCTGTAATTCCAGCTACTCAAGAGGCTGAGGCAGGAAAATCACTTGAACCTGGGAGGCAGAGGTTGCAGTGAGCTGAGACCATGCCATTGCATTCCAGCCTGGGTGACAGAGCAAGACTCTGTCTCAAAAAACAAAAAGAAAATAACAAGCATACACTTTTGAGGCTAAAAGATCTGAGTTGAAATCCCATCTCTATGATTCATTATTTGTGCAATCTTTTTCCAGTTATTTAAGCCTTCTCAATCTCAGTTTCTTCATCTGTAACATGTGTTTTGTGCATATACTGTAGGGTTCTGAGGACTATAGAGACTATTTTTAAAACACTTCTAATAGTTCATGTTTATTAAATAGTCAACATTATTTATCCTCCGAGTATATATGTGCACCCAACAGAGTAGGACCATCTTCCATCCTGGCCTCTGTGAGGAATACAAAGGGTATAAAACACATCTGCCATGTGAAGCAGTTGAGACATCATGATAAGAACTCTCAATTAAAGCAAAAAAAGGAAGGCATATGATCTTGACCAGTTTTTTTTTTTTTTTTTTTTTTTTTTTTCTGGGCTTTAATGTCCTAATCTAAAAAAAAACAACTAGATTAGATGAGCCACAATGTTTCTTCCAGTATTGACTTTCTCTTGTTCTAAGAATCATTCTCACTGTTGGTAAGTATGACTAACCCATGAAATAAATAGGAATTTAACCAATTGAAAATGCTAGCTATGTAGGAAGGCCCAAAGGCACATGCCAAGAATGAAAAGTTGTCCCGTCTAGTGCTGACCTCATAGCTGGAGCCGAGGACCTTGCAAATGACTTAACTGTCATTCAACCACATCACATTTAGTGCCTCCTTTGGACTTGCACTGTGGCCTGGGGCCAAAGGGCACTGTGAACTGGAACAAAATGGTAGGCAGCTGATGGTAAGAGAAATTGCACACAAAACACATAGGAGGCAGTTGCTTCAGCCACAAAAGTGCACCAAAGGGAAGCACTGAGCTAAATTATAGCCACTGGAATACCATCAGTGCTGAGTTAGTCATCTAACACTAATGAAAATCTTCTACTTGTTCACAATATTTTCTGATACTCTTTGCTTTTTGTCCTTCTCTTTGGGAAATAACAGGACATTTTCAACTGGGTGCTATTGGATTTGAGGCTTTCTTTTAATGTACAATTTTCTACCAGATCACAGCAAGAGTAAATTATATGTCAATCAGTGATTTCATAACAAAACTAATTTCCATTTGACGAAAGGAACAAAAGGTAGCAATGTAGTCAAGAACATCCTCTTATATAGAGTGATGAGCTCAAGTGCAAAGCTAAGGAGGATCAAGCCCAGAGAAACAGCTACAGGAGACGGGCTGTGAATTTGAGGCTGCCTCTGGTGACAGCTCCCTAAGGGGATAAGAAGGGTCAGGAAGTGGAATCTGGGGAGGGTGACTGACATTTCTTTGTGTAAGTACTAATGGGAGAGCCAGCAAACTCAAACTCCGTGGAAAGTAAAAGTCCATGCCTGATATACACAAATACAGAAGAGGTTGTCATACATGTGGGATTTCAACAGTTGAGAATGCAGGGCGCTTAGCTGATAGAGATGCACAATAAACATTGGCTGGTAAATAGTCACTGTTTCTCAAAGCAACTCAGTTGTGTTGTCTCTCAGTGTCCCATTGGGAGGCCCTGGAGTTAGAAATTACCTGCCCAGCCAGGCACGATGGCTCACTGTCCTTTGCCCCACCAGCCACATAGGATAGGTGGCCTTTGCTATAATCACCAAACTTTTGCTGGTGCAAGACAAAGTGAGGTGCTCAAGGGAAGAGAGAGACCTCTGTAGGGTGATCCCAGGCTTGGGAGGCCAACCCATGTCTGCCTTTTGGATCTACTACTTCCTAGCACTTGGTGAAATCTACAGGCTATTCAAAGGATGCTGGTGAAATAAAAGTGACAGACAACTAACAAACAAAACCTGTTGGCATCCATTTGGTCAGAGGAGCCAACCTTCCAAACATAAGAATGAATTTGAGGAGATAGAGCATCAGGAGAGAGAGAGAAGCTGGTAAGCAGAGGCTCTGTGGTTTCAAGCTGTTTGTCCTGGGACAAGTTGCTTAACTTGCAAAGCCTCGGAATCCTTACTTACCAACAAGCTGATGAGGCTGACAGCCTGCTTATTGGGAAGACTGAGTGAGATCATGAAAATAAAGCCCTTAGCTTAGTGCCCGGCCTCTAGGAAGCTCTGTACAAAGGGGATTATGATTATGGTTGTTACATAACCTAGCTGGGACAGAGCCCTTCGTTTTCCATCTCCATTTAGTAGCCTATGGAAAACTATCAGGAGGTAGAGGATTGTGCAAGTTACACATTGCTTCATTGAGCTGAAAATTGAGCTGAAATCCAGCCAACTCACCCCTCTCCCAGAGTTTGTCATCTTCCCAGAGGGGCATCATTTTCTCAGTTTGAACAATGGCATTACATGGGTTAGCAGAGGCCCTGGAATGAGGGCAGCCTTGACCACTGCATAATGCTTTTTCGAGAGAGGAATATGTTTTGCCCCCAACCCAAGCCAAGGTTCTCTAGAATAAAGATGACGATGAGTGCTTATCCTCTTCCTGAGTGCCTCTGGCTTTATCAGTCTCCCTGGAATGACTCTGACTTCCCATTACACCCCTAGGATCACAAATACCCAGCTGACTACAATGGAGGTAATTCAAAGTGATCAATTTCCAGAGGTTGTAACTTGGACAAATGTAGTCGTGCCCTTATGCCACATGACAGCAGGAACTCACAACAGACTGGGAGTTCAGAATGGAAGGCACTCGAATCTGTCTCTCTCTCTTTTCCATGTTACGTTCTTTTTCTTTTCTTTCTTCTCTCTTTTTTCTTTTCTTTTGTCTTTTCTTTTTTAGAAACAGTCTCACTTTGTCATGTAGGCTGGAGTGCAATGGCACAATCGAGGCTCCCTGCAGCCTTAAACTCCTGACCTCAAGCGATCCTCCTGTATCAGCCTCCTGAGTAGCTTGGATTACAGCACACCACCATGCCCCGCTAATTTTTAGCATTTTTGATAGAGACAGAGGTCTTGCTATGTTGCCCAGGCTGGTCTCAAACTCCTGGTCTGAAGCAGTCCTCCCGTCTCAGCCTCCTAAAGCCCTAAAGTTAAAGGCATGAACCACCGGGTCCAGGAAACTTCATCCTTTCGTCTACAGCCCTTTCTTTCAAGTCCCTGAGGCTGGTGCCTTCAGCCCTTCCCTCAGCAAATTTCACTCTTTCCTAAAAGAGGAGGGAATTCTGAAGCTCACTCCAAAGCCCTGAGCAACAGGCTTGATGCACATAATTCCTTTCCCTTACGGGCACTGTGTACTAGGAGAGAGGTGGGAGGAAGAAGGGCTCTAGTCTCAGGAGTTGGAGGAAAGTTACCAATTCTACATCCGCCTCCTGACCAACAAGTCTGGAGGCTGATTTTCTTACCAGTCTAAGAAGCAAGCACATGCCGCCAAAGCCTGCATTAATTCTCTCCAGGAGACAACACAATCTAATTTCACAGTGGGGAAAGAATGTTTCTGTAATTCTCGTAGATAGGACCTTGCCCTTTGTGAAACAAAGACCCCAGCATTATTGGGCTAAGAAGCACTCAACTCTTTCCCAGACCTGGCTTCCTTCCACTCTGAAATGGCTTTCTATTTATTTGCCATCCTGGCTGAGTGGCTCTGGGCTTATAATAGATAACATGTTTTTAATTCCATAATATTCTTCCTAGTTGATGGGTTTTCCATTTTTTTAATCTAGCATATTCTACTGCTATTATTAACATCAATCTGTTGCTAGCCTACAATCTATATAGTGAATTTGTCCAGAAAAAATAAAATTCTTCTTTGTCCAACAGCATTATAGCAATCACCCCAGGTAGATGTCTTAGGTTCCATTTGTAAAATAGAGCACAGAACTGCCTCCTTTCCATCTTCCATGGCATAAGAACTAACTAGGGTGAGTAGATAGAGATTTGGGGGATACTTAGAAGACAATGGAAATGGTAATTAAGCTAAAACAGGCATGAAGAACATGTACTCCACCCATGTGATGTTATTAATGACACAGCAGTAGGGCAGTGGCTGAGCCAATGTATGTGCTCACAGATGAATCAGGTCTGATTTTATAACCATTCTGCAGAGAGACCTGGAATGCAGTGTATGTTGGATGAGGAAAGGAAGCCTCCTCAGGGATTAGAGGGTGTCATCATGGTATCCTGCTACTTCAGGGATTCCAGTGAGCCAACATCCCAATAATCTTGCCTCTGTAGCATTTCCTCCCACCCAGGCTATCTTTGTCCAGCATTGTCAGGAAGCACATGACAAGCTGAGCCTTGAGTTCACCTATTCTGCTATAAGGAAGCCTGGATAGTCACGTGGAGAAGCTGGCTCATGCTGGGCTGGGGCCATGTGTCTCTGTCCCAATACCTAGTGGATATCACATGGCACAGAACTTCCTGGTCAACTTGTACAGTCATGAGAAATGATAAGTGGTTGTTTTGGGGTGTTGTTTTTTTTCTGAAGCTATAGATTACTGAGGCACTCTTCTAATTCAATGGAATTGAATTAATTCAATTATTACTTCTTGAGTGTTTACTTTGTGCAAAGCATGACTCTAGGAACTGCATGCCAACTCCCAGCAAAGGTGCCAGGCCATGGAGAACAGACAAAAACAGGGAAAGATGGAGGGCAGATGGAGTGGTACATAAGTCCCTGACCCATCAAGAGGAGCAGATATAATGACGAGATGAAGCCTCAAAGATAAAGATGTGCAGCTAAAAATGGGCCATTTTCTGGGCATCAAAGTAGATAGATGTAGATGCAGTTTTAAAGTGAGAGCAAAGCCCAAGCCAGGGTCTTAACACCAGAATTTAGGAACAGTTTTCAGGAAACTTGAGACTGTCAGGAGAGTGGGTCAAGATGCACATCCCTAGTGAGGCGCTGTGGGCTCAGCGTTGACCAGGACGTCTGCGAAGCCTAAAGCTTCTCGGACTCAAGTCGTAGCTTCCTTTTGACCATTGCTGTGCTGGTGCAGCTGCCACTGGGTAGTGTGCCAGGTGCTAGTGGGTGCAGCTTAGGTAGAAGTAGAAAAGGGTGGCGTGACCACTCAACATTGAGGGAACTCAAGGCAGAATGATGCCGAACTGTGAATTGTCCATCTTTCAAAAGGGCGTTAATTATACTGCCTAAGGATCTATAGAGAAACCCCCTATATAAGAAGAGTTGGGTGTGGTTCCCACTAATTCATTTCAATCAATCAGCATGTATTATTGGAAGCCACTATATGCAGGTGCTGTTCTAGGCTCCGGGCATACAGTGGCAAAAAAAAGAAAAAAGGATACATTCTCTTCTTCCCATAGAGCTTATATTCTGTGGGAAAGGCAGATAATAAATGTTTGATCAAGCGTCTATTGTAATGTCAGATAGTGAATGTGCTGTAAAGAAAAATGAAGCAGGGTAAACAGGTAGAAGTTAACAAGGAACTATTTGAGGTTGGACAAAAGGCTTTACCAAAGTGCTGATATTTGAGCAGAGAGAGAGAGAGTCAGCCATACATATATGATGGGGTGGGAGGTAGGAAGGAAGAAACAGTCATAGCAAGGAGGCCAGAGTGGATGATGTGGAGTGAGCAAGAGGATGACACGAAGGATCTAGAGTAGGAAAGGCAGCCAGCCCATGTAAGTCCTGGTAAAGATTTGGAGGGAAAAATCAGTGTATCAGGAGGCATTGCAAAATGCCAAATGAAGGAGAGACATGCCTTGTTGTACTTTTTACAATAAATGCTCTGGCTGCTGTCAGATATTAGATTATAATGGTGTGGGAGGAGGCAGAAATAAAAGCAGGCAGATTGTCAGGTGGCTGTTTGACCCGTTCGATGGCTTGGACTAGCAGGTGGTGGAAAGGGTGGCATATTTTTGATGGAGATGACAACACATGCTGATGGGTTCGATATTGGGGATAAAAGGTGGACATGCAAGAAAAGAGGGGAATCAAGACCATTTGATCAAGATGCCAAGGGTTTAGGCCTGAGTGCCTAATGGTATCATCCACTGGAACGAAGAAGATGGGCTGGAATGAAAGAGATGGGGCATCAGTCATTCTGTGTTTGACCAGTCAAATTTGAGATGTCTATTCAACATCCAAGTGAGAGTTTAAATGAATGTTTAGATGTAAGAATCTAGAACTCTAGAGAGTTCTTTTCTGAAGAAATAACTTTGACATTCCTGAGTGAATAGATGGTATTTACAGCTATGATGAAGAAAGAGGCTTTAAAGTGTAGAAATAAAAGAGAAACAGACCTAAGACTGTGGCTGCGATATTCCTAGGTCAGGAAGATGAGAAGGAATGCACAAAGGGTCTGAGATGTAGCTACCAGTGAGGTGGGAGGAGAACCAAGAGTAAGCGGCTTCCCAAGACTAAAGTTGAGAGAAGTGGGTGTTGCTGTGTTCAACAGCCTGAGACGCAGATAAAAACAAGATTGGGAAACCTGGGGGTCATTGGCAATCTTGATACCAGAGTTTTATTGAAGTGATGGGTGTGAAAGTCTGGTGGGAGTGTGTCCAGGGGAAAAGTGAACTTCTCCTTTAAGGCATTAGCTATCAGAGAGAGCAGAGAAATGAACCAATAACTGGGGTACAGGGACATATTTTTACTTAAGAGGGAGATATTTCAGGAAGTTTGTATAATAGAAATAATCTATCAGAGAAGAAACAATGACCAAGAAACAAGAAGGGAAACTTAGGGAACAAATGGAGGAGCTGTCTTTTTAGATAAAAGCATACAACCATTGTAAAAATACAATGAAGGGAAGATATGTGTCCCGTGGAGCCACAGGATACATGTGGATTTAGTGATGAGTGGACGAGGACATTTTCTCCTTTGAGCTTCTGCTTTCTTTTTTTTTTTTTTTTTTTTTTTTTGAGACGGAGTTTCGCTCTTGTTACCCAGGCTGGAGTGCAATGGCACGATCTCGGCTCACCGCAACCTCCGCCTCCTGGGTTCAGGCAATTCTCCTGCCTCAGCCTCCTGAGTAGCTGGGATTACAGGCACGCGCCACCATGCCCAGCTAATTTTTTGTATTAGTAGAGACGGGGTTTCACCATGTTGACCAGGATGGTCTCGATCTCTTGACCTCGTGATCCACCCGCCTCGGCCTCCCAAAGTGCTGGGATTACAGGCTTGAGCCACCACGCCCGGCCTGAGCTTCTGCTTTCTTAATGTTAAAGCAAGATCACCACGGAGAGGAGGAGTGGCATGGCCAGGAGAGTGTAGTAGGATCTCCAGGAATGATGAGGGCCCCCTGGGGCTCTGTGGTCCTAATGGTAAAGCCAGACCCATCATCCCGGCCTTGTGCTTTTTTGCAGCTACAGTCAGCTGCTCAGATGCAGGGCCCGAGGAAGTGGAGAGGCAGAATTAACTGCATTTGGGGTTTTGACTAGTGAATGTGACAGGGGAAGAGAAATGATAATAATGGGCCATGAAATCTGAACTAGATGGGAGGGAAGTGAGGATATTAGGAGAGGTCTGGACAGACAGTGGTCTGAAGAACCAAGGGATCAGAGGTCCCAGCAGAGCAAAGAAGTTTTGGAGTGGGAGCCTAGGGCAGGTGAGCCCAAAAGTGAGAGAGGCTGCAGTTAGAGAATGAGATGTTGGAAATGAGGATTTTAGAGCTGATCTGGTTTCAGTAATGACAAGATAGACTATGACCATGAGATGGGAGGATGGGATGTGGCAGAAGTGAGGAGGGGAAGGATCTGAGAGGCTCAGGGTTCAGAGTGGTTGTCGATGTGAATGTTGAGGTTGCCAAGAAGCAGACAGGAATTGAGGGAGAGAGAAGGCAGTGGGTTAGCTATAAGATCATTAATGCATTAGGGTGCATGGCTGCAAGTTGAATGCCTGAAAAGAGGAGGAGTAGTGGCAGGTGGCACCATCAGATGGCATTTTTCTTCCAGGAAATGGGCTGTTTCCTGTTTTGTGTTGTTTGCTTTTGTTTTCTAGGGGATAGAAGAAATGATCTGCAACTGGCAATGAGGGACAAAGAAGGTACTTGTGTCACTCCAGGTCCAAGTGCATGGAGTATGGGAGAAACAAAGCAAGCCACTGCTTAAGAGGGCTGCAGGGGAAGCGGTGTCCTCTGGGGGCGCTGTTTCAGTTGCAGCAAGAAGCAGGAGGGATGCAATGCAATAGTATTAACTATAGATGCCCTGCTGGGGCAACAGAACACCAGAACTTCTTCCTCTTATCTAACTGTAACTTCATACCCATTAGCAAATCTTTCCCCATCCTTCCTTCTAATGTTCTCATCATAAGAAAATGATAAATGTTTAAGGTGATGAATACACTGAATACTCTGATATGATCATTACACAATTTATACAGGTATGGAAAATGATACTATACCCCATAGTATGATTATTATGTGCCAATGAAAAACAAAATAAAGCCTACAAAAGGAGAAAGAAACGGGAGAGGGCTTTTATTGAAGCAGCTAAGAGCATAGAGGATTTAAACTGATAACAAACCAATAATTTTATAGAGCTCAAGTGCAGAGGTTTAGGGAATTGAAGAGGACTGGGAACTTGGGTCAGATTAAGGGATGTGCAAAGAAGCCATATGGGGACAAAAGTCTAGGTGTTGGTGGAAGACCCCAGAGGCTTGGGCTTTGAGTGGGAACTGAGGTTAACAGGACATAGGACATTAGGGGGATGGTGCAGCTGGCTTCTTAGGGAGGGAAGAGGAAGGTCCTCTGGAGCCCTCCATTTGTCTATTTAAAGCACCTAATAAGATACCCTGCAAATCTGCCCAAGCATCCTGGAGCTCAACCATGTAAGTATCAGCTGCAATTGCCAGGTGACCAGGGGAAGAACCAAACAGAGCCAAAGATAATCACCAGAGACAAGAGAGTCTGAAGTGAAATGTGGGTTGTCAGAAGCTGAAATCAAATTATCACTCAGGTACGTGGTGCAACACCTTGTTACTCAATGTCCACTTAGTCCATTCATTTTGGGCCGTCAGACCCTGGGCACAAAAGTACTCACTGGTGTCAGTTGGAAATCCAGGAGATAGGAAATTCTCTGATGAAGTGAGCTGTTAAACTGACTGTGGCAGAGGCCCCTCCTACTCATTCATTCATTCAACAATCATGGACAAAATGAGCCATCTTGGTTAAGGTATTCTTTGGAATTAAGTCTGCACAATGGTCTTGCGATGGGCAGAGCATTCATTAAAGTTGATGGCAATTACATCCCAGGATGTAACAGTGAGTTTTGTCAGAAGTAGAGTATAAAGGAAAGTTACTAGCAGAAACTAGGCATTAGGGCCAAACCCTGCTACATTCCCCCAGTCTTCAGTTCCTGATCAGGCAAACCACACATCCCTATTAAGGCTGGAGAGAGATTCTCATTGTCAGGATTCTGCACCAAAATGCCAGTTTGGAGACAAGCTGCCCCCAGATGTAGAACTGAGCTATAGCCTGCTTGCCATTTGGGAACCCAAGGTGCCATATCCTTTCCTGGAGCTCCCCAGACTCTGGAGACAGGGGAGGATGACTATTTCCAGGGGCTCACACATGGCTGGTCAGGAAAGGCTTCTAATGACTGACCAGGCTTGACTTTCAGGCTTTAGGACCCAGATGGAGCTGGAACTCCAGGTGAAAACATCATTTCAGGCCCTTGGTCCAGGCTGTGGCAGGTGGATGCTGCATGCTGCAGATGGAGCCCTTCCCAGATGGAGAAAACATGTTTATCAAGTAAACAAAAGTGGGAAAGTTTAGGGTGCATTTGGAAGAACGGCAGGGAGTATAGTTACATAGCCCACTAGGTCTATGAAGGACGATATAAGTCTGGATTTGATTCCAACAGCTTGGACCATGTGGCATTTCTATTTGTAATTATTACACTCTCTGATTTTCTTCCTGGTGTGAGAGGAGTACAGGTAGGGATTGGGAGAGAAAGTGTTGAGTAGGTTCAGTTTCAGCTGTGAAGTTAATTTTCAAGTCCACTGAACAGATCTCACCACAGTGCTGTTTCTTTAGTAGTGTGGTGTGCTTAGAACGGACCTAAATCACTCTTGGTGCCATGTGTACACCATTCTGAGCCAGGGCGGAGTGGGATCCCTCTTTATCCATGGCAAGGTCTGAGTGGCAGTAGATTCTTGGCTTTTTTCAGAGCCAGGGTGTCATATACTCAGGAACTATCATTAGATGGGGAGAGAAATGGCAGAGAATGTAGAAATGAAAGGAAAGGCGAAAGGAGAAGTAGGTGACTTTAAAGGTTTTCAAGCTATTTTTAGCATCAGAATTCTTTTTCTCCAGTGAAATCTTAGGCGGAAGCTGTCTTAGCACATCTGCCTTGCTATCAAGGAATACTTGAGGCTGGGTAATTTATAAAGAAAAGAGGTTTGTTTGGCTTGCGGTTCTGCATGCCGTACAGGTAGCAGGTGCCAGCAGCCACTTCCAGGGAGGGCTTCAGGCTGCTTCCACTCATGGCGGAAAGCAAAGGGGAGGGAGGCAGCGTATGCAGAGATCACATGATGAGAAAGAGAGGAAGTGAGACAGAAGTAGGGGGAAGGTGCCAGGCTTTTGTTTTGTTTTGTTTTGTTTTTTAGCAAGCAGCTCTCGTGGGAACTAATAGAGTGAGAACTCACTCATGACCTTTGGGATGGCACCATCATTCAGGAAGAATCAGCCCTTATGCACCCAAACATTTCCTACCAGACCCCACTTCCAACATGGGGGACCAAATTTCAACATGATCCTTGGAGAAGGCAAATACCCAAGCTGTATTAGAAAGCCAGTACTGAGTGGATGAAGACAGTAGCTCTGCCTCTTCCTCCAGCCTGGTAAATCCCTACTGTCACTCAGGCGGCAGCCTCGGAGGGGTCTCAGTCCATGCACAGCATTGTCAACACCCCACTGATTTTCCTCTTAGTGAACAGAGGAAAGCTCTTAGAATGTTAACCATAAAATCCTATGATTTATTCAGTCTTAAACAGAAAGGAAATTCTGACGTATGCTATAGCATGAATGAACCTTGAGGACATGCGAAGTGAAACAAACCGGTCATAAAAAGACAGATCCTGTATGATTCCACTAACATGAGGTCTAGAGTAGTCAGGTTCATAGAGACAGAAAACAGAATGGCGGTCTGTGGGGGGGAATGAAGAGCTCGTGTTAAATGGTATGAGTTTCTGTTTGGGATGATGAATGGGCTCTGGAGATGGATGGTGATGTTTGCACAACAACGTAAATAGACTTAATGCCACTGAACTGCACACCAAAAAATAATTACTGTGGTAAATTCTGTGGCATGTATATTTTCCCTTTGTAGAATAAGGCAAAATTCTACAGTTAAGAGGTGGTGAAAAATACCTGGGAGAAACAGCCACCGTATCACCTGAGGTTTTTCCTTCCAGTGACATTTTCAAAAGTGAAACCGATGCCCCAGGCAATCATCTATTTCCTGAAGATGCCCAGCCTCCTCTAAAGTTTCCAGAATAGCCTGGTTGAACATAAAAACAGAGAAAGCTCTAAGTACCTTGTGGAAAGAGACCCATGAGCACCAAAGTTCATCCATTTGTTCTCTGCATTCTGCCTCGTGGTTCGTCCTCCTGAACCAAGCCATACCCAGACTCTACAAGTGGCCCATTTAGTGACCCCTGGGATTAACCTCCATGTTTCCATCTTAACTTGGGTTAAAGACATTTTTTAAAAAGGTAGGAAGAAAGTGACTGATAGGGGGGATATGAAAAATATATGGTGTCTAAGCTTGAGTTCTTCAAAAAATACTACCTGAGGCCAGAGTTAACATGCAACTCTCTTATTAGGCATTATCCTACCAGGATGCAGGAAAGAGCAAAGGGAAAGATGGAGAGCCACTAGCAGGATGCACTACCAATCAACCTCTACTGACTGCTCCATCACATGGGGCCATCTTTTCAGAGGCTATAAGACATAACTCAGAGCAATGGGTCCAGAAGACAGAAAGCGAGGAAGAATTCACCCTTTGGCTCTTGTTCCCTGTTGGTCATAAATTGTTCTACAGAGTGTCCCCCACACTTTAGGTTGAGCATGTGTGGTTGAACATGACCTTGTGGGTCATGCAACATCTCATGTCTCAGCATCAATGGGAAGGAGACACAGGGCATAGGCCCCAAGCATGAGTGAGCTACCGTATGGCTGTGCTGACTGGAGTTGGTCACAGCCTGTGCAGAGCTGGTCACCACATGGTGACTGGTCCAGAAAGAGGCCAAAGACACAGGTTAGCAACAAAGTTGTTTTTTTTCCCCAGTGAAATCTTAGGCAGAAGCTATCATCTTAGTACCTTTGCATTGCTATGAAGGAATACCTGAGGCTGGGTGACTTATAAAGAGACGGGTTTGCTTGGCTCATGGTTATGCAGGTAGAAGATACCAGAGGTAGGTGAAACCAAGGCATCCGAAGTGATGTGGGAAAGGTGTGTGGTACACACTGGGAAAGACGATCGACTACAGAGGAGCAAGTTCACACTCAAAGAAGTTCTAGGCCTCAAACTGCCATGAAGATCAGAGGAGGGAGAGGTCACTTAGGCCTGGGTGATGACGAGGGAAGGTTTCCAGAAGAGGAAAGAGAAGTGGTCCAGCCTGCGTCATGTGCCAGACACTTATTACGTGTGTCGAGGGATTTGAAGTAGGCCCCAAAGCATGAAGAGAATTTTGGCAGATTGTCTTCTTTATTAAACCAAACGTGCGTGTAATTTTGTTGTCAGTATTCATTTGTTTTGTGAAAGCCTTTTTTCATAAAGTATAAGCCACAATAAAACTCAGCTCAGTCCAGATTGACTTATCAGGTGTTCCAGTTCAGTGAAATCTGAATTACATGTGCACTTGCTGCTT
This sequence comes from Aotus nancymaae, assembly GCF_030222135.1. Taxonomy (NCBI): domain Eukaryota; kingdom Metazoa; phylum Chordata; class Mammalia; order Primates; family Aotidae; genus Aotus; species Aotus nancymaae. The sequence goes on along the minus strand of NW_026988445.1, from coordinate 18,480,686 downwards.
GGTCATCAGGATGCGGGGGAGCTCAGGGGACCAGCGGGGTGATGGTGGTGACTGAGCCAGGTGGAGCTGGGCTGGAAAGAAATCACCAGGGAGGAGAATGCTGAGCTGTGTCCAAATAGAGAAGGATGGGGATTGGCAGAGAGAAGCTTGGGGAACAGCCATTTGACATGGAGAAAATGCCCCTGAAAAGAGGTGATGCTACAAATCCTCTTCTGGCAAGGGTAACTAGTCATTTTCTCTTAAAAATGACTCTTCAGGGAATCTTCAGGTAGAGTGATTGGTAAACTAGAAACCAGATGAATAACAACATTTCAGGCCAAGCAAGTTTATTTCAGTGTCATGCTTGTCCTCTTTGGCACCCAACATGCCTGTCAGTGGCTCCCAGCTCCTCTTTCTCCATCTCAGGGAGAGACTCCAGGGAGCTTATGAGCTAGAAGCAATGCAAATTGACTAGCCGTTTGAGTTTCTCAAAGGAACCTCAAGCCTAAACTCAGGCCAGATTCATTCCACAGCACACTAAGGAAATTAGACACACCAGCATTATGTATGTACAGTCCTTAGTGAGAAGTGAGACTCCAGGGTCCCAGGAACCAGCCATGTCTAGGCCCAAGGGAGTGAGAAGAGCAACCACTGAGTTTGTCTCTGGACAAAGTTGTGAAGAAGGCAGGGCTCATTCTGGTGATCCCTTGACCACTTTGCTGAGTCTCCTCCTAGCCTGACCAACCATCCCCATATAGCAGGGACTTTCCTGGATTTAGCACCGAAAGTTCCGCTTTCCAGGAACCCCTCAGATCCAGGAAAACCAAGACAGTTGGCCACCCTCCCTCCTGAATTCCAGAAGCCCTCTTTCTGTGAGCTCAGAAATGTTCTCTACCCAAGTGTCTCGGAGCCCTGCCTGGCAGAACTTTTGCTCTGGACGTTTTGACAATGCCTGCCTCTATCAAAACACACCTGTCTTCTATGCCATTTAAAAAAGATGTCCCCAAATCCAATAAAAATATGGCTCACAAACCCTAGTACCAACAAAGCTAAGGAGGTAATAATGTAAGTGGGTAGAGTGGTCAAGTTGTTTCTTCAAAGCACTTTACGTTGTGTTCTTTCAACATTCTCTGTTTGCATTTTAAGTTTGTATGACTGCTTGTCACTTTCTACAAGGTGATGTCTCCCTCACCTTCAGTGCGATAAACAGTGCATATGCAGGGATAGAGAGCAGACACGTGAGCTCTGTGTTGGAGAGGTGGCAGAGAGGAGTGGGAACTACCCTAGTGGAGAATTCCGTCCTGTGGACAGGGGCTCCTGCAGCCCAGCACCTGCCATTGTTGCGTGTAGGAGCATGCACTGGGGTGACCAGATTTGCTGATTCTTTGAGGTCAGCTGGAATTTGAAAATGTATGTGAAATCTGCTTTGAAGCGATAATGCACAATTTAATATATGTATTTTAATTTTTATGTATTTATTTATTTTGAGACAGAGTTTCGCTCTCATCGCCCAGGCTGGAGTACAATGGTGCGATCTTGGCTCTTTATAACCTCCACCTCCTGGGTTCAAGTAATTCTTCTGCCTCAGCCTCCTAAGTGGCTGGGATTGCAGGCTCCCACCACCATGCTCAGCTAATTTTTTGTATTTTTAGTAGAGATGGGGTTTCTCCATGTTGGACAGGCTGGTCTCGAACTCCTGACCTCAGGTAATCCACCCACCTCGGCCTCCCAAAGTGCTGAGATTACAGGCTTGAGCCACCATGCCTAGCCTGGATATATATATATTTTAAAAACACACGACATGGCTCAACTCTGTGGGGGAAAACCAAAAAATGTCCATGGGTCACACTTAGGTCACAGGCTGCCCGTTTATATCATGTGGATTAAATTTCACGGCAATTATTAAATTTTCCTCTCTCCCCAATCCCTAAATTGTGATACTGACATCTGGACATTTTAAGTCCTGTCTACAGACACCTGCTGGTTTTCAGATAGGGTTCCCATGGCAATCTTGAGGAGGCAAAGCTGCAGCCCTCAGGCTACCTCGGGCTCTCCCCGCATTGCTGCTTCCACCAGGCATGCCGGCTTACGCCTGCATCCCCAGAGCAAGCCTCCTCTTTCATCCCTCCATTCCTTCAATAGCTATCAAAGGAACAAAAGAGTGAGCAATGAGCTAACCATCTTCTCCGGCTGGGGAAGCCATCACTAACCATCCCATCTCCCCGCTGCTAATGATTCTCAAGAGCAATGTCATGGAGTGGGGCCCAGCCTACCTGAGATGAGAACCAGCCTCCTCTTAGTGAACAGACGGCGGCATGTTTCTAGGGTAATGGCCCAGCGAGCTACCTCAACAGGCTGGAGGAGAGACATGATTTGAGGACACAGCTATTAACATAGGGTTGGGGAGGCAGTCTTATCCGCATATTTAAAAATGTTGGCGAAGGCCAGGAAAAGAGGAAGGGGGCAAAAAGAAAACTCTGCACTTAAATATAGTCAAAAGAATTCCTTGTTGAAACAATCTACAGTTAATGAAGATGATATCTCCTCTAGCAAAAATAGTAGTGACAATAATAATAAAATCTCAGTGTGGGATTGCTCAGCTAACAGGCCAACGTGATAGGCTAAACACCTGCAGATGCTTTGTAAAAAATAATAATTAAAAACTCATTTCAAAGATATTATCATAAAAGAAAGGATTATCTTATTAGGCTGTGTTGACCGAGATCCGATATTTTATTCATGGGAGCCAGCAGTTACATCATGATAGCTAATGAGTTAGATCTGAGAAGCAGGGATCTGCTCTCTGTGGTTGTTAATCCATTCCTATATCTGCACATCACTTTTGTTCTTAAGAGGCTAAAACCTTCTGCCAACATTATCTTACTGGTCTGGAAAAGATGACCCTGTTGTGCAGCAGGCTGGCATAGAAGACAGAGCCCTTCCTTTATGTATTTAGGGAAACAAGGCACAGAGACTCTCCTTCCAGTGGCAAGCTCCAGCAAGCACAGGCAGCAACCTGGGTATCTTCTCGGAGATTCGCAGTCCACTCAGTCCTGCCGGCTGCCATTCTAGGAGCGGTAGCCTGCTTATTCCCAAGAATAGACTGGATGGCCACCCGTCATTTTGTCAGGCTTCGCCTTACATTTAACTTTCCATAGTCAATCTCCATTGAACACATCAGAGTCTTTCCATAGAAGTTATTACAGAAAATTCATTCCTGACAAACTTGATCCTCTCTTGGTATTTTTTAAATGCGATATAATTCTCTCACTTGCAAACAGCCTAATGTGTCTGTCGTATCTGTGACAGGTGATGGCCTGAGTGGATCAAATATTCCAAGATCTATTGAATTCAGTGCATGTTTCTGTATGAATAGTTTTGCATTTTATGGTACAATGACTGGAAAATTGAGCAACTGATAAATTGGACATCAGATGAATAACAATACGTTGGGTCAAGCAACCCCAATTTTATGTTGGTTTCCTTCACTAAGACCCAGTTTGAGAATGGACCTGTAAGGCCTTGGGCTCTGTTTTAATCTGGAATAGGTCTTGGAAATGAATTTGGTTTTATTTCTCGTCTAGTGTGCAGGCTTGGGTGTGCATTCGCGTACATACCACACACAGCCCACAGACACGACACATATACACAAACAACATACACATACCATACAACAACACATACATCACATATAAACACAACACACAACACACATACACAAACAAAAACAATGCATACATACCACATGCGTGGACTAAAACTTCTGTCCACCGGGAGGAACTGCTTGCTGTCTTTCCAGGAAAGGCATGTGTCCTCTTAAGGCATTCCAGTTGATTAAAGCCCACCCAAGATAATCTCCCTAATTTAAAGTCAACTAATTAAAGACTTTAAGTATATCTGCAAAGTTCCTTCACAGAAACACCTAGGAGAAGGTGTGTGCGTGTTACAGAATGCCTGCGGCTTCCCTTCCACCTCTTATGAGAGAGTGTCTGGTATGGCCCACCCTTCCCACATATTAGAAATGAAATTCTGGGGAATGTGCCCTAGTCTAGCTGAGTTGACAAACCACAAATCATCACAACAGCATAACACACACTCATACACACACACACACACACACAATGAAACAAGAAATAGCACAAGCAATGGGACAACCAAATAAATGGAGCCTAGGATAGACGAGTGTGTGCGTGCACACATGTGCATTTGTGGTCCAGTTTCCTTGGGCCCTTGATGGACCAGTGGTCCCCTCCGTCTGTGACTGAGGTGAGGGACAGAAATGCTGCTGCTCTGGCCACTCTCAAAAGACAAAAGTTGCCCCCTGAATTCCAGCTTGACCATATGGGATCCTTGCTTATAGGTAGCAGATGGTTGTCATTTTGTACAACAATCAATAAAACATGTAGTCGACTATATTGAAAATGTCCACAATGGCCCCACTTGGCTTGGTCTGACCAACCAAGCATGAGTTTTCAAGAAAACGGAGTCTCTTTTTGGTTAGCGCATGTTCACCTTGATTTTTTTGTCAGGCCAGAGGTAGACTGCTTTTCTTCTGTTAATAGAAGGCAAGGGCTGTTGAAACGCAGCTCATGCTGAAACTCGCATCTGAAGACCAACACTGACTTTCAGGTATTTCATGGTGCGAGGCTCCTATTGCATGATTGAAGGGACATGGCACCACTACATTCCTTGAATGAGTAAATCTATCGGGTCACGGATCGCAAATAAAACAGCCAAGAAAAGGGAGGGGTCGGGGAAAGGAACATGGCTTCTTGGGATAATTATTCTCTGCAGGCATTGAGTATTCTTAGTGAGATGGTATGGTGGGCATTACTGCTCTGCCTACTCTGGACTTTTTGAAGCTCACCCTAACCTAATTAAGTGTCTTTGCCCTTAGGCCTGGCACATTCACTAGATGAGGCAACAGCTGCAACACTGCCAGAAGCCCCAGGAAGGGCAAAATATTTGCTGGTTGCTGCTATTTTCAGCCTTGCCAGAATCAACAAGGATGGGCTTAGTCATTATGGGCTCAGTCATTATGGGCTCATTTTAAAAATGTACCCTGAGAGATGCTGGTGTGCTCCTCCTGAGAAGCACACATCAATCCTGTGGCTCCAAAGCAGTGGGATGGGCTTGTTAACGAGCTCATGTGGGAGAAGGTGTTGGAAACTGATCTATTCCAACTCAGACACTGAGGTGTGGAGAGGTTGCATATTTGGTCCTGTTTGGGTAAAGTAGACAAAGCAATGCCCTCTGCTTTCAATGTACATAGGTCCCACCTGTAGGAATTCATTTAAGTGCAGGTTTCAGGGGCACACCCAGAGATTTTGACTTAAGTTCTAGGGGACATAGGAATATCCTTTTTTTTTTATTGAGACAGAGTCTCACTGTGTCACCAGGCTGGAGTGCAGTGGCGTGATTTTGGCTCACTGCAACCTCTGCCTCCCAGGTTCAAGCGATTCTTCTGCCTCAGCTTCCTGAATAGCTGGCATTGCAGGCACCCGCCACCACACCCAGCTAATTTTTGTATTTTTAGTAGAGGCGGGGCTTCACCATGTTGGCCAGGCTGGTCTCGACCTCTTGACCTCAGGTGATCTGCCTGCCTCTGCCTCCCAAAGTGCTGCGATTACAGGTGTGAGCCACAGCACCCCACCAGAATATACATTTTTATAAGTATTTTACAATGTGATTCCAATGAAGATGGTTTTAAGAGGCACTAGTGTAAAGAAGAGAGTTTAGAATATGAGAGCTGAACATAATCTAGAAAAGTTGTTTTAATTTTATATATAGTTTTAAAATTTAGCAAGAGGGGGCAGGACCCATGGAAGCAAGGTACAAGATCTTATTGAAAGACACAAAACCAGAGCCAAATGAACCCGGAGGTTTACCTTGTGCTGAGTGAGAGAACTTACCATTAAAAAAAAAAAACTCCCTTAATGAGTGTGTATTTTCAAGGCAATCTTGATCAGAATTCCAATGCATTTGGTGTTTTCTGGAACTAGTTTGGAGGGGTGGGGAACAAACCTTACCAGCTAAAACTATAATAACCCTAATCAAAATAGTGAGGGGTTGGCAAAGAAATGGATGGTTAGATCAATGAACTAGAACAGGAAGACCAAGAATATATGATAAATGTGAATTTATTTTCAGTGAGAGAAAAGATTTTGTTTACCTGTCAGGAATAAAATACAGTAGATTTCAACTTCATTCCATGTGCAAAAACAAACCTAAGATGAATTAAAGATATAAACGTAGCAATCAAGCAATAAAAATATCAGAAAATGTAGGCAAATGTTTGTATAACCCTGGGATGAGTGAAACATTCTTACCCAAGACAGGAAATTCAAGACTCATAAAGAAAATATATGAATTTAAAATATTTTGTATAATGAAGGATATCATAGATAAAGCCAAAAATCAAATAGTAGGAAAAATTACTGAACACACATGGCAACCAAAGAGTTAATATTCTTCATAGTCAAAGACTTTTAAATATTGATGCAAAAAATGCAAATAGTGCAATAAAAATAGGCAAACTTTTAAAAAACTAGTAGGTACAATTTAAAATTTGTTATAATGTCCATCACTGATTAAGGTTGTGGAAAAATTAGCACCTGCTTACATTGGTAAAAGAAGTGCAAACTTTGGCTCCTTGGCAGTATTTGTTATAGAAATAACAGTGCCAAAAGACAAAAGAAGAATAGCTAGATGCTTATTGCAACTTTATATATTGAGTTTCAAGAAAGAAAGAGGAAGTAGGGAGATGGGGAAGAAAGTGAGAACTACAAATAAAATCTTAAGCCCCCCAACCAACTGGACAGACCCTCTCTTGGCCAAGGGGACCCCAGAGAAACCTTAAAAACATGATAAGGTAGGAGGTCAGACATGCTTTGTTAACCCCCTTTCCTTTGGCAGTTTAGCCACAACTGACCAGCATTAATGTTAAAATAGAGATCACAGGACTGACAGAATGAACTCTTGTGGCATAACTTCTGTCTCGCCTTTCCTCCTTCACACTGTTTGATCATGGTCTCTGCCGGAGGCTACACTTCCCAGCCTGTCAGGACAGCCACCTTGCAGGCTCTATGCCTTTATAAGAAATAAAGTCCCCTTTCTAAATATATAAATTGTGTAATTTTTCAGTTGACAGAAGGAATGAAAAAAAGGAGGGAAAGTAAAATGTACATACACACATACAAGGAAAGAAAAAGAAAAAGAAACAAGTGGAATATTCCTCAAGAAGAAAATGGTTGAATTAATTATGTTACATCCAAATAATGGCTGTTGTGCAGATTCTGAAAATAGATCTGTATACATTAACCAAGAGGAATATCCATGATATATGTTAACTGAAAAAAGAACAGTTTCATATTGTGCATGTGGAATACATTTCACTTTGGGCAAAAGAGATAGAAAAAGAAAGAGGAAGGGAGAAAAAGGACAGGGTCAGAGGGAGATTTATACACACACCATTGTGAAAGGGTGAAATTGAAGGGGAAACAGGTGAGATTAATAACCATTTACTTGGGTAACTTTATAGGCCCCATGTAGTAAGATACTTTTGTCAAATTATAACATGGTTAAACAAGGCAGACCAGGATGGAGAGGGGCCTGAAGCCATGGGGTCTTCTCCATAAGATGTGTGAGAATGGAGAGAGAGAATACAAGGAGAACATGAAATAAACACTCAGTCTTAGATAGGCATCAAGTAACTACAAGTTTCACCTGGTGAAGAGATGATAATTACAGCTTCAAACATGAGAAGAGACTGTGTTAGAATCTGTCCTCTGTCAACGTTGAGTGGTGGCTGCTGGAAAGTAGGTGGCAGGTGGAAAAAAAGAAATAATTTCCAAACCCATGGAGAGCTCCCGTCATGTGCCTCAGTCTCCCGAACAGAGCTTCTCAGGCTGTAGCCTGGGAGGCAGGACCAGCCTGTTTCTAGGGCTCCAAGTCAAGTGTCACATTCAGGTTACAAGTCAAAATTAGTTGGCCAATTGGAAGGTGGATCAAAGATTTCTCCCATATTTACCCATTCCGCTTGTAATCAATCAGGGTCAAGAAAGGAGAATTAGGAGGATTCACCAGTGGTTTCATGGCAAGATTTTGTGACACTTCAAATGGTAATTTTTATTGATGGTAATCTAGTTAACATAAACTGTACCATGGTAGATGTCGGAACCACAGTCTTAACATGCACGGGCTTTATTATCAAAAGTCCAAAAGAATTTTATTAATTGGGTGAGTTTGTAACCAAAAGGCTCATGAAAGCATAGCCTGAGAAAGTCTGGGGGGTGTTTATTTCCCACAGTAGGAAAGCACTAGAGAAGCAGTGTGGTTACGGGTGACTGACGTGTCTCTGTCGTGTGGATCTGCCTCATCTTCTTTAGAAGCTGGAAAACATAACACAGCGAGGTAGAGAGGGAAAAGGGGCAATTTTTAGGATCAGTTCAAGCACTGGCTCTGCAGTAGGTTCGGGAGTCACAATGAGTGAGTTGTCTACCTCTCCAAGCCTCAGTTTCCTTATCTGCAAAACAGGAGCGATGCTAGATTATGAGGAAGAAAGGAGACAACAAACGCATCAAATTCCTAGGCCATAAATAGGCACTTACTAACACTGGTTCCCTCCTACTCTCTTTTTTTATAGTACATTCCTGCCCACCACTATTTTCTCAGGAAATCAAAGTGGAAGATTACAATTGCTCTGCCCGACCCCAATCTACTCTTCGCTGCGTGCTTCTTGTTGTCCTTGTGTGAGCCGGGCCTCTTCAGGGGAGCGGTGATGCGGTGCAAAAGGAACACATGCGTGCATTGCTGATGTACATTCTGTGGGAGAGACAGACGTGAGGCTATCTTTGAATTTCCATGGCTTTTATAATTGGGGTAGTCATACATCATTTACACTCACATAAAGATCCTGTTTTTAGTTTAGAAAGGGTTGTTTTAACATTTTTTTCCATCATTACACAAGTAAAGCATATTTTTGGTTGAAAAATTTTGAACTACCAAAAAGCTGATAGGAGGAAATAAAACCCACCTATAATTATACCAGCTAGAGAGAACTGCTTTTAATGTTTAGGTAGGCATCATTTGAGATCTATATTTATAGACAGAAATACAGATAGACACTTAAATAGGTATCTAGGCATATAAATAGGTTTATAATAATATCTGCAGTGGATCAAAATAGATAAATAGTATATTAAAGTATCCAATGGGTAATTTAAATGGATATATAATAATAAATATATTTTATTTAAAATATAAATATGTATCTAATAGTTATATTATACCTAACTAGGTATATAAAGATGTCTGCTGTAGAAATATACGTGTACTATTTGAAATGCATGCTGATTTAAAATTACTGCACAAAGAAAGTGCAGACAACTCTGCCTCTGGGAAAATGTAGGCTTAATGATACACGCACCTATTCTCTCTCCATTCAGTGCCTAATGTGGGTGATGACTGTGAATAAGGACATAACTGAAATATCACTGTATGGTCTTTCAGAGGCCTGAGGAAGTAGGATTCTGAGCAACAGTTTATGGTCTTCTTATTGCAGGTCTGTAAGAAACAACTTCCTTCCTGGCTCTGTAGACTCTCTAGAAGAAAGAGCAAAATTTCTGTGTTTCCTACGTGTGTTTGAGAGCACATGACAGCCCAAGAGGAGATGTGAAGAATACCATGGAGAGTGCCAGGGGCCCATCTGCCTCCAAGCATGTTGAGATGTTTGACAGCAAGGAATAAGCATTGACAAGACGGATAGACAGATAAAATACCATGACAACATGGAGCAGGTCCTGTGCACTGGATAAAGACACTGTCATTGATAAATAAGACCGCCTGGTTCATGGAGTCCCTCAGAGCCTAACCACAAAGATGGACCTTGGAGACCAGAATAATTAAGTGTCCATTTTTTGTGACTAATGAGAAGATGGCATATGGGCATATATCCTGTGGGATGAATATTTTATATACTTAACCTTATTAAAACAGCTTGGGTGAGTAGATTTCTTCAGGCAGTTTTAAAGCATTATGCTATCTCCAGGAAAGCAAACATCTTCTGGCTATCGTGTGAGCAGATGGGAAGTGCTGAGAAAATCTGGAGATCAGACTCTTTGGCAACCATAGCACCCTATTAAATTGGTTTATACGATGATGGATACCCACAATAAACTAACAAGGTGGTTTCTGAAGTTGCCAAAATTTTCTCTTTTTTTGTATTTCAATTATAAAGGAGTAAAAATAATCTGTACATTTGTCTTTGGGTATATACTATAAAGGTGAGAGAAAAGATAAGGGAACTTAAAGACTTTCTTAATGCTAAGGCCACCTTTGCCCAGATTACAAGTACCCCTTTTATCAGCCCTTTACCTAGCCATTTACTGCTAGCTCATACTCAAAAAGGTTGTGATATATCCAGTATCCAACTTCAGAAACCGGTCGACCATTTAACTCTTATATTAATTATAAGAACAGAACCATGTCATTCTGTACCTTCTTAAATATAGAAATTGATTTGGCACAAAATTTGTCCATGTTTAGAACTTAATTCAGGTAGATTTCTAATGTTTATCTAACTGCTGGAGGTCAAAGATATCAGAAGTTGCTATTAAGATCTAACATAATCAATACCATTCTATTCCATTACAAAGCCAAACTTTGATGGAAGCCAAGCCCTGTTCAAGACATTTTACCGAGTAGACAACTTCAAATCAGTCCATCGATTGTTCTACCTTTAAAGCAAGTCATTAATTTAACTTGACTGATCCTCCCAAGTGATCATTTATATTGAAATGAGCTGTTTGGGAGGGTGATGTGAACACAACGTAAAAGCCTTCACAAAGAGTAGGGTCGTGTTGTTGTTGTTGTTGTTTGCTTGGTTGGTGTCGTTTTGTTTTGTTTTTGAGACAGGGTTTCACTCTGTCCCTCAGGCTGAGTGCAGTGGCACAATCACAGCTCACAGCAGCCTCGACCTCCTGGGCACAACCAATCCTCCCACCTCAGCCTCCGAAGTAGCTGGGACTACAGGCATATGTCACCACGCCTGGATAATTTTTAATTTTTTTTTTTTTAACACTTTCTCACTCTGGTTGCCCAGGCTTGAGTGCCTCACCATAGCTTCAACCTCCTGGGCTCAGGTGATTATCCCACCTCAACCTCTCAAGTGGCTGAGATTACAGGCATACATCACCATGCTTGGCTAATTTTTTGTATTTTTGTTAGAGATGGGGTTTATCTATTTTGCCCAGGGTAGTCTAAAACTCCTGGACTCATTCAGTCTGCCCACCTCAGCCTCCCAGAGTGCTGAAATTATAGGTGTGTGCAACTACACGCGGCCTAATAGCATTTTTAGAGGCCCCAGGGTTGCTTCCTAAATGATTGTGATCTTACTACATGTTATATACAACTTAGCAAAGCACGAACTCTCAGTTCTACTCCAGCTTCACAGAGCGCCAAGAAGGAAATTGTTGCTAAAACATTTGCAAACGAAAGTTTAAAAGACCATACAGTGTTGTTAAAATCCAATTCTCACTATTTCTCAGCAATGAAACTCTGACCCTTCTACAGGTCTGGCCAATGCAAAGAATCTGCATTCAACGTGAAGAGAACAGGATTCTTGTGCTACTGGAAATCTTAAACATTAAACAATTATAAATTAAACAGAGATTAGGCTTTTTGGAACAATAACATTCTTACATAGAAAATTCTTTGATAGGCCATCTAGGTGTATTTACTAAGCCTATATTTACCAAATATGTATGTTGTCGCTCTTGCTGCTACTTTGACCTGATGTGGTAACCCCATTTCTCTAACCCAGCTTCCCTCCTGGGCCTTACTTCTAGGTTCTGGTCTAGGATCCCAGCACGCTGCTGATTCTACTTCTATCATCTCTGTCCCCTTCCTGGGACAAGAGTCCTGCAGCCTATTGACAGATGTCCAGTATACCGAGTATCGTTCAAGAAGCCTGTGTACTGCACACTCCAGAGTACCCTCCCTTTGCGAGAACTTATTAGAAGACATTATTGTGCCTTTTTGTTGCCATTTTGAACCCTTTGCTCACACTGAGCATGATGGCTGAACGGACTGGACATTTGCTTTCCTGTCATACCATGATTTCACAGCAATTTCAGCTGGTCCCACTCATCCGGGTGCCCAGGTGGGTCTGGTTTTAGGACTTGGCCATTTCTCACTTTCCAAAAATATTTTAGAAATTACTAAAATGTCACTGGGAGTAAGAGTTGCCAGGTTTGGTAGATAAAAGTACAGGATGCCCACTTAAATTTGAATTTCAGATAATCAATAAGGTTTTAATATAAGTACATCCCATACCATTCTAAAAAGTTCTTCATTGTTTATGTAAAATACAAATTTACTCAGGTGTCCTGCGATTGACTGGGCAGCTCTATTTGAAATGCCATGTTTTGTTCACAGATGCCTTTTGAAGATTGCAGCCTCTGGGGTCTGTTTTATTACTAAAAGCTTAATGCTTGGGACCGTTCGCTCCACCATCCTGCTCATGCCTCCTCCGGGAAGAACGTAGTTGTCTCTGCCCAGCAGCCACCTCTATGCTGTGGAGAAATCCTGCTCTTCAAAGCTTTTCTTGCTATTGCATATGTGGAGTTCTTTGATGTTGATAAGACTCAAGTTCTTTGCAGGAACCACTGTCTACTGTAGTTTGAAGTTTCTTAAGGATTCCCTCTTCTCAAGGAATTCTAACAAACAGTATCCAGCCTTCTGTGCTCGCTTTCTGGGCTTCAGGGTGTTGAGAAAAGCAGTGCTTAGCTCTCTTTCTCACTTTGGACAGAACGTGAACATTCCTCGGTCACTCAGTCTGAAACCTCCCTTCCCCTTCTCTCTTGTGTTTAATATTCTCTAGCCCCTTTTCCACAGACCTCGTCTCTGTTCGGTCCCAGTCAGTCCTACAAACAATTGCATTTGTTGCTCTATTTCTCCCAAGTCTTTCTAATTCTCAACTCTTTCTGAAATTGCGATTACCTGGGGAGGTTTGAGAAAATAGCTATGCCTGGTCCATGTCCCCAAAGACGCTGTTTAATTGGTGTAGAGTAGCCGCAGGCGTGGATAGCTGTAAAGGCTCTCCAGGTGATTCTACTTCCAGGCAGTGGAGTCTGGCCCCTGCTTTAGGGCTTTCCTTCAGGACCCAGGCGCAGTTCAGTCCAGGTGTGGGGGCAGCAGGCTGACTTGGTGCATTCAGGGGCCACGTTCACCCCAGAACATCATCATCCTTCCCCAGTGCCATTGCAAGTGATTTCCTACAATATCGTCAAATGTCCTCAAATCCTTCCCAACAGAACAAAAGCAGAACATTATAAAATTACAGTGCTTTGGGATTTTTTCTGTAAATCTCATTGTAATTTGGGTACAATTGTTCAAATATTTTGTATGAGCTAAACAATCCGTATCTCCATCCCCAGTTTAAGACTGGGCTTACGTATTCAGTACAGAACATGAAATACATAATTGTATAGTAATCATTTTATTCTCAACTATATTCAATGGCATGTTAAGATAAAATCTTTATAGCTCAATTCACAGTCCCTGATCGTACTTATTCTCTGTTTCGCCCTCCCTCCCTCACTCTCACACTCTTTCTGCCATTTATAAATACTTCCCTTCAAAATGGTTTGAAAGAAAATTTCTGGAGTGATAACTTGCTCCTACCCCTACTGTTCTCTTGTCTTCTTGCTAACTATGATTTAACATCATTCTCTTTCTCCCTATCTGCTTTTATTTTTCAGTTAAAAAGGGTCCAGTCTTCTTCACTGTACAAATCACCACCCCTTCTGTCTCTGAGGCTGAAGAATTTCTGGGCAGTTGGCTTCTGTATAATCATGCTCCTTTTTTTCTTTTTAAGATGGAGCCTCACCCTTTTGCCCAGGCTGGAGTGCAATGGCACAATTTCAGCTCACCACAACCTCCACTTCACAGGTTCAAGCGAGTCTCCTGCCTCAGCCTCCCAAGTAGCTGGGATTACAGGCATGCTCCACCACACCTGGCTAATTTTTTTTTTGTATCTTTAGTAGAGACGGGGTTTCACCATGTTAACCAGGCTGGTCTCCAACTCCTGACCTTGTGATCCATCCACCTTGGCCACCCAAATTGCTGGGATTACAGGCATGAGCCACCACACTGGCCTAATCCTGCTCTTCAATACCAAATGTTGGGTAGATAGTTGTGGAGGGAGGGAAGGAAAGGAGAAGAGAAGAGAGATGGGAAAGGAGAGGAGAGGAGAGGAGGGGAAGGAAGGGGAGGGGAAGGAAGAAGAAGGAAAGAAAGAGAAGCTCACTTAGCAAAACCTGAATATAAGTAATATGCAGTAAAATAAAACTCAGTTTTAAATTATTTCTATTTCAATTGTCCTAGAATTTAAGCATTCTCCAGAAATATATTTTCACTTAGATACACAGAACTATCCATGTCACATAGTTGAAAGGTTAAGAACCTTCATTCATCGCATTAGGGAAGGTAATGAGTCTTCAGGTAAATTAGACAAAGCTAAAATGCTTACACACCACCCATAGTCTTTGCCATACAAGTGTGAATTCAAACCGGAAATGGCTATCATTATACACCTGCGTTCACAGGTCAATATATGGCACACAATAGATACTCAGTGATTCTGAAGAAGAAACACTAATTTATCTCGCCTTTGTTGTTTCTTCTAATCCACCTGCTTACTGCTCAAGAACATTCCTCCAAGAATTGTCACTTTCTTACCTCTGATATTTTAACTTAAATCCTTAGAGTGTTTGTTGGATTCTCTATGCACTGTTTCTTCCTCTCCGATTTTTCTTTAGAGAATGCTTTCTGCATCATTGCATGTAGTCCTATTAACCAAGGATTTCTGCTCTTTTCCAACCAAGTGCAAGATATGATGTATTTTCCTGAGAATTTAGAATTAGAGAGGGGTAAAGTCATCCAGTTATTCCGCCCACTCCAACCCCTACATCCCATCCCAAGATCTTGAAGCAAAGTTTATTTTATGCTATCTCTGGTGAGCTAGCTGGTCCACGGTCTACCTTGTTGCTCTTATTTATTTATGTATGTAGTTATTTATTTTGAGACAGAGTCTCACTCTCTTGCCCAGGCTGGAGTGCGGTGGCATGTGATCTTGGTTCGCTGCAACCTCCACCTCCTGGGTTCAAGCGATTCTCCTGCCTCAGCCTCCTGAGTAGCTGGGATTATAGGCATGTGCCACCATGCCTGGCTAATTTTTGCATTTTTAGTAGAGATGGGGTTTCACCATATTGGCCAGGCTGGTCTTGAACTCCTGACCTCAAGTGATCCACCCACCTTGGCCTCTCAAAGTGCAAGGATTACAGGTGTGAGCCACTATATCCAGCACTGTTGATCTTAATTAAAGAGGAGCTATTGTTTTCCACAGCTCCCTTAGGTTTGAACTTCCCTAACTTGTTTCAGAAAGTCGGTTCCTTTGGAAAGCTCTGGAGCACTCTTCCAATTGACTGCGTCTCCTCCTAGCAAAACATCTGAGCCACTATTCTGTGTGCTGGATGGGAGACAGCCTCTGGTCTCCTCAGCTTTCTTCTCCTGATGTTCAGTCTCCACTTTATTATCAAGTTGGGATGAGGCAAAAAGGACCCCAGTATTTTCAGCCTTCCCTGACTTGGGAAGAGCCTCCATCTCCTGAGGATTGACTAGATAGAGGAAGGTAGACTCTGACCTCTCAAGGGAATGAGAATTTAGGCTTTCATCAGGAACGTAGCCTCTTCAACTTGAGGTTGGAGAGAATGAGATATGATGGCAGCCTGCCCCTTCCAGTGAGATACAGTGATCCTTAACTGGAGCTGAGGGTATAGGAAGCCCTGCCTTCTTGGTCCCAACCTGCCTGGAGCACAGCTTATGTCAAACCAACCAAGCTGAGCAGGAGGTGAAGGGAGAGACAGGGAGCAGGTGGTTGTGGCTCAGATACCACAAACATTAATTGTACTTTTCTTACTGAGTTTTAGTAGATTTTCCTGGACAATTATTCTTCATTTGCTGTTTATACCATTAGGAAAATTTTCAGTGATTCTAAATAGTTGTTTGTTTTATCTAGTTTTCACTAGTTTTGCTTTTTTTCACTGGGGAGTGGGCCCAAGTTGCTTCTTACTCTGCCCCATCTTCCTGCTGAGACGTTTCATAAGAAGCTTGATTAAGGGCTTATCCATAAAGTTCACAGGTTTGGGAGTCAAATGCATCTTGGGTTGGATTCCAAACTCTGCCACTGACTAGATGTGTGACTCTGAGGAGTCACATTCTCTAAGCCTTGGTTCATCATATATAAATGGTGCTAATATAAATAGTTTTTTCGAAGAGCAATCCAGTAACAGAATCAAGTGCGTAATGCAGTGCCTGGCACAGCCTGAACCCTTAATACACATCAGCTGTTATTTGTTTAAATCCTATAAGAAATGAGGAGCCACTGAAAGCAAAGTTTAAACCGGATGGTGTTTTGAGGAGACCCACATTGTAGAATGATCCTTTTCCGGGGCAGGTCAAGTGATTAGGAAACTTGCAGTAGTGCAGAGGAAAAATAATGAAGGACCAAAACAAAGCACAAAAGCTAGGAAGTGATGAGTGGAAACTGCAAAAGGAGCTGTGGGGAGGCGGGGTTGATGGGATTCGGTGCCCAAAAGATGCAGGGAGTGACAGTGAGAAAAATGAAGTGTCAGAGAGCTGGCTTAGGTATGGATAAAGACTTCATAATTCTCAAAACAAAAACAAAAACAAAAACATCTCCTGGATTCACTGATTTTTTTGAGGGGTTTTCTGTGTCTTTATCTCCCTCAGTTCTGCTCTGATCTTAGTTATTTCTTGTCTTCTGCTAGCTTTTGAATTTGTTTGCTCTTGCTTCTCTAGTTCTTTTAATTGTGATGTTAGAGTGTCGATTTTAAATCTTTCCTGCTCTCTCCTGTGGGCATTTAGTGTTATAAATTTCCCTCTAAACACTGAGTTAGCTGTGTCCCAGAGATTCTGGTATGTTGTGTCTTTGTTCTCATTGGTTTCAAATAATTTACTGATTTTTGCCTTAATTTCATTATTTAGCCAGTAGTCATTCAGGAGCAAGTTGTTCAGTTTTCATCCAGTTGTGCAGTTTTGAGTGAGTTTCTTAATCCTGAGTTCTAATTTGATTGCGCTGTGGTCTGAGAGACTGTTTTTTGAAAAGATTAACAAAATAGATAGACCACTAGCCAGACTAATAAAGAAGAAAAGAGAGAAGAATCAAATAGACACAAGAAAAATGATAAAGGGGAGATCACCACTGATGCCACAGAAATACAAACTACCATCAGAGAATATTATGAACACCTCTACACAAATAAACTCGAAAATCTAGAAGAAAAGGATAAATTCCTGGACACATAAACCCCACCAAGGCTAAACCAGGAAGAAGTTGAATCCCTGAAGAGACCAATAACAAGTTCTGAAATTGAGGCAGTAATTAATAGCCTACCAACCAAAAAAAGCCGAGGACCAGATAGATTCACAACCGAATTCTACCAGAGGTACAAAGAGAGCTAGTACCATTCCTTCTGAAGCTGTTTCAAACAATAGAAAAAGAGGGACTCCTCCTTAACTCATTTTATGAGGCCAGCATCATCCTGATACCAAAACCTGGCACAGATACAACAAAACAATAAAATTTCAGGCCAATATCTCTGATGAATATTGATGCAAAAATCCTCAATAAAATACTGGCAAACGAAATCCAGAAACACATTAAAAAGCTTATTCACCACAATCAAGTTGGCTTCATCCCTGGGATGCTAGGCTGGTTCAACATATGCAAATCAATAAACGTAATCCATCACATAAACAGAACCAGTGACAAAAGCCTCATGATTATCTCAATAGATGCAGAAAAGGTCTTCAATAAAATTCAACACCCTTTCAAGCTAAAAACACTCAATAAACTAGGTATTAATGGAACATATCTCAAAATAATAAGAGCTATTTATGACAAACCCACAGCTAATATCACACTGAATGGACAAAAGTTGGAAGCATTCCCTTTGAAAACTGGCACAAGACAAGTATTCCCTCTCTAACCACTCCTATTCAACATAGTATTGGAAGTTCTAGCCAGGGCAATCAGTTAAGAGAAAGAAATAAAGGGCATTCAAATTGGAACAGAGGAAGTCAAATTGTCTCTGTTTGTAGATGACATGATTGTACATTTAGAAAACCCCATCATCTCAGCCCAAAATCTTTTTAAGCTGATAAGCAACTTCAGCAAAGTCTAGAATACAAAATCGATGTGCAAAAATCACAAGCATTCCTATACACCAATAATAGACAAACAAAGAGCCAAATCATGAGTGAACTCCCATTCACAATTGCTACAAAGAGAATACAATACCTAGGATTACAACTTACAAGGGATGTGAAGGACCTCTTCAAGGAGAACTACAAACCTCTGCTCAAGGAAATAAGAGAGGACACAAACAAATGGAAAAACATTCCATGCTCATGGATAGGAAGAATCAATATCATGAGAATGGCCATACTGACCAAAGTAATTCATAGATTCAATGCTATTTTCATCTAGCTACCATTGACTTCCTTCACAGAATTTGAAAAAAAAAAAAACTACTTTAAATTTCATGTGAAACTAAAAAAGAGCCTGCATAGCCAAGACAATACTAAGCAAAAAGAACAAAGCTGGAGGAATCATGCTACCTGACTTCAAACTATGCTACAATGCTACAGTAACCAACACAGCATGGTACTGGTACCAAAACAGAGATAGAGACCAGTGGAACAGAACAGAGGCCTTAGAAATAACACCACACATCTACAACTATCTGATCTTTGACACACCTGACAAAAACAAGCAATGGGGGAAGGATTCCCTATTTAATAAATGGTGCTGGGAAAACTGGCTAGCCATATGCAGAAAACTGAAACTGGACCCCTTCCTTACACCTTATACAAAAATTAACTCAAGATGGATTAAAGATTTAAATGTAAGACCTAAAACCATAAAAACCCTAGAAGAAAAGTAGTCAATACCATACAGGACATAGGCATGGGCAAAGACTTCATGACTAAAACACCAAAAGCAATGGCAACAAAAGCCAAAATTAACAAATGAGATCTAATTAAACTAAAGAGCTTCTACACAGCAAAAGAAGCTATCATGGGAGTGAACATGCAACCTACAGAATGGGAGAAAAATTTTTGCAATCTATCCATCTGATAAAGGGCTAATATCCAGAATCTACAAGAAACTTAAATTGCAAGAAAAAAATGAACAACCATACCAAAAGGTGGGTGGAGGACATGAACAGACACCGCTCAAAAGAAGACATTTATGTGGCCAACAAACATATGAAAAAAAGCTCATTATCACTGATCATTAGAGAAATGCAAATCAAAACCACAATGAGATGCCATCACATGCCAGCTAGAAAGGCAATCATTAAAAAGTCAGGAAACAACAGATGCTGGAGAAGATGTGGAGAAATAGAAACACTGTTGGTAGGAGTGAAAATTAGTTTAACCACTGTGGAAGATAGTGTGGTGATTCCTCAAGGATCTAGAACCAGAAATACCATTCGACCCAGCAATCCCATTACCGGGTATATACCCAAAGGATTATAAACCATTCTACTATAAAGACACATGCATATGTATGTTTATTGCAGCACTATTCACAATAGCAAAGACTTGGAACCAACCCAAATGCCCATCAATGTTAGACTGGTTAAAGAAAATGTGGCACGTATACACCATGGAATACTATGCAGCCATAAAAAAGAATGAGTCCCTGTCCTTTGCACAGACATGGATGAAGCTGGAAACCATCATTCTCAGCAAACAAACCCAGGAACAGAAAACCAAACACCACATGTTCTCACTCATAAGTGGGAGTTGAACAACGAGAACATATGGGCACAGGGAGGGGAACATCACACACTGGGGCCTGTCAGGGGCTGAGGGGCAAGGGGGAGGGATAGCATTATGAGAAATATCTAATGTAGATGATGGGTTGATAGGTGCGGCAAACCACTATGGCACATGTATACCAACGTTAACAAACCTGCACGTTCTGCACATGTATCCCAGAACTTAAAGAGGCAAAATGGTGGAGTTTAACTGATACATGATCTTCCTCTAGGAACACTCAACTAGTAAAAAAGAAAAAAAAAGACTTTAGAATTCTCATGAATCAAATCTTCCTGTACTCTAGCCATGGCCTTCCAGGCCCTCATCCCTGGAGAGCTGGAACAAGCTCAAACCCAGGTCCTCTATTTCCATACTTCAGATCTCAGAGGTCTGAGGTGGTGGTTATATTTTAATGCCTTGAAAGTAACTCAGCCTTTACCTTCCCATGAGATAGACTGAAAGAAAATAACAACATCGAATGTTGTTGAGGATATGGATCAACTGGTAGGTGTGTAAAATGGTGCAATGACTTTGAACCCAGAAGACTTCTTAGAAAGTTAAACATATACCTACTCTATCACCCAGAAATTCTACTCCTAGGTATTTATTCAAGAAAAATAAAATGTCCCCCAAAATATTATCCAAGAATGTTCATTGCAGCTTTACTTATAGTAGCTCCAAATAAGAAACAGTACAAGAGTTCATTGACTAAAAAAAAGACAAGCTCTCTGTTGCTGTATTTATATGACAGAATATACTCCTTATCAATAAAAACAAATTAACTACTGATACATGTGATGTGCAACACGAAATAATCTCTAAGACATCATTCCAAGTGAAAGGAGTCTTACACAAAAGCATACATACTGTTTGATTCCACTTACATGACATTCTACAACAGGCAAAATGAATCTGTGGTGATAAAAATCAGATCAGTGGTTGCCTGAGAGTTGGAAGCAGGGCAATTGACTGGAAAGAAGTGCAAGAAAACTTTCTGGTGTCATGGAAATATTCTACATATTGAAAGGAGTGTGAATTAGATGGGTGTATCATTTGTCAAAAATGATTGAACGATAAGACTTAAGATCTGTGCCTTTCATTGTTTGTAAATTATATCCTATAACAAAATTCTTAAAAAATTAAGTAAAATCTCATCTGCAATCTTGACACTTGTCAAGGCTAGCCTTGGCCTTAGTGGTACATGTTATTTTTTCTACCCTATCTCCAAAATATGTGGCCTTACATAGCCTTAATCCAAGTAAAAGCCAAATACAAAGAAGAAAAAAAAATCACTCTTTATTAAAAACTAAAAGAGCAAACATAACAGTAAAAGTTCACTGAAGAGTTCCTTTTCTGGGGTATGGTATCCTTTCAGTAACCTTGAAATGTGGAAATACCAGGGCCCGTGGTGGACGGGTCAGTCAGCTGCTGATGCCTCTGGCGAATCCTGTCCTATGCTGTAGCCTGCCTACTAAATCACACAAATATTACTCAGCAAAAGTCCTGGAAGAGTTTGGATAACTTTCCAAGGGTCCACAGCTGTGGATTATGCTTTTTATGATCCATTAGAACACTATTTAATTATGTGTTTTTCTGAAGTATAGTAAAGAGAAATGGCTTGAGATTCTTTTTAGCTTGTTTTATGGGAATAAGAATTAGGCTTCTTTTGGATAACACTCCACATTGCCACTGGAGCAATTAGATTTTGGGGTATGATTTCTTTTTCTCTTGGCTACTCATAGCAATAATAGATACTAATAACAGTGACAGATCAGAAAATGAGGAGCTTGCTCAATAAGTTATGAGACATATTTCACAGCTAAAAACTATAAACTCATTTGTTCTCCCATTAATAATCTAGACCCTTGTCCTGAGACTTGCTGATACTGTTAGACATGCTCCCTCCATGACGATTCAAAACCACAGCTGAACCCACTGTTGATCATGACGTCAGTTCCTTGCAGTTGTGAATGGGTCTATGAGCCATGGATACGTGGCTTCCACTAAATCAAAATTCATCAGAGACGGTTGAGATCTGATTTTTGTTTCTCCACTTTCAAGTCATTCTTTTATCTCAGGCATGGTTTAATTTCAGTCTCTCCAGCTAAAGTGGTGAATCATACATTAACCAGATGACTGGACTGTGCTGCACGATCATTCCAATTTACCTTCCATATGGGCATCACTTTAAAAACAACCACCATCCTTACAAGCAGTACTCATTTCCAAAAGCTGGTGAACAAGCACATTATTTACAAAGTATGTAATCAGGGAACCCGATCCAACTCATTAACTGTATGACATCCCACTCTTTATTTAGACAGTTTACTGGCTGTGGACTTTCATATGGGATCTGTCATTTACACTTCCTGATAATAAAATTTAATTGAAATTTCATTCCTGTACAACAAGATGCCAGTTTAACAGATGGTCTGTAATTGTTATGTCCACATATTTTATATTGGATGGTATCACACACAATTTCACACAACTGCTATTCACTTAAATGTTGGATTCATTTAAGACATTTCTTTCATATTAAAAACCTTATTGTTTAATATTACTGTTAAAATACATCATTAAAATTAGTTAAAATTGAAAAAATGATTAAAACAGTCCTACTGAAACTAAAAGAATAATTAATGATTATGATCTGAACTGCATTCCTGAAGAGAGTGAAAATATTTGTACAGAAACATCTAGGTTCGTGTGTATGAGGCAGAAATTGACATATAAGCATGGCAGAAGATGGGGATGTACCATATTTTAACAAATGATCTAACCAAACTTCAGCCTGTATTCTCATCTATAAAATAAGCACTTAGTTTCTGTTGTATCTCTAAATTTCAGTGCTTCTTTGATCATTATAAAAATCTCATTTATTTTCTTCTTTAATCTCAATTTTGAATCCACTGACTTAGTATTCAGTATACAGAAAGCCAAGAGTTATTACCCTTAAGATTAGGGTAGGAAGGGGTTTGCAAAAAAGAAATACATCAGAGGCACTGAATACATGGGGAGAAATTCCAAATCCTTTCATATAACCCAAGTGTAATTCCACCCCAAGTGTCACATTCAGTGGAATTTGAGTACTTATCATTAAGAAAATTTTAATCGTTAATGTAATTTCTGAGAGCATTTTAAAGGAACTTAGCAGTATAGTTTGAAAGTACAGGAAATTCAGTCTAATGTGAAAAGCTGACTTGCTTCTCCTTCGTGATGGTGGTATCCTCAACCTCCCTTTTCCACCTCTTCCCTCAGTAATTTCAGTTACCTACTGCTCACAATTTTTCTATCTTTCCCACTCAAAATCTGTTCTCAGAAAAGGTTTAAATAAACTCATTCACTTCAATATAGAGATGACTTGCAAGACTCAAAACAACAATTTCCCCAGGGGTGTTTGCATTTTAAGCAGATCCCACACCTTTCTGAAATGAAACAAGACTCTCTAATTACACAGTGCCAAGCATTGATGGGGAAGAGAAGTCCTGGAGTCTCTGAAATTGTACCATCCCCTTGGTGACTTCCTTTACATATTCCTACATCTTACCCTGCATTGGATATTTAAGGAACAAACTATTTAAATAAGGAAACATGCCATCAGGCTTTTCTTTGGGAGGATGAAGAAGAAAATAAATGAAAAAGATGGAAGTGAAGAGACCACAGAAGGTGTGGCAAGTCCACACCAGAATTCTTGAAGTGAGATACCAAGTGACCAAGAAAAAGATGAGTAATGCAGGTAAATTAACTGAAAATGGTTTCAACCTCCCATAAGAACTTGCAGTATGCCAGAAGATACTCTAGTGGTATTATTTTAGTATATATCTATTTATCCAGAATGGCTGTGAATGTACTCTGGTGAGTACCTCTCCTTCTCATTTTCTGCTTGGATTGGAATTACCATTTACTGTCTAAGAGGAAAGGAAGCCATGCTTGTCTTAGTCACTATTATAACCCTAGCACTTAGCATATGGCCTAGCACAGGGTAAGTACTCAATAAATATCTGTCAAAGAAGTGAATGAATAAATTTAGCTGTTGTCAAAAAATTGTAACACAATACAGGTATCTTGAAAGAAATAGTTTTCCTTCATTATTGTTCTTACATCTTTTGAAACATTCTTCAGGCTTTTCAAGGGTTTCAATCTCATTGTTAAAATGATGATTATTATAAATGTACAGGTCAGATATTTAGAAAATTGAGCTAAATCAATACTAATCAAGGTATAGGCTGAGGCATTAACATTAAACTTCCAGACTACAGAGTTCTATAAGACTTCTGCAGTTTGTCTGATATTTCTATGTGAGAGAGATACCGAATTTAACACCAGGCACACCCCACTCTTGGCCCTAGAGATCTTCACTTTTCCAGTTGATTTATAACTGCAGGGCAGCAGTGGTGTGGAGATACTAATCAAATATACAGACAAGCAAAGAGATCAACTTTTTTCTTGTATGCTTGGTGTGTGCCAAACAGTACTAGGCTCTTATGGCTATACAGTGAGAAAGAAAAAGTCCCTGCTTTTAAGGGTCTCAAAGTTAAGAAACTCTTACGACCTCCTAAGTTCAGAAAAGAAAATTACATCTTCTGTTCTTCTGCTGTGTACCTATAAAATTAGAGACTTGACCTGTATGAAATCGTAAGGTCGCTTCTAATTATGACACATGCAAATAAATCTTTGCAAGTGATGTAAGTAGGAATGGCCAAATAAGAATGTCTGAAAATCTGTTCCTCTATCACAGAAATAAGGACTGTGGGAAAAAATCCAATAATTTTTTCAGAACTTTGGAAATTAATCAAAGGCTTGCAACAAGCTGAGGAGCATTATTCAAGAAAAACAGTTACATCTTAGTAAAAACCTAAACTCTGGGGTGGTGTGAGTTGCTCATTTCTCAGAACCCTCTCCCTAGCCTTCTATCCATAAAAACCAACAAATGGCCAAACAAGACATTCATGAAAACCAGCAGACCAGTAGCCACTGGAGAGAGAACAATGGGCTTCTCTCTCAAGAAGAAATAGAAAATCGAAATAGATCCAGAACAAGTAAGGATAGTGAGTTATCAGCAAAAAAGACTTTCCAAAAAAAGAAAAATCCAATTTCAGATGGCTTTACTGGTAAATTTTTGAAATGCTTAGAATAAATGTAACACCAATCCTTCATAAACTCTTCCAAAATTTTCAGAAGCAGGGAGCTCTTTCTGAGTCATTCTCTGAAGCCAGAAGTATCATGATAACAAAGCTAATAAAGCCATCACAAGAAAACTACAAAACAATATCTTTTATGAATATAGAGGCAAGAATTCACCACAAAATATGTCAACCAAAGCTAACAACCTAAGATTATACAAATAATTACACACTATAACCAAATCCAATTTATCCAAGGCAGGCAAGGCTGGTTTGATATACAAAGATCAGTTAATATAATCTCCATGGAAACAGAAATATTTTTTGACAAAATACAATGGCTTGTAATAATATAAAATACTCAGAAAACTAGTTATAAAAGAGAACTTCCTTAACCTGATAAAAGATAATGAAAAATATAGTTAACATCATACTAAGTGGTAAAACACTGCTTTCCTCTTAAGATTATCAAGAAGGCAAGGATGCCTGCTCTTGACACTTCTATTCAAACATTATCCTGGAGGTTCTATCCAGGACAATCCGGCAACAAAATGAAATAAAAGACATCATGATTGCAAAGAAAGAAGTAAAACTACCTTTACTTGATAATGAAATATTATATATATACACATACACATATATACACACATACATACATATATACACATACACAACTAATTATATATATATACATATATACAGATATATATGTGTATATGTACACGTGCTCACACACACACACACGCACACACACACAACTAATTCTAAGGAACTTTAAAAAACCCAAACTATTTGAACTAATAAGTGAGTTCAGTAAGGATGCAGATATATGATCAATACATAAAAATCTATTGTATTTCTATATGTCAGCAATGAACAATCCAAAATGAAACTAAGTAAACGATTTTATTTTATAATATCATCAAGGAGAATAAAATGTTTTGGGATAATTTTTTTTAATGAAATGAAAAACCTGTACACTGAAAATTTCAAAACATCATTGAAATAAATTAAAGATCTAAATAAATGGAAAGACATTTTTATGTTCATGCATTGGAAGGTTTGATATGGTTAAGATGGCAATGCTCTCCAAACCCAACTATAAACTCAAAGCAATTCCTGAAAAGTCCCAGATGCATCCTTTGCGCAGAAATTGACAAGATGATCCTAAATGTCATGTGGAAATAGAAGGAACCAACAATAACTAAAGCACTATTGAAAAAGAGCAAAGTTGGATGACTCACATTTTCTGATTTCAAACTTACTACAAAGTTATAATAATCAAGGTAGTGTGTTAATGACATAAAGGTTGATATATAGATACATGAAATTGAATTGACAGTCTGTAGAGAAAAACATATTTATGGTCAACTGATTTTAGACAATGATGTTAAGGAAGTTAGATGGGGGAAACTTTTCAACAATAGTACTGTGACAACTGGATAGCCACATGCAAAGGTACAAAGCTGGACTCATTTCTTACAGCAAACACAAAAAATAATTCAAAGTGAATCTTAACCCTAAATGTAAGAGCTAGGTCTATAAAACCCTTAGAAGAAAACAGAACTAAATCATTGTGAAATTGGATTGGGTAACATTTTCCTAGATAAGACACCAAATGTAGAAGTTATGAAAAACACGGATGAATAATATTTATCAAAATGAAAAACTTTTGTGTTTCAAAGTATACTACCAAGAAAGTAAAGAGCCACCCTCAAAATGAGGAAAAATATTTCCTGTGTATTTATGTAATATGCATTTATTTTCTTTGGCTATCTTCACATTTTCTCTTTATATTTTGTTGTCAGCAATTTGAACATGACACATCTAGGAGCATGTGTGTGTGTGTGTGTGTTTGTGTGTGTGTATTGTATTTATATTGCTTGAATTTCTCTAAGTTTCTTGGATTTGGCATTTAATGCCTTTCAATGATCTAGAAAATTATCAGCCATTATCTCTTCATTCTCTCTTCAAATGTGTCTTCTTCCCTCTTCTCTGTTTTTTTTTCCCCTGGGATTCCAATTACGTGAATATTAGACTATTCAGTATTATCCTAGAGCTCTTGGATGTGCCATTTTTTAAATTTTTTTTTAAGTTGGCATTATTTCTAATGGTCTATCTTTAAATATACTAATTATTTCCTTATCTGTGTCAAGTTTATTATTAGCCCATTAAAGACATTCTTTATATCTGTGACTCTATTTTTATTTCTAAAATTTTCATTTCCTGCTTTCTTATAATTTCCATTGCTCTACTGAAATTCCCCATGTTTTTATGCACAATATCTACCTTATTAATTATTACATTGATCATTGTTATTTTCAATTCTGTCTGATAGTTTCAATATCATGTTCATTTCTAAGTCTGGTTCTGCTGATCAATTTGCCTCTTGATGGTAAATTGTTGGCCAGGCTGATCGTGAATTCCTGATCTGAAGCAATCTGCCCTCCTCAGCCTCCTGAAGTGCTGGGATTACAGGCATGAGCCACTGTGCCTGGCCACACATCTGTTTCTGCTACGTCTTTACAGTGAAAGTTGAGACAATCTAGTCAGTTGTTGAGCTGGATTTGGGTTTCGTTGCTATGATTACTGTCAATGAACTACATGCATTGTTTTCTAGTATTATTTTATGTTTCAGAATTATTCTC
Source organism: Aotus nancymaae (assembly GCF_030222135.1). Classification (NCBI taxonomy): domain Eukaryota; kingdom Metazoa; phylum Chordata; class Mammalia; order Primates; family Aotidae; genus Aotus; species Aotus nancymaae. The sequence continues at coordinate 18,453,022 of NW_026988445.1, read as the reverse complement.
TACGTTCTCATTTCGCTCTCATCTTTAGGCTTTACCTGTGTACCTGAACCTCAGAGAGGGTTTCGTTCCATGCTCTTGCTCCTTCCCCAGTGATAGATTTGCTATTATTTGTTACTTGACATTTGCTAGCCATGGAGTGAGGGGAAGTTTTCTGTTGTTTTGATGCATCCACAGTCTTAGATAAGCCCTGTGTCACTTGGTCTCGGTGGTGGAAAATTCAAATGATCCTGGCCTATTTCCTTGTAGATATTGAATATCTACAAGATGCTAGATTAGTTTTTCCAACTTCAGTGTATAGCAGAATCACATGGGATCTTGGTACAAATACAGAGAATCTTAGCTGACCTCAGTGCAAGTGGCCTCTGTATTCTTTATTAATTTATAGGTGATTATGATACACATCAAAGTTGATGAACCACTGTGCTAGGTACTTAATGTACACTTTCCTATCTAATCCATTATTCTACTAAAGAAAATAGTGTTACACTTTTTTTACTGGTGAGAAAGCTAAGGCTCAGAGGAACTAAATACCCAGCCCAAAGTCACAAAGCAAATTAGCGGCAGACCCACTACTAAAACCCAGATGTGTCCACCTCTAAACTCAGGTGCCTTTAGCTCCACCTCACAAGGATCCAGTTTCTCTCTCCTTTTTTTCAAGAACAGTAGCAAAGGGCAATCTGTCTCCTTTGAGCCTAGGTAGCAAACCAATACTGTGTACGAGTTTATAAGGATGATTTTGTTTTGCCTTTTTAAAAATACAAGCACAGTGGATTATAAAGGTCTTCTTTCCTAGAGGATCCATTAATTGAAACCCCATTGCATTGCTCTCCATGAGTCTTTAAGAAAGCTGAAGAATTTTCAGAAACACATAATCAAGACCCAGAGGGGAGGCCAAGATTTAAAAAGAGCTTCCAAAGGACCAAGTAACTGCCAACAAAGCTTCTTGAGGGAATGCTCTCAGACAAATGAGGTGTGAATATAGGTGGGTTTTTTAAACTACCAGGAAGGAAGAGGGATAAGAGATCCCTGTGAGTATAAACAATGTCAATTAAGGCCAAGAAAAGAAAAGAATATATTACTGTCAGCCAGAGTCAAGGGAAGTAAGATGGCCTTTTACTGGTGTGTCCGGAGAGAAATGAATACTAGAGAGGATCATTCGAAACCTATTAAGTAATGAAAGGAGAATTAGATCAACAGGCCTACTGGGAAGCTCAGACAGCAAAATAGTTTTCTGTCTGCCAGTGGGAAGAGCAACAGAAATTAGAACAACTTACAAACATCCTTATCCAAGAGATTTGGACTGGAATTAATTGTACAAATAAGAAGAATCTGTGTCATTGAGGAAAAAAAATTGGCAAGATGAAAAGCTTAGTGGGATTAATATTTAACCTTAAAATTCAATTCAATTCTGTTCTAGATTAGAAGGCCCATGACATATTTTCTACCAAAATAATAAGAATAATAACTTCTTTTGAGCTTTCTGTCATATGTCTGAATTATCATTAATTCATTAATGTCTGAATTCATTAATCTGAATTATCAAAACAACCCATTGGGTATTTAACCGATTCCCACACCTAGAGTCCCCAGTAAGTTTCCATTCTGTGTGTGGAGGGATACATGAGTATCAGGAAGGCTCTGGCAGGTTCAAATGTATAATTTTCACAGTGTATCTGAGGTCACCACATCTTTATTCCATATGAGTAACCACATCTCCCTGGCTGAATACTGGTCAGCTGCCGGGAATTTCCCACTTTAAGTAATTCCAGCACTTTGGGAGGCCAAGGTGGGTCGATCACTTGAAGTCAGCAGTTCAAGACCAGCCTAGCCAATATGGTGAAACTTTGTCTCTACCAAAAATACAAAAATTAGCCAGGGGTGGTGGTGCGTGTTTATAATTCCAGCTACTCAGGAGACTGAGGCAGAATAGCTCGAACCTGGGAAGCAGAAGCTGCACTGAGCCGAGATCTTACCACTGCACTCCAGCCCGGGCACTGCAGTAAGACTCCGCCTCAAAACAAAACGAAAAACCCCAAACAAACAAGAGAAGGTGGACTTCAATATGTCTTCAAAAGGTATCCTGTTTATTGTGTCTCATTTGATTATAGTAATTGGTTATTTATTTTCAGGTCGATGCTTTTCAAACCATTAGCCAGTCATAAAATCAATTTAGTATGTCTCATTAAAAAATAGAATACAAAAAACATTCATATCATTCCTTACTTAATAGCGAATGTATTGTTTTGTGACGTACTTGTGTGTGTTGGTGTGTGTATGTGTATATTGAGTCACAATATAACTTTTTTCTATTAAAAAAACTTTTTGAGACAAGGTCTCTGTTACCCAGGCTAGAGTGCAATCGTGCAATCATAGCTTACTGCTGCCTTGACCTCCTGGGCTCAAGTGATCCTCCCACCTTAGCCTCCTGAGTAGCTAGGTCCACAGGTACAAGCCACCATGCCTGGCTATTTTTTTTTTTTTTTTTTTTTTTTGAGGCAGAGTTTCGCTCTTGTCACCCAGGCTGGAGTGCAATGGCGCGATCTCGGCTCACCGCAACCTCCGCCTCCTGGGTTCAGGCAATTCTCCTGCCTCAGCCTCCTGAGTAGTTGGGATTACAGGCACACGCCACCATGCCCAGCTAATTTTTTGTATTTTTAGTAGACACGGGGTTTCACCATGTTGAGCAGGATGGTCTCGATCTCTTGACCTCGTGATCCACCTGCCTCAGCCTCCCAACATTTTTATTATTATTATTATTTGTAGACACAGGGTCTTACTATGTAGCCAGGGCTTGTCTCAAACTCCTGGCCTCAAGTGATACATACTCCCAAAGTACAGGGATTACAGATGTGAGAAAAATATGATTCTCCACCATATATTTCTTACTTGGACAGGAGGTTTGAAAGCCAGTACTCTATATCACACTCCAAGAGGCTTCTCCATGATTGTGCTATCTTCAGCTTCCCTCTCTTCTAATCTGTGCTGCACCCCACTGTAAAACTAATCTTTTGTACAACTCTGCTTTGATTATGTAATTTTTATCCAGTCATTGTTCCCTTCATTCAACAATTATTCAGCAAATACTCATTCTCTGTCAGATGCAGGGCTTGCAGAAACAAATAGCACCTTGCCCCATCCCCACCTTACACCTTCCTTCCATAAGGAGAGAGACTGTAAGTGACTGTGAGTATTCTATTGCATAAGGCTAATTCCAAGTTCAAGACTCTGCACTTTTTTCCTGCTACCCATGATGTCAGGATTAAACACTTCTAATCTATCAACATCCTCTTTGAGCAAGATCAGCTCTCTCCATCCAAGGTTCTTTTTCTTTGTCAGTGTTTGGATCTAGCCAGCCTTTTCTACCAACCTGAATCTCTATCTGCGTGCTATGTTAATTCAGACTCCAGTGTCCCTCCTCCCATTACTAATGCTGTCCTTTCTTCTCTCTTCAGCAAACTCTCTGCAGGCCTCCCAATTGTAGACCCTCCTCCTCCCTTCACAATGCACAGCCTTGCCATGGGCCACATCTGGTCATCACCCCATTTCCCTGCCCCCCTCTCCCTCCAGTCATCAATGCAGAATTCTTCTCTGCAAAATACTTTCTAGTCCATTGTCCCTTTATTTAGAATGTCTCCAGGGATTGTATTCCATCACTTTACTTGAAAGCCTATTTCACAGTCTAGCAGGTCTCACTGTCTAGAGACTTTTTATCTTTCTCTAAAAATTTTCCTTTCTTAATTTTAATCTATTATTTCTGGTTATACCACTGATACCACCATAAATAATACCTCACATTTCGATAAAAATAAAATACTTGCTTTTCCTCACTTAACCTCAGACTGTATTTAAATTAATCTTCCATCATCACTTAATCTTACTGCCCATGATTGAATTCTAGCAGTTAATCATCATACATATTGCTGAAAACAGGACAACTCAAACTAAACGCAGCTGCAGCCCAACAAGAGAACCATAATCTTGCTCTTGCTGGAAAAATCTAGGAAGGAAAATGAACTGTACAATCTTTGGTGACCTGGCCCTATTTTATTTCCTTCTGACTTTATCATAAAAGGAAATAAAAACATTTAGGTAAAGCATTAAAAATGTGCAGGTATGGCATGTTTTCTTTTGTATACCATCTTCCATCTGTTTCCTTTGTTGATTTAGTCACATTTGTCGAGTTTCTACTCATCCCAGCCCCTTTACTAGGTGCTGAGGATCAAAGGTAAGATCAGGGCCAGGCAAGGTGGCTCATGCCTGTAATCCCAACACTTTGGGAGACACTGCAGGAGGATTTCTTGAGGTATAGAGTTCCAGACCAGCCTGGGTAACATAACAAGACCTTGCTTCTACAAAAGTAAAAAATAAAAATTAGCTGGGCATAGTGATGTATGCCTAAAGTCTTAGCTACTTGGGAGGCTGAAGTGGGAGAATTTCTTGAGTCCAGGAATTCAAGGTTAGAGTGAGCTGTGATCACACCACTGCTCTCCAGCCAGGTCAACAGAGCAAGACCCTGTTTAAAAAAAAAAAAAAAAAAAGGTGAGTAAGACAATCAAGCTGCTCACTGTCCAGTGGGGAAATAAACTTGTCAGCACATAATTATAGCACAAGATCATATGACTTTAAATGGAATAGAAGGAGTGGCTTGCTATGGTAGGAAACTTCAGCCTTGGTTCTGACAGGGATGAGCAGAAATTTCTCAGATGGAAAGAAAAGGAAGACTATTTTAAACAAAGTAACAAAATGTGCAAATGTAGAGAGGCCCGAAGGATGATGGGTGTCCAGAGAATAGTGAAAAGACAGAAACCTATGGCACGTAACTAGGAATGATCAGAAATGACCTTGAATATCTGTGAAGGATTTTATACATGCTAAAAAGTTTACACTCATCCTGAAACCAACTGCACATCAGTGGAGGTTTTTAACAGTGGGGTAGATGCAAATCTCATGTTAAATTGTAACCCCCAATGATGGAGGTAGGCCTGGTGGGAAGTGATTGGATCATGGGGGTTGTTCTTCATGAATGGTTTAGCACCATCCTCTTGGTGCTGTTCTTGTGAGAGTGAATGTGAGTTATTACAAGATCTGGTTGTTTAAAAGTGTGTAGCACTTCCCCCAGCCCCTTTGCTCCTGCTCCTGCCCCTGCCGTGTAAGCAATGCCTACTCCTGCTTCACCTTCCGCTGTAAGTGTTAGTTTTCTGAGGCTGAGGCCTCCCCAGAAGCTGAGCAGATGCCAGCATCATGCTTCCTGTACAGCCTGCAGAACCTTGAGCCAATTAGACCTCTTTTCTCTATAAATGACCCAGTCTCAAGTATTTCCTTATAGCAATGTGAGAATGGACTAATACAAAATGAAAATGGTAACATTCTGCAACCTTGAGTTTTATCCCAGAAATGCAAGGTTTTTAATGTTATAAAGTTACTTAATGTAATTATAAAATCAATTAATATAACATGATGATAAATAACAAGATTCCAGAATGAGAAAAAATATGATTATCTCAGTAGATACAGTAAAAGTATTGTAAAAATTTAACACCCATGGAAAAAATCCTTAGAAATGTATAGAAGGGAACTTCCTAAAGTCAACAAAGGACATCTATGAAAAAACTAAAACTAACTTCATCTCTAACAGCAAATGTCTGCTGTTAATGACTAACAGCAAATGACTGTAATAGCAAGGAATAAGGCATAATCAAGAACAAGGCAATGATGTCCTCTTTCACCACTACTATTCAAAGATTTCTGAACTAAAGCACAAAAGCACTATTCATAAAAGAAGACAAAAGTTTGACAAATACAACCTTATCGAAACTTTTTAAACTTCTTACAAAGAAAAAGCTAGAAAGAAGAAGCTTTATAGTAAAAGATGCCACTGAGAAAATGAAAAAGAAGCCAGAGTGGGGAAATAATTAACACGTTTCTATATCTGCCAAAGGACTCACATTTAGAATAGATAAATAATTCCTACAACACAATAAGTAAAAATACAGCCCATAAAAATATGGACATACAACTTAAGCAGACTTCATACTTCACAAAAAGAGATAAACACAGAGACAGTAAACTTATGAAAATATAATTCACATCATTAAGCATTAGGGAAAGGTAAATCAAAACCTGCCAATGAGCTACCACAAAACACCAAATACTGTAAGGGTGTGGAACAACTGAAACCCTAATATACTGCAAATGAGGCTCTAAAATGGTATAACCAATTTGGAAAATATTTTGACAATGTCTTGTGAACTTGAACATAAACTCCCCTTTTGACCCATCAGTTCTAACTTAACAGATATGAAAGCATGTAAACAAAATGACTTACACAAGAAAGTTCAAAAAGGATATATTTATAATACTCAAAAGTTGGAAGCAGCTCAAATGTACATCAACAGGAGACTGCATAAATGATGGTATGTCTATACAATGGAATGCAGATTGTGGAAGAGAACCAAAGCATTAGAGGTGTCGTTTGCAATTTTTTTTTTGAGATGGAGTCTCGCTCTGTTGCCCAGAATGGAGTGCAGTGGCAGGATCTCAGCTCACTGCAACCTCCACCTCCCGGGTTTAAGCGATTTTCCTGCCTCAGCCTCCCAAGTAGCTGGGATTACAGGCATGCACCACCATGCCCGACTGATTTTTTTTTGTCATTGTATTTTTAGTAGAGACAGGGATTCACCATGTTTGACAGGCTGCTCTGGAATTCCTGATCTCTAGTGAACCACTCACCTCAGCCTCCCAAAGTGCTGGGATTACAGGCGTGAGCCACTGCACCCGGCCCCAAATTTTTTTTGCAAAATCATATTTCTATTTTCAAACAAACTTTGTATAGGATTCCAACATTAGAGCACACAGGAAATGGAGCCAATGCAGATGACCATGAGTCCTAACCTCTTTGTCCTCTCTCATGGTCTTTCCTCCACCACACCTAGCTGTACCCCACTGTAACTCCTGAGCCACTTTCTTGGCATTCTTGGGTTTTTCAGACAGTATGAAATGTTCCACATTAGAACCTGTCATTTTCCTTGGCCAAATGACTCAAAGCCAGACCCTACTGAGAGTGGTTTATAACCTTTCATTTGAATGCAAAGGGCATAGCATCATTATTTATTCATTTAGCTGGAAGAGAGCTAAATATTTCCAAGAGACACCTGCAGCCTGAAAGCACTTGTTAAAATATACAAAATAAAATAAATGCAGAGATGACGAAATATTGAAACATTCACCTTTCAGTGTCACTCCATCAGACAAAGTCAGAAGAAAAACCTGGATCATATTCCAAATTCTAAAACTCATTTCCACATACTCGTTTTTGTGTGTGCTAGATTTGCTCCTACAGTATCACATGTCATGATCCTTAGAGATATTTTCTGCCTAGGCATCGTTTTGTTTACATCCTTTTTGTTTTTTCATGCTAAATTCTGTATTTCTTTTAATGAAAAATTACTAATAAGAAAAAACACAACTATGACTGATACTTATGCATACATCTGTGATATTTAAAAATCTAAGTGCACATGAAAATGCCTTAATAATCAACAAAAGCAAACACAAGGAGTCAGAGATCTGGTATTCCAAACACCACATTTTCCTTCTTTTGTTCTACAAAATAAAAAATAAAAAATTATCATATCTGTATCTCTTCAATGGGAAAATCTAAAAATCTAGAAAACTAACAATTGTTAATCTAGGCTTATTTCAAGATTTGGCAGAAAATAGGTTTGTAAAAATGTACTTAGTTTTAACATGTTATGAGGTTAAGAAATCAATTCCAAATTCTCTCTTTTTTTTCTCCAAATTGAGATTGCAAGATGAGCTCGACCACAGTTGCATGCAGACCTGTAACACTTTACACTAGAATGCACCTTGTTGATTCTACTAGTCTTTTTTGTTTTTGTTTTTGTATTTACTTTTTAAATTTTAGATTCAGGGAGTATATGTGCAGGCTTATTACATGGGCATATTATGTGATGCTGAGGTTGGGGCTTCTAATGTCCAAGTGAACATAGCAACCAATAGGTAGTTTTTCCACCCTTGTCCCCTCCCTCCTTCGTCCCTAGTGTTCATTGTTCCCATCTTTGTGTCTGTGTGTACCCAATGATGTTTAGCTCCCACTTACAAGTGAGAACACATTGTCATATTTGGTTTTCTGTTTCCGCTATAATTCACCTAGGATTATAGCCTCCAGCTGCATCCGTGTTGCTGCAAATAATATGATTTCATTCTTTTTATGACTGCATAGTATTCCATATTGCATATGTACCACATTTTCTTTATCCAGTACACCACTGATGGGCATCTAGGTTGAGTCCATACCTTTGCTGTTGTGAATAGTGCTGTAGTGAACATAGAAGTGCAGGTATCTTTTTATTATTATTATTTTTTTTTTACAGAGACTTGCTCTGTCGCCCAGACTGGAGTGCGGTGGCACTATCTTGGCTCACTGCAACTTCTCCCTCCCTGGTTCAAGTGATTCTTCTGCCTCAGCCTCCCGAGTAGCTGGGACTACAGGCGTGTGCCACCATGACCAGCTAATTTTTGTATTTTTAATAGAGACGGGGTTTCACCATATTGGCCAGGTTGGTCTCAAACTCCTGATCTCATGATCTGCCTACCTTGGCCTCCCAAAGTGCTGGGATTACAGGCGCGAGCCACCACACTCAGCCAACAAATGCAGGTATTTTTTTGGTAGAACAATTTATTTTCCTTTGGGGCGATACCTAGTAATGGAATGGCTGGGTGAAATGGTAATTCTGTGTTTAGTTCTTTGAGAACTAATTTGGGTGCTGAACTAATTTTCATTTCCACAAACAGTATATAAGTAGTCCATTTCCTCTGCAACGCAGCAACATCAGTTATTTTTTGACTTTTTAATAATAGCCATTCTAACTGATGTGAGATGGTACCTGCTTGTTCCCCTTTATTCATCAAACGTTTTGATCAAATTTGGGGATGACATATAGACATACCTCAGGCAGCAGCTGATACTTGTAACCCCTGCTGTGTTTCTAGTAGAACTCTAACATACTCTTTACACAATTGTTTCCTGACCTGAGAGTGTTCATCTGAACCTAACTTTCTTGAGCTGTATTAAGAACCACACCTTTCAACCCTGAATGGCTTATGAGTCTAAAGTTACAAAATAACTTAGTTTATCGATTTGGATGCTGTTCTACTGCTATTATATACCTCATCTGCAGAGGACCTATAGAGGAATTGACAAAAAAAGACGGCTGACTGGGCGAAGTGGCTCACGCCTATAATTCCAGCACTTTGGGAGGCTGAGGCAGGCAGATCACAAGGTCAGGAGTTCGAGACCAGCCTGGTCAATATGGCGAAACCCCATCTCTACTAAAAATACAAAAATTAGCCAGTCATGGTGGCACACGCCTGTAATCCCAGCTACTCGGGAGGCTGAGGCAGAAGAATTGCTTGAACTCTAGAGGTGGAGGTTGCAGTGAGCCGAGATGGTGCCACTGCACTCCAGCCTGGGCAACAGAGTGACACTCTGTCTCAAAAAAAAAAAAAAAAAAAGGCAGCTAGTTGGTAAAAGAGGATACAACAATGATTCATAAACATATGATAAAATGTTCAACATCACTAGTACAAAGGAAATGCAAAGAAAAAAATTAGATACTTTTACCTGCTATATTAGAGATTTTAAAAAATCATAATTATTGATGCTCCCAAGTTTTTTGAGATGAACACCCTTATACACTGCTGGGGGTGAGGAGCATACACTTATATAATCTTTTTAGACAGCAATTGAAATCTATCTGGCAATATATCAAAATCTCTTAAAAATATTTATTTCTTTGATATCCATTTAACTTAGCAATTTTATTTGGGGGCATTTGTCCTGAGAATATTATCCAAAATGTAGTAAGAGATTTATGAATCAACAGGTTCATCATAATATATACCTTATAATAGCAAAGATTGGAAACAAATTAAATTCTCAACACTCTCCTCCTTTGGAAGGCAACCACGACCAACTTTATTTTTTCTCTCATCTTCTGTGTTCTCTCAGTGGGCACTCTGCTAGACTAATTTGTGCTGGCTGATATGTTGCTCTATGAAAAATATTTGATTGTTTCTTGTCTATGTCTTCTGACTATCCTTTCTTTTTTTTTTTCTTCTGACTATCCTTTCTACTAAAGAGACCATATGCAATTTGAAGGCAGGATCTTTGGGTTTTTTCCCCATAAGATCTAATATAGAGTAATCAGAAGAATCTGTAATCTGTTAGGAAAAACATAACCCTAATCATTTTCCTTTTAAATTCTCCATCGCAGTGAGCCCAACGGGGCAGCAGAGCCCCATAGCAAGAGAGCTATGGTCATTTGGTGGGGTGGGAGGGTGAGTGCATTTTATGACCATGGTACGAACGGCTTGAACCATGAGCCACAAGTTAACAGCATCTTGGCTCAGCCTCCATGTGTAAGAGGTGCCGCTCCTCTGTCCTTGTCTTGGAGTGCAATAATGTACCACAGCCCGAACCTTTCCCATACGACCCCGTTTACAGACATGGGCGTCTACAGTCCACCAAAGAGAGTGAATTGCCCCTGGTGTCAATGGCTTGCTTTTATGTTTGTCTTCTCACTTCTCTGCACTATGAGCTCCTTGAAGGCAGGAGCTACATCTTTGTAGCTCCAGGATGTGGTAGAGTATGGCTTATAGCAGAAGCTGAAAACTCATTTAAGTAAAGGAGGAGAGCAGAGCAGCCAGGGTCAGCAGGTGAAGCCATGGGATACATGCAAGTGAGATAGGAGAAGGGAAAGAATAATTTCTAAAGGAAGTTATTCTTAGGCTGATGTGAAAATATGCCGTTAAGAGAAAGTACAATCACAAAAGAAGTCGAATAGGTGTTATTATGGAGGCCATAAAAGGAAGCTGTTTTAAATTAAAACAGGATTAAGGAAGAGAAGAATGCTCACTAAGGGTGAGAAGGGATAGAAGAGGAGACTCAAAAATGTCAGGCCAGCTGGGTGTGGTGGCTCACGCTTGTAATCTCAGAGCTTTCCTAGATGGGAGGATTGCTTGAGCCCAGGAGTTCAAGACTAGCCTGAGCAACACAGTCAGACCTCATCTCAAATAATTTTTTTTTTTAAACATAGCCAGGCATGGTGGTATAGTCCCAACTACTAGGGAGATTGAGACAGGAGGATCATTTGAGCCTGGGAGGTCAAGGCAGCAGTGAGCTATGATTGTGCCACTGCCTGCATTCAAGCCTGGGCAACAGAGTGAGACCCTGTCTTTAAAAAAAAAGAAAAGAAAAGAAAAGAAAAGAAAAGAAAAGAAAAGAAAAACAAGGTCAGGCTAAGTATTAACCACACTGGCCAAAAGCTAAAGTTAACTGAAAACAGACAAAAATTAAACAAACAAACAAAAAAACAACAACAACAACCTCTATCCCTGTAAAACAAAAGAAACATGAACTACATTTCTAAACATGAGTATTTTAGGCAACACTAGAATGTGTAGAAAGCCCTGGAATTTTGTCAAGAACATGACAGACTGAGATTGGGACGATTTCAATGAACAGCTGTCATGGATGAACTCCTGTTGTATTTCTATATTCCCGAGCTATATCCATCCTTACAATCACTGACCCACAGAATGAAACACAGTGGTAAAGAGTGTCACAGAAGGTAGAGCAGGGGTCTTTTCACGCTTTTTGTGCTCAAGACTTGGGTCTAAAACTGACAGAAAGGAGCCTCTATTTCCCTGCATTCTCAAAAGAATTGCAAACGCCACAGTATGGCTGGTGTCATCTACAGGAGGGCTTCCTGATGGATATCCCAATCGATTCTGCTCCCCTCACTGAGCTTCCATTTTACCATGCTCCTTCACAGCCAACATGAGCAGAAAACTCAGAGTGGGACGAGGAGGAGAATGGTGGGAGACAGAAGAGAAGCCTCCGTGGCTTTGTGAAGACAGTTGGGCTTTCCCCTCTCCTCACCATGGAATACTTCCTTCAGCTCCTATGTCAAATCAAATGTGGACATGCTGTTGGACATGCAGTGTCAAACCTTTATAGCAGACTGAGAAGGAGACTCTAAAAAAAGTGATATTTACTTTGGAATGGCTTTGCAATGGAAATACATGTGCCAGAGTAAACGATGCAGATCTTCCAGAAGGTTGAGGCAAGGGACAATTTTTGAAGGCAAAATGAAGAGAATTACATAAGTTGTTTTGAATCAATTATCCTTGGCTGTAAGGATCAATAACAAGGGTGATGTGAGTCCAAGGTTGGACAAGCAGTTACTGAACAGATGTCCTTGTAGAAGTATTTTCTGTGTAAGGTTTTGAGATCGGTGGCCTTTGTGCAAAGCTGTGGTTTTTTGCAGAGTTTTTAGTTCTTGTCACCAGGTATACAAGCATGAGAACCCTCCCATTATGGCCTTTTCCAGTTCCAGTTGTCACAAATGACTCTATTTTGATTCTGACAACTTTCACAACAGCCTGTGGGCCAAATCCAGCCCACCATCTATTTTTGTAAATAAAGTTTTATTGGAACACAGCCATGCCCATGCATTTTCATATTATCTGTGGCTGCTTTCTCACTACAACTTGAAAGCTGAATAGTCAAAACAGAGACCATATGGCTCACAAAGCTAAACATGTTTACTAACTGTCCCTTTACAGAAAACATTTGCTGACCTCTAGTCTAGAAAAATTACCTACAGAGACTACTGGTGCCAGAAAAAGAGAGATGACTTCCATTCTGGGTTGGAGCAGTAAGCTGGTGATGAGACTGAAGTGTTCAGCCAGACCATTTATAAAAGGGGGCTGAAAGGTCATTAAAAAGCGTGAAAAGAGAACTGGGCAAAGCACAGATTAATACAGGGATTGGAAGAAATAAAATCATTTGAGATTTATAGCCTGCCCACCCAACTCTTCCCTCCAGGAATCTAGATGGTGAACTCTTCGGGTTCATTAGATTTGGTTCTGTTGAATAATTTATTATACATTTTCATTTATTTCCTTTACTAGTTTTTTTAGGGGTACTCTTATTTGGTTGAAAAAAACTTGCTTTTATTTGTAAACTAGAAATATGCTGTCTCTGCATGCCTAACTTTACCAGTTTTGAGTTTATAGATGCCCAACATCTAGCACCTAGAAAACAAACAGGCTGAGCAAAATTCTAAGCTTCAATTTTAAAAGCTAAGATTTTTTTAAAAAAAGAATTTCTGCAATGCTTCAAAACAATAATAGTGTGTCCTTTGTCACCGGATGCTGTACAGAATGTTAAATTATACTTGGCTTCTGCCAAGCGTTCTTAGAACAAGCATTTATGATAGATTAGATTTCTTTTACATTAATGGGTGTCTAGGAGAGGGAGCCAATAGCACTTGAGGCAATTTTGTTTTACTATGAAAATTATTTAAGCCTTTAGAAGATGAAATTCAGAGAAATGTATTGTCTTCTCAAAAAAGATGTATTTATAACCCCCAATACAGGAAAAGCTTTTTGAGGAAAGTCATTTTGCTTTTAGCTTCACAAAACAGATTTTCAAACTATTAAGCAAGATAAGAGGTCATGTTGACCGTTTGTTTTAGATCATTCATTCATTCCTGGTCAGGATTTTATAAGATTGAAAAAAGGTGTTTCTGAAACAGAAAAAAAAAAAAAAATTACATTTATAAACTAGTAGGTCTCTAAATGCTGCAGATTATTCTGATTCCAGAAGGAGCATTAAGGCAGCAATGTAAACATGTTGCTGCTAAGTGAAATTACATTTCAAGCTCTACCCCTTGCTACTCCAAACTTAAATAAAGAAAATTTTTCTTCTGACTTCAGGTATTTTCCATAGTTACTTTCTAATGTTATTTTAAAATAGCACCAAAAGCTGAAATTCAGTAAATAATATTATTCTGATCATGCTGTTGACTCAGCAAAAGAGAAGAATTGCCAGAAATCAAGTGCAAGCCACATGTCAACTAAGGTTCCTCTGTCCCTTGGAGGTGTAGCTAAAAATGACTTCAGTCCTCAATTCCATGGCCTTTGAGAGGCTTCCTTTACCACCCACCATGGTCCACCTCACTTCTCACCTTCATTCTGCAAACTCTTCTGACTTTACTTCCTCTTGCTTCTCTTTGTTTGTCTTCCACATCTGCATGTGTTTCTTAGTTTGGTTCAACTTAGTCTAGATATAGAGCCTAGCCCCATCACAGTCTGCAAAAAAGCACCACTCTCCTTGTACATTCATGAGCTCAACAACTTTACTAAAAATCTGGAGAGCAGCGAGCAGTACCAGGATAGAACATGTGATTTTCCACTATCTCTTGGCCTCTGCCCTCACTTTTCATGTTTCTCTCTTGTCCTTCCCACTACATACTGCCACAAAGCAAACTGCAAAGACATCCTCTTGTCACCCACAAAAGTTCTATCTTTTCAACTTTAAATTATGGACTTTCACCAACAACTACAGTTTTCTCAAAAGATATTCTGAATTTTCTGTCTTGTTAAAATAGCATGAAGCATGTTCTTGTAAGCTTTGGAGACTGAAAAACAGAAACAGTTATCTATCTTCAGCAGTAAAACATCGAATAAATTAAATTGACAAACATCACTGACTTTTACAAAGCCCACCTGTACAATGCTATATGATGTCCAGAACTCCATGAATGTTCTTTCTTTTAAAAGTTGGAGCCTATACTTACCTGGCACAATCACAAAGGTAGTTTTCCCAGGGCAAGGCTTATCCATTGCACTCCAAATATGCTGACCCCTACAATTTCCTCAAATGTGGGAAACTCAACTGCTTAATGTGCGGCAGTAAGAGACTGTGTTCATGCTTTCCTCTATTTAAAAAAAAAAAAAAAGTTGGAGCCTAATTCTCTTCATCTTCCCGAAGTGAGCTGGACCTAATATAGATTGTGCTGGAAGTGATTCCATGTTACATCCAAGGCTATGTCATAAACAGGATAGCTTTCCTCTGGGTCTTTCTCTGGGGTAAGCCAGTCACTATTTTGTGAGGACGCCCAAGCACTCCTATGGAGAAGCCCCAGGATAGAGAGCCTATCATGGAGAAGAACCCACTTGCCAGTGATGGGAGTGGACCACCTTGAGTCCTCCAGCCTCAGCCAGGTCTTCAGTTGATTTCAGCCATGGCTGACATCTTGACTGTAAACCACCCACCTAAGCTGTTCCTAAATTCTTGACCCATAGTAACTGAGAATAATAAATGCTTGTTGTTGTTTCAAGCCACTAAATTTGGGGGTAGTTTGTAGAGCAATATGTAAGTAATACATGTAGACACTAATACAACTTTCTTGGAATAACAATTAGTTTTTTTAAATGAATGAATGTACAAACAGTCAAATCAGAATATTACCAAAGAAAGAGACTTAGTTAACTAGGGTATCACTTCTTCTAGTAATGCTTTCCTAACTTTCCCAGATCCATGCTTCAAAAACTTTCACCTGTGCATGAATCATCCCAGGACTCAGCTGTAAATGAAGATTCCGATTCAACAAATCTGAGAATTTGCATTTTTAGCAAGACCCCAGGTAATGTCAGCACTACTGGCTGATGACTTCCTGTCATGGCATTTACTGTGGGCTCCATTCATCCTGACATCTGGTGTTCAAGGTTATGGGTCACTTTGCGTCAGAGGCACTGGCGATATTGAACTTCTCCCAAGTCCTGTGCCCCTTGAAAACAGAGGAGATGACAAAACTACCCCTTCCCAACACACACCTTTAGTGTTCCAAAAAATGGCTTCCTGGAAAAAATTGCCCTTCCCCATGAGATTTAGATAAGACCTACTGATCATCTCCTTGTTTACCTATGACAAGGTCAGACACGGACCTTCCTATTCCCATCTGTGTCTCATGAATGATTAGCCATTGGTCCCCACTGGCCAGTGTGACTTGACCAAACTTTGCTCAGGCACCTCACATTTTTTGAGGCCTCTGGACTTTGGTCCTTTCTTGCGTGTAGGAATGCAGACCTGCCTCTCTATAAGACCTGCACCAGAGAATGGGATGGCCACAGAGACTGATCCATTGTTTGATCATGCCACTGCCTCATCCTGCTCCCTCACATTCGGTCCTTTGTAGCCTTCTCTACTCCCTATGAAAGAAAGACCTTTTTCTGCTGACCTCAGAGATTCATGCTGATCTCACGGTCATGGTGCTCTCTATATTGCTGTAGTCTCCTTCCCTAATGCTGCAGTTTCCTTTCCTAGTGCAAGATTTTCCCCACCCTTGTTGCAATAATCATTTTGCATATCGTCTATCCTTACCTGAGTTCAATTTATTTTCTCTTTGACAGCACTCATTGTGCTTTGTTTTTTTTTTTGAGATCGAGTCTTGCTCTGTCTCCCAGGCTGGAGTATGCAGTGGCACGATCTCGGCTCACTGCAACTTCTGCCTCCTGGGTTCAAGCAATTCTCCTGTCTCAGCCTTCTGAGTAGCTGTGATTACAGGTGCCTACCACCACACCCGACTAACTTTTATATTTTTAGTAGAGACAGTGTTTCACACTGTTGACCAGGCTGGTCTCGTACTCCTGATCTCAGGCAATCCACCCACCGTGGCCTCCCAAAGTGCTGTGATTACAGGCTGGAGCTACCACACCTGGCCCCGTTGTGTTTTGAGGAATTTACTTTTTGGGGTTTGAGATGTGGATCCCTTGAAAATCTGGAATCTCTTGTCTGAATCTACAGGAAGAACTGCTTATCCCATATGATTATAATCACCTCCTTAATTATCTGTGTCTCATGGTAGATTGTAAATAGGGACAACAGGGACTGTGTCTGACTTATATCTCATGTTCCCCTAGATTTTTACAAAGTGTTGGTGTGGGTAAGTACTCTATATGTGCTGAACAAGTGAGTGATTATTAGAAATACTGAGGGTAGGTGCCATATTTTCAGATTGCTGGAATATTTTTAAATATGCAATTTATCTACATGGTTTAGGAAATTAATATAGATAAAAATACTAAATATTAGTATTTAGTATTTAGCCTAGTCATTTGACATATGTGTCTACAAATTGTACTCTCAGTAAGTAGAGTTTCATATTCAAAATAGGGTATTTGGAAAATCAGCATCTAAGTTTTGTCTCCATTCTGAATGAGTCTCCAGTAAGCATGGCATATGTCTCTGAAATAAAAGTCCTTCAAACCACAGGATCTCAGCACTAGAAAAATATTAAGAGAAAATTTGAAAGAAATTTCCTAAACACAGTGCCAGGAAAATTCAATCACAGGAGAAATCCCTTCCCACTGAGCAGTATATTGCTTTCAGAACCTGGAAAATAACAAGTAAAGTATATATAAATGGAAAAAATTACTCCTTTCAGTAGTTCTAGCTTTCAAAGTGTGTATAGAAAGAAATTGAGAGCTAATGGATCAACTTCAGTGAGCCTAAGCAAAAACCAATTTGGAAAACCTACACTTCAATTAACCTGAAATGAAAACTGGGGTGACAGAAAAAAAGATACAGCTAATAGAAAACATTAAATTAATGCTTTTATTAACCCAAGAGACAAAAGAAGAAATAAATTAATCATGATTTACCTTTCACATTGAGGAAAAATATCTGAATACCTTCCAAAATGTAAATTTGTTTCCAAAGTGCTTAATGATTAGGCATATTCCTAAGTATTCTATATTTTATTTTACTTTTTTGCAGTTACTGTAAAAGGGGTTGAGTTATTAACTTTTTTTTTTTTTTGAGATGGAGTATCTCTCTGTCACCCAGGCTGAGTGCATTGGTGCAATTGCAGTTCACTGCAACCTCCGCCTCCTGGATTCAAGTGATTTTCCTGCCTCAGCCTCCAAAGTAGCTGGGATTACAGGCACACCACCACAGCCTGGCTAATTTTTGTATTTTTAGTAGAGATAGAGTTTCATTATATTGGCCAGACTGGTCTTGAACTTCTTATCTCAGGTGATCTGCCTGCCTCAGCCTCCAAAAGTCCTGGGATTACAGGTGTGAGCCACCACACCTGGCCTGAGTTACTGATTTGATTGTCAGCTTGGTGGCTGTTGGTGTATAGAGGAGCTACTGATTTGTGTACATTGATTTTGTATCCAGAAACTTTGCTGAATTCTTTTATCAGTTCCAGGAGCTTTCTGAAGGAGCCTTTAGGGTTTTCTAGGTAAACAATCATATTATCAGCAAACAGCAGCAATTTGACTTCCTCTTTACCAATTTAGATGCCCTTTACTTCTTTCTCTTGTTGGATTGCTCTGGCTAGAAAGGACTTCCAGTACTATGTTGAAGAGGAGTGGTGACAGTGGACATCTTTAAGGAAAACTACAAAACACTGCTGAAAGAAATCATAGACAACACAAACAAATGGAAACACATCCCAGCTCATGCTTGTGGATAGGTAGAATTGATATTGTGAAGATGACCCTACTGCCAAAAGCAATCTACAAATTCAACGCAATTCCCATCAAAATGCCACTGTCATTCTTCACAGAATTAGAAAAAAAATATCCTAAAATTCATGTGGAACCAAAAAAGAGCCTGCATAGCCAAAGCAAGACTAAGCAAAAAGAACAAATCTGGAGGCATCATACTACGTGATTTCAAACTATACAATAAGGCCATAGTCACCAAAACAGCATGGTACTAGCATAAAAATAGGCACATAGACCAATGGAACAGAATAGAGAACCCAGAAATAAACCGTAATACTTAGAGCCAACTGATCTGCAACAAAGTAAACAAAAACATAAAATGAGGGAAAGACACTCTATTCAACAAATGGTGCTGGGATAATTGACTAGCCACATGTAAGAGAATGAAACTGGATTCTCATCTCTTACCTTATACAAAAATCAACTCAAGATGGATCAAGGAATTAAATCTAAGACCTGAAACTATAAAAATTCTAGAAGACAACATTAAAACCACCCTTCTAGACATTGCCTTAGGCAAGGATTTCATGACCAATAACCCAAAACCAAATGCAATAAAAACAAAGAAAAATAGTTTGGACTTAATTAAACCAAAGAGATTTTTCATGGTAAAGGAGCAGTCAGCAAAGTAAACAGACAATCCACAGAGTGGGAGAAAATCTTCACAATCCATACAGCTGACAAAGGACTAATATTCAGAATCTACAACAAACTCAAACAAATTAGCAAGAAAAAAAACAAACAGTCCCATCAAAAAGTGGGCTAAGTACAGGAATAGACAATTTTCAAAAGAGGATATACAAATGTCCAACAAACATATGAAAAAATGCTCAATATCACTAATGATCAGTGAAATGCAAATCAAAACCACAATGTGATACCACCTTATTCATGCAAGAATGGCCATAAGTAAAAAATCAAAAAATAGGCCAGGAGTGATGGCTCACGCCTGTAATTCCAGCACTTTGGGAGCCCAGGTGGGTGGGTCACCTGAGGTTAGGAATTTGAGATCAGCTTGACCAACACGGTGAAACCCTGTCCCGTCTTTACTAAAAATATGAAAATTAGCCAGGCATTGTGGTGCGTGCCTGTAATCCCAGCTACTCAGGAGGCTGAGGAAGGAGAATCACTTGAATACCAGAGGCAGGTGTTGCAGTGAGCCAAGATAGCACCACTGCACTCCAGCCTGGGTGGCAGAGCAAGGCTTCACCACAAAATAAAATAAAGCAGTCAAAAAATAATAGATGTTGGAGTGGATACAGTGAGCAAGGAAAATTACTGCACTGCTGGTGGGAATGTAAACTAGTACAATCACTAGTTTACACTAGTGATCACTGGAAAACAGTGTGGAGATTTCTTAAAGAACTAAAAATAGAATTATCATTTGATACAGCAATCCCACTGCTGGGTATCTACCCAGAGAAAAAGAAGTCACTATATGAAAAAGATATTTGTACATGAATGTTTATAGCAGCACAATCTGCAATTGCAGAAACAGGGAACCAACCCAAATACCCATCAATCAACTGTAAGATATATACTCACACAATGGAATACTACTCAGCCATAAAAAGGAATGAATTAATGGCATTCTCAGGGACCTGGATGAGTTTGGAGGCTATTATTCTATTTGGAGGCTATTATTCTATTCTATTCTGTTTGGAGGCTATTTTCAGGAATGGAAAACCAAACATCGTATGTTCTCATTCATACGTGGGGGCTAAGCTATGAAGATGCAAATGCGTAAGAAAGACACAATTGACTTGGGGGACTCAGTGGGAAAGGGAGGGAAGGAGGTGAAGGACAAAAGACCACAAACTGGGTGCAGTGTATACTGCTCGGGTGATGGGTGCACCAAAACTTCACAAAGCACCACTAAAGAACTTGTTCTTGTAACCAAGCACCACTCATTCCCCAATAACCTGTGAAAATAAAAAAAAATTTTTTTAAGTGCTTAATGAGAGTTTTGGTCTACTTATTGATCTAAAGAAAACATGTGTTGGTAAACAGTTTGAAAACATGGCTCAAATTATTTTCTCCCTGTGTCTATATCCTTTTGCAGTGTGAGTTTGTAGTTTCTGGCAAACAGAGGTGTAGTGTTTAGTTTTTTGTGTTTTTTTTCCCCCCACCTGTTGTATCTCACCTAGCCTTGTGACTTACTTTGACAAGCAGAATGAGGCAAATGGGATGTTTTGCCAGTTTCAAGTCTAGTATCAAGTAGCTTTGCACATTATGTTCATTCTCCTGGAACCATGCCACTACCACTAACTAAACCAGCTTGGACTTTTCCTGATAATGTTGGGAGCCGTGTGGAAGAAAGCCAAGGTGCCCCAGCTTGCTCACAGCCAGTTCTAGAAGCAACAGCATCCAGCCTGCCTGCAGCAAGCCGAAGACTCACCAGTGAGCCCAGGCAACACAGGCCAAGTCAGAACCACTTGGCTGACCCTTAGAGTCATGAGCAGTAATGAATGGTGGCCTTAAGTTTTTGGATGTTTTTCTATACAGCCGTAAAAACTGATGTTCACTCATAAAAAAGGTTCACTCATTCGTTATCAAAGAAATTAAAACTAAACCAGTGAAGTCGAACCATTTATTGTCTATGAGATGTATGAAAATAAACAAGGATGTTCATTCACAGAGTTTGTAATTATATGGAAAGCTGGAAGGTACAACCTTTATAGAAGATAATTTGGCAATGTTTGTGGAATTTTCAAATTTGCCAGCTATTACTCTTCTTGGATTGTATTCTAAAAAAATATGTGATGATTTATTAATCTCATGTGTAATACTAATGTTAGAAAATCAATGTGAATGTTCATCAACAAGTGATGTATTTTTAGGAAATATTATGATATATCCATAAAATGGAGTACTGAGCAGTCATTAAAAATGATATTTATTTATTTTGACATGGAAAGACTGCCACATTATTGTCATTGTTATTAAGTAACTATTAAAATAATAGGACATTTCTATTTTTTGACATTTAACCAAAAAACTATCAATAGAAAGTGTTTAGAACAATATGCTTTGAAATATCAGCTATTATTTCTAGGGATGAGATTACAAGTGATTTTCATTTTCTGTTTATATATCTGAATAATTTAATTCTGTTTACTTATTTATGTATTTATATATATTTTGAGACAGGGTCTCACTCTGTTGCCCTTATTTATGTATTTATATATATTTTGAGACAGGGTCTCACTCTGTTGCCCTTATTTATGTATTTATATATATTTTGAGACAGGGTCTCACTCAGTGGTGCCATCATGGCTCACCGCAACCTCTGCCATCTGGGTTCAAGCGATTCTCCCTCCTGCAATGCTGAGATTACAGACACGAGCCACCACCGCATTAGGCTGAATCATTCAATTTTAAACAAAAGAGTTCGTCATGTTTAAATTCTGGAAAATTAAGTCGTTTTTAAATAGTTTTAAACTCCTTTATTAGGTACAACATTAAACTAAATTGACCTGTTTGATTACAGGTCTTTATTTTGAAGTATGCATTTTTTTGTTGTTGACAAAAATGAAGAAATGTATTCTTCAGAATAAAGAAATGCATTCTATTTTAAATGAGAATAAAATTTGGGCTGGACATGGTGGCTCACCCCTATAATCCTAGTGCTTTGGGAGGCCAAGGCAGACGGATTACCTGAGCTCAGCCTGGCCAACATGGTGAAACCTCATCTCTACTAAAACACAAAAAATTAGCTGGGTGTGATGGCAGGTGTCTCTAGCCCCAGCTACTTGAGTGGCTGAGGCACGAGAATCTCTTGAATCCACGAGGAAGAGGTTGCAGTGAGCCAAGATTGTGCCACTGCTCTCCAGCCTGGGCAACAATGTAAGGCTGTCTTAAAAATAATAATAATAATTAAAGAGTACTTATTTGTTTTTGTAAATATAAGAGGAGAAGTTTTCCAGATATCAGGAATGGCCTGGAAATAGCAGTATATTAAGCAATAAATTTTTGTGTTTCAAACAGAGATGTTTGATCCAGAAGAACTAAAGAGCATTCGTCATGACACAGATTTGTTTTTCCATTTAATCAAATCAAAAGGGCCTTTCAAGGTTTTTGTAAGAGGGCTGGAAATAAAGAGGAAACTTGTAAAAATTAATCAACAACATTAATCAAGTGCCTACTGTGTACAGGAATTATTTTGGTTGCAAGTGAGAGACTTATAAATCTAAAATGCTATTTTTTTTTAAATGAGTTTACTCACTAATGCAATTTAAGAGTCCAAGAATTAACTCTTTTCAGATGTATGACTTAGGACTCTACGTGACTGTTTCTACGTTTTTATTTCTTGGTGTTGGCTCTTCTTTGGGAAGATTCTCTCTTGCGATTGCTTCCAAGATGGACTCTAACATGCTTCATCATTCAGACCAGTGGGAAAAAGAGACTGTTCCTTCCAGAAGAGTTTTAAAACATTTCCTGATGTGAAATCATGTGCCAACCAATTACCCTTCCTGGGAGAGGAAATATGCTTGCTGTTTTAAACTAGAGGTGGGATTAATTTCTTCAAATCACAATGCTCCAGAGAAGGAACTGAGGAGATTTCCCAGAGGAAAATTACAGTTAACTGTTACATCTAAAGAAAAGCGAAGGGGAGGAAGGCAGCAAATCACACTGCCACATATGCACCTATGCAACAGTCTTGCATGTTCTCCACATGTACCCCAAAACCTAAAATGCAATAAAAAAAAATACATATGTATATATATAAAGAAAAGTGAATGGATTCTGGGTGGCAAAATTAATAGATGTTCACTACAGTCCTCTAGAAGATTATTTAGAGAATAAAAATATGTTTAAAATGCATTCCTATCCACAAAATTATCACATAGACACAAGGAATGAACTACAGATACATGAAAAATAATTGCAGTTAAAGACTCAGAATTCTAAGTGGTAAGTTAGTTGTATAAATAACAAATGCATATCGGGGGTGAAAACATCACTGTGTGTTTCAATGGTTAGCCAAACATCATCCCTTTATTTAATGGTTTTGTTAATAGCATCATGCTTTAAAATGTTCCCTCTCAATCCAGGCTTTTTCGAATTCTTGAGTTTTAAACACATCATTAAGTGATTCGTGTTCAGGCCTTAGACTCAAGATGTGAGGTTTTGAAATAATTTCCCTGTGATTGCAATAAAGAAAATAAATTGATTACCATTTGAAATGTGTTTCCATTGAGTTTTAATGCTTTTCTTTTTTACTCTCTTGAACGTATATAATAGAACACATCTCTATAATTATTCCCAAGTGCTGAAACTTTAATCTCCATTGTGTAATTGAAATTTCCTCTAAAGCTAAGTGGTTTTTCTGGATCCTTAACTGGCTAAGAACATCTAAATGTTGATCATTTTCTCAGGGGAAAAGAGGAAAAAAAACATATATAGGGAGAGTGATTAAGTCTTTTTGTTGTAAAGAAAATTCTCTCTTCAGTTTTCATTGCCATTTATTGTGAACCTTTTTTTAAAAAACATTACTTTTTTTCTTACTTGAATATCTAAGTATCTACGCATTAAACAAATATTTATTGAATGCAAATCATCAGCATATGCCAGCAGGATAGAAGCTGTACTAAAAGCTGTATATACAGTGGTGGACAAAACAGTCATAAGTCTCTATCATCAAAGAGTTTATAATCTAGGGAAGAAGACACAAAATAAAAAAGTAAAAAATATAAACAAATAGAAAAAGCTATTGGTATGTTATTATGTATAATAACACACTATTTATATTATACTTTGTAATAAACTATAAAAGAATTAACAAATGCAATGATAGAAAATGATTCGGTGTGGGCAAGGTGAGATTGAGAAACTTAATTTGATAGGATTGTCGTAATGCCTCTCTGAAGAAGTAGCATTTAAATAGAGACCTAAAGGATGAGAAGAACATATGAAAAGCAGAGTATTAAGCGCTCTGTAGGAGATCAAGAGTCCCCTCCTAGGGGAACAGCAAAGGCACTGTGGTGTAAATGAGTTATCAGTGTTTAAGGAACAACAAGGAGGACCGTGTGCCTGGACCACCAGAGGGCAGGTTGGAGTGAGGTATGAGGTGCATTTGGAGGGGCAGGTAGAGATCCAACCATATGGGACCTTGTAGGCCCATGACCAAGAATTTGGATTTTACTTAAAATCTAAAAGAATGCCACTAATGTGTTTTAAGTAGTGAAGGATTATGGCCCAATAGATATTTTTAAAGATAACCCTGTCTGCCACGCAGTGAATAGATTGAAAGAGGCGAAACTGAAAAATGGAGAGAACAGCAAAGAGGATAACACTTAGCCATGGCTTATTTCAAGGTGTGTGTAGGCAGTAGTGCCACCAGGATGGGCTGGCGGATTGGATGCGGAAGGTGAATAGAAGGGACGATGGTGCCAGTTTTCTGGCTTAAGTCACCAAAGAGGTGGTGGCTCTCTAAAACTGGGAAGATGCATCAGTCGGGATCTTGACAGGAAACAGACAGTACACTCAGACAAGATCACTAAGGACATTTTAATAGCAGGTGCTGTTTGCAAAGCAGTGGACAGAGTTAAGGGAAACAACCAAGGGATGGTGAAGGACTCCAGAACTAGCAACGCAAGAAGCCATTATCCTTCCTAGGTCTGAAGGGGCAAGTGGAGTAGTCAGTTCCTGAAACTGAGAGTTGTAGTTGTTGCCACACTATTGAAAAAAAAAATCCCATGAAAACTGTGACTCTCTATATAGAAATGCAGCCACTACCAACTCAAGGCTGGCAGGAAGGGAGCCAGGGAATGCAATACCCCAACTTTTCTCTCCTCCCGCCCTCCAATCTCCTGCCCTACCCGACCACCAACAAACCTGAAATAGAAGCCATAATCCAAAGTTGACCACTGATACAGACTATACAGGTAGCAGCATCCTGGGCTCAAAGCAGGGTGGAGAAAGGTACAGAGGGGATAGAAGGTGTAAATGGAGAATGTTCAGTACAGATAACTAGTACAGGAACTGTTTTGGGGATAGGAATTAAAAGTCACATTTTGTACTCATTAAGTTTGAGATACCTGTGAAATATAAATTGATATTTCAGGTAGAAACATGAGTCTACAACTCGGAAAAGAGATTTGTGTTGAAAATTACAATAGCGAAGTTATCAACCTCTAGATTGTTTTTAAAGCAATAGGAGAGATGAGATAACTGAGACAGTTAAGAAAGATTTAAAAGAGCAGGAGTAAGAGCTAGAATCCAGTATTTGGATGTAGAGTGAGAGTCTGAAAGGTAGGGGGAAAACCAGAAGAGTGGGATGTCAAGAAATGCAACAATGGAAAGTGGGAGAAGAGAATAGTAAGTGGGTAAATATGTTGAATGCAACTGAGAGGTCAGGAAAATAAATACAAATGTGTTCACTGAAGTCAGTGAAAGTAACAGACAATCTTTGACCCCTTTTTTACTTTTCAAAATTATATTTTTTAAAAAATTTAAACAATTTTAAATGTTTTATTAAAGTATATAAAGTACACCAAAATTTTAGGAACAGCAGTCCAATTGATATTTTTAATCATATATTAATAAAATTAGGTCCCCAAACAATGTGAAAAGTTCTACCACAAAGAAACACAAGGCCCAGACATTTTTACAGGCAAGTTTTACCAACCCTTAAATGACAAATTACTCCAATAGGTTAAGAAATCTATTTTCTTGATCTTCATAAAGTGATCCTATAACTGACATGGAAGAAAAAGGGCCAAAAAGAGTCTAGAAAAGCACTTTTCAAAGTGAGATAAGAAATTCTTAGGCGTTCCCAAGAACATTTTGGGAAGGGTCAGGATGGCATCCATGAGGTCAAAACCATTTTCATAATAATGCTGAAATGTTATTTGCCATACTGATTCTTATTCTCTCATTAGTGTACTGTGGAGTTTTCCAGAGGATACACAACATGTGATATCATGGTAGATTGAATGATGAAGAAGCAGTTAGGAGAATCCAGCTATCTTTAGTTAAACAGATATGATAATCTAGCTATCTTTTATTAAGCCAGACATTTTTTAAACTGGCAAAACTGTGAAATAATGCCATTCTTCTAAATGTCTGCTCGGAAATTTTATTACTTTTATTTTAAAAATGTTATATTAACATGTAATGGGTTTACTAATATTACTTTCAAATGAATTCATAAATAAACATTAAATATTTTAACTTTTGATTTCTAATAAAGTAAATATTGATGGATATAATCTGCATTCAAAAAGCTCTTTGGAATTTTCAATAATTTCTAAAAATGTAAGGAGATCCTGGGACTAAAAGTTTGAGAACTGCTGACTTAGCATAAAAATGGAAGAAAAATACAAGTTACGCTTCTTTCTCTGAATATCAGGACTGACTATAAAGCTAGGGTAGTTAAATATATATCAGTAAAAATTAAAATGTCCATCCTTTGCCAGTTTTGGGCTAGGAGGTGAAGAAAAAAGAACTCTCACATGCTGCTAGTGGCATGATAAATGGTTCAACAACTGGAGAGTGATTTGGCATTGTTGAAGATACGCAGAACTCAGGGCCTGGTATTCCAGTTCTACATATAAAACCCTAAGGAAATCTGAGCGCATGTGAACAGAGAAGCAAGAATATGAATTCCAGCACTGTTTCCAATCACAGAAATCTGGAAACAACCTATGAATCTCCCAATGGAAATAGGAAGGACATACAGCAGCCCCAGAGCAAGAGTTATCCCTTGGAAGAGAAGGCAAAGCAATGGGGAGGGGAAACAAAAGACTCTCCTTGTATCCGTTTGTTTTATTTATGAGAAAAGAAGGGAGGGAGGGAGAGAGGAAGGGAGAATCCCTCTGAGGGAGAAAGAGAAATACTGAAAACACAGCACCATGTCATCACTGGGTTAAATCTGGGTCATGTGTACATAGGAGTTCATTGTATTATTTATTCTTCTGAATGTTTGAAATACTACATAATAAAAACAAGCTACTGGGACCACATTCATTTGCATTCCCGTTCTGTATAATGCACACAGTGAAACTGGTTGCCTACAAAGAGAATGTTAACATTTAAATTCAGGTACAAAGTGGTCTAAATATACACCACAGTCTAGCTCTTCCTAACACTCTGATAGTGTTAAAGGAAGTTTTATTTGTTGTGGGTTTTATAACCAAGCTATTTGAAGGAATGCAGTTGAAGCACGGAGATCAGAGCGTTTCAGTCTTCTGGTGTCTCTTAGGAGGCGCCATATGTTGGAATCGTTGTCAGCCAGAAAAAGTTGCGCTACAAAAGTGCACCCTTCTGGGGGAAGTCAGTTTGCATAACTTATCCCATGAGTAAATTCGGACAATGGGGCAGCGTGGAGAATGGGCAGTGATACCACCCTGGTCTGTGGTCATCATTCTTAACCCAAGTGGACCCAAATATCATCAGCCAAATGGATTGGTTTGAGGAATTATCAAAATAGTTTTGTCTTCATTTACTCCTTGGGATAGCAAGGGACCAAGTAAACTAGTTTCATGGATCTTTATTCCCAGTGTTCAACCTCCAAATTTCTGGAGGGCAGAGTAACTCTTAGCTAAGCAGTGAGGTAGACAAAGCATGAAACAGCCTAATTTGTAAGATAAGAACTGACTCTAGTATTGATTATTGTTTCCATTCAATACCACCCACATTCATTAAGCATATATGCTATAGTTTGAATGTTTTCGTCTCCTCCAAAATTCACGTTAAAATTTAATCTCCAATGCAACATATGAAGAGATGTGGCCTTTAGGAGGTGGTTGAGTCATGTCATAAATGGAATCAGGTGCCCTTATGAAAGGGCTTGATGAAGGGAGTTGAGGTCTCTTTCCCTTCTGCCCCTTCTTCCATGGAAGGACACAGTGTTCATCCCCTCCAGAGGATACAGAAACACGGCACCAACTTGGAATTGGAGATTGGGTTCTCACCAGACACTGAACCTGCTGGTGCCAGGATATTAGACTCCCAGGCTTCAGAACCATGACAAATAAATTTCTGTTTTTAAAATAAATTACCCAGTCTGTGGTATTTTATAATACCAGTTCAAATGGACAATATATTTTGTGAAGGCACTGTGGTAGCCTCCTTGCTAGTGATTAGGGAGAAGAAAATTAAGACATTCTCAACAAACACATCTGTAGAGGTAGTTGGCACAGGTAAATCAAATTTGATTTATTTAAGCTAGGTGCTGGATTTATTTAAGTTAGCACTGCCAGCTGCTTTTCCATAAGAGGACACTCTGCAAGAAAAGTCTGCAAGAAAAGTTCTTGGACTCCTCCCATAACACTACAAAAGTCACTCTTGGTTATGTAAATAGAAGTAGAATAGCATATGTTATGGTTTGAACGTTTGTCACCTTCTAAACTCATGTTGAAATTAATTGCCATTGGAATGGTATTAGGAAGAGGGACCTTTAAGAGGGGATTAGGCCACGAGGGCTCTGTCCTCATGAATAGATTAATGCCATTATCATGGGAATGGGTTCCTTATAAAAAGGTGAGTTTGCTCCCCTTTGACTCTCTCTCAGTCACTCACTTTTGGCCACGTTATGATGCAGCAAGAAGTCCCTCTCCAAGTGCCAGCCCCTCAATCTTGTACTTCTTAGCCTCCAGAACTGTGAGCCAATAAACTTCAGTTCATCGCAAAATTCCCAGTCTGCGGTACTCTGTTATAGCAGCATAAATGAACTAAGACAACATCTATTGGCCTACAAATCTCAGATAATT
The DNA here is from genome assembly GCF_030222135.1 of Aotus nancymaae. Classification (NCBI taxonomy): domain Eukaryota; kingdom Metazoa; phylum Chordata; class Mammalia; order Primates; family Aotidae; genus Aotus; species Aotus nancymaae. The sequence goes on along the minus strand of NW_026988445.1, from coordinate 18,423,923 downwards.
TTTGTGATTTGGTGGAAATGGAAAGAGGGAAAGTAAATTTGCATAGGGTTAAGTAGGCTTCAGTGAGGAATAAGATAAAGCCCATGACCCTTTCTCTTTAGATTACTAAAATTATTACGAACTGTGATGTTTTAGGACAATGTCAGTTAAAGTTCTCTTGTAGAAAGGACCTTAAAAACCCAAAGGAAACAAGAAAAGTAAAAACCTGTGCTAGTGATCCTTGTTTCACACAGAATATATAGATCAACATGAGGAAGGCCTTTAAGACAACTCCAGACCCAGCCACCCCATAAATGTTAGCTCATGAGTAAAAACCATAATCATTTGTACCCTGAGATGTGTGTTGCAGTCAGAACCATGGAGGCAACTGGTCTTTAGATGCCATACTGTGTCACAGCAATAGAAGCCACAACAGTTGAAAACCAAGCCCAGTCGGTGGGCAGATCACATGGCCTGGCATTTGTAAGTAGGAGCAACCATGCAAATAAGGCCAAGTAAGCTTCTCAGGATCTTGGACCATTTGGGATGATGGGGTTCATAAAAGCTTGGTGCTGGATTTTCTCCTAACATAAATATATGAAGCTAGACTAATCCACTGGAATATAAAAGGGAGATTGCTTTTTATACTCCACACTAGTGCAGGGGGCCATACTGGCTACACTTACATATCCCAAGAACATCTGCAAAACAATCCATTTTAAGGGCATAGACCTACCATAGAAATCTGCAACTAGTGCCAAAGAAACATGAAGAAAGTCAGTCTTCATAAAAATCCTTGAAATCCCCGTAACTGACAAGAACAGAGACAGTTAATAAATTGTTATGTATTGTTCAATAATTTCATGTTTGTACTGAAAATATTGTATGCAGAATTACATTAGCTCTACCTCCCAAGAGTTGCTATGAGTAATCCTGTATACAAGTGTTAGAAGCCAAATTTGTCAGTAGTGTGAAATGCAGGCATTTTAGTTCAGGCTGTAAAATTAAAATTTTAAAGACAATGTTCTAGATTTTAAAGAGAAAATGTGTAGCCCCCAGCAGAGTATGCTCCAGTATGATACACATCAACTATGTCCAAAAAGGTGGTGCCAAATACTGTAAGTACTTGGATAACACAATGGAAAGCCTGAAAGCAATTGGATTTGCCTCTACCAGCTTGGAGTAACAACCAGCGCTAGCTATACAATTTGTGGCACTCCGTCAAAAATGAAAATGCAAGCCTTATTGCTCAAAAATGCAATATAAAGGGATCTTTTTAAAAGTAGCTAAAATAGGCTGAACACAGTGGCCCACGCCTGTAATTCCAGCACTTTGGGAGGCAGAGGTGGGTAAATCACCTGAGGTCAGGAGTTCAAGGCCAGCCTGGCCAACACGTTGAAAACCCATTTCTTCTAAAAATATAAAAATTAGTTTGGCATGGTGGCACATGTCTGTAATCCAGGCTACTCAGTAGACTGAGGCAGGAGAATCTCTTTGATCCGGGAGGCAGAGGTTGTAGATCATGCCATTACACTCCAGCCTAGGCAACAAGAGAGAAACAACATCTCAAAAAAAAAAAAAAAAAAAAAAGAGGATCTAAAATATAGAGCTTTTTCCTTTCTTTCAAAGTATCTCCCTCTTGATTTGCCATGGTGTTTTTTATTGACCAATTGCATTATTTTTCCATTGCTGCATAACAAATTAGCAGCCTACAAAAACAGCCATGTTCTCTGACGGTGTTCATGGATCCGGAGGGAGTCCAGGCATTGCTTAGTTGAGTCCTCTGCTCAAAGTATCTAAAACAGTCAGATGTGTAAAATCAAAGAACAGAATGGTGGTTGTCAGGGGCTGAGGTGAGGGGGATATGGGAAGTTATTAATCATTGGGCATAAACTTTCAGTCAAGCAAGAGGAATGAGCTCTAGGGAGCTGCTGTGCAACACTGTGCCTACAGTCAACAAGAACGAATCGTATGCTTAAAAATTTGCTAGAAGCGTAGATCTTATGTTAAATGTTCTTACCACAATAAATAAAATAAATAAAATAAATTTAATCTATTTATAGACTATGATTCTGGAAATATTATAAGGATTGAAGAACATTTTTTTTTTTAGATTTATGCTGAAAGTCTTTCAGTTTCCCTATGAAAGTGAGAAAGGCAATGAATATGGAAAGCAGCCTGTTTCCTCATCTATATTAATACTTCGCTCACAGGGTTCTGGTAAAGATGAAGTGAAACAGTGGAAGTCCCTCATAAGCTGTAAAGTGCTGTTCAGTATAAGGAGACATTACTGTTAAAATTAATGTCAACAACAGAGACCACGTCAACAAATTAATTACTTTTTTTATTAGCAATCCTATTTACCAATGAAAAATGAAGCCATAATTTTAGTAAGATCCTCTATCTCGCACTGGTTTTTAGAGGTTGACAGTAGGAACTCACACTGTGATCAGTGAGGTAGGAAGAGGGCACCAAGAAATCACTGCAGAAAAGAAGCGCTAGAATGGAAGGAAGTTTCCCCGGAAAATATAAGTTCTGCCCTCCCACATACTTAGCTTCTGGCTATTAGAGAGAAGATCATGGATACAGAGTACTTTGCTAACAAGAAGCATAAATGTTCATACTCAGGACTTTCTTTTTTTTGAGATGGAGTCTCACTTTTGTTGCCCATGCTGGACTTTCTCAGGAGATTTCAAAGATATTTTCCCTCAGGTTAATAAATGCTATCCCAAAGTACTTGGAAATAGACAAAAATGTTGGATATGCAAGAAACAATTTTCAGGCCAATCTTTTGACAATAGACTCCTCTGTATCTAAAGCAATCCATTATGTGTTATGTCCTTCTGAGTCCAGAATTCAGTCCCAATACACTCCACGAGGTTGTCAGTGAAATCATAAGTAATGAGATATAATACTCAAGGCAGCAGCTGATGGGTGTGAGACTCTGTGATTGAACAGCTTCCCATAATGAAGCAAAATGTGAAGTGCCCCAAGGTTTTCAGTGAAGAAAAGCTGAAGGAGAAATCTTTGGGTAGAAAGAAGGGATTTTCTAAAAGCCCTTGTATATTTTTTCTATCTTTTGATAATGTAGACTCTAGGGGTACACTGCTCCCCCTTTAGGATTTCTGCTCAATTAGGAGCCACAACCAAAACCATTTTCTATTGCTTGTATGGATCAACTAGAAGATCCTTCAAAAAGGGCTATATTAAAACCAAGCAGCAAATAGAAATGGACACAATGTACAGTATTCTAAATAGTCAAGCTACAAGTATGGGTTTCTGATCCTGCACTAACCAACTGACTACTGACTCATGGACCTCCTCTCTTCCATGTCTTTCTGAATATGACCTTCAGCTGTTATCTTGTCTCACTATTGCTCAGGAGCTCATCTAATCCCCTATGCTGCCCTGTTCCTGGAAAGCACAAACTTCCTTTTGATTTAAAACCCAAATCTTTTCATGGATTTCTGCTACCAAGGGTTCTACTACTCAGTTAGTGTCTGGCCTGAAAGCTAAGTCTCACCCCTTCCCAATTTGTTCTGTAAGTTTCTACCTATTTTATCATGATGTATTCTGACAGCTCTTTTCCCACTCACCCCATCCCCGCCCCAGTCCCCAAGGTATTCAAAGGAAAGGAATAAACATTTTTTTGTGTACCTATTATGGAAAGACATGGAATATATAAACAGCAAAAAAAAAAAAAAATAGTTTAGGAGGTTTTAAAACAACCTTCTATAGTAGGAGCTACTTACCTAGGTTTGCAGGGAAACGTATGCTTCCCAGCACTGATAGACCGCTTTCTTAACTCTTTTAGAAAATTTTGTCTTTACTGGAGACCTGGATCAGAGTTTCCTTTCTTTCTGTATGGTAAGGACCATATAGAAAGGTCTTTCTGTTTTGTAACCCCCTCTCCTGAGTACTCTGCACAAAGCTAGAGCCCCACTTTGCTTAATAGTCTGAGAAGGGTTCCTTCTTCTGCTGAGTTTTGTGGCTCTGCTCTGTGATCTAAAGTCTTCTTCCCTGGCCAGAAGTCTGTGCTGCCTTTTGTCACCATGGGCTTCTTTTGCCTTGCTATGCTATAGAAAAGTTGTTTAAACCTTCTGGAAGGAAGAGTTGATTGCTTGACTGAAGTTTTAATTGAAAATACATCCCTCTAGGCTGGGATACAGATACCATGGTACATTCTCTGTAATACCATTAAATACATCGCCTATCACTCAAGTTCACGGTCATATACGATATATATGTTATTTGACTGAATCCTGAAACCAATCCTACAATGAAGAAAGTCTCCAAGGGGTAAAATAATCAAGGACGAAAACGCCATTTGTCTGCCTCCAAAGACCAGGCTTATACCACTTTGTCACTAGAATTAGCAGTCGCTCCAATAACATTGAGACAGTTTAAATATGTTTTGATGTCAAAGGTGAAAAATAGTTTTTCTCTTTGGTCCCAATACCTACTCTAGTAGATAACCTTGAGCCCACCCCAGTTTCTTCCCTGTCCTTAGGGTTCTGCTTTTCCCTCAGTTGTCCCTTAACCTGCTCCTAAGCCCAAGCCCTGCCGACCAGCTTGAATTTATCTGGGGCTCTGTTGGAAAATACTATCTTCTCATTTTTCCAGAAGCACTCTCATGGGGCTGTGTTAAAGAGTGGATTTGTAATCAATTTTTTGTCAACATAATCCCAACTGCTTTGACTCTTCCAGAAGTTCCTCAAACCGTCTTGTCCACCAGCAGCATTTTTCCTGTTTTCCAGGGCTCCGTTGGGTGCATTCATATTTTCACATTTGTGACTTCAGTGTAATTTTGAAAGGAAAATATTATAACGTTTCTTGGTACACAATTTTGAGGCAAAACCTCTTACCTAAGTTTTCTAATTTTTTTTTCTAGAATTAGTATAGCTCAGTATAACAGAGATCTGAGAAGAGTTTTTAAAAATAAGGAAATACTTCTAACACTATGACTTGGCACCCAAAGCTAATGAAGATCATCCTGAAGTCTCTTACTTCTGGCATGACAGTTAGGTCTCCAGAGAAAATCACTTAAGAAAGCCTTGGTCCTTGACCAAGTAAAGTTTTCCTTTTATTGTTTTAGGTTTAAAATAAGAAAAGAATGACTCAGCAAGTTTTGGCCTATATATTGTCATTCTGTACAACTCCCTAAATATTTAAATCCAAATGAAAGCATAAACAGCCTGAAGAATCACTTTCTCTAGGCCCAAGGACAGTTTGATAGAGCAAATTTAAGTAGTATCTATATGTTGCTTTGTTATGAAATTTATTTGCCTTGCCAACAACACAGTGTGGTAATTTAAAAGCTGGGTTTTTTAATTAACAGTCTTGACCTATATTTATAGAAGTCTGGTTCCTAACTATAATTCCATACTAAATTCACTGCTTGTACATGAAGAAAAATCTAAATTAATTGACATGTAAAGGGGTAGGTCTAAGTAGAAAGTCATAAGAATTGCATGATAGAAGTTTAATATCATTGTTCTTTGCGTCTGAAAATGTCATCAATAGCATGCATATGACTGAAGGGAAAAAAACCAACATACTGTATGCACCTGCAAAACTCTCTGCAAATGTTTAGGGTAACAGTTCAGAGGACTTATTATTGACAGGTTCTTTCTAAGCTGTAAAATTCAACATTACATAGAGGTAGGTTTTAACATCTTTTCTGTGGCTCACTTTGCATTTTAGATCCTCCCCCACTCAGCTTGTCCATAGCAGTTTAAATACCCATGCTATTCAGAAGACCTTTTAGAAGGTTTGCAATAGCTTGGTTTAACAATGAAATGACAGTCTCCCTTTTTTGTGACTTGAAATACTATTTCATGTTTCAATAATTTTAAGTAATTAAGGAGATAAGTAAGGCTTCATGAATAATATCCGTTACAAAATTATTTAAAAATAAGTTTATAGATTGTAGAATTAAAACATGGACTAGAATTTGTAGAATGTAATAGAAGCACTGACTACATGAAAACAGATATTTTCACTAGAATTAGGCTAGAAGAAACATCACAATTCTAGAAATAAGTATTCATGGATTAACTCAAAGAGAAGCGGATTCAGCTACTCAGCTTTGTAATTTAAAGTGCATTAGTTCTTTGTACCTTAGACATGCTACAATAATCATTTTCCTTACCTATTCTTATCACAGACAATGACTTACTTTCAACCAAATAAAACATTGGTTTCTAAGGAATTATTTCTTTGATGATTCTGATATTGCTTATATTTTTAGTCTCTTCATAGTAATGACAAATTGCTATTAAACAATTTACACAGTTGACATTATTAAACATCTAGTTACAATACCTGGCATTAAAATATTTTGATTTTATGAAATGTTATACTATATGCTTTATGTTTTTTAAAAAATTAAGATCATAGCCACTAGCCATAGAATCCTTTCATATTTCAAAACTTTAACTGACATTTCTCTGCCTATAGTAATTATTTTCAATAATTTAAAATATTCAAAATGTCATGACTACTCACTAGTGCTCACTTATAACCTAAAATAATCTGTTGTTCATATTGCTTATAACTTTATTATTATGCTTAGCATTTGAGGCTCTATAATCTAGGACTTTCCTCACTCAACAAATGTTCTTTCTACCACTCTGTAGCTGAACCTATCACTCTATGCAAGATAATATTTTAAATTGTCCCATAAATATATCAGGCTCATTCCCATCATCATTCTTTGATTCATATTGCTCCCCAAAATGTAACATCCTCTTCTCTCTTTTTACCATCTATCTATATTCTAGTATTACGATCATTCAGAATACCTATATAATTACCTGTAAAGAAAGGAAATTAGAACTTCATTTCATACATTCAAAAATATTATATATATTAAAAAGTCTAAAAATTAAAGTATAACACAACTAAAACAAAATATATGTAAATATTTGATCACAGAATAAAGTCTAAATATGAAACCAATGGAATAAATTATAAATGATCACTGGATTTCATAAAAAACAATTTTCATACACTAAAAATAACCATTGAACAAACTGAAATAATAAACTGAACTCCTATACCAGAAAGATATATATATATATAGAAAGATATCTTTTTAAGTTTCCCTTTCCAAATATTTCAGAGAACACCTGAAAGCTATTTATATCAAGCAAAACAAAAATATTACAGTCAAACATATCTCCAGTAAGGATTTTCTGCAGGTTTATTTTTAGGAAATCTGCTTATTTTTGCTGCTTAATTCTAAACCCTCTCATTAGGTATTTTAAATGCCTGGCCTCCATTTTTTTCAACAAATGTTTTTATTGTACTGCAGCCACATGCCAGGAATTGTGCTAGATACAAAAATATACTGATGTGTAAAACAAATATGGACCCATCACAGAACTGAAGCCTAGTGGAAGATAAATTTTAATCAAATAATCACACAAATTGTGGTTTAAAAAGAAAAGGTGCAGAGTGCTATGATGGCATATAAAAGCAGCTTCACCTACTGGGGATATCGGATATGTATATGTCAAGGAAGACTTCTTATCTACATACAACTGTAAGCTCATAAAACAGCAGGGGTTTTATCATAAATAGACAAATTCTGCACCTTTCTACATATAACACAGTAAGTCCTATCTATTTGTTAAATAATTTGTTCCAACAAAAATTTGAGGCTGTCCTAACTAGCCTTCTTTTTTCAGTAGTGTGCATGAAGTCAGCTTTAGAATGATCAATACTGTAGACTAGACACTTTGAGACAGTTTAGAAAGACATACTTTTATTCTTATGATTAAACAAGTTAAAATGAAGTCTGTTTATATGGTGATTTAATAATCAATATTATCAGACTTAATAGAACACTAAACATCAAAGGAATAACATTCATATTTCTTAAAAATAATTATTCACATAATTCAGTTACTAAAATAGGCTTAAATTTTTTTTCACTAACAGTACACATAGGTTGTGGAAACTTTTTAAAAAGCATGTATTTTTACACTGTGTATCCTGGAAGTTTATTTATTACTAATTCACAGATATCTTTGCATTGCTGGGAAATATCTAGTGAACCAACATCATCATTGTCTTCTTCAAAGTGATCTGATGTACTGCTATCTAGGGCATTAAGTTCTAGTTCAGACACATTTGAAGGCAGATAAGAACTCACTTGGGATGTTCTTGGTGACTGGCTTTTTTCTAAAGATTTGCAACCACTTCTTGTTGGAACAGAGATGTCTTGATCACTCTTTGTAACTTTAAAATTGTGCATACTATTATGATCTTTCTGGTTTTCTTTTTCTTTAGTCCAATGTGATGAAGATAAATCACTGGTAGAGCTACTACATGCTTCCTCCCAACTTTTATCCTGAGTCTTTGAAGTATGAAATTTTCTATATGAGCGTACAGGTGACCCGGCTGAGAAAGGTGGGCTAAGGATAGAACTCTTGTCACTACTATTTTTCTTTTTGGACAATCTTGTTTCACTAGACTTGCTTGTATATTGACTATGTTTTGGATTTTCTGTCCTTGAACTGCTATCATGAGCTTTTAAACTTCTGCTAGTGTCCTCAGTGGTACAGAAATCTTCAGAATAGCAAGGGCTGGACAAGTCATCTGAATACTTCAGTTCTGAGATGTTTTCATTGCAACTATTTTTACCTGGTCTATTTTCACTTACATCAGCTATAAGAATATCATTATCTGTGGTTTTGACCTGTCTAATATCTATAATTCTGTCAACAACAGCATCCTGTTGGAAAACACATGGACTTTGGATTTGCATTTCCACATTTCTTCCCAAAACACTTGTATGGGTGAGCCTTTCTGGAATAATGAAATTTGCAGGATTCACAATTTCTTCCAATGAAACATTATTGGTTCCATTTTTACTGCGATCTACTGTCTTTTCTTCAGTTTTACATTTCAGTTTAGTTTCTTTACTTGTGCTGGGATCATCAAAAACTCCACTCATTTGTCTTGAGGTATCACTATTTTCAGTAAAAGATGCATCTAAATCTAAATACTTATCTTTAGGCAGTTGATGTGGCTCCTGGTTTTGTTCTGCAAAGCTTAATAGTTTAACTTTGGTTGATGGAATTCTGAATTTTGTACCCAACATTTGTGCTTGTGTTTTTCTATATAGTTCTCTTTTTTCATGTACCACCAACATATCAGGATTTGTCTGCTTTAAACGTAGTCTTAGTGTATTTGTTAAGCCATAAAGTAGCCTCCCTTTTGTAACTCTTTTTTGGAGGGTTCCACTGCTCTTTTCAGAATATTTATCTTTCTTACAGTTTTCAATTTGGTTCTTTTTATAATGAAGACTCACTGATTTTTCATATCCCCCCAGAGAAAGTTTATCCTTCTTAGATTCAGACTGGCATGTGGATTTGGCAGATTCTGGTGACTTCTTCTCCTCAGTCCTATATAACCAGGCTAGGTGAGGATGTATTTGAGCAGGACTTGTCACAGGTTTGTCATATAACAAGGACAACTCAACTAACAAAGCATTTAACAAAGGCAACTGCCTTATTGTATTAATTCTGTTTTGTTCAGTTTGACATGTTTGATTAATTGCTCCTATATCCTGAATATGTGGAGGATCTACAAGCATTGGAGGATGCTTGTGTGTTGCAGAACTTGGATATTTTAGACAACTCCTGTGGGTTGGGGGATTTATACAGTTTTTTTCAGGAGACGCACCACTCACTTCGTCAGGTACATTCATTTGAGGCTCAATGGTGATTTTAGCCTGTGCGGGAAGTGGTTTTTCTTGGGTCAAGTTAGTGTAATACAAAGGAGGAGGGCAAAATATATTGGTCTCCATGTCCAACTCTGTGACTTCCTTATTTAGGGAGCTAACATTCCTCTCATTGCCAGCATTTGAACGCGTAACAAAAGAATTGGTTTTGCCATTCTCCACAGAACCCACATTATCAGATTCGCTTTCACTTTGGAAAACTATTTCCTTCAAATCCTTCTGCGTCTCTGGGATTCCTAACCCCCCCAGCAGCCTATCAGCCTCTTTTGGGCTTGGCTGTGAGGCTGGCTGCTGTAGCTGCTGTCTTTCCTGCGGGGTTTGGGGACTGACCTCCACTCCTCTTCCTGTGGGGGTGGAGGTGAGGGGTCGCTCAAGATGGCCCAGCAGGTGGCTTCCCAGGTCAGTAAGGCGGTAGGCCAGTGCAATGTCCCCAGTCCGCGCGCCCACTCTATTACGCAGGGGGAAACGTCCCCGGTGCAGGTGGGAGCACCCGGAGGCGGCCGGCCCCACGACACTGTGGGCTGCGGTAGCCAGCGAGATGTCGCAGGCCCCCAGGAGCTGTGGGGCGGGCGTCGGGCACCCGGCGGGCAGCTGTAGCAGCAAGGTGGCAAGCGGGGTCCGCAGGAGCCGGCCGTGCAGGGTGGCAGGGGGCAGGCGGAAGAGGCAAGACTTGCCGCGACCAAAGCGGATCACGCCGGGCCAGCGTTCCGGGGCGGGCACGCCAGGGCCGTCCGGAGGGTAAACCAGCAGCGTGGGGAAGTCCAGCAGGCGGAAGGCCACGGCGGGGCACAGAGCGCGCGGCGACGAGGCCTCCCCCTGCTCCTTTCCCTCCTCTTCCTCCTCCTGCTCCACTGCGGCAGCGGGGGGCGGCAGCAGCCGGGCTTCCAAACGCACCCAGTCCACCAGCAGCTCCAGCGAGAAGAGCCGCTCGGACCGGGCAGCCGCCATTGCTGTTGCCCCAGGAAACGCCGCCGCGGGCTCGGCAAACTGGAAGCTGGAGCTCTGGGCTCTCGCGGGAAAAAAGGCGTCTCTGGCTGCTATCTCGAGAGATTAGCGGGACCGCTCCTGCAGATCCCCGGGGGTGTCTGCTTTGGGAATTTTGCTGCTCAATGTTTGGACCCTTTGTATACATGCTTGGTGTGAAACATTTTTCGACTCCAAACTTATATTAAGACAATTGTTGATAATAATGCTGGGGATATAAGTGGTAAAAGACAGGCAGTGAGTTTTTTTGGGTTATAGTTTTATCACTGCAGATCTTATGTAATTTGGGGGTCAGATCAATATAGCCGAGGAATATTGAAAGAAAATCAGGACTGCCCGTCCTTTCCATGCTAAAGAAAGCCAGTTACTTAACTGTCCACAGTAGGCCTTCTCTGTGACTTCTGTCCCACCCAAAAGATGGTGACACTGCTCTGATGGCCGGGGAGCCCCTCACTGGTAAATTAGGGTAGTACTGAGACACACACGCAGTGTGAATAAACTGGCAAAAACTCTCCTTGGCTAAACTTTGGTCAGGCTCATCTCAACCTTTCCAACTAGGCTTTTGACCTTGGCTTCCAATCCTGTGGAGCCTGGAATCACCGAGTTGTAGTGAGAGTCTTGCTACAGCCATTCAGAGAGAACCCTCAACCCCTTCATACCTGATTACCGTGGATATCTGATCAAATTTTTCATTTTCTACCGTTGATATCTGACCACCCTGGCCTGCCTTCAGCAAGAATTCTATTAGGTCTGTTTAATCAGAACTCTTCCACCCCTGATGTTTCCTACTAGTAAGTTTCCATCCACTTGACCCAGCGCTCCCTTGGCTATAAATCCCCACTTGTCCCTGCTGTATTTGGAATTAAGCCTAGCTCTGTATTGAGGTCTCTTTTCTCTTATTGCAGTAGTTTCTGAATACAATGTTTTTGCCACTTCAACTACTGTCTGGCCCTGTTTTTTATTTGACATTTTTAGCTGAGCAATCATGATGCATGAGAGTAATGTTAATGATTCCATCATTAAAATAAATGTGTATACATAAATATACACACACATACAGAGACACAGAGATCTTACTGCTGTATCCAGATATTTTAAGAAACATACTCCTAACCTGAATACTCCTAACCTCCTCCTAGCTAGCCAGCTAGTAATCCAAGGCCAGTATATGGAGAGCCTTGAATGCCATGATAAGGAATTTGGACTACATTCCATATAAATTGTTTTGATTGAATAAATACATCATATCAATATTTGGAAATGTAGGATGGGGAGGCATACAAAGGATGGATTCTACTAATTAAAAATTAGATTCAGAGCAATCTATTAGAAGACTACTGCAGTGGTCTAAGTGACAGATAATTATGACCTGCACATGATCAGGGTTAGTGGAAATTAAAAAGAGGTAACAGAAGAGGCATTTGTGATGGAGGAATTTTAAAATTTGGTGAATGGGAGAGAAAAGTCATAGGTGAAAAATTTCTGCTACAGAAGGTGAAAATATTGAGGAGGCACAGATGTGATGGAAAAAAGTACTTTGAGTTTGGGATATGTAGAGTTTGAGGTACCTGCTGGGTGTTAGATATATACAGCTTTATTCAGCTTTATAAATTGTAGTTATATTATGTTAATTCAGTGCTGAGAAAAACATTGTGAAGCTCAAGAGAAATTCAGGACTGCAGACACATGATGCTTTAGTATGAAGACGTGAGATAGAAGTCTCATTGCGATGTATAAATACAAGATACTTCTCTTGGCTTTTAGAATCTTGCTGTATACTTGCAGAGGACACATCCTCAATGGATAGATGATGTGGAGTGATTAAAAAATGACATAATTACAAGTGAAAAGCAATGAGATATTGAGTCCATGTGCACCAGAGAAATACCGTAGACAAAATTCCTCATAGAAGACATCCTATAGTTAGCCTTTTGGGTAAGGTTAATAGTGTGCACTAGTAGCACTTGTATGTCTCCTATAGATGAATAGAAAAAGCAAAGTCACTCTTCTAGAAAGACATTACTTCTGCAATATGTAGTTTCTGCAATAATACATTCTCTACCCAGCTATTCTACATGACTGGTATTATATGAATAATATTTTATAATTGTAAATAATGTTAAAGGTAACAAATAAACTTTTGCCATGACAAATATTTTCCCTGTGTTTCCACACTGGATGTGGAGAAGTAGCACAGTGCATAGCTGAGAGCCTGGGTTCTGGAAGCAAACTCCCTGGCGCAAGTCCTGGTTGTGTCACCTTGTGACACTAGTTCCCGAACTCTCTGTGAATCATTATCCTCATTTGAAAAATATAGTTACAGTAACTACCTCATAAAAATATTATATGTGTTAAGTGAATTAATATTTACAAAATTATTAGAACAGTGCCCAGCATATAGTAAATATTTGCTAAAATAAATATTGTTTTATTTATTATTTGCCACATGGCAGACTTTTTAGCCAAGTGTTTAAAATACTGATATTATAGTTAGCAAAAAATAATTTATCCAATATCGGCCCATTATTTTCAGTATGTAAAAGTTTTTATGCTCTGTATTTTACTTTTCATGCAGGAGCTAGCTGTTTTTGTCACAAGTCAAGGTCAGGCTAGGCAAGAGACTATGGATTATTGAGATATAAAAAGCTACTGTCATTGGAGAAAGAAGTGGGGAAGCACACAAGTAAAAAGTATGAGTTTCAGTGTGTGATATGCTGAGTTTGATACCTGATATACATCCAGGTAGATAGAGCTAAGTTAGATATATGGATGTGAAACTTAGAAGAGTGATCTGGGCTGAAAATATAAGCTAGGAGACACCAAAATTTGGATGGCAACCTAATTTTGTCATATAAGACCTGCATTAGTATAGTAATAAGACATTATTTTCTTCTTTTATGTAAATTACTTTGAAACAGTGCGTACTGCAAGAATTTTGACTTGATCACTAATGATCAGATACGATGTTAACTACTTTTTCTAGGGGAAATAACTTTGGGGTGAGAAGGGGCAGAGGAAGTCAGCATCATCAACTAAAGTAGTACAGCTTCGAGACATGATGGGGCTAATAATCTGGGGAGGAAGCAGAAACTCAATTAGTAAAACTCACTGAACTGTGTGAGTCTGGCTCTTTAGAGGCAAACCTGTCTATGTCGTCATGGGGCTGTGAACCCCAAGGGATGGATTCAGCAGATGGATCATTGTCGCAGGAGTTGTAACAAAATGGCAGTCGTGGAGTTAAGTAGGAGAGCAGTATCATATCTGGAGCAGTTGGTCTAGTTTGGAGCAGAAGCCCAGATATATGGGAAATGTCATGGGGCCTGGTAAAAGTCAAGTGCGTGTCATGGATCCAACCTAATCTACGTAGCTTCAGAAAATGGAAGGGATCTCCTGAGCTGTTGAGGGAAGTGACGTGGCCATCCAGTTGTGTGGGCTGAACAAACACTGATTAGGAGAAGTGTGTGTCTAGTGGACATGAAAATGTCCAAGGCTTACTCTAGAAGCACCAAATACTAATTCCAGGTCTCACTATCGGGGACATCCTGCTGCCTACAGACATCCTGGCTTAATCAGGATTAGGTCTAGAACCAAGTATAACCACCCATAATTGGCAGGGACAGAGAGGAGACTGAAGACGTCCTCTCCTGCCAAGTGGAAGATACAGAGCTGAGGGATAAAGAACCTGGTGGATCTGACTAGGAGGAAATGAAATTCAACATCACTTATTTCAGAATAATTCTTTACACCAGTGTTTCCTTTCCCCAACAGAAAGAATATAACACAAATATCGCTTGGTCTTACTTAGAAGTGGGAGCTAAACATTGAGTACACTTGGATGTAAAGATGGGAACGACAGACACTGAGGACTACAAGAGGAGAGAAGGTAGGGAAGGAGGGTTGGAAAACTACCTATCAGAGACTATGCTCACTATGTGGGGGAAGGGATCATTTGTACACCAAGCCTCAGTCACCTGCAATTTAATAAAATAATGGAAGACCTAAAATAAGAAAAAATTCTAGAGGAAAATTTGTTTAAAAAAAGAAATGTAATCTGCAGTCTTGAAAATAGAAATGTGAAAAGGCCAAGTGAAAGCCTTTTTCCCCTGACCATGGTTTAAAACCCCTAGCAGATGCTTGTTTGCATGGCAAGCCTGGGAACCTTAGCTCTTAGAATTCCCTGAGAGACAGACTGGGAAGTTGGGGGTTCTGGTTGCAGCTCCCTTTTTCTCAGGTTCTCCTCTATTGTCTCCCAAGGGTTGCATTTCAGGATTCTAGATACATATTGTATTTCTGGAGCAAGAAAATTTCAATCAGGAGCAGCCGATTTCTAGTCATTCATTCAGGACTTCAGATAAAAGCCTGTTTAAAGCAGAAAGTTGCCCTGCCTCTAGACCTGATTAGAGGCTCCTGAAATCTAAGCCGGATATTTCCCGCTTTGCTAACTGGGTTACAAATGGACCTCACACAACTTAAACACCACAAATGACCAGAACTTTAATAACATTCACCTTGACATGTTTCATCATTGGTAAAGACGACCTTACTCTGTCTTTAGAATAAATCTCCTGTGTTTGAATGCGGATCTTTTTCTTTGTTTGCAGTCTTTTCATTCCTTTCTATTTCTAAATTTCTGGAAAGGGGGAATCATAGCTTTTCCATGTGTTGTCATTAAACCAGGGGCAGAGTTATGATCAGAACATGATTACCATTTCCAATGTCACAGATACAAAATAGCTATGGTAAATAAATGCAAATAATCTAAAAAATTCTGTGAAATGGTACCAAGACTCTGCATTGCATTTTCAGTTTTTATTTTCAGCTTGCTAGAACTTGATGTTGGAAATTCATTCACTTAAGAAGAAGGACAAGGAGAAAGATTAGAGGATGGAAGGAAGGGACAGGCTGGGGGTTGGTGAGTAAACAAAGGAACTACTAGAGATTAAAGGGAAAGAATGGCCTAAACTCCACTCTGATAAATCTCTCTACCAGAAAGGAAGGGGAAAAAGAAATTATGAAGCATCCTAAGGTATTGGACATTTATGAGTTCATTAATAAGCTAAATAGTATGTACAATTGGTAGGAGTGATTTAGTGACAATTATTTGACTGTCATCGGCAATTAGAAGTGTAGCATAGTGGAATCAACATAGGCTTTGAAGTTGAGCACTGCTGGATTAAAATATCAGCTTCTCCATTTTATAACCAACAAGTTCTTCAACTCTGGGAATTTTGCTGCTATATTCTTTCACAGATTTTCAAACTATGGTGTGCATATTAAAATACGGAATTTGGGTCCATTTTCCAGAGATTTTGATTTCCTAGGTCTGAGGCAAGGCCCAGAAATATACATTTCTAACTGTCATCCCAGATGATTCTGATAACAGGGAGTTACTGAACTTTTCTTTGAGAACCACCATCCTAGTTTCTGGAACATTGCAGATAGCCATATTTCTGTCTAAGTATAATGCTGATCACATAGTGGCATCATATACAACAAGTAGTATAATCATGCCAATAGAATAGTATGGAAGATTTATGCATTTATGTAATCATAGCTCCTTCTTTCACACTTTCAGTGTGAAATGGAAGAAATAAAGTAGGCAGCCTTTAGCAATGAAGCATTACTGTCAACAAGACACCATGCCAAGAGATGCCAGTGTATCAGCAACAACAGCAGCCTTAAGAGAGATACAGCTTCCCATCGAGTACTCAGAAGAAGCTGCAGAAAGCCCCCAGAGAAAGGTAGTTTATGAGAAACCCCCTCATAAGCAGAATGCTGCCTGTCAAGACACCACTGTTCTGCCCCGAGGAAAACTGACTACAGATTCCTTGAACAGAGTACCCTCCTGCCTTCAGTTAGTGGGGAGGGCTGAAAGATAAAGTCTTACTCATAAGTTCTTTCCTTCCCATACATATCAACACTATTAGGAATTTTGGCCTAGACCATCCTGCCAAGACTCTATGTCAATAATTGCGCCATGTAATAGAATTAGGTTTAAATTGGGTTTATTTTAAATTACTTGTTAAATAAAAATTATAGGAGGCCATTGTTTCAGACTAAGCTCCTACACTAGGCTCCAACAGACTAGACTAAAAATCAAAATCCAGTAATTCATGCTGCAGTTCCAGTTCACCAAACTGAAACTAAGTTATCTGACTGTCTCTGCATCAGGAGAAAGGGATAACTGCTTTAATCCTCATAACAAAAAGTAATGTGATATTAACCAATTGGTTATTTCTCTATTCTATTTCCCTGCTCCTGCCTTACAAGGGACGTAACTTTGAAATGAACAATTCACTTTGTGTTCTTGGTTTCTGCTTGCTTGGGCCCTTCTCTGTCTATAAAGCCTACCTCTTTGGCTCAGCTCTGTGAAACACTGATTCTATTTTGTGGAATGAAATGTTTTCTGATTCTAGAATAGCCCATAAAGCCAACTGAGATCTTTAAACTACATTTGTTGCAATTTTGTCTTTTGACACTACTCACTCATAATTTAGATTCTTCTAAAAGATATCCAGCTGTTCCTTTCATAATTAGTAAGATATGGGAAATAAATCAAAAGTCTTGATAACTGTATCAAGCAGATTTGTCCTTTAGGAGACCCTAACCAAAAAAATGGGAGCTTGGGGTACACTGAAATAGCTCTATAAATAGCTGCCAGTTTTATCAAGCTTATCATATGTGCTTGGCATTGCATTAGGTCTCTTACAGACTGTATTTAATCTTCATAGCAACTCCAAGAAATTGTTGGCATACTCATAAGGAAACCAATGAAACTAACTTGGAGAGGTTAAATAATGTATTCAAAGTTACATAGCAAGTAGGTGGTAAAGTATCATTAAAATATATTTCTGCCTGTCTTTTAAAAAATAGCTTGTGTTCATCCCAGTAGATTCCTTCACCTTATTTGTTTATGCTCAAGGAAAGTATTAATATGCAGAAAACTGACACTATCCAGTTGGAAAATGTATTTGGGGGTACAAAGGAGCAATTTAATAATATCACAAGGAAACAAAGAGGCAAATGCTGAACATCTTATGTTCTATAAGAAAACAGACCCAGCTTAAGTAACAAATTAGGGGCATGTAAAACGGAGTGGTGGAGAAGGGGGTTGCTCCAGATTAACTTTTAACAGACACAAACATCAAATATAACATGTGTACCTTCTTTCAATTCTTAAATAAACCATCTGAACAAAAGGACATGTTTGAGACAACAGGGGTGATTTCATTACCGACTGCTTTTAGATGATACAAAATGATTATAGTTTAAGGTTAAGTATGTTAAACTCAAGAAGGTTAGTTATGCTGATGAAAAAAACAAACTGTAAAATATTTAAAGAGGTTTGTTCTGAGCCAATATGAGTGACCATGGCCAGGGGTTGGGGACAGTCTCAAGAGGTTCTGAGAAAGTGTGCCTGAGGCAGTCAGGTTACAGGTTGGTTTTATACATTTTAGGGAGACAGGAATTGTGGGGAAAATCATGTCAATACCTGAAAGGTGTACATTGGTTCAGCCTAAAGAGAGGCAGGATATCTTGGAATGGGACCTTACAGGTGGACTCAAAGATTTTCTGATTGGCAACTGGTTGAAAGACTTATGCTTTGTCTCAAAACCTGAAGTCAGTGGAAAGAGATGCTTGAGTTATGATAAAGGGGATTGTGAAGATGAAGGTTCTTGTTATGAAGATGAAGCCTCCAGGTAACATTCTTCAAAGAAACTAAGTAGTAAATGTCACTTTTCAGATCTTAAAAAGTGTCAGACTCTTAGTTCATCTCCCCTAGATCCAGCGAAGGCCCGGCTTCATTAATGGAGATTCTCTACAGATACAAATTTCCCCCAGCAAAGACAGCTTTCAGGGCCATTTCCAAATATGTCAAATAAATATATTTTGGGACAAAATATTTTTATGTCCTTCAGGGACTTCTCTCTGTCATGTGATGCTATACAGAGCCAGGTTGGAATTTGGTATCTTAGTGCCACAAAAAGTCAGTTTTTCAGTCTTATGATCTCTGTTTTAATGTTAATGCTGGTCAGGGGTGCCTAACTCCAAAAAGGAGGGGTGTAATGAGGCATGTCCAGCCTCCCTTCCCATCATGGATGGGATTCAATCTTTTAGGTTGCTCTGGGGTCCCCTTGGCCCCATGGGGAGGGTTTCATTCGTTGGTTGCTGGAGGGCTTACGATTTTACTTTTAGTTTACGGCTATGAGAATACTTATGCAAATAAGAGCTGCAAGCTGAAGTGGTAGGACTGAAATGATAATCCCTGGAATTTGCTTTATGATACCTCAGGGAAAAAGAAAAATTGCATAAGAAAAGCCAATGTGGCAAAATCTTGACAATTATGGAATCTATGAAGTAGGCATATAAAGTTACTTGTGAGTTTTTTCTGTACTTCAGTGGATGTTTTAACCTTTTTATAAACTAATAGTGCATTTTCTTTCACAAATTTCAGATTAGCTGTAAAAGACTGTGAACTTGAGTAAAGCGCCAGATATCAGTACTGTAGAAACTAATCACAATGTATAATCATGTTTCCAGGGGAAAAGGCTTTTTATTGCTGGAGCTTCGAGAATCTAGAATATCCAGAATTAAGTTCTGATAGCTATCCCAGGTAGCCACTTAAAATGAGGGATATTTGTAAGTAGGCCACATATAAATAGCATGCCTCCTTTTCATAGATCTTAAAGGCCAAGCATGTTTGGAATTCCTTCTGCCCTTGCCTCATTTCTCAATGCCAACCACTTCAAGGTGGGGAGGCAGGGTGGCAGGAAGGGAACCCTCATTACCTCTTCTTTTGAATGTATATGTTATCTTTTAATTTACCTCTGTCAACCAGCTATTTTAGGGTAACAGCCACAATTTACACTGACAAGTTTATTTTTCCTTAAAACATATATGTGTTTATCACGTTTTGAACTGGAAATTCAGAAGGCAAATTCAGATCAGTAGGTACCAAGCCCTTTTTATTTTTTTGAGATGGAGTTTTGCTCTTGTCACCCAGGCTGGAGTGCAATGGCTCCATCTCGGCTCACTGTAACCTCTGCTTCCCAGGTTCAAGCAATACTCCTGCCTCAGCCTCCCAAGAAGCTGGGATTACAGGCATGGGCCACCATGTCTGGCTAATTTTTATATTTTTACTAGAGACGGGGTTTCACCATGTTGGGCAGGCTTTCTCGAACTCCTAACCTCGGGTGATCCACCCACCTCAGCCTCCCAAAGTGCTGGGATTACAGGCGTGAGCCACCATACCTGGCCGGTACCATGCTTTATATGTATCATAAAATGCTAAGTACATAGCAATGTATTTTCAAATTTTAAGTGACAAAAACATGAAATAATTTACCTCCTTATCAATACGGGAACTTCCAAGACCAGATCCTAAGCAACTTATTCCCTTTTATTCCTACCATTTGCTGTTCCTTGGTCATACCCTATCTTTTTCCCATTCTCAGTGCTAGTATCTATAGCTTATACTCCCTTCACCTTGGATGTCCTCCTCTGCTTCTCCACAGATCTTAAACACTATCATTCTTTAAAGTCTAAATCAAACGCTATGTCTTTTTAGAAATTCTTTCCTGGTAATTCTGGCTGTAAGTGATCTTTCCTTTTCTCTGCTGCACTTAATCTCCTTTGTGAACTATTATTTCTGTCTTGTATTTTCACTCTTATACACGAGTTATTGCCTCTAGTTCTCTATTAGCTCCTTGACAATGTTATTTTTAAATTTTTTGCATGCCTGCAGCAGTGAACACAGTGCCCTGTTTCTAGACATAGTATTTGTATATATAATATTTGATATAATAAATTAATACATGAAAAATATAATTCCTTATGGGACTTGCTTGTGTAGAACACAAAGTTCAGAAAATATTGTGAGCTAAAAACTTACAAATATTTAAAAGAAGCTATGATGATTCCCAATTTTCAGTGTTCTTTGTGTAGAATGCATTTTATCTAAGCCAAGGAGAAGCTCACAGAATGTTCAGGACTTTTCAAAGACGCCCTACTGCGTTCAATTTGCCTTAGATTTTGAAGTTATGGTCGACTGGATCCAAGGCCTTCGGTAGTTAGATGAAAGTAAACAGGATTAAGTGTTCTCCTCTCCATGCCAATTTTATGACATGCAGGACTTCTCTGCAGGTTTCCTTTCTGTGCAGACACCGGATGTGAACATTCTTTGAAGACTGCTCAGTGCCCACAAGACAGCAGGAGGCATGGGACCCCTATTGTGACCATGGCTGAGGTTGTAAATGACACCATGCAACTGGAAGCTCTGCCTCCTTTTAAATGATTACTCTTAATAGAGGCAGCCTCCAAATGAAACTGTAATTCAGCCTAGCTAAAAATAGACTCCCTGTTCACTCACCTTAGGTTTTCTCAAATTGTTCCTCCCTCTCTTTGAAATGTCAGTCTTCTCTTTTGTTTCCCTACTTCCCACCTGCATAGCCTGGCATATTGGGGCAGTGCTACTTGTCATAAATAGAAAGAACTAAGGCTATTCAACTTACATGTCCCAGGCCCCACATGAAGGGGCATGGTCATACCTCCCACTCATTAGGATGGCTACAAGCAAAAAAAACAGAAAATAAGAACTGTTTCTAAGCATGTGGGAAAGTTGGAACCCTTGTCCTCCATTGGTGGGATTATAAAATAGTGCAACTGCTGTGGAAATAAGTTTGGTGGTGGCATGCACTGAATTGTGCCCCCCAAAATTCATATATTAAAGTCCTAACCCCTAATGTAACTGTACTGTATTTAGATACGAAGCCTCACAAAGATATTTAGGGTGTTGAATTAGAGTGCCACACTATAGGTCCTTTGCAGCTTATATTCTTACAAGGACAATCAATAGGACTGGTTTCCATATAAGAAGAGTTACAAGAAATGTGGGTCCTCCACCCACCACATAACTCCATCCTGACAGATGCCCTCCACCCACACTGCACCTCCATGCTGACAGATCCCTTCCACCCACAGTGCACCTCCATGCTGACATATCACCCTTCACCCACACTGCACCTCCGTGCTGATAGATCACCCTCCCCCACACTACACCTCCATGCTGACAGATCACCCTCCCCCACGCTGCACCTCCATGCTGACAGATCACCCTCCCCCACACTGCACCTCCATGCTGACAGATCACCCTCCTCCACGCTGCACCTCCATGCTGACAGATCACCCTCCCCCACGCTGCACCTCCATGCTGACAGATCACCCTCCCCCACGCTGCACCTCCATGCTGACAGATCACCCTCCCCCACGCTGCACCTCCATGCTGACAGATCACCCTCCCCCACGCTACACCTCCATGCTGACAGATCACCCTCCCCCACGCTGCACCTCCATGCTGACAGATCACCCTCCCCCACGCTGCACCTCCATGCTGACAGATCACCCTCCCCCACACTACACCTACATGCTGACAGATCACCCTCCCCCACGCTGCACCTCCATGCTGACAGATCACCCTCCCCCACACTGCACCTCCATGCTGACAGATCACCCTCCCCCACGCTGCACCTCCATGCTGACAGATCACCCTCCCCCACGCTGCACCTCAATGCTGACAGATCACCCTCCCCCATGCTGCACCTCCATGCTGACAGATCACCCTTCATCCACCATGCACCTCCATGCTGACAGATCACCCTCCCCTACACTGCACCTCCATGCTGACAGATCACCCTCCCCTACACTGCACCTTCATGCTGAAAGGTCACCCTCCCCTACACTGCACCTCCATGCTGACAGATCACCCTCCCCCACACTGCACCTCCATGCTGACAGATCACCCTCCCCACCGCTGCACCTCCATGCTGACAGATCACCCTCCCCCACGCTGCACCTCCATGCTGACAGATCACCCTTCATCCACCATGCACCTCCATGCTGACAGATCACCCTCCCCTACACTGCACCTCCATGCTGACAGATCACCCTCCCCTACGTTGCACCTCCATGCTGACAGATCACCCTCCCCCACGCTGCACCTCCATGCTGACAGATCACCCTCCCCCACGCTGCACCTCCATGCTGACAGATCACCCTCCCCCACACTGCACCTCCATGCTGAAAGGTCACCCTCCCCTACACTGCACCTCCATGCTGACAGACACCCTCCCCTACACTGCACCTCCATGCTGACAGATCACCCTCCCCTACGTTGCACCTCCATGCTGACAGATCACCCTCCCCCACGCTGCACCTCCATGCTGACAGACACCCTCCCCTACACTGCACCTCCATGCTGACAGATCACCCTCCCCTACGTTGCACCTCCATGCTGACAGATCACCCTCCCCCACGCTGCACCTCCATGCTGACAGATCACCCTCACCACACTGCACCTCCATGCTGACAGATCACCCTCACCACACTGCACCTCCATGCTGACAGATCACCCTCCCCCACGCTGCACCTCCATGCTGACAGATCACCCTCACCACACTGCACCTCCATGCTGACAGATCACCCTCCCCCACGCTGCACCTCCATGCTGACAGATCACCCTCCCCCACACTGCACCTCCATGCTGACAGATCACCCTCCCCCACGCTGCAACTCCATGCTGACAGATCACCCTCCCCCACGCTGCAACTCCATGCTGACAGATCACCCTCCCCTACACTGCACCTCCATGCTGACAGATCACCCTCCCCTACACTGCACCTTCATGCTGACAGATCACCCTCCCCTACACTGCACCTCCATGCTGAAAGGTCACCCTCCCCTACACTGCACTTCTATGCTGACAGATCCCCTCCACCCACACTGCACCTCCATGCTGAAAGGTCACCCTCCCCTACACTGCACCTCCATGCTGACAGATCACCCTTCATCCACCATGCACCTCCATGCTGACAGATCACCCTTCATCCACCATGCACCTCCATGCTGACAGATCACCCTTCATCCACCATGCACCTCCACCCAGAATATACTTTCCTGTTCAAAAAGCACCATTCCTTATTTCATCTTCATCTTCCGTCTACTTTTTCTTGTTTCTTTACTATGGTCATAGCTTCTTTGATCTATCGATGTCTTGAAATTATTTTAGTTATCTTATAGTTTGTGGATATTTGTGAGCGACTATTATTGCTGTTAAAATATACTGTAAATGTTTTCTTAAAATGCCTCTTCTTTAAAATGAAATTAGTAACATATTTCATTTGCTCTAGCAGGAACTGAAAGAAGTATTTTTTTTTTCCTTGAGACAGAGTCTCACTCTGTCACTCAGGCTGGAGTGTAATGGTGCAATCTCTTCTCACTGCAGCCTCCATCTCCTGGGTTCAAGCAATTCTCCTGCCTAAGCCCACCAAGTAGCTGGGACTATAGTTGTGCAACACCACACCTGGCTAATTTTTGTATTTTCAGCAGAGACGGGGTTTCGGCCAGGCTGGTCTTGAACTCCTGACCTGGGGTGATCAACTTGCCTGGGCCTACCAAAGTGTTGGGATTACAGGAGTGAGCCACTGCGCCTGGCTGAAAGAAGTATTCTTGTCTTCACGTTGAATTATATTGTTTGTGAATGTTTATTTTATCCTCCAAACCTAGATGTTTTTGTTTTGAGTTTTGATTTCATGATTTTTCCTAAGTAAAATTGTATAACTCATTTTTGGGTGTTTTGTTTCCAATGGTATACATGTTAATATGAATGCATTTGTTGTAAATTTATTTTGTAATTTAGATTTTCCATGATTTTAGATTTCAAGTGACAACTGATTTATGTCTAAAACCTTATGGCCTAAAAATCACTAACTTAAATGAATTTGTACTAAGCAGGGTAGGGAGAGAGGTAATTTGGGATTTTATGTTGTTTAATTTTATCAGCTGGACTAATAATTTCAATGCTGAATATTTAATTGAATAAAAATCATGAAGCTTTGGTCCTTTTGTATTGCAGCTTCTATGAATTCCATAAGCACATTCTAAAAATTTATTATATATTGATGTACTGGACTGTCCCAAAGTCTTTTCACAAAGCAGTAGCTCTCTATTAGATTTTTATATTTAAATGATCATCAATGCAAAAAATCACTTAACTTGGCACTCACTACAAATTAAAGAAAGCAAGTATTAAGTATATTGAAAATACACGCAGACAAAATTTTAAAATGTGTCATGGACATAGTTGCAAAACTTGAAACTTGTGGACACTCATAACGATTTTAACATTTTAGCACTGAATTGTTCTCCAGTTCTGGGTTTCTTTTGTACCATCTTCTGTTGATCAGAAGCTGGATTTCTGACCTATGCAACATCAGAGTCAGTGTGACTATTTAATTTGACAACTTCCTAATTAAAATGAGGTCAGTATATATCATTTGATATAAAGGATCATTGTCTTTTTAAAAGCCAAATAGGTCGGACACAGTGGCTCACACTTGTAATCCCAGCACTTTGGGTGGCCGAGGTGGTTGGATCACCTGAGGTCGGTAGCCAGCCTGACTAACATGGAGAAACCCTGTCTCTACTGAAAGTACAAAATCAGCTGGGTGCGGTGGCGCATGCCTGTAGTCCCACCTACTCGGAGGCTGAGGCAAGAGAATCGCTTGAACCTGGGAGGTGGAGGTTGCAGTGAGCTGAGATCCCCCATTGTACTCCAGCCTGGGCAACAAGAGCAAAACTCCATCTCAAAAATAAATAAATAAATATAATTCTATTCAATTTCTCTGCACTCTAAGTAAAAAGAATAATATTACAATCCCACAAGTAAATGTGGCTCCCCCTTTCAATTCCTTTACAATTCTCCTAATCCGGAATATTATTTTCCAAGGGTTATAAATTACAGGTTCTTTAGAGGGCAAAGTGCAGTCCTTTGCTTGGGGTTTCAAGTACAAGGAGATTACCTGTCTGGAATCACTGGAAAGCCAAAACAACTCTTAATATTTAATTTCCTTATAAAATTATTTTCTTTTTTAAAAAGGAAAATTATAAGTATTTTGCTGTAGAAACCTAGGACGGGGCCAGGCGTGGTGTCTCATGCCTGTAATCCCAGCACTTTGGGAGGCCAAGGTGGGGATCACGAGGTCAGGAGACCGAGACCACCCTGGCCAACATGGTGAAACCCTGTCTCTACTAAAAATGCAAAAATTAGCTGGGTGTGGTGGTGCGCATCTGTAATCCCAGCTACTCAGAGGCTGAGACAGGACAATCTCTTGAACCTGGGAGGTGGATATCGCAGTGAGCCAAGATGGTGCCAGTGCACTACAGCCTGGGGACAGAGAGAGACTCCATCAAAAAAAAAAGAAAGAAGAAAGAAAGAAAGAAAGAAAGAAAGAAAGAAAGAAAGAAAGAAAGAGGAAAAGAAAAGAAAGGAAAGGAAAGGAAAGAAAAGAAAAGAGAAAAGAAAAGAAAGAAAAGAAACCTAGGACAGCAAATTCCCCAGAGATAGAAGACTGTTTGGCAGAGCGATGCCTAAAAGTCCAGGGCTATAAGTTACACCTTTGGTTCCACCATGAGTCGGCCTGGAGACAGTCCCAGTCCTCAGGGCCTTGGCTTTCTAGGGTACATGTGGGACAAAATAACATAATAGATCATCTTACTTCACAGAGATGATGTGAAAACCAATGACTTCAAGTTGGAAAAGATTTAAATTGCTTGAGAAAGTGAGGACAATAAAAACACTAGTGATTGTTACTATAACAATTATAATAATATATGATTCTGCAAGTGCAGTGCTGTAGCCCTGTGGGTGCTTACTAAATATTAATCAAATGAATTAATGCACAAACAAAAGATTCATGGTTTAACAATAATTCAGAAAATCACCTTAATGTTTCCAAGATTGAAAAGTACTATGAACATTTTAATTCCTTTTTATTTTATTTTTTAATGTTTTATTTTTTATCCCTAACTTTAACCCTAATGTTGTTTTTTAATGTGTGTGCTTTCACACAATCTATTTCACAAAATGTCTAAAATACTGTATGAGGTGCTGGTTGCAGGGGCTGTTGCCTGTAACCCCAGCACTTTAGGAGGCTGAAGTGGGAGGATCGCTTGAGCCCGGGAGTTTGAGACCAGACTGAGCAACAGAGTGAGGTCCTGTCTTTATAAAATTAGCCGGGCGTAGTAGTGTGCATCTGTGTTCCCAGCTACTGAGGAGGCTGAGGCGGGAGAATCTCTTGAGCCCAGGAGTTCAAGACTGCAGTGAACCATGATTGCACCACTGCACTCCAACTTGGGTGACAGAATGAGACCCTGAGTCAAAAAAATATATAAAACAAAAAACTATATGAAGCTATATTGTGCATTTTCTGGTCTTACCACTGACAGAGCTAATAATGGCAACTCTATTTTAAAAGTCTAATTTGTGGTGCCTAACTATACATCTCAAGTATGTTCACTTTTGTCAATTCCAGGTTTCTGTTGCTATCCAAGGAAAGCAACACCGGATTTTGTAATCGGGATGCTGGTGCCAGATGTCCCTGGACACATGTGGGCAACAGAGAAAGACTTAACACTAGGAAGACGAGGAGAGCCTGAAACTGAAGAGGCTCTGACAAGATTGTATAATTAGTGGTTTCCAAATTTATTGCATTTGGAAACTCTTATTCATCATGAGGAAAACTGTAGTGTATTTTCACATGATGTCAGTTGTAATTGTACTTGAGAGACTGTATCATGTACAGTGGTTCCCAAAGTGTTGTCCTTGAAACAGCAGCATCAGCATCACCTGGGAACTTGTTAGAAATGCAAATATTCAGGTCCCACCTCAGACGTACTGCATTAGAAATTCCGAGTGAGGTCCGGCAGTTTGTGTGTAACAAGCCCTCCAGGTGATTCTAGTGCAGGCCAAAATTGAGGAACCACTGGTGTAGTGGCTGATACGGTGCTATGCTTTGAATATCTCCTCCAAAACTCATGTGAAACTTAATCTCCAATGCGTTAGTATTGAGAGGCGAGGTCTTTAAGAGATGATTAGATCTCAAGGGCTCTGTCCTCATAAATGGATTAAGCCATTCATGGATTAATGGGTTAACGGATTAATGGATTATCATGGGAGGGGAACTGGTATCTTTAGAAGAAGAGAATGGGAAACCTGAGCTAGCACATTTGCACACCTTCAGCACGTGATAACCTGCACTGCCTTGGGACCTTGTAAAGTCTCTACCAGGAAGATGCCTCTCACCAGATGTGCCTCCTTGACCTTGGACTTTTCAGCCTCCAGAACTATAAGAAACTTGAGCTTAAGCTCAAGCAACAGAAAACTGAGTAAGACACATGGGCTATGAAGATGCCTAAATTCAAATCCCAGCTCCACCAACTCACCAACTAGTGACTGAAGCATGCCTGTTTCCTCATCTAGGAAACTTTAATAGTATGGACAATAGAGTTGTGATTAATTCACATCAAGTGCTTAAGACGGTGCCTGCCACATGATAAATATCCAATAAATATAGGCCACTATGAAGCTTTCAGTATTAGAACAATGTTTGCAAGCCTACTGGTCTGAAACTGCTTCTTGCTATCCCTGTATCTTGGGATTGCTCGAATCCTCAAGGTGAGTGTCACAGCAGAGTACACTGAGTTGCCAAGAAAGTGGCAGGACTGTCTAGACTGTTGGGCAAGACTAGCATGCTTTAGGGCAGCCAGGGAAGCACAGCCAGTAGTGGGGCAAAGTTGGTGTTACAGCTGGGCTCTCCAGGAGCAGATGCTGAGGTGGAGTTAGAGGGGCAAGATGTTTATTTAGAGATCAACACCTGTGGAGAGAAGCTGGGGGAGGAAGCAGAAGTGAATGAATGGAAGAAGATGTTGAACTGTGATACAGACCCAGTGAATCTTTGGCCAACTTAGTGGGAAGCTCTGGAGCTATGATTGATCGTCAGAATGTGTCCTGGGTAGCCAAATAGTCCTACTGGAAGCCCATGGACCTTGGATCAGGTGGTCTCTGTGACAGAGGCAGATCCTGAAGAAGCTGGCGGCAGTGCAGCACATCCTTCCTTCAAGGAAGATCAGGGCACCCTACTCCCTGACTACCATAGTCAGTAGCAGGAGATTCAAAGTAACGGGAGAGACAAGCTTGAGAACTACATAGGCAATTCGTTGAATCACACTGAAGCACTTTGCTCTGCTTTTTAGCCACTATAACATACACAGACCATTATAGTTCTGGGTACTACCTGTAAGAGAGTTGATATTCTAAAACCATGATATTTGCCTTATTTTACACCTGGGACTCTTGAGACATCTCAGATGTTCCATTATAAAAGTGAGTTTCTATGGCAGTGGTTCTCAACAATGGGGCACGGGTACTTACAAAAGAGCATTTCGGAAGGTGAGGGGTACCTGTGCTGTTTGCAGTGGCCTCTCAGGCCATCCTCATAGGCCTCCCAAAGCATACCACTCCCCAAGGGAATTCCAAGTCTAAAGGAACTTAAAACTATATCATATAAGTTGAGGGAATTCTAGTGTTTAGCCTGCAAAAGAAAAGAATGTGGATTTCCGATGAAATAGACATGTTAGTGAGACTTCTCAGAATTAAGTAATATATCGATCCCTTATAAAGGAAGAAGAGTCAAGGTTGATATTGCCTGAAATTAATTTTACCATGGTGTTAGCAAAATACATAAAACATAAAGCCAAGCATGCATTTGAAAAGCAAAAATAAAATATTTATTAAATATAAAAAGAGCCTATTAAAATGAATAACATTAATTTAAAGTGTTGGCTGATTCTACTTTGATGGAACTAAATAATCCCTACAGTATGAATATGGCACTGATGCTATCAAGCTGCTGTTTTTAAAGCTGGCATGCCACCATGTGCCATGAGATCACTTAATTTTGCCACCACTTCCTTCAAGTCAATCTACTACTTAAATTATAGGTTGGGATGTAGTTAAACCCTTTAATTATATAGCATGAGGCAATGCAATCTGGCATTCATTCAGCTCAAATGCATCACTTTTGAATTAAGTCTGCTCTGTTCTCTTCTTTGTGCAAGTATAAGACGTCGATTGATTCTTTTCTTGCAAACATCCCGTTGTTCTCTCTCAACTCCTGCATGGCAATAAGCAGCAATGCATAGTACCTCACCCTCCAACGGAGTCCCTATGTGATCTAGAATTGCTGCGCAGAACACTCATTCCCTCTGGCCATTTAAATGGGCGAGTGACTCCAGCAGGTGCAATTAGATCCCTTCCCTGGTATTATATACCTGACTACTGAAAGAACTCTTGTTCAGAGTCCTAGAAAAATCGGGTCACACACGTACTTGAAGGATGAATGTGGGGGTTTTATTGAGTAGTGGAGGTGGCTCTCAGTGGAATGGATGGGGAGCTGAACAGGGGATGGAGTGGGAAGATGATCTTCTCCTAGAGTTTGGCCATCCAGCAGCCAATTCTCCAGCTGTTCCCAGCTGAACTCCTCCAGACGTTCCTTCTTTTCTCTCCTTCTCTGCCATGCTGTTCTGCGGTTTGTCTGTCTCCTTGTCTCTGCATCTGCTTCTGGAGCCTGGAGTTCAGGGTTTATGTGGGTACAGATAGGGCATGGTGGGACAAAAGGCAACTTTTTGATTGCAAAAACAGGAATCACTTAGGGCCAGGGTATCCAGGCTTGAGGGTGGGGCCTTTGCCAGGGAACTGCCCTCTTCTACCCAGTATTGCCCTGTCTCCTGTCCATATCACATTTGTGAGCACAGCAGTGTTGCTCACTGAGTCAGCCCTCAAAGAAGCATCTTACTGGTGAGGAAACTGGTAAGGTAACAGTACCCAGGGAAGGGGATAGAGGGCAAATTGTGTTTTGTTTTTGGAGCCTACCGAGGAAGAAAGTCTCAAGCACCAGGGCCAGGGCTTAAATGATGGGAAGGGTGGCAGAGAGAACTGTAAACCAGGGGACACAGTGGGAAGCTGGCTAGAGATGCCAAACAGGGCACAAATGGGACAGCCAGAGCCAATGAGAGGGTGCACAGCTGATTCCCGGGTCAGAGCTGCATGTGCAGAAACAGCCAAGTCCGCGTGTGTTGGGGCCAGGTGCAAATCAATTTGCAAGGGCTATTTCCCACCTATTATTTCTGGAAGCATGTTTTGGAGCAGTACTGCTGCAATGGAGAAAGGGCTCAGGTCAGGGTGATGCCATTTACTCCTGGATAACAAATTTGCATCTCAGAGAGTTTCGTGTACTTTGAGGGATGTGTAAACTACTTACTTGTTATGGGAATTATGTCTGTAGAAGATGGAAAAAACTTTATGTAAGCCTTAATGAGTTTGGTTATATAGGAGGTTGATTTCTATCTCATAAATAATAAACAATTTCCTCAGTATGCTAATTCCAAAGTCTCTTTCAATTACTCATGTTAATCTTGCAAAGAAAATAATCAAGAAAAATATGGAAAATACCATCTCCCTGTTAGAATGAAACATCTCCTAGATGAGACAACATCTCTGCTCCAAGGTTTGGAAGCTTATTAGCTGTATCTCACTCATTGGTTCTTCTATGTAGACAATCTTTCCTTCAAAATATAATCAATGTTAAAATGAAACCTGGATTTAATTAAACAACACATGTCTGTTCTAATAAGATTTGTTGAATTTGAAGTGAAATAATAGGACCAAGATAGAAACTAAGGGAAAAAAACTGAAAAATTGTTTCCATCTGCAATAGTCACATATCTTTTTTTTTTTTTAGATGGAGTTTTGCTCTTGGTGCCCAGGTTGGAGTGCAGTGGTGTGATCTCGGCTCACTGCAACCTCTGCCTCCCAGGTGCAAGCGATTCTCCTGTCTCAGCCTCCCAAATAGCTAGTATTACAGGTATCCATCACTGTGCCTGGCTAATTGTTTGTATTTTTAGTAGAGACAGAGTTTCATCATGTTGGCCAGCCTGGTCAGTCACATATCTTTATTGATATTTTTTATTGTGATATCTTTTAAAAGAAAAACTATTAATGTTTCTAGGGAGTAGGTTAACTTTTTCACGTCACGTAGAAGGCGATTTAGACAGATGAATAGGAAATCACTAGGTCCTATGTAACTTTGTTTCCCAAATATTTTACTAGATCTTCTTTACTTCGTCCCTGATGTTCCTGCCTGAGATAAAACCTAACTCCCATGCATTGCTCTCGTGATCTGACTCCCTTCCTCCTTCCCAATCTAGGCCCCAGCCATTGGATTCACTGTGCCCACCCTGCGCTGTGGGCTCACTGAATCCTTGCAGTTCCTCAAACAGGATTTGCTCTCATATCCTGTACATCTTTCCATACGCTGTTTTTCCCCCTTAAAATTTTCACCTACCTTCCCCTCCCTGTCTATCTCATAAGCACAGTTAGGAAGATGCTAATTTTGGAGCCGAATGGTCTCTTTTCAAATCTCTGCTTTGTTACTTCCTAGGTATATAAGCTTAGGCAAGTTCATCTCTTTCTCTTTTCTTTTTTTCTTTTTTTTTTTTTTGAGATAGAGTCTCGCTCTGTTGCCCAGGCTGGAGTGCAGTGGTGAGATTCTAGCTCACTGCAACCTCCACCTCCCGGGTTCAAGTGATTCTCCTGCCTCAGCCTCCCGAGTAGCTGAGACTAAAGGCACCACGACCATGCCTGGCTCATTTTGATATTTTTAGTAAAGACAGGGTTTCGTTATGTTGGCCAAGCTGGTCTTGAACTCCCAATCTCAGGTGATCTGCCCACCTTGGCCTCCCAAAGTGCTGGGATTACAGGCATGAGCCACCGTGTCCAGCCACAAGTTCATCTCTGTAAGCCTCATTTTCTTATCTGGAAACGAGGACAATAAGAGTATTTAATTTAATGAAGTTGCTGTGAGAGTTAAATGAGACAATGAATGTAATTGGCCTTATATATAATATGTTCTAAATACTCAGTACTGTTTTAGCCATTATTATGGTTACAAGTATTATTACCATTTACTCATAACAATTCTACTTCTCATCTCCATGTAGCAATCCTATTTGCTGGGGATGCAAGGTTACATTTCAGGGGAAGATCAGTGCCACTGCCTAGTCCCTGTGGGTAGCTCAGGAAATCCTAGAGATGTGGAGATAATTTTGTTGATAAGATGGCAGCTGACGACATACTTTTCTGTCTTTCACTGCATTTCTCTAAGACCAAGCCAGAACTTTGGTTCCCATGCTCTTTGGGAACACCAAAGAAGCAATGAATGCATGGCACTGAGTGGAATATGTCTGGACTGAGAGTAAGGAACTTGGATCTCCAGCTTTAACGCTGTCATTAATCAGTTATCCTTGGGCAAATGACATCACCTCCCTGGGCCCAGATCTCGATTTATTTAAAAACCAAAGCAAAACAAAAGAGGACTGCATTCTGCCATCTCTAAGTGTCTTTCCAACTCTGGGATTCTGGGATTCTTACTCTGTATTTGCTGTTAGTAGGCTCATGAGTCATCATGTGTGTGCCAAGTCAGGACCCTGCTCCATCTGGTATATGGAGAGGCCAGGCAGTGCCACAGTATCCAATATCGTAACTACAAATAGGACTGGCCTAGAAATTCTGAGGCATATGGTTTCCCTGCCGTGTTTCTGAATCTTATTGCTATATTTTCTTTTGTTTTGTTTTTAATATTACTTATTATGTAAGATAGACAGAGAATCATTTTCAATGCACACAGTTAAATAAATAAGATCTTTTAACATCATGCTAATGGGAGAGTAGTAGCATATTATCCCCTCATAGAAGTTGCCAAAGTCTAGCAAAGAAGGAGTATACAGGAGAGTGTCAATATCTTTGTTATTCAATTCAGCCTCTTTTACTTTTTATCCACTCGGCAGTGCATTCTCAGAAGGGGCAATACAAATGTTTTATTGTCCCGTTTAAGATTCAATGGGCCAAACAAACAAATAACAACAAACAGCCTATGCAAACATTCCCAACAAGCCATTAAAAACATTTCTTGAAGCTTTAGGTGTACAGAAGGTTTAGGAAACGTAAATTTGCTCTCTGAGATCCCTGATGTACTTCTTGGTTCTAACACAGATGAGCAAGAAGTCAAAAATAGAAACCACTTTGAAGAAACTCTGGGGCCCTAAGTGTAAGTCCCCTTGTAAGATGACTTTATTAATACTAAAAATCCTCCAAGGTTCCTCCCCTACAGTCATGACAGATGCCTTTGAAAGTCTCCCCACAGTGGGAAGACTTCTGAAAATTTCTTCCTGCACTTTGCAGAGTTTACAAAAACTACGGGAGTAGCCTCCACTGCATGTGTCAAGCAAGAAGTAATTGAAAACAGCAGGTAGTGGCGGTGCCTTAGTCACTGAAGAAGTCTGCCAATTGACGCACGGGGTGCTGAGGGTGGGAGCTCCCGTTAGAGCTCCTGGGTGGTATTTAGGTACAGTAAATCCCCTGCATGTCTGGGTAACTGGATTCCTAAATCTTAAGACTATTTTTATCCACTAAGAAAAGAATTGAAGTAGAATGGAATCTACTAAGAAAACTTGCTTTGTTTCTAAATATTTGTTGAATGGAACATTGTAAGTATGATTTTGAAATGTCTCATGTAGCCATGTCCGTTGGAAAAAAAATCCTCTTTCTATCATAGGTTGTGAGATTAAAAACAAAACAAAATATAGCAATAAGATTCAGAAACACGGCAGGAAAGCCGTATGTCTCAGAATTTCCAGGCCAGTCCTATTTCCAATTGTGAGATTATACTGTGGTCCCCAAATTCTTATAATATTTAAGAAATTCTAATAGCATCTAGACTGTATAATTTAGATTGCCTCTTAGATACAAATATGATATTCAAAATCCTTGTTCAACCTGATCTGCGATTCAGAAAAATATAGTCACCACAATGGGAGACCCATAAAGTATCTTAACACTATAGTCAGTGTCAGATCGTCTCCTAAAGGTGTTGGACGGAAGAACTGAAGCTTGGCCTGGATGGATCTATTTAAATATAGATGAGAGGCAAGAGGTGACTAAAGAAATTCAAACTTGATTCTTGGCAGAAAAGCTGAAAGTCTTTGTGATACTTAATCTACAGTAGAAAATATTAAGATATGTAACAATTTCCACAAGAAATATTATGGACAATGAAACCTGTACTGTATATTATTTACTTGATGTTTGGTGAGAGTTGGCATACCACACCCAAATGGATTTGGGCAAATTCATACACGTACTCTTGAGCTGCATGCTTTGTGTGTCCAACTCTATGTAACTGCTCCCATGGTGAATGGAGAGGAGAGCACAAGCAAAGGCATGGAAGCTGGACACATCCTATGCCTTCTGAGAGCCTCCAGAGTGCTGGCTGGCATCATCGGGGCATGGCGGGGATACAGGGCATACAGTAGGAGCTGAGGCTGGAAGGGCTGGCAAAATTCAGATAATGCAGAGACCTGTGCCCTTTGTAACCATCTGTATACCATGAGGTGGTAGCTGAGGGATAGATTCTCTGACTCTGAAGCAGATATAGATGTACTGGCTTACAGATGCTGCTCACTGCAGCTTTATAGATACATTATATTGGTGGTGGGTCTCTGTTCACAGCTAGGTGTAGAAAAAGGAATTATGAAATTGACCACCACAGAAAAAATTAGGGTAAGTGTCAGGAAGACACTCTTGGCTACAGCAATGGCAAAATGCAATTTTAAATAAGATGGTGATTTGTTTTTTTATGGAGTACAATTGTCCATCAAGCAGGAGGATGGAGAAAACAATTTTGTGGATGACTTTTTCACCCTGTGCTGTCGTGCTATTTTGAAGCAGAATAATTACAACGGGGAACAAAGTTCGCTTAACAGTTATGGCAACATTGCCCCTTTTCCTGTGGCTTCTTTTGTAGAGAAAATTCAGCCAGAATCAAACCCAAGAGGAAAGGATTCTGGAAGATATATGGGTCCAAGCACTGATGGAGTTGAAGAACTGATAACATATTATGGGCTTGTAGACTAGAGGGTTTTGTTTGTTTGTTTGTTTTGAAATGGAGTCTCCCTCTCTTGCCCAGGCTGGAGTGCAGTGGTGCCATCTTGGCTCACAGTAACCTCCATCTCCTGGGTTCAAGTGATTCTCCTGCCTCAGCCGCCTGAGTAGCTGGGATTACAGGCGCGTGCCACCACACTCATCTAATTTTTGTATTTTCAGTAGAGATGGGGTTTTGCCATGTTGGCCCAGCTGATCTTGAACTCCTGGCCTCAGGAGATCTGCCTGCCTCTGCCTCCCAAAGTGCTGGGATTACAGGCATGAGCCACCGCACCCGGCCTAGACTAGAGTTATTTAAGGAACACACAGGTGCTCTTATGAACCTAGTCCAATAGGAAGATCGTGTCTTTCTCTGGCTGTGGACCAATGTTGTCAATATGGTGCTAGAAATGCTTATGGGAGCACATATCAGTCAACTCATGTTAAACAATGCTTTAGGCCAAGGTCGCTAACCTTCTTGAAGGGGGTACACATTTTCCTAAAAATCGAATATTCAACCACGTAACTGTAATTTCTGAATTTTTTCTTAAAACTAGCTTTCTTCCTTCAGATTTTAGAATAGCTCTCTCCAACGTCTCGTTTGTCCCAAAGCCTGTTGCATAATTCTAATGACTTATGACTTTCGGTAGTCTTCCAAGACTTATGACTCAGAGGTGTGCCTGGGGACGGTGGTGCAGAGTTCTTACTTCTTGTGGGCCAGCAGCAAGTGCTCCTGGTAGATCTACCTTGACAAAGAAGCAGATGCCAAGACCTTGCCCCTCTTGCCCCTCGGGCTGCATCTGATCACTCAGTGCCATCTGGACATTGCTGTGGAGGGAATGCTCTGGGTAACAGTTACTGCTGTCTGGTTATGCGTTGGCACTTTACAACAGTATAGCTGAGCAAAGAACAAGCCATCTCAAAAATGCGTTTTATTTCACTAAACCTCCTTACAATATGTGTACGAAAACTTTTTAGAGGCTTTTTGGAAGGAAGGATAGATTCGAACTTCATTACATGTGTCAGGAAAAAGCAAAAGTGATGCCTTCATTGCAGAAAATGAGCTATGATCATTGTTTCTGCCATTTAGGACCTGTGTAACTGATAGAAGAAATGAAAACTCTCTGGACCCAATAAGATGTTGCGTCCTTCCTTTCTATTCTCTTGCTCCTCCACCCAGATCCTCTGACATCTTGCCCAAGTTGACAAATACAAATTGGACTGGCCTTCCAGAACCCTGAAAGTGGCTACCTCTTCCTGAACTCTCCCAGAGAGAAAGGTCAGGTTACCCATAAAGGGAAACCTATCAGACTTACAGCAGATCTCTCAGCAGAAACCCTACAAGCCAGAAAAGAGTGGGGACCAATATTTAACATCCTTAAAGAAAAGAACTTTCAACCCAGAATTTCCTATCCAGCCAAACTAAGCTTTATAATCGAAGGAAAAATTAAATCCTTTGCGAACAAACAAGTACTTAGAGAGTTCACCACCACCAGGCCTGCTTTACAAGAGCTTCTGAAAGAAGCACTATACATATAAAGGAACAACCCATATCAGCCTTTCCAAAAATATATCAAAAAGCAAAGAACATTAACACAACGAAAAATTTACACTAACTAATGGGCAAAACAGCCAGCTAGCATCAAATGCCAGTATTAAAGTTATATATATTCTAATCGGATAAAAAGCCAAAACCCACTGGGATGCTGCATCCAGACCCATCTCACATGCAACGATACACAAAGACTCAAAACAAAGAGAAGGAGGAAGATTTATCAACCAATCAGACAGTAAAAATAAACAAATAAATAAAAAGCAGGAGATGCAATTCTTGCCTCTGATAAAGTAGACTTTAAAGCAACAAAGAGCAAAAGAGGCAAAGAAGGACATTACATAATGGCAAGAGGATTAATGTAACAAGAAGAGCTAACGATTTTATAGATCAACGAGACAGAAAATTAACAAGGACATCCAGGACTTGAACTCAGACCCGGAACAAGTAAACTTAATAAACATTTATAGAACTCTCCACTTCAAATACATAAAACATACATTACCACCTCACACCTATTCCATAAGTGACTACATAATTGGAAGTAAATCACTCCTCAGTAATCGCATAGCATTTCATAGGTTTAAATGAAATATTGGTTGGCTGCTCGTTTGTTATTTTCTTCCCTTATTCCTTCCTGTTTACATCAAGTATAATTATTGGTATAAAAGAGGTTTTCAATACCCATTACTAATGCATTCTAGCCTGGGCAAGAAAGCAATACTCCCATTCTCTCTCTCTCTTTCTCTTCCTTTTTCCTCCTCTTCTTTATTCTTTTTCTTTCTTTCTTTCTTTCTTCAAAAAAAAAAAAAAAAAGAAGTCACTACTCCTTTTCTTGAACTCCAGGATCTGTCTGTCTGAGCTTTCTATCCTGCTTTAGAATTGGCATTTGTAACTCCTCTTGTAGATAATTTGCTCCTTGACACTGCGGTCTGGACTGTGTTTGATTCATTTTTGTACTTTTTTAGTTACCAAGTACTCAGTGAAATACTGGTGAAACAATTTCCCAGGACTGTGACATTCTATTTGTGGGTGTCCTTTAAGTAAACTGTTGGAAAAAAGCAAAAAGGAAAATAAATAATCTCACATGAACAGGTTCCTCATCTGCCAAGAAGTCGTTTTGTTTTCTCTTGATAGAATAATTTATCTAAGTTTAAGAGCAAGGATATTTTTTGGGGAGGCAAATTATGTGCATGGCTGAGGCAGCAACCGCTCAAATAGATGCTGGCTTCCTGCTGAGGGCCAGAGGGAAAAACACAGAGAGCAAACCTGGAGGAATCACCCAGCTGAGTGCCCAGACGCAGCCACCTGCCTCCTGCCCCATGTTGAGGTGATGTGTCACCTCACTGAAGAGGGCTGATTTGGGTCACATCATATTGCAGGCCCCAGATTACAAACTCTAACCAGAAGAGCATGACATTTAAAAGTATCAGTAGCACATCACATAAATGATTAAACCTCCCAAACATGGAGTGTTTTTCTCCACATCTATTTGAACACAGTCTCTATCTTCAGACCACTTCACATTAAGCAGTAAATGGAAAACTTGTCACAGGCAAGAAAACAGAACAAAACTTTACAAAGAGAAAGGGAGAGGGGGAAAAAGATCATTTAAAAAGGAACTTTAAAAGGATGGCTGGAGCTGATACCCGCTTCCACCATAGATTCACTCCTCTGACCCCATCAGTCCTCACTTCTGCTTTGTTTTCCAAAGCTGTGCTTCATGAGAACAAGATTCCTTTTTTATTTTATTACAGGCATGAGCCATTGTGCCCCGCCGAGATTCGTTTTTATTGTAACATAATTCATGGTGTGAATTTGACCATTTCCTATGTTCAGAATGTAGTTTCCCCATCTAGGAAGTGGGATAGTAAAAAATTCCTTTTATTCACGTCACAGACGTGACTCTAGCTCAGTGCAAAAGGGATGTTAACTCTTCCAGGCCTCAGGGTGCCAACAAGTGAAAGAGTACTTGAGGGCATCCTGACAGCCTGATAGTTTTCCAAAATAGGAACTGCACCCTCCGGAAAATGCTTCTCACTCCATTTTAGTTGAGAGAAACATTTTTATGGAAAGATCAATTTCAGCTTGAGATCCAGAAGAGAGCTCCCCATGACTGCAGAAGGCAGCCCTCCGGTATTCATAGGGCCCTTAACTTAATGTGCTACTTGGGTAACAAATGACGCACTATGGCTGAGGTCACAATGTCCTGTTTCCATTAGTTAATTTACTAGAGGTTCACAGTAAAGTCATTAGTTAACTGGTGCTCATTAAGTGACCTAAAAGAGTAGGTGCTTCTGCAAAGGTCAACTGAACTCTCAGAGTGCAAATTGCACACAGGATAAAATCTGAGGCAAACTGCTATCCCCAGTCTTGGAGAAATGGCAAATGCTGTGGACTTGATATTTTCTGCCTCAGCAGGCTTTACGTACGACAGGTGTTCCCGGCACTCAGGAATTCACTAGTGATGTTGTTTAAGCTATTTGAAAGCAAAATGTTTCTTCTCCCAGTCGGCCTATTGGATGGTGCTCAGGCTGGGTGGTGCTAAGGCAGACTGAACACCCATGTGCAATATGTTATTGCTGCAACAATTACAACAACCCATTCGTCTGTAAAAGTGTTTTCTGTTGTTATTAGGTCATTAACCTTAACTGTATCAAGGTGTTCCCAGTTAGTTAACTGTACTAACAGGACCGAATATCCCACTGTGGAAGAAAATGCTTACAGTTCATGCCTTGTTGACGCCTAAGAAAAGCTTCAATCCTAATAATCTAGTCCCAGTGCTTAGAACTACCCAAGGTGCTATAAAGAGGGTGGAGGGAAGACTGTAAAACCCACAATCAATAAAACAGAAATTGAACAAGAAACTACAAATACAGATCTTGCCAGAATAAGCCCCAAAGTTCAATTGCTTTGTTTGAAGAATTAAAAAGCAAAAAGAAACCTAAAAATAAAATCAGATGAAACCACTAAACAGGAACCTCAAACACAATCTTATTCCATTCCAGTTCCAAATTGGCAATTGTCCCCAGATTACTTTTTTGAAACTTTAACCAAGACCAATGACTCTAAGCCAAGCTTTTAACAAAGGTGCTTTTCACCTGGTTTTGTTTGACATTGTTGCACAAAAAACCAACAATAATGGTATTTGGTGAATTGGCAACATAACACAGCCAGAGATGCGGGAAGAAACAGCCAGATATGAGGGGAGTAACATAGTCAGATATAAGGAAAGTAACGTAGCCAGAGATGGAAAGTAACATAGCAAGATTCGGAGAGAGTAACATAGCCACATATGGGGGAGTAACATAGCAACATATGAGGGGAGTGACATAGAGATGGGGAGAGTAAAATTCCCACATATGAAGGAGTAACATAGCCAGATATGGGGAGAGTAACATAGCCACATATGGGGGGAGTAACATAGTCAGATATGAGGGGAATAACATAGCCAGAGATGGGGAGAGTAACATAGCCTCATATGGGGGAGTAACGTAGCCAGATATGAGAGTAGTAACACAGCCAGATACGGGGAGAGTAACACAGTCTCATATGGGGAAGTAACACAGCCATATGTGAGAGCAATAACATAGCTAGAGATGGGGAATAACATAGTCAGATACAGGTGGAGAAACACAGTCAGATGTGGGGGGAGTAACATAGCCAGATAACAGGGATACCACATGTGGAGGAATGGCATAGCCATAGATGAGTAGTAACTCAGCCAGATATGTGGAGCATGTAATCGCTTCATGCAGGGAAGTAGCAGAGCCAGGTAAGAGGGGCGTAACATAGCCAGATATGGGAAAGTAACATAGCCACATATGGGGGAGTAACATATCCAGATATGAGGGGAGTAACATAGCCTGACATGGGCAGGGTACCATAGCCACATATGGGGAAGTACCATAGCTAGATACGAGAGGAGTAACATAGCCAGACATGATGCAAGTAACATAGGCAGAGACGAGGAGAGTAACATAGCCACATACAGGGGATTAACATAGCCAAATATAGAGGAAGTAACATAACCAGAGATGGGGAGTAACATAGCCAGATATGGGGAGACAAACATAGCCACATATGGAAGAGTAATGTAGCCAGCGATGAGGAGTACTTAGCCAGATATGGGGAGAGTGACGTATCTTCATGTGGGGGAGTAACATAGCCAGATGTGGGGCAAGTAACATGGCCTCATAAGGGGGAGTGACATAGCCATATATGAGGGGAGTAACATAGCCAGATATGAAGAGAGTAACATAGCCTTCTATAGTATAGTAACGTAGCCACATATGGGGGAATAACATAGCCAGATATGGGGGAATAACATAGCCAGACCTAGGGAGAGTCACACAGCCACCTATGGGGGAGTAACATAGCTATATATGTGGAGATTAACACGGCCATCTATGGGGAGAGTAACATAGCCTCATATGGAAAAGTAACATAGCCATATGAGTAACATAACTAGATATTGGGAGACTAACATAGCCACATATGAGGCAGTAACACAGCCCGACATGGGGACAGTAACAGAGCCACCTATGGGGGAGTAACAAAGCCATATATGGGAGAATAACATAGCCAGATATGGGAAGAGTAACATAATAACATATCGGGGAGTAACATAGACAAGTATAGGGAAAGTAATGTATCTAGAGATGGAGACTAACATAGCCAGATATGGGAAGACTAACATAATAACATATGGGGAAGTAACATAGCCAGAGATGAGGAATAACGTAGATATGGGGAGTAACATAATAACATATTGGGGAGTAACATAGACAAGTATAGGGAGAGTAATGTATTTAGAGATGGAGAGTAACATAGCCAGATATGAGGGCATAAAGGAACCAAGTATACAGGGAGTAACATAGCCAGGGATGCGAAGTAACTTAGCCAGATATGGCGAAAGTGACATAGCCTCATATCAGGGAGTAACATAGCCATATATGATGGAAATACCATAGCCATATATGTGGGGAGTAACACAGCCATGGATGAGGGAGTAACATAGCCACACATGGGGGAGTAACGTAGCCAGAGATGGAGAGTAACATAGTCAGATAAGAGGGGAGTAACATAGCCAAATATAGAGATAGTAACATAGCCAGATATCAGGGGAGTAACATAGCCATAGATGGTGAGTAAGTAGGCCAAATACCGGGGAGTAACACAGCCAGATATTGGGGAGTAACATACCCAGATATGGGAGAAGTAACATAGCAAGATATGGGGCAGTAACATAACCAGAGATGGTTGGAATAACGTGGCCAGACATAGGGAGTAACATAGCAAGTATGGGCATAACAAAGTCAGAGGTGGGGAGTGACACAGTTCTGTACAGAGTGTGTATTTATGTGTGGTGTCAGTTAAAGGGTATTATATTAGTTTCCTGTGGCTGCAATGATAAATTACTGCACACTTGGTGAGCTAAAACTTTTCCTCTGGAGGCCAGGTCTGAGATTAATGTGGCAGCAGGTCCAGGCTCCCTCCAGTGGCTCCGGGGGTGTTTCCTCTTCACCATGTCCAGCTTCTGGAGTTGCCAACATTGCTGCACCTCCTTAGCCTTCATTACCACTCCAGTGCCTGCCTCCATCTTCACATCACCTTCTCCTCTGTTTGTGTCTGTCTCTCCCTTATAAAGATGCTTGTGAAGACTCTCTTATCTCAGTGAAGATCCTTAACTTAGTCATATAGGCACAGACCCTATTTCCAAATGAGGTCACATTTACAGGCTTCCAGAATGAAGATGTGAACGTATCTTTGGAAGCCATTCTCAGCCTATCTCAGGCGTCAAGCCTTATTCAGGCCAGGATCACCTCCATATCACCTGGAGGTGGTAGTGAAAGGGATCTCCTGAGGATCTAGGATAGAGAGATGCTGATTTAAGTGCTAGTATGTATGTAATACATCTGACAGTGACTTATTACTGGATTTAATGGCGCAATGTCTACACACAACATAAAACTGTTGGGGGCTGGGAGAGAGGCAAACTGCAATCTCTGAACTTAAGAAAAAGTTGAAGATTTGATGGCATCACCATGTATTTTATTTAACTTACCTGTAAATTAACCTGGATATTTTACATACCATTATTTAAACTATGTTTTATGTAATTTTTTTCTTAGATCAAATTGCCATTTTGTAGTAAATAAACTTTGAACAAATCGTAACTCTAGAGAAGTTCTATTTCTGAGTCTTTGAATGTTTACCAATACTTTTACATCATTGCCCTACCACTTGAGTGCTCTTTGGTTGAGTATAAAACAATTGGTTTAAAAATAATTTTTCCTCAGAACACCTCAGAATTTTTTTCTTTTGAGATGGGGTCTCACTCTGATGCCCAGTCTGGTGTGCAGTGGTGCAATCACAGCTCACTGCAGCCTCAACCTACTGGGTTCAAGTTATCCTCCCATCTCAGCCTCATAAGCAGCTGGGACTACAGCCATTGGCCACCATATATGGCTATTTTTTTTTTCTTTTGTAGAGACTAGGGCTCTCCCTGTTGCCTGAACTGGTCTTGAACTCCTGGGCTCAAGTGATCCTCCCATCTTAGTCTCCAAAGGTGCTGGAATTATAGGCATGAGGCACCATGCCTGACTGGATTTTTTTTTTTTTTTTTTTTGAGATGGAGTCTTGCTCTGTCCTCAGCCTGGAGTGCAGTGGCACGATCTCAGCTCACTGCAACCTCCACCTCCACCTCCCAAGTTCCAGCAATTCTCCTGCCTCAGCCTCCCAAGTAGCCAGGACGACAGACATGCACCACCACACCCAGCTGCTTTTTGTATTTTTCATAGAGACTGAGTTTCACC
This sequence comes from Aotus nancymaae, assembly GCF_030222135.1. Taxonomy (NCBI): domain Eukaryota; kingdom Metazoa; phylum Chordata; class Mammalia; order Primates; family Aotidae; genus Aotus; species Aotus nancymaae. Next base: position 18,379,971 of record NW_026988445.1, on the reverse strand, counting down.
ATGTTGGCCAGGATGGTCTCCATCTCTTGACCTCGTGATCCACCTGCCTTGGCCTCCCAAAGTGCTGGGATTACAGGCATGAGCCACTGCACCAGGCCGGATTTTTTTTTAGATATTCAGTTTTGCCAATAAGAATTTCAATGACAACATAATTCTAATTTCTATATAAGTAATCTATTTTTCCTCTAGGAGTTCTTAGAAATCTCTGTATATGCTATAGCTCTGAGACTTCATAAAGATACATTCTAGCCTGGATGCAGTGGCTCATGCCTGTAATTCCAGTAGTTTGGGAGGCCATGATGGGAGGAGTGTGTGAGCCTAGGAGTATGAGACCAGCATGGATAACATAGTGAGACTGTCTCTACAAAAAATACAAAAATTACCCATGCGTAGTGGCATGCACCTGTGTTCCCAGCTACTTGGGAGGACAAGGTGGGAGAATGCTGTGAGCCATCATCGCACCACTGTACTGGACGACAAATTGAGAACATCACACACACACACACACACACACACACACACACACAAAAGATACATTCTAGATGCAGCTTATCAATTTGTGTTTCTCTTACAATATACTTGGGTGGCTCTTTTTATGTCAAAAAAATCTGTGTTTCTCTTCAGCTATGATAAATTTTATTTTTCTTTATAATTTTCTCCATTTAATTTTTTTCTATTTCTGGAAACCTTATTAGATATATTGGAACTCTTGAAATGAGCTTTCATGTCTTTTAACTCTCTCCCAACTTTTTATGTTTTTGCTCTATGTTTTGGAATATTCCCTTGGTTTTATCTTACAGGTCGCAAGTCACTGGGCCAAATCCAGTCCACCACCTGTTTTTGTAAATAAAGGTGAAATATTTTTGTAAATAAACCCTTTCTTGTTTGTATATTGTCAATGACTACTTGCTCACTACCCTGGCAGAGTTGAGTAGTTGTGACAGAGACAATATAGCCCGGAAAACCAAAAATATTTAAAATCTGGCCTTTCACAGAAAAAAAAAAAAAAAGTTCTATGTTTTAGATCACAAATTTGTCTTTATTGTGCCTGTTCTTCTATTCATTCCTTCCAGTAAGTGCTCTGTGTTTGTAATTCCATAATCCTAAGAACTCTTACTTGTCCTGTTTCTTTCCCATAGAAGCCTATTCTTGTTTTAGGAGGCACTGTCATCTTGAATCCTCCAGAGGATATTAAATAGAAAGCTTGCAGTTCATTTCTCTATTGTGGATTTTCTGTTTTCTCTAGGGTCAGTGCTCTGTCTCTTCCTCTTATTTCCTTTTAATTTAATGGTTTCCTTCCTTAAGCATGTCCATTTATGCCTAAGGATGAAGAACTGGATGAATTAATGCCACATAGGTGGCCACTGTGGGTTTCCTCTTCAGTTGAGGAGGGAGTCACTGGCAGCGGAGCCCTGTGTTCTGCAGGCAAGTCTTTAATTACCCTGATCATTGCCAGAGGGCCTCCTTCTGCTCTCTGTAATTGTTGATACTGAGCTTGGAGTTTCTCTACAACTGCTCTTGTCTTCCTAGTAAGTTTTTTTCTGTGCACATGTTGGGCTGTGGTTTTCTCAATTTTTGTCAATTTAATCCCATCTGCTTTCTATCTTCCAAAATTTCATTTTAATTTCAGGACCTCTCAATGTCACCTCTATTCTTCCTGTGCTGTCATGAATGTATTCTTTTTTTTTTTTTTTTGAGACAGAGTCTCACTCTGTCACCCAGGCTGCAGTGCCATCATGTGATCTCAGCTCACTGCAACGTCCGCCTCTAGGGTTCAAGCGATTCTCCTGCGTGAGCCTCCTGAGTAGCTGGGATCACAGGTATGCGCCACCACGCATGGCTAATTTTGTATTTTTAGTAGAAACAGGGTTTCACCATGTTGGTTAGGCTGGTTTCGAACTCCAGACCTCGTGATCTGCCCACCTCAGCCTCCCAAAGTCCTGGGATTACAGGTGTGAGCCACTGTGCCCGGCCGAATGTAGTCTTAAAAGACATCCTTTTCCTGTCACTGGAAAGAACTCAGAGCAAAGAGGGAAATGCAGGGTGGCAGACCTGTGTGCTCAGTCCCCCACTCCGACCTACCTACTTAGCGTTTTAGATGAGAAACATGATCTGTAGCAATCTCCTGTCTGTTTTAGGAAAGAAGTTCTTTCCCACCAGCCAATTTTCTAACTAAAGCTCATCTATTCAAAAATAAAGCTTTAAACAACTGAACCATTATGATGTAAACAGCATTTAAAATACATTATTCACTTTCCTGGTTTCTGAAATAGAGGATACTCAACATAATTAACCACATATTTACACAGGATCATCGTCACAATATGTTCCCTTTCTGGGTGGGAACGGAGTGAACTTGGTCCTTCAGTTTACCTGGCCACATCGAGCAGCTCCTGTGCTCTTCGCTTATGACTCCAATGCTCCCCTGTGTTCTTGCTGTACTTTCTACTTCTAATTTTCCATGGAACAGAAAACCGCATGGCTAGGCATATTACAAAGATATATACAGTAGATAATTGCCATTAAGACTGGGGGCTGAAAGAAGAAGAATGTGGCTTGGTGAAGTGTCTTTCTATAAACAATTTCAGGCATGTGGAAGCTTTTTATATGCTTCTAGACCCTGAGGTTTTATTCAAGTAGATGAGTGTTTACTAGGAGTCTGACTCTGACCAAGAGGGATATTTCTATACCAATGTTTTGTAATTAAGTAAAAAAAAAAGTATACACACACACACACACACACACACACACACACTATATATATATTAAACTATTATACAAAAATTATTTTTTATTGCATTTTAGGTTTTGGGGTACATGTGAAGAACATGCAAGATTGTTGCATAGGTGCATACGTGGCACTGTGATAAATTATTATGTATATATATAATACATATTATATATATACACATACAAACTGTTACGTGTATATATATATTTATTGACACATAGAGACACACATAGATACTTTTACTCACATAGTCATTCATGTGTGGCTTGATGGAAAATGTGTCATCAGGCATTTCCATCTTTGTGTGAACATCGGAATGCACTTACACAAACCTGCATGGTCTAGCCTACTACACACCTTGGCTACAAGGCACCCCCTATTGCTCCGGGCTACAAATCTGTATGGCATGTTACTGTAAGCAATGGTAACACAATGGTAAGTGTTTGTATAGCTAAACATTTATAAACATAGAAAAGGTACAGTAATAATACAGCATTAAAGATAAAAAATGTATTTCTTTGGAGGGCATTTACCATGAATGGAGGTTACACGACTGGACATTTGCTCTGGGTGAGTCAATGAGTGGGTGGTGAGTAAGTGTGAAGGTCTAGGATTCTATACTTACTATAACTGTGGTAGACTTTAAAAACACTGCACCCTTAGGCTGCACTAAATTTATTTAAAGATTTTCTTTCTTCAATAATGAATTAACCTTAGCTTACTGTAACTTTTACTTTAAAAACTTTTTATTTTTTTAACTTTGATTCTTTTCTAAAAAGACTTAGCTTAAAACACAAACACATTGTACAGCTCTTCAAAAATATTTCTTTCTTTATATCATTATTCTATAAGCTTTTTTCTACGTTAAACTTTTTTAAACATTTTAAACTTTTTTGTTAAAAACTAAGTCGTGAACACACACATTAGCCAGGCCTACTCAGGGTCCGGATCATCACCGTCACTGTCTTCCACCTCCACACCTTGTCCCACTGGAAGGTCTTTGGGGACAACAACACGCATGGAGCTGTCATCTCCTGTGATGACAATGCTGCTTCTGGAAACCTCCTGAAGGACCTGCCTGAGGCTTTTACCGTTGACAGTTAAGTTACAGTTAACAGTTAACAGTTAATAGTTAAGTAATGTTTACAGTTAACTTATTTTTTATAAGTAGAAGGACACCCTAAAATAAAAATGAAAAGTATTGCATAGTAAATACATAAACCAGTAACACAGTTGTTTACTATCATTATCAAGTATTATGTACAGTAAGTAATGATATGGGCTAGTGTTTTTTTATGACGGCAGCACAGTAGGGTTGTTTACACCAGCATCACCACAAACACACGAGTAACATGTTGTCCTACAACATAAGACAGCTATGACATCTCTAGGTAATAGGAATTTTTCAGCTCCATTATATCCCACAAGACCATCATTGTATATGTGACCTGTCGTTGATCGGAATATCATTATGCACAACTGTACTCCCAAAGGCATGTAATATTCTCATATTTACTCTCACACACATATACTTTCTCAAACAAAAAATAGTTTGTCTCTTGCTGAAGCACCTACAGAAGTTTTTAAAAAAAAGTATTTTCTGCATATGAGTATAAATCTCAATATAAATCCCTACTTATTCATAAAATGTGAATGAGTGATGGCATGTTAAACAGAGTTAAAAGCTAATGTCAATAAAAAATTTTGAAGTGCTTCTAATGGTGTTTCTATTTCTTTCTGCAAATTAACTTCTTTCAACAGGATCTGCAGAAGAATAGTTTATAATGACCATAGCAGATTGCATGTGTACGTCTGTTCTCATTCCAACCAAGACACTTCACAGGGGCCCCAGACAAGTGGAGGTCATGCCCAGCGAGGGGCCAGTTCAGGATATGTTTCCTGCCTCTAATTGCTCTCTCTGAATCCTTCCTGTTTTCCGGGGCCAGAATCATGTTAATAAGAGAGCATTTTAATAAGCGCTCATCCCCTTCTAACCCACTTAAGTAGGCAGTGTGGTAAAATGGAAAAAAGCACTGCTTATGAACCAAACAGACCTTGCTTTGGATTCCAAGCCACCACATGTGAATTTCATAAACTTTAAATTACTTAACTTCTGTCTCAACCCTATTTTGTCAAGTACAAATTTAGGAAGATAATGCTCACTGGGATATACTCCACTCTGTAATATCTTATCTAAAGAGTATAGGGCAGTCTTTTTGGTCTGACATTCAAGGTCTATGCAGTCTAGCACCAATATATCTACTGTTACTACTGACATAAACTCACTACTGCCAAGTTACCCTATGCATAACTTTTATATTTACATCTATGTCCATCTGTCTTAGTTTGCATGGTGGGCAGAATAATCTCCCCTCCCCACCCCACCACAGCCCCCCGGAGAGCAGGTCTAATCCCAGGACCTGTAAATGTTACTTTATTTGAATAAAACGGTCTTTGAAAATATGATTAAGTTAAGGATTTTAAGATAAGGAGATCATCCTGTATTATCACAGTGGGCCCTGCATGTCCTCACAAGTTTCCTTATAAGGTAGAGGGAGATTTGACACTCAGACACAGAGAAAAGAACCAAGTGATGAAGGCAAAGACTTGAATGACGCAGCCACAAGCCAAGGAATGCCAGCAGCCAGCACTGTAGTCACTCCATTACTGGCTACAGTGCTAATTTAGCACTAATGGTCCATCTCCTTAAGAGATGGTGCCTTACCGAGGGCTTGCTGAAGGTCTCTCGTTTTCGGCACTCACAGCATCCAGGCAGATCTGGCGAATTGGAGCCATGCTGTGGGCCCACATACCTATTGCATCCGTCTTTCCCACTGTGACTACCATGCTAGCTGGAAGACGCAAGGAACAGAATCTCCCTAGGGCCTCTGGAGGGAGCATGGCTCTGCCGACATCCTGATTTCAGCTCAGACTGATTGTGGACTCTCCAAAACTGTGAAATAATCTATTTCTATTGTTTCAAACCACCCAGGTTGTGTAATTTACTACAGTAGCCACAGGAAACAAATAAAATTTGGGTTTGCCCAGAAGCTGATTCCAAGACAAGGCTTTGAGTGCAAATTTTCTTTGGGAGGTGGCACCAAGAGTCACCGTGAGGGCATGGGGAAGCAGGGGTGAGAAAAAAGGAAAGTGAGCAAAGGAGGCATCAGAGACCGTTGTGCTGCGGGCTAGTGGGCAACCCTGTAAGAGACTGTGTGGACCATGCTTCCGAATCCTGCCCTGAGCAGTGAGATAATTGGGGTATTGATCCCTAGTTCCCATTTCTCACTGGTTGAGGGTCATTCCTGGAGACGTGAATTCTCCATCACTGCACACCTGCCCTGTATGCAAGTGGAGCATACTCTGCAACCAGAATATGTTCTCAGGCAGAGAGAGGCAGCAAACCATCAGACAGGAAAAGACATGGTGAGGGCCCTGGACTCAGCTGGAGTCCACTGTGCAGCCTTCCGATCCATATGTGCCCTAGAATAATTCCATTCTATTCTGTCACTGATCCTTCAAATTGGTGGCCACTTGCAAGCCCAAGAAGACTTATAACAGGGAGGTTAGAGGGATGGGCCAATATCCTGATGCTGCAGTTGGATCTGAGGCCATAATTAATACCCGTCGACTCCCTCTTCCACCACCTGTGTTGGAGTCTTCTCCCTTTGGCTGACTCTTTTGCTTGTCTTAGTTGGTGTATCAGGTCAGAACCAGACTCTGATTCCTGAAGGATCTGAGCTTCTGGAGACTTTGCCCTTTTGTCAGCCTGGTTGCTATAATTGTTCTTTCATTGTCATCAGCAGACATGGAAACAATCAGAAGTGCCCCAGAGAATCTAGCTCTTGAGTTCCAAGTACAGTAATTCCTGTGCCTTTATGCATCAGCCTCTCTAGATTTTCATAACGAACATCAGTTACTCATGCCAGCAGAGTAAATGCTTTCTTTGCTGCTGGTCTGTCAGCATGGAGGCTCAAATTAACCAGGCTACATTGTAGCTTTAGGTTCAGTAGAACCTGGTGGAAACGTTCCATCCATAAAGGCCTCATCTTCCACTATAATAGACCTTAAAATTTTGGAAACTGATCCACAAAAACTCCAAGTAAGTTCTGGAAGTGAAGATATGAAATTACTTCTATTCCTTGATTGTATATTGTTGCTACTGGCGACATAGCACCCTATAATTGCTGTTGGTTCAGCGTATACCACATCTTGCCCCAGCCACACCACAGGAATGGCACACAACTGGCATCTTTGCTGAGCCTCTCAGGGGCCATTCCAATATCCTGTCAGGCTGACAACTTCTAGGGATAATACAGTTTTTGATAGGACCAGTGGATCTTATGGCAACATGCCCATTATCAAACCTCATTCCATGTAAAGTGGATCCCATGGTTCATGATGATTTAGTGTGAGATCCTGTGTTGGGAAATGACTCTCTGTGCCCTCAGTTAATGATACTGAGTGAAGCAGTGAAGGCAGGGATGGCGACCCCATACCAAGAATATGTATCAGAATAAAGACAAATTACTGCTCACTGCAGGGCGGAAGGTGTCCCATGGAATTAATTCAGCACTAATGGTTTGTCTCCTTAAGAGATGTTGCCATACCTAGGGCTTGCTGCAGGCCTCTCATTTTTGGCACTGATAGCATCTAGGCAGATCTGGTGGATTGGAGCCCATGCTATTGGCCCATGTGTCTGTCACAACCATCTTTGCCACTGTGACTACTATGCTCAGGGACCCATTGTGCAAGTCCTTGGGTGACCAAAGAGAGCTGGATGGAGCAAAAACCATATCTGCTACACTGACTTTTCTTCCTTTTGTCCAGTTTCCAAAGAGGAAGAGCCCTCACTTTTGGTTTTGTTTTCACTTTTCAGATTAAATTGTCAACACATAGCCCTATCTTCATGACCTTTTGTCTTCTCAAGAATCTCCATCTAACTTGTATTTTCTTTCTTTCTTATTCTTTTTTTCTTTTCATTTTTGGGACAAAGTCTTGCTCTGTCACTCAGGCTGGAGTGCAGTGTTGCAATCACGGCTCACTGTAACCTCCACCTCCCAGGTTCAAGTGATTTTCCTGCCTCAGCCACCCAAATAGTTGGGATTACAGGCACTTGCCACCGTGCCTGGCTAATTTTTGTATTTTTAGTAGAGACAGGGTTTCACCATGTTGACCAGGCTGGTTTGGAACTCCTGACCTCATGATCCACCCACTTCAGCCTCCCAAAGGGCTGGGATTACAGAAGTGAGCTACCGTGCCTGGCTCTAACTTATATTTTCAACTGCCCACTTTAAAGCTTTCCCCTTGCTTTACGAACACGCTGAAATCCCTCCCATTCCTCCTCAGACACAGTTCCCTTCACTAATTAATATCAATTGCTTCCATCAATTTATTCATCAAGGATTTTTTAAACAAGTATCATATGTCAGGCATCTTCTAACTGTTGTGGATATAGTGAATAATAAAACAGATATTGTTTTGATTCTCATGTAGGTTATATTTTAGCAAGAGGATTGAGAGGTGTCATATAATTAACAAGTAAACAAATAGAAGATAATCAAAACCAGTGCTTAGTATTGTGAAAGAGGTCAGCAGATAGTGTGGTTAGTAAACTTTTCCAGCACAGTGAAATTTGAGCTGAAATCTGAAGAATAAGAAGAGACACCAATTATACGAAAAGACAAGGAAGAACTTGGCTGACATAGGGAAAAATCAAGTGCAGAAGTTCTGAAGTGAGAAGAGTCCTGAAATGTGCCAGGTACTGAAAAGGTACCACATTGTGTGTGTATTCATTGAGCAAGTATTTCCAGAGTGCCTCCAGGAACCAGGCTGGAGATACACCTGTGAATAAGACGCAGCACCTTCCTTCAAGGAAGAGGAAACGCTAGTGGGAGAGGCAGATGGGCGAGGAGTCAATTCCAACATAGGTATTGCTCTACTAGGAGGCTGTGAGGCTTCACCGGAAGAGCTGCACAGGCTTAGCAGAGTCCCAGAGAAGACAGCATCTGTGCTGAGCTCAGAAGGACAAGAGACATTATGAAGACAATGGGGAAGAGATTGGGCGGGGAAAATAACTTATAAGAAAGCAAGAGTCACAAAAGAGTGTAAATATTTGGGGTCACTGCAAATAGTTGAATGTGACTGAAATACGGAGTACAGGGGTAAGGAAAGATATTAATAAAATGCTGGGCAGTTACAAAGCAGCCCCATGATGAGGGCCCCAAATGTCATGTTAAGGCGTTTGGACATCAGACATAGGGTGATGGGAGCACTGAAAGGCTGAAAGCAGGGGAGTATGTGAGTGGACTTATGTTTTAATAGGGTCATGTAAATGCAGAGAACTGACTGGAAAGGGGCAAACCTGAAAGCAAGATGACCAGGGGTGGGCAGGTGCAGTGATCCAGCCAGTGATGATGAGGCCCCATGTATTAGTCTGTTTTCACGCTGCTGATAAAGGAAGAAAAATAGGTTTAGTGGACTCACAGTTCCATGTGGCTGGGGAGGCCTCACAGTCCTGGTGGAAGGTGACAGGCACTTCTTACATGGCCACAGCAAGAGAGAATGAGCTTGTGTAGGGAAATTCCCGTTTTTAAAACCATCAGATCTTGTGAGACTTATTCACTATCACGAGAAGAGCACGGGAAAAATGTATCCCCATGATTCAATTACTTCCCACCAGGTTCCTCCCACCACACGTGGGAATCATGGGAGTTGCAATTCAAGACAAGATTTGGGTAGGGACATGGCCAAACCCTATTATCCCAGAAGAGTGGAGATCAGTCATCCGATTCCATAGTTGCTGTGGAAGCAGAATCTACAGAACACAGCAACTCAACAACCAAGGCTTTGAAGTGAAAAAGGAGTAGGTGGTGAGGATGTGTGTGACTTTAGGGTTTCTGGTTTAAGAAGCTGAATCTCTGTAGTGCCATTTATACAGATTGAATGGGGGAAGAAGCAGTTTCATGGGAAAGTTGTAAATTTGGTTGAGTAATAAGAGCTTGGGGGATCCAGAACAGAGTTGGGTTTGCAGCTCAGGAGTCCAGGAGAGAGCTAGACTGAAAACATAAGCCCATGGAGTCATTGAAGCCATAGGAATGAAGAACACCTATGAGAAGCACAGATGGAAGAGGATGTTACACCAATGAAGTGTGGTCTATGCAATTAATTGCTAAAAAGATCTCAGGTAAGATAAGGACTGAAAAATAGCCATTGGGTTTAATAACAGCAATGCCTTTGGTGACATTAGAAGTACAACCTTAAAAGTGGCCCAGTAGGCCAGGAGTGGTGGCTCATGTCTGTAATCCCAGCACTTTGGGAGGCTGAAGTGGGCAGATCATGAGGTCAAGAGCTCAAGACCAGCCTGGTCAATATGGTGACACCCCATCTCTACTAAACAGACAAAAATTAGCCGGGTGTGGTGGCATGCACCTGTAGTCCCAACTACTCGGAAGGCTGAGACAGAAGAATCACTCGAACCCGGGAGGCGGAGGGAGGTTGCAGTGAGCCGAGATCACACCATTGTACTCCAGCCTGGCAACAGAGCAAGACTCCGTCTCAAAAAAAAAAAAAAAAAAAAAAAAAAAAAATGCCCAGTAGGTGCAGATCGCTTTATAGAATGCAGGAAGTAGCCACAAGGCAATGAAGACAGAGTGCAGACAATGCGCAGCAAGCATGATTGTGAAGGAAAGGGGAGAGATAATGAGGCTGTCTAGTGAGGAAAGTGGAGTGATTGAAAAAAATTCTTTCTAAAGACAGATGTGTCTGGAACATATTTAAATACTGATAAAAATAGACTAGAGCATTGAAAGAAATCGAATACGGTTATTTCAAATTTGGGACTACAAGAGCTATAAGGGAATATGTTGGCCAGATCGAATTTTTTCACTTTAGAAAAAGTCAGTCTGATGATAATAGGTGGGATTTACTGTACCTACTATGTGCCAAGCACTGTACTGGGCATATTATATCTCCTGTGATTTTATGTTTAAACAATGTTAGGAGGGAGGCATTGCTATCATTATTTTACAGATGAGAAAATGAAGATGTTATGTGTCTTTCTCAGCCAATAAGTAGTCAATTTTCAGTTCAAATTCCAACCTTTCTCCAAATGCATATTCCTTACACAGCCCCACCTCTCAGCATATATTTGCTATTTGGTAGCAGAATCCTGGGTGACTGAGCATTGGAAAGCATGTTTTGATGGGTCTGGGAAATGAAGAGAGAATGCAAAGATCTGAAAGAAGCCCCTGTCAGGAATAAATCTTGGTAAAGGATGCTACAAAAGCTGTACCTAGGACAGGAGGATGTGAAGGACAAAGGGAGACAGGCAGGAGAATATGATGCTAGCAGAGGTCCCAAAGCATTGTGTAGGGGGGAATAAAGTCCAGTGAAGTAGGGAGGAGTAGAAAAGAAGAACCCACATCCTCGGCCAGCATACAAAGCACTCGTGAATGGGGAGATCCGGTAATGACTCTATTGATTTTACACATCTGGATAAAGGAAATGCCACCGATAGGCCGACGACAACCACCTTGTTCTACTGTACTCCCTGTGTGCGCATCCAACCACTTATTTGAAACTTCTACTCTTGATTTCTCCCTGAACCTGTTCTTCCCCAAGCCTTCCCATTTCAGTAAGTTATTCTACTTCCTATCCAGTTGTTCAAGCCTAGAAGTAATTCTTGACTCCTCATTTCTACTTATTCCATGTAATCATTATCTGTTGCTATATAGCAATATTACTAGAAACTTGGTGGCTTGAAGGATACTTCTGATATCAGTTTCTGTGGGCAGGAAAACAGGCACAGCTTCCTCTGCTTCGGGGTCTCTCACAAGGCTGTAATCAAGGTGTTGCCCAGACTGCAGTCTCATCTGAGGCTCAAGTGGGGAATTATCTAATTCTTCACAGTTGTTGTGGGTTACTGGACTAAAGGCCTGAAGTCCTTACTGGCTATCGGCCAGACATCATTTGTTGCCATAATGGCCTCTCCATATGGCAACTTGCTTCATCAATGCCAGCAAGGGTGAGAGCTAATAAAGAGTCTGCTATCAAAACAGATGCTTGGATCTTATGTACTGCATTCGCGAAAGTGCCATGCGATCACTGTTTCTATATTCTGTTGGTTAGAAACAAGTCACAGGCTCACCCTATATTCAAAAACAGGAAACTTCACAAGGGCATGAATATCAGGAGATAAGGATAAACAGAGGTCATCCTAATATCTGTCCACCACACCCCATCGCCCAGTTCATTGCTAACTCTAGTGAATGCTACTCCCAAAATGCCCCTTGCACTTGTCCACACTCCTCCATTGCCAGTGCCACCATCACCAATACAGGGACCATCTCTCACTGGACAATTCTTTGGTCTCTTTGGTTTCATTCTTTCCTCTCTGAAGTCTATTCTACACATATAGATTACATAATTTCTCTTCCATACTTTAAAAATCCTCCAAAAAGTTCCCACTGATGACCAAATAAAGTTGAAACTGCAACAGGACCCTACATTTCCTGGCCTGCTGACCTCTGACTTAATCTGATTTCATATTCCACAACTCAGCATACTCAGATGTGCAGGCTGCTTATGGTTCTCCAACTCCTTGAGTTTATTCCTGCTTTTCAGAATTTATGCTTCATGTTTTCTCTGCCTGAAATGTTCTTCCCCAAGGTCTTTTGCAAAGCTGTCCCTCCCTTGTCATTCAGTCCCAGCCCAAGTGACATGTCCTTGGAGAGGCTTTCCCTGCTGTATTAGTCCATTTTCACACTGCTATAAAGAATACTACCCAAGACTGGGAAATTTATAAAGGAAAGAGGTTTAATTGACTCAAAGTCCCACATGGCTGGGGAGGCCTCAAGAAACTTACAATCATGGCAGAAGGAGAAGCAGGCATGTCTTACATGGTGGCAAGCAAGAGGAGAGTAAGTAAAGGAGGAACTGGCCAAACACTTATAAAACTATCAGATCTTGCGAGAACTCACTCACTATCATGAGAATGGCAACGGGGGAAACTGCTCCTATGATCCAATCACGTCCTATCAAGTTCCTCCCTGAATACCTGGGGATTACAATTTAAGACGAGATTTGGGTGGGGACACAAAGCCAACCATTATCACCTGCCCAAAGAGAAAGGGAGGGACCAGGATGATTCCCAGGCAACACCCAAGCTATCTCTAACACATCGTCTCTTTTAATTCTATTAAAGCCCCTATCACTCACTGTCATTTTCTTGTTTACTAATTAATTGTCTTTTCTTTTATTTGAGTTTAAGTTCTGTGAGAGCAAAACCCCTGACTTTCTTATTTTCCACTATATTTTCACTATATATTCCCATCATCTGGAGTTAAGCTTCATATATAACAGGCACTGGGTAAACACTGCTGAATGAATGAGTGAATGAATGAACAAATAGTGAACTTAATTAATTAATGAATTGAATTACACATTCGGGGTTATCTTTAGATGTCTACACAACATTAATAATTTTAAAACTGGGCTGGACATGGTGCCTCACTCCTGTAATCCCAGCACTTTGGGAGGATGAAGGTGCTGAAGGTGGGAGGATCACTTGACGCCAGGAGTTCAAGAATAGCCTGAGCAGCATAGCGAGACTGACTCCATCTCTAATATATATATACACACACACACACACACACACACACACACACACACACACACACATACACATATATATATATCCATCCAGATGGCAGACATGGTGGCACACTCCCATAGTCGCAGCTACTTGGGAGGCTAAGATGAGAAGATCACTTGAGGCCAGGAGTTCAAGAAGATCACTTGAGGCCAGGAGAAGATCACTTAAGGCCAGGAGTTCAAGGCTGCAGTGAGCTATGATCACACTACTGCACTCCAATCAGGGCAATAGAGTGAGACCCTGTTTCTAAATAGATAAAAATTAAATTAAAAACTGAAGTCCTTTTGTATGCCCTTATTTTATTGCCACTAAGATCCAGCCTAAGAAAGTGTCCTCCACCATTTTATAGGAAGATTTTATAGCCCATTCATGGATCACCATTTACTTCCCATGCACCCCAATACTTATTTTATAGCACAAAATTAACAAAATTCTTTCCTGGAACAAAATTGCCACCACAGAAGGCATTTTGTCAAGGTCTTAAGGGAGCCAAATTAACCCAGTGGACCAAAAGAGAGAGCATCTCCATCATGCCTGCGGGAACTGACAGAGAAGATAATCTCAGTGTTTCTCAGCCACAACTGCTCTGTGGCATCTGTGGCTTGTTTCTACTATGATGGCTCTTTCACAGGCATGAAATTTTCTGTAGGAAAATAAAGGGTTGCACCAAATGAAAATAAAAGCAACTCACTGAGAAATAATAATGCCAAGTGGGAGATGTATTGGAGTCCAAGAAAATTAAAAACATTCCAAGTTGCTGTTTTGGTTCGTTCTATTTCTCTCTCTGACGAGGTCAAATGATTGACATCTATTAGACACGCCTTTGTATTTCAGAGCTGATATCTTACCCCTTTAGAATTTAAAAAAGAAAATTTAAGCATGATTATTGCCTCATGGTGTATATCAGTCTGCTCAAGGGTTTTTCTGAAGTGAATATATGTGTTTTGGCAGCTCTCATTTGGGGGAAGAGAGCCACCTGCTCTAATTCTTCAGCTAGTGGGAAGTTTTGGCATTATCCTCTGTTACTCTTTAAGCCAATACTCACAAGGGAATAACAGGAATATGAAACAAACAAAAGAAACAAACAAGGAGAAACATCTCTTCTATTGGTGTAGCCATCAAGGTCTAATCAAAAAAATAAAGTCCAGACAAAAGAGTTCAGTGGTAAGAATTTAATTCAGGGAACTAGTTAGGAAGGTGCTGGAAGAGCTGAAATGGCCAAGAAGGGGCAGTGAAAGAAGCCATCAGCTCTCTGCCTCTCAGAGGAGATTCAGCTGAGTGCCTTTCCCCGCAACCTGATACATCAGATTAGCAATAGCGGTAGGCTGTGACCACACAGGAAGAGCGGTGTTATGGGTCAAATCTTATCCCCTCAAAAAGACATGTTGAAATTAGGTCATCACAAATGTAATTAGTTAAGTGAAAATTAGGTTAGACTGGAGTAACGGGCCCCTAATGTAATAGGACTAGTGTCCTTATAAAGACATAGAGACAGACTTAGGGGCAAGATAGCCTTCTGATGACAGAGACTAGAACAACACAGCTGCAACCCAGGGAATGCCAGGGGTTGTGGCCACCATCAGAAGCTTGCAAAAGGTGAGGACAGATTCTATGCAGAGTCTCAGAGGGAACACGGCCCTGCTGACACCATAATTTTGAATTTCCAGCCTCCGGAGCTGTCTCTGTTGCTTTAAAATATCCAGTTTGTAGTACCTTGTTAGAGCAGCCCTGAGAAACTAATATGAAGAGTATGGTCAGAATCCAAGCCCAAAATCACCTGGGGGAGGTGGATTTATGAGGCGGCCAGGGCAGAGGCTAGAGTCACAGAGGGAGAGCCTAGCTGGTGGGATCTGGGAGTGCGGAGGAGATTCAGTCATTGTTGGAGAAACCACTGAAGCAGGTGAGTGTCAGGGGAAGGAGGGAGAGTGCCCTGGCCTGTCTCTCTCTCTCATGCTCCTAGCTCCTGCCAGTACCTCTCTGTTTCTGAATCCAGTTAGAAACCAGTTGGCACAAGAGTCTGCAAAATTGTTGTTTTCATGGGCAGGGTAAGGAATAAATCTGAGTAAAAAAAGACAAAGCCTGTCACTCTAAGGGGCTCTGACGTTAGGCTGGCATGTGCACTGGATGTTCTGTTTTCTGCAGCCAAGTCAGGAAGCACAGAATGTCGACTACTGCACGTACCCTAAAAGTAGGATTGTTGAGGTTGTTTGAAGTGAAAAAGATCCTCAACATAAAGGCAAAATATTACAAGCCACTATGGTTTAATTATTAAAGGCATTTGTCCAATGACCTGGAGTCAAGAAAACTGCCACAAATTGGATTTTGGATAATTTGGATGTTTGGATTTGGGACAAAGAAGGTTCACTTGTTCTATCATATTATCATGAAGAAGAATTAAAACAATGGTTTTGGGTATTGTTATGAAGAAACGGAGGAAATTTAGGTCTGAAGACCTACAAAATTTGTTTTTTAAATAGAGAGAGAGAAACTCCTCCTTCACCCGGTAAAATCTACTGCCAAAGTCAAGAGGGAAGTGAATAGGATGCTGGAGTAGTATTTATTTCGCGACCCTGTATGACTCCCCTGGACCTAATGTTCCACAGTAAGAGTTAAATCAGTATATATGCAGTGGTCATTTGCAAAAGGATTGGAAACATTTGTGGATTTAAACAAATGAAGAGGCCGGGCGCGGTGGCTCACGCCTGTAATCCCAGCACTTTGGGAGGCCGAGGCGGGTGGATCACGAGGTCAAGAGATAGAGACCATCCTGGTCAACATGGTGAAACCCCGTACTAAAAATACAAAAAATTAGCTGGGCATGGTGGCGCGTGCCTGTTAGTCCCAGCTACTCAGGAGGCTGAGGCAGGAGAATTGCCTGAACCCAGGAGGCAGAGGTTGTGGTGAGCCGAGATCGCGCCATTGCACTCCAGCCTGGGTAATAAGAGCGAAACCCCGTCTCAAAAAAAAAAAAAAAAAAAAAAAAAAAAAAAAAAATGAAGATACTTAAAACGAAAATCCCTGTCATTCTTTAAGGGAAACAGCATTTGGTAATGAACTTGAGATAAAGTTTTCTTTCATATAAAACAAAATAATATATGTGCATATATTTTTATATTTTAATATTCATAGATAATATTTTAAACTTTGTGATAAAAGAAGGCATACAAATTTATTTGCCAGGACAAAACACTTCTTACAACACAAAATTTATGAAACTAGTCCTTGCATAGGTGACGGTACGCATTGTCTTTAATCAATATCTTGTTCTGACTGCTAATTTTTTTTAACAAAGAGCACAGAATCAATCATTCATCAAAAATAACATTCAGCAAAGGACTAATGTGATTGTTGCTTTCCAAAATCTCACATTAGCATAGAAATAGAGGGTAAGATATCACACCACTAAATAATTAATGTGGCCACAGCAAACACAGGAACTCACAAGGAGGCCTTTGACGTGCGTGGGCTCATAGTACATTCATGGTCATTACACCTAATGTATAACTTTCTGACCTTGCTGCTTGAAGTGAAGGTTACAAGTTATAAATATGATATTCTGTTGGGAAAGGTTGAGGTTTTTAAACAGATCCATCAGTGTCATGTTCAAACCACAACAAACATGAATTGATAAACAAAACTGAAAGCCACAGCAAGGCCTCCAAAGAGCCCACATGTTCACATGCAAGCAATGCTCATAGCAGCCATTGCAACGGGGCGTGGCCTGGGGCACAGCAGGACACAAAACTCCTCTGCAGGGTGACAGGCATCCCTCCACGCCTATATCGCTTAGTTGTAAAATAAGGGAAGGGAGAAAAAGACAATCGAAACTGGCAGTGGCACTCAGGAATGGAGCGTCAGAAATAGATTCTTGAGCGGAACCTTCAAATAGATCATGAATCAAAGAGGAGAGGAAAAGAAATGTGGGTTGCAAATACAAAATTAGCATAAACCAAGAGAACAGATTTTATGTATAGTGAGGAAGATAAGTATTTCTCTTGAATGCCCATAAAAGTGTCCCCTGGGAGTATGTACCATGGACACCTTCTTACCATGCCCCTGGAGGTTCCATACTAGGCAGCATGTTTTCATAGTAGGTGGGGATAGAGAGGCTGAGAGCCTTGCCCCAAACAACCCAATACATCAGAGTAGAGCTAACATGCGCCTTCTCATTCCCTGAGTTTTAAGGACTTTGATCACTTAATGGAGTCATGCTGCAGCTCTCAAAGATGACTTGGCTTCCTGCACATCCAAAGCACATTACCAACTTCACAAATAACGACAGTAAATTAGTCTGTCCAATGCAAGGAGACTACGTTTGCACAGTGCCTATCCCCCACAGGGTCCCTGTATGACCATAGGAAGTTTTTATTGCTGAGAGATGGAAAGGAGAGATTTCACGCAAAAATTAGGATGGGCAGAGCACTGCCTTTGTACATTATTTTTAAAAAACCCTATTCCTAATGTTTAATATTCAAATGACTTACTGCTTGTTTGTCCCCTGAGAAAATGTTTTAGTGAAAGCTAAATAAATGCTACTCTGGTGATTCTTACATAAAACACCAAATCCCAGTTAGCATCTCTTAAAGAACACAGTTGCAGAGGCAATTCACCTGGGTATCATGCTCACGCTTTAACCAGAACTCCAGCAACAAGTTGTTTACGATTCTCAAAGGGAACAGAGCAAACATGGCTCTATACTAAAGGCAAAATAATGAAATCTGATGACAAAACACCATCATAAAATAAAGGTAACATTAACCATTTATTTGGTTGTCGGTGAACTAAAGATTGAGCAAAGGGGTGAATTTGCTCTGGGGGTTGGTAGAAGACAGGAATATTTATAGACTATTTAGAAGGGAATCTAGTGGTAAATGGCCACCCATTTTTCTGTGTACATCAGGGAGTTTCATTAGAAAAAGCTATTGCGTTGATATTCTCCCACAGCTGTGGCCCGCAAGTGAGTCATAATTACTGATGCCAGATTGACAAGAAGGCTGAAGTGAGTCCAAGTGTAGGAGTCTCACCTTCTTAGCAGGCTCCATCATCTCTACTGTGTAATCTGACCAATTATTCCACTTCAGTGTACTTTTTTTCACCATTAACACAAGCATTTCCTTTCATCTCTACACCCCTCTAAGAATGTTACTCTTAGAATGCTAAGAAAATCTTTGTAGTTATTTGAAAACAGAACAATGTAAGCAAAAATTCTTTTCAGAGAGTTAAAGACCACTTAATCACACAACAGTAAAGAATTCCAGGTGATTTAAAATACGTTAACGTGACTGACTGTCCCCAGGTGGGATATATCCTAATGGCAAAAAGAAACTCCAGAGAAATGTTAAACTGTATTTAATATTTATATTGAATGATTTGAGCATCATTTTTCTGAAACAAAGTCATGTAAGGTAAAACAAGTAATTATGTTAACTTTGCCAGAACCAAGAATTTCAGGATAAGTGATAAGAGTCAGAAATATGAAATGAAAAAGTAAAATTTCTCTGACTTCTATTTCAGTTGGCAATGTCACTATGCTCATAAGGTATTTTTTTTCTTTTAAAAGTTCATATATTACATAGCCTGTCCACTGAAATGGGCAAAGAAATAAGGAGCAATGAGCAGTCCTAGGGCTCAAACTGAGATCTCGAAACATCATTTCCCATGTAAAGTCTCTTTGGAGAAATGACTGTTTCAGATCTGGTTCAGGAAATAGACAAGAGGAGCTAGAGCTTATCATACCAGATAATAAAAGAAATCTTTTAAAGATCACTAGGGTCATGCCAAAAGGGTTTAGAAGCCAAATTGAAGAGACACCCTCACTCACTGAAGATGGGGCAGTTATGTTCTCAAAAAGGATAATAACTGTAAAGAATTTTCAGGCATTTAATATTGTATCATTCATGAGTTCAGAATGATACTGAAAAAAAAAGAGCCACCATTGGTCTTTGGTCACATGTAGCAGATATTAGGGAACTAACTATTCTAAAAACCAGAAAACAGGCATCTATTCTGCTTTTCCTTTACAAACTATGCTTAGGGATTATCATATAGCTCATGAAGAAAAGTCTCTCTTCATAGCAGCACTCCAGCTACTAAATGAAGAAGGATTAATATAATGACATCATTTCAGAGCTCCTGGTAAAATAATGGATGTAGGCAATGATCATCAATGACTGCTAAAACTGTTAGATGAGAAACTGATGGGGAACTTTAAAATGATGGAAAGACTAACAAGATTTGACCCAGCAATCAATCTTAACATCCCATAAAGGGAGATGATCAGACATTATGTGCCTCCTGATGAAAGTACATAACTATGAGTCATTCCTGCCAAAAAATAGAAATTTAATCTGATAAATCTTCCAGATCCAATTGCCAGCTTTTAAGCAAACAGAATATGTTAAATGACACCATGAAGATGCAATTAGTAAAATTTATAGGAAAAATGACCTGGTTTCTTTAATCTCTTCAACAAACACATTGAAAAGAAAAAGAGAGGGGAAATCTATAGATTAGAAGAAATGAGAGGGGCCTGGGTGGTGACACATTCCTGTAATCCCAGCACTTTGGGAGGCTGAGGGGGGTGGATTGTTTGAGCCCAGGGGCTCGAGAACAATCTGGGCAACATGGCAAAACCCCTTCTCTACAAAAAAATACAAAAATTAGCCAGGCATGGTGGCATGCGCTTGTGGTTCCAGCTACTTGGGGGCCTGAGGCAGGAGGATTGCTTGATCCCAGGAGGTCTAGGCTGCAGTGAGACAAGATCATACCACTGCACTCCAGGCTGGGTGACAGAGTGACACCTGTCAGAAAAAGAAAGAAGAAAGAAAGAGAAAGAAACTGAAGTTATATCAACCAAATGCAATGTGTATGTATTGATCCTGATTCAAATAAACCAACTGCTGTGAAACACTTTTGGATAATCTTAGAAATTTGAATAGACTGAATATTTTATATTAAAAAATTATTAATAATTTTATGTGTGATATTTATGTTTGATCATGTTTTAAAAGAGCCCTTGGCCAGTCATGGTGGCTTACTCCTGTAATCCCAGCACTTTGGGAGGCCGAGGTGGGTGGATCACCCGAGGTCAGGAGTTACAGACCAGCCTGACCAACATAGTGAAACTCTTTCTCTGCTAAAAAGACAAACTTAGCTGGGTGTGATGGCACCTGTAGTCCAAGCTACTCAGGAGGCTGAGGCAGGAGAATGGCTTGAACCTGGGAGGCAAAGGTTGCAGTGAGCTGAGATCGTGTCACTGGACTCCAGCCTGGGCGACAGAGCAAGACTCTGTTTCAAAATAAATAAATGAATAAAAGACCCTAACTTGCAGACATACATAGTAAAATATTTTCAGATGAAATGATGTGCTGTCAGGAATTTTCTGGAAAAGAACCAAGTTTGGGAGGGAAACAATGGAACATTGGAGAGGGTACTTGTGCAACAATATCAACCACAAGTTAATAATTACTGAACTAAGTAACAAATACATGAGAGTTTATTGCAGTAGTCTCTACTTTTGTATGTGCTTAAGTAATTTTATAGCAAAGAGTTGAAAATACAAAGGCTCTAAGAACCAACGTTATCCAAATGCTTACATTTCGTTTCTGTATTACCAAAAGTTAAAATTATATGCGATTACTCTGTTCCAATTTCTGTCCCATTGTCTGATCATTGTATTTATTCTACATATTATCCAAGAAAATTTGATAATACCTCCTTGCCCTCTTTAATGATTAAAAGTAGAATTGAGGTCTTGGTGGACCTTAGTGCAGCCACAAATTGGACCCTAAAGGGAAAGATAGGTTGGTACTGCCTTCAATTTGTGAACATAGCTCTTTAAATAAGCAGTAGCTTAAAATAACTTGCATTTGGGGATCATGCTCAGTGCATATAAAATGATGAAACAACAATCCTTAAACTTCTACAGCTGGGGTGGGGAGGGGTATCCTAGCATAACATAGCAAGTGTCATAACATCAATGACTTCTGCTATGTGGTACAGGAGAATTTTTAGGTCTTTCTCAAGCTGAAGGACGCCCTTTTTCTGCCCTCCTTACAGAACAGAACTTCAGTCAAGATTCTGCAGTTTGGGAGAATTCCCAGCACCCTGAGGGGTCTTCCCATTTTGTCCCCTCTCTTGCTTTCCCCTGCCTTACCTTCACAGGTTGTGGTCAAGTTTAAATGGCACTGTGTTTAGAAAGGACTTGACACAGATTAAGGGTGGTTACAATAAATGTGTTCTGTAGACTTAAAAAAAAAAAAGTGACCTGTGATGTCTTCCCACTACTCCCAGGTTGAGAGAGAGAATGAAGACCCATTGCTGTACAGGAACTAACTGAACGCTTTGAAGGTCCTGCAAGGCCAATGTGGCTGGAATGCAGACACAATGCCAGGAGGAACAGGCGATGCGGCTGACGAGAGAGGCAGGAGTCGGATCTCATGGGAACTGTCACCTGCAGGTAGGAGGTTTAGGCTTCATCCTACATGCGATAAGAAGTCATTGTTAGTGTTTTAAGCTGGCAAGTGCAGTGGATAGATTTGCCTTTTTAAAAGTTCACTCTGGGTCAGGCGCGGTGGCTCACGCCTGTAATCGCAGCACTTTGAGAGGCTGAGACAAGTGGATCATGAGGTCAGAAGTTCAAGACCAGCCTGGCCAAGATGGTGAAACCCCATCTCTACTAAAAATACAAAAATTAGCCTGGCGCAGTACCTGGAGCTTATAATCCCAGCTACCTGGGAGGCTGTGGCAGGAGAATCACTTGAACCCAGGAGGCGGAGGTTGCAGTGAGCTGAGATCCCACCAGTGCATTCCAGCCTGAGTGACAGAGTGAGACTCTGTCTCAAAATAAATAAATAAATAATAAAAAAAATAAAAGTTCACTCTGACTGCATGAAGTAAAAAGGATCAGAGAGGGACAAGCATGGAATCATGTCAGAAAGGTGATCATCTTACCAGGCACAATGGTAACCTGGTGGAGGTGGTGGAAATGGAGAGAAATAGGCAGGCAGGAGATACAATGTGGAGGTAAAATAGACAGGACTTGTTGCTGTATTGGTTAAGGAAGATGAGGGAGAGAAATTTCAAGGGTAACTCCCAGATTTTTTTGTATGATCAACCGGAAGAAGAGATGCATATATAACTAAACAAAGAACAGAAGAATAGAGGCATATTTGTGACAGGAGATCAAGAGTAAAGTTTTAAGCATAGTTTGCGATGCTGATTAAACTATCCAAGTGACATCCCAGTGATGATGAACAGAGGTTAGAATGCACATCTGGAGTAACGACATATCATTAGGCATTTAGGCTGGAGGCAGTGGCTCACACCTGTTATCTCAGCACTTTGGGAGACCGAGATGGGCAGATTACATGAGGTTAGGAGTTCAAGACCAGCCTGACCAACGTGGCCAAATGCCAACTCTACTAAAAATACAATTAGCCGAGAGTGGTGGTGCATGCCTGTAATCCCAGCTACTCAGAAGGCTGAGGCAGGAGGATCGCTTGAACCCTACTGCAGTGAACCAAGGTCACACCATTGCACTCCAGCCTGGGCAACAGAGCAAGACTCCATCTCAAAAAAAAAAAAAAAAAAAAAAAGGAGGGGGAAAGAAACATTATCAGGCATTTGCATAAGGTGGAAAGGTGATAGCCCCTAATGTTGATCAGAGCAGGAAGTATTAAAAGATTAAGTGGGGTCATAGGGAGAGAGGCAACTGAAGTTAGAAGCCCCCTGAACTGATAAGTCCCAACATATTGAGGGTCTTAGGCTGTGGCCCTCCAAGTCTCAGCCACACTAGCACATAGAATGCTCCTCTAGTGAGTTCCATCATTCCCCAAACACAGGAAACATTCTCAGCTTCCCAAGGAAACTTTCCTAGGATGGACGTTTTCCTAGAATCCTGCAAGTATGATTCTGAGCCTTGAAGACAGGGCTGGCTCAGGGGAAGCCCAGGATTGGGACAGAGTTGACTAAGATCTTAGGATAGTGCCCAAGGACCAGATAACTTTTTTTGCCTTTCTTAAGGAGGCCTCTTATCAAGGTAATTATTGTGAAAAGTAGGAAATGATTTGTGGTACTGCCTGGTAAACCTCAAATATTGCTGGAAATCATTAATCATATCAAGGTAGGGGCATGCCATGCCCTCTTCAGAAGTGCAAGTGCCTTCTTCAGCAGGCAGAGATGTTACCCAGAAACTTTGCTCTGATACTCTCAGATAAATATTTTTTAGGTTTGGGTTTGGAGTTAAAGCCACAAACATTATCAGAGTCTCATGGGATTCCAGAATGAGAAAAGAAGTCCAAGTAAACATCTGTTTTTAATCTTTTTAGTGTTGCAGACCTCTTTGAATACATCATGAACACTGTGGATTCTCGCCTCTGAAAAATAAAAATCACATATAGAAAAATTCAGACAGTTTTTTAGGAGTTTGAAGAATCCCTGCTCTTCGTGGACCCATTTGGGGTTGGATTCCTGACCACGACTCGGATTCAGAAGTCATATAAGATGCAGGTTAACAAACATTGGAAAACAAACAAGGCATTTTGAGGACAAACAGCGTCTTCCATATATGATCTTCTGGAATATCTCAGATCTGGATGAGATCACAGGAATTTCCATTCATAGGGAGCTCTTCCTGGAGCTCAGAGATCATTGAGAGAGGGCAATCATCATGGATGTGTCCAAGTGAAGGTAGTTTGGAAAGAAACAAAGTTATCCTTTTTTTTCCTTTACTAAAAATCTTAGGGTCCCCATTAGCAGGAAGGAAGGAAGAGGACAGGTGAGCTCTCTGGTATCGATGTATTTACAGTGAACCTAGGCATCAGTCATGCATACAGAGGACACTCATTTGGCCGGAATTCGGGCTTTGACTTTAATTAAATTCCCCTGCTCCCAATAAGAACTCTCTTAATCTGAAAACTATTTGTCATAATTGATGTACCTGCTAAGACTTAATTGCAAAGAGGTAGGAGGGACCTAGGAAATGTTGCTGGCAAAATCCGGAGTGACTCTAAAGGGACAATGGCTTCCTTTGGATGCTCATGTGCTGGGCATAGCAATTGGAAAGACAGTCGTGAACACCTAGGAGCAAACAAAGATGCAAAGTTCAAGTTCGAGGGAAGAAGGGTGCAGTGTGGAAGAAGGGAAGGCAGATGCTGCAGCCCTGCCTACAAACAAGGAGGGAGCCATTAAGAGCCCCAAGCCTACTTTATGAGACAGAGGAATCGAGTTTTATTTCCTTCTCACCAAGAGATACCGGAAAGCTGTGATCTTACGCAGGTGGGAAAAGTGAGAGGAAAATAAGCTCTTCCTAACAGTAAGGTCTGAGAGCCTTTCACAGACAGTGCTGGTGCTATAAGAATGACCCTTGATGGTTAAGCCTTTTCAGTCTTTATTCTGTGCTGTTCTAGGTAAATCTACACACAACTTTTTCTGTGTATTTTCCAAAAAAGGAAAGTTTTATAAAGGCTCAAGTTATTTACAAATATTGTGTATATTCTTGCCGTTTCCCAGTTCTTTAAGAACCATACAGTCCAGGCGTGGTGGCTCACGTCTGTAATACCAACACTTTGGGAGGCCGAGGCAGGCAGAACACGAGGTCAGGAAATTTTTTTTTTTTTTTTGGAAGAAAAATTGAGAAAGTCAGGAAATTTAGACTATCCTGGCTAACACAGTGAAACCCCATCTCTACTAAAAATACAAAAAATTAGCCGGGCGTGGTGGCATGCACCTGTAGTCCCAGCTACTCGGGAGGCTGAGGCAGGAGAATTGCTTGAACCTGGGAGGTGGAAGTTGCAGTGAGCGGAGATCGTGCAATTGCACTCCAGCCTGGGAAACAGAGTATTGCCTGAATTTTCAGCATTGCCAGCCAAAATGAATGTGCTCACCTTCCCTTGGGTGAGACCACATAGGCACAACACGCAGCTCAGGGTAAGTTCTTTGAACTTTTAGAGAGCTAATTAATTAATTGATTTTTTGAGACTGAGTCTTGCTCTGTCGCCCAGGCCGGGCACTGGTGCTCTCTCGGCTCACTGCGACCTCCTCCGCCTCCTCCCGGGTTCACTGTCTCAGCCTCCCAAGTAGCTGGGATTACTGGCATTTGCCACCACATCCAGCTAATTTTTGTGTTTTTAGTAGAAATGGGGTTTTATCATGTTGGCTAGGCTGGTCCCGAACTCCTGATCTCACGATCCGCCTGCCTTGGCCTCCCAAAGTGCTAGGATTACAGGCATGAGCCACTGCACCTGGCCAAAGAGTTACTTAATTTAAAAAATAGTTTATAAGTTCTTTAATAAAAGAGGAAATGGAAACTCAGCCCCAAGGGGAAATGGGAAAGTTTAACTTCCCTAGGCAAGTCCAGTTTTGCGTGGTTTCTGTGGTACAGGTGAGTAGTTATCACACAATTTGATCTCATGAGTAAAAGTGATGCAGGAAGACTTTTGTTCACTCTGTTTTACTAGTGAAAGGAATCCAAAGCTTCTTTTTTATGCTAAACACCTTAACGACATAATGAAGATAGCCCTTTCTCCTCTTGCCTGAGGGAAGTTAGGAGACATTCCTTAAGGAATCCATTTAGGGCTTTGGAGACAGGAAAGCTAGCAGGATATGGTAAGAGCGGAAGCATCAGCTACCATAGGTAATGCCTGGGGTTGTTGAAACCGATGGAAAAAAGGTTTTCTGTACAAAAACCAAGCATCATTTTATTTTAATGCTCAATGAGACCCCTTCCTGAGAAAAACAGCCAAGTCTGTGATACTTGAAGAAAGTACTTACTCTGAGGCCGGCAGTGAATTGTATTCGCGGAAGGCCTGGAGGAGGAGGTGAGAAGTAGAGGGTGCTGCCAGCACAAACGCTTTGTCATTTAGAACTGCCCAGGGAGCAGTTATAAAACACATACCTGCAAATTACAAGGGGATGGCAGGGGCTCACAGGTGCAGCAAGACATGCAGCGACATCAGTCCTCAGCGTCCCTCTTCCTGGAATGCTCCCATGTGGAACCCCCGTGTCGCTTTGGACGAACCTCTTTCTGAAGTGCCTGGGGAGCTGTATCTCTAAGCCCCTTTCCTCGAACTTGCCCCGCCCTCCGCTCTCCATACTGATGATTCATCTCAGGAACTGGAGATACTGAAAGGCAAGACCAATTGAGCTTTTGGGAACGAGAGAACAGGACTTAAGTGCTCTGCTAATCTGGGATCGCATTCTTCCCTACAAGTTCTGGAAGCTAATTGACAGCCCAGGCTCTCTTTTAGCAGCTTAGAAGGGGAAGCACACCAAGAGGCCTCACAACAGTGTTGTGGAATCACTGTTCTCAGTGAGGGAGAGAAAATGGAGAATTTTTAAAGCATTCTCCCCAGAGAATAGAAGTTTTCTGGCGGGCGAGGTGGCTCATGCCTGTAATCCCAGCACTTTGGGAGGCTAAGGGCGGCGGATCACAAGGTCAGGAGATTGAGACCATCGTGGCTAACACTGTGAAACCCAGTCTCTGCTAAAAATACAAAAAGTTAGCCGGGCGTGGTGTTGCGCGACTGTAGTTCCAGCTACTCCGGAGACTGAGGCAGGAGAATCACTTGAACCTGGGAGGCGCAGGTTGAAATGAGCCGAGATCGCGCCGCTGCATTCCAGCCTGTGCAACAGAGCGACACTCCGTTTCAAAAAAAAAAAAAAAGTTTTCATTAGTTCTTTCCCAAGACAAAACCCAAAGTTTGTTTAAAGCTTGTTGTTTCGTACACGCATTCCGGAGAGCAGCTTGGAGTGTCTACTACATACTAGGCATTGCACTCGGTGCAGCAATACAGGGTGATGGGGCCGAAGAAGGCAGCTTGAGTGGCCCCGAGGCGTTCTGCAGAGGTGGTTAACCTGCAGTTTGACAGGGCTCCTCTTCCCTTCCTTTCTCTCAAACCCTTGGCTTTTTTGAAACTAATGGTCAAGGATGGAGGAAGGCAGGTGACAGCTTTGTTCTGGTTTGCCCTTAAGTCCCAGTTCCTGTGAGAGCCGTCCTAAGCCATCTTGATGGGAAACCACTCCTCAGAGCATGTTTGTGATGAGGTATGTTAACATCTGCTCCAAACGGTGGGTGACCTTAAGGGAATGCAAGTGTTGGAATCTTGCAGGCCCCAGGCTGTGCTTGATTACCTGGGCTACCTTTCCATTCCGAGGCCCACGTGGTCATTGATTACCTTTCCCCATCCTGCCTGATACAGGGTCTGTCTTCATTCCATTTCTCTCAGCTGTCTTAGATACCCTGTTACTATCCCACAAGGCCTTATTCCTCTACCCCACTATCAGTCAGTAAGCTGGGAACAGGACCGGCTGTGTGGAAGAAAGGGGAAGATAAATTTAGAGAATGGCTGATTTCTTCAAAACTCATCCAAGTTCATTTTGATTTCTTAAAAGGATTTCAGCAAACCTGTAATCCCAGCACTTTGGGAGGCCAAGGCGGGCAGATCACAAGGTCAGGAGTTTGAGACCAGCCTGACCAATATGGTGAAAACCTGTTTCTACTAAAAATACAAAACTTAGCTGGGTGTGGTGGTGCATGCCTGTAATCCCAGCTACTCAGGAGGCTGAGGCAGGAGAATTGCTTGAACAACCTGGGAGGTGAAGGTTGCAGTGAGCCAAGATCACGCCACTACACTCCAGTGTAGGCGACAGAGTGAGACTCCATCTGAAAAAAAAAAAAAAGGGTTTCAGCAAATGCATACATTTGTTTTAAGCATTTTTTAAAAATCTTCTTTTGCCAATCAGTATGTCATCTTATGATCTCCTAATGACATAGGCAAGAAATTAGAAAATTACCATTTTCAATTCAGACATAAAATGGGAAAAACAGAGAATGCAAGAATTTACACCTTCACCTCATTAGTGTTTTGCTAGTTCATATGATATTTCAAAGCCATTATAGGGTATGTGTTGATTTCAAGACATGTATGAGACAGTCTCTGATCTCTGATTACTATTTTTATTTACTTTGTTAAATATTTTGAAATGAAAATCCAGTAATTTCAAAAATAGGATGGGAACTAATCCAAAATCACACCCCACAAGCTCTGCAATTTCCAATTTAGCATAATGCCTGCCAGTCTGTGCATTATTCTATATTTTGTTTTTTGCTAGTAGAGAATTTAAATATCCTTTTAAATATCTAACAAACATCTGGAGTGGCTTTTCTGTGTGTTGCTGGTTCATACCCTTTGCTCACTTTTCTGTTGAGTTGTATGTCTTTTTCTTTTACTTATACTTTATATTTTCCTAAATAAAGTTTTAAAATGTCATGTAAATACATTTATTTTTCTTTAACAGTTCCTGGACTTTCTGCTTTGATTAAGAAGGTACTCCCAAGTTGACATGTGGTCCTTTAGATTTTGTAGAATTACATCATCCTTGCAATGCATGAATAGATCCAAACTGACCATAGTGTATTAATCTTTGGAAACAACATTGAAATATATTTGCTATATTTTTGTTGATAATTTTTGTATCTCCAGTCATCTATAATATTGGAGGAGGTTTCTAAAATATTGGTTGATGTTTTTAAAAATAATGTAATCAGAACTGATATTAAACAATAGCTAAATAAGTTTGATCATGAGGTGGGGGGGATTTCCATCATTTTAGGTAGCTTGGAGTTGATAGTTTAAAGAATAATGAAATCATCCAGACTTTAAAGGTTACATGAAACTCAGTTTTGAAATTATCTGAACATGGAATCTTTTAAATACCTTCTGAAACCTTCTGTAGTAGTTCATCTCTGTACCTTTTCTACTTTATCTTGGGTCAATTATAGCAACTTGTATTCTGTTAGAAGTCAAGTGTTTCCTCTAGAATTTCAAACTTGTTATAGAGAGATTATGTAACTCCTTAATATAGTATATATTATATTACATATTGTATATATAATACTGTATATTAGATATTATACATTGTATATTATACATTGTAGTTTAAAACATTTCTTCTGCATGGCTATGTCTCCTTTCCTATTACTAAGCATGCATAGCTTGTACTCTTTTCTTTCAATCTTTTAAGTTTTTTTTATACCAAAACTCATAAAGGTTTGTATTGGCATTTTTACAGAACTAGCTCTTGAGTTTATCTATTTTTCTGTTTTGGGTTATGATTTTAAAATTATTATTTTCATTTTTGTCTTTACTAATTACCTCTTCCTATTTTCTTTTGGTTTGTTTGTTATTTCTCTAAGTTTCTATGATACAGACTAATTTTCATTATTTTTTTTTAAGGCAGAGTCTCTGTCACCCAACCTGGAGTGCAGTGGTGTGATCTCGGCTCAGTGCAACCTCCACCTCTCAGGTTCAAGCGATTCTCCTGCCATAGCCTCCTAAGTAGCCGGGATTACAGGTATGTACCACCATGCCCAGCTACTTTTTGTATTTTTAGTAGAGACAGGGTTTCGCCATGTTGGCCAGGCTGGTCACAAACTCCTGACCTGAGGTAAGCAACCTGCCTTGGCCTCCCAAGGTGCTGGGAATACAGGTGCAAGCCTCCGTGCCAAGCCTAATTTTCATTAATTTTAATCTTTCTCTTTTAATAAAAGCATTTAAGTTTCTACATTGTCCTCTGAGGATGTTATGCTAGGCTTCAGTTTTGATTGCCTCTTTGTTCCAAAGTTTGTCTAAGGATGTATTTCATAATTTCTAAGTATTAACTTTATCACTTTTTATTATTTAGTCTGACTCTATACTCTATTGAATGAAGATAGAAATAAACTCTTTCTTTGTTCTATCAACCTAGAAAATAATTTTTATTATCTATTTGAGATATTATAGATTCATAAATTTCTTTATGTTTTTAATTTTTGTCTGTTACTTTTGACTGACTATGAAAGGGTTATATTAAAATCTCCCAGTAATATTGCACTTGTATACAGTTCTTTTATTCCTAATAAGTTTTGCCTCATATCTTCAGCTGCTATTTTTTTGTGTGCACAGAGGTTTATGAGTTATCATTGTCGGGTTGTCTAAGAAGGAGACACTGTGATAGAAATGAATAGGGAAGAATTTTATTAGGGGAAATGCCTAAGAAATAAATTGGATAAGGAGTTGGGAGAGGCTGGGAGAGCTGTCAGACCATAATGAAGTCTGACCCTGAGAAGAGGAGAGAGACAAGAAAAATAGAGTTGAAGTGTTTTCAACTGCTGTGGAGTCTAAACGTTCAGCTCTGCTGAGCCAAAGTCGGCTGTCCGAGAGTCTTGTGTCTTCCAGGAACGGGTCAAACTTATTACACTATTACTTTCATTCATTGTCTGAGAACAGCCTCTGGGAAACCTGGCCCACCATGAATGGGGGTGATAGATTTAGAGGGCAGTGCTTGGTGCCCACTGTCAATGATGCTCCCTGTATTTGGAAGTCAGGTAGGTGTATTTTGTTTTGTTTTTTTTGAGATGGAGTCTCGCTCTGTTGCCCAGGCTGGAGTTCAGTGGTGTGATCTTGGCTCACTGCAACCACCACCTGCTGGGTTCAAGCCATTCTCCTGCCTCAGTCTTCCGAGTGGCTGGACTATAGGCGCACACCACCATGCCTGCTAATTTTTTGTATTTTTAGAGAGACGGGGTTTCACCATGTTGGCCATGCTGATCTCAAACTCCTGACCTCATGATCTAACCTCCTTGGCCTCCCAAAGTGCTGGGCTTACAGGCGTGAGCCACTGTGCCCAGCTAGGTAGATGTATTCTAACGATAATCACTTTCATGTACCTTCCTCAAAAATAAACACATTCAACTTTTATTGACTGATTATTTTAGCATTTTCCAAACTTACTAGATGATAGAATCTTTTTTTTTTCTACAGAACTCATGGAGCACATCCTGAGAAGTGCGTTTCTAGTTGCACATTTGTAGGCATTGCCCTTGGTCATGTCCAAAACATTTTACTAATGATATCTATGACAACAGAGAAAGCAACTATGCTGAATTCGCAGCTGATATAGAGCAAAAGAGAAAACAAATTCAGTAGATTTCCAGAAGTCTGTCTATGCAGTTATGTTCCGGTTCTAAAAGGCTCTTTGAAAAGCCTTTCATAAATCCAAAGTAAGATACTTTGTTTTTAGTCTGCAGCCTCTAGTTAGGTTCCTACCAAAATGGGCATGAGTCATGACTTTGAAGGGTTAAAACCAGACATGCATTTTCCTGATGTTTGTTCTGTAAGCATCTAAGGTTTTCGAGAAAGTTAATCCCCACCTGATCCTCTGAGGATCTCTTTCTGAAAATGCAATCAATGAAACTACTTTCTGAGATGCAATCAATCTCACATATGTTTGTCATGCAATCCCACATATATTTGTCTCTTCTTACTTTGATTTTGTGCCGTTTCAAATGACCATGAACCCATTCAACCATACACAGCTTGAGACAGAAGTTTCCTTGGCAGTAGCGTCACCTTGTTCTGTCTTCAAGTTCTCTAACTCTTGGCGTTAGACTACTCAGTCTAATAAACCAAAGCCTGAAAATTCTACCTCATCTAATAATCAGGTTGATCTTTCAACCACATACATCTCTTTTCTTCGTCTTGCCTACTATTGTCAATCGCATAGACTTTTTTGTTCACTGATGTTTCACTGTTTATCCTTGAGAATCATGCCTACTGTCAAATGACTCATCTCAGCTGCGTATGTGGTATCTGTCATTTCCTTACCACTTTCAATTTTTACAAGTCACTTCCTTTGTTTTCGTTATAATCGTAAGTCTCTAGGTATGAACACTTTCAGTGTTTTCTCAGTAGTACTTTTCAAATAATATGCCTTTAATAATGTCCTTAGAACAGCTCAGTAATAAGCACAGACCAGTAAAGAGTGTGACAGCTGGCCAGGAGCAGTGGCTCATGCCTGTAGTCCTAGCACTTTGGGAGGCCGAGGTGGGCAAATCACCTGAGGTCAGGAGTTCAAGACCAGCCTGTCCACCATGATAAAACCCCAACTCTACTAAAATAGAAAAAACAGCTAGGTGTGGTGGCGTGTGCCTGTTATCCCAGCTACTCAAGCAAAAGAATCACTTGAATCTGGGAGGCAAAGGTTGCAGTGAGCCAGGATCGTGCCACTGCACTCCAGCCCAGGCAACAAGCGTAAGACTCCATCTCAAAAAAAAAAAAAAAAAGGAGAGTGTGACAGCTGAGTATGCAGACCACTGATGTCAGCTGTTGGTGGTAGTGAGACCTGAAATAATTTGCTCTGAAGGAAAGCTTTGTTTATATCTACCAAAGTTTATTGGTGGAAAACTCATAAAGAAAGATGATTCTATATTAATCTATATACTAGAGAGGGTTTATAAGTAATACTACATATGGCTTTCTGGTCCCACTGGCGACAGATCCTTTAAATACAAATGGAAAGAATGGTAGTTATGACTTCAGATACCAAACCAATTCACCTGAAAGTCTCCTTTAAATTAAACCAGCTTTGATCCACCAGTCTTGGCTCATTGGTCACCTGGGTTTTATTCCTAATTTGATTCAGATGGCTTTAGCTTTTATCTGAAAGATACCAATCTTCCACTGATAATCTGGCATTGACACATACAATTCCTGACTTCATCCTTGTGTACAAATAATAAGCCCTAACCTCAATCAAGTTGGTGATGTCTTTCCCTGAGATCCCAACTGTCCTTCGAGTAGAAAGCTAGAATTACACTAATTGATAATAAACTGCATCTGGACACCAGGTTCTTCCAGGAGCTGCATTTGGTTGGATGGTTCTTAGTTGTTTCCTTGAGTTTCTTTCGTTTCCTTCTTGTTCTCTTTTTATTTATTTATTTATTTATTTTTGAGACAGAGTTTCACTTTGTTGCCCTGGCTACAGTGCCATGCAGTGGTGTGGTTCAGGTATAACTCACTGCAACTTTGAACTCCTGGGCTCAAGCAGTCCTCCCATCTCAGCCTCCCAAGCAGCTGGGACAACAGGTGAGCACCACTATGCCTTGCTAATTTTTAAATTTTGTGTAGAGACAGGGTCTCACTGTGTTTTCCAGGCTGATTTCAAACCGGTGGTCTCAAGCAATCCTCCTGCCTCAGGCTCCCAGAGTGCTGTGATTTCAGGCATGAGCCCCCATACCTGGCCTGGCATCCCCTCTTTTACCACTGCTGGGATCACTTGGCTCCCATCTATTGGCCTAGACCTACCTTAGTCCCTGTGATAATCTTGATGTTAGACAGGATACAAGCATGTCCCTCCAGCCCACAACATTCCCATACTATGGGGCTCGGCATCTATCTCTCCCTGCTGCTCTTTGACCTTGTGCACCAGTCCGATAACAGGACTGGAGTCCTATTGCTGTCACTCCATCTATGCCTTTTACTACCTCTGTGACTAAACAGAGACAGTGTAATGTCAAGAGTACCAGACTGGCTCAA
Organism: Aotus nancymaae; assembly: GCF_030222135.1. NCBI lineage: Eukaryota > Metazoa > Chordata > Mammalia > Primates > Aotidae > Aotus > Aotus nancymaae. The sequence goes on along the minus strand of NW_026988445.1, from coordinate 18,346,232 downwards.
AGGACACAATCAACAGAGTGAAAAAAACTGTGGAATGGGAGAAAATATTTGTGAATATTGTGGGACTGTGGGCTCTTATTCCATAAGAGCTTAATATCCAGAAAATATAGCTAAAACTCAGTAACAAAAAAGCAAACAAATCCCATTAAAAATGGGCAAAGGACTTAAATAGAGATTTCTCCAAAGAAGAAATACAAGTGGCCAATAAGCACATAAAAAATGCTCAACATCACTAATCATTAGAGATATGCCAATTAAAACCATCTTTCACCCATTAGAATGGCTACCATCAAAAAAAGATAAAATAAAAAAGTTGGCAAGGATGTGGAGAAATTGGAACGCTTGTACTCTGTTGGTGGGAATGTAAAACAGTGTAGCTGCTGTGAAAAACAATACAGCAGTTCCTCAAAAAGTTAAAAATAGAATTATCACATGATACAGCAATTCAACTTCAGGTATATGCCGAAAAGAATTGAAAGGAGGAATTTGAAGAGATATTTGTACGCTCATGTTCATGGCAGCATTATTCACAATAGCTAAAAGGTAAAAACATCCCAAGTGTTGGGTGAATAGATAAGCAAAATGTAGTGTATATATACAATGGAAAATTATTCAGTGGTAAAACGGAAGAAAAATTTTACACATGCTACAACGTAGATGAACCTTATAGAAAATATACTAGTGAAATGAGCCACTCACAAAAATGAAAAAGACTGTATGATTCCACTTATAGGAAATATCTAGAATGGGGGACTTTATAGAGACAGAAAATAGAATGGTAGTTGCCAGGAGCTGAGGGGAGGAGGGAAAGCGAAGTTGTTTGAGTAATGTAGTTTCAGTGTGGCAGGATGAAGAGTTCTGGAGATTGATTGTACAACAATGTCAATGCACTCAACAACACTAAACTGTACACTTAAAAATAGTTAAGATGGGGCTGGGTATCTTAACTTAGAACAGCTCAGTAACAAGCTCACACCTGTAATCTCAGCACTTTGGGAGGCTGAGATGGGCTGATTGCCTGAGGTCAGGAGTTCGAGACCAGTCTGGTCAACATGGTGAAATTCCATCTCTACTAAAAATACAAAAAAAAAAAAAAAAATTAGCCAGGCATGGTGGTGTGCACCTGTAATCTCAGCTACTTGGGAGGCTGAGGCAGGGGAATTGCTTGAACCAGGAAGGTGGAGGTTATAGTGAGCCGAGATTGCACCACTGCACTCCAGCCTGGGTAACTGAGCAAAGCTCCATCTCAAAAAAAAAAAAAAAAAAAAAAGATGATACATCTATGTTATGTATATTTTACCAAAAATTTTTTTTTAAGAATGAGTACAACAGAGGATCTGAATAGATGTCCCAACTCTGATCTTACTATGCATATCACTAACTTCTTTGGAATTCAGCTCTCTCACTGTATCACTAGAAGCCTAATTATTCTTATTTACATCCCAGGACCACAGAGAATTCAATGAGATCTTCCATAGAAAATTACCTTGTAAACAATGCAGAATTCTTCTGTAAATGTAGATATCAAAAATAAAGTATACAACTAGGAATTTTTAGTTGTCTCTAAGAAGACAACTAGTAGATAAATTTGAGAGAAATTTGTAGAGTTAAAAGAATCCCAGGAACCCGAAGTACAGCAGGGACAATTCAAGTGAAAGCATTTTATTGAGAACTTACCATACACCAGGCACATCCTAGGCACAGAAAACAAGAATAGTCTCTCTCTGTTTGCTGAGCATAATACAATCACAGAATTTTTTAAAAAGCTATAAAACACTGTATTGAGGAGGGAACACAGAAGGCTATGAGAGAGCATGGACATCCTGAATGAGGCGGGCTTCTCAGAGGAAATGGCGTCTAACCTGAAGTCTGAAGGCTGAGGTTATCACCAGGCTGAGAGGAAGAGAAAATCAAAACATACATAACCACTCATAAGAGATGACACAAAATGTGTATACAAGAGAATGAACAAGAAATAGTCAAAATATTAGAAAGGTTGAGTAAAATTTCACCAGACCAAGAGGAAGGGAAAATGTGTTCTAGGAAGATGAAACAACCCATGAGAAGCTGTGACGGTAAGAGGAAAGCCTGATATGTTCGAGGAGCTACAGAAATTTCTCTACCAAGTTTAGGAGAGGAAAAACTAAGAGTTAACAGGAACCAGCTCACATCTGGACCTTTAAGCTATATAAAGCTGTTAACATTTAACCCAAAGTGCAATATGGTGCCATCAAAGAGTGTTAAGAGGGTAATGCTATCATCAGAATTTTGTTGTGTGAAGATCATTCGGTTTGTAAGGTGGAAGAGTGTATTGGAGTAGGTAGGGGAGGAAAAGTCCAGGCACAGAAATGTCATATGGAAGGTTGTTACGGTAATCCAGACCTGTGATGATGGAGGGAAAATAGTGTATACATTCAAGCCAGATTTAGGTATAAGAATGGATAGGACCTGATGGTGTATTAGACGTAGAGTAAGAAGGATAGATAGGGGTCAAAGTGATGGCTTGGGCAACTGTGAACATGGCATTACCACTTTTGGAGAAAAGGAACACAGAGCAAGCAACGTGTTCAGTTTGGGATGTTTTGAGTGTGAAATGACTGAGGACCGAGCAAATGGGATGCCCAGGTCAGGTGAATGCACTGGTTTGAGATGATTGGGATAGCAATTTGAGCCAGAGATACAGATGTGCATGTAAAGGGAGTCAAAGCCATGGATGTGTAAAGGTACTGTGTAGTGGTGCAAGTGGTAAAGAGGATTTGTTATGAGAGTGAGAATCAAAACATACATAACCACTCATGAGAGAGGACACAAAATGTGTATACCAGAGAATGAAAAGAAATAGCAGAAATATTAGGAAAAGGGAAGGACACATTTTCTCAAAAAGTTAAGCGCCATTAATAGTTTATGTTGAGCTGGGAGAAAAATGTCATCTATCCAATGAAATATAAGAAATGAAGGGAAAAAATTTAAAAGGTACAATAAATGGAAAATGTTATATAAGATGGCAGAAATATTTTTTATCACAATAAAAGTAATTAGAGTAAATGTAAATGGATTTTAAAACACCCACTGGATAACACTGGATTTAAAAAAATAGAAGAACCTAATATGTTATTACAAGAGACAAACTTGAAACAAAAGAAAACAGAAAGATTTGAAACAAAGATTTTATTTTTTCTACAGTTACTAACTTTTCTAGCACTTACTATGTGCCAGGCATTGTTCTAAGCCTGTTACAAGTATTAACTCATTTAATCCTCATAACAATACTATAATGTAGTTACTATTAATTCCCCCATTTTCTAGATAAGGAAATTGAAGCATAAAGGTTATATAATCATTCCAAGATTTTTTAAAAACTAGTAGTAAGTGGCAGAGCTGAGATTCAAACCCAAGTGGTCGACCCAGATTGAGAAAAATATATAAATATGAATCAAAACAAACATGGTATTCAAATTTTAACATCTGACAAAATAGAACTTGAGACAAAAATAATATACTGGTCAAAATGGGACATTAGATACTGGTGGAAAGTGCACTAATTGTATTTGGGGATTTCTAATAGACCATTTCAAACTAGCAGGTCAAGCAAAGAAAAATAAACCAATACATCTATAAAAAATCTGTTTAATTATCATTTCTTTCAGAGAAGTTTTCCTAATCTACCCTTCATGAATTAACTCTGACCACATATGCCCTAAATTCTCTACCACCCTTATTCTGCTTTATTTTTCTCCATCACAGTTATCACTACCATACATATGTGTGTAAGATGTAATGTGTTGCTTACTAATTTATTATCAGCACCAGCAAAATATTGCCTCCATGAAAGGCAGGAATTTTGTTTTGTTTACCACCGTATGTCAGATGCCTAGAACAGTGTGTAGCAAAAAAGTGGGTACTGAATATTCATTGAAAAAATTAACAAATAGATGAATCTGAATAATACAATCAATAAGATTAATGTGTAAGTACTATATGTACATACTTACCCTCAACAGATATAGAAAACATTCTCTATTGAGTGAAAATGGAAAAGTCAGGAAAAACTGGGCATGTATGAAGTCATAAAATAAGCATCAATAAATTCCAAATGAAAATATCATAAGATAATAAAATATAAAAAAATTATAGTAAAAATAATTATAAATCAATATTAAAATATCTTTAAAATGTAAGTAACATATTAAATATTACACTAAATAATAAACTAAATATTGAAATATTAGATTAAGATAACTTAAAAGACTGAAATGTTAAAAGTTAGTAACCAGCTAATAAGTAGTAATTTATGCTAACTGACTAAACTAAATGAAAAGGAGCTAAACAAATAAAACTAAATGACCTTGCTAATAAGTAAACTAAATACCTAAACTAAATTGTACAAAATAACTTTAAAAAAAAAAGAACTATCCCAAACACTTGAGATAAAGATAAATCGTAATAAATGCTATAATACATAGAACTGAATTACAGTGAGTTATTTACTTGTCAAAATTAAAGGGACATCATAAAAGCATACCTAGAGAGAATTTTAGAGTTTTCATACATTTATCAGGGGGAAAAAATGAACTCAGTAAAAGCAAATGAACTCATCTGAGCACAGCTGCAGTCCCAGCTACTTGGGAGGCTAAAGCAGGAGTCTCGCTTGAGCACAGGAGTTTGAGGCCACAGTGCACAGTGACCACATCTGTGAATAACCACAGCACTCCAGCCTGGGTATATAACAAGACTCCATCTTTTTAAAAAAATGAAAGAAAAAGAAAAAGAAAAAAAGAAATAATGTTAAGGATAGAACAAAATTCTGCTTAGGAAGCTGTCTAATATTACTTGAAGATAGACTGTAATAAATCAAAGATGTATATTTTAGGCCGTAAAGCAACTTATAGAAAAGTAAAACAAGAAGTCTACTCCATGAGCCAATACTTGGGCAATCATAGCAGAGTCATAACATATACACAATCAATCCAAAAGAAGGCAGGAAAGAAAAGAAGCAAAGAAAGATGGTCACATAGAAAACAACCCGTATGTATGGACATTTTGGTGTCTTCCAGTGAAAAAGTTGGCTTTCTGATAATAAAACCCACCTGCCAACAGATCCTCCCTCCACATACAGAGTTTGCCTTCAACGTCTTAATTCCTTTCTCTTAAATATAAAAAGACAAGGTTTACTGGACATTTGAGCAAAGTCTCTGCCATGAAACATAACAATAAGTGGCATGGAACCACCTGGAAGGCTGAGGCAGATTGCTGAGCCCAGGAGTTTGAGACCAGCCTGGGCAACATAGTAAGAGACACCATCTAAAATAGGAAACAGAGAAACACAAGGAGAGGAAATCTTCAAAATGTATATAATTTTTATCCTCAAAGCAAGCAGAGAATATGTTGCAAACCATAGAGCAAGAAAAGATGTTTTCAGATTCATAGAACAAGACTGAGATTTGAAAAGTAAAATATGTTAACGTAGGTTTTCCTAAATTAATAAGTTGATTAGAAAATAAAGTAAGGAATTCTCTCCAAATGTTAGAACTAAAAGACAAATACAAGGAAACTGAGAGAGAATAAATAAAATGGAGGGTTCATCCAGGAGATCTAATATCTGAGTAGTAGACGTTCCAGAAAGGGAAAACAGAAAGTGAAGGGGAAGAAAGTGTCATAGAAATAATACACGAGGTCAGGAGATCAAGTCCATCCTGGCCAACATGGTGAAACCCCGTCTCTACTAAAAATAAATAAAAAAAATTAGCCAGGCGTGGTGGTGCACGCCTGCAGTCCCAGATATTCTGGAGGCTGAGGCAGAATTGCTTGAACCTGGGAGGTGGAGGTTGCTGTGAGCTGAGGTTGCACCACTGCACTCCAGCCTGGCCGACAGAGAGAGCTCCATCTTGGGGGCAAAAAATCTGTTACGTTTTGAATGTTTATGTTCCCTACAAAATTCATGTGTTGAAATCCTAACCCCCAAAGTGATTAGGAGGTGGAATCATTGGGATGTGGTTAGGTCATGAGGGTAAGGCCTTCATGAGTGGAATTAGTGCCCTTCTAAAGGAGGCCTTAGAGAGCTAGCTAGCGCCTTCAGCCATGTGAGTCTGGAGTAAGATGACAGCTGTCTGAGGAAGCCTTGATCTTGGACTTTCAGCTCCAGGATGGTGGACAATAAATTTCTGTTGTTTATAAGTCATCCAGTCTATGGCATTTTATTAGAGCATTCAGAACAAAGACAAGATGCTATTTTGAAATAACAAGGTATAAATTACAAGACATAGCTGAGAGAGTTAAAAGTGATGCCACTTGAGGTGTGGGAATTGGGAAGTAGAAAACTGTGGTGAGGGAACTGCTCTTCTATTATAAGTCCTATAATAAAACGGTGTTTTTGCTTAACAGTTTCTGTGTTATTTTGATAAAAAATTAAAATGTAATCACAATTAGATGAAATTGTAGGATGGGTGATAATGAATCCAGGTCATAAGCCTAACGATGTATCCAGAATGATTCCAATTTCTAGAATTGGCAAGGAAGTAATAATGGCATACTCTGGGAGAGCTCTGAAGCAGGTTTTCTAGAGAGTAGCTGGAAAATGCAGCAGCGTCTTACACCCACACAGCCTGCTAACCCGTCGTTACCTAGATCATGTTTTCCAGTGAAATATTGGCAGGGGAAACGTTGATTTATCACTATTTTATAAGGAGAGAATTTGGCAAAGGCTATAGATTAAAGCGTCAAAGAATATAGGTCTTGAAACTGGAAAATGTCCACCTGGATTTGAAGAGAATTGCAGCTAAGTGGGATAGCTATTCCTTCAATAAAGACATACTGAGCATCTAAGTGTAAAACATTGTGTTACACTTTGGGTGGGAGGTGCTTATAAAGATTAATAGGCTGCAGACTCCAGAAAGTTACAGTCTACTGGGGAAGATATGAGCACATGGAAATTAAATAATAAGATGTCACAGTCAGTATATCAAGTAATTTAAGCGGGGTCTCATGAGCAGTTCAGCTTGCTCTGATATTCTCAGACACTTTGAATGAGCAGAGGTACACAGTGATACATTTTTAGAATCCTAATTGTGTATGTCCCAAGAGAAAGAAAAATAAGAAAGAATGACAATCTATTTTGTGAAGCCAAGCTGGTCTTTTCCAGAACTGTGTTTGCATTGAAGGAAGAAGAAAGCCAAAGCCTGAAAAACAGAAGAGGAAGAGAGAAAGAGACAGGGGAAAAAGAGAGAGAAAACTTAGGAACACTGCAATAAGGGACATAATGTAACTAAATCGACGGTTGCAACCCACAGAACCGGTTTTAGGAAAAAGTGAATGGAAGGGATCATGCCTTGTGTATGTTACTATTTATTTCCACAAAGCATTATAAAGTAATGTGATGTCAATCAAGTCTCACAACAATGGATTGCCACATGGGGTGCTGGCCCATATCTTAAAATTTTCACGTACTAATTTTTTTTGCTTAAAATAAATGGGCTATAAGCTGGTGGTTGCCATTTTGATGTTAACTTCTGTATTTTTGTTGCAATAGATATTTTTGCTTAAATTTTAATTAATATTTGAGTTATATTTGACAAAAATCCTTTTACTGTCTGTTACTTACGTAAAAATAACAGTGAAAGGGCCGGGCGCGGTGGCTCACGCCTGTAACCCCAGCACTTTGGGAGGCCGAGGCGGGTGGATCACGAGGTCAAGAGATCGAGACCATCCTGGTCAACATGGTGAAACCCCGTCTCTACTAAAAATACAAAAAATTAGCTGGGCACGGTGGCGCGTGCCTGTAATCCCAGCTACTCAGGAGGCTGAGGCAGGAGAATTGCCTGAACCCAGGAGGCGGAGGTTGCGGTGAGCCGAGATCGCGCCATTGCACTCCAGCCTGGGTAACAAGAGCGAAACTCCGTCTCAAAATAAATAAATAAATAAATAAATAACAAAACAAAAAAAATAATAAAATAACAGTGAAATGTGGCTTTCAGCAAAGCAGAGACCATTAAAATGGTAAATTCTGAAGATTAAAAAGTTTAATAACTAGTAAATAAAGATGACTAGTTTTTAAAAAGAATAAACTATACATATATAAGGCAGTGTGAGGAAGTCGTTTGGGAACACCATGAGAACATGGGAAAACATTTGTTTGCCCCAGAGGTGCTCTGGTTTTGGGATGGGAGAGATTGCAACACTCACTGATGGCTCAAAGAAGGGTGAGAGAATGCGGCTCCAGGAATGTGAGATGTGATGAAAATACCAGGACATTTCAAATGTAGATGCATGATTAGAGAAAGAAATCTGACAATAATTCCTTAGCTAAGAAATTCATCAAGCAATAATAATAAAAGCACAGTATATGAAATCTTCCACAACAGAAATTTAGGTAACTTTAAAAAGTCTACGTATCATTGCACCTGTATCTCTTAAGAATGACCAAAATTATCAAGCTATTAAAAGGTGAGGCCATGATAGCTATCAATTTAGCCAAAGGAGACAATTCCGAAGTGAAATAAGAAAAACAACGAGCATTTCAATGAGGACAAATAATACAGCAGTGGTTGAAGTGAGAAAAATAGTATTTGGAAAGTGCTTTATACTATTTGTCTGTTTGCATTGTTTTTTGTTTTGATTTTCTGTTGTGCTTTGATTTTTCTCTGTGATATATAGATATTTAGGAATAGAAATATGTATTGTATTCATATTGTAGGCCAGGTGAAGTGGCTCATGCCTGTATTCCCAGCACTTTGGGAGGCTGAGGTGAGCGGACTACCTGAGGTCAGGAGTTCAAGACCAGCCTGGCCAACTTCGTGAAACCCCATCTGCACTAAAAATACAAAAATAGCTGGGCGTGGTGGCACGTGCCTATAATCTCAGCTACTTGGGAGGCTGATGCAGGAGAATCACTTGAATCCGGGAGGCGGAAGTTGCAGTGAGCCAAGATCACGTCATTGCACTCCAGCCTGGGAAACAAGAGCAAAACTCTGTCTCAAAAAAAAAAAAAAAAAACAAAAAAACAAAAAAAACTCATATTGTACTAATAGATACAGAATGAGAAGCATTGTATAGAGTTGCTATTCATCTGGTCTGAACTGCCATTTTATGACTATGTTTATGGCCCTGACAAGTTAATGAGCATCTGTCCAGTCCCATGGGCTCCTCTGTTGAAGCATCTGAGTAAGCAGGGGATAGGCCAGGCCGTAGGCTGGACCAGTAGGTTCCATTTCAGCTCAGGGACCCAGACAAAGATGCACAGTTAAACTGAGGGTGCAGACAGCTCCATGAAGAGCCTAAAGTAACCATCTCTGATGAGCTGAGAATAGAGAATTCATTTCCCAGTTTCCCAATGTCCTTGTTATACTTCCAGGGAGGGCCACCACCTTCTGTCACCCACCCAGATGCCTGTCTGAGAGCCCTTGATCCTCATCAAATAACACCGCACTAATTCAGGACCTAGTCATTCCACCCAGGGCAGCTGTCACCATGGGATGCACCTGGTCATAGTTACTCAATAGTCTTCCTGGAAGAGGTCTCTGATGTTTCTTCCACTCCCCAAACTGTAAACTTTGCCAGTAAGTAAGGAAATGCCCTGTGGAACATTTAACTGAACAGTCAGCAAGAGATAATCACACAGGTCAAGTGATGACTCATGCTTTGCAGCTCATTTCATCCCTTTGGGAAAATCCATGCTCTTTCCTTGAATCCCCTGAAATAAATTGCAAAGGTTTAGAAAGCCTAAAAATAAGTGCTTCAGCAGTCCAGAGCTGTCACTAGAAGCTAACTCCCACACTGGTTTAATATCCTGTCTTTTAATGTTTTCTAAACACATGCTACTCTTTGCCACCTCTTCGGAAACTGCCATTAAACTGTGATTTGTGTTTAATCAAGAAACAGCGGCACAAAATGGTCAAGTAGCATTTCCAAGGTCACACATACAGCCAGGACGGGGCTGGAATCCTAGCACAGGTGGGTCTGCCTCTGCCCTTATTTCTTTATGCCACCTTCTTAATAACTTCTATTGGCCTCATCCCCTAGTTCTCTAAATTCCTAGAGAATGCCCCTCAGTGATGGCCCATGCCACTCCATTCAGCTTCTAATACTCTACTGATCTTGATTCAAATAAATTCCAATCATACTCTAATTTCAAAAAAGAACTTTTTTGACTGTTTCAAAAATATTATTTTATTTCCTAAGGAGCTTCTGGGCTTTTTGAGGAGCTGTATTTTAGAATGATCACTGTAGTCCCGTGGGTAGCATTAGGGCCCACTTCTCCATGGACAGACAAGACTTGAGCATGGTGGCAGGGTCTGGAGCTGATCTGGAGTACTGGGTGCATGATTACCCTGCTACACAATGGCTTCCCAGGGTATAGGGAGTTAAAGGGCTTCCGAAGGAAGCTTGGTCTGCCTGGAGGCATGGTTAACGGATACTTTCTTCATCAAATAAGACTAGGAGAGAGAATGCCCAAAGAAAGATAAAGGTTTTCCACCAAACTATGAAAATCTTTGTCCCAATATTGGCAGTAATGCTTTCTTTTAGATACCAATGGAATGTACTGGCAACAGTTTTCTCAACAAAACATCATGTTGATAAATCACGGATGCAGCTTACATTTTCTACTTTACTTTCTCTTTTGTTTCTTTGTTTTTTTTTTTTTTTTTTTTTTTTTTTTGAGATGGAGTCTTATTGAGTTGCCCAGGCTGGAGTGCAGTGGCCTAATCTTGGCTCACTGCGACCCCCTTCTCCCAGGTTCAAGTGATTCTCCTGCCTCAGCCTCCTGAAGAGCTGGGATTACCGGCATGCATCACCATAATTGTATTTTTAGTAGAGACAGGGTTTCATCATGTTGTCCAAGCTGGTCTTGAACTCCTGACCTGAAGTGATCCACCTGTCTCAGCCTCCCAAAGTGCTGGGATTACAGGCACGAGCCACTGCGCCTGGCCTCTACTTCACTTTTATTCAGAGTGGATTGTGAGGAATTGCACCTTTGATAGTCTTTTCATTGCTTTTTTATATTCTAAAATTGAATATAAAATTGATTGAATGCAAAAACAAACAGTGACAATGGGTTACAAACTTGTGGTAATAAATGGCCTGAATTTCTGATGGCCCTAAGCTGTCACTCTTCATAGACTTCCTCAGCCCCTCAGCCTCATTCTGGTACATCTCAGTTTCTCTGTGATTCTGCTCCATGAATGACCTCTATAGGGATTATTAGTTCTTACTCAGAGGACCTGATACTGAAAAAATATGAGGTATTTGTATTAGGTCCTCACCCAACAACTGATTATTTCCTCTCTCCCAGATGGCTGGTATCACCCCACTGTGCAGGTTTCCAGTAATGTTCCCATTTCCCACATCTCTTAATCTTTATACAAAGTTTGTTCTTCCAGCAGATAGAGCACTACATTTTCAATCAAGAAAACTGGGTTTCAGTGACAGCTTACCACCTTAAACTGCTAGTGAACTTGGTCAAGTCACTTCATATCTCTGAGTCTTAATTTTCTTATTTATAAAATAAAGATCAAAATATATTTCTAAGAATGCTTAGCCCCATGATGTAAAGATCTTTTAAAAATTGCAAAGTGATATACAAATAGAATGGATCAATATTTTGATTTTGTGTTTTCTCAATAGATTCCCTAGAAGCAACAAAGAAGTAGTGAGTTTCTAGGATTAGATACTGCATAGGGTGCTACGGATGTGAAAACGCCTCTCCTTTTCTTGTTCTCTTTTTCACGTGAACTACCTTGACTGCTAATCTTATCTTCTCAGATTATATTACTTTTGTAAGTTATCTCAAATCTTTGGTAGATCGGAGTAATACATTATTTAGTAAATTAATAATGAATAAAAGAAAAAATAATTAATAGTATAAGGCATAATACCTGTTCAAGGAATGTATATCCCAGCAAGGGGACATGACAATATTTTTAAAGATGATTTCACAACATCAGGGACATTTTGAAGGCCCTGAATGAGTGATAGAGATGGCCTAGCTGTAGGAGAGATGGGAGAGGTCACCAGAAAATGCGAAATGGGAAATGGCTTCGGAAAGCAGGTCGTGCTCCTGCGAGGTCTTGAAGCCGATGAAGACTGAAGAGAACCTTTCACACCAGAGAAGGCAGTGAACAAAGATCCAAGCACAGGGACAGGTAAAGGGTGTTCAGCCTGGAATTGAGAGAAAGGACGCTGAAGTACAAGACAGAAAAGTGACTTTTCAGAGGCTGAAAATGTAACAAAATGTATAGGCTAACTGGCTCTTGTCCATCACCACTTCTGCATTTGCACAATCTGAGTGTCCTGTACAACCCGTGAGGCTCAGGAACAAGCCACTTGGGTGGGGGTCAGCAGGCCTGGGTGTCCTTACCAGCTCTGCAAGTCACAAACATCTCTGAGCTTCGTTGGTTTTTCCAAAAGAGCTGTCCTCCACATCCATATTGCAACACATTGGAATGTTTAACAAGTTATTTGTTACTATTATGAAATTATTAAAGTAGGTGAATATTTTAGTTAGAAATCACTTGTTTCAAAATTCCTTGAGTGGAATGAAAGGAATGGAAAGGGGAGTGTGTAAGCCCGTAAGAGGGGGTGACCTGTGTCACAGCAGCAATAGTGTTGTTCCAGCATAGAGGGAGTGGGGAGAGACCAGTGTCCTAGAACCTAGAGGAATGGTTCTACATTTCAAAGTGCCCCATAACAAAGAAGTAATAACACGACAAGGTCTGGACTGTGCCTATGAAGGTGGAAAGTCTGAAGACACACTTGCCCCTGAAGAGTATGTAGCCAGTACTCAGGTACTAGGTAGCTCCTCATGGAAGAAGGAAGGAGCGGGGGGCTCTTACTCGTTCAGAGGCAGCTTGTCTTGGGATCTCAGATGCGGTGGGCTGGTGCAGTTCTGAAGCATGTACAGCCTGGATCAACTGGGTTTGAAGCTTTCCGTTCTCTTTCCTGTTCTAATTCTGGAGGTAGAACTTGATGCCTCCCTTGAGTCCTCTGCTCCTGGTTCCTCTGTTTCCATTTCCTGTTCCCGGTGGATCCTGAGAAACGTGTGAATCACACTTCAAACGATGTTTGAAATTACTGAGAAGGACCCTCGCTAGAGAAAACCTTTTATTATGTGAAACATCTTTTTCAAGATGGAATCTCGCTCTGTCACCCAGGCTGGAGTGCAGTGGCGCGATCTCAGCTCAATGCAACCTCCACCTTCTGAGTTCAAGCCATTCTCCTGCCTCAGCCTCCCCGGTAGCTAAGATTACAGGCGCCCACCACCACACCCAGCTAAATTTTGTATTTTTAGTAGGAATGGGGTTTCACCATATTGGCCAGGCTGGTCTTGAACTCTTGACCTCATGATCAGCCGACCTCAGCCTCCCAAGGTGCTGGGATTACAGGCGTGAGCCACCATGCCTGGTGAAACATCTTATTTGTCATACCTAGAGCACTATTGTTTAAACTGTTGCCAGTCTATATTTGTGTATGCAGTATTGAATTTTCTTTGAGAGGGGACCACTTAGGACATTTATGTTGCTGAGTAACCATTACATTGTGAAGAATCCCCCCAAGGCTAGCTGATTATTCAGGTATTCCTGATTTTCTGTCTTCCTGCGAGTGCCAACTGTGCATATGGGCATAAACCAGACCCTGACTCACCAAAGGCTGGCCATCGTCTCTTCCTCCTACCAATCTATTCTGACACACCTTAAGTCACCCAGAGCTCATAGAATACCATCAACAATAGCACACCTTACACGAGAAGAAAGATGAGACTTTCTGGTTCACTAAACAGAATGCAAGTGGGAACATTCTGCAGTGAGGAAAACAAAAACCAAAAATAGAAAAACACCAGAAACTTAGAATATTCCTCTTGGTTTTCATTGAGTTGATAGAGTGGGCTCTTGAAGGATGGGATGCTTTACACAATACATCAGGTCATGAGTTCTCAGCGGGGGCCAAAAGAGACACATTGTCGAAGGAAGACATCATTTTCTTCCAGCAGATTCAGGGACGAAGGGATCTGTTCCGTTATTGATGCAATGGTGAGTCACTTAGCAGCTGACTCATTAGCAGCCATTAGCCAGCCCACAGTCAACAGAAAATGAGCACAATTGTGCAATCTTTACAGAAGAGAATTTACAAATTAGGGTTGGCAACTCAACTGACAGATCTAGGACTGTTATCAGAGGAGACTTTCTGCCTACTGACTATTTTGGAGACTTGAACCCAGCAATGTGAACACCCAGGAAGCTGTTGCACATGATGGGGAGGTCAAACAAGACTCCTTTAAACTGATTTTTCTCTGTCTCTCTGTTTGCTCCTCGTATGAGATTATGCCATTACATTCATGCGCTAAGCAGACAGATGACACTATTAGTTCTGATTTCACTTGGCTCCTTAAACACCACACAGTTTACTAACAGAGCTGTCTTAATATATATTGGCTCTTTGTGTCATACCAAGACACAGGTGTCACTAGGGGACACAGGGCTGGAAATTTAGCTGAGCATGAATTGCCCAGAAGGATAAGACTGGGATGCCTTCTAAATAGGGAGAGGAGAATGACTACCATAAAGCCAGACAAGGAAGCAGGCAGTGTTAGCCAGACTTTCAGAAGTGGGAAGTGCTACCCTGGAATCCTCACTCTGGTGGCCAAATTTATTTCTACCTTTATCCAACCTGGTGCCCCTGTGGTGGGCTTCACTATGAATTATTCATTGAGACCTCTGGCCAGTCTCCGAAGGTACCCCACTCTTCAAGGTCAGGCTTCCCTGACTGGTCACTAGCTCTCTGAAGCTCCAGCCTGGTAGGTGACTGGGCACATGTCTAAGTCTTTAAGGTCAGATGCTCCTGACAATTTAGCCTCACCAAGAGAATACGTTCTGCCAGGTACCACTGGCTCCCAGCTATGAACCCTAGTTTCCTCTGCCATTTACTGGCTGCATACCTTTGGGTAAATGACTTAAATCCCTAAGTGTCTATTACATGAGGATACTACTGCAGTTCTATTTAGCTCAACATGAGTTCATTTACTTAACAAATATTCATTGATCACCTGTGACAAGCCTGGCACTGTGCGGGGCACTGGGGTCCCAGTGGCAAACTGTAAACTATGCAGATAAGGATTTTTCTCACATGGAAGGAAATTTACATGCTACCTACAGTGGGAATGGGCAGGAGGAGAAAAATTAAAAAGTAAACAAATCTACCTGGTAATTTTAGATAGTAACACATGCTAAAAATCTAAGAAACAAAGATACGGAATACGATGATTTGATAAAGAATGGCCAGGGTGGAGGTGATAGGATTTGGATGGGGAGGTACCATTTGATATGAAGCATTGCGAAGGTGCATTGTGAAGATAGGAGGCGTTGATATGAAGACCGCTTTGCGAAGATGTGGGAGCACAGCAGTCCAGGTAGCGGAAAGAGCAGGAGCCAAGGTCCCTAAGCAGGAATGGGCTTGGCTTGCTCTGAGGACATGCTGGGGAGTATAGGGCGTAGGAGGCTAAGTGACCCAGTGTGTGGTAGCAGATGAGTTTATCTGAGAGGTAGAGCCAGCCGTGTGGGACATTGGAAACCAAAGAAAGAGCCTAAATCTTAGTCTACATTCAGTGGTGACCCTGGGAGGAATTCTTCACAGGGAAGTGACACCATCTACTTTGCATTTTAAAAGATCATCCTGTCTGCTTTATAGGGTAGGGATTATAGGAGGACATGCGTGCAAAAAGAATCATTAATAGAGCATGCATAACCCAGGTAGGAAATTCTGATGGCTGGGCTTGGACTAGAATAGTTTCTGGAGATAAGGCGAAGTTGACACAGCAGGAATTCATCTTGAAGATAAAGCCAACAGGTTTGCTGATGGATTGGATGGGAGTGAATGGGAAGGAAAGGAATTAAGGACAATGCTTAGATTTTTGGTGAGGTGTCTGGATGGATGATGGTAACCTTAAGTGAGATGAGGGAGATCAAGTCAGGGATTTTAGGGGAAGAAGGTCAGTGCCAGTCAGAGTTTCCCCAGGGCCAGGTTAGTTTGTTATTCTTCTTAGCCAAGTGAGGTTGTCAGATTGGCACTTGCAACTACTCTACGTTTGCAGCTCAGTGGAAAAATTAGGGATGGAAATATTTAAGTACTTAGTTTAGGGCTCAGCTCTGTGCTAGACGATGCATATCATCATTCATTCATTCTACAGGCCCTGTTCTAGGCACTGGGATTACAGTAGTAAACACAATAGACAAAAAGCCCTGCCCTCATGGAGCTGACATTCTAGCAGGAGGAGAGAGGCAGCAAACAAATACATGACTGAAATGTACATTAGGGAAAAAAAGAGCAGGCATGACAGAGATACGGATGCAGGTTGAAGACAGAGGATCAAATTAAATTCAGTGGCTAAGGAAGACATCTTTGAAAAGAAAAAACCTGAGTGAGGTGAGGGAGTGAGTATGTGGTTATCTGGGGAACTGCGTTGCAGGAGGAGCGCAGGCAGGTGTGGAGAGGGGCACGTGCGGGAGTGCAGGCAGGTGTGAGTTCTCTCAATCCCAGCCCTTCCCAGTCCTGTGTGGGTTGTCCACCAAAGCTATTATTGTTCTTGCCACCTCTATCAGCCAGTGGTTGAAGGGGAAGCCTGTGAGTGTCACCAAGTCCCCTGGCTCCTCTGCATTGAATGGACTCACTAACTGATGGTAGACTGCACCACCCGGGACACTTGCCCTCAGCAGGTGGCTTCTCCACCAAGCCTGCAGGCGTGAAGAGGAAATCCCACAGCCAGGGACAGGCACCACCTGGAACTCACAGGAAAGGGTGCTGCATGTGCTCACTGATACTGCAGCCCTGGAGGGCAGGATTCCTCCAGAAAAGAAGTAGACAAACAACATGTTCCCTAAATGTTTCATTTGGGCTTAAGCTTTTCCCTGCTCTTTTTAATCTGTCCTCCATTCCTGACAATTTGGCTGGGGTGTCTTCTCTTGTAACCAAGCCTGGCTTACACAGATGCACATCTTCTGGGACTTCAGCTTTGTCTCCCTCTGGCTGATCCAGCCACCATTCTAGCCCCTGCCCAAGGCCCTGAGTTCATGGCTGTCATTTGCTCCTGTTTTTATGGGTAGCCTCAACTTACCCAGCAGGTTTTGGAGCCATCTGGCCTGGGTTTGTTTCCTGGCCCTTATCAGCCATGTGACCTTGAATCAGTCAACTTCTTTTTGTTTGTTTTTGAGACGGAGTCTCACTCTGACGCCCAGGCTGGAGTGCAGTGGCGTGATCTCCATTTACAGCAACATCAGCCTCCTGGGCTCAAGCAATTCTCCTGCTTCAGCCTCCTGAGTAGCTGGGATTATAGGTGCCCACCATTACGCCCAGTTGATTTTTGGATTTTTAGTAGAGACAGAGTTTCACCTTGTTGGCCGGGCTAGTTTCAAACTCCTGACCTCAAATGATCAGCCCATCTAGGCTTCCCAAAGTGCTGGGATTATAGGTGTAAGCCACCATACCCAGCCAGTCAACTTTGTAAGGGCTGTGTTTCTTCATCTGTAAAATGGAGATAATAACCCCATCAATGTTTTTATAAGGCATAAGTGTGTTACTACATCTGCAATGTTTAGTCCTGTGCTCGCTATGCATTTGGTGTTCAAAATAAAATGTATTATTATTATTCTTTTTTTGAGACAGAGTTTCACTCTGTCACCCAGGCTGGAGTGCAGTGGTGCGATCTCGGCTCACTGCAACCTCAGCCTCCTGGGTTCAAGCAATTCTCCTGCCTCAGCCTCCTGAGTAGCTGGGATTCCAGGCATGTGCCACCACGCCCAGCTAATTTTTGTATTTTTAGTAGAGACGGGGTTTCACCATGTTGGTCAGGCTGGTCTCGAACCCCTGACCTCATGATGCACCTGCCTTGGCCTCCCAAGTGCTGGGATTACAGGTGTGAGCCACTGCGCCCAGTCAGTAAAATGTATTATTATTGGCTAGTTATCGTCTGCCCTTTAAATAAATATAAATAAATATTATAAAATGCAACCTGTGACAGCAACAGTAGACGTCTGCCCAATTTTGTTTAGGCAACATGCTGGCTTTTAGAAAATGCTAATAATATATTTTATTTAATGAACGTATCCAAAGTACTATCAGTTCAATGCGTACAATATAAAAAATGAGTGAGATATTTTACATTTTTGAATATGGCAAAATACATATAAAATTTACTATCATAAACATTTTTCGGTGTACAGTTAAGTGGGATTAAGCTGATTTACACTGATGTGCAATCATCACCACCGCCCATCCACAGAACATTTTTCATCTTGCCCCAAAATATTAAACACTTTGCAAGTTTGTGTGTTACTCTTGCACAGGGCCCATGGTAATTTTTTCTGTGTCATTCCAATTTTCAGTATCACTTCCAATATCGCTTGTTATCCAAACAAACACAGCACCTCGACCTTTTAAAGGGGTTCGCTGATGGTCTGAAAGTGAACAACAAGTGTTAAATTACCTGTCTTACAGAGTATGCTTTCAACCTCATGCAATTTCGCATGTGGAAAATGCCTCAGAAACTCTGACTGTGGGTTCTGTGGTCACACATCTCACTGTGACAACTATAGCTTGAGCATTTTCATTTTTCACTCAACCAGAACTAACTTAAGGTGAGTCGTCACCAATATGCTTTATTATAGGGTCTATTCCTGACTAATTGGAGGCATTGTGTCAGTAAATTCTTCTCAAACATATTCTTTCCATAGATCTTAGATCTGAGCCCTTTATTCAGACAGTGTTAACTTTCTATTGTAAATATTTATTATTCAACTCCAGATCAGATACAAAATGGTTATTGTGATGAAGTGCAGAAATACTGTTTGGGTTTTTTTTCTTTCTATTCCACATGGCTTTTTAAAACTCAATTCAGGATAGAAAGGATGCCTGAGTCAGGCTCACTTCTAGGTACAAGAGAAGTGCATATCCCATGTCCCCTTGAGGCTAGGTGTGGCCATGTGGCTTCCTTGGCCAGTGGCATATGGGCAGCAATTATCTTGCCCCAGTCAACTCTGAAACCGTGTGTGAAGCTAGTCGTGTCATGGATGGCTACCCCGTCAGCTGGGACCCTTAACAATTACAAAGAGCAGAGGCCCCTCCTGGCCAATGGTAGACATATAATACAGCAGCAACAAAGTTTTGTATCTTTAATCCCCTGAGATTTGGGGATTATTCTAACAGCATACTCAACCTTATCCTGGCTAATACAGGAGCTGAGTAATAAACACAAAAATTCACAAAATCACAGAAGGCCTTCCTCCTATCTCCTGCCCATCAACATTCTTCTCTGACCACCACTCCAAACAATAGAACAAATTCTGAAAGAAAACCTCTCTTGGTCATAATTTTAACATGACCAGCTCTTTTTTGTTGTTGTTTCTCCAGCTCAGGTTTGGTGATGTAATGGTGCCTTAAAATCTGGCCGTGTTGAAGTTTCAATCCTCTAAGGTAGTATGGTTATTAGTGGGTATTGGTGTCTGGGTGTATCTGTCTCTCAATCATCTTCATGATATTCTCATCCATTTTCACTTGACAGATATATTGGGGCTAAAAGTGATGTTCTTTATTTTTTTTAAGTTAGAGAAAATATGCTCCCACGTGAGTCCATTCTTTTTCTAATTTGAAACTCCAAGCTAGACACCTTCCAAAGGTGAGGATGTGATGTGGTCATTGGGCTTCCATCCATTTGCTGCTGCCTCACTTTCAGAAAAGCAGGAAGGAGGCTGATCCTAATTTAGTGCCTACAGCACATAGGCACTATGCATTTTATTTAGAGTAGATCCCAATACATTCTCCTGAAAGACTGGTTCTTAACTTCTCCTTCGGTGCCAAACTTCTTTGAGAATGTGTTGAAAACCACTGAGCCTCTCTTCAGAAATCAACACACAAAAAGTTTGCATTCAATGTCAGGGTGTTTGCAGGAGTCATGAACCCCAGCCAGGCTCCATTCGGTTGCATTTCTGCCTGTTCAGGAGAGATGTCATACGGCAGAGAAGCATAATGTAAGGAAATCACACAATTTAAAAACCTGAGTCTCACTTATCAGCCACTTGCTAGCCGCAGAATCTGAGCAAGTCACCAGACATCTCTGAGCCCCATCTCCTTTTAACACGGAGTAATCTCTCCTGAGCCTGCTCTGTGCTGCACGGTGTGTTAGAAAGCGGGCTGGAGCTTCAGTGATACTTAAGACCCAGTGCCGGCCCTCAGAAAGCTCACAGGCTAGTACGCTAAGGGAGACAGAATAATACACGTCTGTAGAGGAGAAGCAGCCCCCTACCTTCACCTGTACTAACCCTGCCCCCCGCCCCTCCGAGAGCCGGCTTCCAGGACACAAACTGGGTCCCATCTGCCACAGGGTGGGGCTACAGGTTTTACAAGGTTTCATTTGGGCACCCCTGTCTGATTCCTCCTGCTTCCTGCACTTCAGCTGTGGACACACCCAATTCTGCTCTCTCCCTTGGGGAAGGTTTGAGAGAAAGACAGAGTTTGCACCACTAGAATGGAGCCTCTGGCTCTCTTTTCTCTTTTTTCACAAATGAACAGGCTTTTCATTTGGGGTTCAACACTACATTTATGTTTAGGGATCCAGAGAGGCCCCATTTAGGCACAGAGGCTCATCCCAGTGCCGCAGTCTGAAAGGAACTTGGCTGAAAATAAAGTGAGCCTTTGGTTTCTCACCCATTATCACTTATTTATACATCTCTCTCAGGGAATCAGGCGGGAGGGAATGGGCTTGGCAGATGAAAGTTTAGGTCGTCCTGAGTCCTCTGAAATAGGGACAATGCCCAAACCCCACGTGAACACTTTAGAAAGAGTGTCCAGGACACAATCTGATCAGTGCTCTGGGGGCAACATGAGCTGTGTGCTCTGGAGGCAGAGAGGAGGAGCAGCTCATTGTGGGGTAATGACGACACCTGGCTGACCTCTCAGCTGTGAAGAGGGCATGAAATGAATTGCACACAGCTCTTTGCAGATTGTCTGGATGAAAGCAAGATGCTATAGTCATTCACCAATGTTGACATCAGCCCCCCAGTTTATCTCAAGGGGAATGGGGGCTGGCTGGAGTATGTACTCCCTTTTTTCCTGACTCCCCACTCCTGAGGTCCATCCCCCTCCTTCCTCCTCCCCCCACAAGAGGATTGTAATAATTAGTCAAGAGGAATGAATATCTATCTTCCAACATGATAAGCTTTCCAAACCCTTTGAGGTTGTGCTTCTCTTCTTTCTTTTCTTTTGGGAAATAAGATTCTGGGTCAGAAAGTCTTCTAAATTTAAAGAAATTACTTAGAGAAGAACATCTTCTTTCTCTGCTAAGGCTAAAAGCAAGCCTGAACCCCTATGCTAATGAATCTGCAATGCTAGGGCACATTCGGAAGCTGCCCAGAAGTGGGTGGAAAAGAAGGTCTGATGTAACTGGGAGTAAATTGTGCTCAAATGATGTACAATGCCTCCAAGGCAACGTGTAACTCAACTGCAAGCTTTCCTCACATTTCCCCCTACTTCATCTGCCTTCCTACTTAGATTCTATGGACTACGTCTCACGGCATTGAAAAAAGTCATATTACATTACAAGCCTGGACACACCTTCTCCCCAGCTACTGCAATCTGACTGTCCCTACTTGGTCTACGGAGATAAAGACACAAACAAGCTCCTCCTCTCTTCTGTTTATCTTTAAAATGGCTCCTGTAGATGTCCAAGCCTGTAATTTCTCAAATCTGGGGCTTCATCATTTACATGCTTTGCTTTCAACTCTATAATAGTTTTCTTGTGCCCTAAGGAACAGGAGCCCTGTTTGTTCATGTGCCAGTTTGCAAAGCCAGGCCCTAAATGCAAATAATTGAGCACATGTACGGGAGTCTCCGGAGCCTGTACGTGGAAGCTTAAGCCTCCACAGCTGAGTTTCCAGAGGACTCCCACAGCACCTCTCAGTCTTGCTTCTGGCAGGGAAGCCCTAGGCTTGGGATCCAGCTATGTGGCATTGGACCCAGCCCAAAGCTATAGCTCAGGGTGGAAGGGAAACAGCTCTGTGTTTTCATCTCATTCTGCAAAACAAGACAAAGCCTTCTTTTATCCTTTTGCAATGAGATAAGAAGACTAGAATTTATACCAGTTTGCAAGTTAATTGTCCAGAATGTAAAGAGATGCAATCTGTGTAATTAATTTGCATTTCTGATGGCAGAACAGAAATTCAGTGAGTACCAGTGTAACTTAGGAGAGTAAGAATTGTCCTATGTGAAAAATGATTAGGACCAAGTGCTATCTTGATTTAGCTAAGACCTAATGACAAGCCAAGACCCTATCTCTGTTACGTTAACATAGTATTTATTCATTCATTCAATCAAAATCTTAACACCTACTTGTATATGCCAAGCTGGGCTCAAGATACTGAACAAGAGATAATTCCTGCCCTTGTGAAATTCAGTCTAGTGCAAGGTATAGACAGGTGAATAGAAAATCAAAGTATAGTGTAATGAAAGTTGAATGTTGGACAGTTAAGCAAAGAACAGCAATTTTTGGCCATAGGAAATGACACAACCTTCCTTTCAAAATGTAAGGAACTCCCAGGCAAAGAATCCATAGAATGTCCTTTAACTTCATAAGGTTAAATGTTGATTGCTAAACACATGTGACTTATGGTTGTCTACTTTTATGAATTATTTAGGTATTTATTAAGAAAGTTGTAAAAACAGTTAAATGATTTTTTAAAAACAGATGCTCAAACAGGTTTTGGAGGTTCAGAGTGGCACTCTGTTTTATGCAGGAAACTGCCCCTGATCCCTTTGCTGGTAGAAACTGGAGCATGGGCACGGGAACTAGCCAGTGCGTCAGCACTGGCAGGGGTGAAGTCCACTCACTTGAACCCAGTGTGCTCAACCCCCCACAGGAAGGACCACTCAGGTGAGCAGGTACGGGAGCCGGGGTGAGTGCTTTTGGGCGCTAGCAGAAATGAATTCTGTATAAGCCCCATGGCAGCATCTAGGTGGTGCCCGCCCCTTAAGCCCCAGTCAGTGTTCTTTTAGCATTGCCATCTGCAGATGGCTTAAGTATTAAGAGCTCAGCGGAGGGGCAATGTGGCCGCCTTTTGCACGCACACTTGTGGCTCCCAGCTCTAGTCCAGCATCCCAGAAAAACGAGGTCACATGAATGAATTGAAAATGGTAAATGTGGGGGATTTTATTGCCGATGAAAGTGGCTCACAGAGGGATGGGGAGTTGAAAAGAGGACATAGCAGGAAGGTAATCTTCCCCTGGAGTCCAGCCATCCTTGGCCAAACTCCTCTCTGAAGCTAAACCGTCAAGCTCTTCCTCCGAATTCAAGCTGCTTCTCTCCGATGTTCAACATAGTCTCCAAGGTCCAGTTGCTCTCCTCTTCTCTCTCTGCCGGCAGAGCCTGGGGTTTTTATGTACTCAGGATAGGGCGTGGGGTGGGACGGTTTTGGAAAAGGCAACATTCAAGCAGGAAAACAAGAATATATGTTCTCATTTTGGGCCAAGGTTCCAGGCTTGAGGGTGGGGCCCTTGCCCGGGACACACCCTCCCTCTTCTGCCCAGAATTTCCCTGCCTCCTGTCCCTATCACTAGTGACATCATCTCCTTTTCGTTTGACACTATCAACTATTCCACTCAATCTAGACATCATCAACCAAGGTCCTGTAAGGACGTGCTGTAGGCTTGTGTGAGGAGTAGCAGAAGGGGAGCCATAATCTGGGGAAGCTGACTGCTAAGTAGAATCATCCAGACACCTCAAGTTGATTTGCATGGTCATAACTTTGCATCCTCCTTTGCTCTAGGGTGGAACCAGGTGAATGCCTCCCAGGCAAAGTGCTCTTCTCTCTGTCTTAATGGTGCCATGAGCATAGCTCTGCCCAGATATCCTGGTGCCTTGATGATCAGACATTGAAAACACCTGCAATGTGAACCAAGCCCCTCAACCTTCTTTAGCCAGGGGCAGGGCTTCCTTCTGCAGTCCATTTCCCAGTGTTTTCCTCAAGGCTCCCTGGTCAATGGGTGATATGGCCAGTGCCTCATGTGGGTTTTCATATTTTGTCAGACAGAAGATGCTTCGGTGATCTGCAAGCTGTTCTGCAAGTCTCGCTTTCTCTCCTGCATTCTCTTTTCCTTTCATTAGGTCACAGTGAAATGTTTCTGCAGCCCTCTTAAACTTTTTGCTAACAAAACACTTTGGCCTCATTTCTATTAGCTTGTCCTTAGGACACCTCTGGGAGGCATCTCAGTTGTTCCTTATGTAACACACAAGTAACCTGCCTCACAACTCAAAGCTTGACTGTAGGCAGATGACTCTACTAAAGGCTAACATGGAGCAAGAGAGAACCAAAAACTGAATTTCTTTCTCTTCAAGGACTTTGAATCTACTTAAGGACACCAAGCATTTATTGATTTAAAAAAGAAAAAACTTTGTCTCATAAACAAGAAATAGTCTTCTCTTCTTCCAGAGCCCTTTGTCCACGAGGCCATGGTAGCAATGTTTTCATTCTATTAGATGCTTTGGCCCTCTGTTTTTCTGTGAAGATGAGCCACGTGAGGGTAGAACCACATCTTTTCAACTTCACATTCCCAGTGCTGTGAAAAAAATAGAATCTCAAGACCCCAAACTCACTATGCCAAAAGGAAAGTTAAAGTTGGGAATGAAGGCACCAATCCTGCCTTCCTTTTGTTCTGGAGCAGATAACTGTAATTTCACAACCCCGTGTCATGGCCTCATTTCCTCTACTCCTCTTTTCTCATGTCTATAATACTCTATCTTAAATAAAATGTAGATTTGCTGAGCGTGAGACAAGGCATCATTGACTTTTTCGTCTACACCCTCTTCTCCCGTGTAAAATGTAGTTAGCTAAGGCTTATCAGAGCCTCACTAGAAAGTAACCACCTACCTCACTGCCTACCCTCCCTCCTCCTTTTTTCCCTCTTGCTTGCTCTTTCCTCTTAAATACAGAAATTCCCAAAACCCTTTTGGAAAAATCACAGGTCACATATGTCCCTGCAACTGGTGTTTTTTCCCAGGCATGTCCTTGACCTTGGCAAAATAAACCTCTATGGCTTGACACCTGCCTTGATCACTTTTTGGTTGACAGTGCCCATCATGGTGCCTCTTACATAGATATTCTATAAGTATTTGTTGGATGCTAAATTTGTTGAGAGGTAGAGTAGCTGAATCAACTTCTTTACATTGACTGCCCTTGGGCAGAAATAGTTTTCACCCAGTTACTTAACTGTTCAGAAATCAGTCGTACACTGTTGATAAGAAACAGAAGTTTGGGATGTTCATGTCAGCCAACATTTCCTCGTTTGCCAAGAAATATATATCACTTGAACAAGGTCCAAGTAGCAGAATAGCAAGGACAGTACTATTCAGCCACCATGAGGTGGCATATATAATATTTGTGTGTGCGTGTGTATTTACAGACATATATACAGGTTTATATGTATGTGTATATACATTTATTCACACATTTACATATGTATAATGGATTTGAGGAAACACAGAGACAACCTCTAATAAAAATATGTTTTCCTATTACATCCCCCTAGCCAAGGGATGAATGTGGCGGAAGGGGCTTATGAGGAAAAGAATGGCTTATATAATGTGTTAGGAACCAGGTGTTCAGAAGCAGGAATGTTAACCTAGGAAAGGGGAGCAGAGATGAAGGGATTCGGGGTAGAGCACAGTGATAAGGGCTGCTAGTGATCCTGTGTATTTAGAAGACCTGGGAAGAAGAGGGTCTGAGAGGCTTACCCATGGGCAGCTGAGAGGGATCAGGGCCTGCAGTCATTCACCACTCACTGCAGCTGTGAGGGGAGAACCGCTGATCTCTCTTCAGGGAGGCCTCTGGCAGAAAGTGTGCAGAGTCATCAGATGCACGTGCTTGGGATTTGGAGCATCTCGATTCAAATTCTAGCTCTGTCATCAATCAACTTGGGAAAAAAATTATTTCACTTCTCTCAGGGCTTTTTCCTCATTTCTAAAAGGAAGCTGCTCTTCAACCTTGTAAGTTGTTGAGGAAATTAAATAACAGAAAACACTCAATATGGTGCCTGCCACATAGAAAGAAAGCAATATATAGTAACTCTTATTAAAAGTTATTATTGGCTGGGCATGGTAGCACATCCCTGTAATCTCAGCAGTTTGGGAAGGCAAGGTGGGAGGATCGCTTAAAGTCAGGAGTTCAAGATCAGCCTGGGCAACATGGCAAGACCCCCATCTCTAAAAAAATTTTTTAAATAGCAAGGTGTGATGGCTTATGCCTGTAATCCCAGCTACGCAGGAGGCCAAGGCAGGAAAATCACTTGAGCCCAGGAGGTCGAGGCTGTAGTGAGCTGTGATCACACCACTGCACTCCAGCCTTGGCAACAGAGAGAAACTCTGACTAAAAAAAAAATAAAATGCCAATATTGCAGGGAGAGGCAGGTCATCTGCAGATGGCTGGTTTCTCATGATGAACTGCTGGGATGGGGCTAGACTTTGACCAGACAAGAAATTTCAGGAGCCATTTAATCCTTATTAGTATTCAAAGACTTCTGGGAAGAAAAACATTGTCAACATCGTTAGACAGTTATGCCTTGGTTAGAAATAACTTTTTCTGAGAGATGGTTTTGATGAAGAAAGGGAGAAGAGACGTGAGAGAGGACATGGATGGTTGAATCGGGGGAGAGATCACGGGAGGAACTTCTGAGTTACAAGACATAGAAGACTTGTCCAAGAAAAGCACGCTGGAAAGAAACTCTTTCTGCTTCCCCACTTTGCTGCTGAGTAGACAGGGGCTGGCCCTCCTTTGGCAGCTGAGTGTCACTTCCTCACTTCCCCGACCCCATTCTGCCCTGAGTGGAAGTGACCAAAATGTGCCATTTCCTGCCGCAGGGCATGCGGCATGAGTTCCTCATTGGGTAATTAAATCCTACCTCCTCTTTGTTTTTCTAATACCCAGATGCTATTCAGAATACTTCAGTTCTCCCCAGTTCTCTTTTTCCATGTTGGAATTAGTACTGAACAGATGGATTTAAGCCAACTTGATTCTCTGTCAATTTGGGAGTCAAACCTTGCAAGTTTTTTAAGAGACTGTGGTGAAAAAAAAAAAAAAAAAACAACCCAGAATACTCAAAGAGCATTATTCTCGGGATACTTCTGATTTATCTGGAGCCAAAAAATTTAAGACATTTATAAAAGGCAGATTTCTGTATAAAAACAATTTTATCATCCTCTTACCTGAAAGTCAGAATGTGTTTAGAATGTGCAAATTGGAAGCAGATTGAATAAGTGCTGCTGCTCATGGCTTGGGCCTTTTGAATTTGAGGGAAAAGTAGCCTAACTGTGAACCAATCGATGCGTCTGCTCTTAGGAGGCTTATCTGTCATGAGCTATTATCTATCCTATAGTAATAAACATGCCTTGCCTACTGGAGAGAGGTGTGGAGTTCCATAAACTTCTAAGAGGATATTCTCAAGGGCAACAGTTCCCAGCATATGTCCTAATAGGAACTAGTTCCCTGGGATGATAATATAGTATCTGTGCTAACCAAGCTTGGAAAATACCAGATTATACAAAATAAACTCAATTTCATTTACTTGGGAATGTTCAGTCTTCAATATAAACATAATATACATATTTAATATCCATTCACTATAATTTTTCTAGAGTGAAGAGTCAATAGTTAGCATTTTACAAACTAATTTGACAATAGAGTCCTGTTCTTTGAGAATGGTTTTGAGAGACTCATGTTCCATGGACCACATGTTGAAAAATACTGTACAAAATTCATTACTGTGTGGTTAGCTATTAAAAATAATAACAAATTTGCTGGCATTCTAGATTCGTCAGCCTTATACCACCTGGGAGACAAAAACTCATCACTATTTGTAGCAAAATTAATCACCACTTCTTGGAGCTAATTGAATATTAAACTGGCGTAATTCCTACATGGAAGATACATGAAATGCATATATAAAATATCACTCATTTTGTTCTAGGGATGGGGTGAGTAGAACCTGGCAATTATCAACTGACAATGATTGTTCTTTGTAGAAGATTCTAGCCTGCAGAGACATATGGTAGACAACTTGAAATCAGCCAAGATAATAATTTCCTTTATATTGATTAACACTCATTTCCATCCAAAGAGTGATGTGCAGCGGAGTATATATTCCTGCCTGAAGAGAGGAGTGCAGAGTTCTGTGAGCTTTCATGTTGAGATAGTCGGTAGGGTGATACTGCCTGAAGCTTTAAAGATTCTCAGATCACCATTATATGTTGGGAAACAATAAGCGTGCGCGCGCGCGCACACACACACACACACACGCACACACACTCCAGGTTGTGAAAGATGAGAAAAGAAAAACCTAAATATACTTGCCATTAGAGTAGCGAGAGCTGGGATTTAAAACTCAGTACTTCCAACTCTCATTCCAAATGAAATTAGTTTTTTCACTTGCTAGACATATTACAAAACATCAGAAACTTGTTAAAAGTGAGAAAATCCAAATGTATTTCTCAATTTCCTGCTCGGAGATTCCTCTGCTTGATCTCAATGGTCATTTTCTAAGACAAGCCTTCAGAACCCAGGCATAGTAAAGGCTGCTAGAAAGAAAAAAGCAAATAAAAGTCTTCCATCCATGAGACTCAAATCTAGAGTCAATTTTATGGAGTCAATTATACTGTTTACACAGGGATAGACTGTGTAATAGAAACATAAACTGCTGAGATGGAGAAGGAAGAAATTTGGTCATGCATAGAAGCTGAATTTGTCGTTGAAAGATGGATAGAATTTTAAGATATGAAAGAAGTGAAAGTTGATTTACCAGTAGCAGAAAATGAAGTGTGTTGGCATTTAGTAACAGGTCATTACTGGTGACTAGCAAAACCAGCCTGAGAGGCAGAGAGGACTCTGGTGTCAATTCCAAGACATCTACATGGAAGTAAGAGCTAATGAGAGAGATAACAAACTTAAAATAATGAGACTGAATCACATTTACAAACTGGTCAGGAAAAACAAAGCCTAGGAGATTAGTATGTAGGGAGGAAGTTGAGTAGATAAGGAGAGAGGCTAGTCGGACCCAGTTCTGATGGATAATTTGGGGTTTCTGGTTTGCTCTTGATTTTCAGAAATTGGCTGGATTTCTTCCTCTCTCTGTAAGGCAGCTTAAAAACATCACTGGGTCAGTTTGCTGAGAATGATGGTTTCCAGGTTCATCCATGTCCCAGGTTCATCCATGTCCCTACAAAGGATGCAAACTCATCGTTTTTGATGGCTGCATAATATTCCATGGTCTATATGTGCCACATTTTCCCTGTCCAGTCTATCATCGATGGGCATTTGGGTTGGTTCCAGGTCTTTGCTATTGTAAACTGTGCTGCAATGAACATTCGCGTGCATGTGTCCTTATAGTAGAACAATTTATAATCCTTTGGATGTATACCCAGTAATGGGATTGCTGGGTCAAATGGAATTTCTATTTCTAGGGGAGAGATAGCATGGGGAAAAATGCCAGATATAGGTGAAGGGGAGGAAGGCAGCAAATCACACTGCCACGTGTGTACCTATGCAACAATCTTGCATGTTCTTCACATGTACCCCAAAACCTAAAATGCAATTAAAAAAAAATCACTGGGGAAGTGACAGAGCCAGGGAATAATGGGCAAAGGCACAGAGGTGAGAAAATGCCAAAGGCCTGGAAGCAGCTGATGTGTTGAGGAATCAATGAGTAACATGCAATTCCACTTGGTATCCATGGGGATTGGATCTACGATCCCCTGAGGATATTAGAATTCACAGACACTCAAGTCCCTTACATAAAATGATGCAGTATCTGCATATAACCTACACACATCCTCCCATATACTTTAAATAATCTCTAGATTAGTTACAATGCCTAATACAATGTAAATGCTATGTAAATAGTTATTACACTCTGCTGTTTAGGGAATGATGACAAGCAAAATGCCTAAGAGTCTGTATGCTCAGCACAGACACAACTATACTTTTCTATTTCCAATTTCTTTTTTTTTTTGCCTTTCTTTTTTTGTAAACACAGGGTCTCACTATGTCACCAGGGCTGGTCTTCAACTCTGGGTCTCAAGTGATCCTCCTGCCTCAGCCTCCCAAACTGCTGGGGTTACAGGAGGGAGTACCACACCCAGCCTACCAAATATTTTTCATCTGAAGTTGGTTGAAACCATGGATGAAGAACCTACAGATACAGAGCAGAGCTCTAACTGAAGTGGGCCCTGCCCTCTTTTGCTCTAGAGAAAACAGAACAAAAGAAAACCAAACAAAACTGGATGTTCATCTAAGAGAAAAGAGTGAAAGTGAAGACCAGAACCCCAACTCTGCTAAGAGAATGACCATCTCAGAGGTCAGATCTCTCCACCTGTGAGCCAGTGCTCTCTTCCAAATGAGCCTTGGCCCGAAGAAGCTGTGCAGTGAATGACCGTCACACATTAATTCGGAGTCTTTCTGGAAAAGCGAATGCTATTTTTAACCATAAGAAAGGCTGGTCCTGAGGTTTGAAATTAAGACGCCTTCATTGTATGTGAAGGGCTTTGAAGTACCACCCCAAGTTGCTTTTCATCTTTTCTGTTCAAATAGGAAATATACTATGAATTCACCCTGAAATCATAAGCTCCTATTGGTGTTTAGTCTGGAAAGAGGGCAGGGAAGAATTCAAAGAATGAATTATAATGAAGGAATGTTAGGCATATGATATCTGGGTCGGGGATGTCTTACAGGACTGAGCAACTTTGCTATGATGGCTCACACGTGTATTCCCAGCTCTTTGTGAGCCCAAGGTGGGAGGACCGCTTGAGGCTGGGAGTTTAATAGCCTGGGCAACATAGTGAAACCCTGTCTCAACACCAACAAAAAAATTTAGCTAGGAGTGATGGCCTCAGGAGTCTATGGCAGGAGGATCACTTGAGCCCAGGAGTTCAAGTGCCAAACAGTGGTGCTATGACTGTGCCACTGTATTACAGCCTGGGCAGTAGAGTGACATTTTGTTTAAAAAAAAATGGCCCATGAGCACTGTCAGCTTTAGAACAGATGCTGCTCCCCTAGAGCACTCAGGGTGTTGGTGCCATTTGCACAGGGCTTGGGCATGGGCTCAGAGGAAGGGTAAGTTGGTGGTAGTCAGAGTCGAGCCAGTGCTACCTTTGAGCCATGGCTGCTGCTGCTGAGCTGAGTCACAGCCCTGAAAGTAGTGTGGGGCTGATGTGTACTGTCGTCAGAACCAGCTTCTCCCCCGCACTGCATTCTCAGTCAGCCCTGCCTCTGGGACAGGTGGTCCCCAGGGAAGCCTGGAACATCAGAACCTCAGTTCTCTCTTTGTTCTGAATTAGTTCAGATGCCTTTTACTGAGTGTGTGTTTCAGGGATGATGGAATATCATCAGCAAGCCCAGATTCTGATGAGGCCCATCAGGATGGGTATGGATAGGCTCCAGCAGGCTTCGTAAGGAAGGAAGTCAGGACTAGCAGAGAACATGGGCCCCAGGAGTCGGCCCTCAACTTGCCAGCCAAGAGAAGTGTTCTCTGTCTCTGGGGTCACCTTTTCCTGAGGGTTTGTATTCTATCTAGAAATGTGTTTTAGTCATGTCCCAACCAAGAGATACTATCATCAAAAAGCCTTGCAGTCTGGCCATCTGGACACTTGGTTTCTTTGGGGTTTGTTAATAAAGGAAGGATGGAAAAGTCAGCATGTGGCTGGGACATCTGGCTGCCACCATAGAGTCTGAAAAAAGACAGTCAATGATGACTAGCTGTCCCCTGCAACTAGAGTTCCATCTCTGCCAAGGAAAAGCTTTCTCTTCTTCAAAGTCTCATGTCCAAAGCCGTTTCCCAAGTGAGTTGAGTTCTTCTTTACAAAAGCCTACCAGGTATTCATCAGAATAGTGTCCAGCGTTGGGAACCCGGGCTCCTAGGTTCCCACTGGAGTGCTTCAGTGGTGCACTGATGACCTCATGTAGAGGCCTGATAAGAAGCTCTTGCACTCAAATCCACCTGTTGATTCCAGTTCATGGAGCTGACTGAGGTCTTATGAGCACTTTGCCTCCAGCACAACAGGGAGCTCTCCCTCAGAGGGAGCCCTGGAAATCCTGAAGAGGGTCTACTTGGCAGGGGTGTATTCAATTCCTTCATTCACTCACTTAACACATATTTAGCAAGCACCTACTATGTGCCAGGCACTGTTCTGGGTGGTAGGAACCCCAAAATAAGTAGATCCTAGTCTGTGCAAACTTTTAAAAGGAAGAAAACCGTTTATAATGGGAAAGGTATTTGATCATCTGAAACAGGGCTGGATTTGGAATATAGGAAAGTGTGGAATTGATTCACTTTGTTACCAGGATAAAGGATATGTTTTGCACCCCAGTATTTTCTTTTTTCAGAATGAGAGGAGTGGACAATATGGCACTCTTCAGGGAGGTAGTTGTCAAGGCTGGACTTTGCCTCTAGGAACTCCCTCAAGATAAACTGCCATCCCCCAGAGCGACACTGACCATGGGCCTGGAGCTGCCTGTCCTCTCAGGTGCCCACCCTTTCTATGCAGGATGAAAGAGAAAGACTGGATTCATAGCAGGCCTGAGACACACAAAGAGCCAACTACCTAGAAAATGAAAGAAGACGGCCAATATTTATGGAGCACCTTCTATGGAGCAGTATGCTTCACCTACTCTTTCAGGGTGTTACTTCCTTCATCTTTAAAGATAAGGAAACTGAGGCTCAGAGAGGCTAAGCAACCTGATAGAAAAGGGCAGAGCCAGGAGTCAGACTCAGGCCTATGAGGCTCCAGAGCTCAGGATTACCTCAAACACCATCAGTGAATAAATGAATGAATGAGTTATGGAAGACTGCTTTTTTTTTTTTTTTGGAGACAGGTTTGTTCTGTTGTCAGGCTAGAGTGCAGTGGTACAATCTCGGCTCACTGCAACCTCCGCCTCCTGAGTTCAAGCAATTTTCCTGCCTCAGACTCCCAGGCAGCTGGGACTCCGGGCGTGCACCACCACGCCCAGCTAATTTTTTTGAATTTTTAGTAGAGACGGGGTTTCACCATATTGGCCAGGATGGTCTCGATCTCTTGACCTTGTGATCCACCCGCCTCGGCCTCCCAAAGTGCTGGGATTACAGGCATGAGCCACCGCGCCCAGCTGAAAGACTGCTTTTGACGGTGGTGCAGCTGATGCTGCTAGGGTCTAGTAATGTATTTACTGTAGTTTGGGCACAAATCATGGACATTAGAACATTAGGTGGGAGAAGCAGATGAAGCTCCGTCTTTATGTACTCAGTGCATCCTGTTGGTTTTGCCTTTCTACAGAAATCAGTGGAAGCTGAAGACTGAGTGGCAGTGGAGGGGATAGGGACAGAGCCAGGCTCTGGGAAGTTCAGCTGGCAGCACTGAGCCTGAGGGAGTGGGAGGGACCGAAGAGAAGTTTTCTGAAGTTAGCAAAGAGGTTGTAAGGGAGGAAGGAGTGCAAAAGGAAGAGGCAGCTAATGCTAGAGATATTGTGGGACAATTCCTAAGACTTCTTGACTGAGTGGTAGGTAACATAAATAGCAGAAGGGATCACAGCTGGCTCTGTATTTATTTCTTTGAGCTTATGCTTATTAGTGCTTGCTATGAGCCAGACCTTACTTAGATTGTCCTATCTGGTCCTCTCAATAACCTCACAAAATACATTCTATTATCATCATCCCCTTTTTATACATGAGAATGCAAAGAGACACATAGAGATCATATGAGATTTCTCAGTACCAGGGGACATCTCCACCTGGATAGCTTCACCTCAAACTCAACACTTTATAAACTAAATGCACCATTGCCCCACAACTTGCTCTTCCTTTTAGCTTCCCTATTTCAATTAGTGCCATCATCGTCCTCTCAGAGGCTCAGGGCCAAAGCTTGGAAGAAATGTATTGTGTTCATTTGTTGATTATATGTGCTTCCTACAAGCCAGGCACTGAGCAAGATGCTGGGATTACAGATAGACACTATTGGTCCTGGCCCTTAAGGTGCTTACAGTGTGCTGAGGGCCAACCCAGAGGAATGGCTGTGTCCCACTGTAGAATAGAAGCAGGACATCTCCAAATATGGCAAGCTGCTGTCTTGACATTTCTGCTCTATCTCAGTTATGTAATAAACACGCTTTAAAACATTGTCTCAGCATTCTCCACCTGACCAGCTCCACTCTTAATTCCAACTCATGAAGCTAATACCACTAGAAATTAAAAAAAAAAACAAAAAAAACCCTATGGATTAAAAAAAAAAAATGGAGCAGCTCAGTTTCCTGCAAAAATTTTTCTAGTAGAGGGGCCAGGCGCGGTGGCTCAAGCCTGTAATCCCAGCACTTTGGGAGGCCGAGGCGGGTGGATCACAAGGTCTAGAGATCGAGACCATCCTGGTCAACATGGTGAAACCCCGTCTCTACTAAAAATACAAAAAATTAGCTGGGCATGGTGGCGCGTGCCTGTAATCCCAGCTACTCAGGAGGCTGAGGCAGGAGAATTGCCTGAACCCAGGAGGCGGAGGTTGCGGTGAGCCGAGATCGCGCCATTGCACTCCAGCCTGGGTAACAAGAGCGAAACTCCGCCTCAAAAAAAATAAAATAAAATAAAAAAATTTTTCTAGTAGAGCCACAGACTTGATAAATAAGGATCATGGGCTCTATCTAATGCATTTATTGCTCTTATGCTTCTGGGAGGTATTCATCTATTTCCCACTATGCCCTGGCTACTTCCAAAAATGTTAAAAGCATAGGTATAATAAAACTATTAAAATGACACATGTAGGATCAGCTCTGAGTAATGGAGTAGGGAGCATGGAATTCTCAGAGATCTATAACTGAGAGGAGACTACTAGCCGTAAAACTTAACCCTAAATTTCCTGACAGCCAAGAGAAAAATAGGAAAGAGAAACTTTTATTGTAAAAATGGAAGCAAAATTTAGCATTAGTAGAACCATCTCTTTCCAGCTCTGATTCTTGCCCCATCTCCCTCACTGGCTTTCTCACTGTCTGAAATAGTCCTTGAGCACCATGACTGTGTCTTAGTTTTTCTCCAGATGTTGGCCTATAGCAGACATTTGATAAATATTCTTTAGTGCAGAACTGAATCAATATCTGTGTAAAGGTTAGAGGAATTTTTTGAGATGGAGTCTCACTCTGTCGCCCAGGCTGGAGTGCAGGGGTGTGATCTCTGCTCACTGCAAACTCCACCTCCTGGGTTCAAGTGATTCTCCCACCTCAGCCTCCTGAGTAGCTGAGATTACAGGTATGCACCATCACGCCTGGCTAATTTTTGTATTTTTAGTAGAGATGGGGTTTCACCGTGTTGGTCAGGCTGGTCTCGAACTCCTGACCTCGGTAATCCACTCGCCTCGGCCTCCCAATGTGCTGGGATCGCAGGCATGAACCACGGTGCCAGGCCTCAATAATATTAGTTTGGTCAAAGTTGTTTCTTTCTTTCTTTCTTTTTTTTTTTTTTTGAGATGGAGTCCTGCTCTGTCACCCAGGCTGGAGTGCAGTGGGGCGATCTTGGCTCACTGCAACCTCCGCCTCCCAGGTTCAAGCAATCCTTGATGCCTTAGCCTCCCAAGTAGCTGAGATACAGCCATGAGCCACCACACTCGGCTAATTTTTTGTATTGTTAGTAGAGACAGGGTTTCACCATGTTAGCCAGGATGGTCTCCCCCAGCCTCCCAGAGTGCTGGGATTACAGGTGTGAGCCGCCACGTACGGCTAGACATCTTAATGTTTTTTTAACCTTTGATTATTGCACATCCTGGCACTGACTACGGTGCCTTATCTCCTCCTGCTGCAACACCAGTGCCTGTGGCTAGATATGCACCGGCCCGGCCTGTGTTTACCCCTACAGCACCATTGCAATAAATTAACCTGGGATCAGCATCTGACTTCATTAAGGGAGGTCAAAAGAAGTTGCCATAAATTTTAGTGTCCATTCCACATGAGGAGTTTCAAAGTATGTTTTGAAGAAGGTCTACTTTTGGGAATTAATTGGAGACCTCCTTGGAGTGACTCTTCTAGGAGACCCAATATTTATCTGGATATATGAGTTTTTGATGTTTGTCTGAAAAGAAAGAAGTCTTTGTACCTAAGGTTCTTATTATCTTTAGTCTCCATCCAAATGAAAGTATGAGGGGGGAGAAAACTCTGGCTTTCCTGTCCCAGCAGGGCAGTGTGTATGACTGGCCTCTTCCATCCTGTCTCCTCTCCACTCCCCAGAAGATTCCAGGGTGCTCAGGCTTTCTCCAGCTTCCCCTGTCAAAGCCACTCCAAGGGAAGGGGGATCTGAGGTTTCAGTGACTCACCTACCTCAACAGGCTCCACTTCCCTTGCGCAGGGGCCAACGGGAAGACTACCCTAGCATCTTCGTTTCTACTTTCATCAGAGGTAGGAATTATTTTTAGGCAGGGCCAGATGAAAGAGTGGGCTGGCTGGGCAGCTCCCTTAGGGCAAATTCGAACATGGCATAAACTATCACTTAGATAAATTCAAATTATGGTGCTTGTTAACTTCAGCTTCCATACACAGCTTCTTACACAGCTGGTGAAATATAAGTTGATCCTTTTTCATTGAAGTTTGACAGAGCCTTAGGGAAGAAACATTTTTAAACAGCCTTTCCCTGAGCTACCATGACTACTAAGAATTTTGAGATGAACATGGGGTAAATACAATTAGCTGAAGTTCAGCAGCTCACTGAACTCCTGCGACCGTGGATCACATGGCATAGTTAGTGGGAAGAAGTGATGTATTTTGTTATCTGTGTGTTCAAATCATTCAATGTGCCTCCCAAGGAGTACTCCAGATCAAAAGAAATCTAAGAACAGACTTTCAGAAAAGTGAGAGAAGTCTTACCAACTGTTTTAAGATTGTCGATTCCATTTTGGTCAGTGCTGATTACTAAACTAACATGTTTCTATGTAAAATTTGTACTCAGAGAAAGTCAGTTTCTGTCTCTCATTAATAGTACTGCACATGAAGTTTTAAATGTCAGGCTCCAAAACCACATGTCCTAACTAGAGTCTCAGTGCATTTTCATCCCCTAATTCACAGCTATAGGCCAGGACTGTGCACACACGTGAGCTGAAAACACCACCTGTGATGTGGCTACAGAACTCCATTCTGTGCTGCGATATCATTCCTGTGGCCCATTTAAAGCCTGTAACCTGCTTGTTACAATATCCGTGAACCTGCCTCCTCCCAACAGTGGGTGCTTGTTGTGAATTAGCCATTCTTACCTCTAACACCCCCAATAGCCTAGTGTCACTCCCTTGTATAAAGATCTGCCTATTTTTGCCTGTCTATAAGCTCCTTAACTAAGGACAAGGGCCACTTATTACTTTCCTTTACATTTCCTAAGAGCTAACACAATGCCAAACACATAGTTGACAATAAATATATGTCTATTGAATTAAAAAGTAAGTAGATGAATTAATTATACAAATTTGACCTGTTGCCTGCTTACACTTGTAACTTCCACCAAACCCACCCACGTGTTAGTACTTCCAGTTCTGGCTCCAACACTGTCTTTGCCTTGTCTTGCCTTACTGCTGTCTACACCCTGTATGGATAAACAGCAGTCTTCAACCAAAGGAAGTGGTGGCATTTCAATCATCGCGTAAAAGGTAGGCGAGGTTTGAATGGAATGGGAAAGGAGGAAGAGAGGAAAAGCGAGGAAGACCTTCCAGAGGGCCCCTGACGCACCTTCTGTACGTACTACTTTCTCTGCCTTGAACGCATTTCATACTTTCTTCCATTGCTCCTCATCCTGGCAAAAAAAAAAAAAAAAATACTAACCAAACCAAAAAGAAACTATAACCACCCTTCAGAGCTTTCACCGAAGGACACAAAACCTTCCTTGATGACCCTAGCCAAATTAGTTACTAACCACCTTCCTCAGCAATCTTAGTATCTTTTTTGAGCCTTTGATTGTAGCACCTCCTCACATTTACTCCTGGGCCTTAGTTGTTTGTGTTTATTTCTCAGTTCCATAGCTAGATTGCAGCTTACCTGAAAATGAGTTTTTCTTTTCATCTTTTTATTCCTGTAAGTGCCAAGCACAGTCGGTGTTCCATAAATATTTATTGTATTAAATTGAAGGATGCTACAGAGCTACCATTAGCTAGAAGGCATAAGTTCTGGTGATCTATTGTACAGTAGGGAGATAGTGGATAACAATGAGGTGTAGTAGATTACAAAAGAGCTAGAAGAGAGGCTTTTGAATGTTCTTACCACCAATAAATAATAAATGCAAGAGATGATGGATATTTGATCATTATTTAACATATATTTGTATCAAAACATCACAATGCACCCCATAAATATGTACCATTAAAATGTGCCGATAAAACACAAAATAAAAAACGGAAGGATAGCAAGGCCTTCCAGAGTGAAGACTTTGGAATGACAGTGCTGAACCGAACCTTGAGTTGCGTGGCCTTTGTTTAAATGTATCCTCAACCGTGTGCCGTGGGTGCCATTACCACATTGCTGATGCATGAATGCACTTCTGGTTTCTGGTTATCCCATGCCTATTTCAAAGAGTCCTTAGTATTGTAATGATTTCACATACCAGATTAAATTAACAGAAATATGAAGCCACTTCATTTAAAATACATAAATGGGAGGCTGGCAGAACTGGAAGCCCAGGGCCCCCGACTCTGAGCTCCCTGAGTTCCTCCTCTCTTACCTAGCCTCTAACAACTGCAGCCACTACAGCAACAGTCATGCCCTGCGCTTCTATGGCACGTTTTTCCCTAGGTTTTCATGGAGTTCTATAAGCAGTAATTAGTGGAGTTTAGACTTTACAATCCACTGTTTACCCTGGCTCTCAATTAATTAGTTAATTGCCAAGCTAGGAAGGCCTACTTTGTGTATAATTTTATCAGGGCACGCACTAGAGTGACTCATATTTGCAGATCTGCCCTTTTGTTACGTGTGAGGTACACACATGCTGTGGCAACAGAAACCATCCCACAGCCAGCAAGGCTTCCATGGACCTCTGAGGCAGGTGCTGTTTATTATAAACTTCCCACTTTACAGTGGGCGGAATGAATCACCAAAAGGCCCAGCAGCTTTTCCAAGGTGTAAGGAGACTGCTCTCTAACTTTGTTTAAAGACTGTTCTGTTTGTTCAAATGTGTTTCAAAGTGTTCAGAAGAAAGGGTTTGTCCTCTTAAAACAACCTGTGTTAACAGAAAACTAAACCCTAAAGTCCTACTAGAACTTTCCATCAAACACTGATACGGGAGGTAGAGAGGGCGGGGGTTTGAGAGGCCGCCTGCCATCACTGTGTCCCAGTTGAGTCCGGTCTGTGGAAAGGAAGCTAGTTGGTGACTCCATGTTCTGAGGAAGTTTTGATTGATGGGTGTGGACAGTAAGCTCTGAATTTAAAAAAAAAAAAAATCTTTTTTAATGGGCAAATAAATATTTGATATATTAACTGTGTACAACGTGATGTTTGATATATGCTTGTAGAACGATTACCACCAACCAACTAATTCACCTATCCATCACCTCGCACAGTTTTTGTTTTGTTTGGAGACGAGAAAATTTAAGGTCTGCTCTCTTAGTAAAGTTCCAATATGCAATAAAGAATCATTAACTGTAGTCCTGTAGTCACCATGCAATACATTAGATCCCCAGAATTTATTAATCACAACCGAAAGTTTGTACCATTTGACCACGATCTTATCCCACCCACCCAGCAACCGCCATTCTAATTTCACTGTTGCTTCTTTGAGTTGAACTGCTAAATATTTCACACACAAGTGAGATCATGTGGCATTGGTCTTTCTGTGTCTGGCTTATTTCACTTAGTATAATGTCCTCCAGCTTCATCCATGTTGCAGCAAATGGCAGAATTTCCTTTTCATGGCTGGATAATATTCCTTTATACATACACACCAAAAATTTCCTTATCCATTCATTCATCAACAGACACTTAGGTTGTTTGCATGTCTTTGCTCTTGTGAATAATGTTGCAATGAACATGGGAGTGTAGATATCTCTTCAGGATACTCATTTTATTTCATTTAGAAACATACCCAGAAGTGGGATTGCTGGATTTTAAAATGGGCAAAGGACTTTAATAGACATTTCTCTAAAGAAGACATACTCATGGCCACCAGGTACATGAAAAGCTGCTCAGCTTCACTAATCATCAGGAAAATGCAAATATAAACCACAATGAGATATCACCTCACATCTGTTGGAACGGCTATTATCAAAAAGATAAGAGAGAGCAGGTGCTGGTGAGGGTGTGGACACGTGGGAATCCTTGCACACTGTTGGTGGGAATGTAAATCAGTACAGCCATTCTGGAACAGTATGTGGGTTCCTCAAAAAATTACAAGGAGAACTACCACATGACCCTAGTCTGCCTTTAACAGAATGTAAACCAAGAGTGTCTGGTGGGCTCCAGAACTAACTGGCAAGGCCAAGAGGCAAAGCTCTGCCTGCAGGCAACTTTCAGTGCAGGGTTGTGCTAAATGCAGTAAGCAGGCTGGGGAAGGCTCTTGTGGGAGGTGGTGCCAATGGGAACCTGGAGGCTTTTGGAGTGAAAATCAGGGGTGAGGGTGGGGTGAATGTAAATCTCAGTAGGGCGTTTATGCACATTTAGGCATTTATCTTACACTCACAGTAGCCGGTACTATATCAAGATTTTAATATATTTCATATTGAGTGTTTTCGTGCTAAATATTAAGAGAAACAGTTTACACCAAAAAATGTCATAAGATGCAATTGCCAATGCCCTAAGATCTTACTGAGTTATTGTAAGTTATTGTCTCTAGTTCTTGAAGCCCTACTGCCTATAATCCTTATTCAATTAATTTTCTTTTACTTCATTTTTTAACCACACAGAAACTTTCTAAACTCTTTGTTCTTTTGGATCATATTTCTGATCCAATGGGGGACATTGCTATGGCGAAGACAGTGTACTCTATCCTCCTAAACTCAGTACATCCTAGTATCCCATGGTATTAATATCTTACCATATCAGAGCACGCAAAGTGTCAGACTTCTTACCCAGGTGTGGCTACAATGGTTAGCAGGCCTGGGTTAAGCATCATGATCATCACCAAGAACTTCTTCCATGTTGACCCTGAGCCATCAACCAATGCTTTCTGGAAATGACTGTTGAATATTCAACAAGATGTGACTCCACCTAAGAGAAATCATGTGGCTCATATTTCACCATTTTATCCACAAAAACACCAAGAGAGACTTAAGTTGGCATGAAACATTCTTAGTAAATCTGAGCTGTCATCAGTAATCAACGTATTATTTTATAAATCTTGACAAACCATCTGCCTAATAACCTGTTGTGTCATTTTCCAATATATTTTTGTAGCTTGAGCAAGCTTGACTTCAGGTCTCTAACCAAGAACGCTATTTTCTTAAAGAAAAAAATGAGGCCAGACACAATGACTCACACCTATAATCCAAGCACTTTGGGAGGCCGAGGCAGGTGGATCACAAGGTCAGGAAATCGAGACCATCCTTGCTAACACAGTGAAACTCCATCTCTACTAAAAACACAAAAAATTAGCCAGGCATGGTGGCACACACCTGTAGTCCCAGCTACTCAGGAGGCTGAGGAAGGAGAATTGTCTGAACCTGGGAGATGGAGGTTGCCGTGAGCCAAGATCATGCCACTGCACTCCAGCCTGGTGCCAGAGCAAGATTCTGTCTCAAAAAAAAA
The DNA here is from genome assembly GCF_030222135.1 of Aotus nancymaae. Classification (NCBI taxonomy): domain Eukaryota; kingdom Metazoa; phylum Chordata; class Mammalia; order Primates; family Aotidae; genus Aotus; species Aotus nancymaae. The sequence goes on along the minus strand of NW_026988445.1, from coordinate 18,304,512 downwards.
AAAAAAGAATTATTTTTACCTTTTTCCTTTTACCCTGAAGACCTCCTACTTAGCTCTTCAGAAGTGTAATTATAACTTTTACTTTCTCTCCACTAGACACTCTTATATAACTACGTGTTTGCTTAGAAGTTCCAGGGACAACTGAACCTTGAAACGCACCAGGCACTCTGGAACTCTCATCCAGCAGCAGACTGCCTCAAAACAACATTCAGTTTACAACCCAGCTCTGCCCATGACGATTTCAGCCAGACCACTGGATGGATAAGACGTCAAAGCAAGTCATGCAGACCCACACACCTCCTTACCCTGCGTGCCATTCATGCCAAGTCCCTATTCAAAACCTCTGCTTTCTTCCCCAAAAGCTCAAGCCATTTCTTTAAGGCAGGAGCCTGTACTGTTTCCCCTCAGCTAAGCTCTGGGATAAAAGTCACTTTTTACCACCCTTGTGCTTGTTATCTGCATTTCCAAGAGGTGAGCAGCCGGACCTGCATAAAACCTCAAAGGCCTGAGGGAGGGGTAGGTAGGGACACTGAAGAAGACAGAAACAGGATATAGCTGTAGGACTGGCCTCTGATTTGACAGATGATAAGCTACCAGTCTAATACATAGTACCTAAAAACGCATGGGGAACTGGGGCTTGCTTTGAGCTGGCACCCACATTTAAGGCAGCTCAGGTTAAAGGGTTGGTCAGAGCAACACAAGCTAGGAGAGCATGGTTTCCCATCACAGGCAGGCAGCATTCCCAGGGTTCTGAGTGAGCGGTTCACTGAACGCGGGACCTTAGCCAGAGCCCATCGGTTCAGGAAACTAAAGTAAGCTGCTGGAGAGGGGAGGTTGGCAAGAGTGTTAGGCAAACTATCAGAGTCTCAACCAAACAGATTCTAGAGTAGAGTGGGATTCCAGCTGCACTAGGAAACTGGAGTCACTAATCGAAAGACCAAAGGCAGAAACCAGGTAAACAGGGTCAAGAAGTCGAAAGTCTGGGTAACGATGCAACATGTGCCCTAGGCTCCCACTTTGTGCCCAAGATGCCAGGTCCCAGGTTCGTGTCTCCACCCGCACAATTTTGTTGTCCTGGTAGATGGGTGAGCAATGGCAAGTGCTCTTGGGAGCAGAGGTGGTCAGTTCTGCAGGTAGAGCCGGCCAGCCCTGGAGGAGTGGAAGCCAGCAGTGATCCCTGTCGAGGTGAAATATTCTGCCTTTTCTCCATCTTGAAAATCAAGACAATACTTACTTTGCTTCTAATTTCAAACTGTGTATTTCTTCAAGCAGTGTTAGTTAAAGATAACAGTGTTGAGTTAAAATTATGTTGTGATCTTAATGAAGGATCATGTTTTTATAGAGAAAGTAATAAGGCTTGAATGAGGGACTATTATTGTTTATCTCAATGAAACATAGGTGAAAAAAACTGATTTGCTAGATCTGTGCAACCATTAACAATCCCCACTGGCTGTTCACCTGGTGGTATTACCATTATGGGAGACATAGCAGGAAATTATTACCTTCTTTAGAACTCAGCTGCAAAATGAAACCTATTTAAAGACAACATGTCTGAGTGTGCAGCATGCCCGTCTGTCTCTTCTCTCTCTCTGTTTACAATAGTCTGCTTTCCTTTTTTTCCTTCCCTCCATCCCTCCCTCCCTTTCTCCCTTTTTCCCTCCTTCCCTCCCTTCCTTCCTTCCCTCTTTCCTTCCTTCCTTCCTTTTCCTTTCTCTTTCTCTTCCTCTCTCTCTTCCTTCCTTCCTTTCTTTTTCTCCTTTTCTCTCTCTCTCTCTCCATTCCTCTCACTTTAACTCCCATATGCCAGACTGTTGGGGCACAGGGACAATGCCCTGCCTTAGAAGAGGGACAGAGGCAGCTGTTCACTGGGTATGACAGGAAAAAGACCAGGGATGCATGTCTCAGACCAGGGGATCAGAGGAGGCTTCCCAAGGGAGTCAAGTCCCTAAGGAGTATAGGATTTGGCCAGATGGAAAGGAGCATTTTAGGCAGAGGGCATCACAAATGTGGAGACCCAGGCGTGTAAAAGAGTGTGGCTCATTTGGGGAACTGTCAAGTGTGAACAAGGCCTGGCACAAAAACACAGTGTGGGCCAGGCATGGTGGCTCAAGCCTATAATCCCAGCACTTTGAGAGGCCAAGGGAGGAGGATTGCTTGAGCTCAGGAGTTCGAGATTGCAGTGAGCTATGGTCACACCACTGCATTCCAGCTTAGACCCAGTTCCTAAAAAATAAAAAGTAACAATAAAAAAAAAAAAAAAACCACAATGAAGGAGAACTATACTACACTGGGTGTCCAGGTTGTGGGGTAGCCAGTTTTAAAACCAGCCCTGGCCAAATTCTCCTCAGCTCATTTATATTAATAGCTTTTGAGTATAAGCCTTTATAATAAATAATGCCTTTTCTAATGTCACATTTTGTTTTCTTAAAAGACAGTAAAGAATGTCCATGAATGGAGAAATAACTTCTTTCACATCATTAGCTTTCCTTATCTAAACAGAGAGCTCCCTGGAGGAACTGGGCATGCCCTCTTGGCTTCGTATATGATTAGGGCACAGCGAGGCAGTGGCTCCTTTTCCACCACATGCTGGGTGGGATTTAGGTAACCTGGGTACACTTTTTTATTTGGATGTATGGATAGTTCATGTTGGGAAGGACAGGCACAAACTTAAGGAGCATACTTGGCTTCTGGGAGTCAGGAGCGCCCGATGAGGCGTGTTCTGCATCTCTAGATGCCAATGGCCCCGGAGAGGGCAGCGTGAGTGCCAGAGGGAGCACTGGAAATGAACACCAAAGGCTCCATCTTCTTCCACTCTTGATAATGGCACCAACTCTCTAATTGGGTGTTAGATGTGTTGTTGACAGGAAGAATATGGAATAGGATGGAACTGGAGATAAGGAGATCATGTGGACATGAATGCCATCTGTAAACTCCAGGAAAGGTGCTTCCTTCAGCTGGACTTAACTGTCTGCTCTTTTGTGGTTATCTAGCTCTGCAAGGAAATAAAACTTAAGTTCTTTTTAACTTCCCTTAAGTTACCTCCAAGATCTAACAGAGGCCAGGGACATCAGGAGGGCGATGAACACCAGTAACATACAGTTTTTGGAGTAAGGATTAGAGCAGGAAAGTGATAGAAGCTATAGATAGAGACAGGGCAAGGGCCTGACCTTAAAGACATGTCATGAAGAAAGGCTCAGGAAGTTGTTTTTGTCTTTGTTTTCTCCTTTCTTTAGTATCATCATAGTTTCAGACACAATGAAAATGAAATTTGGGGTGGAGATGAAGACCTCATTTCTGGGATAACACTGCAAGGACAAAGAGATAAGAGCAGTTATTGCCATTCACTAATGTAAACTTCCCTCAACACTGTAGGCCCATTACTTTTGCCTAACATTTCCTCAAATTATTTTTTTTAACTATAGGCTTGAGTTTATAGTGCAATATTTTATTTGAGAAACAACAGGATTTAAGAATAACTGTTCTACCATTGGTTATTACATTTTTATGACTTTTTAGAGAAATAGAAAAATAATAAAAGATCTTATTCTTTCTAGTTATTTTTTTGCACTCATTAACCACCTTCCTCACCCCCACTACCCTTCCCCATCTCTGGTAACCATCACAGTTGTTACTGGTTTCATGGCCTATTTTTGCAGCTAATCCATGCTGATGAATTCACAAGGAAGCCATTTTGCTCAATAGACATTTCAGAAAAGCAGTTTAAAGATTTTCCCATAGTCCTGATGGGGACAGATTAGGAAAATTTATTTTGAACATTTTCCAAGCCAATGTCATCTGAGCCTTGCTCTACACTGTAGCACCTCAGGGACACAGTCAAGCTCTTACTCATTTGCTGAAGCAGACCCAGGACTGCTTCCTGAGGGGAATTGTGACTTTACCTGAAGAAAAAAAGAATAAAGACATTTGGGGCTGAAAATCAGAAGCCCAAAAGAAATAAAACCCAGTGTACCAGGGTCGATAAGAAGTTAGAATTTTTTTGATACATTTCTCAGAGGAAAAGGTTCATATTCTGTACTAGGTGTAGCACCTAGGGAGTTAATCAGTCACAGGTGGTAGTGGAATTCTTGTTTGTGGATGAGACCACCTGGGGCTGGACAGGCTACATAATTTGTGAAGCCCAGTGCACAATGAAAGGGCGTAAGGTCTTTGTTCAAAAATTAGACATTTCAAAATGGGAAAGCAGAGCACTGATTTAAGGCTGGGGCCCGTCAAAGCATGGGCCCTTTGCAATTGCACGGGTTTCATGCCCATGAAACAGGGCATGACTACAGGGAGGAGATGGAGTGAAAACGAGAGTTAATTATGGAATTCTGGGAAAAAACTAACCTTTATAGGGAAGGTAAAAGAGAAACCAGCAAAGACGGTGAGATGGGGAGGTCTGGGATAGAAAAAGTGTCAAGAGTGAGTAGTCTCTCAGAAGCCAAGGGAAGTCATGCTTTTACAAAGAAACCACAAGGACGTTCCTATGTATCCTCGCACTTCCTGAACACTGACAGAGAATATGTATCTAATTGCTGCAGGATGTAGTCACCGGTCTCATATTACTAAAAGCCAAGTAATGTAAGTACTCAAAAGTATCCTTGCCTTTCATAGCTAAGAGGTCATCACTGAGCTGATTGAAAAAAGTCTCAGTAATAAAAGAGGAACAGCCAGATGTCAGATTGTGCTGTGCTGAGAATGGACAGGGAATTGGGATCGTGGAGACAGCGCCAAAGACCTACCTGCTGAGCTTGAGGAGACAGGATTGAAAAGAGGGGAGTACCTGGAGGCAGGTGTTGAGCTCTGAGAGTTGTTATTGTTACTGATGATGGTATTTTGTTGTTTTTTGTTTGCTTTCAAGAGGGGAGAGAGTTAAGCATGTTTGTATGCAGAAAAAAAGTCAATAGTAAAAGTGAAAAGGCAGAGGAAGAGAGGAGAAAGGAAAGAGGACAGAAAAGAGAAATGGACAAAAGATTGGAGGCGATAATTTCTGAGTAGTTGAAAAGCATGGAATCCAGGTAATAAGTCTATAAAATAGCAGAGCTAAGGCACTGGGTGAGCTGAATGTTAAACATATTGGTAACTTGCAAGTATTTCTGAGCCTTGTGAAAGATGTTATATCTATCAGAAAGTAGTACCAAGAATGATAAAGACTCAACGTGAAATCTTGGCAAGGTAGCCCTCAGGTTGGGAGTTCTACTTTGTGGTTGTGTATACTAGCCTGCGGTGGATGAACTGCCATTTGGACTAAGCCATTCATTTTGAAAGAAAGGGAGAGTATGTATTTGAATGTGAGGGGGAAAAGTAGGAATGAAATGAATGATGAAGATTTTTTATGAATATGCTTACGTTTTGGGGGAAGAGACTTGGAGGTAGGAACTGAAATATTCCGTGCTTTCGTTCTTCCCTTATTTCCTATATGAAGTAGGAAACAAGGTCATTTGCTGAGGATAAATACTGAAATACTTACCTAGTTATAAAATAAAACTTACTTTGATTTATATAGTTCCTTTTTTCTACACACTTCAAAGTTCTTTAGCAACTGCTACTCTCGAACCACCTATCCTGGTATTCTGATAGATCCTTTCATTGTGATATTAATTTCTGTTCCCACTAATATCAAAGAAAAACTTGGAAACTTAAAACATTTCTACAAAGACTTAACTGCTATCAGAAATAGGTTTTCTTTCTATAGCATTTTATAGGGCAATCATTTCAGAACACATAGAGCTCAGAATTAGATCATGATGTCTGGAAATGTAAGACCGTGAGAGCAAGCCCTTCACAACGCTAGTTTCCCTGGGTGAGAATATTGTTCAAAATGTAGCTCTGGGTGGGAATTATTCTGTTAATTTTACTTTCATATTATAGTTGATTTGATTTCTTTTCTGAAGGATTATATCTTAGTCCAAAGGGCAGTTTATCCACCATGGTTTAAGATTCACAACAACCGAGTAAAACTCCCCACCTAAGAAGGCTACCCTGCCAGGATTTTATATTAAACCTTTATTGTTTTCGAAGCTATTATCTCCTTGATGTAATTTCCTTCATAAAGCTCAGAAATATTTGCAAGTTAACAACATATTTAATATTCATCCATTCAGTTCTCATGCCTTCCCGGTGCCATTTTACAGATTAAATCACCTTTTAACTTCTATATAGTTTACCTGTTTATTATGCTTATTACCGGTTTCCCCCAGTAGAAGGTAAACTTTGTGTCCCCAACACCTACAACCATTTCCATCTATAAGAGGCCATTCACTGAATATTTGTTTAAAGAATAAATGAAAATACATATTGAATATTTTGCATTTATTTTGCATTTCAGTGTATCACATTAGTTCACATATAGTTGTGCAGAATAATTTTCCATTCTGTTCCTATTTCTCTGGGCTTGGTGATAGCCGATAGTCTTTTAAAAAACGTTGACAACAAAAAAACTTTGTGTTTAGGTCTAGGCCAAGAGATAGTTGTGCCCAGCTGATCTGCCTACCTCCAAATCACAAACGAAGGAGGGGTGGGGTAAATCTACCTAAACAGAGAGTCTAGAAGAGCTACAAGAAGGCAGTTTCAGATGGTTCGACTTGAAACAGTGCTAGGTGTGTTACATTTTATTAAGTAAGTCATTTATTTCACAAAATAGCTTCAGGATATAATAATTATTGTTCCCGTCTTACAGAGGTAGAAACTGAAGTTCTAAAATGTTACATTGACCAAGTTAGAAAGCTGAAAAGTAAAAAGTCTGAATTTGAGTACAAATCTTATTCTCAAACCTGAGCTCTTTCCAAAGCTGTTTGAGAATTATTCAGTGAAGTGTATTGTACCGATAAAGAAATAAATAGAACAAAACAAGATGTATTTCACCTTTACCAAAAAAAAAAAAAAAAAGGAAGGGAAAGAAACTTATGCCTGCAGTTTTCATCAGTAATTCCAGCATGGAAAACAAATTGATTTCCAGTTTGGCAAAGCCCTCTTAGTGAATTGATAACTTGGCTTGGATATGAGAAGCCATGTAAATATAATTCAAAAATTATGAGCCATTGAGAAATAATTTCTAGATACAAAAAAAGTCTGAGGCAACCATCCATTTCTCCACACTACAACAACGAAGGTCACTTCTCTTTGTTCAGGGCTAAGTTCCAAAATTTATTATCCCTTTAATTCCACCTCCTCAATCATGACTCACACAGTTTCATCTCCTACAGACTCTGGGGAGGTGCAGGGTATGAGTGGGTGACTGCATCGTAAGTCCAGCTCACTCCCCTACCCCTTGTTTCCTTTTTTCTCTTGTCTTTTTTGGCTTTTATTTATAAACCACCAAAACATCTGGCCAATTTACTTAAAGTCCAGATGTTTTGGCCCACTTCACATTGCTAAATTTTTTTAACCGAATATATTGGCTTTATGATAAATATAGCCTGAGTGAAAGTGAGTGAAGGTTATCAGCTGATGGAAAATGAAACTAACTGGTAATGAACAATCAACATCTGCTCCTCATTTTTCTATTGCTTCCTGGCTCAATCAAAAATAATGTGCCTAATCTTAGAAGAAACTCCCAGAGAAGTAGAAATCACTTAACAATCTTTACCTTATCTGCTTCACAACCTCAAAGAAGCTAGACACGGCCAGAATCAAAACAGGATCTATATCAGGGAAATGGCCTAAGTGAGACTCACACATTGCACCATGAGGATCAAATTAGGATAAGAATTTAGATCCAAAGCTGTCAAAACCATTTTGTTACACCGTCTCCATCATTCATGTTTCCTTTCCAACTTACCCCAGCATGTTCATGATAAACTTCCTTAATTACCTTGGTACTGTGCCATCCTGGGGGAAGTAATAAACAAATGCCTCTCAGTGTTCTTGGACTGAGAATTGAGGCACCAATCCAGCCTTCAGATGCCATGGTGCAACAGGAGTCTAGTCCTATGTTCCGTGGTGACTTTAGTCCTTGACCTATATCCCTGGTCTAAACAGACAATATGGTAGCCAGGTTGGTATTAGAGAGATTTAAACTAAATCACACTTTATGCCTTTTCATACATTTTAGAGCTAATAACACACATAATGAAATATGTGTGACTATTCCTATCAAGCTCAGATTGATTTCTGGTTAATGGCTTAAAAGTCAATACTTTTTTCCTTACAGATAGAATGCTATAGTAATAGTTGTAAACTTAGAAACACATTTAATAGCACAAAAACACAAAACTTGACCACTAACAGTCACAAAGAGAAAACACAAATATATGATTTTGTAAGTTACAAGTAATATAGAACATAAAACATTTATTTTATCTATTTACCTATTGCCTATATTTCCTATGCAGCTATTGCCTATATTTGACCATTTTTGAACTACAAAAATAGCAATTTCAGATGGTTCAATGTATTTGTTTAGCATTGCAAGACAAGTTATTCAATTTACTTTTTATTAACTGCATGCAAGTATAGCTTACAAGCAGAAAGTGCAAAAATCATACATTTATGGCTTTACTTACCATAATTTAATACCCCCGAAAACCACAACCTGCGTCAAGGAATAGATCATTACCATCGTCTCAGAAAACCTCATCACCCTTGTGTACATGATATATTTCTTTATTTCTTCAATTGCTATTTAATTTCTCTCAATAATGTTTTATCATTTCTATGTATATATCTTGCACATATACATAGTTTCTGTATGTGTTAGTATATTTATTACTAAGTGTTTGATGGTTTGCAATGCTAATGTAAATGGTATTATTTTATAAATTTCATTTTCTGCTTATTGTTGGTATCAGAAAAGTAATTGTTAGTATTAAATTTATAATTCTAAATAATCTTATTTATTAATTTAAATCTTTTGTCTGTAGACCCTTTTGGATTTTCTACATAACTGTCTTGTCACCTGTGAATAATGAGGTTTGCTTTTTCCTTTCTAGTCCTTGTATCTTTTCTTTTCCTTGTCCTATTTTACTGGCTAGAGCCTTTAGAAAAGTGTTAGTAGAAGTGGCGATAGTGGACATCTTTGTTCCTTGATCTCTGGGAGAAAACTTTCAAGACTTTGTCATTAAGTAAGACGTTTTCTCTGGGCCTTTTAAAAATATATTCTTGGTATCATGGTTAGACTGGCCTCATTAAACCATCTAAAAAATGTTCTCTTTCTATTCTTGGGGGAAATTGTATAGAATAGAAGTTACTTTTTCTTCTAATGTTTGGAAGAATTCACTAGTGAAGTCATTTGGGGCTGCAATTTTTGTTTTGAAATGGTTTTCAACTATGAGTTTATTTTGTGTGTATGCCAGTTTTGACGATTTACATTTTTCTGAGAATGTGTCCAGTTCAACTAAACTGTCAAATGTACTAGCAAAAGTATGTTCATTATATCCTCTTATGATTATTTTAATATCTGTAACATACATACTTTTGCTCTGATATTGGCTATTATATCTTCTTTATTATTTTATTTGTCCTTTGTCTGGGATTTACTAAATTTATTATGCTCTCCAAATAATCAAACTTTAGCTTGCTGATTCATTCTATTGTGTGTTTATTTTGGTTTTCAGTTCTGCCCTTATCTTTTTTATTTCCTTCTATATAGTTTTCTTAGGTTTTTCTAACTTCTTGAGATGGATGAATAAATTGTTTGTTGCTGGCCTTTCTTCTTTTCTACTATAAAACTGTAAGTTTCCCTTTAAGCATGGTTTTAGTTCTATCCTACAAGTTTTATTGTGTAGTAATTTTTTTATCATTCAGTTCAAATATGTTCTAATTTCCAATATCATTCCTTTATTTTATCAACATGCTATTTAAAAGTTATTGCTTTTTTCAAATATTTGAACACTTTCTAATATGTTCCTAATATTCCACAGTGGTCAAAAGACACAGCCTTTGCTCCATTAAAACTTGAATTGAAAGTATAATTTTTTCATAGTTGGGTTCAGTGTTCTATACATGTCAAGAGGTCAGATTTACTAATCACATTGTTCAGATACAGATTTTTGTATGTGCATTCTCCATTACTGAGAGAGAAGTATTAAAATATTTTAAAGTCTTTTCTGGTGATTTCAGATTTTTCTATTTGTCTTTTTAGTGCTGTCCATTTTTGCTTTATATATCTTGAGGTTTGTTATTAGGTGGATACAAATGGGACATTTTTATGGCTTCACATTTCTTTTTATTTTTAGTGATACTTCTTGCCTTAAAATCAGTTATTTCTGAAATAAAATCATTGCTTCACCTTTCTTTTGCTTGAAGTTTGCATAGTTTATCATTTTCCATCCTTTTATTTCAGCCTCTCAGGTCCTTATATTTAATATGTATTTCTCGTAAGCAGAAAATAATTGTTTACACAGTCTGAATATGTTTTTCTTTTAACTAAATCTATAGTTCATTTACATGTAATGTAATTACAATTTGTTTTCTATTGGTCTCAACTTTTTCTGTTCTTATTTTCTTCTTTCTTTCTTTCTTTCTTTTTTTTTTTTTTTTAACTGAGTCTTACTCTGTCACCCAGGCTAGAGTGCAGTGGCACCATCTTGGCTCACTGCAACCTCCACCTCCTGGGTTTAAGTGATTCTCCTGCCTCAGCCTCCCAAGTAGCTGGGATTACAGGCACCCACCACTGTGCTTGGTTAATTTTTGTACTTTTAGTAGAGATCGTGTTTCACTATCTTGGCCAGGCTGTTCTCAAACACCTGACCTCTTGATCCACCCGCCTCGGCCTCCCAGAGTGCTGGGTTACAGGCATGAGCCACCACACCTGGCCTCATTTTCTTCGTTCTTACTTACTTTTGGATTGAAAAATAATTTTTTATTATATCCACCCCACTATCATACTGTTTGACTACTCTTGTAATAGTAGAGGCTACCCAGTGGTTAGAACATCCCTCCTAGACTTACCAAAATCTGATATAAATCAGTACTTTTTCCATTTTTTGTGCAACACAAGGGACTTAGTATTCTTTAACATCTTTCACCACATCCCATCTTATATACTTGTCTTAAATTCTCCAGATAATGTTTAACCATGTGAGACATTATCATTATTGATTTTCATAGTCAATATTCGTTTAGATTTGCCCATCTATTTACCATTCTGTTGCTCTTCATTACTTCCTAAGTCGCTGAGTTGCCACATGAAATAATTTTCCTCATTCCAGCATGGCTTCCTCTCATACTTATTCCATGGTGAATCTGCTGGTAATGAATTCTCCTGATTTTTAATTTAACTGAAGAAAGTATTTTTACCTTGATTTGGAAGACATTTTCACAGGATACTTTCTTTCAGCACTTTGAAAAAAACATCATCTTTTTTTTTTTTTTGCTGAACAACTGACTGTCTGAAAGAAATACTGAATGAATAAACAAACAAATCAAAGAATGAAGGAATGACGTTATGTCAATAACAAATCCCATTTCGCTCAGAAGAGGGAAAGGAAAACAAAAGCACGCAGGGATGTGCAGGTGCTCACACACACAAGCACAGGACAAACGCACACACACAACAACAAGGTCACATGTTCAATGCAGTCATCAGTAAATTCCTTAGTTTATTAAATGATTTATCTTTCTAATTAGAATATTGCTATACTACATACTATAATACAAAATGTGTAAACATGTTCTAATTGTCCTTGGAGAGGTTATAATCTAAACTCTGAGAAGTATATACTGACTTATTTAAAAGGTAATTTTAGGCCGGTTTTGGTGGCTCAAGTCTGTAATCTCAGCACGTTGGGAGGCCGAGGTGGCTGGATCACCCCAAGTCAGGGGTTCGAGACCAGTCTGGCCAACGTGGTCAAACCCTGTCTGTACTAAAAACACAAAAATTAGCTGGACTTGGTGGCGGGCACCTGTAATCCCAGCTACTGGGGAGGCTGAGGCAGGAGAATCTCATGAACCCAGGAGGCGGAGGTTGCAGTGGGCCTCGGCAGCGGAGTGAGACTTGGTCTTAAAAAAATAATTTAAAGAAAGGTAATTTTATACTACTTTGGACCATTGCTGGAGTACAAGGGTGCAATCTTGCCTCACTGCAACCTCCACCTCCCAGATTCAAATGATTCTCCTGCCTCAGCCAATCCTGAGTAGCTAGGATTACAGGTGCCCACCACCACGCCCAGCTAATTTTTGCATTTTTAGTAGACACAAGGTTTTGCCATGTTGGCCAGGCTGGTCTTGAACTCCTGATCTCATGATCCGCCTGCCTCGGCCTCCCAAAGTATTAGGATTACAGACATGAGCCACCACACCCGGCCTAGAATATTCCTAAACTCAAGAGTAGCTGCACCACAGAAGCCTCTTAGAATACTTTAAGGCCAATTGAGTCAGGTAAACAATTCCTTCACAATCACTCACTGATAAGCACCTATCAATATAGTGGTCCAGGGAGATAATGGTTTACAGCCTGTAACACTGTTCATTGCTAAACCATGTATGTTCACTCTCTGAGATCTCAGTCTAATAGATGAGATCTGACCATAAAATGTTAGAATTACCTAAAGCAGAGGTCACAAAGTCACAACATGGCAGACAACTCTTAAAAATAACAATTTTTCTCATAAAATGTATGCTTATAACTCATCTTGAAAAATTGGGAGTTCTGGTAGACCTAGGTAGCATGACTTCCTAAAGGTAAGAAGACACAGCAACCTCCTTCCTCTGCTGGCAGGGTATGGACTCTCAGGTCACGTGTCTGGCTTCCCTGAACACTTGAGGTTGTGAATCACATAACTCTTTTTGAAAGTCAGTTACTAAGTATGAATTTGGCTGCAAAGAGCCAGAGGTCCTGAAAGTGTCTAGGAATGGACAGACAGGCAATACATTTAGAAGCAGGAATATTTGAGCTTTGCTTCAAGCTCTACCCACAAGAGCTGGCCCATTATGATCAGTCCTCATGGAATTACAGAGTCATAGAAATTATTTAAATCTTCCCATCTCTCCCCACATGTAACAACCAACTTTTCCTACACCCAGTATTACTTTAATGCTCAGACGTAATATTAGATTCTATGACACTGTTCTCTTTTTCTTATTTATGCATGCCAATCTTGTCATCTTCCAACATATGCAAGTGCATGAAGCAAAGGGACATGTCATGCAGTTTCTTTATTATTCCCAATATATGTTTCTTTATAACACATATGAAATATTCGCTATTTATTGAATGGGTCAATTTAAGACAAGCTGCTTCATTTCTCAACATCTCAATTTATTCACTCACAAGAAAAGAATTCTACTCTGAACTCTTAATATTACTTGTATCCTTGAATCTATGTGGCACACAGTGAGAGATTATTTTGTAGAAATTGCTTTTCTGCTGAGAGCTGCTTCATATATGCAATGTATTGTATTAAATATAAAATTTTGGTACATTTTAGTGAGACATTTTGGTCTAAACACTGTAGAAGGCTTTGATGGTTAGAATAAATCTTGAAAATGAAAAAATTGTGATTTTTGTGTTCGTTTTGAGGAAATCAGTGGGCCTGGATGAAATAAATTGCAATAGTGGAGGAAAGTACCTCTCTAGATCTAATTGATGATTTTAGTGTGATTTGCAAAATGCTTTTTTGAGGAATAGAATACACGAGCACTGCAGAGAAGCCGCCAAAGTTGGGTGAAACAAGGCTTTTGTACATCTTCCCCCTCTGTGTTTTAAACCATGAGGTTAAGAAATTAGATCTGAGTGTGAAATCTTATGTTATTTAATACTTTTCTTCAAATAAGCTGGTATGTTATCTCTGCTATTATTATTGTCAAGTTGATTTGAAAACCTGTAAAAGGCATCAGTTAGACTGTGGAAGGCTGACTTAACAAGCCAGCAGCTGATTCAGAATGTTTCCCCTGTTTTGCCTAAAGCTATTTTGTTTCTTTTCATTCAGAACATGTGGCTTGTGCTGAATTAATAAATCAAATTTATTTCATCTGTTAACAAGACTATAGTAGTTAATGGTGGGCAGAGGGTAGGGAAAGGATAAATTTCCCCTATTGTCATCATAAAGGACTGTAGTTACCAGCTTCTTGCTGAAAGATTCTAAGGAGAGATGTCTGTGTCTGCCCAACTCACTATATTTTCTTTGTGAAAGTGAATAAATGGTCAGCGCAAAGCAAAAGCTCCCAGCCCTTAAGAGTCAGTGTTGAATCTGCTCTATTCAGTGAAGATTAACTATTTGCTTATATCCCAGAAAAACTCATTCTGAAATTGCTTTGAAGAGGATAAAAATCCTGGTTAGCCACCAAACACAGCTTTATGAAATACAAATCTGGTCAGGCAAGTCAAGTCCTTTTCTTTGATGAAAATAAGCCAGAGAGAATGCCAGAAAATCACTGGTATCTTAGCTTCACAGAGACTTTTATTCTGGTCTATGTATTATTCTAAAATACCAGGACTATATGAGCTAAGTTACATAGTTATTATATGATGGGAAATTCATGTGTAAGAGGGGACTTTTAAAAATAGCAATACCAACTTAAAATTTCGTGGCAATTGTTGTTCACAGGATATTGATTCTAGACCCAGCACCACACAACCCCTGGATGATGGAATGAAAGTATCCTTCACTAGTTTTGCAGTTAACATTAAGATATATGGGGCAGAGATCTTGAAATACAGGAATATAGGAATTTAATGTGTTTTGAATAAACTGGCAACTTGAACTAAGAAAAGCACATCAAGGACAGAGAAAATGCATAAATACAAGACAAAACAATTATATATACATAAATGGCAGGAAAAAGATTGAGGGATTACAGTAGATAAGGAGCTGATACCCTATCAGTAGGATAAAAAGGCTGAGTGCATCCCAAGTAGGAATGGAAAAGATTGAGGGGTTACAGTGGTTAAGGAGCTGATTCGCTATCAGTAAGATAAAAAGGCTGAGTGCATCCCAAGTAGGAATCATGAAGTACCACATCAGAATGGGACCTGAATCCATTCTGCCAGAATTCTGGGTCCCAGAAAGAATGAGCTAGAGTGATTGGAGAGTGTAGAACACACCCCCAAACACAGTTTTAGGGAACAGTTAAAGTTTTGGCAGTATTCTGTCCTAAAAGAAATGGCTGATAAGTGATACTACAGGCTTCATGAAACAAAAGCCATTAATTATATGGTAAATTTTCCATCTTCACTGAGATGCAAAGAAAGTCATAGGGATTTAAGCTGTAATGCAAGAATGCATATATTCTGTTCTTGGAATGTATCAAAAGCTTTCCATTTTAGTTCCTTCTCTGAACTTGTTTAATTCAGTCCAGGAAAACTGAGATGTAATCCTGCCAAGAGCTAGAGGAGTGGCCAAGATGACTTTCCTGGGTCCTTTCTAGAGCAACATTTGCATACTATTTTCACAGGTCTTAGGACCTTTAATTCTCAAGATATCTCCACTGCATAGGTGTTATTAGTCCCTGGTTACAGATGTGTAAACCAAGTCTCAGAGAGATGAAATTCCCCCTCTGACCTTGAACCTAGATTTATCAATTGCAATTCTCATGCATTTTCAACAATGTCATGCTGCCTACAATTACATGAAAATGAGTGTGCCTCTTTTTCTGGTTATAAATCCTTGCAAAGAAGAGATGAACTGTGATGTGTTTCATAAGAGAAATTGTCCACCTAGGCTTCTTTCTTTAAGGCGGAGATCGAGATAGCATCAGCAAGTGGACAGCCCTCAGGTTTAGGGGAACTGCTGGTGGATCCGGGCTTTGGAAAATCACCTAGTTCATTTCTTTCTTCTTTTCTCCAGCACAATCTACTTCTGGGTCAATCATATAATCTATTTATGGAAAACATTTAGGTGTGAAATACATAATGCCTATATCTTCCTGAAGGCTGTCTTCGCCTTTTCAATTTGGAATGCTGTTTCTTTTTCCCCTTCATGTCTAAAGTTTAAGAAGCCAGGTTTTGTCTTACCGTGTAGCATAAAGATGCTGAGTCTGATACCAGCTGCCTGCGTGTTACATGGCTGAGGAAATATCACCATGATTTGTTCACTTGGAATCGATCTGAAGATGTTGCAATAGGTTTTTAAAATTGTTTCCATAATTATTTTTATGTAGAATTCAAAGTTGTCTGTTATCTATTTTGAGAAAAAATCAGTTAAAAAGAAGGCTTTCATTTTTGGCAGAGAAAGCAATACAACTTGAAATGCAATTTCATCACATTCCGGAGAGATTATATGGTGGCCATTTCCCAATCAGCAATACAGAGAGGAATTTATTTGCTATTCACAGCTTTCCTTTCTAATGCATATATTACAAACATCCTAAATTAAGAACAGGATCCTCTTTTGAAACCAAGAGAGTCTAGAGCCAATGTCTTGCACTGTTTCTTCTGATACAGAACCTGCTCTAAATGTGAATATTGTACTCCGAGCCTCGATGCCTACTCTCCCTCATTGGCACCTGGATTGTAGCCACCATGAATGACAATCCTTTGAACACTGTGATCCTGGGGAGCCCTTAGGAGTGGGCTCCTGCTTCCAAGTTTGCGGCAGCTTCTTTGCACTAAGAATTATTCCCAGGGCCATTCTTTATTCTGCATTTGGGCTGAGTCTCTAGTAAGTACATAGATAACCTAGTAATTTAGATTAGCGATTGACTTATCCCAATATGATATGGCTCTGTACATTGTGGCTACAAGTTTATGGGTGAAAAAATAAATCACTGACTTTTTTTTAATTTCTCCCAACTCTGAGAATCAATGATGCTTCATAGAATTTTTTAGGAACAGAAAATAAGCATACATTGAATATCCTTCCCTCAGTCTTGCCTAGTTTGGGGTTAAATAAAAGACTGTCTTTTTATTTTATCTGTAGGATATTTTTCCATAATAACATGTATATCTCTTAGAAATGCCATAGTTCTGGCCGGGCACAGTGGCTCACACCTGTAGTCCCAGCACTTTGGGAGGCCAAGGCAGGCAGAGCACGAGGTCAGATCGAGACCATCCTGACCAACATGGTGAAACACTGTCTCTACTAAAATACAAAAAATTAGCCGGGCATGGTGGTGTACCTCTGTAATTTCAGCTACTAGGGAGGCTGAGGCAGGGAAATCGCTTGAACCCAGAAAGCACAGGTTGCAGTGAGCCAAGATTGCGCCACTGCACTCCAGCCTGGCAACAGAGCGAGATTCCGTCTCAAAAACAACAACAAAAAGAAATGCCATAGTTCATTTGCTTGGTGGAAGCTGGTTCAATGACACCATTATATAGTCATGTGGCTTTGTGGGGAAGTAAAGATTGATAGAGGTCTTTCCAGCCATGTGACTAGAAGGATGGTTTTCTTTTCCTGCTCTATTTATTATTTATTAAATACCTCTTTGTGAACAACACTGTCCTAGATCTTGAATGTGATTCAATGAAAGGACTGTATATGGGCCAAATTCCATATACTGACATCCTGAAACTTAGGATTTTATTGAAATGTGTTTAAAATTATAAAAGACATGCTTGTGGCAAATGTTTTATCAGTCACTATCATGTTTCAAGATAACATTGAACCACAGATTCAATGCAATATGTATCTATATCCTTTGGAAATGTACCAAATTTAATAGAAGCATTCGAGATTTTCTGAAGTCATCATGAAAAAGCACCTAGGCAGAGAAGTGCTAAATGACAGAGACTGAGCTAAAGAATATCTATTTCATTGGGTCTAGACTCTGTAAACATTAGATATGTTTAGTGTGGATGTTTTCCCAAAAAGCATAAGGGAGAGAGCTGCATTTTTATAAAATGTTAGAGAAGAAATGACATAGGGGTGGGTCCTGAATGTGCAGATCAGAAAGCTGAGAGTCTTGACGTGAAACATTTCTGCATACTAGACCTCAAACATGTGAACTGTGACATGCATAAATCACTCATGGGGGTTGGGCACAGTGGCTCATACCTGCAATTCCAGCACTTTGGGAGGCCGAAGTGGGCAGATTGCTTGAACCCAGGAGTTAAAGACCAGCCAGGGCAATATGATGAAACCCCACCTCTATTAAAAATACAAACATTAGCTGGGTGTGGTGGCTCCTGCCTGAAGTCACAGCTACTCGAGAGGCTGAGGTGGGGGGATCTCCTGAGCCCAGGAGGTCAAGGTTGCAGTGAGCCATGGTCAAGCAACTGCACTCCAGCCTGGACACCAGAGTGAGACCCTGTCTCAAAAAAAAAAAAAAAAAAAAAAAAAAAAAAAAAATCACTCATGGGGCCTATCAGGGTTCAGAGAACTAGACAGAGAAATTCAAAATCTGAAGCATTTCTTGAATTGACCCTGGGCTCTTTACCACGAGTAAATGTCGTTTTCCACCTGGGAAGTGTTTGCGTGGGGAAGGAGAAATATATAAAGCTAGTTTGAGCTCTAGTTTTCACCCGACACTGCAGTCTCTTGCAGCAGTGACTCCTCTCTGGCTGGTGTGTTCCCTCCTGCACCATCCTGCCCTCAGCTTTCTTTTCACCTGTTCTTTCAGAGAAAAGAGGCTGAACGTCTGACTTTGTCCTTGCTGAGAGGATAGAGACTAATGGCCTTTGAAGCCATTCACAGCATGGTAGCCTGAGGTCTTGAAGGGTTCATTTCCTCTCTTGTGGCTATGTGGTTTCCACGTTTCATGAAGGACTGTAGTAAATAAAACATGACATGTGATCAGACCTGGAAGTGGGAAGAAACGTGTTCAGCTTTATTTACACATTGTATCAGTGCTGGGAGAGGAAGGTAAGGAAGGGGAGGGAAGACAGGTTTACATAATGATCTCGTCAGTCGTTTATTCTCTAAGTGAAGCTGAGTACTGCTGATTCTGAGATGATTCTTCTCTGGTGACGGCTTTCCTAGTGACAGGGACATGTCCAGCCTGTCACCAATTCCCCGTGGAGATGAGGCAGCATCCCTCTGGTGCTATCACTTGTCCCTCTGAGGGGCTCTCCCAGGTTCTCCCAGGTGTCTTTGTTGCCATGGTTGCTCCTGAGCACACACAAGATGCTAAAAATAAATTCCAAGTGAAACTTTCCAGCTGCCTAGTAAAAGAGTTTTCTGCTCTCTTTGTATTTACATCCAATTGGCTTGCGGTTGATATGCTCTGAGAAGCTGGATCGAATACAGATGCCATGCCCAGAATCAGCAGATGGGCTGGGGGTGGAGAGAAACTTTATAGGTTAAAGACTGCCAGAGGAGTCAAAAGCCTCCACTCCATAACCTTACCTAACCATGTGCCTTTGAGAAAACGGTGTCATTTCTCAGGGTCTCAGTTTCTTTACTGGCAACCGCATGTGTATCAGAAGAACGTTCTCATTTTAAAAGTGCATTTATGGTTCTGATTTTGAATCAAAAACATTTCTGCATATTAGACCTTGCTCCTATATCAACTCTGTAATTGGCAGCCAATCACTATTGTCCCAAATTATCATCTAAGAGAACTTAAAAAGTATGCCTCATGTGACCTGATGCAAGCATTCGTATGACAAAAGTCACACATAGACACACAGACTACGATTGTGTTTGTTTTCTCATTCATGCACTATTTTCTTCATTCAGTAAATTATGACTGTGTTCTTTTAAGGCATTAAATTTTTTTTTTTATACTACCAGCATTGAACTGAATGCTATTAAGAAAAGTGGCCCGGCATGGTGGCTCATGCCTGTAATCCCAGCACTTTGGGAGGCCGAAGAGGGTGGATCACCTGAGGTCAAGAGTTCAAGACCAACTTGACCAACATGGAGAAACCCCCTGTCTACTAAAAATACAAAAATTAGCTGTGCGTGCTGTCAGGCACCTGTAATCCCAGCTACTCAGGTGGCTGAGGCAGGAGAATTGCTTGAACCTGGGAGGTAGAGGTTGAGGTGAGCCGAGATCACGCCACTGCACTCCAGCCTGGGCAATAAGAGTGAGACACTGTCTCAAAAAAAAAAAAAGAAGAAGAAGAAGAAAAGAAAAGTAAGGGCTGGCTGCGGTGGCTCACACTTGTAATCCCAATACTTTGGGATGCTGAGGTGGGAGGATCACTTGAGGTCAGGAGTTAAACACCAGCCTGAGCCACATGGCAAAACTCCATCTCTACTAAAAGTACAAAACAATTAGCAGGGCATGGTGGTGTGTGCTTGTAATCCCAGCTACTTGGGAGGCTGAAGCAAGAGAATTGCTTGAATTCAGGAGGTGGAGGCCACAGTAAGCTGAGATCACGCCACTGCACTCCATCCTGGGTGACAGAGAGAGACTCCATCTCAAAACAAAACAAAACAAAAAATCTCTTTGACCGGGTGAGGTGGCTCATGCTTGTAATCCCAGCACTTTAGGAAGCTGAGGCAGGCAAACCACTTGAGGCCAGGAGCTCAAGACCAGCCTGGCCAACATGGCAAAATCCTGTCTCTGCTAAAAATAAAAATAAAAATAAAAATTAGCTGGGCATGGTGGCAGACATCTGTAATCCCAGCTACTCAGGAGGCTTAGGCAGGAGAATCAATTGAACCCAGGAGGCGGAGGTTGCAGTGAGCAGAGATGGTGCCATTGCACTTCAGCCTAGGCGACAAGAGCAAAACTCCATCTCAAAAAAAAAAAAAAAAAAAAAAAATGCCAGAGACTGGCTCACACCTGTAATCGCAGCACTTTGGGAGGCAGGAGGCAGGCAGATCATCTAAAGTCAGGAGTTTGAGACCAGCCTGACCAACATGGAGAAACCCTGTCTCTACTGAAAATACAAAATTAGCCAGGCATGGTGGTGCATGCCTATAATCCCAGCTACTCTGGAGGCTGAGGCATGAGAATCAATTTAACCCGGGAGGCAGAGGTTGTGGTGAGCCAAGATCACACCATTGTACTCCAGCCTGGGCAACAGAGCAAAACTCTGTCTCAAAAAAAACCAAAAAAATTTAAAAAAGAAAACTAAATGCTGGAGAGCTTTAGGTATCAAATTAAAAGAATATAGACTTGGGATGAGATGATATTAACATAATAGGAACAAAATATCAATGCAAAATATTTGTGTGTTTTCTGATTACAAAAGATGTCTATGTTAACTCTTAAACTAATTGGAAAAAATCTCTAAAGTTAACATTATTTGATTTTCTACTAACAGTAGTCCTGATATTGTATAATTTAATTTCTGAGTTATAGTAATTCTGCTAATCTGAGATAGAAGAGGAAGTGGGGGGAAAACCCTGAGAGATAATGGGAAATATGTCCATGAATTAAATGGAAGTCTCCCAGTGACTAAATTATGTAGCTAATTAGTGCCAAAAATATTTAATATGCACCAAATGTGAAGGATTCAAAGATTCATCTAAAATCTACTTAGTAATCTTCAGTGGGGCCTGCTCAGGGCAGCAGTTACTAGAATTCTCTAGTTACAGAACAGAAACAGAGCCTGAAAAAGGTTAGGCAAGATCCTGTCATCAGCAGATACTGTTTTCAGCAACGTTTATACTATCTGCTGGTTTTACATGTTCTGTTCCCTTATGTGGAAGAATGATTATCATCCTTTTAGGGAGGGCACATGGGATGGTTTTTTGTTATTAGCTGTATGGAAAGTAATTAAACTTGGTAAGCCTTCAAGCTTTATATTCCAAAATTAACTCTCCTGGGCTTGGAAAGCCTTCCTAAATGACAAGAGGGTATAAGAATTGCGATGTAGAGCAGTGTAAGAACACAGATCTGAGGAAGGGTGGAGCTTGGGGACCTCATGGATTTGCAAGCAAATTTAAAAACAGAGGATTCCTTAGGAACTCTGAAAGATATTCAAATGGGAGGTCATGCTTTGAAATAGGGAGAGATGGGAGTCTTCCGCTAGCTGTTGATAAAAGTCAGAGAAACTGCAGAAGGGAATGAAGGTTGTATCTACAATATCTCATAATACCAAATAGGCCTAAGAGTAAGGAGTCTGCTTGTCCTAGCTGCAAACCAGAGATGAATAAGCAGAATTAATCTGTAGAGTGCATCCACTTTAGTAAGTGCTTTAGATCTTGAACAGGTCAGGGCCAAGACTAGAACTCAGAGCAACTCAATGTATAAAGGCTTTCAGGCAGTAGGCAGAATTGAGGTCGTCTATTATAAACATGTGGATGTTTCCCTCCCAACTTCCCCTTGCACCTCACTTCTATTGTGATATTAGGACAAGTACTAGAGGAGCTGCAAGAGACATAATCTAAGTATGAGGCTGTATGTTGTAGGAGGTAGTCATGGAGAAATTAGCACATGGAATGACTGTGGGTAGTTGATCAATAGTTTATGTCAGGGCCATCATGTAAAGGGTAATGCAGGACAAATGCTGTTGTACAAAGTGGCAGGTGCAGCATCACAGAATACAGAAGACAATTAATTAACCAGGTAATCATTGCAAGGCTTTTCTAAATTAGACCTGTCTATTTGGTAAATAGCTGATAGATAAATGACCCTCAATTCATTCTTTCAACAAATATTCACTGAAAGCCAAATTTATATAAGACATTATGATAAAACACATACTATAAGGTTAAGTAATCTCTTTTTTAAATAAGTTACTTAAATAAATGCATATACCTTCTGTGAATACTCACATTTTTTTAAACTAGATTTTAAGAGAGAAGAATGTGTTTGAAACAGAAGCAGCAGCCTGAGCCAACAGTAGACAGCAAAAATGCATAGACACACTGGGCTATAGGCAAGAGGACAATTGGACCATAAGGAGAGATGGGCATGGAAGGTTAAGCGTTGGCCTATCACAGAGGGAGGTTCAGAAAATGAAGCTGGCAGGGAAGGAGGTACCAGCAAAAGTTTCTGAACAGAGAAGTTGCAAGAGCAGAGCTTTTATCAAGCTAATATCAAGCTAAGTTGCCCCAGTTTGCTCAAGCTGATAATTCAGGGATGGGGGTAGTGGGAAGAAGAGGTAAAAATGAGTTTCTATGCTCACAGATTGAAGGAAATGTGAAGTTCATCGGACACTTCAGCTGGGAAATTCACATCTAAGCAGAGTCTTGCTCTGTAGCCCAGGCTGGAATGCAGTAGTGCAATCTTGGCTCATTGCAACCTCTGCCTCCTGGGTTCAAGTGATTCTCTTGCCTCAGCCTCCCAAGTAGCTGGGATTACAGATATGCACCACCACACCCAGCTAATTTTTGTATTTTCAGTAGAGACGGGGTTTCACCATGTTGACCAGGCTGGTCTCCAACTCCTGACCTCAAGTGATCTACCTGCCTCAGCCTTCCAAAGTGCTAGATTACAGGTGTGAGCCACTGCACCCAGACTGAATTCAGGATTTTTTTTTTAATGTGAAATTTCATGTTATCTGTACCTGTTGGCAACAACAGAATTTCCTTTCTTTTGCTGTTGAATGTTGGAAAGATATTTCATTGGTAAGACTTACTCAGCCTCTCTGCCTCCTGTGTCTTAGAGGTATTAAAGTTGAGCCCACTGTTGTACCCTTAGGCCCTGGCCCAAAACCCTTTGATGAGCAAATGATGTGTTTATTTACAAAAGGGCAGACAATATTGCTGAAGAACACACTTGTGTAGCCCACATTATCCTCCTAGGAAATTACAAAACTATATCAAACCACATAAAAGTCATTCCTACTATCCCAACTGAGTATAGGATAAGTTAGAAGGAAAGGAAAGTGAAGGTGAAAAAGCCAGTAAGGAGTTTATTACACTAGTTTTAGGGAAAGTTAATAGGAACCTAAACTAAGTTGGTGGTAGGGAAAATGGAAACGCAGAGAGAGAGAGAATAAATCTCACAAAAGTAGAATACAGAGAAATTGGGTGAGAGCTAAAGATGACTGACGTTTAGCATTAATAGGGGTGACTGACAGGCAACGGGTATAGAGGTCAGGCAAGGTCAGTGTCGGACACACTGGTCTGTAAGTGATAGGAGGCTATGTGACTTGAGACTATGGCAAATGTGGAACTAGAATTCGAGGAGGGGCCTTGTGGCAGAGGGAAATTTGGGAAATATCTGCAAAGAGGTATTTGAAGAATTGGAGATGTCTAAGTGAGTCATATATGGAGATGGAGTTTTGCCAATTTTTGAAAATATGTGACAACCAATCTAAGTTGCCTGACTGTGAAGACTGGCCTGACTTCTCATTTATCTTAGTCTTTTTTTCTTCTTGGAGTCTTGGTGCTTCTCACTCAAAGACTCCTCATCTCGTGCAGGGATCCCAGCCCTTGCAAAGTACTGGGCACTTGGCTGGGCTTTTCCGGAGCCCACCCCCATCCCCTGCTCCTTTGCCACTCCCTGCTACAGTGGGGATATAGGTGAATACTCCTTTTTGCCTCTCTCCTGGCTGGAGGCACACCTATGACTGACAGGCTGAGAGAGCTCGAGGGGAGGCCAAAAGCGACAAATGGCCCTGACCCAGCCCTTTCCCTTTCTCTATCCTACCTGCTACACAGACATTGTGCCTGAAGCCAGGGCAGCCCTACCTGTTCCACCGAAGCAACGAGCATGGGGAAATGCCAAGAGAATTTCAGAGGCAACGAACCAGGTAGAGTTAAGCCTCCAAAACCATGCCAGCAGCCTTCTACCCCCAATCTTCCTGTTATGTAAGCAAATGAAATCTCAGTTTGTGCAGGCCACTCAAGTCAGGTTTTTCTGTGACTTCTAGCCAAACATATTCCTAACTGATGTACTCTGCCTTTTTTTTGGCAGGGGGAGGGTGCGCAGTTTGAGGGATTCCCAAAAGGTGTGTTCCAGTTTTCTATGACTGTATAACAAACAACCTCAGAGCATAGTGACTTAAAGCAACAATAACCATTTATTTTACTCATAAATCTGTAATTTGGACAGGGCTCAGTGGAGATGTTCTCTGCTTCAAGAATGTCAGCTAGAGAAGCTCAATAGGGGACTGAAGGATACACTTTCAAGATGGGTTACTTACATCACTAACTGGTTGATTTTGGCTATTGGCTGGATGAAATTGGGGTTTGGAGCCAGAGGCCTCCATTTCCCTCCATGTGGGCCTCTATATAGCTGCTGGGCTTCCTCACAATATAGAAGGTGGGTTTCAATAGAGAATGTAGCAAGAGAACAATGAAGGTTCCTGGCATGTTTATAATCTATCCTTGGATTTTACAAAGCATCACATCTACCATACTCTATCAGTCAAGTCAATTATAAACATGCACCAAGTTTAAGGGGAGAGAGTATCATTGCCATATCTTGATAGGGGTGTGGCAAGGCCCTAGAATATACAGTATGAAAGATATTATACAGGATACAGACGTCTTTGGAAAATATAATCTGCTAGAAGGAATTTTATAAGAATTCCTATATCAGCTACTGTCACATTTATTGTTGCACTCTAGAGATTATGTCTGACACTTATAGAAAAGAAGAGCTCATCAAAACTAGAATATTGATATCTTGCTAGAATCCTGCCAAATTTTTTCAAATAGAAGACCTCATAATGGACTCAGAGGTAATGTGGTATTAACCAAATATCCCAAGATTTGTCTTGATATCAAACGCATTTTGGAGAGTCACAGTTAATCACATTCATTTAAAGGTATCCTTTCTGGGGTATAGTTGTAGACGACCTGGTATGTTTTGCCTGTCCCTAAGTAAGAAAACTCCATTGTGTGGGCAAGAATTGAGAGAGAGAGTGTGTGTGTGTGTGTGTGAGTGTATGTGTGCATGTGCGTGTGCTCTGGGGACCCTTTGATAGATTGGAAAGTTAGAATAAAGCACAGAGCCACCTCACAACCTCACAGTGAACAAACATAATATCCTTCAGTCCTAGAAAGAGATGCAACTACCATGAAATAGTTCTCTGTAGACAGAATTCCCCTGTGTCGTTTGTGCAGTCATGTCAGAAAATATAAAAGGGTGCTATGCTGATGAGTAGTCACTCTGCTCTCAGACCCAACCCCTTCCCTTGCTTTGCTCTACTGTAGCACATGGAACTAGATTTCTGAGGCTACCCTGCCAGTGGGGGTCCTACTAGAAGATTAGAGTGTGACAGAAAAGGAGGAGCCAGGGTCTTCTTTTATGTCTTTCCATTCCTCTGCTGTCCTTGACAATGTCTGTGTCTCCCTGCATGGTAGGTGGCTTTGGCAATGGCTCCAGAGAACCTGCCCTCCTAGTATTCATGCCCTTGTGTAATTCCCTCTCCTTGAGTGTGAGGTGGACTTATTGCAATGAATAAAAACATGGCAAGGATAATGGGATGTCACTTCTAAGGTTAGGTAAAAAAGAGATAGTGACTTCTGCATTGCTCCCATGCTCTCTTTCCTTCTCAATTGTTTGCTTGGTTGAAGCCAGTTGCCATGCTCTCAGCTACCTGATGTGGGAAGAAACTGAGGAAGATCTCTGGCCAACCACCAGGGATGAGCTGAGTCCTGCCAACCATTGCTTGAGTGAGCTGTCCCACCCCCAGTCGGGCCTTCAGATGATTGCAGCCCTGCCTGGCCAATACATTGATTACAGACTTGAGCAACACAGAGCCAGGGGACCCAGCTAAGCCACATCTGGATTCCTCACCCACAGAAACTGTGAGATAGTGCAGGATGTTGTTTTAAGCCCAGGGCTTGGGGTGATGTTTTCCACTGTCAAAGATAACTAATACACAAAGGCTCCAGTTCCTTCCAGAAGTTCCTTGCTCTGTTATCAGCAGATGGGATAGGGCTGGGCTCTGGTAGCTTTATCCACTGTCATTCAGCCGTGGGGTGGAAGTGGTTGTCTGCTGTTGCTAAGTGCTGTATTGCCTCACTGCCCCATGTTTGGGTTTTCAGATTCCTTACCACCTATATAACCTATTCCTATATGAACTTCCTGCCCTGAATAGTTTTTGTTTTTCTACATGAATTCTGTCTCAAAAGATGACAGCTCACGAATTTGGTAAAATGCCTCTCTTTTGTGTCCATAAAGTTTTCTTCTTTCCATGAAAGTCAGAGGTCCAAAGGCACAGGGCCAGAGCTGGTGGTGCAGTATGAGTGAATACTATGATGTCCAGCACCAGGAGCATGGAAGGAGTAGCAGAGAAATGAGATCAATTTTCATATCTAACTTTGTGTTTGTAATTTTGTAATTTTTTTTAGGCACCAACCCAGTTTAATAGCAAATGAGTAATTGAGACCCATTATTACACAAATATTGAAGGTAATAGGAGTTTTCATCTTTATCATGTTGACACACATGTATTCTTGGGAAGTCCTGCATTTTAAGATATTTGTTTTCAAAATAGTTGCAAAAATGTGTTCTTTACACAAATCTAAAATAACCTACATAGGCTGGGCATGGTGTCTCATGCCTGTCATCCCACCACTTTGAGAGGCTGAAGCATGTGGATCACCTGAGATCACGAGTTCAAGACTAGCCTAGCCAACATGTTGAAATACCATCTCCACTAAAAATACAAAAATTAGCTAGGTGTGGTGGTGCACACCTGTAGTCCCAGCTACTTGGGAGGCTGAGGCATGAGAATCACTTGAACACGGGAGATGGAGATTGCAGGGAGCTGAGATTGCACCACTGTACTCCAGCCTGGAAACAGAGGGAAACTCTGTCTCAAATAAATAAATAAATAAATAAATAAAATGACCTGCATAATCTAAAATAGCTTATATCAAGAAAAGTTTAAAAATACAACCAAATTCAAACAATTAAATATGAAAGACAAACTATCAAATAAATAATGCGTGTTTACAGAAATTTCAGGGAACTACCACTTAGCTTTATAAGTTTAATAGATAAAAATATTAAAATCATCTAATGATAAGATACATTATTTCTATAACATGAATAGCATCCATTACAAAAGTTTTAGTAATAGTATAGTTTCACAAATACTAATAATTATTAAATTACATATACAAATAATGATATGACCAATATTTTTTAAAAACTAGTAAACTGTCTACCATATATCTATCACTCATAATCCTGTAACTTTTTCTTTTGGTAGCTATATTGCCTGGGTTGAACTCCCCAAGTTGCCTAGGCTGGTATGAAACTCCTGAGCTCAAGCAATCCTCCTGCCACAGACTCCCAAAGTACTAGGATTATAGGCACGAGTCACCACTCAGCCCATAATCCTGTAATTTTAACAATATTTTACACCAACTTAAAGAAGGCACACAAATTTATTTAACCTTCACTTTCATCAACCTGTGCCTGTACCCCAGTTCAGACACTTTGGGTATCAAAACTATTGAAGGCCTAAAAAATCCAATTAAAGTAACTCTAAATTAAAATAGCTTTAAAACAACAAAGTTTCCTGTTGATTTTGAATTATCGCAGGAGAAACTTGGAAACTTTTGTAGTTTTCTTTTAAACTTTCAGATTCTATGATCTATGACTCTATTGCTTAGAAATTATTTCTACTCTACTCAACTAACCTTTAAAATGAAATAAAAATGATAACTTTCTAGCTTCAATTACCTTAATTCATAGAAAACAGTAAGGAGGCAAGGAGGTGAACAACTCTTTGGTCATTAGTTTTAAGAAGAAACATTCTGCCTAAAACAGCCTTTTATCAGAACAAACACAGACGCACAACAAATTATATTTAGAAAGCGGTATTGCCTGAAAATTCAGAAATATTCCCCTTCTATAATTGAGCAGAAGCCTCTCCGAGTAGAGTGGCTCCTGCTAACCTTGAAGGATTGCATCCTTCCGTCCATTCATTATAAATTCTTACATTCTAAGAGCCAGGAGGGATCTTAGAGGTTATTAATTCCCTTTCCATAGTTGGCAGCCAAACAAATTGAGGTGCTCAGTGATCAAGTGAGGTCCTTAAATCCCATAGCTTTTCTGTTGCAGAACCAGGTTAGACCCCAGACCACCTGGCTCCCAGTTTAATTAAAGAAGAAATTGCATAACCTGGCAAATACGGTTAACATGTAAGATCAACTTAATGGCTTTATCTTCCCTTAGAGACAACTTCAAGACTGCATGTAGGAGAGTCTCAACTGTCAACTTTTTGATGGTAGAACCTGTCTTACCTGAATCATAAACATTCTGTCATGAAGAGCAATAGTCATGGGAGTGATGAAATGGTCACAGGTGAATCACTAGGTTGCAATAAAGATGAATAATATTATCGTATTCTCTGTGTGTCCAAACTATTCCCAGGCTAGGAGCTAGATTTTAGTCCCTTTCCTTGATGCACTTTGCTGTCCTTTTAATTATCCTTATCCATTTTCCTACTTATAAATGGAATAAACTTTTTTTTACAGCAGCTACAAAAAGTAATGCGGCATGTTATTTTGACACCATGTTTTATTTCCTTTGGCTCTTTGGAAAGAGCCAAAAAGGCTTAGTTAGCTAAGTTTATGTTCTTCTTCAGAAGAGTGGAAAAGCAGGTTAAAGTTCTGTAGGTACCCAATACTAGATTCTGCACACAAAAGTAGAAATAAAATCTGTATTCTTTCAAGCTAAAATAGAATTTCCCTATTCAGTTCTACAACTTAGTATAAATGCTGACTAAACATTTCAAGAACAGAAGATTGTGCTAAGGTTGTTTTTTCAATATAAAAAATACTCATTTACATTAAAATTACTGAGCGGATCACATTATATTTAAGAATTTAAGGAGTATGGAAAATTATGCCCATGTCACATAGATGGGCTTATGTAGTACTCAGAGATTTAAAATTTTTTATATTTCCTCGTATCTGTTAATTAAATTTGGTTTTTCTTGCTTACCCTTGGAGCTAGAATGTAAATATGAAGGAAATGATAAAACAAAGAAAAAGAAAAAACTTAGCAAAGCAACAATTTCAAGTAAAAAGTCCAGCTTAAAATCTTAGGTAGTATATGAATACTTAGGTATATGTCTATCTTATCAGGAAACTTCATCTTAAAGAATAGATAATCTTTTTTGCATTGTCTCTAAACTGGAAACTATTTTACCATATTTGGTCCAAAAACAACCTTAATACACTATAACTTTTGGCTAAGGCCAATGGAAAAGTTGTTAAGATACAGGAAAATACTGCTTTTATCAGAGTTAGCTGCAGGGTGTGAAGAGGTGGGGAATGGGTAAAAATTAGAGAAAAGTGCCAGCTACAAAGTACCTGGAAAAGGCATTTTAATCCAATCCAAACTCAGCCTCTTTCCCACTGGCCAATGCCTGGCATTCTTTGGGGCTGACCTTAGCACTGTATCCTTTCCTGGCTGCTGGAGTAGATTCAAGTCCTTTTTCCATTTTTTTAAAAAATTGTCTTCTTGTTTGTCTCTTCCACTAGAGACTGAGTTCAATACATCTTTGCAACTGCAGTGCCTACCACTGTGCTTGGCATATAGTAGCACACAAATAAAATTTGATAAGTGGATAGATGGGTGGATGAATAGATGGATGGATGGAGGGACAGATGAATGGATAGATGGGTAGATGGATGGATGAAGGAATGAAAAAGGTGAATGAATGGGCATTTATCTTCCACTTGTTTTCCACCCTTGTTGACATGGTTCAGCTCTGTGTCTCCACCCAAATCTCATCTTGAATTGTACTCCCGTCATTCCCACGTGTTGTGGGAGGGACCTGGTGGGATAATTTGCATCATGGGGCAGTTTCCCACATACTATTCTCAAGGCAGTGAATAAGTCTCATGAGATCTGACTGGTTTATCAGGGGTTTCCGCTTTTGCATCTTCCTCATTTTCTCTTGCTACCACCATGTTAGAAGTGCATTTCACCTCCTGCCATGATTCTGAGGCTGTCCCAGGCATGTGAAACTGTAAGTCCAATTAAACTTCCTTTTATTCTCAGTCTTTTTACGTCTTTATCAGCCGCATGAAAACGGACTAATACACCTGTCATCTGCCCTACACTCTTGGGGGCTTTTCAGCTTTAAACCAGACATAAAACAGTTTCACCTATGAGATAGACCTACGCCACTAGAGCTCCTCTCCCGCCAGGAGCATGCCCAGCACACAGTAGAAGCCCGATATATACTTGTTTGTTAAGTGGCAGTGCTAAGGAGAGATTCTCTGATCTCCAAATAACGTGTACAAAATCAAGATTACAAACGTTTCTTTACTGGAGAGAAAGAAAACAATGTTTGACGTGAATGAGCCCAGTGCTTTAGCTATATGTTTACAATCAATACAGACACGTTTTCCTCTTTGGTGTCTTTCCCCAGTACACAGTGACCTGCCCCCTCCACTAGATCCTTTCTTTATGCCCATGAATTGGGAATAAAGTGCCAGCAAATTTGATTTTATTGTTCCACATGACTGCTAGTCAGTTTTCCAAGTGGGAATACTAAAGATGATAATTGTATGTTGTCTCATCTTGTCTGCATAGGTCCCCTCTAGTGGTAAGCCACTGAAAGCATGAAAGGATCAGAACAAGAGCCAATGAAATGTCATGTGGCACATTCTTTGAACTAATAGGGACCTCCTGTTGGAAGGGTATCACTGATTTGTATATAGATAGTGTTAGGAAAAACCAACAGTTTTTCCTCTGCTTGAACACCAACACGATAGCAGTAAACATAGAAGACTTCTGTGACCCCCAAAATAGGTAAGGATTTCTATCCGCTCCAACAGTTCATGAAATCAGTTCTCCAGCAGACACCAACAGGGTGTCCTCCAATTCAATTCTGACACTATCTATCTGGAAATAGCATCAGGTCACACAGATTAGGGTCTCTGTTCCCAAAACTCATCCCAACTCTTCAGACATCTGTTGCAAGTCCAGGCATCCAGAACTTCTGATCAACTGGCTTCAAGTTGGGGCGCCCAAGACCCCCTCTTTGGGTTTGATTAATTTGCTAGAGCAGCTCACAGAACTCAGGGAAATATTTACATTTTCCAGTTTATTATAAAGGATATAACAGAGGATACAGATGAAGAGATGCATAGGGAAAGGCATATGGGAAGGAGTGTGGAGCTTCCCTGCCCTCTCTGGGTGCGCTGCCCTCAGGAATCTTCACATGTTCAGCTATCTGGAAGCTCCCGAACCCTGTCCTCATGGGCCTTGTATGTGGACCTCATTGTATAGGCATTCATTGGATTGACAACCATGCAGAAATGTGATTGGATAAAAAGGGTATGGTCTAAACCCAGCAAGGCTTGTCTGTTCAGATTCTTGTTGGCCTCTCTGCAGCATTCCTTTCTCCAGGGTATGGGACAGGACCCCCTCTGGATGAGGGTCTTATGAATCACAGTCAGATTAGAGTCCTTCCTTGGGCAAGTAAAAGGAGGGCAGGAGAAGGTCAAAGAGCGATTCTGTTGATTGTAACAAGGACTATGGAAGTTATGCATCAGGAACTGTGGACAAAAACCTTTATATATATATATATATATGTACACATATACATGTATATAAAATAACATCACAGGTAGACACAGTCATAGCTACCATTTTTTTTCCCTCTTAGGCAGGCTTCGCTCAGGGAATATAGGGAGTGATTGTCAGTGGAAGGTATGGTAATAAACTGTCAGGCGCCATGGTTAGGGCACTTGATGGATTACCGTGGCTGTTGGATGTGGTAGGTGTCACTCTGTTCCTGTGGAATGCAGGCTACAGAGCTGGTCCTTGATGGGTAATTACTAGGCAATGAGAAACAGTCCTGAACAGCACAGGGACATAAAAAATCTTGTCTGAGACTATGTTGCTTCGTGGTTTATTTCACATCACTCGTCTTTTGGGAGGAAAGAATCATATTCTATTATTGATGACTTGTGCTATTGCATGGAGAAAAGGCGTTGATAATGAACATAATAGGTGACCCTAAAGCAATTGCTTTTTGTTATTAGAACGTTGCTGGAGAGAGAGACCACTTTATCATAATTACTTGCCCACATATCCCTTCAACACTCACTCTTCACACCCTTCTCTAATTTCCTCTGGGAAAGAGGTGGGTAGATAATGGAGATAAGAGATGTAAAGGTGAAAGGAGTATGTTTACACAGCAAGATTATCAAGAAATTGGGGTTCTGGCACCGTGTCCTTGAAAGACAAAAGCCCATTTGCATTTTCCAAGTTTTATACCCTCAGAGGGGTAAAAACTGATGAGTAATGCCTCCCTCTGTGCTGTACTCTCAAAATAATATCACGTGCCCGTGCCATTCCTCAAAGATCCTTGAACAGTGGCCAAGGCACTCAGACAGACTTATCTCCATCGCTTATCAAATGTGGTTAGAGAGACAAGACATAGATTGTACCTATCACAGTAATAACGAAGCATTTGAGATCGTATCTGTAAAGCCCAGTGACACGCACAGTCTATTTGTATGCCAACAGAGATTCCTTAGACTGGCCTCAGGTACAGAAGGGGCCATGTTCAGGGTAATCCCTTGTTTTTCTTTGGCTCTTGCCCCATCTGCTAATACAGAAAACCAATTCTCTGCAGAATCATTACCTCTCTAACACGTCTGGGCGTCTTCAGGGGATGAGTGTCTGCGCAGGATTGACTTTACTGGTAGCTCAATGCTTCAACCAGGAACACTGCAGCTGGTGCTGGGGCTGCAGCTTCTTGCTTGTCTGGGTGAAGCCATGCCTGCTGAATACCATGACCTCCACTTCCATGAACCCCCTGCATCCTCTCCCTCCCTGCCCCCATCTCATGATGGACCCTGCTGTGGCTTCTGGCACCTTGTGCAGGACATTGCTACAGATATGCCAGTGCTGCTTGGAGGTCTGTGCTGAATCTGGGTACAGTCTTTCTCTCTTTTGGGTAACATTATAATAGAAAAAAGAATGCAATTGGCTTGTGTCCTAGGACCACACTGAATTTTAATATACAATTTTAGAGTATAGCCCAATTTCTCCCTATAATACTGGTATGGGGACATGGAGATGGGCTCCAGGAGAAATCATTATGAGTGACAGACATCATTTTCAGGACAAAACGGTTGTCATTTTTAGGACAAAATGATGCTTATCACTTATATTGATTCATCTTGGAGGCTGCCTTCATGATGATATAAGGTTCTAGAAGTGGGCAAATGTGTCTTTTCTCCTAGGATGAATTGGTTCTCTGATGGGACATTAGTGCCTTAGCAGAAGTGATGAACCTCTGCTGGGCTCATCTCCTCATTCACCAGATGCACCAGCAGAGGCCTGTCTGGGACTCATGTTGGGATCACTGGCAAGGCCTACTGGGAGGCTCACAGGTAGGTTGGGTTGTGAAGGAATGTTTCATGGAAGAGGAAAGGCCCTGGCTTCACAGAGTACATTCTTGTGGGAAAGACAGAGGCCATACGTAAGAAAGTACGACGAGATTTGAGAGGGACAGTTCAAAATGCCGTAAAAGGAGAACTGATCAGAATTCCAAAAGACACAATCCCGGATGCCATAATCCTAAATGTCGAAATTCCAAGAGATCGAAATTCCCAAAATATAATTCTGGAAAAAAATAATAAACTCTTTAAAATATATTTATTTACACTTTTAAAAGGGGTTTCATTTGAGAAACATATAAATACATGACAGAACACCTCATAGGCCACTTTACACAATAAAAAAGGCAATAATAACACATATTTTTGCAAGCATAAATACTCAGGTATATTAATGACAGTCACATGGATATAACAGTTATGAGCAGATGAACCATATTCATAAAGAAATAGGTAAAAAGGGGAGGTGTAGAAAGCCATGCCGCTGTGATTGGCAATTGTGTACCCCCACTTCAGTCATCCGAAATACTGTGAAGAACAACCTTTGCCTTTTGAGAAGATCAGTCAAACACTGATTACCACTGCATACGCAGTTGCCCAAAGAACTGAGATCTTGAGACATTTTATCTTTCTTAAAGAAGATGTACAATAATGACTTTTCTTCATTTTCTGAGGAAGTTTCAATGTTTCCACATACATGCACAATGCTTACACACGAAGTCAAGATTCTCATAGTGCACTCTTGTGGACTCAAATTTGTAAAATTTGTAAAAAAAAATGTGTAAAAGAAATTAGAATTCTCTAGAATATTTCACAGGATTTATATCTCTGGTATTGGAAATGACATAACGATGAAATACATAGCATAGTGAATTGTAAAACATAATACTGGCCAGGCACGGTGGCTCACGCTTATAATCCCAGCACTTTGGGAGGCCGAGGCAGGTGGATCACCAGGTCAGGAGATCCAGACTATCCTGGCCAACATGGTGAAACCCCATCTCTACTAAAAAAAACAAAAATAGCTGGGTATGGTGGCATGCACCTGTAATCCCAGCTACTTGGGAGGCTGAGGCAGAAGAATCGCTTCAACCAGGGAGGCGGAGATTGCAGTGAGTGAGCTGAGATCGCGCTACTGCACTCCAGCCTGGTGACAGAGCGAGACTCCATCTCAAAAACGAAAACAAAAACAAAAAAACCATAATGCTGACAATTTGCAATAGTAAAAAACGACACACACGCAAAAACTTTAAAAAGAAAAGAAAACAAACCTAAAAAGAAAATTCAACATATGAAAAAGTGTATTGCGGGGCTAGATTATGGGCAATTGCACAGTAACAGTCTTTAACATGATGCAACTATCTTGTGACTAGGATTTTGGGGATTTTAGACTTTAGAGATTTTAATCTTTCAGGGTTTGGACATTCTGGACTACGATGTTCAGGAATGTATCTTTCAGGCTTATGATCCAAACCCCGACAAGAAGGTAGGGGGGTGACCTGGTCTAGTACAGGGTTCAGGAAGGATCTTCCTGAGGGAGAGCCATCTGAGACCTGAAGGATGAAGATGCGTTAGCCAGACAGAAGCAGGTGGAGAAGGAAACTGTTGGCACAAGTCTGTGTGGAGGCTCAGAGGTGAAAGTGTTTGGTATTACCGGCGAACAGGGAGCAAGGCAGGTGGCTGGAAAGGGCAGACGGGGCCAGGTTAAGAAATTTTTCTCTTGAGGGCAACGGGAAGCCTCTGAGAGTTTTAAAACAAGGGAGGAAGGTGATCTGATTTGTGTGTATGAAAGCCTACAGTAGGGCAGATGAATTAGAGAAGAGCTGGACAGAAGACAGGAAGACATACAGGCCACTTAGCAGGCTGTTGCTGTTGGCCTGGCAAGATATGATGGTGCGGTAGGATGAGGAGAAGTAGATACACGCAAGTTAGATCTAGGAGGCAGAGATAGAGGACTGGTCATTGATGGGATTAAAGCATGAGGGAGAAGGAGGGGTTGAGGAGAAGCTCCAGCTTTGGACATGACAAATAAATGGGTGGTGCTGCTATTACTGAAATAGGGATCACAGGAAAAGGAGTTTGGAGAGTTCCATTTTTTGATATATTAGGTTGAGGCGTATTGAGGTTGAGCTACCTTTGAGGCATCCATGTAGACATGCTGACTGAGAAGTATAATTTCATAGTAGTTAGAGTTCATTTTTGCAATGTCGACATCTGGTATACCTATCTATATCTATAATAGTAATCAGAGTTCATTTTTGCAATGTCAAAGTCTGATATATATTTATATCTATATCTATCTGCATGCTTAGGTTCCTAGCCTTTCCATATTGGTTCATGGGTTCCAGCACAAGGATTGTAGTTGTAAACATTGGAAAAGATGAGATTTGTCAGGGAGCAGGTGAAGGGTAGGAGGAATCCTGCATCAGATGTGAAGGTGGTAGAACAGGAGTTTCAGAGGCAGGGAGGTGTCAGAGAGGAAGGAGGGAGTCCAGGAGAAGGTAGCACAATAGGGCAAAGGAAGGTGGATGTTCCATGAAGGAGAAAGTGCTCTGCAGTGGTCAATACTGCTGAGAGCTCTATCCAGGAAGCTAAGGTTGGAGACAGTCTATAGAAGGTATAAATGTTAGGAAGGTGAGGAGAATGTTGACATTATTCAGTAGGCAATGAGAAGCCCAGAAGAATTGTGAACTTGAAATCTATGTGCTTAAAGGACTGTGTGTCTGGTGGTTTGGAACAGGGGTCCCCAGCCCCCAGTCTGTGGCCTGTTAGGAACAAGGTGGCACAGCAGGAGGTGAGTGGCTGGCTAGCAAGCGAAGCTTCACCTGTATTTACAGCTGCTCCCCATCACTGGCATTACTGCCTGAGCCCCGCCTCCTATCAGATCAGCAGTGGCATCAGATTCTGAAAGGAGCATGAACCCTATTGTGAAGTGCACATGGGAGGGATCTAGGTTGTGTGCACCTTAGGGAGAATCCAATGGATATCTGATGACCTTAGGTGGAACAGTTTCTTCCCAAAACCATTCTGCCCAACCAGTTCCTGGTGCCAAAAAGGTTGAGGACTACTTGTTTAGAAGCCAGGGGGAGGAAAATAAAGAGCTCATTTAGGAGAGTTGTCCACACTCATGGACAAAGGCACCTATGGAGGATGGCGGCGCTGGTGTGGGAGATCATTGGAGGAAACCAGAACCATTTTTGTTGGATTATGGAAGGCAGAGAAAGAGAAGAATCCAAGAGAAGACGCTCTTGGGTCTAGTATTTAGCAGAGTGACAACATCTGTATCACAAATGTCATGGTTAGCAAGAGTCACCAGCCTTCGGGGAAATTTGATAGATTTGGCTTTAGGTTATTGAGTTGTAGGCAATAGTGTCACATGTTGACGACCTTTGTTGTTGTGTTTTGTAGGTGGATGAAAATGGTGTCTGCCACAGGTTCTTTACTTAGTCACTTGCTGCCTTTCTGGAAATAAAGAAGTACAATTTTATAGTAGTCAGAGTTCATTTTTGCAACTTTGACACCTGATTTTACAATTTCTGGAAACACTGGAATTAGGTGAGCTAAGGTGTTTCAGTTTCCTTTTATGGTTCTTTTCTCCTTCCTTACTCCTACAATCTTAAAATACAGTACGAGCTTACTCTTTTCACATCAAAGCATTTTCAAAGATTTAATTTTCAGATTTTCTGGGTAGGATTTACCTTCCTAACCCTTGGCCACTCTTCTCATGTTTCTCTTTGATTGCCTTCTTACACTGCTCCTCTGCTCCCCTTCCTTCCCATCTCTCTCTCTCAATTCCCTTTCCACTTAGGTCTCTCCCCAGGAAATCTCAAGTGCAGCTATTTCACAATCAGATGTTAGAACGAGGACATGTGGCCTTGCTAATCCACCTGGGACCTGGAAAGCAGGAACTGCATAGTCTTGATAGAACATTTCAAATTTATCTCTATTTCTCCCTTGTAACTCTTAATTTTTAAAAATAAAAATCTGTCCCCTTATATGATTTAAATATTATAAACATTTTCCTCTCAGTGTTCTGACAGTTTTTATTTATGAGATAGCAAGCACATCCTCCAAAGCATTTAATACTGGGTGCCCAGTCTCTAGTTGTTAAATGAATAAATGAATGAATGAATGATGAAGGCAGGCAGAACAGTTTCTCTGCTTTTTTATTTTCTCTGTATTGCTTTAAACTTTCACTAGATTTTTTTTTTTCCCCAGGGGGTGGGTTTTTCCACCAGCAGTGCCAAAAACTTGGAAGTAGTCACCAGGTGCTGTGAAATGTCTTACACATTGAAGCTGCTTAGAGTTGAATTAACAACTTAAACTGTTATTACAGAAGACTGTTTAATTATAACAAGTGATGAAAGCAAGTGGTTTGCCAAATTATAGGCAGCCCTAGATTCATAGCCAATATTAAAAAGAGATCAAATGCAAAATTTAAATCCTCATACATATATGTGTATGTTGTATATGCCTTTTCTGTATTGATTTCTTTAGATTTATTACTCGGCAGAGTATGTGCGATGCTTTTGAGCATTACTATTGATAGACGCCATCTAGTGGTATAGAATAGCAGATGCCCTGTAGATCAATTCAGCTGTGTCATTATTACTGCTATTTCGTAGAAGTAGAACCAAAAACACTCGTTTAAAGGATCCTTTATGTCCTAAGTAGAAATAAAATATGGAAGATTAAGATATAAACTTTATGCTATGGTAGAAAAGACAAAAATCAACACAGTACTTTCTCTGAGTGCAATCCATCCACCCACTCCCTATTCATTCATCAGATATTGATCAAGTCCATGTCCTTTGCCAGGTTGTGTGTGAGGTGCTGGATATAAAGTTTCCGTCTCCTCCTTGAAGGGTAGGAGCAAGTGGCAAACACTGGTGATCTATTGTGTCTTCAGCACTCAGGCTACGCCAGCAACTGTATGGACAGATGGATGGCATCATCATCATGGCCCTGGAGGGTTTATTAGCCCATCTTCAGATAAGGAAGATGTTACTTTGAGATGTAATTTTCTTATAGTTACGTATCTAATAAACTTCTAGACCAGATTCAGAGCCATGGTTGTCTGACACCAAAGTAGGTGGGCTTCTAAAAAAGCCTCTGTGATACCAGAGAAAGGGCAAAAGCAGAAGATGCTTTTGAACTACAGTTTAGGCTCTTTCTTCCTTTCTTTGTTCCTTCTATCTTCCCTCTCTCCATCTTCTGTTTTTCTTTTTTTCCTTCCTTCCTCCCTCTCTTCTTCCCTCTCTTCCTCCTTCTCTCCCTCTCCTTCCCTCCTCTTCTCCTTCCTCCCTTTCATCTCTCTTTTCTTTTTCCTTCCCTCCCTCCCTCCCTCTCCCCTTTCTTTCTTTCCAAGGTGAGGCAAGAGGCAGAAGGCACCTCTCATAGTGATAAGGTTGGTACAAGTTGTTAATCTGTGGGCCTGAGACTAGGGAAAGTGAAAGAGATAATAAGGGGTATAAAATGTAAAATAGCTATGGCCAAGAGTTTGAATCATCAGAAAAGAAATAACCCACCTGTCTTAGAAGATTCTTGGAGATACGTTAGATTGGGCACATTACAGCAAAGACAAACACATAGGATTTTAAATTTGTGAAACATATGATGAAGAACACAAGAAACTTTTCCCTTCTGAAGGATATTTGTCAGTGATCCTTGATCATGCCATCCAAGATTGGTCATTCCTGCTCTTGGTGTCACATATGTATACAACATTAAATTCAAGTTGACATTTTAAATGTATCATCTTTGTACTAATCTGAGCATTGCTTCCTATGTAAAACTCCCAGCTAGGCAGTATTGTATTTCCTTGAGGACTGTCTCATTATTTCTCTGTAATAATCCTCCCCAAAACAGAACTGAACACAGAGTAGGCCTCTGTAGATATCCACAGAACTGAGACTTTTAAATTAGATAGGTTTCTTCTAAGGCTATTATGGACAGTATAGGGTATTTAGCACATCATTCATGTTATTCTATTGGTTTTATGTTATTCTAGTGGTTTTCATTTTAAGCTAAACATGTGCTTTGTTTTTTATCATGACTGGTGGTACATGAAAGCCAGTAACCCAGTTTTCTCAGCTGCAGCTGAACGATTTCTTTTAAAATTGCAGGACTTGGCATTTCTTATTTTACTTCACAAGACCATATTCAAACATGTTTCTTTTGTAAGAGGTTTCCTTTAAAAAAAAAAAAAAAGTTGAAGCAGTGCCCATATGCTTTTCTGCCTGTGAGGACTTCCCTCTAAGAAGAAAACAGAACCTGGCGTGGATGAAGTACCATGTAAGCGTTTGTTGTACAAGTGAATAAGCCTGTGCTTGGCCAGTGGGCACGGCTGTTTCCCAAACATGCCTTGCACAGTTGGCTCCTATGTCTTCACCCACCACGCTTCCTCCTGCCAGGGGTAGCGCTCTCTTCTCTCCTCCTTGCCTGGCCAGTTTCACGTCCTTGATGAGGCCTTTGCTGGTTGGCCCAAGCCAGACGGCTAGCTCTCCTGCTCTCCCTGTGGGCGCCACTCATTGGTGATCCCGAGCATCTGCTCTCAAGTTCTGCTCCTTGTCGTAACATTCATATACTCTAATAAATATTGCCCTTTGGGTCCTTAGAGTCTAATGTAATACCCTGAATGTAATACACATTCAATGCCTATTTATTGCAAATTATACATATTCATTTGATATAAAATAAATACTTTTTAAAAGATGGTTAGTAACAGAAAAAGGAAGGAAGAAATAAGGGTAGGGGTATAAACTTTTATGTAACTTAGGCATTCAGGTTTATTACAGTGTACACATATCGTGTAGAATCTTGCTACAGTGTGTCAAGAAAATAAAACCCTGTTTTGCTAAATTCAAAGGTAAATCGCTAGAAGTACCAGGCAAGGTCAGCCAAGAAGTTCAAAACCTTGGAACAGGGTAGGCAGTTGGTATGTCTTTGAACTCCATCTCTCTTTACACTTAGAGAAAAATAGGTAAGACTGATGTTGGAATTATTTCTGGAGTGATGTGCTGAATCAAAATTGTAAAAAGAATTAATCCCTTAAGTTTGTTTCTTTAGGAACTCCTAGAACATGATGAAATTCACAAAAGAAAGGAGAGTTTTGAGGGATAGAAAGTGAGGCTTGGGCAACAGAGGAGGGAAAATTTTGGCCTGGGGGAAGGTGAAAGTGGTAAGTTCACACTAGCCTTTAGGCAAATACAACTTTGTAATTCACCATTGATATTTTTCTTTAAAATTTCAGCAAAATGTATAGCTTTAATATAGAAAGAATTATTTTCAGTAAGATGTCCTGAGGCCAAAATGATGCACTGGTATCTTCACAGGTGCTGCAATTCCACTGTCTCTGCGCTATGTTTAAAGCTGTTTGCCCTTACCTAAAAAGGCAAGAAACAAGAGGGCTGCTGCTAGGAAGACTAGCAAGGAAGGGCACACACATAAAATCTCAGGCTCACTCAGGATCTGTTTGTTGAAGGCAGGCACATTCTGATGAAGGCCAGCCTCATGTGACCTGGAGTTCTGGGAAAGTCAGAAACTCCCACGGACCTTCATAAATGTACACAAATGTTTACTCTGCACAATTACAGGCATTTAAAAAAAATACTGCCAACTTTGGTAGTGGGGCTTAGGATATTTCAATTTTAGTTTGCAAAGCACAAGAAGCGGGATTGGAAGGTACAAGGGTGAGAACTGTGGCTAACATCGTCATTGAAGAATGGTCAGATTTCCATACATGATCATTACGTATTGGATATTAAGGAACCATCAAAGGGGTGGGTTCCTCTTCATCTATTAGACACAGGACATTTGCAGCTGCAGCAGCAAGACTCAGTCAATGACAACTCGCTGACCCAGGATCTGCTATGTGCTGCAGTGGATTTGTGCCTTAGGGATCAAAATGCTGAGAGACATGTGGTTCTTCTCAAGGCCTTTACAGACAATGAAACACCCAATAATCTGAAATGTGAGTGTGTCCTTCCTAGGCACTCCCAGGAAAAGTTTCTTCAAGGCTGCTCCTCCTGCAAGGTTTTGTTGAGTACACAGGAGATATGTTGATATCTCTTGCAGAGTATCTACAGCGTATGAGGATATACCTGTGAGATGGTGAGCTCTTGAAGAGCAGAGCCTTATGTCCTGTGCATTTTATATTTCCAGCACCTAGCATGGTCTGCAACATCAGAAGAGCTTCATAAATGTCTATTAAATGAATACATGGCAATCTTGTAAATGCTGATAATGGGGTGACAGTTGGGAAACTCATCAAAACCTGGAGCTCGGGAATTGTATTATGTTATAGGAGTGCTTTTTGACCTGTTTAGTTATACCTAGTCCCATAGATTGTACCTATAATTTTAAAAGATATATGCTTTAGATCACAAAGAAAGATAGTGTGGGAGGGACCGCCTTTATTTAATTTTTAACAGGGCTGTGTTCTAGGGAAGTGTTTCTGATAGGGAAGTAGAGATAATATTCTCTCTGCAGGAAGAAGTCTGTCTGAAAGCCCCAATCCAGTCTAAGGGAACTCAGCTTA
Source organism: Aotus nancymaae (assembly GCF_030222135.1). Classification (NCBI taxonomy): domain Eukaryota; kingdom Metazoa; phylum Chordata; class Mammalia; order Primates; family Aotidae; genus Aotus; species Aotus nancymaae. The sequence continues at coordinate 18,261,978 of NW_026988445.1, read as the reverse complement.
GAACACTGACAAAAAAAGCCTGCTCAGGAAAGCCTACGGTGTGGCTGGAAGGTAAGTTAGAGGCTGCCTACGCCTGCTTTATTATTTCTGCGTATAGATGATTGCTGCCGTCCATTTAGGCAGCGTGAATTCCAATCTAGCTTAAAAGATTCTTCTGAGACCCTTTAATCTTTCAGCATCTAATTCAAATGTCAAGCAATTTACACTAATAGTTTCAAGTAATGCTTCCTCACAGGTGAGTCAACATTTCTAAGAAAGGAGAAAAGTTGGGTATAAAAAGTTCAATTCTTCCTCGTCGAAATAAAGATCCAAGACATTTCAGCCGTGCGTGGAGGGCGGGGAGGAAGGGGTGAACGGACCCGGCTGGGACGCGGGTGCCTGGAACTGCTTGGTCTCTCCGTTTCCCTCCTGGCTCCTAAAGGTCTCTTAGCAGCATTTCCTGCACGCTGGCACCCCCTGTCCTCCTAACATTTTACTGCCTGCGTGTTTCTCCATGCTTCCCCACCCTCCGAGCCCCGAGGCCAGGGGCGCCCTCCGGGGGCTGGCACACCGCAGGGTCTCGCTTCCTCGCGCTGTCTTCTCCAGGTGGGGTCACTTCGAGATGCGGCCGTTTGGGCGTTCGCGGGGCCTCGGCGATTCTGCGGCGTCCTGGGCTGTGTGTGCAGCCCCAGCGGCCGAGGCTCAGAGATCCGAACGCCCAGCCGCCGCGTCTGTCCCAAGTTGGGCCACGGGATGGCCGGGTGGGGTCGTGCCTGCGCCAGGGGGCGGCTCGGAGCCAGACTCGGGGTTTTTAACTTACTCCTCAGAGGGGCGAGAGCGAGTCCCAACGACGACGGCGACGGCTCTCTAGAAGCCGGGGTCCGGGTAGGCTGCCCGGCCCTCGAGCTCGCCCAGCGCCGCGCATTCCGAGCCCGACAGCCCCCTCCCTCAGAAAGGCGCCCGGGCCCCTCCCGGACGCGCCGCTCCCGCGCACCGCGGGGCCTGGGAACAGCGCACCGGCTGCGCCCGGAGCCCGGCGGGCGGTGAGACTGACGGCGCCCGCGCCCAATCGCGGGGCGGGACCGAGGGGGCCTGCGGACGGCGGCCAATGGGAGCTCGCGAGCGGGCGGGAGGCGGTGCCGCCGGGCGGGCGGGCGGTGGCGTCGGGAGCCGGCGCGGCAGACGGGGAGCCCGGGAGGAGACGGCGGAGCAAGAGGAGGAGGAGGACGGCGGAGGAGCGCGGCGCCCCCGCCGGCCGCCCGAGCGCAGGCCGAGAGCTCCAGCCGCAGCCGGCGGGTCCGGGCCGCCTCCGCCGGAGCCCGGCGCGGGGAGAGTCCGGGCCGATGGGCAGCTCCGGGCAGCGGCGGGCGGCGAGGCGGCAGCCCCGGTACGCGCCACCCGGCGCGCACAGACTGTAGCAGGTCCCGGCGGACGGCGTTGCGGAGGTACGTGTCGGGGAATCCGACGGGCAGCGTGGAGAGGGTCGGCTCGGGATGGCTGCGGCCAGGCGGGGTCTGTCCCGGAGGGGAAGGCGCTGCCCTGCGGGGGGTTGACGGCGGCGGGGTGCGCGCGGCGCGGAGGTGCGAGGGGCGCGGCGCGGGGGTGCGAGGGGGCGCGGCGCGGGGTTCGGCTCGCAGATGCAGATGTGCCCGCGCTCCCGGGACCCGGCTGGGAGAGGAGCCGCCGCTTGTTCTCTCCAAGTTATCGATTGGCTAAAAGGTTATTCCCGTCTCGGCGACACAGGCACTGAGGAGGACCTCCTCCAGGTGCCCAGAACTCCGCTCTGACTAACGCTCGCGGAAGAGCTCGCGGTTGCCCAACGCGGCTTCCCTGGCTCGCCGGGCGGGCTGACGCCGAACTTGCTGCGGAGCTAATTCCCCTGGAAGGGGTGCGCCCCGAGCGCGCGCCCTCGCCGGGACGGATCCCTCTTTGTAAGACCGCGAGCCACCGGCGGGCGCCCTTCTCACTCAGCGCGACCTTTCTTTCCACTTTGTCAGCTCCTGGGCCTCTCCGGGTCTTCCCGTGTCAGTGAGGGTAGTTTGACCACGTCCTAGGAATATCCCCAGGAGCACCTACAGATTAATTTTCTGCCGTGCCGCAAACCCAAAGAATCAATTTCGGCTCATCATCTTACAAGAGGGAGCCGAGGCTTCTCGGAAAGAGAGAATAACTTGGCATTACCCCTCTGGGAGATATTTGTCATCATTAACCTGCTTCAGTTAAATTAATTCAGCCCAAGATGACTCTGACCTGAGTATTGGAAAAATCAAGTGCATTGGTCACGGAATTGTGCTCACCAAAACATGTAGTTAAAATAAAATTGTAGACATTTTGGATTTTGGTTAGATTTAGACTGGGTTTTGACAAGGATGGCTTTTTTTTCCCCCCCAAAACACAAGGAAAAAATCCTCAAAGAATCTTGGTGGTTCTCATGGCTTTGCTCAGTAAGTTCAAAATAGTCGCACAGATTTTTCTTTTCTTTGCCTCTTTTGTCCGCAGTTTCCATTCTAAACGTTAACACTAGATGGCTTTCTCATGACAGGCATTTAGTAAACTGTCCATTTGAGTTGCGTTTGTGTACAGCCTAGGTTGTAATTTTTCTAGTGTTACAATTAGTAATTGAAAAAAAAAATCTCACAAACTGTTGCTTTTTATTACCTTCCTAGAAAACCTACACATATCAATATTTTTGCGGTTATTGAGAGGTGGCCTATTAATTTTGGCATTCCTAAAGTTGAATTTCAAGAGACAACAGGGTTTACTGTATTTAGTTTCGTCATTTAAGAATGCCTGTTTCATGTTTGGACTTATTTAAAGAATTCAGAGTTCTGTTAGTTTTCTAATCCTGTTTAGACAACACTTGCACTTAAAAGATGTTTACTGCTTAATTGAATTTCACTGCTTGATTAAGAGTTATAAGAGAGTATTATTCATGAGAGAGTGCAATCTTAAGTTTTGGGTATAAATTACATTGATTCTTCCTAAAGAGTCCATTGATCCATTTTGGGAAGAGATGCAGTTGAAGTATCTGCATGATTCATACCGGGGATTGTGTTAGGAACATCTTCTCCCCAGAGGATATTTGATTTTTTCATTTCTAAGCACAAGCCCTTTTATGACAAGCACAATAGCTTGTAGTTTCAGCAGTAGCAGCAGCAGCAGGCTCATGTTTTTAAGCACTTTTATTTTAAAGTAAGATTATGGCAGCCTGTCCAAATCTTGCCTAGGTAGGCAAACTTATTTATACGCTGGATAAATATCTTGAAATTATCTTTATAGCGCTCATTTATTGTGTGCCTTGGCCAGCTTAAAATAAGACATATTGAATTTGTTCTAAATTAGAGTGTATTCATAAATAGCTGAAGGAAAAAGAAAAACCACAGAGCAAACATCTGGGAAGTAGGAAATGAAATCAGAAACAGCTTTTATCAGTACCCACTCGCTACCTATAGATGGGGTGAAATGAACTTGGATAAGAAGCAGTGTAAGCAGGTCCAGAAAATATAGCAAGAGCTAGATCACAGGTATGGGGGTGGAGTCTGGCTTTTAGTATGGGCCACAGATTTTACCAGTTGCTTTAAGTGTATGTTTTTCATTAAATGCTTTTTATGTTTTTAAATCTTAGATTTTCTCAAAGAGCTTTAATTGTATGGAATGTAACTTTTAGTCTAAAAGGGAATTATCAGATCATGATTTGGCTTCTATAATGCTTACTATAGTTAAAGCTGTGTAATATGCATTTGGAAGGTGTTTCCCCTCCCTCCCCCACCTCCAAGACTGGGTTGGTGTTTTAAAGGGTTCCTTGATTCCTGAGCTTAATAAACACTTGTCCACCTGGGGGATCTTTTTACCTGAGGCAAAAGGGGAAGTGGGTTATTCATTTTGAAATGAGCAGTCTGTCTATTCTGACAGTAAGGAAATACTAGCTACCCTGAAAAACCAGTTGTTTGGTAATTGAAAATGGTTTAAAAGCACTGTGTTTAGGCATCAAAACTAGTTTAAAAGGGATTGTGTTTCTTGCATACTTTGGAAAGAACTATGTGTTTACGTGGATACAGCCCCTTACCCCAATCATAATTGGTAAATGCAGGGTTATTTTTTGAGATTGAGGAAGGCATTGAGTTTTTGAACTTCTGATCAATTTATGGTGGTAGTTTAGAATTACAAATTCTTTAAAAGACATATCCAAGAAAATTTAGACTTGGGGTATTGTTAATTAAAGAGCTGCTTTTTTTTTCTTCTGTTTTGAACTTCAATGAAATACAAAGTACAGTCCTAGAGAATAGTGAACCATGTTCTAGGTTTTCTACTTCTGTTAATGTACCTAATTCACTTGCAGGATGAGAGCAGAAAAAGCTTCAGGCAGAGATAGGAACCTTGAGCTTCCTGCCTCTACCACCTGCCACGAATTAATTTGGATGAAAGTGTTTTCATTGATCCCTTTCAGCACCGAAATTTTGGGTTTAACATTTAAAATGAATGTATTAGAATAATGAAAATGCCTGTCTGATTGGGATAGTTTATATTTTTCATGATTATGTCTTTTCTTTGCCTTGGCCTATGGTAAGTTTGTATGTGAATACTTTGCATGAGGGTCACAGCTACTTGGTTTACCTTGAAATCAATGATTCAGAAATTGCTTTTCTGTTCCAATTGCGTTTTGCTGTGACTCCTTTTAAAAGAGTGATAACAATGTGATAGGAATTTAAAAGCCTCCCAACTTTCGACATAGATTATGTTGATCCTTTTTGAACTTGATTTATAAACTTTGGTTCCAAAAAACAGCAGTTGTAGAAGAGAGCCAGATCTTGACTCACTGTTGAGGTTCTGCTTCTTGAGAGATTTCATATTTAGTGCAGCCCAATTCCTTGGTACATTTTCCCCCTGTTACTGTATAGCCAAGTTAGGTGGTAGGAAGGAAGAAAATGTGCAGCAAGTCGAATGTAGTCATCATAGCATCTTTGGACCAGAAAGGGCCTTAAAGATTGTCTCATCATGTTGTTCCTATACCATTTCTTTTCATCTACCTGTAAAATTAAAAAAAAAAAAAAAAAGCAACTATTAGGGATTATCAGATATGTCAGCATTTAATGTTACTACGTAAGTGTGTTGAAAATTGACAACAGCAGTTACTACCTATTGTCAATGCATTTCATCAAAATACGTTTGTTATACCAAAAAAAAGAAAAGGTGAAGGAAGAATACCTATGCTGTCAGACTTAAAGGAGAGTTCTTCCTATCCAGAAAATATCTGTGTTAAAATTACCCCACTCATGGGTTTATAACTATCCCCACACGGACACTTTTTTCTTTTCCATGGATCAATGAAAACTTCACTAAGGACCAGGTTTGGAAGTCACTGAGCAGCTCAGTGATAATCACTTATAATCACTTATAATCTCTATAAGTGGTCTTCCAGTAATGCCTGAACATTGCAAGTAAGGGGTAGGGATCTCCACCTTTTAATGGTTTTGAGTACTAGAAAGTTTTTTGGCCTATAGAATTCGAATCGAATTCTGCTTGTTTATACTATTCAAATTCTACTGCCTTGGTGGACTACTGAACAATCCTCCTCTAGAAGTATTCTGGTTACTCTGTCAGAGTTGGGCTCCTGGTATACCGTGACCCATGTGGAGTAGAGCACGAGTGTCTGTCATAGGTTGCATGTTGCTTGCACTGATGTAGGCCAAGATTGCGTTCACTTTTCTGGTGGCCAGACTCAACGAGTTTCCTGTTCACTAAAACCCCCCCCTGAGCCCTTAATCACATGCTGCCATTGAGCCATGTCTTCCCATCTTGTACTGATGTCACTGCAAAACCTAACATTTATTGCGCGGTGTTTTGCTTTATGTTAGCTGATTCTTTCCATCGTGCTTTTGGAATTTGATTATTTTAGTTGGCATCTTTACCTGTCCTCCCAAAGAAATGCTGTCTGTACAATAGATCAGACTCTTTTATATCTTTACTTAAGCCACTGATGAAATTGTTAGACTGGCTGAACAACACGAAGTCTGTCTCTGGAAGCTTCCCTTGAGGCTTACAAGGAGTCACACTCTCGGTTACAGTTAACTACTAATGCTCTTAGTATCTTATACCTAGCGCATGTATCTCAACCTTTCCACATGGATATGCTGAAAGAGTGCGTCATACTTCCTTTGCTGGTTCTACTGACCAATTTATGCTGAGTAATAAATGAGTTCATTTTCAGTGTGTCTCTAGTAATGAGGACTCTGTTCTGCATATGATTAAGAAAATTTGTTGAATCAATGACTGACTTGAGAAACCAGGGTCACAGTGTGACCTGTGACCTCTGGAGGCCTTAGACACTGCAATTATTGTAGGAAAAATCAGAATCTTGTTGGACTTTTTTCAGCATATTTTTTGGGTTAGTATTCTCTTGTGTTAAATTGCTTTCAGATAGTAGGGAAGAGCACCACAATCTCTACTGGTTTTATTTTAATTAGTTGATATACTTCTCTTCCTGTTTTACTCATAAACATTTAGCCAGAAGGGGTGTCTTGAACTCTGCCTATTAGATTACTCCATATTTTTCACGTCTGCATATTTGCTTGATCTGCTGAGAGATATCCTCATTTAGTTGAGTTGTTCAAGAAATCAGAACAGTCCAAAGTAGGCTGTTTTGTAGTATATTCAATTACACTTAGGTAAAAATATCTAGGTAAAGAGCCAGTGTTAAAAGTTGTTACTATGGAAAGTAACTCTTGGGTGAATAAAAAATTATGCTGAGTTAAATTATTGTGTGAAGTTTTAAAAAATGTTCTGAATAATGCTTAAGGCATAGTATCCTGTGAAGTTACCAAAACAATTGCTTTCGCTGTCTTCTGGAGGTGTTTTTGATAACACATTTGGTTCCTTGTTGAACAGTGGGTATTCACATAGTTCAGGAATAGCTTTGGGATGCTGTCCTCTCTGTACTGAAGTTTCTAATAAGTAATTTTAGGAATTATAGTTTTGATTCTTTGTACAGGGCAAATGCTACCTGTTTCAGGTGTTTAAATGGCCTAATGCAAAAAACAGTGGTTTCTTTTTAGTAGGTTCAAACTTTTTTCAGCATGCATCCCATCTATACACAATTGTCTAACTGTTCATGTATGTATGCATATGCATATATACATACGTGTATACACATTTGTGCATGTGTATATGTATATCTGTATGTATAAACATATACTTTGCTGTGCTAAAATATTATAAAACAAATATAAATTTTAAGAAGAGTAGTATTAAAAATAAATAGGTGTAGAAGTATTTTGTCTGCACCTCAAGGGCATTTGTGTCTTTGAAATGTGTGGCCCCTGTTTGGATACCACTTTTGTACTACTTTAACTGGTTAGAGTTTATAACTGTTGGGAAATGGAATTTCTAGGGAGCCTGTAGGGTCTTGTGAGGCATGCTGAAGACAAACTCCATTCTTAATAGGCCTTATATTTACAGTGTATTTATTCTTTTTCCTGAAGACATTTCTGACTTTGGCCTGTTTTCTTCCAGAATTGCTTGTGGGTCTTGGTTTGAGGCTTCCTTTATTGAGGGGTAGGATGTTAATGTAATGGCGTTGCTATTCTCCTTAGAAAGTTTCTAGTTAACTCAGCTGTTTAAGAAGCATCATACTATCACACTCAGACAAAACCACTCCCAGGATCAGAGTATGTTAAAAGTGTAGATTAATAGCCTAGCTCTGTCTGTATGTGATTAGCCAGAACTGTAGCACAGCCATCCCTAGTGCAAGGAATGCCTTGCTTCCCAGCCGTTAGTGGATTGGGAATGAACGAGGAGAGAGAGAAGGGAGCCCTGCTCTTGCATCTCCTGTAGCTTCCAGCTAAACAAGCACCACCCACCCCAAGTGGAACATGAGCGGCAAACAAGCAGGGACATTTCTGGTTTACTACTGTATTCTTTGCACTTAGGTGGTTTTTGCCACATGATAGGCTCTCAGTAAGCAAATATTTGTTAAAGAAATGATTAGGAGTTGTGGGTTGAACATAAAAGAACTTCCTTTATCTTGGCTTTTGTTGAAGTAAATACTGTTGCATTAAAGTTCTAATAATTCTTTCTGTTGTACATGATCTATCTTGAATGACAGTTTATACCTCATTTATGGCTTTCCTGGGTCATTGGAAATGACTTGCGATTGAACTCTGATATGAAACTGGTAAAAATGTGGAAGTAGTTTCTGAAGAGGGTTTTGACTGTGTTCCAACTGTTACATCAAGACCTTTATAGCCCCATTCAGTGAGGTGTGGTTCCTGGGAGTCTGGGCACCCTTAGGTGGCCTCCTTTCATGAGAGAGTGTGGTTCACACATTTCCCAGGTTTCAAAGCCTGGTCTGTGCTGATGACTGCACAGCCCTATTTGAATCCCATGAGGCTGCAGTTGACTTAAAAGCCCTGGCTGGGGCTTAATAAAGCTTACTGAAAAGAAATGATTTCTGAATTGTGTAATACTGTCTGTAGTCCTTTATCTCTCAGTTCATTAGCAGTGTTAATTTCCACAGGAAATAATAATGATTTTTAGAAACCCCATCAGTAGTGTATAGTGCATCTTTTGTTGATTCAGTGCTTTTAATTTGAGGGTTGCAAAGTACATGAGGATATTATTTATGCCTTAAATATGGTAGGTGCTCAGTAGCTGTGGTCTTAATTTTACATGGTAAAAGTCTTTTATCTCTAATATCCTAACATAGTGCTAGTTCTTATATTACATGAAATTAGAGGGATATCATTCTAACTCCTATTTTTACCTTTGTGTATTAAGGTATGCTGTGATAAGTGCTGTAAGCAAGGCATACATGATAGTAGAAGCATCCGATTTATCAACCAGTTTGATTTGAGGATCACTGTAACTCATTTGTTTGGAATAATAGGTCAGTTTTCCCATTTAAAATGTTTTGAGCTGGGCACAATGGCTCATGCCTGCAATCCTAGTACTTTGGGAGGCTGAGGCAAGGATTGCTTGAGCCCAGGAGTTTCAGACGAGCCTGGGCAACAAAGCAAGACCTCATCTCTTCAAAAAATTTTAAAATGAGCTCAGTGTGGTGGTGCACACCTGTAGACCTAGCCACTGGGGAGGCCGAGGTGGGACGATCCTTGAGCCCAGGCGTTTGAGGTTACAGTATGCTGGTCGTGCCAGTGGACTCCAACCTGTGTGACAGAGTGAAACGCTGTCTCAAATAAATAAATAAATAAATAAATAAAATGTTTTAAATGATAAGAATGAGTGAAGGAGACATGTTGATTTATGAAGAGAATAAAGAATTGGGGAGAGCTCTTCTTAAAGGCAAATGTTATCATGCTTGAAGTTTCATTTGTGTTCTCTCACGTGTACTTGACAAGAACCTTGTAAGGCTGGTGGGACTTTTTTCCCTTTTACAGATTAAAAAACCAAGGTTTAATGAAAGTGTGGTTTTCTGAATCTGAGTCCTTATATTTTTAAACCCATGTCTCTTGGTTCCAGCTACAGTGTTCTTTATTCTACAGCTTACTTGTAAGGTATGATAGGTTTCCATAAATCATTATAAAAGAAAAGAATGAAAAGAGAAAGGAAGAAGGGAAAGGGGGAGGGACTAAAGAAGGTGTGTGCATATGAGAATGGTGGAACTCACTATCACTGAAAGGGGGAAGTGGAGGCTGTGGGTTGGGCTAATGAGCTCATTGTTCTGGTCTAAAAACTGCCGTATTCTATCAGCCAGTGAATTGTCTATTATCAATTAGAAATTTTGTAATTTGTGGTGAGGTAGCAGTTTTACCAATTGAATCAGGTTATATATTCTTTGTTGGGAAGTGAGTGGGTCCTGTGATCATGCAGAGAACATTTTTTTAGCCCCTGAGTCTTTGCCAAGATTAAAAGAAATATAAGAGGAAAACAATTTTTGTTTTGCATTCATACTTTGATAGATTTGCATAATCTTTGTTTAAGTCAGTTGAATGTGAATCCCTAAATAAATTTCAGGCATTTAAATATTTAAAAGGATTCATCCACAGTACTTTACTCACCCAAAGAATAAGTGCTTACAACAAAGAAAATAACCCCCTTGCAGATGTAGCCTATATAGACTTTGTTCACCTTGTCATTGAATTATAAAACATTAATAGCGAAGCTAGAATTTGAACATTCACTGAAATGCTTAGCTGGCCCTGCTCCAAAATATTGTTTCCCTGGTAGAGAAAGCAGGACAATTTGTTTAAAACTGGCAGTTCGCCAGTCAGAATAGCTCTGACGCAATCATTGCAGTAACTACTTTGCTCTGACTGCTAATTTTAGGGCAGTTAAATCTGGGTGATGTCTGATGGCTGCTGTCGCTGTGCGTCTGGTTATGTGGAGCTTTCTAAATTCATCCTCTTAGCTTGGCACCGTAACTTAGTTCTTTCTGAGATAAGCTGTGGAGCAGAGGGGATGTTGAGTCGGCACAGGATATGTGCAAGGAATGAGGAAAAAGGCCCTAGGAGAGAGAGTTTCAGGAGACACTGCTTTAATCTTACCATGCTCTTTGTCATTCCAATAGCAAATACTTAAGACATCTGTACTTTTCCTGCTTTAGCCCTGGGAGGTGTTGAGGAAGGTGGAGAGAAGTATACATGGAGACACCTGCCTTCACGGAGCAGAGTTCTGGCAACATGCACTTGCTTTGCTTGTCATCCCTGCAAGCATTCATGTGTTTAAAAGTGAACTTTTACCTTCTTCTTTTTAGGAACAGATAAAACTAAGGAGAAAACTTATAATTTAAAAAAATCTACTTAGAGCATTATATAGAAGAGCAAAGTAGAATATCCTGCTATTACAGATGATACAAGTGGTGTAAGGGGTTCTTCGGTAGCCTTGTCTAACTCCTTTAATTTTCTGGGGCAGTGACTATAATCCAATTTTAAAATAAGGATGTGGGGTCATGCCATCTTGAAGTCTTTTTAAATGCTGGCATTATAAGATTTTTCGAGTTAACAGGGGCCACCCTAGGGTGTGAGACCCCTGAGAACAGGGATCTTGTCCTTCCATCCCTATCTTTCAGTCCTGTGTAGCTGTCAGGGACAGTCAGCAAATTAACTGACTCTTAGAATTTAGTCCTCAGAGGGACCTTTGAGTGCTATTCTAAACTTCCATATGTTACTGATTCAGAACTATCAGAGGGAATGATTTAGCCACTGGAACTATTGTGTAATAGCATGGGCTACCTTACTAGGTGATGAACGAACTGCCTTATTAGGTGATGAACTAACTTGGGCAGAGTTAATGGCCATGTGTCAGGTGTATTAGAAAAAGATTCCTGTGTAAATGAGACCATAGGATAGATGGGCACTATAGCTTCTTTCAGATGAAAGACTATGTGATTAGCTGAGAATAAGGTGGGATTGCATAGTTAGGAAAACATTCAAGGAAGATAGAACTTGAGTTAAGCTTTGGAAAATGGTTAGGATTTGAATTTTTGTTGAGGGCCTCTTGTGTACAGGGAAACTATAGGCCCTGTCCAAGACCAGCAGATACATACAAAACTCTCTCAGTTGTTCCCTTGATCACAGTACTACCACTTTTAACTTGATCTGCTTAAATCTTACCAAACTTATCTTTTTGCCTGGTTTAGGTTTTGCTCTATTAACAAAAGCAACATTAAGGAGAAGTGGACAGAATTTTCAAAGTGATGATTATTACTTTGTCTGTTGTGTAAGATAGTCATTATGATTTTTTCCTCATTGTAATTTACTGTTATAGACTGTGTCATAAACCTAAAGGAAAAACTATTTTGGATATATCAGAGATATAAATGATGTTTTGTTATAAAATTACTGCATTCATTTCAGTTAGTCTACAGAATATACACATAGTATTATATTTGCAACTCAAGGTCATATGTTTTGTTTCAAGACTTTATACTTAGGAATATATAACTTGATAATTGATACATTGGAATGATTTATTTTAAAATTATGCTGAGTAACAAGAGTTTTAGACTGAGGCAGCATTAGAAAGGATGTCAGTGGACAAAAAGAGCTCGCCTCGCCTGAATCCCGTCTACCCCCGGGTCTCTCTGGGGTGTTGTTCATATGCTGTCAATGCTCTCTTCCTTCTGTCCACTTCCTGTCTTATGTCTCATGAACTAGCAGTAAGTGCTGGCTGAGGTTTCCCTTCTTTAAACTCCAAACCAATAAATCTCAATGTAGTCACCATATACTTTCCCCCAACATTTTATCATGCAAATTTGCAAGCTTATGGAAAAGCTGAAAATATTGTGTGGTGTAGTGGACACCCCTGTACCCCGCTCCTGGGTTGTTAGGTCTGACTCTATTTGATTTATGCATATCTCTTTGTCTCCTACCCACCCATCAATCCATCTTATTTTTTTGATGCATTTCAGAGTAAGCTGCACACATGTGTACACTTTATCACTAAACACATCAGTATGTATATTGTAAATGAGTTAATAACATTTACATTTTTTGAAGTAAAAGTTATAAAGTGAAATGCACAAATCTTAAGTGTATCATTCTGTTTTGATACATCCATCCATCCATATGGCCTATACTTCTATTAGGATGTGAAATGTTCCTGCCACTTCAGAAAGTTCTCTCATGCCCCTGCCCAGTCAACTTTTTCGTTTCCCACCTTCATCTGAGGCAACCATTGTTCCTTTTTTTTGGCCGTTGATAAGTTTTTCATGTTCTTGCACTTGATATTAATGGAATCATGCAGTATGCACTCTTGTGTATAAAGCTTCTTTCAAAACTCAGCATAATTTATTTTTACTTTGTCGTGTATTTTATTTGACCACGCTGGGCTTTCTTTACCTTCATCTTGATCACATGAACTTTTCAGAGGTCATATCCATTTGTCTACTGATTTTAGGAGCAATTTCTGTTAAATATTTATGTATTTATCTTCAGTCACATCTCAACTTCCCTTTTCCCCACAGGGGTGTGAGTTTCCTATCTGATTTGGCAATTTGCCCACTGGGTCTCATCTTACATCCCACCCATTGATTCTGGAGATCAGGTGCTTCTTTTGTTAGTTGGCTGACACTTGATGCAGGCCTGGCTCAGGACGGCTCACAGCATTAAGCTGAACCACTTTGCTTCTGAAGAGATAGATCCTGACATATTACTGGCTTATTTGTATCTGATACTTAGAAAATTTTAGGTGAAAGAAAATACATCTGTTTATGTGCAAAACTGAGGAATTATTTTTAATTAATTCAAACTATTTCTAATTATTTCAGATGCAACAATTATTAAAACTAAAATTTCCTGAGTTCAGTTTTATGATACTATATGAAGGAGACTAATAAACTAGTCCTGAAACAGATTTTCAATCACTTACGCTGAAGAGATACTGACTAGCAAAATAAAAACCTAGTTGACATAAAAATAAAATTCTAGACTTAATTAACCACCCCTTTTTCTATTTCCTCCACTACTGAAGTTCTGAGTTGCTAAACCTTTCCAACTGTAGATGAAACTACTAAAAAGTTTTCGTCAGCTGTACCATTAATGGTTGTTTGCATGTAGAATGTACTGTCAAGGTGAGAAGACTTTTCCTTAGGGCTGTATTGGTTAAGGTTGCTCTACTTGCTCTAAGAGACACTACAAAATGCTCTGGCGGTAGAAAAGCTGATTTCTTTCTTGTGTGATAGCCCAAGGTCTGGACAGGTAGGCTGCTCTCCTCCACCTGACATGCGTGGATTCAGGTTCCTTCCATCTGTTTGTGTCACCGTAGGGCCCTAGCCTCACGGCATTGGCCTGAGTGGTCTTTGCTTGGGCTTGTTGAGGGGGAAGGGGCACCCAGGTGTGAATCATCTAAAGGGCTGGCCCAAAAGGGTCTCCTCCATCCTTTCCACTCTTCCACTCTCATTCTTCTGGAGCTCTTATTATGACCCAACCTAACTTCTGGGGATGCTAGGCAATGTCGTGTAGCTGACTATCCCTGGGCCTCTGTTCTAGTCTTGTGTAATTAGCATTGCCACTTGTTTGGTTCTGCTTTGCCCAACGGATTTTATGATGCTTTGCGTGATGCTGGATGCTAGAACTTTTGTGTTTGGGGCTTCTGTAGTATTTGCCTCTCTACTGTAGGATAAAAGTCCTTGTGATCTTGAGCTCTTTTTGCTATGCTGTACTCCCAAGATACAGAACACATTTTGGATAGATCAAACATGAGCTGAGACTGAGGGGTCTTCTCCATGCCTGTGGGGTCTGTATGTCAGTTAGCTGCTTCCTCTTTGAAAGCCCTCATTTCTGAACCTGTACATGGAAAAAGTTCAATCTGTGTCATAGTATTATAGAGAGGATTTGTTGAGGAAAGTGGCTTATCGTATAGCTGGTGCTCAGATGTATTCATTCATTTGTCAGCTATTTATTACATGCTCTTTTTTTTTTTTCTTACCGGACTCAGTTCTAGGGACTCAGGTTATGGTGGTACATAAAGCAGACAGGGTGTTGCTGTTGTGGTGCTCTTATTCTGGAAATACAATAGACTTTCTAATAATATTTTTCAAGATAGAGTATTTTTCCCACCCTTCGGATGCAGTTTAATTCTGAGTGGAGGAAGGGAGGGTACAGTCTAATAATAATGAGATTGCTGACAGATTCTCTAACTTTGAATGAAATGTTACTGGGGACATGGATCAGGGGATATAATAAAAGACCTAGTCCCTGCTTAAAATTCAGACTCATAATAGAAGGCTTAAGAGACACTTGATGAATGGAATAATGGTAATCACTTATTCAGGAGCCAGAGGGTTTCTTGGGAGCAAAAACCTTTGGAATGACTGCAGGCCCTCTGGCTTGCATGCCATTCAGAGGAAGTTCCATTGGAGTCCAGTGGCCATCTCCCACTCTGAGGAGCTGGGACGGGGTTGGGCAAATAGTAAAGAGGGGCAAATAGTAAGGAAGCAGTTGTGCATGTGATTTTCTCCTTCTCTAATGAGCTCACATTATGCTGCTTTAGCCTGAAAGGACCCTCAGCAGACTGCCAGCTAGCACCTGGGAAGACTCTTGAAGTGAGAATCTGATTGATTTTAGTGGCCACTTTGGAGACCCTGTAGAGTAGATTCCGAGCCTGTGTCCAAGCCTGTGTCCAAGTGCTGTGATCAGTGCACCATGGTGTCAGGGGTGGGAGATGGAGCGTGGCCCCCATTCCTGGGCTCTTGAGTTTCATGTTTCTAGAGTTATTGTTTGGGTTTCCAAGGATGTGTAGAGTAATTCTTATGATAACAGACATAAATATTCCTTCCAGAAGGTCAACTCATAACATCCACATGAGCTTATTTCTCTCAGAATGTTTGAAAGTACAGACGTACTTGTTTGCTCTAAGTTAAGGGATAATACCCAGCTTTGGACTGGAATTTTCTCCTAGAGATTGAAGTGTTCATGTTCTTGAATGAAGACATGTAAAAGAATGAAAACTTAGTGATAAGGTTGCGTTTGTCACTTTCCACTATCAAATTAGAAGAAGAGGGAGGAGAAAACTCTTGGTTAAAATAAATGACATTTCAAATTTTTGTAAGATGGAAAGGCTGAATGGTTTTTATTTTAACAGGAGCATTGTGGCATTTTGATAATTTGAAAGTTACATTTCATTTCCTTTTGATTGCTATGTCTGCTTGAGGTATATGGCTATAGGTATATTGCTAATATTTGCCAATAATTTAATCATGGAAGGATTCTGGGAACCTCCCGAGCAATAAGAACACAGCTGAGCATTTCTTGAGCCTTTCATTTGATTTGGGGGCAGTAGCTGCTGCTGAGCAGCTGCAGATGGTATGTTTTCAACTCATGCTGTGGCAGTTTGGGAATTTTTTTTACATCTTTTTGTTTATGGTGAACAAAAGAGCAGTGTGGAACTTAATCAGTTAGATCAAATGTATATAAATTCTGAGGACGGTGTTTCTACTCTATCTGAACTGAAATGTGAAACTTTTGTGTAAGTGAGGAAAACTGGCCTGCTGATTTATGGTGTCCGATTAAATCCCACATTAATGTGCCTCTAAAATATGTGTGCTTTGACTTTCCATTAATGGGTAAACATTTACACTCGCCTTGGCTGATGGAATAATGAGTTATTCCATCAACCAAAACCCTTTATCTTTCTCTGCTTACGCCGTTACACGAAGTATGCGGCAATCCCTGTGTGGAGTGTGAGACTGTGCTTCGCATGACAGTAAGTTAGTGTCGTCTGTTGGCTGGGGAGTTTGGAGGAAAAAGGGAAGGCTTCTACAGGAGGGTGAAGGTTTCTCAGAGTTCATGTCTTCATGGGAAGAGTGGGAGGAGATGCCAAAGAAATTGCAAATATACTAATAATCCTCAGAGAAGTGGTTTTTGCACAGCGCCCTCCCACTAAGTGCTCTGTTATTGTTGGACTCAGAATAAAGACTTGCTGGACTCTGCCTCAAATCCTGTGGGCGATTCTTACATTTTTGTGTTCAAAAGCATCCTAGCTTCCTGTTGCTCAGATACTGGGTGTGTTCTGTGGGTTAGAAAGCACATGGCACCTGAAAGATCATATTCTGTGCTCCCTAAATTGAGATGAACTAATTTGACCTACATTAAAACATTTTTGGTGCTCTCTCTCTCTATGTATGTGTATATATATATACACATATATATACACACACATATGCCTGCACACACACACACACACACACATATAATTTTGTTCTTGAATTTTAACTTAATTGGAAGCTTCCAAAAACTGGGTCCTTCTAATCTTGTCTTTATGGTAGTATCTGTATTTTGTTCACAGCTTTTAATCCTTGCTGTATTCTTCTAAGTGTTTAGATTCCTAGTAACTTCCAGAATTGCTGGAAAACAGTTTGTGTTGGATACTTTCAGAGAATGTATAGAATGCTGTTA
This sequence comes from Aotus nancymaae, assembly GCF_030222135.1. NCBI lineage: Eukaryota > Metazoa > Chordata > Mammalia > Primates > Aotidae > Aotus > Aotus nancymaae. The sequence continues at coordinate 18,245,152 of NW_026988445.1, read as the reverse complement.
ACACCTGGAGAAGTTTCCCTTGACTCCATAATAAAAGTGGGTGGTTTGCCTAAAGACCACCTGTAACTTTGCGTTTTACTTGTCTGGGCCTTTCTCTAGCTTTACCACCAGGATGCCTTCTAAAAAGTCTAGTATAAAGGGTCTTGTGAAAACTCTCATATTTTAAGTTATGTCTTTTGGGGTAGAGACATTGTGAAGTCCACTTAAAAAGTACTGCTCACCTTTCCACCCACTCAAAATGAAGAGGTGAAGAATAAGCTGAAGGTCAGTACGTTACTCCGTTTTCACACTGCTGATGAAGACATACCGGAGACTGGGAAGAAAAAGAAGTTTAATTGGACTTACAGTTACATATGGCTGGGGAGGCCTCGGAATCATGGCGGGAGGTGAAAGGCACTTCTTACATGGCGGCAGCAAGAGAAAATGAGGAAGATGCAAAAGTGGAAACCCCTGATAAACCCATCAGATCTTGTGGGACTTATTCACTACCTTGAGAACAGTATGGGGGAAACTTCCCCCATGATTCAAACTATCTCCCACCAGGTCCCTCTCACAACATGTGGGAATTATGGGAATATAATTCAAGATGAGATTTGGTTGGGGACAAAGCCAAACCCTATCATTCCACCTCTGGCCCCTTCAAATCTCATGTCCTGACATTTCAAAACCAATCATGCCTTCCCAACAGTCCCCTAGTGTCTTAACTCATTCCAGCGTTAACCCAAAAGTTGACAGTCTGAAGTCTCATCTGAGACAAGGCAAGTTCCTTCCACCTAAGAGCCTGTAAAATCAAAAGCAAGCTAATTACTTCTTAGATATAATGGGGATACAGGTATTGGGTAAATACAGCTGTTCTAAATAGAAGAAATTGGCCAAAACAAAAGGGCTACAGGGCCCATGCAAGTCTGAAATCCAGCGGGGTGGTCAAATATTAAAGCTCCAAAATGATCTCCTTTGACTCCAGGTCTCACATCCAGGTCACACTGAAGCAAGCAAGAGATGTGTTCCCATGGTCTTGGGCAGCTCCAACCCTGTGATTTTGCAGGGTACAGCCTCCCTCCCAGCTGCTTTGATGGGCTGGCATTGAGTGTCTGCAGCTTTTCCAGGCGAACGGTGCAAGCTGTCAGTAGATCTACCATTCTGGGGTCTGGAGGACAATAGCCCTCTTCTCACAACTCCACTAGGCAATGCCCCAGTAGGAACTCTTGTGTGTGGGCTCCACCACACATTTCCCTTTTACACTGCCCTAGCAGAGGTCCTCCACGAGCTTCTGCCCCTACAGCAAACTCTGCCTGGGTATTCAGGCATTTCCATACATCCTCTGAAATCTAGGCTGAGGTTCCCAAACTTCAGTTTTTACTTCTGTGCACTCACAGGCTCAACACAATGTGGAAGCTGCCAAGGCTTGAGGCTTGCACCCTCTGAAGCCATCACCCCAGCTCTATGTTGGCCCCTTTGTGTCAAGACTGCAGCAGCTGGGACATAGGGCGCCAAGTCTGTAGGCTGCACACAGCACAGCACAGGAACCTGGGTCCGGCCCCTGAAACCATTTTCTCCTAGGTCTCTGGGCCTGTTATGGGAGGGGCTGCCGTGAAGGCCTCTTACATGCCCTAGAGGCATTTTCCCCATCATCTTGGGGATTAACATTTGGTTCCACCTGTGCACATTTCTGCATGTGGCTTGTATTCTTCTCAGAAAATGGGATTTTCTTTTCTGTCACATGGTCAGGCTGCAAATTTTTTGAAGTTTTATGATCTGCCTTCCTCATAAAACTGAGTGCCTTTAACATTCAAGTCGCCTCTTGAATGCTTTGCTGCTTAGAAATTTCTTCCACCAGATACCCTAAATTCTCTCTCTGAAGCTCAAAGTTCCACAAATCTCTAGGGCAGGGGCAAAATGCCGCCAATCTCTTTGCTAAAACATTAACAGGAGTCACCTTTGCTCTAGTTCCCAACAAGTCCCTTATCTTCCTCTGAGACTACCTCAGCTTGGACCTTATTGTTGATATCACTATCAGGTTTTTGTTCAAAGCCATCCAACAAGTCTGTAGGAAGTTCCAAACTTTTCCACATTTTTCTATCTTCTTCTGATCCCTCCAAACTATTCTAGCATCTGCCTGTTACTCAGTTCCAAAGTCACTTCCACATTTTCAGGTATCTTTTCAGCAACACCCCACTCTACTAGTACCAGTTTACCATATTAGTCCATTTTCATGCTGCTGGTAGATATACCTGAGACTGGGAAGAAAAAGAGGTTTAATTGAACTTAAGAGTTCTACGTGGCTAGGGAGGCCTCAGACTCATTTTAGAAATATGAGTTAAAACCCTACCTGAACCAAGGTGTTTCTCCCCATTTAATTGCCCTTACTCTCCTTCATAGGCTGTCAGGCCTGTGCTGGGCTCTGATGAGTTCCGACTCAGGGAAACAGATGACACGGTGCCTCTCCACGCGAGAAAGGCTGAACTCGGAGCTCTTCTGGAGGCATAGTGTCAGGCCCAGGTGCCTGAGTTCATCATTGTTGTTGATGTTGTATGTATATGGAGGGGGTTGCTTGTTTGCTTGATTACTAGTTTTTAAGACTTGTAGACAAACTGGCAAACATACAAATATTTTGCTGTTTATCAAGATCTCTTAGAATTTTGTATGTATTTTATTTTTGAAAACTACATAAATAGGCATATTTCTGTTCTTACATCTTCTATAGCACCAAGTTTTTGTATCTTGCTTTAGCCCTGGAAACCTGGTGTCCAGCCCAATGCTGGCGGGACCCTCACCATGCCCTTCCATTGGCAGAGGCAGTTTCTCCAAGCAAGTCCAGGTGTCAGCCAGTGTCTGTTCCCATCCACGTCACCTAGCACAGCACTTCTCTGTGGCAGAGACCTGAAGGAACTCAAATTTCTTTTAATTTCTAGTCCCTCACAGATTGGTACTTCTGAAAATGTAATTAATATTAATTATTTTAAAACATGAAGAGATACACAGTATATAATTTAAAAACCTCTGTTTTTGTTAGATTTAACAGATATAAACTTCCACTTCTTTAAATATAATCACAATAAACATAGGAAAAAAGAAACACGTCATTAAAGAATTGTATTTGTTCCATGAAAATGTGCATATCAGAGATTAATAAAGTGAGTCACAATTACTCTCATAACTTTGTTGTTCTGCAGTTATAACCAAAGTTACAAGTGAGAGATCAGTTCTCCATATTTCATGCTAATAACAGATTTTGAACAGACACCATGCATATCCATGCATATCATTATTTTAAGATTTTAATGGGATAACTGAGCTTACTTCCTTTTTTTTTTTTTTTTTTAATTGAGACAGAGTCTTGCACTGTCACCAGGGCTGGAGTGCAGTAGCTTGATTTTGGCTCACTGCAACTTCTACCTCCCAGGTTCAAGTGATTCTCCTGCCTCAGCCTCCCAAGTAGATGGGATTACAGGCACCCGCCACCATACTGAGCTTTTTTTTTTTTTTGTATTTTTAGTAGAGATGGGGTTTTACTATGTTAACCAGGCTGGTCTCAAACTCTTGACCTTGTAATCTGCCCGCCTCAGCATCTCAAAGTGCTGGGATTACAGGCGTGAGCCACTGCTTGCTTCCTTCTTGCTTTAATTTATCTACTCAGGTTTCAATTGATAACACTATTTTAGGGGATAATGTGTATCTGAATGGTTTCTCTTTGTTTTGTTTTAATAATAGGCATAATAGACTCTTTCACAGAGAAGTATGTTGATGGAAATAGAAGAAGACATTGTAAAGCAATTTCAGCATATTCATTTTAAACTTTTACCCAGAAAGTAAGCAAATGATATATTTCAGAATTTTATCTTTGATCTGTCATTGGTGATTAGGTCCAACTGTTTATTTTATAAAGTAATAATTTGATGAACAAAGTGGATTCTGGATTTTGTATACTTTTGTGTTAAAATTGACAACTAACTATAAAACAACACTGTTGTAACACCGTCCTAATGATCTTAATTCGTTATGTGACTCACCATACAAGTTCAACAACATCCAGACTGGTCTGTGGCTAATTTGATGTGGGTGATTATCCCAAATTACCTTTTAGAGAAACAGAATTAAATTGTGGAAAACAAACTATTAGGAAGGAGATTACTTTTTTTTCCCCACAGGTACTTCTTTTTTAAAGGAGGGGATATGGGTTGATGTTAGATATGTGTTTGACTTTAAGAAGACCGGCTTATTGTGAGTAAGTGGCTAGATTGTGAACTCTTTGGATGACTTATTTTGGGGCTGTGAGTTTAAAATGGAGTAATGGAATCTCATAGTCCCAGGTAGGTGAGCCTGCCTGGCACTTGCTTGGCCATTGTATGTGGTTTCCTTTGTGGTGTATTTCCTACTCCTGTGTCTCTACCTTAGTTGGAGTGCTGATCAGGCTTTTACTGTGCATGGATCTCCTTGTGTGTGTGGTATATGCAGAGATACGGGTGTGCAGCACACAGAGGAACGCCTTTAGTAAATTGAGTAACTTGACAATACCAAAATGCTAAAAGAATTTTTTATTTTAGGCTGGGTGCATTGGCTCACGCCTGTAATCCCAACACTTTGGGAGGCCAGGTCGGACGGATCACATGGGGTCAGGAGTTCAAGACCAGCCTGGCCAACATGATGAAACCCCTTGTCTACTAAAAATACAAAATTAGCTGGGTGTGGTGGCATATACCTGTAATCCCAGCAACTTGGGAGGCTGAGGCAGGAGAATCGCTTGAATTCAGGAGGCGGAGGTTGCAGTGAGCCGAGATAGAGCCATTGCACTACATCCTGGGGGACAAGAGTGAAACTGTCTCAAAAAAAAAAAATAACAATTTTTTATTTTAATGAGAGAGGAGGACCATGTCAGTGCCTGAACTTGTGCTGAGAGGGTAGAGGAAAAGACAGCATTGAAAAGAGGGCATCAACCTGTGGATTCCAACCCATTAATTTGTTTGCTGTTATTTGAGAGTTGTTACTGCATTCGTGGGTGGTCTGCCCTTTGTAGCAGTCCCTTACTGGGTATTTGTCCCCTTGTGAGAAGCTATCCCTAAAAGATTACCTGTCCATTCCTCTCAAGCAGTGAAATACGGGGTTGGGCACGGTGGCTTATGCCTGTAATCCCAGTACTTTGGGACACTGAGGCGGGCAGATCACTTGAAGTCAGGAGTTTGAGACCAGCCTGACCAACATGACAAAAAACTGTCTCTACTAAAAATACAAAAAAAGTAACTGGGCGTGGTGATGAATACCTGTAGTCCCAGCAACTCAGGAGGCTGAGGCATGAAAATCACTTGAGTCTGGGAGGTGGAAGTTGTGGTGAGCTGAGATTGTGACACTTCACTCCAGCCTGGGTGATAGAGTAAGACTTTTTTTTTTTTCTTTTAAACAGGTGAAATATGGGGAATAAGTACAGATGGGAACATCACCAGGTAACCCTACATGTGTGCCTAAAGACTTTGAACAAAGCAGCCCTTCTCTTCCATGGCACTGGCTGAAAGATTAATAAATACAGGGAGAAGAAGGGACAGTTTTCTTTAATGCTGTGTGCTTCAAGCATGGTGTTCCTTGTCTTCTAGGGAAACTGTGCAACTTTTCATAACATAGAAGGTTAGTAATTGGATGGGCATTTGGGATAGGCAATTTACCTCATGAAATAATCAGAAGTGGCCTCAAAGATTTATGGATAAAGATGCCCAATGTAATATTAGTTATAATATGAAAAATTGGAAAAAATTTGACAGTAAGACATTAAATTATGATACTCCATATGATCAAGTAATTTAAATCAATTTAATATATTGTTTTATAAGGTTATTTAATGACATGGGAAAATGTTCACAGAATATTAAATGAAAACATTTCTTGGTAAGCAGTATATTAAATATGCATATGTATTAATGGAACAAGAATACATTATAAAATTTACAATGATTATTACTTGTGGTTGTGTTATGTGTAATTATTATTTTCTTTTTGCATTTGTTTTCCAGTTTTTCTAAAATGAACATGTTAATTTTGTAATAGGAAAAAACATGCTGTTAAAATATTTGAATGACTGAATTACATGTAATCTTTAAAAAATACTCTGTCTCAATATAGTTTCCTGATTCAATATAGTTTGGAATAATTTTCTTTTTTTAAATTGTATTTAACAGAAGTTTTCAAGGCAAGTAATTAGCAAATATTTACTAGACTCAACAGAAATTTTCAAAGCAAGTAATTAGCAAATGTTTATTAGATATAGATGTCTAAAATATGTTTTTAGTATATGTTCTTAATTATAAAAGCCCCTAACATCTACGTTTAGTTTCATGTATGCTTTGAAAATTATTTGTTGATCTTGTATGTCAGAGTTTAAGCATTATATTTTTTAACTTTCTGACAATTTTCGTTCATAGTAAACTTATTACATAGGAAGAAATACGTATGTATAATTTAAAGGCATTGAATTCAGGATTTTTTTTAGTGTTAATAATATATTATAAATGATGTAATACAAATAGTGAATGAATGATATAATTCATTGATAAGTCCAAAAATAACTTGCTTTCTATACACACATTATTTTATTTTATTATCACAAGTACCACTCCTTGACAATGAGAATATTTTTCTGCATTGCTACTAAACGTTAAGTTAGAGATTTTGGCATTTACTTTAAAAATACCGTTAAAGCTCTCTGCTTATTTCTGAAAGCAGAGATACCTTGACCCAGATAACTTCCATGTCTTTTTAGCAGTATAATTGCTGGCCCTTTGGTACTATGCTTTTTGACATTTATGTTAAAAATAAAAATTAGCTAATTTGTAAGTTATGAGGTCTCAAAAAAAGTTCATTCCTCTTTCATGCCTGTTAATGCTTCTATTAAAATTCTGAAATGGCTTATTAAATTAAATGCAGTGTCAAAGGCTAATTGTCTGTCTGTCAATTAGTCTACATGACTTATGAAAGCATGTTTTAAGAATTATGTTTGAATAGCAACTCTGAAGCCAATTTTTAGTATCTATCAAATTGTAATGATAGTAGATGAAAAGTATTAACAGATGATGAGGTCATTTCTCTTGCGGTTACAAGAGATGCCTATAATACATATTCATTGTTAATGTGCTTGAAATTTCTTGAACTCAGTAGCATCACATCACTGATATGAATATGTGGTTAGAATGTGCTGTGTGTGATGCAGCATTGTCTGATAGATCAGAAAGCAGCAACTATGTCTGACTGTGGGACAGACAGTGCTCGTATGTGTGATGTGTGTAAGAATAAGTCCTATTATATTGTTGGAGAATCAGAAATCCCATATTTTATTTTCATCATAATGTAAAAATTAGATTTCACAAGCCAGTATAATTTTACTGGAATGAATGTGAGGCTTGGAGTTACTTTTTCTTTTTTCTTTCTTTCTTTCTTTTTTTTTTTTTTTAATTGTACTTTAAGTTCTGGGCTACATGTGCAGACCGCAGATCTTGTAGGATTGTTGTATAGGTATAAACATGCCATGGTGGTTTACTGTCACCTACATCAGGCATTTCTCCCAGTGTTATCCCTCCCAACCTCCCCATCCCCTGCTGTCCCTCCCCAAGCCCCCCACCCCCAACGGACCCCAGTGTGTGATGTTGCTCTCTCTGTGCCCATGTGTTTTCATTGTTCAACACCCACCTATGAGTGTGAACATGTGGTGTTTGGTTTTCTGTTCTTGTGTCAGTTTGCTGAGAATGATGGTTTCCAGATTCGTCCATGTCCCTACAAAGGACAGGAACCCATCGTTTTTTATGGCTGCATAGTATTCCGTGGTGTATATGTGCCACATTCTCTTTGTTTAGTATATCATTGATGGGCATTTGGATTGGTTCCAGGTCTTTGCTGTTGTAAACAGTGCTGCAGTGAACATACATGTGCATGTGTCTTTATAATAGAACAATTTATAATTCTTTGAGTATATACCCAATAATGGGATTGCTGGGTCAAATGGAATTTCTATTTCTAGATCCTTGAGGAATCACCACACTGTCTTCCATGATAGTTGAACTAATTTACACTCCCACCAACAGTGTACAAGCGTTCCTATTTCTCCACATCCTCTCCAGCATCTGTGGTCTCCAGATTTTTTAATGATCGCCATTCTAAGTGGCATGAGATGGTATCTCAATGTGGTTTTGATTTGCATTTCTCTAATGACCAGTGATAATGAGCATTTTTTCATATGTTTGTTGGTCTCATAAATGTCTTCTTTTGAAAAGTGTCTGTTCATATCCTTCACCTACTTTTGAATGGGTTTGTTTGTTTTTTTCTTGCAAATCTGCTTTAGTTCTTTGTAGATTCTAGATATTAGCCCTTTGTCAGATGAGGAGATTGCAAAACTTTTTTCCCATTCTGTTGGTTGCCAGTTCACTCTCATGATTGTTTCTTTTGTTGTGCATAAACATTTAAGTTTAATTAGATCCCATTTGTCTATTTTGGCTTTTGTTGCCAATGCTTTTGGTATTTTAGTCATGAAGTCCTTGCCTATGCCTTTGCCTATGTCCTGAATGGTATTGTCTAGGTTTTCTTATAGGGTTTTTATGATGTTAGGTCTTATGTTTAAATCTTTAATCCATCTGGAGTTAATTTTAGTGTAAGGTGTAAGGAAGGGGTCTAGTTTCAGTTTTCTGCACATGGCTAGCTAGTTTTCCCAACATCATTTATTAAACAGGAAATCCTTTCCCCATTGCTTGCTTTTGTCAGGTCTGTCAAAGATCAGATGATTGTAGATGTGCGGCATTGCTTCTGAGGCCTCTGTTCTTCTGTTCCACTGGTCTGTATCTCTGTTTTGATACTAGTACCATGTTGTTTTGGTTACTGTAGGCTTGTAGCATAGTTTGAAGTCAGGTAGTGTGATGCCCCTTGCTTTGTTCTTTTTGCTTAGAATTGACTTGGCTATGCAGGCTCTCTTTTGGTTCCATATGAAGTTTAAAGTGTTTTTTTTCCGGTTCTGTGAAGAAGGTCAATGGTAGCTTGATGGGGATAGCGTTGAATCTATAAATTACTTTGGGCAGTATTGCCATTTTCACAATATTGATTCTTCCTAACCAGGAGCATAGAATATTTTTCCATCTGTTTGTATCCTCTCTTATTTCCTTAACAGTGGTTTGTAGTTCTCCTTGAAGAGGTCCTTCACATCCTTTGTTAGTTATATTCCTAGGTATTTTATTCTCTTTTGTAGCAATTGTGAATGGAAGTTTGCTCTTGGTTTGGCTCTCTGTCTGTTATTGGTGTATAGGAATGCTTGTGATTTCTACACATTGATTTTGTATCCTGAGACTTTGCTGAAGTTGCTTATCAGCTTAAGGAGATTTTGGGCTGAGACGATGGGGTCTTCTAAATATACTATCATGTCATCTGCAAATAGAGACAATTTGACTTCCTCTTCCTAACTGAATACCTTTTATTTCTTTTTCTTGCCTGATTGCTCTGGCTAGAACTTCCAATACTATACTGAATAGGAGTGGTGAGGGAGGGCATCCTTGTCTAGTGCCAGTTTTCAAAGGGAATGCTTCCAGTTTTTGCCCATTCAGTATGATATTGGCTGTGGGTTTGTTATAAATAGCTTTTATTATTTTGAGATACGTTCCATTGATACCTAGTTTATTGAGGGTTTTTACCATAAAGGGCTGTTGAATTTTGTCGAAGGCCTTCTCTGCTTCTGTTGAGATAATTGTGGTTTTTGTCTTTGGTTCTGTTTATGTGATGGATTATGTTTATAGATTTGCGTATGTTGAACTAGCCTTGCATCCCCGGGATGAAGCCTACTTGATCGTGATGGATAAGCTTTTTGATGTGCTGTTGCATTTGGTTTGCCAGTATTTTATTAAGATTTTTGCATCTATGCTCATCTTGGATATTGGCCTGAAGTTTTCTTTTTTACTTGTGTCTCTGCCAGGTTTTGGTAACAGGATGATGTTGATCTCATAAAATGAGTTGGGGGGATTCCCTCTTTTTGTATTGTCTGGAATAGTTTCAGAAGGAATGGTACCAGCTCCTGTTCGTATATCTGGTAGAATTCAACTGTGAATCCATCTGGACCTGCACTTTTTTTGGTTGGTAGGCTGTTAATTGCTGCCACAACTTCTGACCTTGTTATTGGTCTATTCAGGGTTTCAGCTTCTTCCTGGTTTAGTCTTGAGAGGGTGCAAGTGTCCAGGAATTTATCCATTTCTTCCAGATTTACTGATTTATGTGCATAGAGTTGTTTGTAGTAATCTCGATAGTAGTTTGTATTTCTGTGGAATTGGTGGTGATATCCTCTTTACTGTTTTTATTGCATCTATTCGATTCTTTTCTCTTTTCTTTTTTATTATTCTGGCTAGTGGACTGTCTATTTTGTTGATCTTTTCAAAAAACAGCTCCTGTATTTATTGATTTTTTTGAAGGGTTTTTTTGTGTCTGTCTCTTTCGGTTCTGTTCTAATCTTAGTTATTTCTTGTCTTCTGCTAGCTTTTGAGTTTTTTTTGATCTTGCTTCTCTAGCTCTTTCAATTTTGACGATAGGGTGTCAATTATAGATATTTCCTTGCTTCTCATGCGGACATTTATTGTTATAAATTTCCCTCTAGACACTGCTTTAAATGTTTCCCTGAGAATCTGGTACGTTCGTTCTCATTGGTTTCGAAGAACATCTTTATTTCTGCTGTAATTTCATTGTTTATCCAGGCATCATTCAGGAGCAGGTTGTTCAGTTTCCATGTAGTTATGTGGTTTTGAGTGGGTTTCTCGGTCCTGAGTTCTAATTTGATTGCACTGTGGTCTGAGAGACTGTTTGTTTTGATTTCCATTCTTTTGCATTTGCTGAGGAGTGATTTACTTCCAATTATGTGATCAATTTTAGAGTAAGTGAGATGTGGTGCTAAGAAGAATGTATATTCTGTGTATTTGTGGTGGAGAGATCTGTAGATGTCTGTTAGGTCTGCTTGATCCAGATCTGTGTTCAACTCCTGGATATCCTTGTTGATTTTCTGTCTCGTTGATCTGTCTAACATTGACAGTGGAGGGTTGATGTCTCCCACTATTATTGTGCGGGAGTCTAAGTCTCTCTGTAGGTCGTTAAGAACTTGCTTTATGTATCTGGGTGCTCCTGTATTGGGTATATATATATTTAGGATAGCTCTTCTTGTTGCATTGGTCCTTTTACCATTATGTAATGCCCTTTTTTGTCTCTTTTGATCGTTGTTGGTTTAAAGTCCACTTTATCAGAGACTAGGATTGCAACTCCTGCTTTTTTTTTTTTTGCTCTCCATTTGCTTGGTAAATCTTCTTCCATCCCTTTATTTTGAATCGATGTGTGTCTTTGCCCCTGAAATGGGTCTCCTGAATATAGCACACTGATGGGTCTTGGCTTTTTATCCAATTTGCCAGTCTGTGGTTTTTTGATTGGGGCATTTTTTTAGACCATTTACATTAAAGGTTAATATTGTTATGTGTGAATTTGATCCTGCCATTTTGTTACTGGCTGGTTGTTTTGCCCATTAGTTGGCACAGTTTCTTCATTGTGTCATTGGTCTTTAACATTTGGTATGTTTTTGCGTGGCTGGTACTGGTTATTCCTTTCCATGTTTAGTGCTTCCTACAGGAGCTCTTGTAAGGCAGGACTGGCGATGACGAAATCTCTCAGCATTTGCTTGTCTGTAAAGGATTTTATTTCTCCTTCACTTATGAAGCTTAGTTTGGCTGGATATGAAATTCTGGGTTGACAGTTCTTTTCTTTAAGGATGTTGAATATTGGCCCCCACTCTTTTTTGGTGTGTAGGGTTTCTGCCGAGATATCTGCTGTGAATACGATGGGCTTCCCTTTGTGGGTGACCCAACCTTTCTCTCTGACTGCCCTTAGCATTTTTTCCTTCATTTCAACCCTGGTGAATCTGATGATTATGTGTCTTTGGGTTGCTCTTCTTAAGGAGTATCTTTGTGGTGTTCTCTGTATTTCCTGAGTTTGAATGTTGGACTGCCTTGCTAGGTTGGGGAGGTTCTCCTGGATAATAACCTGAAGAGTGTTTTCCAGCTTGGATTCATTCTCACCATCACATTCAGGTACACCAGTCAAGCATAGATTAGGTCTTTTCACATAGTCCCATATTTCTTGGATGCTTTATTCATTTTGTTTCACTCTTTTTTCTCTAATCTTGCCTTCTCTTTTCATTTCATTGAGTTGATCTTCAATTTCTGATACCCTTTCTTCTGCTTGATCGATTTGGCTGTTGAAACCTGTATATGCTTTGTGAAGTTCTCATGCTGTGGTTTCAACTCCATCAAGTCATTTATGTTCTTCTCTAAGCTGGTTATTCTAGTTAGCATTTCATCTAACCTTTTTTCAAGGTTTTTAGTTTCTTTGCATTGGGTTGGAACATGTTCCTTTAACTCAGAGTGTTATTACTGACCTTCTGAAGACTGTTTCTGTCAATTTGTCAAACCTATTCTCCATCCTGTTTTGTTCCCTTGTGATCCCTTGGAGGAGGAGAGGCGTTCTTGTCTTTGATGATTTCATCCTTTTTGCGCTGGTATCTTTTAATCTTCATGGGTTTATCTACCTTTGATCTTTGAAGTTGGTGATTTTGGTTGGGGTCTCTCAGTGGATGTTCTTTCTGTTGGTGTTGAAGCTGTTTCTTTTTGTTTTTTAGTTTTCCTTCTAACAGTCAGGCCCCTCTGCTGGAGGACTGCTGGAGGTCCACTCCAGACCTTGCTTGCCTGGGAATCATCCATGGTAGGTGCGGAGCAGTGAGGATTGCTGCTTGATCTTTCGTCTGGTAGCTTTGTCCCAGAAAGGTACTCACCAGGTGTCAGCCTGAGCTCTCCTGTATGAGGCGTTTTTTTTGGTTATTCAGGGGTCAGGGAGCCACTTGAGGAGGCAGTCTGTCCCTTGTATGCCTGCAGAGGTGCTGCTGGGCTGCCTCTGACTCAGCCCAGTTGCTTTGTAGGCTTCCTCTGGCTTTTGTTTACACAGGTGAGATTAGATCCACCTTTGCAATGGCGGACGCCCTTCCCCCCACCGAGCTCGATAGTCCCTGTTGAGCTCTGACTGATGTGGTGGCTGCGAAATGCTCAAGTGAGAGGAGGGCTTCTGTTTGCTAGTCTTTGTAGGGGTGGGACCTGCCAAGCCTTATCACCTCTCTCCTTGCTTTCAGTTCTCCCTCTTCCTGGGGGGCAGGTAGATCTGTCCCACAAGCGCTCTTGGCAATAGTCAAATCTGCTGCCCAGATCTGTGCTCGTGTTGCTGGGCCAGCTGGAGCTGTCACTCAGATCTATGTTGGTAACTCGTGGCGCTTTTCGGCTTGGCAGTGTTCTCCGGGACTGTGGGTTGCAACCGCCATGGGGGAAGCGCAGTATCTGAACTGGCGCACTGAGGGGGTAAAGTCCCAGATCCTCCGCCCAGTTGCATTTTCCAGGTTGGGCAGTGCCCTGCCCTGCCCTAGTTCACCCTCCTTGGGCTACACGCCCTGTCCAACCAGTCCCATTGAAATGAACATGATAACCTCTGTTGGAAATGTGGAGATCACTCGCCTTCTGCATCTCTCTCACTGGGAACTGCACTCCAGAGCTGTTCCTATTTGGCCATCTTGGCGGAAGTCCCTCTTTTTATTTTTATTTTTTGAGATAGAGCCTTGCTCTGTCACCGAGGCTGGAGTGCAGTGGCACGATCTCAGCTCACTGCAACCTTTGCCTCCCGGGTTCAGGTGATTCTCCTGCCTCAGCCTCCTGAGTAGCTGCGATTGCAGGCACCCATTACTACGCCTGGCTAATTTTGTATTTTTAGTAAAGATGGAGTTTCACCGTGTTAGCCAGGCTTGTCTTGAACTCCTGACCTCAGGTGATCTACCCGTCAAATCACAAAGTTCTGCCATTACAGGCATGAGCCCTTGCATCCAGCTGGGAGTAACTTTTATTCACTGTCTTTTGAATACCTTCCATAGTTTGTGCACTGTGATATTCCAAAAAGTACAAAAATTAGCGGGTTGTGGTGATGTGCACCTATAGTTCCAGCTACTCAGGAGACTGAGATGGGAGAATCGCTTGAGCCTAGGAGGTCAAGGCTGCAGTGAGTCATGATCGAGCCACTGTACTCCAGCCTGGGAGACAGAGCAGGACCCTGGGTATTAGCTCTTACATTGCTATAAGAAAATACCTAAGACTGGGTAATTTATAAAGAAAAGAGGTTTAATTGACTCATGGTTCTGCAGGCTGCTCGCTGGTCATCTGCTTGGCTTCTCGGGAGGCCTCAGGAAACTTACAGTCATGGTGGAAGATGAAGTGGAAGCAGACTGTCTTACATGGCCCACACAGAAGGGAGAGGAGGGGTAGAATGTGCCACACACATTTCAACAAACAGCTCTCCTGAGAACTCCATCACAAGACAGTACTAGGAGACTGGTGCTAAACCATTAGAAACCACCCCCATGATCTAGTCCCTCCCACCAAGCCTCACCTCCAACATGGGTGATTACAATTCAACATGAAATTCAGGTGGAGACACAGATCCAAACCATATCACCCTGTCTCAAACAAACAAACAAACAAACAAAACCCAAACAGATATACCACCTTAGGCAAGTTGAGCCTCAATTCTCACATCCTGAAATGGGGATTAGAGTATCTATTGTGAAAGATTGTTGTGAGACTCTGATAATGCTTGTGAAAGTGTTTTGTCCAGTGCCTGGCACATCGTAGGTGCACAATAACCTGTAGTTACTATTCTGCATTACTGAACATCTGGCATGTGTTAAATAACTTGTCTGCCTACACTAGAGCAGAGTGAGAGGAGGCGGCTGGAAAGGAAATGAATACAACTGACTATAAAAGTGGAGGGAATTTTAATGAACGAAGAGTTTTTTAAAGTCAAAATGTAAAAATTGTACTCAACGATTAATATTCCTCTCATTAGTGTTAGTAGGAGTCAAAACAAAGTTGAGTTGAAGAAAGGTGGCTTAGATTGTCACAGGGGAAGTTCCCTTATGCTTGACAACGTGCTGGAATCTTTTGAAGATTCTTAAACTGATAAGCAAGAGTCTGTGGATGTACTGTATCCTTCTAGTTGATGTAATTAATCCCTGTGGTGGAATCAGGTTGATTTGTTTGAAAAATGCCATTCAGTAGGTGTTAAACAGGCTAGTGGACTGAGTAAGTATGTCCACTTCTGTGAAATTCCCTGCTTAGTTCACTTTTGTATTTCAGAAGGTCTCTTTCTGCTAGATACCCTTTTACTTAATCATCAAAAATAGGTAACTTGAACCTTTCTGACAGTTTCTATTGGGGCCTAGAAGAAATGATTTTGTTAAAGACTTGGGGTGTAATGATGTGGCTGGTGTAAGAGCAGGGCCTGAGTGCCCCATGTGGATCTAATGCTTACCTGCATCACTGGATGGCAGGGCCTGGAGAGAGAGGTGGGTTTCTATGACCTTGCTGCTTTGATCCTAATATCTACCAGCTCTCCACCCCTATGCTGCTGTCTCCACAGTCTTGTCTTTGGCCCATGGCTTTCATCATCTGTCCTTCCCTCCCCGCTCTGTGGGTCTTGGTATTGCCAGTCCTATGGCTTGTCCTCAGGCCCCATCCTCTGTGGCTTTCTACTCCTCTTGACCCTGAGTAACACCCCACTGTTCAAACACCTCTGCGCCTGTGTTTGCTGTGCAGGCTGCCAGAGGGTTCTTCTCCCTTTCCTGGTTATTTCTCTAATGCATTTGGTGGCCTCTGCCCCTCTCAGTGCCTTTTAAATGCTGGGGTCTCATCATTTCGTCACTCTGCATGGTCTCACCTCCCTAAGTGACTTCTTTCACAGCCTCTAGAAGGAGACCTCCAGATCTTTATCTGTCTGGCCTTTTTCTAGCTGTCTCCAGTCGTCTTCCTTGGAACCTCGCAATACATTTCATGGTAAATGAATCCATTCTGGATCTGTTGTCTTCCCCCAGATCTCTGTTGTACTCTATTCTTTGTCTTAGTCTGTGCTGTCACTGTCAACATAGGATGTCCAGTTAGACAAAGCTTATTGTTCTCCTTAACTCAATCCTTATACCACGTGTTCAGTAGATCACCAGCATCTGCTAATTTTGCATCAGAAATGTCTGTTGAATCTGTCTTTTTGATCTCCCGTGCTCCTGCCTTACTTAAGACCTGTCATCTTTTATTGAATTTTGAAATAGCTTTCTAGCTGGTGTGTTCAATATGGTAGCCACCAGCTGCATGAGGCCATTTAAATTTTGATTAATTAAAATTAAATAAAAAAAATTCAGTTCCTCATTCTCACTAGCTACCTTTAAGGTGCTTAGTGGCCCCATGTAGCTGCTATACTGGGCATTGCAGAAGGAACATTTTCATCACTGCAGAAGTTTCTGTAGATACCACCGTCTGGCTCATCTCTCTGTCTCCAGTTGCGTACTCTGCCCATTTCATCCTTCATATTGCTTCCAGCATTTTCTGCATGGAAACAGTCATCCAGTTATGAGCCTTCCCTGCTTAAAACCTGAGGCTGCCTGAGTAAAATCTGCACCCCTCAGCATGGCCCATAGGTCCTCAGAGCCTCCCTTCTCCTCCCACACCACTCTCTTTGGTCTGTAGGCTCAGAGGCTTCTGCCCCTCACCTCTCGTCCAGGTTGGCTTTGCTGCTTCTCTGCCTTTGTACAAGCTGTTCTTCCTGCTTGGAATGCCCGCCTCCTCCTCTTCAGACTTATCTGCGCCTTCTCTCTGGTAGTGCTTTCTCCTCCTTGCCTTCTAGCATTTGTTTACTAGGCTGCCTTCTCCACGGGAGGAGTTTTCTCAAGGGCATGGTCTTCAGAGGTTTTTGTCTTTGTACCCTCTGAAATAATTTTTAAAAAACCATATACTCCTTTACATGCTTTTAAGGTGACATCCCATATTTTAAATCATAAATTTTAATAATTGTTTTTGTTAATAGCAAGTAGGAAGTATTAAACATATTGTGAGATAAAAATAATATGAAGATTGAGTTAGTTTGATACATCTTTTACAATAGAATTTGAGATAATTAATTTTATCTACGTGATTGAAAATGTACTTTAAAAGAATACAAGTAAAATTGTTGTCTTTGAAGTTTCTGCAACTTGGCTTGAACATTTTGGCGTTGGGGATGTGGAATTTCAGATACATTTAAGAGAATCTATACCATTAAACCTGTATTTGTTCAGTTTTTCTGAATCCAGAACATCCCCAAATGGACCAAGTTTCAGCCGTAACAGAAATACATTTAAGACACATAAAAACTGGAAGACATATGGATTCAAGGGGCCCTGGGCCATAATTAATCATCAAAGAAGACATCGTGATGATCAGTGTTTTGATTTATCCCTTGTTTGGCGCCCTACGGTTTTTTAAACTTTGGAAGAATACACCATAGTAAGATTTCAGGGAGAGTGGAGCTGTTGAAAAGACACGAATGCCCATCTATTTTCAGAAAGAGTTGCATAGGGAAGGTGAAGGTCTCAAAATTGGTTCCATAGGAGGATTACTTGGGCCCAGGAGTTTGAGACTAGCCTGGGCAACATAGCGAGTAGCTATTAGCTCTCCTTGAACTGTGCACACAGACTTTTCGAGTCCTTGCAGTTGCATGTCTCCTTTGGACTGCTGCAACTCTAGGATGGGGCAGTCTTCATCCTGCCTGTGTCCCAGTGCCCGGCCTGGGGGCTGACTGAATAGGCCTTCTCCCTGGTCTAACTTGGCACAGCCTCCCTGGCTGGTCCCTTGCCCTTTTTTAGGAGATACCATCGGGGCTGTTGTTGGTGCCTGTTCTTGCCTATGGATTTACTTGAGACACCACTGGCCACAGGAAACAGGGACTGCCATTCTGCCTGTCGTAGGAATGAAAGTATTTTTGTCATGACACAATAACTGTGTTTATAGAAGCTTGCATGATTTTATCAGTTATTCTACAACCCATTTCGTAGGACAGTGGTGATGTTGCTGTGCAGGCTGCTAGGCTGTCACCTATGTGCCTTGAGGCTTCCATATGAGTGGCCTCCATATGAGTCTTGGAGGAGTGACTGCTACCTCCAGCTCTGGAACTGAGTGCTGGAGGGGAAAGGGGTGGGGGACACTCGGGGTGAGCCTCCTCCCCACTTCAGAAGGAAGGCACATGGTGACCATTATTCCCCAGCTAGATCACAGATAAACCACATTATGTCATCCAATAGGCACACTCCTTAATTTAGGTTATTGTCTTTTTTAGAAGTTACATAAACAGACACCCTTAGGCAAAAAGCAAAATCAAACAAAAAAGCCTGTTTAAGACACAACAGTTTGATTCTCAGTCACCCCAGTAACCCGGTTCCCTCATCCCTTCATACTCATAACTTTCATTTCTCAGCGAGTAAGTCTTTGTCCACATGAGGTACTCTACCCTTTGGAAGCTTGAAGTAACTAAAATAAGTTAAAAATGCTTGATTAAAAATAAAAAGGGAGTATTGATTTTGGCTATAACTTATTAGGGAGGATAGCTGGAAAAAATAATTGATTTTTAAATTCTTGTTTTCAGAATGTGTTTTCTAATTCTGCTAATGCAACACAGCACAGAAATGCAAAAAAAAAAAAAAAAAAGTGATTTTTTTTTTTGTTAACTCTCATCAACACTGCCCCTTCATTTGAAAACGCAAACTTGCTATCCTGTTTATACCTCCTTCCAGAACTGAGCCTAAAGTTCTCAAGCATTCCCAGAAAGCACCCAGCAAAGCCAAAGGGCCTGCCTTCAGAGCCAGTTCAGGACCAAGGGTGCCACTCCAGAAAGGCACTAAACTCTGGCAATGCCCATGTTCTGGCAGGAGCCCTGCAAATGGGCAAACAGAGCCCAAGTGTTTGCTTTCTGATCTTTCGTGCATCAGTTGCTAAATTTTTCATCGGTTAGGTCTGGGTAACACACTTTTAAGAATACATTTCTTGGACAGGAGATGCCTAGGTTAGATAGGTGGTTAATAAATGGTTTGTTGAGTACTTCGGAGCATGCACTTCTGTAGAGCAGACAGATTGTGTTGTAGCAGTCCTCTGGCCTTGCTGTGTGTGATTGTGGTCTTAGTGCGAGACTCAGGTCTTGCTAAGAATCTGTGGGCATAAATGTGTCTTACACAACTCTGCCCAGGGTATGGCAGGGGACTTGGAAGTGTGATTGATCATCTCTGATCCTAGAGGGGTAGTTCTACCCCAGCATGTAGCCACTTTGATTAAAACACATTACAACTTCCAGGTCATCACAACTGCTTCCTATTGTGGAGCCACACAGGGTGGGCACACAGGGATGGCACTATGGATTTGTGGGTTTCTCTTGAAATTGGAAACACATTTTGATTTGATAGTGGACAGAAGATGATGCAACTTCCTGCACCAGGTAAAAATTTGTCCTTGGCCACAGTTCTTACTGGCAGATCTTTGCTGAGGAGCAGTCAGCATCTTGCTGTCCTGGATGCCCTGCTGAGTGGTATACTTAGAGTGGGGGAATACAGGTGTTGGGAGCAAGCTTTTGGTTTAGGCTCTACTGTCAGACTTATTAAGCTGTTATTGGCTTAGGCAGAATGGATTTTATCTACCTGATTGAAAATGTGCTTTAAAGAATACAAGGAAAATTGTTATCTTTGAAGTTTCTCTAATGGCTTGAACAGAAGATGCAGTATTTCCTGAAGCTTCGGTGTTCTGGATGACCAGCCGCCACTGTTTTTTTTTTGTTTGTTTTTGTTTTTTTAATATGTAATCGGAATCCAGAACCCCTGTCCTCATTCTGTCATGTTACAGAGTTTAAGCATAGAGCCATGTGCTGTTTACCTGATGGGTTCTCATTTGCTAAGGGAAGTAATGCTATTGAATTGAATTGAATGAATTTGGGGTTATGAAGGAAATTGCTCCATAAGGTAACTGTCAAATTACATTTAAATGTAGTGGCTAAAAATTACAGGATTTGGAAGTCTTTTTTTGAGGGGTAGAAGGTTTGTAACATACTTAACAGGCTTGTTTCACTAGAGTTGAGCTGCAGCTGAGGCCTGTTTGTCTTGTTCGTCTTAGTCTGCTCACCAGTCTGTATGTGTTTTGGTCTGAATATTTATGTTCCCCCAGAATTCATGTACTGAAATCCTCACTTCCAAAGTGATGGTATTGACAGGCGGGGCCTTTGGAAGGTGATTAGATCATGAGGGCTGAGCCCTCTTGAATTTGATAAATGCCCCGTAAGAGGCCTAAAGAGAGGAAGAGACCCCTTCTATCATGTGAAGGCAAAGAAAGACGGTGATGTTCTGTGAATCAGAGAAGAGGGCTCTCACTGGACCCTGAATGTGCTGGTGCCTTGATCGTGGACTTCCAGCCTCCAGAACTGTGAGAAGTAAATTTCTGTGGTTTATAAGCTACCCAGCTTATGGTATTTTGTTATAGCAGATTGAGCACGCTAAGACACTACATAATTCATTTGTATATTTCTGATGCTTTATGGGTGAATGAAAATACAACAGGTGTCTTTGAGTTAGCTATAAGCTGTCATTTTTGGTTTTCTTTTAGAGACAGTGTTTCATTCTGTCACTTGGCTGGAGTGCAGTGGTGCCATCACAGTTTACTTGCAGCCTCGACCTCCTAGGTTTAATCAGCAGTCCTCCCACTTTGTCTTCCCAAGTAGCTGAGACTACAGGCATGCAGCAGCACACCTGGCTGACTCTTTTTTTTTTTTTTTTTTTTTAAGAGACAGGGTCTCACTATGATGTCCAGGTTAGTTTCAAACTCCTGGGCTCAAGCAGTCCTCCAAAGTGACTTAGCCTTCCAAAGTGTCAGGATTACAGGCATGAGCCACAGTGCCTGGCCCTACAGCCTGTCTTTAAAAGGAACATTGACTAAGCAGAACAAGCTTCTCTTTGGTAGCCAGATAATGAAAATTAAGAGATCACGGCCGGGCTGAGGATGAGGACACAATTATTGACAAGCTTTGTTAGTTTCAAATTCAGTCTGTGGCCCACATGCAGGTGTGCCTTGCTTTAAGAAAACGTGGAGAACAGGTTTTAAAAGTGAGGTGTGTATTGCACTTTGGAAGTGTTCTTTGGGTGCCTCAGACTCGGACTGTCTGAAAGGAAGTCCTGTGTGGGGTTCTAATTCCACCTCTGAAATTGCTCAGATCTCCACTGTCACTACAAGGCCAAGATCAGCCTCTCTTGCCTGGATCACAGCAGTGGCCTGAGTGATTCTTCTGAGTCCAGATCAAATCTTGTTACTTCTTTAGGTAGATGTCCAGGCCCCTGAGTCCCACCATAGAGGCTGCTGTCTCCTGGCCTCTGCCCGTTCACTATCCCCACCCTGTGCCTTTTCCTCTGGATTGTTTGTTTTTTGGGGCTGCCACTCAGGCTTGCAGGCCTGTGTGTGTGTGTGTGTGTGTGTGTGTGTGTGTGTGTGTGTGTGTGTGGTATTGATGACACATTTTAATTTTGGCTTCATTCATAGGTGCAGTATTAGGTTGAAGTGTCCTTTTGGGAAGTTAAATTGATAATATTGCCCATTCACAGATGTTGGAGTTTCTGGGATGTTCATAGAACCCTCTTCCTGCCCAAGCTTTGACAGAGTTAAAAACCATAAGTAAAGGTAGAGGCCCAAATAATCATTTATCATTGATAGAGGCAAGGTTGGAGGCCACAGCTTGTTGTAAAAACCAAATGGTCCTGTCAACAGAATCTTAGGATTAGGCCACTTAACTTACCAGGCCCAGGTGGCACATTGCCTACATGGGGGCCTGGGCCTGGAGCAGAAGGAGGCCAGGAATGAGCCCTTTTCTAATCAGATAAGTCCCTGTCCTTCTTAGGAGTGGAAGAATCCCGGAGTTAACTCATCGAACCCTTCATAGGCGGAAGTAGGCAAGAAGCAGTTTTCAATAACAGTAGCCTTCTCAAAAACACTTCTTTTCAGTGATTGTTTTAATATCAATAAAAACCCGTTGCTTTTACAAATTTATTGGAAATTTAAGAGTATTTATGGAATTCAAGTACCCTTCCTTCATATGAACATTGATATTCAGAATATATTTATTGACAAAATGATAAAATAAGAAATATTTAATTGCTTATTTTTCTGTAAGCAATTCTCAATATCTTATAATAGCATGAATAAATTCATCAGCCAAAGAATTATGTTAGGGTCCTTCCTTGTTGGTGATTTGGGGCCCAGTTGCGCTTTGATTGAGCTCTCAGGTGAAGTTAATTTCAGCAGAACGTGCCTCAGTGGTGTATGTTTGAAATTCATTTCACATATGGGAAAAACACGGGGCAGTTTTCTTATAGCCATGTGAGTGCTTGGGAGACTTTTCTAGTGTCGTGTTCTGTATGTTTGGTGCTGTTTGATGAGGGAAAATGGATTTGAGAGAGTGAGCAGCGAGCTCAGAACATGCAGTATATTCAGGGTATGCCTGAACTGGGCATCAGTAGACCCACTTCAAGACTAGCCCTCTGACTTGCTGGAATCCTGGTTAGTTTTAAACTAGAGCTTTCTTGTCTTTCTCCTCTTCTTTGTGTCTAGCCTCCACCCACCCCCATCTTCAGCTTGAAACTTCTTTACAAAGATAGCATCCCAAAGGCATCATTTGTGAAGCTGAACAGTTTTGAAAACAGCAAGGGAAATTACTTGCTTTTTTCCAGTGAACCCTATGGGCAGTGGAACTCAATTGTCAATTATGGTGGAAAGTAATATTTTCTTTTGGTTAACATATTTGGACCCATTCGATCCTCTGTACTGGCATTAGAAAGATGATTTCCATCTATGCTTAATGAAAATAGGTTTTATTTTCTTTGAAACATTTAAAGAAATAAAAGCTTAAATTCCAAATATTTCTAAAAGTCAGGCTTTCCTTTTGGAACGAGCATTGGAAGGAAATGGTCATTCGTAGTACAGACTCTACCTAAACATAGTCCACCACTCCCTCCCTATTGAAAGTCAGACAATTTATATGAAAGTCAGGAATCTGAAATCCTCTTTTGTTGGGGGGAGCACAAAAGATGACTTTTGCAGACCCAGAGCAGAGTTTGAGCTGGGTGGAATGAGATTAGTGTGCTGGGGGGAACATCCGGACCTCTGGCCTTCTCTCCTTTGTGAGGAAGGTGACAGCTGAAAGGAGTCAGAAGCCGCCTGGTGCAGCCGTGACAGCCCAGCACAAAGGGTGGCGTGCTTTCCGACCTCCCGCTGCCCTTTGCTAGACCTTCAATTGTAGTTGGGGCCCAGACTTTGCATTTTTCTCTTTTATGGCTTAATTTAATTTTATTTCTAGCCAGTTTATTAGAGTGAAGGCCTCCTTCGTTGCCCCGAGGCTTTGCGCCTGTTGGACTGGAAATTAGATGAGCTGGGGGGTAAGTATTCTTTGTATGCATGAGGGGGTTAGTGTCTGAGAGACACTGAGTGTCAGACCTCAATAACCAGTTGACCAATGATTTCAACCTAGCAAGATCACTTATTACTAAGGGAAGGGTCGGTTGAAAGTAGTAAGCAAGATAGGGCCTAGGAAGGGCAGAGTAAGTGATCACTAGCAACTAGCCACTATTGTGTGGCTGTTCCTGTTCCTCAGAATAGGCACCTTGGTTGTGTTTCTTTTGTACCCTCTTAAACTTGGCTGAATGTTGGAGTCACTAGGAGCACTGGAAACAACAAAAATGAATGCCTGGGCCCCTGCCGAGCTTCTGGTTTAATTGGAATGGGTGCAGCCTGGGTGTGGGTGCTCTATATCTTCAGATCATGGCACAATGTAGCCTCAGTGGAGCACTACTGGCCTGCCTGAGACCTGAGATGCTTGGGGTTTACCTGTAGGCTTTACAGAAAAGTTAAATGGGGCCAGGCGCAGTGGCTCACGCCTGTAATCCCAGCACTTTGGGAGGCCGAGGTGGGTAGATCATGAGGTCAGGAGATCGAGACTGTCCTGGCTAACACGGTGAAAACCCGTCTCTACTAAAATTATAAAAAATTAGCCAGGTGTGGTGGCGGGCACCTGTAATCCCAGCTACTCGGGAGGCTGAAGCAGGAGAATCGCTTGTACCTGGGAGGTGGAGCTTGCAGTGAGCCAAGATCACGCCATTGCACTCCAGCCTGGGAAACAAAAACAAAACTTCATCTCAAAAAAAAAAAAAAAGTTAAATGATGTTAGAATATTTCAGGGGAGGTTCTGATTAGATCTAAGAATGAGCATATTAAATTTAGGCGACTAGGACTTTTTAGGTTGTTGAACTGGAAAAACTTTGGTGGGAATAGTGGAACTTACTGATTTTTTTTTTTTAAACCTTAAAAGGAATAGCAGCCAGGCTCAGTGGCCCATGCCTGTAATCCTAGCACTTTGGGAGGCTGAGGGGGGTAGATCATGAGGTCAGAAATTCAAGAACAGCCTGTCCAGCAAGGTGAAACCCTGTCTTTACTAAAAGTACAAAAATTAGCCCAGAGTGGTAGTAGGCGCCTGTAATCCCAGCTATTCAGGAGGCTGAGGCAGAGAATTGCTTGAACCCGGGAGGTGCAGGTTGCAGTGAGCTGAGATTGTGCCACTGCATTCCAGCCTCAAAAAAAAAAAAAAAAGAAAAGAAAAAAGAATAGTTAGAACGAGGCCAAGGCTGGGTAAAGGAGCATTGAACTTGACTCCCATAAGCACTGCTCCCAAGGTGTTTGTTTTTCCCAGAAGGAGAGCGAGGATGGAAACCAAAAAATAAAAATGATCTGGCTATAGCTACTCCAGACAGAGTGATGGCTGTGGGTAATCATGAGCATAAAATGAGGCGAGGGCAGGAGTCTCCGCCCTGGCTCCACTCAGTGTTCACTCACGTCTCTCCTGTGTGCTCATCTATGACACCAGCTCCTCTGACTCAACGTTTCCCTTTGTTTTTACTCTCTCCTTAGCACCAGCTGTTGATTTTTATTTGTTGCTTTCTCCCCACAGCCAGCTCTGCCCGTAGCAGCTCTACCAACGTCCCCTTTCCCCTCTGGTGGCAATGCTCTCCTTCGTTCATGTTTTACCTTCACGTTTTATGTTATCAGTTACATGGAATCAGTAGGAGTCATGCTGTACAAGCCTGTTCTAGTCTGACTGGACAGATGGAATGAGGTCATCAGAAGATTGGAGGGGAGTGCTGAGGATGCAGCCAGGGTGCGGTTTTGAGAATTAATAGGGGGCTGAGATCAGGCTTGTGGGAGACAGGAGGTTAGAGATTACTGGAGTGTCAGAGGTCCCACTGCTTAGGCAGGAGCCATCTGAGCAGGGCTAACTGAGGGGCCTGAGCTTGCCCTTGTGGCTGTGAGGAGTCCTAGTTGGGGTTGGCAATGACCATTCAGATGGGCTGGGCCATTCAGACTGTGCCTGCCCAAGCAGGGTCTGCCCTGGATGTCCACAGAGTATAAACGAGGCCCCTTAGGTGAGGGGGGTGCACCCATTTGCTGAAAGGTGTCTTTTCTAAAGACCCATTCATACTTTGAATATTGCTTATTTGACGTGATTTCTTAAGTGGGATGTTTTTATTTTGGGGTGTGTGTGTGTGTGTGTGTGTGTGTTACTGAGAAATTGTATCTTTTCATTTAATTTTGACAACTTGTTGGAAAATGCTGGCCACTGTGCTGACTTCTAAGATACTTAGTGACATTTTATATATAGTTCAGACCGTTTCTATGTAATCATTTGAACAAAACCATAACAAATTATTTTACGAAAAGTACTCTGGAGATGGTAAATCTAAGATTAGTTTTAGAATTCTTATTCTGCAGAGCTACATTAAAAAAAAAAAATGTGGCCAGGCGTGGTGGCTTATGCCTGTAATCCCAGCACTGTGGGAGGCTGAAGGGGTCGGATCACAAGGTCAGGAGATTGAGCAAGGCCATCCTGGCCAACATGGTGAAACCCTGCCTCTACTGAAAATACAAAAATTAGCTGGGTGTGTTGGCGTGAGCCTGTAATCCCGCCTACTTGGGAGGCTGAGGCAGGAGAATAGCTTGAACCAGGGAGTTGGAGGTTACAGTGAGCCGAGATCACGCCACTGCACTCCAGCCTGGTGACAGTGCAAGATTCAGGTGTCTTTAAAAAAAAAAAAAAAAAAAAAAAATGTAGTCTCCAGGCGATGCCTTAAAATGAATGTCCCTCATTAATATACTGCTTATATTCAGGAATATCTAGAAAAAGGTGTTAGCACAGAAGCTGAAAGCATACCGCCTGTGCATGCCGAGCAGGTTCCTCACCCCAGCCTTTCTCCCAGGCTGTGGAAAGGACTCAAGAAATGTGACCCATCATTATTACTCATGTTGCTAAACAGGAATTTGACCAGATTACTCATTTTAACATTTTAAAGATATCTCTATGAGAGAGTTGAATATTTGACTTAGGACTTTTAGAGAAAATATATTCTTGTTTTTCTTATATGTGTTTTGTGTTTTTTGTAAATGTGTGATATAGTATGCAATTTTAGGCAGCGCTGAACACACTGTCTTCAGAGTCATTTTACAGCTGCTGTCTGAGTTTACTAAGTCATTTGGATTTACCTGGGTGTGTTCAGCCCAGGTAAAAATTTGGATTTTGTTGGATGTGTCCATCACCTGCACCACTGTTAAAACCGGGAATTTCCTGCAGTCAGGAATTACAGGCGTTCTCGTCATTACTTGGGACTAATTTGCCCCTTCTTCCACTTTTCTAGTCATACAACAGAAGACTATGAGATAGATGATTTAAGGAGAGAAGAAAAGGGCATTTTTACTTTTTTTTTTCCTGTGAACATTTGGAGAGGATAAACTGAAGCTTGAAATGTTAGGGTTCATTTTAATTTTATATTAAAGTAGTTTTGTTACAAGTTTTCTAAGGTTCTTTATGGAAAGGTGATAAAAAAAGGTTTTGTTGTGGTGGTGGTTGTTTAGTTCTAGAAAACTTAGCAGTTGACAAAGTTTTTAGGTAACAGTAAACATTCCTTTCATTTTTCATTAAGTTTTTCTTAGTCCTTCAATACCTGAGGGTCAGGAATGTATAGACTACATGATAAATCAGTTTTAATTTTTTTTCCTCGTATAAACTAGAGTAAATTTGATTTAAGATCAACAAACTGGATTGACAATAGAATGCTTCCATTTTTAGATCTGAACATTTTAGGTGACTACAGTTGTACCCCAAATTAAGAACCTTTGCAAACCACGTGGCAGGTGGTCTCATTCAGCGATACCAGTTTAGATGTGTTTACCTCTGGAGATGGAGTGAAAGTAATTGTATCTGGCAGACAGCAGAGGAAAATTGTCTTCACAGCTAATTATTCAGTGACTTCTATCTATGCAGCTTCCCATTTTAATTCTGATGGTAAGTGTCTGCAAATGTCTGTGCTAAATATTCCTCTTGCTATCAGACGGCCTCTAAGTAAGTGTGTGTGTATGTGTGGGGTGTGTGGTGTGGTGTGTGTGTGTGTGTAAAAGAATTGATAATTTTATATTTATATTTTCTTTGGTAGTTTATTTTTAGTAGTAAAACAGTGGCAGTGGATAATTCAGTCATATTTTCCTTCTTTTTCTTATTCTGGTAGCCGCTTTCCAAGAGTGATCAGCGGGAAAAAAAGACATAAGGGCTCAGTCCCACTAGAAGCACCCATAGAAGTGGCCCTTTATGATGGCAGGTGGCACTTAGAGGCTTAGGCTGTTGCCATTTCAACGGTGTTCTTATTTCTTAAGCAAGAGTCTCAGCCAGTTCTGGTAAATTAAAAGTTCAAACATAAGAAGTGACTCTTGTTCCTCTTGGGCCAGGATAAACTGGATTTTGAAGTAGAGCAGCCTCTGTTCATTGACTACTTGGTGAGGAGTTTATTGGTACAAGGGCTCTGAAACATTTTCTCCTCTCCTTGTCATAAGGTGCTGTATCTTTTTGATTTTCTTAGACACTGCCCTATCATGGCCTCACTAAGGAGACTAGAAAACTGAGAGAAAACATGCGAGTCAGTAAACTGCATTAAGAGGCCTAAAGAGAATGCTTAAAGGCAAACACAGCAAAAGGCAAAGGTGCCAGACGGCCATGGCATTCTGGGTTAAAGGTTAAGTCTCGCCCTCCCTGGAGATGCAGCCAGAGGCAGCCACATTCCTGGCCCTGGTGGGGGCTGTTGGCCTGAGGGCTCCACTGTCCAGCCTGGGCTGACCCAGGGAGGAGCCGGGTTTGGTGTAGAACAAGTACAGTAATGGGCAGCACATACTCATTAGTAGCAAACCTTACAGGACTGATTTGAATCCAGTCATGACCAATATGGAAATTTCAGTACTGGAGTATGTGTGTATGTTGATCTTCTCCCAGAAATATAAACAGCTACTTTATTTTCCACTTTGGTCAAGGAAATAGGGAATCACATGTGAACTATTTTTGTGATAGGCAGAGTTACTAATTTTTGTTTTACTAACTCTTTCCATTTAAATACTTTTGACTGTTCTGTCATTGTTCCTATGTGGGCTGCTATTTTCAGATAGGGTCCTGGAGGTCAGTAAGGTCAGGAGAGACGATGGGCACTCTTCAGTGCACCCCTGTGTTGGCTGCACTCCAGGAAGTGGACACACACCTTGAGATCAACCGTGTTCTGATTTATCAGGCTTTCCATTAGCCAGCCCTTTAACTTGATCAAGGTTTAATCCCTTTTGTTTGTTGTAAACTACGTTCAGGAAACTTACAAAGCACTGTCCAGCTAATATTTATATTATCTGCATTTTAGGTTGGTGGGATGGGTTTCATTTCTCTCTTAGAGTCACTTCTCTATTCAGTTTTTCTTTTGTTTAGAGCATGGTAATGAGTCCACTGTTTGATATTGTGACTGACTTTGGTCTGCTCTTAGTTGGAAGATCTCATATTCTTTCACTGCAGGACCATTTTCTTTTTCCTTTTCCTTTTTTTTTTTTTTTTTTTTTTTGTGGTGGTAGCAATATTAGGAGGAAGGCAGGGATGGAACTGATTTGTGTGTGGCAGGCTCTATGGGAGAGGCCCAATGACATGTGCTTCTCTAAACCATGTTCCCTTTCAGGAAGTAGGTAGGGCCCAAGAGCTGGAGTCTGAATCAGCATGTGACCTCAGGTCCACTGTGTTTCTCCTCCATACCCTCTGCTTTCTGGAAAACAGTGTGTATGAGCTCAAGCTCCCTTTCTTCCAGCAGTCTTATTATAATGTTGGTGCTATCACTGAGTTAAATTTCGTATTTCTCCTTCAACTTTATTAAGTTTTGGTTGTTTACTTTCTTCAGACTCAAGTTGTGTACAAAAATAAATGGAACTTTATCGAATCTCACTGCTCAATTGGTGACACACACCTTTTAGAGAAATTAATTCAAGAGTCATTTTTATGGGGCATCTTGAGATAAACTCTTTAGGAATTTTGGGTAGCCTGCATGGGAAGGCCCTGGAAGTGGAGGTGAGAGACTGTGGGAATGGGAAGATGAGGACTTCCTGTTCCATGGTGTGCCCCAGCAAGTTGGCTGGAGACTCAACTTCCCTGGGGGGAAGAGGTTAGGAGAGCTGGAATTCCCGGCCTGCATTGCTGGATTGCAGGCACATGCCAGTGGGCTCTGGAAGCCCTCAGAGGTTCTTTGCCTTGAGATAGAGTGATGATTTCCTGTTCTGCTGCTATTCTTCCTCCTCCTTCTCCTCCTCCTCCTCCTCCTGCTGATAGTTTCTGAACTGCTGCAGGAAGTGTCTGTTTAGCTGTGCAAGTATTGTTTCAGTAATTAGAAACTGTGTTTTCTTTCCTGAAACACATATGCTTTACCATAGATAAGGAGATTGTTTTTTCTTTTTTTATAGTTCTTATACCTCAAGCATGTTTTTTCTTTTTTTATAGTTCTTATACCTCAAGCATGCCATTTTTCTAAACAGGAGCCTATACGCCAATATACTTATCAGTTTTCCCCTGGGTTCAGTAAAATGGATTTGTCTTGAGATTCCTGTAGTAAAGTTGTTGACAGAGAGTTGAGGGAAGATCAGGTGAAAAGCATCCAAGTGTGGAATCCAGTGGAGAACAGAGCTTTGCCCATTTAAGTATCTGACAACTGAGTTATTTGTAAGTTATGCCAAGGATATGTTTAGAATTCAGTATCTTATCCTTAGGTTTCCAATTATTTTGATTCCCCAGCAGACTCCAAAGGGTACAAGATAGGTGAGATTGGAAAAAAAAAAGTTTCTGTGAAGATAAGCTCAACTGAATCTTAGCTATGGTAATTAATTGGCAGAAAATCAATAATTCAGTGAGAGGTCTCTCAGCCAATGGTGGCAAAAGACAATGTATTGAATGTTAGTGGATTTGGGAGAGTATACAAGTACCAGTGAGCTAATTGGGTGAATTTACATATGGTGTTACCGTGGTGCTACACAAGACTAGTCATTGGATTAATGGAGATTCACATGTTTAAATAGTTTAATCATTGTCTGACCCTAAAGAGAAATCTCAACAAATATGTATTTGACTTAATGAATTGAAATGGAACTGCTTTTTGTTACCCGATAATTAGGGAATTTTAGCTCACCTGCTTTATGTCTCAAATTCTTTTTCATAAACCTGCCCCTGTGTTTCCTTATGGGAATTGCCACCCAAATGTTTCTTTCAGATAGTGTTTCTCAATTATTTTAGTCTCATACCTTTTTTTTTACACTCTGGAAAACAATTGAGGACTCCAAAGAGCTTTTGTTTATATGAGTTCTATCAATATCTATCATATTAGAAATAAAAACGGGATTTTAGAAATCATTATTATTATTTTTGAGATGGAGTCTTGCTTCTGTAGCCCAAGCTGGAGTGCAGTGGCGCGATCTCAGCTCACTGCAGCCTCCACTTCCTGGGTCCTTGTTCAAGCAATTCTCCTGCCTCCTGCCTCAGGCTCCCGAGTAGCTGGGATTATAGGCACATGCTAGGATGCCCAGCTAATTTTTGTATTTTTAGTAGAGACGAGGTTTCACTATGTTGGCCAGGCTGGTCTTGAACTCCTGACCTTGTGATCCACCCGCCTCTGCCTTTCAAAGTGCTGAGATTACAGCATGAGCCACCATGCCTGGTCATCATTACTAAATTTAAAATAACAGTATACCCACTATATGTTAACATAAATAATACTTTCGTGAAAAATAACTTTTCCAAAACAAAGACGCTTAATGAGAAGTATGCCTCATTATTTTTTGCAAATACCTTTAATATCTGCTTATTAGAAGACAGCTGGGTTCTTGCCTTACGTCTGCATTCAGTCTGTTGTGATATGTTGCTCTGGTTGCTATTCAACCAAAGAAAACCTAGCCTCACACAGATTTGTAGTTGGAAAAGGGAGTGTTTTAATTTCCTTTCAGATAATGGTGGATCTTCGTTGCTATTACACTAGAGAAGTGTTATCTCAAAGTTTGGTTGAGAAGTGTGTAGATTCTGAAACTATATCTATGAACTTTAAAAACTCTGTTTTATGTATTATTTTGAATATCATGCATTAGCCACTTAGAAAATCTCCCAAATGTTTATAGATTTCGCTTGTAATATCAAAAATTCTTGTCATGAATCAGAAAATTCTTAAGTGTAGGGGAAATTGTCAAGATCACAGTGGATATACAAGTTTTCAGAAAGTCTGAAGTTTTCATAAAAGCTTGAATCTTCCTGTTTTTCTCGAAAATGGGCCCATTTTGTCCCCTTTCTTTAAAATGCCTGCCAGATAGGCTTGTCTGAATAACCACTGTTTATATACTGCTCTGTCAAGTACAAGGTGGGAGTAAATGAAGAAAAGTGGCTCATCACCTCGTAGCTCCACCCACAGTGCTGACCCTTGCAACAGCCATCAGTATATGCTGCATCAGGGCTTTCCCTTCCATGACACACAGTCATAAAGAGTGCATGCTCAAGAGTCAGGATGTAATACAATTAATATTTTACTTCTCCATTGTATTAGTCCATTTTCATGCTACTGATAAAGACATATCAGAAACTGGGCAATTTACAAAAGAAAGAGATTTAATGGACTCACAGTTCTATGTGGCTGGGGAGGCCTCACAATCATGGCAGAAGGTGAAAGGCATGTCTCACATGGCAGCAGACAAGAGAAGAGTGAGAGCCAAGTGGAAGGGGTTTCCCCTTATAAAACCGTCAAATCTTGTGAGACTTATTCACTACCACGAGAACAGTGTGGGGGAAATCACCCCCATGATTCAGTCATCTCCCATTGGGTCCCTCCCACAACATTAGGGTATTATGGAAGCTACAGTTTGAGATGAGATTTGGGTGGGGACACAGCCATACAATATCATCCATCAAGGACAGGAAGTGAGGTGACTGACCTCTTTATTTTAACTGCAGTTATGTGATAGGATGACAGCTAGTAAGTACAGTGTGGGGCCACTGCCTTACTCTGTGGTAAGGTACAAGCATTTTTACATGCTGTTGGTCTTGTACTGTTGATGCAGTACAAAAAGGCAAATAATAGCTTTGAATTCTAGTTTGACCTCACAGATCCAGTTGAAGAGCCTCAGGGATCCTAAGGGGTCGTCCATGGTTCATACTTTTTGAGAACCACGGCTTCAAGACATATGGGAGAGATATACTACATGGGACAGAACTAGACTTGATTCATTATGAACTTAGTATTAAAGAAATGGGTCAGATACCTAATATGTGTGTGATAGATGTGTGGGGCCATGTGGGATGGATGTGTAAGAGAGTTCCTGGAGTGTGGCACTGGCTGTTGACTCCTGTGTCTGAACATCTAAATCTGTACCTAGTGTATCATCAGTTCATACTTCTGTGTAGTAGTTTGAATAATTAGGGCAAGTGTAATGGCTGCATAAATTCATTGGTTTTTAGAAAGTCAAATGGGTTTTTTGTTTGTAATAAAGATTAATCAGGGTAATCTTTTTGTATTATAAAAGTAATAAAGTTGTGAAATGTAGCTGTACAGCCTCTCCCATTCCACCTTCCTGTGATACCATCAACCTCGGTCTCCCTAGCCCTTGTATGTCTGTTTCCTGCTACCATCAAGACCCATGACGCCAGCTGTGTAGACATACTCCAAAAATAATAGATGCAGCCTTTATCATTATTAGCTTTAAAAGCCGACCAGTGTTCTTTCCCGTGATTGGGAATGTGCCCAGTATGAAAGGATAGCATCAAATTGGTTATATAATTGATGCTGTTGGTGACAAAGACCATCATTCACTCCTGTTTTCCCAGCGATTTCTCATTGTAACTAGGTAGTGATGATGTTTGCTTGTTTTCTGTGTATGAAGAATCACAAGTGTGTTCTTCTTTGGTGGCTCTAGAAGAGAACGCTTTCAAACATAGAATACCTTGTTATTTCTATAGATGCCTTTTTAAATATTCTTCTTTAGAAGAAATTTTAAGTCATTTAGAATACTTGGGTTTTCTTTTTTTTTTTTTTGTAAGTTGATATTTTGACCCATTGTATTTTTCTCTTCAGTTTTCTGATTTGTGTGATTACACGAGGATCTCTTCCTGTGAATCTGGAACACTTAGGTTTTCCATCTTTGGAGCCTGTTGAGAGGAGGCCAGGTGCCCTTCAACTGCCCTTTGCATTAGAACTCCTTAGTAATAACTGTGGTGATGATGGGCTTGTCTAGATAAAATGACATCTGTTAAATTATTAATAAATACATTATAATGGACACCTGCTTCTGAGGATGTGGATGTGCGAAACCTACACATTCTATTTAATAATATCTTTTTAATTGAGTTCCCTGGACACAGAGAGAGGACCCACATGATCACTAAGAAGATATCAGAGTACAGGTTGCAGAACTGTGGCAAAACTCGCTGCCCAAACTGTGTCACTGTGCAGAGACAGAGCTAACAAACAGGGCCTCAAGGAGGAACCGAGTCTTGTGCTTTGCTTTCATGCGGGATTTTTCTGAGTTAGCTGATGAAGCCAAGCTAGGTAAATATTATCTTCTTTTTGTGTTGGCCTTTTGTTTTGAAATATTCCAACACTATTCCCTACATAGTTTTCTTTTTATTGCTGTTATTATTTTTACAGATTAGAGGTACCACCTTTTCCAGTCTTGCTCATCATTATTTTTCCTGCTTCAAGCTGTGAACTATTTAATTCAGTTCAGCAAGCATTTTTGGAGTGTTTGCAAGTCAGTAGCTGTGTTATTACCAAACCTGCATCTTTACTTTCTACGGTTGCTATAAGCCCTTTGATTTGCATGTTCAGTATCAGCACTCTTAGCAGCTTCTTTTCTGTTTTCCTCCCTTGGTAGGTTTTTAGATTAAGAGAACCTTGTTATGGAGAATGAGTCTTCCAGGATTGGCCTTCGTCCTCCTTTGTTCTCTTTGTATTGTTTCATTGTTGTGCTTCATTTTTTACATGTGTACAGAGCTTCCAGTATCAAGCTGTTTTTTGGAGTAGGAAGTAGTTTTGGAGATGTAGAAACACAGGAAGAGAGAGGAGGAGGAGAGAGAATATTAAAGAAGAAAATTATTCTCTTTTGATCAGTTTCCATTATGCATTAACCTTTGGTCTGTTCCCTTCCCCCGGTCCCCTTAGACAGGCACTGCCCTCTTCATCTATGCTTATATAATGAGATCTGAATCGTTCTGTGGTGATCCTGTGACCATTTCTATAGATGAGGTTGTAAATATCTTTCACTGTGGGGAGAAAGGCACTCCGCTAGAAAAGAAGCGTAAGCCTCCAAAAGAATATGTTTTGCTGTGTTTGTAGAACTGTCATCTTTGGTTCTAATGTATTACTGCTGAGAAAATTGATAGAAGTTGTGTTTACTTGAATACAGCAAATTACCTAAATGGATAAGTAAAGGTTATTCACTTTTGTTACATTTCACATGGTTTCACTGTATTTCCCCAAATTGTACATTCATTACAGAAGTTAGCTTTGTGTTTCTACTTTTAGGTGTATAAAGTCAAGATCTCTACCCCAATTGAGTAGATATATAATGGTTTAAATCTGAACACTGTGAAGTAATGGGGCTTAAATGAAATATACCCGTACTCCTTAGTGAATGTTTGATATACATCAGCTGCAGTACTTCCTTTCTCCCCCATATATGGCAACATAGTTATATAATCTCCCACTGATGGATTTATTTCTTCTCTTCCAGAAGTGCTCAAGCCTATTGTAGACAAATCTCTACAAATTTATTTTTCTTTTCTTATTTTTCTTCTGTCTGGTTGACCCAACTCATCATAGCCTTTTTATCTAGCATTTTATATAAGTAATCGTTTAAGTATGATTTAAGAAGTTCATCTGATAATGGGTTCTCTCCGTTTGTGGGGGCCAAGGGAAAAGGTTCACTGAAAATCACTAACAAAAGGCAGATTAAAGGGAGGAAATACAAATTTATTTAATCACAGTTTTATATGACATGGAAGCCTTGAGAATGAAGACCCAAAGATACAGGAGAAACTGTCCATTTCTATGCTTAGGTTCAACAAAATATGCATAGCTGTGTAGAAATATGATTGGACTAAAAGGATATGATTGAATGCTGACAGACTGAATGGGGAGCCCTGTAGCAAGGCCTGTCTGTCTATAGTCTTCCTTGCCTCTCTGAGCACGCACTCCTTCCTTCTGGGTATGGTGCAGGACTCTCTCTAGAATGGATATCTTATGATCTACAATCAAACATCATAGGTCAGACAATTTCTTTATGGCCAGTTTTTATACAGAAAGCAGAAAAGAGTTAATGTTTTTAGGTTTTATGGCTAGCTTTGGGCAAAAGGAATTCTAGTTTCTATGACCTATCTTGGGGAAGAGGGGTTCTAGTTTCTGTGGCTTGCTTCAAATGTGAATGAGAGACAAGAGGCAAGAGGGCAGAGAGAGCCGCTTTTGAGGCCTTTCTTTTGGTGTATCATTTTCTGAGCCCCAGCATCTTTTAGTGTCAGAAAATAGACATAGTACTATTAGCCAAGTTATCAATTTGAGGCATATTTTCTTTCATGGACACCTGTAGTCATTTGAGTGAATTTAGATTTTAGTTTATTATGGTTGCTTTTAGTAGCTGTCTGTAAAATAGAGAATATTATTAATTTTCACATGTACAATTTATTCTCTTCTCCGTTTATTGATTTAATGAGTACTATTTCAGGTTTATAATAGAGTTCCCCAGTCTTAAAATGCTTATAGTATTGAAACATTGTTAAGTTAGAGCTTTATTCAACCTACACAGAGAATGGAGGACACCATGGTTTTCATTGTGCTCCATTTGACCATGGATGGTCTTTGGGCTGGATCACTAATCAACTCTTAAGATAACAAATATAAGCTACTACTTTAATGAGAGGTATTTTCTCATTTTTAATGTTTTGCTTGTTTGCAAGCACATGGTAAAAGCAAACTAGTAAGTGATGGAAAAACATGTATCAGCTATGTATGCTAAATTTTATGCTCTGTTTTTTTTTTTTCCTGATAGGCATCCCTGTGGCAATGCATACTACTTCCTGACTTACATCTTTTCTGCGAATAAAATTGTCCCTGCTTCCCATACTAAAATGATATCATTATTTGTAATATTTTACAAATTGTGTGGAAGAGGTGAGTGTTCACCAAGCAACATCATGACTTTTCACTCCTCCACCCTTTACCTTGGCAAGTTGGAAGAATAACTATTTGAGGGTGAAAACAAGAGCCAGCAGGACAAGAAGCTGAAAAAATAAATGGGAGATACTGCCAGTGGCCTGGTTGCCTTGGCTAGAAATTTGCACTTTGTGGTCATTGTGGAGTAGTTAAAGCTTTTTAGCTTTAATTTAGCAGGGATATATTGGTTTCCAAGCAGTCTTCCTTATGGATCTTGTTTGTGGGAAATACTGAAAGAACCACAGAATCTTCAACCTCATGGAGGCTATCCCAGTAATTACAGTAACTTAGTTATTTATTCTTAAAAGTTCAGAGAAGAATTAATGTAAAAATTTAAGGGAACCCTTATACACTGTTGGGGGAAATGCAAATTAGTTCATCCACTGCAGAAAGCAGTTTGGAGATTTCTCAAAAGACTTAGGACTACCATTTGATCCAGTAGTTCCATTACTGCATATATAACCAAAGGAAAATAGATCACATACCAAAAACATGCACTTATATGTTTATCACTATGCTGTTCACAATAGCAAAGACATGGAATCAGCCTAACTGCCCATCAGCGGTGGATTAAATAATGGAAATCTGGTACATATGCACTATGGAATACTATGCAACCATAAAACGAATTAAATCATGTCCTTTATAGCAACATGGATCGAGCTGGAGACCTTAATCCTAAGTAAATTAATACAGGAATAGAAAACTAAATATTAAATGTTCTCATTTATAAGTGGAGCATGAATATTGAGCACCTATGGACGTAAACATGGGAACAATGGATACTGTGGACTACTAGAGGGAGGAAGGAGGGAAGAGATGGGATAAAACACTATCTCTTGGGTACTGTGTTCACTGCCTGGGTGCAGTATACCCATGTAACAAACCTGCACCTGTACCCCGTTATCTAAAATAAAAGTTGAGGGGAGGGATCCAAGATGGCTGATTAGGAGGAAGTCGGGATTGCAGCTCCGAGAGAAGGCGCAGAGGGTGAGTGGACGCCGCATTTCCAGACGGATTTTTCACTGCCCACAGACCAGGAGATTCACAGGAGGAGGAGCCCCACGGGTCGCCAGTGCCGCTGGTTTGAGCGGCGAGGCCGCTCGTCCTACGCCCTGGGGCGGGGAGCAGCAGCTCGTTGTACAGAGCGAGAGTGACTGAGTCCCCTCTGAGCCAGCAAGGGGAGCTGAAGCAGGGATCCAAGCCAAGAGACCCCCGGGCAAGGGTGCGCCACGAATCTCAGAGCCGCTGCTTTGGCTGCTTTGGCTGATGCAGCGGCTCACAGGGCAGCGGATTTTTACTGCCCACAGACCAGGAGATTCACAGGTGGAGGAGCCCCACGGGTTGCCAGCGCCGCTGGTTGGACTGGCGAGGCCGCTCGGCCTGCACCTGGGGCAGGGAGGAGCAGCGCCTTGTGCAGAGTGAGCGAAACTGGGTCCCCACTGGGCCAGCAAGGGGAGCTGAGGCAGGGAGTCAAGCCAAGAGATTCCCGGGCAAAGAGGTCGCCACTGGAAACACGGCTGAACCTGGGAAGGTCCAGCTCTGTGAGGGAGGGGCGACCCCCACCGGGAAACACCCTGCAGTTCCCAGGGCAATTTGCCATAACCAAGACAACCTGCCACTACAGAGACTCCGTCACTACAGGGGCGGGCCAGCATAGCGGAAGCAGTTCTAACTACACCCATATAAACAGGACTGCAGGGAAGTTCACACGGAACCTGGGTGGAGCCCACAGCAGCTTAGCGAAGCCTCTGCAGGCTGAGTGTGACTAGGCTGCCACCTTGTGGGCAGGGAAAACAATTGCAAGCCAGCGGAAAATCATAAAGCCCTAACTTCTCAGGATAGAACACCTGGGGGGAAGAAAGGGGGGTTTATGAGTTCAGCTACTGCAGACTTAAAATTACCAAAATCAGAAAGACAGCAACTACAAAGTCGATAGGTGGATAAATCCACAAAGATGGGAAGAAACCAGTGCAAAAAGGATGAAAACACCCAAAACCAGAATACCTCTCCTCCTACAAGGGAGCACAACTCCTCACCAGCAAGGGAACAAGACTGGATAGAGAATGAGTGTGATGAAATGACAGAATCAGCTTTCAGAAAGTGGATAATAAGAAACTTCCGTGAGCTAAAAGAACATGTTCTAACCCAATGCAAAGAAACTAAGAACCTTGAAAAAAGACTTGACGAAATGTTAACGAGAATGGACAACTTAGAGAGGAATATGAGCGAATTGATGGAGCTGAAAAATACAACACGAGAACTTCGTGAAGCATGCACAAGTTTCAACAGCCGAATTGACCAAGCAGAAGAAAGGATATCAGAGGTCGAAGATCAACTCAATGAAATAAAATGAGAAGGCAAGAGTAGAGAAAACAGGGTAAAAAGAAAGGAACAGAGTCAACAAGAAATATGGGACTATGTGAAAAGAACTAATCTACGTTTGATAGGTGTACCTGAATGTGACGAAGAGAATACATCCAAGCTGGAAAATACTTTTCAGGATATTATCCAGGAAAACTTCCCCAACCTAGCAAGGCAGGCCAATATTCAAGTCCAGGAAATACAGAGAACACCACAAAGATATTCCTCTAGAAGAGCAACCCCCAAGGCACATAATCATCAGATTCAACAGGGTTGAAATGAAGGAGAAAATACTAAGGGCAGCCAGAGAGAAAGGTCGGGTTACCCACAAAGGGAAGCCCATCAGACTCACAGCAGATCTCTCAGCAGAAACCCTACAGGCCAGAAGGGAATGGGGGCCGATATTCAACATCCTTAAAGAAAAGAACTTTCAACCCAGAATTTCATATCCAGCCAAGCTAAGCTTCATAAGTGAAGGAAAAATAAAATCCTTTGTGAACAAGCAAGTACTCAGAGATTTCATTACCACCAGACCGGCTTTACAAGAGCTCCTGAAGGAGGCACTACACAGAAAAGAACAATCAGTACTAGCCACTCCAAAAACACACGAAATGGTAAAGAGCATCAACACAATGAAGAATCTGCATCAACCAATGGGAAAAATAGCCAGCTAGCATCAAAATGACAGGATCAAATTCACACATAACAATATTAACCCTAAATGTAAACGGACTAAATGCCCCAATCAAGAGACACAGATTGGCAAATTGGATAAAAAGCCAAAACCCATCAGTGTGCTGTATCCAGGAAACCCACCTCACATGCAAGGATACACAAAGGCTCAAAATAAAGGGATGGAAGAAGATTTACCAAGCAAATGGAGAACAAAAAAAAGCAGGAGTTGCAATTCTCATCTCTGATAAAATAGACTTTAAAGCAACAAAGATCAAAAGAGACAAAGAAGGACATTACATAATGGTAAAAGGATCAATGCAACAAGAAGAGCTAACGATCCTAAATATATATGCACCTAATACAGGAGCACCCAGATACATAAGGCAAGTTCTTAAAGACTTACAAAGAGACCTAGACTCCCATACAATAATAGTGGGAGACTTCAACACACCATTGTCAATATTAGACAGATCAACGAGACAGAAAATTAACAAGGATATCCAGGACTTGAACTCAGACCTGGAACAAGCAAACCTAATAGACATTTACAGAACTCTCCACCCCAAATCCACAGAATATACATTCTTCTCAGCACCACATCACACCTACTCTAAAATTGACCACATAATTGGAAGTAAATCACTCCTCAGCAAATGCAAAAGAACGGAAACCATAACAAACAGTCTCTCAGACCACAGTGCAATCAAGTTAGAACTCAGAATTCAGAAGACAACCCAGAACCGCACAACCTCATGGAAATTGAACAACTTTCTCCTGAATGTTGACTGGATAAACACTGAAATGAAGGCAGAAATAAAGACAGTCTTCGAAACCAACGAGAATGAAGACACCACATACCAGAATCTCTGGGACACATTTAAAGCAGTTTCTAGAGGAAAATATATAGCAATAAGTGCCCACATGAGAAAAAAGGAGAGATCTAAAATTGACACCCTATCGTCAAAACTGAAAGAGCTAGAGGAGCATGATCAAAAAAACTCAAAACCTAGCAGAAGACAAGAAATAATTAAGATCAAAGCAGAACTGAAGGAGATAGAGACACAAAAAACCCTTCAAAAAATCAGTAAATCCAGGAGCTGGTTTTTTGAAAAGATCAACAAAATAGACAGACCACTAGCCAGACTAGTAAAAAAGAAAAGAGAGAACAACTAAATAGATGCAATAAAAAATGATAAAGGGGATATCACCACAGATTGCACAGAAATTCAAACCATCATCAGAGATTATTACAAACAACTCTATGCACATAAACTAGATAACCTGGAAGAAATGGATAAATTCCTGGACAGTTGCCTCCTCCCAAGCCTAAACCAGGAAGAAGTCGAAACCCTGAATAGACCAATAACAAGGTCTGAAGTCGAGGCAGCAATTAAGAGCCTACCACCCAAAAAAAGCCCAGGTCCAGATGGGTTCACAGCCGAATTCTACCAGACATACAAAGAGGAACTGGTACCATTCCTACTGAAACTATTCCAAATAATCCAAAAAGAGAGAATCTTTCCCAAATCATTTATGAGACCAACATCATCCTAATACCAAAACCCAGCAGAGACTCAACAAGAAAAGAAAACTACAGGCCAATATCCATGATGAACATAGATGCAAAAATCTTCAATAAAATACAGGCAAACCGATTGCAACAGCACATCAAAAAGCTTATCCACCATGATCAAGTAGGATTCATCCCGGGGATGCAAGGCTGGTTCAATATACGCAAGTCTATAAATGTAATTCACCACATAAACAGAACCAAAGACAAAAACCACATGATTATCTCAATTGATGCAGAGAAGGCCTTCGACAAAATTCAACAGCCCTTTATGCTAAAACCTCTCAATAAACTAGGTATCGACAGAACATACCTCAAAATAATAAAATCTATTTATGACAAACCGACAGCCAATATCATACTGAATGGGCAAAAACTGGAAGCATTCCCTTTGAAATCTGGCACTAGACAAGGATGCCTTCTCTCACCACTCCTATTCAATATAGTACTGGAAGTTCTAGCCAGAGCAATCAGACAAGAAAAAGAAATAAAGGGTATTCAATTAGGAAAGGAGGAAGTCAAATTGTCTCTATTTGCAGACGACATGATTGTATATCTAGAAGACCCTATCATCTCAGCCCAAAATCTCCTGAAACTGATAAGCAACTTCAGCAAAGTCTCAGGATACCAAATCAATGTGCAAAAATCACAAGCATTCCTATACACCAATAACAGACTTAAAGAGAGCCAAATCAAGAACGAACTGCCATTCACAATTGCTACAAAGAGAATAAAATACCTAGGAATACAACTAACAAGGAACGTAAAGGACCTCTTCAAGGAGAACTACAAACCACTGCTCAACGAAATAAGAGAGGACACAAACAGATGGAGAAACATTCCATGTTCATGGTTAGGAAGAATTAATATCGTGAAAATGGCCATACTGCCCAAAGTAATTTACAGATTCAATGCTATCCCCATCAAGCTACCAATGACCTTCCTCACAGAACTGGAAAAAACCACCTTAAACTTCATATGGAACCAAAAGAGAGCCCGCATAGCCAAGTTAATTCTAAGCAAAAAGAACAAAGTGGGAGGCATCACACTACCGGACATCAAAACAGCGTGGTACTGGTACCAAAACAGAGATATAGACCAATGGAACAGAACAGAGGCGTTGGAGGCGACACAACATATCTACAACCACCCGATTTTTGACAAACCTGATAAAAACAAGCAATGGGGAAAGGATTCCCTGTTCAATAAGTGGTGTTGGGAAAACTGGCTAACCATATGCAGAAAGCAGAAATTCGACCCCTTCCTGACACCTTACACTAAAATTGACTCCAGATGGATTAAAGACTTAAACATAAGACCTAACACCATAAAAATACTAGAAGGAAACCTAGGCAAAACCATTCAGGACATAGGCGTAGGAAAGGACTTTATGACCAAAACACCAAAAGCATTGGTAACAAAAGCCAAAATAGACAAATGGGACCTGATCAAACTCCACAGCTTCTGCACGGCAAAAGAAACAGTCAATAGAGTGAATCGGCAACCAACAGAATGGGAAAAAATTTTTGCAGCCTACCCGTCTGACAAAGGGCTGATATCCAGAATTTACAACGAGCTAAAAAAGATATACAAGAAAAAAACAAGCCCATTCAAAAATGGGTGAAGGATATGAACAGATACTTTACAAAAGAAGACATACATGAGGCCAACAAACATATGAAAAAATGCTCATCATCACTGGTCATTAGAGAAATGCAAATCAAAACT
The DNA here is from genome assembly GCF_030222135.1 of Aotus nancymaae. Taxonomy (NCBI): domain Eukaryota; kingdom Metazoa; phylum Chordata; class Mammalia; order Primates; family Aotidae; genus Aotus; species Aotus nancymaae. Next base: position 18,202,304 of record NW_026988445.1, on the reverse strand, counting down.
ACATTGAGATACCATCTCACGCCAGTTAGAATGGCGATCATTAAAAAATCTGGAGAAAACAGATGCTGGAGAGGATGTGGAGAAATAGGAACACTTTTACACTGTTGGTGGGAGTGTAAATTAGTTCAACCACTGTGGAAAACAGTGTGGCGATTCCTCAAGGACCTAGAAAGAGAAATTCCATTTGACCCAGCAATCCCATTACTGGGCATATATCCAAAGGATTATAAATTGTTCTACTATAAGGACACATGCACACGAATGTTCATTGCAGCACAGTTTACAATAGCAAAGTCCTGGAACCAACCCAAATGCCCATCAATGATAGACTGGACAGGAAAAATGTGGCACATATACACCATGGAATATTATGCAGCCATAAAAAACGAGGAGTTCGTGTCCTTTGTAGGGACATGGATGAACCTGGAAACCATCATTCTTAGCAAACTAACACAAGAACACAAAATCAAACACCACATGTTCTCACTCATAGGTGGGTGTTGAACAAGGAGAACACATGGACACAGGGAGGGGAGCACTATACACGGGGGTCTGTTGGGGGGGAGTGGGGGGGGGCAGCGGGGGGTGGGGAGTTGGGGAGGGATAGCATGGGGAGAAATGCCAGATATAGGTGAAGGGGAGGGAGGCAGCAAATCACACTGCCACGTATGCACCTATGCAACAACCTTGCATGTTTTTCACATGTACCCCAAAACCTAAAATGCAATTAAAAAAAATAAATAAATTGGGAGGCCGAGGCGGGTGGATCACGAGGTCAAGAGATCGAGACCATTCTGGTCAACATGGTGAAACCCCGTCTCTACTAATACAAAAAATTAGCTGGGCATGGTGGCGCGTGCCTGTAATCCCAGCTACTCAGGAGGCTGAGGCAGGAGAATTGCCTGAACCCAGGAGGCGGAGGTTGCAGTGAGCTGAGATCGCGCCATTGCACTCCAGCCTGGGTAACAAGAGCGAAACTCCATCTCAAAAAAAAAAAATAAAAATAAATAAAAATAAATAAAATAAAAATTGAAAAAAATTATGGAAAAAGCATAGACAGTGAATTAATTGTTATATCATCAGCAGCAAATGTTTCTTGAATGCAAGAAGCTTGCCTGCTTATTCATTTCACCAACTGTTTATTCTTATGCATAAGGCTTCTGCCCATTAAGAATTCACAGTTGAAGGTACAGATATATCTATCAAGAAGTTACATAAGAGACTGACTGAAAAATGTTCCAGCCAAAGGCACAAGTAGTATTCTAAATGAGTAGTAGAGAGGAAGAGATACTTTCAATCTAGGAAGTTTTTCTTTAACAGTTTTTCCTTTGGAAATGTCTGAGAAAGTTTTGTGGGGAATAAGAAGCTTTTAGGCACAAAGGTTGCTGCTTATTTTGGGTAATGAGAATATCTTGATAGAAGGAACAGAGGCAGGAACCTTTAGGACATATTCATTTGGGAAAGGCCATTTAATGTATAGTCTGTCAGGTAGGGAAGTAGAGTTATGAAGGTACTTGGGCCATATTATAGAATTATTTGAAAGTTATTTTGAGATTTAAGTTATGCATAGTATAGTTTTGAATAGATGTGTCTGTGTGAGCTGTTGGTTATCGTGAAAAAAATCCAACTTAAAGTAACTTAAGCCAAAAAAAAAGGAAAGTTATAGTTCAAGTAACTGGGATGTCTAGGGGTGGCATACTTCAGGCATTGTTGGATTCAGGGGCTCACACATTGTCAGAAGGCCTCTTTCCTTCCTCTTTCTCTCTGTCCTGGCTCTGCCTTTCCTGCGTTGAGCTCTACATAAAAGCCATTTCTCTGTGATCTATGAGACAGTGGCCAGCAGCTGCAGCCCACCCCCTCCTAGCTTAGTTCCTTTGTCAGAACTAAACTTCTTAAGATCCCAACATCATCCGAGAGAAGACTGTAGATGACCTTGCCATGGCCTGCATACATCCCTGAACTAGTGTCACTGAGCCAAGGGAATGGTGTGCCCAGAGCAGCCCAGGGGACAGCATTCCATCAAGGGCAGGGATGGTTTCTTACAAGAAGCAGAATGGAATGTGGGAAAGGGACACAAGGCGGACAGAAACTTTAGCTGCCATGGTTGCAGCACAAGAGGGAAGGTAAGAGAAGACTGGAGCTGTTAGCCCAGGTTGGGAATGTGGGTAGAGGATGCAGACTCCATCCTCTGCATGTTGAGTTATAGGTGCTATGGGTCATTCATTTGGCAGTTGGCTGTTAGGGCACAAAGGAGAGGGCTAAGGTTAGCATTGTAGCGGAATTAAGTGATTGATTGATGATAAAGATAATGAAGGGAACCAAATATTTTATCTTGAAATATACTTATTTCAAGATGGCTATTCACTGGGCTTGAAATACAAGAATAACTGAAAAGCTGTCTTTAGTAGGGGAGATTTGCATCTGTAGGGGATCTGCATTAATGCAGCCAGGCTTTCTCCAAGGCACTCCCTTGGCCTGATCTAGGAAAGATTAACTGAGAGTCTGACACCTGTAAAGGTCTGAAAAATAATTTACCATCTATTTTCTCTGAGGGCTGCTACCTGTGTGAGGTTTCATCTGCCTAATGAGGCCATCTTTGCTAGCCTGGACTCCTCCCCTTCCCATACCTGTCCTGTCACCATAACTTGAGGTACCATCATAACCTGGTTTTGGCCATGCTGTTGTCAGGCATTTTAACCAGAGTGATTTCATCTTGAACAGGGGCTGGGGAAAATAAGGCTGACACCTACTGGGCTGCACTCCCAGGAGGGTTAGACATTCTTAGTCACAGAATGAGACAGGAGGTCAGCACAAAATTTAGGTCACAAAGATCTTGTTGATAAAACAGGTTGTGGTAAAGAAGGTGCCAAAACCCACCAACCGAGATGGTGACAAAAGTGACCTCTGGTCATCTTCATTGCTCATTATATGCTAATTACAGTGCATCAGCATGCTAAAAGGTACTCCATCCAGCACCATGGTAGTTTACACATGCCATGGGAACATCAGGAAGTTACCCTATGTAGTGTAACTATACTGCAGTGACCGCTTGAATTGCTTGCCCCTTTCCTGGAAAACTCATGAATAATCTACCCCATATTTAGCATATAATCAAGAAATAACTATAAATATACTCAGTTCGGCAGCCCATGCCACTTTTTTAATTCTTTACTTCCTTAATAAATTTGCTTTCACTTTATGAATGCACCTCGAATTCTTTCTTGTGTGAGATCCAGGAACCTTCTTCCGGGGTCTGGATCGGGATCCCTTTTCAGTAACACTTCAAGCCCCCATTCTTTCTGTAACTTCAGAAAAAGCTCAACCCATCTGGCCATTTCTTTGAGTTCTTTTATTTTGTAAGACTTCTGTTCATATTAATACATTTGCCTTTTCTCTTATTAATCTGTCTTTAGTGGATTTTTCATTAAGGCTTTGGAGAATGAAGAGGAAATTTTCCCTTGGCTCTTACAATAGGCATAGAATAGGTAAGCTTATTGAGGGGAGGATCAGAGATTAGATTGGATTGCACGAAATTGCTGCTTTGTTTAGGTCGAAAATAAAGAAACATTGGTGATTTCATATATAGTTCAGCACATTCTTTGGGATTCCCTTATGGGAATGGCTGTGTTCTTTCTTTCAACAGATGCTTGCTTATCCTATACAGAATGCCCTGCTTCCCTCCTCCTTTCTTCTTTTCTTTTGGAAAATATGTGCTGGGTGCTTTTTAAGTACAGAGCATGTGCTTAGTGCTGGATATGTGGTCCTGAACTGGACTTTGCTGGTGTCTAGAGTCTAGATCAGAACGTTTTGGGGCCAATAGCAAACTCTGAGGCGTGGTGGTGTGTGGCTGCAAAACAAACAAACAAAAAGTAGCCTTTTTTTGATGCTGACTTTCCCCAAATACTAGCAAGTCCATCGTAACAGTAAGTGGAGAAACAGAGCTGGACGGAATATTTTTGTTCATCTCAGTGGAAAGAAAATGTTTGCCTTCACTTTCTCAGAACTTTCTTTTGCTGGGAAAACAGCTGATGAACATGCTGGTAAGAACAAAGAGCCAGACCTCTGTGTGTCTGCAAATCTGGTTTTCACACAGAGTGTCCTGTTGAAGTGTGAGGAGCCTCCTCTCAGTGATACACCAGGGAACAGGGGAGAACCTTCCTCCCTCACACATGGCATCACAGCTCCTGTCCCCAAGTTCTGTTGCTTGAGAAGATTGTCCTGCTGAAAGTTCATTTCTTTTTTTCCTGTCTAAAGCCAAAACAAGGTAAAATACAATAGCCAGTTGCCTCATATAAACCACCTGCTCAGTAGGAAATGAAGTAAAACTCGAGTTCCTATTGCTACTTGAAGAATTTGTGGTTTCCTTTCCTGTCAGTAAACAAAAGCAGTCAGTTAAAAGAGTGGAGCATTAATTGTTTACAGGATGTTTGCTGTATCAAAGGAAGGAAAAGTGCCTTTTACAGACTGTTCATTGTTTTGGGGATATTACAGCATAAAGTGTCTCTCCTAGAGAAGAGACATTAAGCACAAGATATTTAGTCACAAAGCACAGACTCTTTCATTAACAGGACTTTAAAAGACTTATTTTGTAAACCAAAGTTGAGGTCTTCATACTGTATTAGCGTAAAGAATATAGATGAGAATAGAAAGCTTCCTTAGAGAAAAAAAAGGATCTCAAAGTTTTGAAAAATATTGATGCTTCAGAGGCTTTGGATTTTTTAAAATTGTAGAATATCATGTTTTTTTTTTTTTTCAAGAAACATTTATCTTTTATAGTTCAGTAATGCGTTTTACCTAGGCTTCCGCAGGTTGCTTTTCAGTACCGGCATACTTCAGAGGTGTTCTTGTTTCCAGACAACTGCAATAAAACAAATGTTTCAGTGTAGCAAGTCACACAGACTTTGTTGTTTTTCAAGCGTGTATAAAAGTTACAGTTATACTATACTGGAGTTCATTAAGTATGCTATAGCATTATGTTTAAAAAATGTGCAAACCTTAATTCAAAAATACTTTTTCCTAAAAAATGCAAATGATTATCTGAGCCTTCAGCAAGTCAAATCATTTTGTGGATGGAGAATCTTGCCTCAATGTTGATGACTGTTGATTGATCAGGGTGGCGGTAGCTGAAGGTTGGGCTGGCTATGGCAATTTCTTAAGACAACAGTGAAGTTGGCCACATCAATTGGGTCTTCTTTCATGAAAGACTTTATGCTGTTTCTTTTTCTTTCTTTTTTTTTTTTTTTTGAGATGGAGTTTCACTCTTGTTGCCCAGGCTGGAGTGCAATGGCATGATCTCAGCTCATTGCAACCTTCGCCTCCCAGATTCAAGTGATTCTCCTGCCTCAGCCTCCCAAGTAGCTGGGGCTATAGGCATGTGCCAACACGCCTGGCTAATTTTTTTGTATTTTTAGTAGACACAGAGTTTTGCCCTGTTGGCCCAGGTGGTCTCAAACGCCTGACCTCAGGCAACCCACCCACCGTGGCCTCCCAAAATTCTGGGATTATAGTTATGAGCCACTGTGCCTGGCCACTTCATGCTGTTTTATAGCATTTGACCCAAAGTAGAAATTCTTTCAAGACTGGGGTCTCTCCCCTCAAGCCCTGCCAAGTTTATGTAATATTCTAAATCCTTTGCAACAATGTTCATGTAATCTTCACCAAGAGCAGAGTCTATCTCAGGAAACCACTTTCTTTGCTCATCTACAGAAAGCAACTCCATATCCATTCAAGTTTGATCATGAGTTTATAGCAACTTAGATCATTAGGTACCAATTCTAATTCTAGTTTTCTTGCTATTTCTTCCTCTACTGAAATCTTGAGATGCCCAGAGTCATCCTTGAGGGTTGGAGTCTACTTCTTTTAAACTCCTGTTAATGAAGTTGATATTTTGACTTCCACTCATGAATCACGAATATTCTTGATGGCTCTAGATTGGTGATTCTGAAAGGTTTTCAGTTTACTTTGCCCAAATCCACCAGAGGAATTACTATCTGTGATAGCTATAACATTACAAAAAATACCTCTATACAACTTAAAAGTCAGAATTGCTTTTTGATCCATGGGCTGTGGAATGGAACTTACTAGCAGGCATGAAACAACATTCATCTCCTTGTACACATCCATCAGAGCTCTTGGGTAACCAGGTTGCATTGTCAAGGAGCAGTAACATTTTGAAAGGAATCTTTTTTTCTGAGCACTAGGTTTCAATGTGGACTTAAATATTTAGTAAACAATGTTGTAAACAGATGTGCTGTCATCCAGGCTTTGTTACTCCAATGACAGAGCACACGCAGAGTAGATTTAGCATAATTCTTAAGGGCCCTAAGATTTTCAGAATGGTAACTAAGCATGAGTTTCAACTTAAAGTCACCAGCTGCGTTAACTGCTAATAAGAGAATTAGCCTGTCCTTTAAAGCTTTGAATCCAGGCACTGACTTCCCCTAACTATGAAAGTCCTATAGGACATCTTCTAATAGAGGGCTGTTTCATTTACACTGAACATTTGCTGTTTAGTGTAGCTTTCCTTGTATCTCAAGAACCAGCCTTTGCTACCTGCAGACTTTCCTCTGCATCCTCCTCACCTCTCTCAGCCTTCATATAATTGAAGAGAGTTAGGACTTTGCTCTGAACTAGGCTTTGGCTTAAGGAAATGTGGCTGGTTTCATCTTCTGTCCAGAACACTCAAATTTTATCCGTATCAGCAATAAGGTTGTTTTAGTTTCCTATTATTTGTGTGTTCACTGTAGTAGCATTTTTAATTTCCTTCAAGAACTTTTCCTTTGTATTCATGACTTGGCTGTTGGGCACAGGAGGCTTAGCATTCGGCCTGTTTTGGCTTTTGACATACCTTCTTCACTGAGCTTAATTGCTTCTAGTTTTTGATTTAAAGTGAGTTGTTTGACTCTTCCTTTCACTTGAATACAGAGAGGTCATTGTATGGTTATTAATTGGCCTAAGTTCAATATTGTTGTGTCTCAGAGAATAGGGAGGTCTGAGGAGAGGTAGAGAAATGGGGAGGTTGGTCAGTGGAGCAGTCAGAACACAATATTTATGGATCAAATACACTGTTTATATGGGTGTGGTTCATGTCACCCCAAAACAGTTACGCTAGTTATATCCAAGATCACTGATAATAGGTCACCATAACAAATATAAAAATAATGACAAAGTTTGAAGTATTGCGAGAATCAAAATGTGACACGGAAACACCAAGGGAGCACTTAGTGTCAGAAAAATGGTGCCGATAGACTAGCTCGATGCAGTTACCACAAACCTTCAGTCTGTAAAAGACACGGTATTTGCAAAGCACAGTAACATGAGGTCCACCTTATATCTAGTACTGTGTCTGAGTCCCTGACCCAGTACTAGACGTCCACTGATGTTAAGTAGATTGAGACTATTGTGCAACCATCACCATCAAACATTTTCAGACCTCTTCATCTTGAAAAATGAAATTCTCTAGCTATTAAACAGTAACCCCATTTCTCCTCACCCCATCCCTGGCAACCACCATTGTACTTTCTGATTTTAAGAAATTGACTTACTCTACATACTTCATATAAATGGAATCATACAGTATTTGTCCTTTTTGTGACTGGCTCATTTGCTTAGCATGGTATCTTCAAGGTTCGTCTATGTTGTAGTTTGTGTCAAACTTTCCTTCCTCTTTAAGGCTGAATAATACTTCATTGCACGTATTTCCCATATGTTGTTTCTGCATTCATCTGTAAAGGGCGCCTAGGTTGCTTCCACCTTTTGGGCTACTGTGAATAATGCTGCTGTGAATGTGGCTGTGCAAGTTCATCTTCGAGACCCTGCTTTCAGTTCTTTTGACTGTATGCCCAGAAGTAGAATTGCTGAATTGATGAGTCATAGGGTAATGTTGTGTTTAATATTTTTTGTTTGTTTGTTTGTTTGTTTTTGAGGTACCCACTATATTATGTATTACTTTTTTTTTTTTTTAAGACAGTCTCACTCTGTTGCCCAGGCTGGAGTGCACTGGTATGATCTCCGCTCACTGCAACCTCTGCGTCCTGGGTTCAAGTAATTCTTTACCTCGGCCTCCTGAGTAGCTGGGATTACAAGCGCCCACCACCATGCCTGGCTAATTTTTGTATTTTTAGTAGAGATGCGGTTTCACCATGTTGGTCAGGCTGGTCTTGAACTCCTAACCTTGTGATCCACCCACCTTGGCCTCCCAAAGTGCTGGATTTACAGGCATGAGCCACTGCAACCAGCCTATACATTAGATTTTTAAACTCAAAACTGTCTGTATTGGCTATGAAAATTGTCAATGTGAGAATTTCTTTCCCCACCCTAACCCTAACCGCTGCACATAATCTTATATTCAGCCACAATTGAGGGACTGCTAGTAATTTTTCACCTATTGTTTCTGTGCCTCATAAAAATGGAGACAGATTGAAAAAGGAGGGCTATCTAAAACTAAGGCTAGTCATAGCCTTCTTGGTAGGTGACTTTGTAGTTTATCTCCTCTCCAAATGAAAGGGACACTATTAATGCTATGCTGGGTTAACAGGTGTAAACTGGGAGTGTCTCTGGGGTGCCCTCCTTGGGGTCTGTCTTTTCTTTTGTAGGAAGCAGTGCTGGATCTTGCCAGCATTTAGAGAGCCACACTGTCTTCATAAACCCACATTCATATAGTTTTGTTTGAAGTGTATACTCCATTTTGTTGCATTTTGAGTCTATGCAGTGTCAGGTCGGAGTGTGAGCACTTTGCTGTAGTTGAGTTTGCAGAAATTCTTACGTTGAAAGCACGATCTTAGGAGTCCAGCTGACTTGAGTTCACATCCTGTGCTTGCTGATTCATGTGGGGCAAATAATCAGTCTCTTGAGTGCCCGTTTCCTCAACCAGGGAGGCAGAAAAGGCCAATTGTTGTTATTTTCTTTTAACGTGGTGGTGAGATTGGAAATAAGTGTTTTAGTAGAGTGTCTAGTACACAGCGCTGCATACCTAATACTGACCATTGCCATTACCATTAAAAGAAGATGCAGTTCAACAGAATTTAGTACCAAAATGGATACCTGGAGTTCTCAAAATTTTTAGTTTTAGGATTCCTTTGATGTTCTTAAAAATTATTGGAGTCCCAAGGAGCTTTTGATTATGTGGCTTATCTCTGTTGATATTTACCATACAGAATTAAAACTGAGAAATTTTAAAAATATTTATTAATTTAAAATGATGGTAATAACACCTTTATATTTTGTTATAGATAGCATTTTATAAAAATATTTTTTCAAAACAAAAATTAATGAGCAGTATAATGTTGTATACTTTTGCAAATTTCATTAATGTGTGGCTGAAGAGAAGACAGCTGGATTGTCTTACCTGCTTCTGCATTCAATCTCTTGTGCTACAGTATGTTCTTCAGCCTCTGGAAAACTCCATTTTACTTTGGGGAGAGATGCAGAGTAGAAAAGATAAATAGTGCCTTGGTATCAACATGAAAATGGTTTTGACCTTGTGGACCCCTGGGGATTCCTCATATCACATGTTGAAACTGCTGACCAAGAGTTGTCCTGGGAGTCTGAATGGGTCTCTTTCTTATTTTGTAGGTTCTTGTCCAGGCTGTGTGAGCAGGAGCCTGCTGCTCTTCCCCACTCAGGTAAGCCTGTAAGCAAGGCATCCTCACTTCAGAGAGGCATGTTGATTTTTAAATTGGATTTTTTTTGTTCCATTAATTTTTTTTTAAAGATTGTTTCAGTTTCCCTAGGATAATAGAGTGTATGTTTTTATTTTGTCACTCCGCCACAGCAAACATGGGTGAGCATTGTTTTAAGAAAGCTCATTTGAATTTTGGAGTTGCCTAGTTTCAAAGCTTCTGGATGGAGGCTTTGAAAGGAGTCACTAACAAGTTCCTGTGAGCATCCTTTAATGCATTTAAAAGGATCTACTTTTTATAATTGGTTTGTATGTTATCTCCATGGAGAATCTCTTATATTAGAGGCATAACACGTGAGTATGCTGGTGGATAAAGAGCTGCCAAAGGCTTCTTTCTCAGTATAGGATGTGCCCTGGACCCGCTGAGGGTGGCTGCTGTGAGGAAGGTGATCCAGGGAGTGGTGGGGTGAAGTCCAGCCTGCTCTGCCCAGGGCCGAGAGGGTACTGTCATCTAAACCCCTTCCTTGGCTGCAGAATAAAGGCAGAGGTGCTCTCTTACTTGTGTGTGTTCACAAATACTGCATTTCCTTTAGCAGCAGGAAATAAGATGGGCTTGTGAATGAGCCCTGTCAGAAGTAACCACCCCCAGGACATTTGTCCTCCAGCCTTGGATTGTCAAATGTGGATTCTTATCCTTTTCTCTTAGTCTGTGTCTACACAACTTACACACAGGCACATGGCACATGTATGTACCCACACACACGGTTTTCAGGTTACATACTTCCTGACCTTATACCCTGAAGCCCTTGAGTGTGATAGAGATATTTGCTTGGGTAACAGGTTCAGTTGTCAACTTCAGATAGCTTCATATCGATTCCTTACTCACACAGAATCTATTATTTGTATGCCAGTTTTACCATTTGCCTGAAAATGTCCTTTGCAGTGTCATTCCCCCTCCATATAGGGTCCCTCTAGGGTCAGGCGTTGCATTTAGTTGCCATGTCCTTTGATAAACCTTTATTTCCACAGCCTTTGTCTTTTATGCGTGTTGGTGCATTTTGAGGTCTGTGGCCTGGGAGCTTGCCTTTAAAAATGATTTGAGGATAAGTATTTAAACTGTGGCAAAATACCACTGGAGGAGGGATGGATTTGTGATGTCCCCTTTAATTAGGGTCCATTGTAACCCATGTTAAAATAGCACTTGAAATGAATTTTCAGCTGAGAAAAAAGACTACCTGGTACAGAACAGCTTTTTCAAGGAAGCACAGCTTTACTTTCCTCTGTGCTCTTAAAGACATCATCTGGATCCACATCAAAAGCAACTCAAACAGTAAAAACATAAATAAAATTTAATTTTAAAATAAGAGAAAATACCTGGAGTTGGGCTAACAGACTGGGAAAAAATTAGATCTGGAACTCATTCCACATGCAGAAATAAAGGTAAAAAGTAATAAACGTAAATTTAAAACTAAAATATGGAAAGTAATTTTTATAATTGTGCAGTGGGGAAGTTTTAGCAGTGACCTGTTATTCCCCAGTTAACTTATATGTAAAGCGTACCTTGTTTAAAATCTACAAATTGTGTGATAGCATCAGAACTGAGGAGACAGCATACTTGGTTAATTACTGACTTGTTGTCTACTCCTTTGTAGATGATTTTACCATCTGAAGCTCTCTTTTTCCCATTGGCGAAGTTAGGATTTATTCACTTAACCATCTTAAAGGCTTAGAAACTTGTTTATCAGAGGATTAGGAGACTTGTTCTGTGGGAGAAGTCAAAATTATTATCATGAGAAGTGACTGAGACAAGTTTGGGCTTAGCTCCAAATTCTTGTCCTTACAAAGATGTTTAGAATTTTCCAAGATAGTTGGCACTACAGTGTTATAGTGGTCTGTGTTTCAGCTTTGAGATTTCTAGTAAGAATTTTTAACTCCTTAGATATTTTCTTATTAGAAAGGTGCTGTTTTGATGCCTGGAATATTTTGTTCCTCCTCTTTGCTTTTACCTTTACCTCCCGCCTTTCACCCTTTGGGAATGAAAATAATTATTGGAGGGATGGTCCTAGGCTTCTTTTTGATAGTGCACGTTTTAATTTTATGGTCAGTTTCGTAAGGCCAGTAGAATTCTAGACTTGAATGGCTCTTTAGAGGGTCTATAATTTATCTTCATCTATTTATTTATTTATTTTGAGATGGAGTCTTCCTCTGTTGCACAGACTGGAGTGCAGTGGCGCCACCTCAACTCATTGCAACCTTCGCCTCCTGGGTTCAAGTGATTCCTCTGCCTCAGCCTCCCAAGTAGCTGGGACTGTAGGCGTGTGCCACCATGCCCAGCTAATTTTTGTATTTTCAGTAGAGACGGGGTTTTACTATGTTGGCTAGGCTGGTCTGGAGCTCCTGACCTCAGGCGATCCGCTTGCCTTGGCCTCCCAAAGTGCTGGGATTACAGGTGTGAGCCACCATGCCTGGCCTTTGTCTACTTTTAAAATGTTCTCAGACTGAGTTTCCCATTGTCCTGCCCAAGTTTCTGAACAAACATTGTAGTTGCTAGATCTCTACAGGGGGAACAGCAGCATCCTTTGCCTGCTTACAGTGGATGTGTGCCATCTCTTGCCAGGATCAGGATGTCAAGAGCGAGTTGGTGCTGGTGCTTGATTCTTCACTCGGGTGTTTCACTATTGGGAAGTGCAGTCGCCTATATATGAAATGTTTAGATGATTTCATATCTCTTTCTAAGTTCCATTTTTTTGCTGCTTCCATTTTTTTTTTTTTTTGGCTGAAATTATAGTTTCAGGGTGGGTAAACACAAACACTTTCCAGATTATGTTTTGAAACATTTTATTTCATATTGCACTATCAGCCAAATTTAGAAAGATGTAGCCACCTCAGGCAGATGGTCTTAAAATCTGAAGACCTCAGGGGAAGGAGACTGTGGGCTTCCTGAGAGTGATTTAGTACAGTAAATATTTACTGGATAATTTCTTTAAGTGCCATGCTCTGTTAGTTGCTGGGGGAAACAAGACGATGAAGAGGCAGCCCTTCCCCAAGAAGAGGTTATAATCTAAAGGGGAAGAAGCAAATATATACAAATAGCTCTGATAAAAGGTTCAGTTGCTGTAATCATGGAATACTGGGGGAATACTAGTGAGCTGAGATGACCGTGGACCTGTGTGTTCTCCAGGGTACCTGGCACGTTGTAGGCACTCAGTACACACATTTGGGTGGATAAATGAACACATGTAGGCATGTGCATTTTGGTGTATTTTATTCAGAGTAAAAAAGATGTATAGAAAGAGATAATGTGTTAGATTTGGGTATGGCTTCATAGGGTTTGAGGATTTGATGAGGTCACCAAGGGCCCGAGGCAAGCTGAGCAGAAGTCTAGCCTATGGGCCACTCCGTGTCCTCTTGTACCCAAGACAGCTCTGCCTGTTTCTTAGCCTCCTCTTCCCAAGGCTTAGAACTCTCTCTTTTTTTCTGCAGCACCTGAACCCATTGTACAAAGAAAGTAAGATTTGGTCCTTAATTAAGGAGGTCTATGAGAGTGAAAAAAACTGTTTTCTCCTCTTGCTGTCACACCACGACAGTCAACAAAGAAGCCATGACCACATGTTTGGTGGTTTTGCCCCCACACACCAAGCAAGCAACTAATTCTGCAGCTGACACCAGCTGGCTGTCTTCTAATTCAATTCAGCTCTGATACAATTTACCTGGAGATAGTGTCAGATCCCACAGGTTGAGGGCCCAGTCCCAGGACTCTCTCTCCTTTCTCTGCCCCATCATATGCCAGTCTGAAGCTCCAGGTGAATTTACCTGTGCTTCTGATTGACTACATTGGGGTTTCCACACCCCCTCCTTGGATATGGTTAATTTGCTAGAGCGGCCCACTGAACTCAGGGAACCTCTTACGTATACTGGCTTATTATAAAGGATTTTACGTATCTCTTCTATAGATGAGGAGATGCATATAGGACAAGGTAAGGGGGAAGGGACACAGCTTCCATGTGCTTTACAGGCATTCCACTCTCCAGGCACCTCCATGTGTTCAGCTGTCTGGAAGCTTCCTGAACCCTGTCCTTTTGGGCTGTTACAGAAGCTTAATTACGTAGGCATTATTGATTAAACCATTGGCCATTGGTGATCAAATTAACTTTCAGACCCTGTCTCCTCTCTGGAGGCTGGGAGATGGGGCAGAAAGTCCCAAACCTTTGATCATGCCTTGGTCCTTCAGGTAACCAGCCCCGTCCTAAAGTAACCTTAGGGCTGTCATCCATCAGTTCACTCATTAGCATACAAAAACATGTCACTGGAAATTTTAAGGATTTTAGGGGTTATATACCAGGAAATGGGGTTGCAGTTCAAATAAATCTTTTATACTATCACAGTCTAATATGCTGGTTTCTCGTGGACTGATTCACGCTAATCAGACTCAAAAGAAACTCCTTTATAACTTGGAATTTTTTTTTTATTGGCAAGGTAAGGATATGCTTTACTTGGTAATTAGAAATTTCTTTATTTTCCTTCCTTTTTTCCAATATCCCTTCTTACCGTTAGGTTATAGCTAGTTGAATAAATTACAATTGATTATATTACTAATAAGATTTCCCAGAATGTAATGCTGATCAACTTGATCACATAAGACACACTTTATGACTGAATGTGACAGACGCCTTCCCTCATTTGCAGTGTATTTTCAGGCCATTTCCTTTTCTGTTGAATAATTATTATTGCAGCTTTGTTTGCTTACACTATGTGACAGGCAATATTTTAGTACTTTACCTTTCTCATTTAATCTTTCAGTGTGCTTTGAAGTATGTATCCCCATTTAAAAAATAAGGCTCAGGAAGGCTATGTGATTTGCCTAAGGGTCATAAGGGTCATATAGCTAATTTATAATGGAGCAAACTACCAGATCTCTGTGGCAGTGCCCTAAGGGTAGTGACTTCAGGAGGGGGCCAAGTCACCCCTTTAGTAGTCGTATTTTATAGATAATGTAAGAATGTGGTCTTATTTTGCTTCTGCAGGCAGTTAGGAGAAGAACCAAAAAGTAGCATCTGTACAATTATATTGTTATCATCTATATATTCATATGTTGTTCATGCAGAAAGATAAGCATATTGATATTGTGCAAAACCAAATAGAATCCTCATAAGACTTCAAGAATGTGTACTAGAGTAATATGAAACAACTACTGCATATTCCTACACTCAAATGAAATAATTGATCCATTCATAGCCTAAAGCCCTGCTTGAAATAATCAGACTTCTCAAAACACACTGACCCCTGAGTGTTGTGAACGTTGGATTCTTTTTTTTTTTTTGCCGAATCTTCAGCTTAAGTGGAGATTAAATGGTTAGGATATCTGAAAGAAGTGTGAAATGTGAAAGTCATTATATTAGGGATTATCCCTACAAATGTTTAAAATGTAATGTCATGCCTCGTACAAGTCTTCTACAGTGTTATTATTTGGAAAGCATTTATAGTACCATATTATAAAGACATAATTTTGTATATTCCCTTAGCAAAAGCTGCTAATACCACTCTTAGTTCATGGATCTGGAATCCAGCAGGGCTTTTCCACATGCCACATTGTGATTTTACAAGTTAAGTCTCAGTATGTATGGTTTGTTTTCTTTCCTTTATTTGTTTGCTTTTATTAAACATTTCTCTTTGGAGGAAATATCAGTGGAAAGCTTTATAAAGGAAGAATTCAGTGAGGAACAATGGATAGTGTTAAGGTTTTGATTCTTTAATGAGATAACTGTTTTTCCTCAATGAAAGCACTTTCCGAGGTAATGAACAATGTGTCTGATAGGGGCTGAAAGGCTGAGACTCCATCTCAAAACAAAAGAAAACAGAACAAACCAAAAAAGCTTTGTTGTTTTAAGCAGTGGTCTAAGCCCTAGCTGTCCACCTTAGAAACTTAAAACTGAATTAAAAACTGAATTTCCAACATCTATATTTTCCTAAACTTCCCCAGGCAATTCTTAAAAGCTATGAAGAGTTGAGAACTTCAGTGAGGGGAACTTGAAAGAGCCATAGTCAGTAATTATTATAATGTAATCATCACCTTCATGCCTATTTCAGTGGGAGGGTAAAAGTTCTCTTAAGCCTAACAGTGTGTACTATAGGAACCATCCCATCTTGAGGGCCCTTTCAAACTCAAACATTCCTTCTGCCTCATACATTTCTGTGGTCTAGGAAGTCACAGGATATTCGATCATTGTGTCCCTTTCATACCTTAAGGCACACACAATAGAAATAAAGGCTCTGCAGTCACCCATTTTAAAAGTTTGTTTATTTACAGAGAGAAAGGAATAGAGAATCTACATGTGCAGTAAATTGTGGTAATTTTTTATATTGATTTTCCTACTAACAAATGGTAACACATTCTAGGTTCAGATTCAATTCTTGGTAATAATAATTGCATTTATTGAATCCTTCCTGTTCTAAGTCTTGCTGTAAGCCTTTTGCAGGTGTTCTTTCTTTTGTTAATTAGTATGAAGCAGCTCAGGTTGCTGTCTTTCCTGCTCTGTGGATGCAGCACCCAGAGGCACAGAGATGCCTCAGGGACTTGTCCAGGTTGCACAGTCAGTAGTGGAGCAGGCACTAGGGCCTGAAGGAGATTCTAGTGTCAGGCTTTTAGCCATAAGCCTATGTTGACACCCATGTATTTGCAGAAAAATATTCTGGCAAATGAGCTTGGTGGAAACTGTTTGATTTAATGAAAAAACCTGAAAGAAACTTAATTTGAGAGTTAGACAACAGCTTGATTTGCCATCCAAGGTGTCAGATTATTAACTTGATGTGACATTGGGCAAGCTACTTCACCTATCTAAGGTTTTTATCCAAATTCATCGAGATGATGCTTGTTGATCTAGCTATTTTCTTTTATTTGAAAAATCAACTAAACTCTGTTGGTAAGACACTTACCATTTTTATCTTTAAATTTCATTTAGTGTACTTACTTATTTACCAATTTATTTACTTTAAGTTCCAGGATACATGCACAGAATGTGCAGGTTTGTTACATAGGTATATATGTGCCATGGTGGTTTGCTGCACCTGTCAACCCATCATCTAGGTTTTAACCCCCCAAGCATTAGCTGTTTGTCCTGAGGCTCTCCCTTTTCTCGCCTCCCACTCGCCAAAAGGCCCCGGTGTGTGTTCTTCCCCTCCCTGCGTCCATATGTTCTCTTTGTTCAAGTCCCACTTATGAGTGAGAACATGTGTACACTTATTATTTATGACTTCTCCCATCTGTATTAATATGTATTTATTAATGCTTCTGGGAGAAGAGTAATACCTCTCCCAGAAGTATTCTTTATTACATCTCCCATCCTGTCTCCACAATAAAAACTCAGGGTAAGAATCTCTTTTCAAATAAATATATTGAGAAAAGGAAAAGTAAATGCTCAATTAAAATTGGGGATTGAGGAGTGTTAACATTTAGCTTTTAACTTTTCACTTTTTATAATCTCATCTGTTGGTTTCTTTTACTTCCCTATTGTGGCCTGATTTTCATTCTGTCCAGCAATGCTCTCTAGAAGGGTGGCACTCCTGGCCTCTTGGTGGCCCATCCCTTGCAGGAAGACTTAGTGCTTGATACTGATCCCCTTTCTCCTCGTTTTTGTTTCCTGGCTCCGTGGCCTGAGCAGTCGACCTGATGTGGTCTAAAAACCTTTGTCGGCCCTGGTGCAGTGGCTTATGCCTTTAAAGAGGTTGCAGTGAGCTGAGATCATGCCATTGTATTCCAGCCTGGATAACAAGAGCGAAATTTCATCTCAAAACTCCAAAAACAGACCTTTGTGGTTAAGTCTGGCCAACATGGTAAAACCTTGTCTCTACTAAAAATACACAAATTAGCTGGGCATGGTGGTGGGTGCCTATAATCCCAACGATTCAGGAGGCTGAGGCAGGAGAATCGCTTAAACCTGGGAGGCAGAGGCTACAAGGGAGCACGCCACTGCACCCCAGGCTGGGCAACAGAGGAAGACTCTGTCTCAAAACAAAACAAAACAAAAAAGGGCTTTGTTGTTTTAAACAGTGGTCTAAGACCTAGCTGTCCACCTTAGAAACTTAAAACTAAATTAAAAACTGAATTTCTGACATCTATATTTTCCTAAACTTCCCCAGGTAATTTTTAGAAGCTGTGAAGGGTTGAGAACTTCAGTGTAAGGAAAACTTGAAAGAGCCATAGTCAATAATTATTATAATGTAATAATCACTTTCATGTCTCTTTCAGTGGGACACTAAAAGTTCTCTTAAGCGTGGCAGTGTATACTATAGAAATGTATGGCTCAGTCATGCATCTCTCCTCTGTTCACCTGCCTGGGTTCCCCCAGCCCTCTCATTTTCTTGTATAGGCTGTAAGGGCTAAAATTGAGGTTTGCTGTGTGTTCAGACAAAGTGAGGAAGCTAGAGGAGTCCAGGTTAAGAGGTAGCCACAGGAACTTAGGTGCAGACTGAGAATACAATTTAGTCGTCTTTTCTATTCCTTTATCTGTTGTTTAGGAGTTTAGTATGTAGGATTATTCCTTGGTATGATCTGCCTGCCGAACCATACTATTTTTAGGCACTACACCACACAATAGGTTTATAAAGAGGTTGTTGAACCTTTTGAGGCTGCTGTAGTCTGTCTGACAAGAGCTGAGTTACAAGGAGGCTCCCCCGCCTCACAGTTCAGGCATGTAGGATTTTTATTATTTCTTCTTTAGAAAGCATCTGAATAGCTTAAAAATACAGTGGTTTGGCAGTGTGTCAGGTGATGCCAGCTGTCTACACAGCCCTCCTTCCATGCCCGGGTTCTTTAGACACAGCCTTGCAGGTGTTTGTTAGGTTGCTAATTTTTGTTTTTTCTCCTTTTCAAAATGTGCTAAAATGTGCACAGTTAGCGATGCTAAGGGGAAAAAAGTGAACATGTGAAGCATTTTCTTGTTTGCAGGTCTCTGTCCTCTGTCTGATGATGCATTTTATTTGCTGAGGGGATCCCCTTGTCCAGATCTGATTATGAAGTGGACTAAACAGAGTCAGTAGTAAATATTTATTATTTTACATTTGTTTTTAAAATGGCAATCAGATCTTGTTGGCTTTGAATCCATTCTTAGAAATATGCATAAATACATTAGGATGAAAAAGTACTAGGTTGTTAACAGTTGCAATGGAAAAAAAAAACCTCATTATAAAATAATGTGATGCCTTTAATGTGTCCACATAATAGATTAGGTATTATTTATGATTCTTTTCTTCCTTTATTCTATCTCCTTCCATTAAAATGCTATAATAGGTAGTGTATTAAAATTACTATATAGCTTTGACTTTTTAAAGCACATATCTTTATGCAGATCATCCCCAAACTAATTTTCATCCAGGCAATTAGCCAAGTAAAGATTTTTCTTTAGCAGTGCTTAGTGAGGGGATAGACTCTAAGTTATCTTTGACAATTTCATGATTAATCCTGAATATTTTTAACTCCTTTCTGCTCCGGTTACAGACGCACGTATCTTCTTGGCATTCAAAATGTACTGTTGACATATCTGCCACTCCGTAAGGACAGGTCTGGGCAGTCTTGCCAAGGGCAGCATTTTGGGCCATTTTCCCCATTTCTTCTCATCAGTGCTTCTCCAGTGTCCTGTAGCCTTCAAAACTCCTTGGGGATTTGTTGGTGATCTCAGCAGTTTATCCATATTTGATGCCATATTTACTCACTCAGGGTCTCTCAGAGAAGCTGGCGCAGAGGGACTCATCAGGTGGTTGGCTTTATGGCTGCTTCTTTACCTTCAGCCCTGGAAAAGGTTTAGTAATCACTAAGCCTGTGTATCAAGAGTCATCTGAGGCCTTTGCTGAAGTACCCATTTCCAGGCACATTCTGTACACTAACCTGTGTATCTCTAGCTCTGCTTCTGCATTTTGACTCAGTAGGTATAAGCTGGGGGCTGGAAAGTGGAATTTTCTTTCATTAAGACCATTCCCATCAAAGCCTGGCAATGATAAGTAACTTATCCAGGATCACTCTGGACAACCTGCCAGTCAAAGGTAAAAGAACATGTACTCTCTACTTTTGTTTTCTATCTTAGAATAGGAAAGGACCGACAGGCTCATTGGACTATTCATCCTGGATACAGGCAAATGGCTGTTTTGCTCATTAGTGTTTCATTTCCTGTTAGTGGGTGGGGGGTGGGTGGGTGGCACATTGTGTGTATCTCCCTGTGATAGAGAAGGACATAAGATGAACATGTGATCTATGTATCCAGCTCCAACCCAAAAGGTAATGAAAATGGGATCCAGTTTGTGGTTTTGTATATGGAAATAATTACTGTTAATTACAGATACACAGCAGGGACTGTCAGAGTCTGGCATGAGAATGTCCAAAATGTCTTCTGAACACATAGTGACACATAGATATTTGTAATCCCATTTAAAATAATCAAAAGTTGGCTTCCTGAAAATTTATCTGAAACTCTGTTCTCTTTTACCAAGATACGTAACTATAAGGAGTTGGGAAGAGAGTCGAAAAAGATGCTGTGCTCCTTTGTATCATTAATCAGAAAGGTCTAGGAATTCCTATTATTTGACTGACTTTGTCTTCTGTTATCTTTATCAGTTGACGTGGAGATTGCAGTAGAGATGGTGGGAATGTCTAAACCAAATGACTCTTTTTATACATGTGAGCAAATGTGTAAAAGTCACAATGTATCTATCTGGAACATAGTAGATTCTTAATAAATATTTGAACAAAAGCTTAATGCTTTAAAAAAGGCTCTTTTTATTTCTACTAAGTTTTAGCTCAGGATACTGCAGTGTTTTTATTTACTATTTTTTTCCTCTTCATGAAAATCTCTAAAATCCAGCATCTTTAGTGCATAATTTGCATTTATTTATTATCCAAGTTTTATATCATGGTGTTTTTACAGCAGTGGTACCTCTCATGATTCTGTTCCCCTGTGAGAAATTATATACACTTAGAAGCTTCCATTTCTGGTTCATGTGAGAATTTGTCAGTACATGGCCCAGGGCCTTGGGGCTGCTGTGTCCTGGTCTGGCCATTGAGGCTTATGAAGGTTGAGGCCTCTGGGCCTGTCTCCCAAATGCAGAGGAGGCAGGTGAGAGCTAGAGGTCCTCCCTGCTGGGCAAGGTGAGCAGTAGTATGCAGCATCTTCCTTCCCATGAGGGTTAAACAATCACTAGAAAACCTTCCTATATCTAAAGAATTATGCCTTCTTAAAGGAATCTTTAATAAGTACTCAACTTGATGAGCAGATGATCCAAAAATGATGACTCTGAATTAAATTTTTTATTCCTGAGGGCCTTATTAAATACCAATGTAGCATATGAGCAACAGGGCATAGCAGCTTTCAGGTGATATTATTTGGTTAAATAAATTACTAATACCAGACTACTGATTTCTTACTAACATTTTGGTATGGTGTTGATAGCTGGGGATGTGGTTTGGTGTAGGAGGTGGTTAAGCCATTTTATCCTAATAGTCTGATGGACAGGAAAATGGGATTGCTAGCTACCATGCTACCACCAACTCACAGGGAAAACTATTTTTAAAAACACAAACTATGTTTTTTTTACTGTCAATAAAGGACAGGCCAAGGGCTATTTCTGTTCTGAGTTAATTCCTTTGTGGGCCCTGAAAGTCCAGTAGTTCTGTGTGTGAGAGAGAGAACAGATTAGGCGGGGATCAGAAATCAAGAATGAATTGAGGGGAACCAACAGGAAGGAAATTTGTTTCCACACTGATTTGCTGATGGGTAGGTATTATTACTCTTTCTGAATCACAGAACTTTTATTTCCTTGATGAACAGATAATCAATTTATATCTGCATTTAATTAGCCTATAGTAGAAACATTGTAGCTTACTCTAATAGAGCAATTTACTGATTTAAAGTAATAAACACTAATCTTCATTTACTTATGGCTATTTATGTTTTGAAACAAGACTTTTTTGTTTTATATGTAACCTGTTAAAAGTAATATGTATCACATATGTTTGTATAGAAAGAAGGAAAGAAAATTTCCTCGTCAACACCCAGTGATGAAAACAAAATTTTGGAAAATTTTCATCTTTTTTCTATAAATAGGTATGTCTGTGTATGTATGTTTGTATAGACTGCATATACATTTCAGTGTGCTTTTAAAGCACATTTAATTATTTCATGATCTTTATAAATAGTATTTTTATGCTAGAACATTTAATGTATTTCTTTTACAGGAGTTGGCACATTTCTTTTCAAGAACACAGACCTGGGCAAAAGGAGGTTTACACTTTCTGCCTGTGCAGTTCTCAGGCTTAGTGCTTGTGATTGCAGAACCTAAAACACTCTGCGTGCTGGGTCTACTGGAGCTGATTGAGTTGATGTTATTATTTGTTAATACTGGAACCATCCCTTCTATGTTAAGATGTAGAAGAAAAAGTTTATTAAAAAGGATGCTGGTGCCCTATGATTGAGTTCTGCATAGTGAAAAATATTTACGCAGCCTGGCTGACTTCTAGGATAATCCCTGCTATCCCAAGGGCCGGCAGGAAGGAAGCTCAGCTCTGGCTTCCTGCTGTGCCTAGGGTGCTGATGTCTGGGGTTGCTGGGGTAAATTCAGACATTCTTCTACTTTACATAATTGAGATCACCCACCCACCAGTGGGGTGAGGACTCTAGAGTGTGAAATTAACACATCAAGTGAATTTTATATCATGGTAGCCTTGGGCTGGCTTTTGCAAATTAAATTTTTGCCTCAGCCCTGCAAAAGCAGTTTTAATTCAGTACTGGTGAAACCAAACTGTTTCCATGACACTTCTACTCTGAGAGGTGAAAGGATCGTTTTATACTAGGATAGTGTCTTACTGAGTAAGTTGTTATATGTTTGGTAAAAACCACTTTGACTAAAAGTGATTACCCTCATAAAACTTGATCTACTTTGTATAGAAATTTAAAGAAAATATGCATAACAACAAAGATTTAGGATCATGCATCAGCCAGGAGAAATGCCACTTAATTCTTCCAGAAGACTTTTATGGGAGATACATTTATTAGTTGGCATTCAGTTAGAAAAAAATTTTTTTTGTGGGGATGCACTGAGAATGGAGCTATCTCTCAGACTTAGTTGGTTTAACCAAATTCACTAGCCGAGTATGTAATAAGAATGCCTACTTAGTAATTTACAAAAATAAATATGCTCATCGTGGGAACCTGAATGCCAGCCTCTTCTCAGTGCCATATTTTCTCCCGGAAGATAGACAGAGGTCTAAAGGTTGCTTGGCACATTTGCCATCAGAACCAGGGAGAGAAGTGAGTTGAACAATTACTGGCTTCAGGCAAGGACTGCCCAGGAGAGGACTACCCATCTGGTGGCTGAGGTTCCTTCTCTGGATACCACAATTTCCTCCAAGATACTCCTTTTTCCATGTCCCTAGTTCCTGATGAAAACTCTTTCTTTAATTATGTTTTGCCGGTAATTAGGATACAGTCAAATCTCACAGACCTCGAGGCTTCTTGCTCTTTGAAGTTTAAATCTCAGTGGGTTATCCTTTCTCCTCGTTTCAAGCTGTCTGGGGAGGTTTCACTGTGTGAGATAAAAGCCTATGGTACCCGGCTTTCCAGGTAGGGTTCTTTTTGAACAGTGCAGCTATGACTTGTCCCTTTTTCCAGTAAGGCTTTTGTTCTGGCTTACTCTCCGTACAGACCCTACTTTGGTGATATGAAATAATGGTCTATATAAAAATAATGTCTAAATGTTTCAAATATATGATTTATCTATGGACTGGTGATGTTACAGTCAGTGTCGTGCTGGCATAGGGTGTTAGGCCTGTTTACACTTCTCAGCACATGCTGGCAATGTTTCATTTAGCTGACTGTCTTTTGTGTCTTTACTGTGCCAGGTATCTTGTTAGGCAGGGTAAGACAACACAGCATTGACTGGATTTCTCTGATTTCTCCATCCTCAGTCTAATGGGCTAGACAAGCATGTAAACAAATAATGGTAATGTTGGGTTATGTCTATCAGAACACGGAATAGGGCAAGAGCTACAGCTTGCCAGAGATGGTGAGAAACGTGGAAGACACGATAGCTGGAGGGGAAATACTGTTTGGAATACTGGAATTTTCAAAGTGCCTAGAGTTTGGATTAACAAGAGTGTGAGAGGAAACTCACTGGCTGGGAATGGAAAGACTGGTTGAAGTCATTTTTTGGTGGGGCCTGATGTGTTGTGGGGTTAGGATAGTAAATGATTTGCGTAAAAGGAAATGCACAAGGAGATTTTTGTAACCATTGACCAAAGTTAAACACCTACCCCTACTGTATGTGACTTCCACTATTGAAAAGCTGCCTAAACTCTCAGAGTCCCTCTTTGCACATCTTAACAGGGAGACTGATAACCACATTGTGAGGCATCATAGGTAGAAGCGAATACCATAAATGGAGCCCAACCCCTGGCAGTCATTCAGTGTAGGTTATATCTTCCTATTTGTCCTATACGCCTGCTGAATCTGTGTGACAGCAATGAGACCAACTCCACAAACGTTTTCACCATAACCTACTGTGGATTGCACAGGCGCTGTGCAGTGTCAGCCTCTGCCCTTCTAGTTCGATATTTTATTGAGCCGCCTTCATGAGTTTTTGTGAATCCTCTTTTGCTCACAGAGCACAGATAAAAATTTACCTTTGTTGGGTGCGGGATTTCATCCACATGGCTTCTCTCTCCATTCTTGACTGCTGTCCCAGAGCTAGCCTGTGTCTCCTGGCCCAACAATTGCCTCCATCCTCAAAATCTCAAGGATCGCAAAATCCTTGAGATTTTGTTATCTGAATCTAAAAAAATAGAGAGAAATTAAATGAGCTTTCAGAGAAGTATGCTTTAACTTTTCCTGGGTAAATTGCCGTATCTGTCTTTTTGCAGACTTAAGTCTGACCCCAGTGTTCACTAATTTGGAGCTTTTCAATTTTTTTTTAACTGTTTGTATAAGAGAAGATAAGATCCCTAGTTTTACAAAGCAAAACTTCAAAGATTCTTAAGTGCGATTGATAACAGCTCCTGAAGACACATAATTTCTTTTGACTTTATCTTGTTTCTGTCTCTGTTAGTTTTTACCAGGTGACACACTTATCTGTCTGGTTTCTCCATATCTGAATGGGGTTTATGTGCCATTGATAGCTGCCTTTTGAGTTGCATGGATTCTGTTCCCATCGTTGTCTATGCAGGATCAGAGCTCATTTGTAGAATTTATCACTTGGTGTGTTAAACTGCACCATGGCCATACCTTGTCATTAAAGGGAGGGCAGACATTTTGGGTTCACTCTGTCTTTTAAAAATGTAATTGAGATAATTGTTTGGTTATCTTTAAGTTAAGTAACAGCAGCAGCAACGACAGAAAACCTGACATGCCAACAGATGAAATAGATGTTGGGTAAATTGGAGGGGCAGGAGCTGCCAGCAAAGCCCTTGTTGAGAGAAGTTTAGTTGAGTTCAGCTCATTCCTCTGTAAGTTTTGTAACAGGCCGAAAGGTAAGCTTTTATCACAGTGTACACATTAAACTTCTTTAAACATCTTAGTGGATCCTGAGTTCTTGCTACAGATATTTCAGAATGTGTGCGCTCATGTTATCTTTAGCAGTAATGTCATCTTTAAGGAATCCTGTGTTAGCTCTTCAGTGGCTCTCAGCAAGTTTAGGTGATCCTTGAACTGTTGACAGTCTTCTGGGTTAACTATAGCTTGGCGTCTCTGCAAAATGCTATTCAAGGACTTTTTCTCTATAATAGAGAGTTTGCAGAATGGTTTTGTTTAAAAATGTTGTATTGTGCTTTCTAGGACTTGGAATGTAGAGTTCTCTGTCTCCTGCTGTTCTATCCTTTCATCCTTTCATTTATTTAGAATTTCCAAAGATTGCATAGGCTCTGTGGATCTTTTTTGAATCTGCTGATTTTTCTGTGAAGCTGATGTCATGGTCTGGACCTTTACCCTTACATATGCTAATTATTAGATTACATTTGGCTGTTGAGGCTTTGTTAGAGGGGGTTGAAAAAAGTGGGTTGTATTATCAGCTGTCTGCTTTGTCTTGGACTTGGTGTTAGCCTCAGTGAAGCCTATCTATGGTGGAGCAATTGTAGGTTATTCTCTTTGTTAATTAGGCATTTGGTTAGTCTGTCTTCAGGAGTTCTGGTTAGAAGTACACCTTGGGGCACAGTGACTCACACCTGTAATCCCAGCACTTTGGGAAGCTGAGGCAGGCGGATCACGAGGTCAGGAGTTCAAGACCAGCCTGACCAACGTGGTAAAACCCCGTCTCTACTAAAAATACACAAATTAGCCAGGAGTGGTGGTGCGCACCTGTAATCCCAGCTACTCAGGAGGTTGAGGCAGGAAAATTGCTTGAACCCGGGAGGCGAAGGTTGTGGTGAACCGAGATCGCATCCCTGCACTCCACCCTGGGCGACAGGACAGAGTGAGACTCAGTAACAACAACAACAAAAAAAGTATGCCTTGGGGAACCTGACTTCTCCCTCCAGATGGAGGTGGTAAAGATCAGGGTGGGGTTATGCTGCTCCAGGTTGGCACTGGGGGGCAAAGCATGGCATTGTAAATAGAATTACATTCAGACGTGGCTCCACAAATACCTGCTCTCCCACTCTGGCTTCAGATTACTGGTGGAGGTGAATTTTGGAGTCTGAAACCTTTTTTTCTGTTTAATTTTAGGAATGGGAGTAGTGCAGTTGAAAAATAAATAATGCTTGGGTGGTTTCATTTGTTCGATAGGAGTGCTACTTGTTTTCTCAGAACTGCTGAGATTAGTGATGTGATTTAGAACCTAGAAGTTTTTCAGATGTTTGTATTGTAACTGATTTTAAAGTAAAAGCCTCTGCCAAAATTGAATAATTAATGTCCAGAACTTCGTAAACTCTATTTCTGGTTTGACTTATTTGCTCTTATTCCATGGACAGTTGTTATGAAGAAGCAAGCCAAATACTTGACAGAGAGAAAGGGACATTTAATTTTGCTAATTACAGACACAAATGTATGATGTACAGATTCTTTCACTCAGAAATTCATTGTTTGAAGTTATTTCCTTATTGTTATTTTGACAAAAAATAATTGTACCCTTTTTAGCCTGTTAGATAAAATTAAACCAAGAAACTCCATGGAATGCCTGGGAACAACACCCAACTTGACAGCACAACAGCTGCAAGGCCAGGGTGCACACCAAACATGGCTGATGCAGATCCCAGTTCTGGAAAGAAAACATCAGCACGTGTGTGATAGCGTCAGGATATGTGTGCACTACATAAATAATCACTCTCTAGTTAAAATAAGGAGTTGTTTCATTCTTCATGACACCAGTGTTCTTGCAAAAGCAAACTGAAGGGAAATCTAAATGGTACCCTGAGAAAGAATAAAGGGGAAAACCCTATTTTTAGGGTCTCATTGTGAAAAGGCTTTTCCTGTTGAAGGCTTTGGAATTTGAGAGGCTGGATAAAGTAAGTTTGTTAAAAATAGGATTTTAAATGTAAATATTTCATTTCATAATCCCTTCTTTTAGTGCAGCCACTTAAACATATCCTTTCCTGTATGAGCCATTCTTCTTGGTATTGTGTGCTGTTATTGAAGTTTCAGACTGTCCAGCCACTGATGTGCTGTGTCTGTCTTAGAGATTGTTCTCTTAGTCCTTCTCTTCTAGTTTGCTCTGATGACTGCATTTAAATAATTCCAGTGCTTGTTAACATTTATCTCTGAGAGAGACAGGAGATGAAGATAGAAGTTTAAGACCAATTGTATCCATTTTGATTCTTAATAGTTACTCTGGTGGAAAAAATAACTTTTTAGAGATTGAAACCAGTGTTGTGGAAAGATTTGTTTGTTAATCTTGCCTCCTGCAGTAGTTTAGGGTGCTTGCCTTACGTATTTTTCATTGCCTACCATGGGGTCTTGCTGCTTGGTAAATTATTAATCAGTGCTTAAATGAAAGAATGAACATGGATTATCAGAATTTTCATTTTGCTGATGCCTTTTCTGTTCTTTATGAGAAAATTTTTATTGATCACTTGCAGATGGCTCCCTTCTATAATGAATATAAATACGTGTTTGTACTCTTGGAGTTTGTCTGATAATGGAGATAAATATTCACAAACTACAGAAAAGGCCGATTTTTAAAATGAGTTTTATGGTAGAAGATGATTTAGACATATATTTTATAAGGGGAAGAAAACATTAGATGGATGCTCAGGGGTAAGAGTATAAATGTAGGAGACACTTGAGCAGCTAACTCTATCTAAATCCTGTGCTGGGTCCTTGCCTCCTGGCAGCTTGGCCACTTTCCAGGTGTAGCTGAGGCCAGAGACAAGGGTCACACAGTGATATGGAAAAGAGACAGGAAACAGGGAAATACTGGGTAGAAGAGGGCAGTTCCCCAGCAAAGGCCCCACCCCCAAGCCTGGAAACCCATGGCCCTAAACAGGAACAGGCATTGTTTTCATGCCCAAATGTTGTCTTTTGACCCTCTGCTCCCCTCTATCCTGTACCCATATAAACCCCAAACCTCAGGCTCCATGAGCAGACAAGCAGATGAACATAAGAGCAGAAGAGCAGCAGAGAAGTTGAGACGAGAAGGAGCATATGATCAAGAGGAGTTCTGCTAGGGATGATTGGGGAGATCAGCTACTGGATGGCCAAATTCCAGGGGAGGGTTATCTTCCCACTCCACCCCCTTTCTAGCTCGCCATCCATCCTGCTGAGAGCCACCTTCGTCACCCAGTAAAATCCCTGCATTCACTATCCTTCAAATCTGTGTGTGACTTGATTCTTCCTGGACTCTGGATAAGAGCCTGAGTACCAAGAGGGCCTTGAGCTGGTTAACACTTAAGCTGTCTGCAGATGGCAGAGCTAAATGCTGTATAGCATGCCCACTGGGGCTTTGGGAGTCGCAGGCACCCAACCCTAGATGCTACTGTGTGGCTGGAGCCCAAAAGAACTCACCCAGTTCCTGCACCTGCCAGTATGTGTGCTCCCGCTTCCATAAGGGGTGCCACACCCGTATTGCATGTCCAGCAGAGGGGGTCAGGGAGCGCTCCTGTTTAAATTGTAATGTCCATTTTTATGGTGTTAAAATACAAGAATCTGCTTTTTATTTCATTAATCTTATCTTTTTCTCTTATCCAGTGTTTGCTAGATATAATCCATTCACTTAAGCATTCTTTGATTCAACAGATACTAACTGGCTGTGTATGGTGGCTCACGCCTATAATCCCAAAATTTTGGAAGGCCAAGGTGAGAGGATCACATGAGCCCAGGAGTTCAATACCAAGCTGGGTAACAGAGCAAGACTCCAACTCTACAAAAAAAAAAAAAAAAAATAGAAAATTAGCCCGATGTGGTGCCACACGCCTATAGTCCTAGCTGCTTGAGAGGCTGAGGCAAAAGGATCCCTTGAGCCCTATGATTGCACCACTGTGCTCCAGCCTGGGCGACAGAGAGAGACCATTTCTCTAAAAAAGAAACAAACAAAAACAAATAGAAAACAAATATTTACTAATTAACTTAGTCTGTGTCAGGCAAATTACCAGTTTCATAAGTCAGTGAGAGCTACCAATCTCATGATTTCAACCTTTTACCTAAGAATTAAGAAAAACCTGTTATGCCAGGTAAATGTAGTATATAAGTATATTGTTATCAGTATTAGTAAAAGCTGACATTTCATCACTGCTCGCTCTTTGTGAGGCACTGGGCACTAAATACTTTATATAAATCTAACCCTCTCTGGCCTAACCTATTGTTCTCATGGAAAACTTAAAATTCTTTGGCCTGTCTTTTAAGGCTCAACTCATCAGCTAAACAACTATTACTCTGGCTTTAGCTTTTTAAAAGGCTTTTACTGTTCACAGGAATCAACTCATTTGCTCCAGTGTAGCCCTTCAGCCCTCCTTCCTCAGTGGGGCTGTGGGCAGCCTGGGGTGCTCTGCCTCTTCCCTCTGTAGAGGGCGAAGAGTCTTTCCAGGCCACCTTCTCACCTCTCCCACTGGGCCTCTCTCCTTCCTGGAAATTCTCACTACTTTTCTTGGGAGTACTGCTACTTTGTCAGTTTGACATTGTCCTTCATTATTTTTAATTTTTCAAATTCTTGTGGCTCATCCTCATTTTGTTGTTAACTCGTTTGTTCTTAGGCCTCCCTAGTGAGCATGGAGCAGTAAACCTGCTGGCAGCCAATGTTCCTTAGATACTGGGTGTGGAAGCTGTGAGGACTCCTCTCTTAGGTAGTGTTTCAGGTCTACCCCTTTTCTCTTACAGATTGAGAAAGAGCTGGTTCTGGGTCATATAATAAAAACAGAACTTATTTTAAGAGAACGTGAGAGAAGGGACTAAAGCAGTGTTCTGTGGTTTTTGTTTTTTGGTTTTGGAGTGCCTATTAGGTCCCAGACACATGCATTCTATTATCTCATCTAATCTTCCTATCAACCCTTCTGTTTCCTTCATTAACTCTTTTCAGATGAGAAAACGGACTTAGAAACGCATGGTGGTTTGGGGCCACCTAGTAGCTAATAGGTGGTGGGAGGAGGATTCCCATTCACGCTTGATTTTTTTTTTTTTTTTTTTCCAGAGTCTTTGCTGTTTTCACTCCTGATTGGTCTTTACCTATCTCCTCACTCCCAGTCCACTGTTTCTGTTTCATTGTCCTGAACTGCACTCTCTGCTTTAAACCAGGTCCTAGTGAGTTGACTTAGCAATGCCTCTTCTGTGTTGCTCTTCCCCCCTTTTTTTCCATTTAAAATATTATTGAATATTTTAATAGTCGAATATTTTAAATAACAGTTTGGAAAGAGGACTTGAGTGTTTCTGTGTGTTTTAGCCCACGCACCTCTCAAGTTTTCTCAATACGTCACCACCCCAGGGGAGAAGAGTTACCAGCGTTGGTTCTGTTGTCTGCATTATGAAGACAGTGGTGTTGGATACCTTTAAATGAGATTAACATTGCTGCTACTGCTGCTGCTGCTAATTTTGATCATAGTAGCAAAAACAGCCACAATTATTAATGCTCCAAAAGGCAGAATCAGCTGTTTTTCCAAATGTTCTTCTGATTTGTGTAATGGTGTTTAACGGCTTTTCTGGTTGAAAATATTGCTGCTGTCAGGATTATTTCTTATATAAATGAAGGTGGCTGCACAAACTCTTGTGGTTGGCAATCCTGTTTGCTTATGTTAAAGCTATCCTTGTATTGAAATTTCTGTATTGGTTTGAAAATAGATAGTAATTAAGTCTGACTTGTGGTGGGTGGCTGGATAAGAACGTTCATATTTAAAATACTGAGAAATGCAAATATTTGACTTTATATAATGCAGCCATACATCCTGCACTAAATCGTGATTACTTAAACCTTCTGTTGAGCTCTTAGACAGATGGTCTTTTGAGTAATGAACACTCTCCTTTGAATACAGCAAGATGCCATTTGGTAAACTAATGAAGTAGCATTATTAATAAATATTTCATGCAGCAACCACAACAAAAATCTGAAATGGGAGTGGGTAGTTACAGTTTAGCAAAATTCTGAGTTCTGTCTTACAGACAGTTAAGTGTGTAATCCCTCTGCAGGCATTTGAATAGCTATTCTCCATTTCTACACAGAAATGAAAAAGAATTCACTGTCACGGTTACCACCATCACACTGTATTTATTAAGAGTCTCTGCCTGTGGGTGATTGGGCTTCAGAATGATGGTAGAGTGCCATTCTTTCTCCCTGCTGGTTATTATAATCTAAGGCAGCATTGGTATAGTCAATTAGCAACATAAACAAAATGAAAATGATCAAGAAGAAAAATAATATTGACCAGTGATTTTTATGTTGAAACTTAAAAATGTAAGTTGGATCACCAGATTTTTCAGTTTCAGGAAAAGCTTAGTTTCTCCTCCCTTATTTGTACCCCAGTTCCTCTCATCAGTCCTCCCCCCGCCCCTCAATTTTTGTTGAATAGTGGTACCCTGCCTCACTTATTTATAATCATTAGGGAAAAATGTGTCCCACTTATGTAAATTTCCCACACAATAGAAGCTCTCATCAACGTCACATAACACGCTGATCTCAATCATTTTGCATGTTAACCATTCCTGAGAGTTTTCTTATACTACCTGGCTTTTCTCTACCAACTGTTTACGCTCTAAAGTGGTCAGCTTTAATTCTGTATATCTTTTCTACAACTGTGAGGATTTGACTTTCGGATCTCTTCTTTTGGGATTAATTAGAGAAAACCACTGGGAAGAATGAAAGGCAGGTTGAAAAGGATGACCGTATAAGGCTAGAAACATTTGCAGTCAAGTCCTAAGAGGAAGAAAGGTGGGTGTATGGTCAAGGGGGAAGGTCTTGTGTCAGCCAAAAGGAGGGCACTGAGAGGTCGTCCAGGCAAGCTGGTAGTGAGGGCAGTGGAATGGGGACTTTGCTTGCTACTCCTCTTACCTCTGGTGGGGGAGACCTCACTTGAGTTGTGTGGAGGACAGGGTGCTGGTGGTGCAGGCCCAGCATCAAAGCTCCATGTCCCTTTTGGTGTGCAAATCCTGACCAGTAAGAGGAAACTCCTTGTGTTTCCCATGTTATTTCTTGCAGAACTCCCTTTTTCAGAGTTGTTCAAGCCTCTGGCTTTACACCAGCCCCTTGGGCTCTCCAAAAGCTTCTGCTCCTCCCTGCATAGCTGGCGTAGGCCTTTCCACTTCTGTATCGCGTCTGCCACTCACTTTCCTTTCGTGTCCTTGCAGGACCTGCTCGCTCTCCCTTCATGCCTTCGCAGAGGCTGCGTCCCCTGCTTGGATCCATGCCATCCCCCTGCAGTGTGTCCTGTCCTGTTCTGACAGTTGGTCTGGGCCCCCTCTGTTCAGAGGAGCCCGGATCCTGTTGGAGTGTGTGGTTTATACTACCCCCCAGACTGTGGGAGGCCTTGCCGTGTCCCTCTTTTCACTACTCCTGCAGTGCTGGGCTTGTTACCTGCCTTCAGGTAGGGGTGTTACTACATATTTATTGAAAGAGTAAATGAGTGAAGTATATTTATTGAACTTATCATTGTTTGGGGTTATAAAACAAATATTTTGTCTTCCAAGATACTTGGTATTGTGGGAAGGTGGATATAATTAAGATACTCTGGGTTTCACACCAATTATGAATTGAGAAAAGTATATACAGAGGTTGGAAGCAAATGGAGGTGGCGAATGAGGGTGCTTGTAGTCTGAGAATATCCCCTGGGGAGTAGGGGTGGCTCTTCAGCTGTGTTTGCTTATCATACTAAGCCTGCATCTTGGGAGCTGCAAGAAGAAAGCTGTACAGTTCTCAAATCTGTGTTTATAGAATCCATTAAAACCCTTGGAGATTTGGGCTCTGCCTTCAGCACATTCATGATTACTGTAGTAATCATACTAGTGTTTATTTTTCTTTTACTCAAGTAATTACTCTGTAGAAGAGCCTGTCTGTAAAAAGTGGATTATGGAATTATTTCTCTAGAAAATTGGCTTTCTACTTGTTCTTGGGATTAGTGTTTGAGAAGACTGGGAATCACATTTTGGGACAGCCAATTGTGTGTCAGACCATGTGTGCTGTTGCGTATCAGGAGGCCACCTTTGCACAGCACCCATGTTGAAACTGCCACTGAGAATAGTCGCTTGCGTCTTTGTCACTACATTCACAGTCAGCAGACTAGGGATCTTTACTAGGTGCTTATTATTCTGAAGGAAACTGCTTAAAGATCAAGGGATTTGGAAATGAGATATGTACTGGGTGAGATAATGTTGGCTAATCACTTATCAATAGAAATTGTTTCCTTTAACACTGTAGAGGCCTCAGAAAGTCTTTGAATAACGTAGGATTTGGATGATGTTGATGCTGGTGTTCATCACTAGATTGGTAATTTTCAAACTTCTTACTTTTTATCACTCTTATCTGCCCCACCCTGCCCCCACCTCGCCCCACCCCATACTGCAGTGATCATTAGAGCACATTTTGAATACTGTGAAAACGACGGCTCTGGAAACACGCTTGAGTAGAACCAGACCTGTAATTCTGTCCCTAGGGATTTCTTGATTGTTACACAGAGACCACCTTACCCAGAAAGGGTAATTTCATCTTGTGAGGGTTGCGTCCCCATATCCCAGGGTCACTCAGACAGGGTTTGGGGAAGAGCTGTGTGTACCAGTCTCCTGTCTGTTATTTATCCCAGCTGTGAGTTCTGCATTAAAAATGCTGGTTTTTTCATGGGGTAGAGGGCAAGAGTTAGTTTTATTATTTATTTAAAATTCTATTTATTTAGAAAGATATATTCATACTGTCTAAAGCATAGCCAGTGAAAAGTCTTCTCCCACCCTCTGCCCGCCCTCGACTTCCTTACGGTATTACTAGTATTCGCGGTTTATTCGTGTTAGTAGTTTCTTGTGTATTCTTTCAGAGATTTCCTTTGCATAGTCAAGCAGGTACTGATTTATATTCTGCAATTTTCCAGTGCTCTGTCATGCTTTAATTTTGCCAGCTGCTCCTTCTGTCTGGAATGCCTTTGTCTCTTGTTTCCACTTGGCAGACCTCCTACTCATCCTTGAGGATCTATCTGAGTGTTCCTTTCTCCTGAGAAATCTTCTTGACCAGTCCCACCCTGACAGTTTGCTGTTTTCTTCTTGATGCGTTCATAGTGCAGTTATCTCTTTCACTATGTTGCTATCAGCATGTCTTGGTACATGTCTCTTTCCTTTACTAGACTTGTTTTTAGGAACTGAACTGTTGTATTCCAAAATGCCGACCGTCCTACACAGTTCCTGAAACAGCCTAGACGTGTAGTCAGTGAACGGAATGAACTGTGTTCATTAGTGCACTATTTGTGTGTTTTTGGTTCAGTTTGCCCACGCAGAGTAGGTTAGAGCATGTCTGTGATTACCCCAGGCATCTTTTCAAAGTCAGGTGCCATGTTGTCTGGTACCCTGTATGCTATCATTCAGTGCCATTGATTGCCTGGATGGGGAGTCTTCCTGTTAAATCTTTTACTAGACAGAATGGGAGGTTCATAAAGTGTATTGACTCTTATGAAAGAAGAGTGGGCCGTAAAACCCTTTAGTAAAAGTAGATGAAAAATGGTAAGTCAATAAAGGTGAAGTCTTGGCGTAATAGTGGCCTTTTAGGGCTTTCTTTCCTCTCTCCTGTGGAGGCCAGTAGAAAAGTCCTTTATCTAGAGAAGAGAAGGTGAAGGGACATCTTTACATGCAAAAGTAAGGTTATGTTGTGTAACTGGCTGGCTACCTAGGAAATGCAGAGTGTACTTTTCTTCTCTTCAGTCTATTACAATTTATCTATTCAAATCACTCTAGCTTTCTTTAGCCTCAAGATTTAGACAGGACTCCAGGTGTACTAGAAGATTAAAATGGTGCTTTTCTGTGATCTGCACATTCCTAACACAGTATGGTGACTGTACAGTTGCTGATTGTGTCTGTGTAATGACACTAGAGGGAGAAGGGAAGAAACTTCTCAGCCTGTAAATAGTTTATATTCTGTTGTCTAGCAATTCTGCATAAAGATCTGCGTCTATGTTAAACTTTTAAAGGAAGCTATGACTTATTTAAATAAGTAAGATAGATTTTTGTTTATTGACAGGGAAAGAAGTTATTAATACATAAATTGAAAAAAGGTTAGAACATTATCATGTATATACTATTATGTAATTTTATTACTGCTAAATTACAAACATTTGGAGAATTAGAAAACTAGAAGGCTGTATATGTCAAAGTGTTAATAATAGTTGAGAAAAGTGTTTTCTTTTTCTAGACTGTTTGAATTTTTTAAAAACAATTATGTTTTATCAGAATAAAAAGCTATGAATTTTTCAGCTTACTAGTAGGAAAAACAGCCCAAGAACAAGAGGTTAGAAGAAATAGACAAAAATCTCAGCTTCTGTAAGGGTGGTAGTATTATGTGTGATTATATACTTATTCTTCAGTCTTACAGTTTTGTAACCTAAGTAGATTACTTCTATAATTAAAAACAAAGCCAACCATGGTTCTTCTAGAGAGCTTAGGCGCCCACATGGAGCCTAATAGATATTTGAGTCAAGTGCTTTAATTCAAAGTTTTAAAACAGGTGTTAAAAACAAGTAATTTGTATAATAGAAAGTTAGAAATCATATAGTCAATAAGAGTAGATTGTTTGTGGGCCAGGTATAAGTCCATGTGAAAGTTGTGCTTTATCTTGTTAGTGCTGTACTACAGGAAACCATGTACAAGAGTTAATGCCTACTGAATTGCTGAGTAGTCTAGTAAAAATTAAGGCATAAAAATTGCTGTCAGATTTTTTTGTAGTTTTTAAAAATGTTCTTGCAAATAGAAGTATCTTATTTTCGTATGAGGTTGGCTCCTCTGGTGCTTCTGTAACCATCTACCACTTTGCCAGGTTTTTTCTCAGGAAGAAAAGGTATGAAAATGAGCAGACAGTTGTGTTGCTGGGCCTGTCCCATTTACAGATGTATAATCCCTGTTCACGCCTTTAAAAAGAATTCATAGGCTGGATTCAGAGTGTGGTAGGCTTTATGCCTGTATACAGTGACCCCTGCCTTAGAGAAAGGGGAATTTGCTTTTGGAGCTTTTTTGATTGTGATAATAACATAATGATAAAGTTGTAGGCATCTGGTACTTATCTCTTTTTGTGCAAGAAGACATGGCTGTGTTATTTGCTAGTAAATTAGGTGGCTGCAGGGCAGGGATGTCCCAAGCAACCTTTGTATTATTTTCTTCTTTTCCCCCAGCACATTTCTTAATTACTTTGACCAAGCCTCTGTCAAATATGTTAGAGCAGATGCTCTTTTTGGGAGATAAAGATCATTATTGTCATTCAAGCACTTTTATGTTAGAAAGTCATTACAGTCATTAAATCATGTAAAGCATCGCCTATCTCCCAAGACATCTTAGAATTTGGAAGTAGTTCAGTGCTTTCTTCCTTGCATTTCAAGACTTATTCCATGAATAAGAGGATAAAATAAAAGGAAGGTTTGTGTTGGGGGGTACATAAATATATGCACATGTTTTCGTGTATACTTATGCCCATATCTAAAATATTTGATGTGAAAATATTAATGGTAATTTTAGAAACTCCAGTCATTCTGAAGTACAATTGACTTGAACGATGTGAGGGTTAGGGGCACCAACCCCCTCCCTCCAAAATTTACCAATGGCTTAGTTGTTTGGAAGCTTCCTTAATAATATAAACAGTCAATTAACATATTTTATATTTTATATGTTTTCTTTTTGAGACAGGATTGAGCTCTTTCACACAGTCTGGAGTGCAGTGGGGCAGTCATAACTCACTGTAGCCTCAAACTCCTGAGATCAGTGAGCCTCTCACCTCAGCCTCCCAAGTAGCTAGGTCTGTAGGTATGTGCCACAACTCCGGGCTAATTTTTAAAACTTTTTGTAGAGACAGGGCTGACTGTGTTGCCTAGGCTGGTCTTCACTTCCTGGCCTCAGGCTGTCCTCCCTCCTCAGCCTGGTAAAGCATTGAGATTATTGGCAGCTTGAGCCACTGCACCTGGCCCATTGTATGTATTATATACTGTAGTCTTGCAATACAGTAGGGTAGAGACAAGACAATATAAAAATGTTTTTGCTGTTTATTAAGTGAAAGTGGGCCAGTATAAAGGGTCTATACATCAAGTAGGCAAGTAGGTGGAAGAGGAAGAGAAAGGGATAGCAAAGGTGGAGGAGGTGGAAGGGGCCAGGAGAGGCAGGCACACTCAGTGTAAGTTTCACTGAAAAAAAAAAAGTGTATAAGTGGACTTATCCAGTGCAAACCTATGTTGTTGAAGGGCCAGCTATATTGATTCATTTGAGTCATGAGAAAAAATGTTTTGGTAAATCATGCAAATAAATGTTTGTATATGATACAATTTTCTATTTCTAATTAGACAGACCTAGATGAAAATATACAGTAAGGATAGTAGCAAGGCCTTGCTGTATGTCTCTCTTCATTTGATTTACATAGCAGCATAGTCACAAGCTGTCCTTTGGAAGACAGTGACCGGTTGTGTTAGATAATACGGTACATTGAGAGACCCTTATAGTACAAATTAAGTCCCATGGAGAAGCACAACTTTATAAAATTTACTTAAAATAGCTTCTTGAGGATTCTTGGAAAACTTCACTGTTTTTCTGAATCTGAGGGAATTAGTAGGTGGCAAAGCCTGATTTTTGTCATGTGCAAATACCAGTGTGTACAAACAAGGCATGTTCCATTCATAGCCTTAGGCTATTTGCAGACCCATAGAGAGGAGTATATATGAGTGAAAGGAATGTGCAGTTTCTTACAGGGCTCAGCTGGGCCTTGGAGTCGAAGTGGAAGACCCAGACTACCAGAATTAGGTGAGACTGTGTCAACGCAAACACCTTGCCAGGGCCTAGTCCATAGCCGATCTGAGGTAAGGGCATTTTCTTTCTCCCTCACTCTGTGGGGTTTGGCCTCAGTTCCTTTAACTTAGTCCCTGACCTCTTGGATAGTGGGAAGTACAGTTGTTTGGGGTCAGGTTGGGAGGGCCCTGATTGCTAGGCTGGGAAATTTGCATTTTATTTTGTGGCAGAGGGAAAATGAAGATTTTTGCAGGTTTTGAAAGACTGGACATGCGCAGGTTTATGAAGGTCATTCTGATGCCCTAAGACTAGAGTAGATGCTTTTTAGAACTTTATGATAAAGTAAATACCCACTGTGTATGAGAGTACACTTTGCATGCAGTAAATGCATCTTATTAGAGCTACTAGAAATGAGTAATGTCTGATAGATGAAATGCCCACATCTTTAAGTATCTTTAAGCATAGCATAAGTGCAGGAGATTGTGCTTCATCGCATCACTATGTCTCTTTATGTGGAGTATCCTTGAAATAATTTTATTGAGGTTTAACTAAATTGATAATTATTTAAAATAATAATTTTTCAGGCAGTAGAGAAATTAGTATATATCGCAGAGAGACTTTCCCAAGTTACCTAAGTAGATGGTAGCAGTCCAGTGCTATTTGTATTTATCATACTGATAACTTTCAATTATTACATCATTCACTACAAATGCTAAATATTCAGAGACATTTTTATGTATCACATGTAATCTTGTACAAAAACAGGAATAAAAATACTGTGTGTCTTCTGTTAAGGGTTTAGATAGGTATTTTTAAAATTATACAGAGAGAGAGAGAGATTTAAGGCTCAGCCCAAGATTTAACACTCTTTCCCTGCCCTAGTTCCTCCTCACGAATTACGTATTTTTTTATTCTGTAGGATCAAGCCAGTCCTTGCCACCCAGACCATAGAAATGAGCTCTACTTTTGTGAAGAATGCTCCTGGAGAGGGCTTATTTGAAAGGGTGTACTGAAAATGGGGCTTCTGAAGGTGTTAATGTGTTGTTCTTTCATTATTTCTAAACAGTTAAATATCAGTAAAAAACATCAAATGAGCGGCTAAAGTTGATGGGGAAGTCTAAGTTTCAAACACTTTTACTGTACAAGAACTGAAATACCGACTTACTCTCTTAACTCAGAGATGCAGATATTGTCAAGAAAAGAATTTAGGACTTGTTCAGCATCAGTAAACCTGGAGTTTTTGGGGAAAAATAAATTATCTATCTGGTTTGTTAAAGAAAGCCTTATTTGCACTTGGGCCTTAGAGTTCAGGAAACTCATAGAACCTACCGTTTAAGGTTTTATGTCTTCCTTATTTCCAAATGGTATTTTGTTAAATGTACCTAGTAGACCATCTAGAGCTATTTTCTTGTTGAAAAATAATAAATTATTAATAAATGACAAGCCCAGAAGATATATTCTTTATTTTATTTTAAGTTATGGGATACATGTGTGGGTTTGTTACATAGGTAAACGTTTGCCACGGTGGTTTGCTGCACCTATCCACTCATCACCTAGGTATTAAGCCTTTCATGCATTAGCCATTTATTCTGATGCTTTCCCTTCCCCTGCCCCTCCCATTGGCCCCAGTGTGCATTGTTCCCCTCCCTGTGTCCATGTGTTCTCATTGTTCAGCTCCCACTTATAAGTGAGAACATGTGGTGTTTGGTTTTCTATTCCTGTGTTAGTTTGCTGAGGATAATGGCTTCCAGTTCCATCCATGTCCCTGCAAAGAACATGATCTTGTTCCTTATTATGAGAGATACATTCTTAAAGACTCAATATAACAGCCAACACACAGTGAGTGCTCAGTGAGTGTTAACGGCAAGGTGCCTGATGAAGGCATTGACTGTTGCTTATAATAATAATAATAATAATAATTCTGGTCAAATTTAAAATTTTACAGACTAGATCCATATTCTTTCCTTTCTTTCTCTCTCTTGCATTTACCTAATTTCTTTTTCTCTTGACCCAGTTTTCTTCTTGCATTTTTCTCTTTTTTCTCCAGTTGCTTTCCCTTCTCCCTTTCCTTCCATTCTCTCCTTTTGCCATCCTCTCCTCTAACACTTATGGAAATTGTCAGAGATACCCCTGGTTGACGTTTGCTGTCTTACTTATTTTCCTGACTCACTTGAGTGTCCTCTGACTGTGAATTCCTTCCCTCAATGAGAGGGAATAGGCACTGGAGGAAACAGGTATTGGAGAGTCGAACAAATGAAGGTTTGCAGAGAGGCTGTCATGGCAGAGGCTGGCTCAGTAAAATGAAGACTCCAGTTTGAAGGTGTCACTTCATTGCTATTTTGCTTTCAGTGTTGGTGCTTTCTATTTGAACTTTGAACTTGCTGGGAACCGGACGCTATTTTACATGTGATACAGGTGTTGGTATTGGGCACCATGCAGCTTTCTCCATCCTGCAGGGACAAGTTAGACACAGACCTTTCATTTTTGTTTTGACCTTGTAATCTTCACAGAAGTAAGAATGAATAATGAAAACTGGTAGAATTAAGCTCAGAGGAGCCAGCTCTAGATTGAAAGGTCACTGGGACTTTCTAAAGGAAGAGGGCTGTCCTCAGACTCGTGGTAGAAAGAGGCTGGCCACAGGGTGCAGCTGGGATCCCAACTCTAGCTGGTTCTGAAAGGTGAGCATGGGGGAATGGGGAGGCACAGACTGAGAGAAGAGCTGCTCCAGGTCAGTTCTCTTTGCTATTCCTGTACAACCTGCATGAGATCCTCTCCTCTAAAACGTCAGTCTTCATGCATGTTGGGCTGGTGATGCTGTGTACCAGATTTCCCCAGATCTACTCGAGGAGTGCAGAATTGAAGACAAAAATGCAAAAGGGGAAATCTCTTATTACGTCTTCTCCTGTCATTGAAGATGTTCAGGTGGTTTTCAGTGCTGTTTGACTTGTAGGAAACTACTTAATTTCTCTTGGCCAAATGAAGTTTAAGTGATTTTGAATATTCTAGTTTGACCTTTGAGTGGCAGACCCTTAGACTTTTTGGAGTGGGAAGTACTAGGAAGGACTCAGATTCCTTTGAACCCCTCGGGGCCTTGCCTAAGGTCTCCGCTAGTTACCAAGAAGCCTTGGATTTCAACTGGCATCAGGTTAGACAGAGGAGTTCAGGTGCTTCACCTGCAGTAATTTGTGTAGTTAGCCTGGTAGAAGGCTGGAGACTGTGAACTGAAGATGATGAATAAACAGATTTGCTGTTTGCTTGACAAGCAAACTCTGAGGAGAAGATTTTCATTCTGTGCTGCTATAAACAGAACATGTGACTGCTACTTCCCCCAGCAATCAAAACAGGATTAAGAGGAGTAGAAAATAAGGTAGATAAAACTTTCATCTTGGGAATATTCGTCAGCTGTCTGAATAGGTAACAAAAATAGAAAAAAGAACATGATATTCTATATACACTTGCAGGTTTAGATGCTGAGGTCAAATTTTGTCTTTCTTTTTAGTGGTGAGTCAGCTCACCCACCCACTGTCACATTCTTGATGGCTGGGAAATTTTGAGCTCTCTACTCAGATTGTACCTTCATGTGACCATAAAGTTATTGAAAGTTTTTCTTCTCAGTTATATGTGTGTGCAAGCACATGTGTGTATAGGGTGGGGAGGGGGTCACAAAGCACTAAGCTTAGTGGACTTTAAGATTGTATGAAGTAGGAATTAGCATGATAAAAGATCTTAAGGATGGCAACATTCTCTGTACTGCTTCTGTTTGGATAATTTGAAACCAGCAATTTTAAGTATACTGTTTGAGTGCCAATGGTGAAAAGGTTTTAATAGAAAGTGGTGTTGGGGGCTCTATGGAAAGGGAGTTGGTGCCATACAGAGTGAGTGCCCTCATGTGTAACGATGCTTTGGAAGGATCAGATATTGCACAGGCACCAGGCATTCTTTCACTCTAAGTCATTCTGGAGGTATAACTCCTGCCGAGGGCCAGTTGCTGCCCTCTGTGTTTGAGAAGGGAAGTGGGTGTTTGTAGGGTTAAGAGATCTTCCTAGTCTGCCCCATGCCCCTCCCCTTGTCTGACATGCCTGAATGTTTTCTGTTCATGCCCTCAACTTCCCAGTGGCCTGCTGAGCCAGGTGTCAGCAGAAGATCCCCATCTTGCCCCCATCCTGGCCTGACTGTGTTCTCACCTGTGGTAAAATGGAGATATTTCAGCTTTATGCTGCTACCTTTGAAATTACTGAGACTTTCTGTTGTTTATATTTAACCAATGTTAATGAGAGTTTAAAACTAGCATTTCCTCACTGATAAGGTAGAGAACTTGCCTAGGAGACTGTCACAGATACCTTAAATGATTGATGTTTATTACAAAATGGGTTACACTTAGGATATGTTTGTCATTTAGGATGTCTGTAATCAGTGAATGAATAATGGATAAGCTTAAATATCGTAATTAGGGGTAGAAAGGTTATATGTAGCTGGTTTAAGGATCATGAATGAACAATAACAGCTGTTGAACACATTTGCATATGGGAGGCACTATTCTAAGCCTTACCTGCCTCAGCTCATTTAATCCCCACAGCACTCCTGAGTTAGGTCCTATTAATTTTCCATTTTACAGATGAGAAGATGGAGGCGTACAAAGGTTAGCTAACTTGCCTGTCTACACATGGTCTGGTAAATAGAGCTGTGGTTCTGACCTTGGCATCTGACTCCACAGCCCGGGATTACACCATTGCTTCTGCTAAACAAGGGTGATAGACACGAAACCAAAGCTTTAGGGATTTTTAAGTTAAGAAAATTTATCATTTTCTTATTTTGTGACGTGTTCCTTGTTGCTTCATTTCTTTTTTTTTTTATCTTTTGAATTTTAGTGTATTTTTAATGTGGGAACTATAAAGGGATGCATTGCTGCTATTGTTCTTAAGCAACTCTAATGTTTTGCTGTTATACTATTGATTTAGTTGCATACTTATGTACATACGATTATTTCTTAATTTTATTGATCAGAATTTCTTGATCTAAGAAGTAGGACATTCTATATTTACAAATTAATACATGATGTAATTATTATTATTGTTTATTTATTTTTGAGACAGGGTCTCACATTGTCACCCAGGCTGGAGTGCAGTGGCACAATCATAGCTCACTGTAACCTCAACCTCCCCGGTCTTAGGTGATCCTCTCACCTGAGCCTCCCAAGTAACTGGGACTACAGAGGCAAACCACCACGCCTGG
This sequence comes from Aotus nancymaae, assembly GCF_030222135.1. Lineage (NCBI taxonomy): Eukaryota > Metazoa > Chordata > Mammalia > Primates > Aotidae > Aotus > Aotus nancymaae. Next base: position 18,159,122 of record NW_026988445.1, on the reverse strand, counting down.
CTAATATTTCTATTTTTTTGTAGAAACAGGGTTTTACCATGTTGCCCAGACTGGTCTCAAACTCCTGAGATTCAGTGATCCACCTGCTGTGGCCTCCCAAAGTGCTGGGATTATGGGCATGAACCACCATGCTTGGCTCATAAAGTAATTATGACATGATGTGGTATAGAAAAGAATAGTTCCAAATTAAAGCACATTCTTTGAGATAAAACATCTTCAGCCATCAGACATCCCAAATATTTAGACACAAGAGAAATTGGTTTTTGACTCTTTATCACCTCAGTTACTCCTATCAGTCATGTTAATTTTTTTTTAGGCAGAAGAACCTTTTATTTATTACTTATATAGTGAAATAATCCGTAGCAATATTGCAGTTCCAAGAGAAAAAGAAGGAACTTACTAGATTTAGAACTTCTGACTTTTTGTTTGTTTTCTCTTTCCTTTTTGGAGAACTCTTTTTCACCAATCTGTTCACAGATTTTTAATGATGATGTAGACTGTCTTCGATTTCAGCCTAAAGGCTTCTTTATTTGGTGGGCTGGTTTCTCTCAGTCCCTGGGCTTTGCATCACTGGTGTCAGTCACATACCATCTGAAACAGGGTGAGAGGAAAGTGGTTCCTCATAAGCAGTGATTCAAGAGGCCAGGAGAGTGGTTGGTTGGGACCCTCAAGGCTAGAATATAGCTTTGAGCATCTCTAATTCCCAGGCCTTAAGTTAGATTCCCTCCAGTTTCCTTGAAGGTGTTTTGCATGTGAAAACCATCTACATACACCAGACATTGTGCTGTCTGGTGTAAGAATATTCTGCTTCATGTTTACTGAGGCGAGGCTGCATCACCAAAAGAGAGCAGGCCCAAGCTGGAATGGGATAACCTGATTTTTAGATAACATAGACTTGTTTCCCCCTTTCCCAGCTCCTGCGCTCTCTGATCTCAGGCCTGTTGTGCTTCCTCGGTCTCCTTGTCTCTGACCTAGCAGCCAGATCTCTTCTCACCAGATTCCTTGGCAAGTCCTCGGTATTGCTTCCCAGGCAGTGTGTGCCCGTTGCTCTGTCAGCTGCTGGAATCCAACTTTCAGAGAATTCTCGCCTGTTTTAGCTACAGAACATGTCCCTAAGAGAAAGTCACTTGAGACTCCAACATTTATAACTTTGATGGAGCATTAAATCTCTTTTATGAGCGGTCTACCTCACTTATGTTTCTGTTTTAATATGTAGAAAATCAGTAGGCCTAATAAAAATGACAAATACCAATTTTTTGTTGCTTTTCAACATTCATAATACATACCTCACAAAGTAACTTGTTAGAAAGGCATCTATCTAATGATAGAGTACAGAATTCCTTACTGTGAGACACAATGCATTTGATGTGTTAATGTTTGACATTTAGTAGCATTTGGACATAGACTCATGGTACATATTCATATTCAAGTTAAATGTAATTTCTTTAGATGTATAGCAATTAATATTAATAATAACTTGGCAGATTATTCTTTTAAAATCTCGGATAGCGTTTGTAACTGAAAACTTCTACAGAATTTTACTTTTCTTTTTTGCTTAGATTAATTTTCTAGACATTTGGCTTGAGAAAACTGCAATTTTGGTTCTGTAGTAAAACCATTTTGCCAATGAAGAACATTAAAATTCCGTCTTCTGCTTGTGTCATGTTTCAGAGTGAAGACATTTTACAATCAAACCAGGAAAATGTGAAAATAGAGATTTATAATGGAAATGTTGATTCAATTTGAGCTGAAGCCAGACATTCATGAGGGAAAATTAGATTAAACAGTAGATGTTTAGAGAGACTTTAAATTATGACAGTTTTAAAAAAAACATATGTTGTGGATGTTTCTCAGGCTTTAGCGTACTTTCTCTGGCAGACTGGGAACCTAGCTCCTTGATGTTTCAGCCATTTATTAAATTCCCTTTTATCTTTCTTTGGACTAGTGGACCCCAAACCTATAGCTTAGAGTCTGGTGATTGGGAACTGTATCTTGTATATTACTGTAGGATCAAAACCTGATGTCAGTGGAAGTAATTCTGTCCTGTCATAACATATTATATTTATGAGTATAAATTGCCATTTTAGATTGTGAGTATAAAGCTACCAGTTACAACTGATCTATTCCATTTGTCAAAGCCTAGCAGATACTCCATGCAACTAATTTATTTTCATATACTGTTCAGATAGAGTGGGGGAAGTGCTTGAAATTGTGAGGAACTGAGATCTGTGTTGGGAGGGTTCATTAGGTGGCTGGATGTAGATGCTGGAATGATGAATCTTCCTAGAGATCCAGCACCAAAAGACTCACCCTTGCTGGAGTCAGCAAGACTCCACCATCGTGGTGATATCCCAGCCTCTGGCAGGCAACTGGGGCCAGTGAGACACAGTGTGCTGTTGACACTCTTATCAAATACATGGTTTACAAATATGTTCTCCCATTCCATGGGCTGCCTTTTCATTTTATTCGGTTGATAGTGTCCATTGATGCACAAAAGTTCTCAGTGTTGATGAAAGGCACTTTATTGATTTTTGTTGTTGCCTGTACTTTTAGTGTCGTAGTGAAGCAATCATTGCCAAATCTATATGGTGAAGCTTTCTTCCAGTGTTTTCTTCTATGAGTTTTATAGTTTGAGTAATTATGCTTACGCCTTTGATCCATTTTGAGTTAATTTTTGTATATGGTGTTAGCTAAAGGTCCAACATCATTCTTTTGCATACAAATAGCCAGTTTTCCCAGCGTCATTTGTTGAAAAGACTATCCTTTCCCCATTGAGTGGTTTGACACCCTTGCTGAAAATCGTTTGACAATGTATGTGAGGGCTTACTTTTGAGATGTCTTTTCTATTCCATCGGTCTGTTTGTTTGTCTTTATGCTGATATACTACGGTGTTTTGATTACTGTAGCTTTGTAAGTTTTATAATCAGAAAGTGTGGGACTTCCAACTTTATTCATCTTTTTTTTCAAGATTGTTTTGACTATTTGGGGTTCCTTGAGATTTTATATGAATTTTAGGATAATTTTTTTTGTATTTCAACAGAACCTCTTTGGGATTTTGATAGTGATTGCACTGTATCCGTAGCTTGCTTTGTATAGGATTGACATCTTAACAGTATTAAGTTTTCAATTCATGAACCTGGTTCCTTCCCATTTATTTGCGTCTGATACTTTTTAATATATATTCCCTGTTGGCAAGAGTATGCATGTGGATGTAGCTATTGGACTTGCTATTGGATTCTTGCTCTGCTGCTTAACTCATTGTTCAGCTTTAGATAAGTCTCTTTGGAGTCTCTGAGCAAAGTTTTCTTGTCTTTACCTGGAAGTTGTGGAACATTGTATGTTGTATATCAAGAGTCTAGCAGAGGGTGTGTGACGCCTTTTTCTTTGTGCCCATCTGCCTTCCTTGGACATCTATGTGTGCCTCAGCTTTGTCTTCTGTGATTTGACCAACACTTTACCTGTTATCACTCCTGTTTTTGGACTGAACACTGGCCCAGGACACCTGCTGTAACTGAAACCTTATATCCACTATCTCGTTCAGTTTATTCAGCTAAGGTGCTAACTCCAGTTTCAGGTCAGTGGTAACTGCACTCCACCTTTCGGTAGAGATCATTGCCCAGCCCAGTGGCTGGCCACCTGGGATCCAGCACTTGGAGGAGAACTGTGGTCTTAAACAAGCATCATCATAGGATGATAAGGAAGGAAGTATGGGGTGACTTTAATGGGTAACTCAATCATTAGTGCTACTTCTGAATTAATGGTTTAATCATACCATATGCTTGCATAATGTTCTATATTTTCCAACTTTTTTACCTCGTGGATCTCAAAGCTGAATCAACACCAGAAACACCTGAGGAATTTGTTAAAAACTGTCTGGGAGCCCCACACCTAATCTCTTGAGTCAGGATTCCTAGGACAGTGGCTAAGGAATTTGTGTTTTTAACAAATTCCTTAGCTAATTCTCTGGCAACTGACCTGGCACTGGTCCACAGACAGGCCTTTGGGAACCCTTGACCAATGCCCTCTGTCAGTTCAAGAATCTCATTTTCAAAATCAGATTGGACTTAAAGATCTGGACAGTTAATGTCAGTATAGAGCATTGCACCACAGAAGGCAGGTTTTCTCTTGACCCCAGCCTCATCTTCTGTATTTCAAGGATCTTAATTTCACAGTTCTCCTTAGCATTTCTTCTGTAGTAGAGATAGGAATCTCATTGCCCTGCTGTACCTTAGAGTTTTTAACAAGGACATGAAATCTGGGTTTTGTTTTGCTTTTTTCTTACATTACTCTGGGCAAGGTCCTGATTGGGTCATATAGCAGCTAAGCCTCAGGATCTTTGTTTTTCAGAATACAAATTCTGGTTCCCTAGACATTTCAGTTTGTTTTAAGAAGTGTTAACGGGATGTGCTTTACTGCCTTCAGGAAACTCAAACAATTCTAGAAACTAAATTTATTTTTTTAGCCCCATTGAAAAACTGCACAAAAATACAAGTTAAGTCAGCATTTATTATGTGCCCAAATGAATTGAACACATAGCAGACTTTACAGTAAGGAATGATCAATGTGAGCTGGAAGATTCAAGGTTTCATGTGGACTGATGATGATAACAGAACAAATACTGTTAGTGATTTATCAAGTTCTTACTGTGTCTTAGGCATTGTGCTCATAAGCATTTTGCACGTGATCTATTTAACCCCGCTCCTTCTACAGTCTTCTCTATCTTAACGAAGGTCAACTTCATCCTCTCAGTTACTTAGACCAAAAATCCTGGTGTCATTCTTGACTTTTCTTGTTCTCCTGCTTAGCTCATTCATCAGTCAAAGCTGCCAATTCTGTCCTCCCACCTGGAGCTGTCTGCTTCTCAATATCTGTACTGCTGCCACTTGGTTCAAGCCCCCATCACCTTCTTGCCGGATTATTGCAGTGGCCTTACCTCCATCCCTCTTCCCGTCTTAGTTCCCTGGAGCCTTTCCTCCTCACAGCAGACAGGATGGCTAAGTCAGATCTCACTCCTCTGCTTAGAACTGTTCAGAATGAAAGTCAAATCCTTCCTGTGGCCCATCAGTCCCTCCCTGATCTGAGCTCTTTCTAACCTGTGTCCTTGCTGTCTTTGTATATGCCAGACTTGCTCCCAATTCCAGTCCCTGATTGGAGCTCCTTCCCTTCCTCCCTCTCCCTTCCTGTCTGTGTGGCTTGTGTCCTCATCCTTTTCTTCAGGTCTTTCCTTAGCCACCCTACCCTTCTGTTTACACCCATACCTGCACCTAAAGGTCCCCAACCTTTCTGATCCTGTCCCACGATAGCAATCACTCTGAACAAGTTAATGTAGGCGCTACCCAAATTCATTTGCATTCTACCTATCCACTTTACCAACCACAGCTGCTAAGAAGAACCAAAAAATGTTTCATCTTCATTACATGACATTTTCTGCCAGAATACCTGTCCTTTGAGAGCAGGACCTTTTCTAGGTCCTTTCATTCTGCATCTTTGATCCTAGATTAGTACCTGGAAGGTAGTAGTCATGTATAAATGTCTGTTGAAAAAATAAAACCTCTTTTACATATGATGAAACAGAATCTGAGGGTTTAAGAAGTTTGCCTAGAGGAGCACAGTGAGTAAATGGCTAAGCCAGGATTGGAACTTATGTCTTGTGTAAATCTCTGCATATTCGATACCACAAGAAATTGTAACTGGGATGGAAAAGACATTGCAGGGAGGGAATTCCAAGAAGGAAGCTGGGGAGGTTGGAGTGGCACAGGTGTATTTGAGAAGATTTTAAGTTGTCTTAGTGGTTTTGGTTGGTAAGGTGGATAGGTAGAATGCAGCTAAATTTGGGTCGGGCCTTTAATGGTGTATTAAGAGGCTTGAGAAATTTCACTCTAACTTGGGGCTAATAATAATTCTTGTCACATAAGGTTCTCAAAATTCAAATACTTAAAAGGTATTTAGAAAGTGCGTGGCACCTGCAGAATGCTCAGTATAAATGTTGCAATTTAGAGTATATTTTGATAGCAGAGCAGACCCAGGCTGCTGTTGCGAGAGTAGAAATTTCTAGTGTTTTGGACTCATATAAATAATTTTTAGAGCATTCTCAATTTCAGATTTTCATTTCTTCAAAACTAAAGAATCTTGTGAGTAAATAAATTGCACTGCATTCAGCTGTTTAAGTGGAAGATGGTTCAGTACTTGTGAAAGGAAGAAACAGGGAAATTTTAGAATCACGTATTTGAATTTGGTTTTCCTCTATTAGAATTATGTTGAAGCCAGTAGTTTCCAATCCTATTTGTGCGTGAGAACTCCCTTCTAAAACTTCCTTCTAAAACTCACGTATTTAACTTTAGTTTTTCTCTATTAGAATTATGTTGAAGCCAGTAGCTTCCAATCCTATTTGTGCGTGAGAACTCCCTTCTAAAATTCTAGATTCCAGGACTACTCCAGGCCCTCTGAACCAGAATCTCTGGGGCTAGAGTCCAGGAAGCAAGGTATGAACATCTCTTAGGTAATTTTGAAAATGTATAGTCAGATTTGGGAATCACTGGTTAAAACAACCCCAAACTTGTTAAACTTTTTTTTTTTTTTTTTCAGGGAAAAGGAGTATTTACCTTTTTGCTCAGAAATCGGTTCTGAAGACTTAAGAACCCTTTCTAGTTGTACTGCACTTTTATGGAGGGACTCAGGCCTGTGCTTCAAGGAGAAACTCTGTGGCTAAAATGTGACAGGGGTTGTAAATGCAAATAGAATAAATGATGTGGCTTCCTGACCCTAGAGATGATGAGGATTCTGGTTATACAGGAAAGACTGCAGGAGAAACAGGTTGGTTCACCTTCAGTGACAAAGGTCAGAGAAGTTACTCTTTAATCACCAGTAACTGCTCATACTGAAGTCTGGGAACGAGCCCTTCTCTCCCAAACTGTGGGGTTGATGATGAAATGAGGCTTCAGGTTGCTGATGACACATCATTCTGTAATAGGTGGAGCTGTGTTCAAGAGCATAATACAGATCTCGTATGGCTTTCTCTTGCCTTCTGTTGGCCAAAGCTGACAATCCATTTTTTTTTCCCTCCATAAGAATAAAAGCCAAACTTAAAACTATTTACTCCTAGCTGAGGAAAGAGAGAAATAAATTTTGATGTCTGATTTGCCATCCTATAATGATATCCCTCACTGCTTTCCAGTTTTGCAAATGTATAGGCTTTTAATCTGAGCAGCTAGAATATGGATGAGAAGATGCACAACTCTGGACATTATTTTAGCTAGCATGAGCCAAGAGCAACAGCAGGAAATCTTAGCAGGGCATTCTTTCAGGCAAGCTGCATTCTGGCACCCTTGAGCCCATATTCCTCAAGGGTGCTTTGCCTAGAAGCTTTTCCTGGGCTCCCCCAAGCCAAGAGACATGTCATCCATTCTTCCTATTCTTCTGTGACCAGCTTCATACTTAGTAGGTTGATAGCTTTGTAAGTGGCATGTCAATGGATGAATATGATGTATGCTGTGATACAGTAAAGGAACAGAAAATACTTTGAAGGTTAAGTTTTAGAGTAAAATTAGAGGGGAAAAGCGTCGACGATTATGGCTTTGAGTGTCTTAGATTTGCCCCTTCCAATGGAAGAAGAAAAACATTCCAAGTAAGGGAACTGAATAAGCAAAAACAGAGAAGTTGGGGGCATACAGGGTGGTTGTGTAGATATTTTCAACCCAGCTAAGATATGTATTATCATAACTGACCATTATCATTAATACAACATTCAAATAAAAAGTATAAAGGACAATGACTTAATTATTAGTATTTTGGGACCCCAGTGAGACATCCATTTTGCTCCTAACTAGTGTTGTAACCTTAGGCAAATCACTTAACTTCTGAGTTTATAAAGTGGGAGTGTGAAAATAGATTCTCTCTCTTAAGATCTCACGTTATGATTGTGAGTCTAAGTGAGTGGTTAACACTCAAAACACTACACAGTACTCTGTACGAGGGAAGAAAATATGTTTATTTGAGGCAAAAACCAAAAGTATCAGTAAAACGCGATTGGGAGTTGTGTTGTGAAGTTTTGATGTTATCTGGTGGTGGTATGACTGGGATCACGTCCTGTCTGCTCTGCCAGTCAAACACTTGAGATTTCCTTGGGTTATATGGGTAACTAGCAGGAGCGAACTGGGAACAGAGTACCACACTTATTGTAAGCCGGGTCTGTGCATGGGTCTCACCAGTGATGCGAGGCTGGAATGGCTGCCGCCTTTTCCTAGGCCTGTCCAAATCACCCTCAGTCTGGTTCTAAGAGGGATAAAGAGGAGAGTTGCCCCTGACAGGAAGGAAGAGCAGGAGAGTTGCTTAAAGTTAATGATTTTATCTAAAGTTAACAAATTTGGGTTAGGTTGGGTTCTTTTGAACAGACTGAGCCAGTAATGTTTGTGTTTTGTTTTTATTTCTAATTTTTAAAAGCTGTGTGTAAATTTGAGAACCTATGGCAATAGAAAGAATGAAGCAACTTGGGTTCTAGTTCTGATTCTCTCCAATCACAGTCATTTGACTGTAGGCAAATGATTACTTTCCTGCCCTAGGACTTTTTCCTTGTCTCTTAAATGGAGAGAGATGTCTCTTTCTTGTCTTTTCAGAGTTTTTTTTTAATGGGTTGAATCAACCTATAACAACCTATAAGGATGGGAAATAGTAAATCCTTCAATAAATGTAATTACATTAATACTAACATTTTATAAGAAAGAAAATATTCAGACAGGTTCTTTGGGTCTACCTGTGGTTTTTAGAAAGTTAATGGTGATTGACATACATATATATATATATATAAAAATATATATAAAATTTGCTTACTTGCTAACAAGAGATCAGTTTTCACCGTTGGCTGTTCTCTTTGTCTCAGAGTCAATCATAACTACAGTTTCTGCATCCCACTCTTATTCATTAACTTGGAAATGCAAAGAAAGTAGTAATTTTCCATGATCATATTTTTAATAAGAAAATGGGATTTTTAATTAAAAAGTTATCTGGACATGGTGGCACATACTTGTAATATCAGCTACTTAGGAGGCTGAAGTGGGAGGATCACTTGAGCCTAGGAGTTTGAGCTATAGTAAGCTATGATTGCAGCACTGCACCCCAGCCTGGGCAACAGAGCGAGACCCTGTCTCCAAAAAAAAAAAAGAAAGAAAGAAATAATAATAATAATAAGAAGAAGAAAATGGGGTTTTTGGTGTTCTTGTTATTTTAGAAAATGCTATATATTAAGTGGTTTCCTTTTTTTCCTTCTTCAGGTGAAGATCTTTAGTGTTACGAACTTCTTAAAAATAATCAAGCCAAATTAATTAGTGCGCATCTGTAATTAAAAGTGGCTTAAGTTTCCTTTTCATATTTAGCACTCAGTTCATACTTTAAACATTCCAAATCCAGTATGTTTAAGGAAGAGGCAGAACCTTCCCCTCAGTGCCCTGGAATTTGCTCCCTGTGCTTCGTGAATTGGAATGGTATCCTTCTGGAAGCAAAACCTTCTAAAGTAGTACATTATGGGAAAGCATTTCTTGAGGATTCATCCTAGTGTTACTCCTGGATTTGAGTTTCCAGGAAACTTTGTTTTCTGAAAAATCGAATGAGCTAGCCCTCAGTTAGTCAACAAAGCTGGGACAATTATGAATGAAACCACACAATTAAAAAGTATGGAGCCCCTTCTGCTCCTGTCTTCTTTTCTGCTTTTTAATTAAGTGACCTCAGAAGTTGTACCACAAAGTTTCTTGTTTTATTTTAGGACAAGTTTATTGCTGCAGAAGGATATAGAATTTGGACTTGACACAGTTGGAGCCAGTAATTTTAACATTTTTCTTCACCCACCAGATCATTGTACTGGCCTCCCCTTGTGGGATTGCTTTATTTCAGTAACAGTTCCTGAGTAGTTGGACTGAGTCCCTGGGACTTTGTCGTCTTTCTATCAGGCCCCCAAGAAGACAGCAGCATGGGAAGCTTTGGGAAGGCCTCCTCAAAAGAGGACTGTACTGACCTCTCAGCAGGACACTTCAGTCTCGGATGGAAGAGTCCTTGGGCACAGTCTTGATGTAGGCAGGGGCATTGCAGCAAGAGGATGTGAAAATCCACAGCCCTGGCCTTCCTCTCTCAGATACTGGTTGGGAGGACACAGTGTCAGATGAGTGACTTGCTGCCCATGCTCACCGTGAAGAACCAGTCTAATTTTAGGGTTATCAACTCAGGGCAGGGCATGTGTCATGGACCTACAATATGTAGGTTCTGGAGTTGGAAGAACTCTCAAGCAGTAGGTTACGGCAGGGGTCCATGGCCTGTTAGGAACCCGGCTACACAGCAGGAGGTGAGCAGTGGGCAAGCATTACCACCTGAGCTCCGCCTCCTGCCACATCAGCTGCAGCATTAGATTCTCATGGGAGCGCAAACCCTATTGTGAACTGCATATACATTTAGGTTGAGCACTCTAATGTCTGATGATCTGAAGCATAACAGTTTCATCCCGAAACCATCCCAACCTACCCTACTCCAGTCTGTGGAAAAATTATCTTCCATGAAAATGGTTCCTGGTGCCAAAAATGTTGGGGACCGCTGAGTTAGGGGATCCCATGAGAGATGTACACACTATCTGGCATGCTTTTGAGGAGTTACACTCAGGTGCTGCCAGGCACCAGGGTCCCAGGTAGGGTGACAGGCAGAGGCCTGGGGAGGCTGGATCTGCATTTTCCTGCAGCACAGTCCACTTTAACTGACTTTCGGTATTGGCACTGCAGGGATTAGGAGACTCTTAGACACTTCTCAGAGAGGTTAGGAAGTGGAATGTCAGTCTAGAACCGCAACCTTTTACCTAGATAATATTCATTTCCTCAGTTGCAGTTTTGCCAGAAGCTTGGTTTGTCTCACTTCCTGATTTGCCTTCCTCTCTGGGCTCCTCAAAGCTGTTTTTAATTGGGCACGAGCTATTCCTCAGTAAGATGGAAAGAAGACTAGCTAAGGACTAGATATACACACGGGAGTCAATCCCTGCACCCTGCCTATGCGGGTGTCTGCTTGCTCAGGTGTCGGGGGTGATTAGACTCATAGTTTGCATCTGTGGTGTTAAATTTTCTGGAGTACTTATATGTGCTTCCTTCCTCATTTGTTCCCACAGCATTTATCTAAGTGTGCTAAGCAGACATTTTCCCCATTGTGCAGATGAAACTGAAATAAGTGGCCTGCTGAGGGTCCCAGTGTCAGTTGTGTCCCCAGAGGTGTGATGATGCAAAGCTCTGAATTCTTAATCTTTTGTGCTGCCTGCCACACAAGCAGCCTTGCAGTGCACCAAGCATCTGGTGAGATGTAAGGCCTGTGAAAATATATTTAAGATATTATTATTCTAGCAAAAGTAATTTCTGTTGCATGGGAATAAAGGGCAGTATTTTTGTAAATACCTGCCATAAAAAAAATCATTAAGTTAATCAACAGTAGGTATTGTTCATTCAGTGTTAATACCCATTTTCATCTTTAACATGTTACTGTGGGACTTTAAAAGGGAGAAGACATGTTGGTCAGGCCGGTCTCGAACTCTCGACCTCAGGTGATCTGCCTGCCTCGGCCTCCCAAAGTGCTGGGATTACAGACATGAGCCACTGCACCCGGCAATAGTTCTCTTTTTATACAAGGAAAAATATTACATGTTCTGTATAATTAAACATCCATTGGTTTTATAAAGGATTTTTTAAAAAAATATTTTTGTATTTATTGAATTTAAAGTTTATTTGTAATATGTGTAAATTAGCATACATATACAGTTACGTAATTTGGACATATTAGAAAAATACAGGGGAGAAAGCAGAAAGCATGCATAAGGTTACTTACAAGAGCTAACCACTATCATAATATGGGGGTGTTTCTTTCCTGTATTTTTATGTATATAGATTTTTAACATACTCTGTTTCGTGCTTTTTATAAAGCTTTTTATATATGGCTATTTACACATAATATTATATTATAAATCCTCAAATTCATGCATATTCTTTAAAAATTGGGATTTTATTTTATTTGTGTACCATGTTTATGGCCACTGGCTGTTAAGACTGTTTCCAGTTTTTCATTCTTGTAGTTTTAGATGAATATCTTTCTATATAAGTTTTTGTTTTCTTATTATAAATCTCTTACTTTCTTAGGTAGATTTTTTGGGTGTAGAGTATTGAGCCAAATGATTTGAACAGTTTATAGCACTTAATATATATTATCTTATTGGTGTTCAGAGAGTGGTGCCAGTTTGCATCCGTCTGTAGCATGTGGGATATGTATCTCCCAGACCCTCACCGGCATGGGGAGTGTGTTTGTATTTGTGTTTGTGTGTGTGTGTGACATGCATGTGTGACACATTCATGGACAACTTTTGTAACTTGCTTGGTCAGAAGTGGTACACTATTGTTTTAACTTCATCTCTTCTAAGACTCATTACTCATGTGCATGTGTTACCTAGCTAAGCTTTCTGAGGATTAGGAAGCTCTTTCATTCATCTTTCATGTTCCTCCCACCTGCAGCGTCCAGTACAGTGCCTAGTAGAACTGAATGTGTTTATTTACTGAAGTAACAAGAGGGTTTTTTATATCAGATAGTAAACCACATAAAACCATTAAACAAAACTCAGTATCTTATAATTCAGATAAACATGGGAACAGTGCAAAGATGGCTTTCAGTGTGTGTGAGTAGTGAATGGAGTTTTTTGTGTATTTGCTGCTAAAATTACTGTTTTTAAAAAATCAAATACTAGACTGTTGTATGGATTGGCAGGGTTTTCTTTACATGTCCTTTATGCAAAGTTGAAGCATCTTCAGATTTGAAGGCTTTGTGTTTACTTGTTGCATTTTAATAAAGAATACAGTGATGGTACATGCTTTGTACAGTTTATTTCGGTTTTTAACAATATTGATGTTAGTTTTGTTGAACACCGTGATACAGATCCTTTGCAGGAGTTTTCACTGTGGAGTTGATGGAAAATAACGTTAGCGAGAATAGAGTGTTTTCAGGAAGGGTTGTATTTTTTAAGGCTCTAGCCTGTCCAGTTTTTATTATAAAATGTTCATATTCACTTCTTTGCTACCCAGTGTCACTAAACATTTAAAGTATAGGATAGATTAATTTTTATGATTTCTAAATGAAATTAATAAGTACAGTCTACATTGGTTGATATTAAATAGAAATTCTTTTCTTCTTTTGCTGTGTTTTCCTCAGACACAAATGCCTCTGCTTAAATTATTAATTGGAATGACTGATTTCCCACTGTGCCATCTGTAATTCAGGGGTCACATTGCTGGAAAGATGTATTAACTAATAACCTCCTGAGAGAAGGCGGTGAAGGCTATCTCTTTTTATCTCTTTCTGATTTAAAAGATTTAATGGGAAGCAGTCAATACTCACAGCTGTTCTTCTGTCTCCTTCAAAAAACTCCATGATCAAAATTATCTGTTTAACAAAACAGCCCTTTGTTTATTCTATTTTTGACTTACAGAATGTTGGAGAGGGTAGTGGTTTACTACTAGATTTTTTTTCTTGTTTTTTATTGACACACAGAAAGTTTAAAACTTCAGAAAAGTCATATTCTAATACAGTATGAAGTCTCTAAAATAATATCAGATATCAATTGTAGTTGGGAACAGAATAGGGACTCCCTGGAGATTGTTTTGGGCAACTCACTCAGCTTCTAAAAGCTTTTCTTTGCCTTTTGGAGAATCAGCTTAGACACTGCAGTCACTTACTGCTTTGTGTTCCTCTTATTCTTTGTGTGTAAATGAATGAGCAGGCATCCCATATTTTGTAAACATGACTGTTTCCTTTATTATGTTTCTTTGGAATAGTTATGGCTCTCATTCATTTGCTCAATTTCAAATCAATATGTTTATCAATAAATATACACTCATCTATTAAATTTTCAGCTATTATTTTTAGAGCATTAGGTCCCATTGAATCTTTAGAATAATCCTTTCAAATAGATACAGTTATTCCCTATTTACAGATAGGAAACTGAGGCTCAGAGATTATAGATCTTTACCATCATCTCAGCAGCATGTGGTAGTGCTGGATATTTGCCGAGGGTCCATATGCCAGGACACGTCTATGCCTTCACCGTGCTTAGAGTTTAGAGGAGGACAGCAGCAAGTAATAAACTGGTATAGAATAGTCTGGTGTAACTTATAGTAAAAAAGAAAAAAAAGAGCCACAATGCTATGGAGCCCAAAAGCAAGATGACTTAGACTCAACCTTAAGGTTTGAGAAGGCTTTTTAAAAGCATGATATGTGAACTGAGGTGTGATGGATAACACCTCTTAGCAAGGCGGGGAATAAACATGTCTTGAAGAGATGCGGGCAGAGGTAGTAGCATGTACAGAGGATAAGAACATGAAGGTCAACACATGGGACCATAGAGAGTAGAAACCCAACAGCTGCACAGGGGGCCAGAACTCGGACTAAATCATGAGTGGCCTGTGCTGTCTTAAACAAGCAGCTTTATTCAGAGGGAAATAAAGAACTGTTGAAGGGTTTCATTATAATCTAGGAGAAATATGATAGTGGTTCTAACGATGGTTATGGCAGTTGAGGTGAAGAGATCGACATGGATTTGAGGAGCATTTGGCAGGTAAAATGGGCAGGATTGAATGTGGGCTGTGAAGGGAAGGCATGATGAGCTCAGGGTGTTTGGCTTGGGCGCCTGAGTGGTTGGTGGTGCCTTTCCCCGAGCCAGGCAGAGGAGGAGCAGATTTGGGTGCAGGGAGACTATCCTAGTGCAACTAGGAAATGTCGACTGTGAGACGTCTTTGGGCTTGTGGATAAGGATTTATGAGTCATCAGTGTAGAGATGGCATATAAGATGACAAGGATGGCACGAAGGAATGCATAAAATTAAAAGAGAAGGCAGGCTAGGGTAAGCCCTGAAGGACATCAGCATTTAAAGACGACCTGAGGAGGAAGAGGAGCCAGCCAGAAGAGCAAAAGAAACAAATGAGAATCCGTGTGCTCTCTGCACATGGTATGATAATGTGTCAACTCAGGACTTTGGGATACTTTGGTGTGCAATCATTTTAATTTAGATGGATGGATACAGGTTAATGATGATTGTCAACCCAGTGCCAGGCATGACTGGGAATAGAAGCAGTGAATATGACAGGCCAGGACCCCACTCAGATGGAGTTTACCAAGCTGCTTTACTTACAGAGTTACCCAAGAGCCCCATTTAACCTTTGATTGGGCCCTTTTTAGTACAGATCATTATAAAGAAACTCATAATATGGGGTTCTTGTTGAGACTGAATCCTTTGGGCTTTCTTTATTGAGGTCTTGCTTTACTCCAATGAAAAATTCTTACCTACATCAAGGAGATCAGCTTTTCTGGGACATCACTTGAGAAATGCCTCCAAATAGCATGTGGAGTACTTTAAAAATTAGCCTAGCACCAATGTGAACTTTGTAGCAATAAAAGAGTTTATTCTCCTTCACAGATCATAGGTTATCTCTCTGTTATCAAATCCCAAAGAGGATAATTCTGTTTGTTTTTATGTTCTCATGTTTCAGAAATATTTATCTTTGGTACCACCCCCAGTATTTAATTCAAGATAGATGTTTAAGAACTTACTTTCATATTCAGATCTATCAAAAACTTACCAGGCAAAAATATTATTGAACTTATAGTAGCTCCTTTATAAAATTGTCTCATATCCTTAACTTTCATAGTCTACTGTAATGTGAATGTGAGTTAATGGGTTGTTTTATAGCTATCTGGTTATAATTTCACTTAATACCGGGCTTACTTTTTGGTGAACACATTTTGGATGATCAGACCTCAAGTGTTCAGCCTCAGCTCATTGATTGTCATCTTGACCACAGAGAGAGGGTAACAGTGGGGTCAGTTTGTTCTTCCTTTTATTCCCTGTCCTGTTATACATATTAGTATTAGAGCTGTTGGGATACTGGCATGAAAAATAAGCATTTTTATTATAGTTATACTTGTATTATAAATCTGCTATATAATTTTAACCATTTTTTCCCTTGAATGGGGCTCATAATTTGCGCATTTTGTGATTTTCAATCCATTTGCTACAGCTGCAGTCCTGATAAGTGGCTCAATTATAACTATAATATTGGTCTTAAAGACTCACTGATGTCTCATGGAAAACTTTGAAAAACATCATATTTAAAGACAATTATGCTTAAATATCAAATGTTCTCCATATCTTTTCTTTTCTATCCTTTAAAAATTATTACCAAGGCAGTTAGCTTGAGAACAGATTACTCCTTTCAGCGCTAAAATTCTTCAATTTCAGACGGTTGCTGTATTCCCTAGCCCTTCCTCACTTGGGGGCACCCCACTACCTGTGGGGCTTCTGTCTGGTTTTTAAAAGTGCTTGCAGAATGTTGGTGATAATTTTTTATTTTTCCTGGGGAGCAAAAGCCATAGAATTTCATGAAATGCAAGAATAATTGGAAACTATGGGAGAGAGAAAGGGACAGTGCCCTTGACAGTAAAAAGTAGCTTAGCAGTAAGAAAACTGTATGTAGACACAATCCAGAGATCCATTTTAATTAGATCATTCAAAGCAAACTCTTTCTTCTCACCACCCTCCAGATGGTCAGAATCTAGGTTTAGGAAATTACCTGGAAGAGAGGATATTCATGTTGCTGGCAAGGTCACAGGCCTCATATAGAATATTAGTCTGTCATCTTTATAAAGTTCTAGGGAAAGGATTAAATGAGCCTCACATTTTCATTGATGTTTGCTTTTTCTTAAGCTATACCAGCTTAGAAGTATGAGTTCATCGAACCATTTACTTAGGAAAGCAGTTAGTATCCTTGTGCTCTTAATTAGAATAAGGCAGGAGGGAGCAAATGGTACCTGTGGTACTCACCATATACATGTACAATGAGAATCCAATTTATGCTGTATCTTCTTAATATTTCATTGTAGCACTTTTGCTTTCTAAGGAAAATACCATGGCCTTTTTTGAGGACTCTGCATTTGCCAGTCTAAAACTATAACTGTTTTTTTTCCAGTCTGTTAGAATGACAAGATAATGTAAAATCACAGAGAGGGGAAAGACAGGCGTAACACTCAGCTGCTCATGATAAGGAAGGCGTGTGTGGGCTCCTTGCTTCATATAGCTTCATCTCTAACTTGGACATGAAGCTGAGGTGCCCTTTTGACCAGGTCTTTCGATTGCACAGTTTCCATGTGCCATCCAGTTTTGGAGTGGTACCATTTACGGGCGTGCATCCAGAGCCCCAGGAAGCTGGCGGCATGCCACCTACAGAAAATTGAGCTCTGCAGACAGCTGCTTAGCCCTGCTCACAAGGGGACAGATCTGGTGGCAGGATTGGCCGTTTAGGCCTCCTTCTTACCTATCATGTTTGGGAATGGGCCTTGGGGTCTACTAGAGGAAGCTGCAGAGATGCTTAGAAGATGAAGTATGGCATTCTTTTCTTTGTATACAATTAGAAGATGTCTGTAATCACCTCGTTTTGCTGGTACAAATGTGGGGGTGGGAAGCTCTCTTTTCAGAGTGGAATAGTTGCTGAATTTTCTGTTTACCTGTTAAAAGGATTTGGGAAAATGACATGGAGCAAATAGTGTCCTGCAAAGTGTTAACAACCATTCATAGGTATCTGACTTTATAATGAGTGGTTTTTTTACAAAGTTATATCATATGAAACTTTTGTGATTATAATATATTGTATAATATATTCCTATGACTACTGGAATTTTCCATTTAGATATTTTATAATATATGGGCTTATTGCCTAACATATTTGTATAGTAATTTGTTAATTTAATAATATTTATTAAACATCTACCACATACTAGAAACAGCTCCAGGCACCACAGATGAAATGGAGAAGAAAACAAACATAGGCTGGATTCACAGAGCTTTCTCCTGGGGAGAGACACATAGAGAGAAACAGGAAGTCATTAGACGGCATGGAACATGGCTGTTTGGGAAGTAGAGGACACCATGGGAATATGTGTTAGGGTTACTTAGTTGGCGGAAGAGAGATGATCATGAACGGTTGTCAGCTCAGTACAGGCAATGGATTTAGAGGTAGCAGCTGGGACACAAGCCTGGAGAGTAGGCTGTTTGAAGACTTGAAAGACACTTGGTATGACTGGGGCAGGGCATAGAAAACAAGGGAGGAGGGAGAGAGATTAAACAACACAGAGTTTCCACAAGCTACAGTAGAGGAAAATCTCAGGGGAGGAGTTGCAAGGGGATGGGATCCGGGCTGCATCTCAGGACCAATAATTGTGGCTGGGGGATGAGGTATTCTTAACTGGCCACATGTTAGATGTGGAGTTAGCCTCATACAAATTAAATGATTTTCCAAAGCAATTCAAAATACCGTTACCAGAAGAAAGGGGAATGGATTCTAGATAGGAAAAATCAGTAGCTGTCCACTAAAGCCAGTGTTCTTAGCATAAACAGATTTTCAAAATTCACAACAGAAGGAATATTCTCAGATACCTTTAGGAAAAAATTTCATGTGCTCTCAGTTTGCTATAGTTTTTGTCCTTTGTAGTGAACCTAATGATAAGATTCAGCATAAATTCATCTATTTTTAATTTCATATGTTATTTATATTTTAAAATATTTATTTGAGACAGGATCTCACTTTGTTGCCCACGCTGGGGTGCAGTGGTGCGATCATAGCTCACTGCCACCTCTAATTTCTAGGCTTAAGGGATCCTCCTGCCTCAGCCTCCCAAGTAGCTGAGATTACATTTGTGTACCACTACACCTGGCTAATTAAAAAAATAAGTTTTTGTAGAGACGGGCTCTTGCTGTGTTGCCCATGCTCATCTCAAATTCTTGGGGTTAACTGATCCTCCTGCCTCAGCTTCTGAAAGTGCTGGCATTATAGGTGTGAGCCCCACACCCAGCTAATCTTTATTTTTGACTATATATTGGTGTCTTCCATTTTTTCACAAGATAGGTGTAATAAACATTTTGTATCTTTTACGTCATCTGTTAAACATTGAGAAAGCTACAAATATTAGAGGAATCTGAGAGCTTGGAAGATAGATTTTCAAATAAGAATCTGAGCCAAGTAAATTATAATAGCTGGTCAGGTTTTCCAGGACTAATTATCATCTTATCCTTTCTAATCCTAGTTTTAATATTTAATAGTTTCTGTAGTTTATTTTGCACATCTATTGGTTGGTGCCTTAAACTCAGAGCTTCCCTGTGGAGTGTGGTCAATAGGTTTCAAGTGTGGGGAGATGCTGGTTTGCTCATCTCTCTGCGTGGTGGGTTTAGCCCAAGGTGGTCAGTTGATTAACTGTGCCTCTAGTCTGAGATTTCCTTCTTGAGCCCCTTGTGCTGTACAGATATTGGTACTTCAGTATATGCCATGACACAGAAAAGAAAGAAAGGTAGGATTTGTCCTAATTATTTGGATGGCATTCATTTTGTAAATAAGAGGATAAAGGAGTTTCAAAGCGATGATTAAAGTGGTTATTTGCATTTCATAGATGCATTTGTTAATGTCATTTCTAGTTAAGGACTGATTATTTACAAGAGTACAACTTTCTAGTTCATTATGCCACAAGTGACCTGTAAAATAAAGTACCCTGGAAATAGAAACACTGCAGTTTACCCATACGTTTGTGGATACTTGATCTAATAACTCCTCTTTAATTACAAATGTTTTTCTTTGGACTTATTCTTCCTTCATTTAGACACAAACATTTTCAGATATTATTTTGCAAACTCATGACAGGTTATCTTACTCATTGGCAGAAGAATGAAAGAACCACTTTACCTCTTCTGAACATAATGATGGTAATAAAGGTAAAATATAGCCAGTTTTCTTCAACCTTTACCAAAGCATAAGAAATATTAATAACTAATTCAGTTTGAAAGTATTAAAATCCCAGCTGATTTAACAGCACAAAAACTCTTTCCAGTGGACTCTTAATGGCTTTGAGATGAGTATGTGGGAGTGTCTTGGAGTAGCAGATATTTTCTTATGGTGGCAGTTGCTTTCCTCTACCATAAAAAATAATTTAGTTCTAGGATGGCAATGTATCATCTACTCTCAGAGCTGTTCCATTATGGAGGAAATAAAATGATATTTTAGGATATGGCAAACAAAGGGAAAATGAGTAGTCAGATACTGACATGCACAAAACACATATACTATCCCATGGTTTTCAGAAAGATAAGATAAATGACTACATCTTACCTAATTCTAACAGAATTATTATGTTTAAAAGGATCAAGGATGACTGAATTATAGTTATTTCCTATACAGTTTAGGCTACTATCAAATCCATTCCTGGAGACTGAAAAACTGACAACTGAGGTACAAAAAAAACAACTTCTTACCCAGTATCTCCCACTGAAATGTATTTGATGTATCGGATACCAACCAGATCCTTGAAGACCTCTTCCCACTTAAAGGGGGAGCTGTGTGGGTTCTTGACTACAAGTGATCATTGTGAAAACTCTCTTGTCAATGTCTGGTATTGACCCTTTTGTTGTGGGACATTTTGAGTTTAACTGTTTTGAAAGAAAGTAAAATAATACTGAAACTCGTTATATACATGACTTGTGCTACTCTTATAGCCAGTTCATTCACTGAAATACTTCATGAATACCTAGTTTAAGCCAGGCTACATTAATAGTTAATGCTGGTACACAGCTGAAAGGCATGGTTCTTGGCTTAGAGGAACTTGAAGTCAGTGAGTTGGTAAACAGCAATTAGAGATAAGGAAAATTACTCTGTTGGATATAGATGGAGTGCTGTGGGATCACAACATTCTTTGCTTAGATGTGATTAGGGTGGGAGACATCCTAGGAAAATTTCTCAGATAAGTTAAGGCCTGATTGTATGGTGTGAATTCTGTCTAGCCATGTAGAGAAGGAAGATGGTGCTCCAGGGAGGGGTGTTAGAAACAGTGCTGTGGATCATGAAACTTCTTGGGCAGAAGCAGGAGAGAAAGATAGATACAGAATCTATTGTAGAATGTACTCAACTTGAAGTATATTAATTGCTAATGGCTACTTCCTATCTTTTAATTCAGGTGAAAGAAATACTCATGACCAGATGTCTTAAGGAATGCTTTTGGAGAGAACAGAGGTGTACAACATTATGATGACGACAAAGAAGCAAGTTGGCTTTGGAGGAACTGCATTCTGAGGATGTCGTTTGCTTTGGGTTAAAAAAAGAAAAAATACAACTACAGACGAGGCTTTATATCTGCAAGTATTATGGCGTGGTCAATAGCAATGTAATTAGATTTACATCAGTCTTCCTGGTGAGATTTGGAGGCTCTTCCTCAGTAGACATGAGTGACCCAAGGCAGTCACAAGAAGAGAAGCACAAGCTCGGCAGAGCCTCTTCAAAGTTCAAGGATCCCCCTAGAGTCATGCAGTCAGATGATTATTTTGCTCGGAAATTTAAAGCCATTAATGGCAACATGGGACCCACTACTTTAAATGCCCCGAATTCCAATGAGACTGGCGGTGGTGGTCCAGCTAATGGTACCCCAGCTGTGCCCAAGATGGGTGTGAGAGCAAGGGTGTCTGAATGGCCTCCTAAAAAGGACTGTTCCAAGGAGCTAACCTGCAAGGCTCTGTGGGAAAGCCGGTCTCAGACCAGTTATGAAAGCGTCACCTCCGTCATGCAGAATGGGCAGAGTGACCAGAGTGAAGGTCAGCAAGAGGAGCAGCTCGATCTGGACTTCGTGGAGGCCAAGTACACCATCGGAGACATCTTTGTCCATTCCCCTCAGAGAGGACTTCACCCCATAAGACAGAGGAGCAATAGTGACGTCACTATCAGTGACATTGATGCCGAAGATGTCTTAGACCAAAATGCAGTCAACCCCAACACCGGGGCTGCCCTGCACCGGGAGTATGGAAGTACTTCATCCATCGATAGGCAAGGCTTATCTGGTGAAAACTTTTTTGCTATGCTCAGAGGGTACCGAGTAGAAAATTATGACCACAAAGCAATGGTCCCTTTTGGGTTCCCTGAATTTTTCCCCTGTGACCCTGCAATCTCTCCCAGCCTTCACGCAGCAGCACAGATTTCTAGGGGAGAATTTGTCCGCATCTCAGGATTAGACTACATGGACAGTGCCCTCCTGATGGGGAGAGACAGGGACAAACCTTTCAAACGGAGGTTGAAATCAGAGTCGGTGGAAACATCCCTCTTTCGAAAGCTTCGAACTGTTAAAAGTGAGCACGAAACTTTCAAGTTCACATCTGACCTGGAGGAGAGCCGACTTGAGAGGGGCGTTCGCCCTTGGAATTGTCAGCGATGTTTTGCACATTATGATGTCCAGAGCATTTTGTTTAATATCAACGAAGCCATGGCTACGAGGGCTAATGTGGGGAAAAGGAAAAACATAACCACTGGGGCTTCTGCAGCATCCCAGACTCAGATGCCCACAGGCCAGACAGGCAACTGTGAGTCCCCTTTAGGGAGCAAGGAGGACCTCAACTCCAAAGAGAACCTGGATGCCGATGAGGGTGACGGGAAAAGTAACGACCTCGTCCTTAGTTGTCCTTACTTTAGAAATGAGACTGGAGGGGAAGGTGACAGGCGGATTGCGCTCTCTCGGGCCAACTCGTCCTCTTTCAGTTCTGGGGAAAGCTGCTCTTTTGAATCGTCTCTCAGTTCTCACTGCACAAATGCAGGTGTCTCAGTCTTGGAAGTGCCCAGAGAAAACCAGCCCATTCACAGGGAGAAAGTAAAGCGCTACATCATAGAACACATTGACCTTGGGGCCTACTATTACCGAAAATTCTTCTATGGGAAAGGTAAGGAAGAGCCCTGGATGTTTTGTGTGTGTCTCGCGAGTAATTTTTTTAGGACCAGTCACAATGTTTTGCTTTGTGTTGGAGCACCTTCCTCAGAGTGTCCAAGGCTATAGTCCACTGGGCTGGACCTTGTTCTCCATCATGGTCCCTCCATAGCTTCCAGGCTAATTTTTTCTTTGGAAAAGTGCAATTCCATGCCTTTGTTGATTGGTTGTCCTTAATGTGTAAATGCACTTTTGGTTTCTCTTTCTATCTTTCTCTGTCTGCCAATTTGTGAGCATCACAAATTCAGATTGATTTAGATTTTACCCCTTGTAAGAAGTCTTCCCTGATTAATTATGTCCTTCTCCTATTCCTCTGAATAATCTCTTACACTGCTTACAGTGAATAATTCTGTGATTCCCTCACCTCTCTAGTGTTTCTGTACCTTGCTTCGCCTGCATTGCTGTATGTGTTGGACATGTTAAATCTTTGTTGAAAGAATGCATGAATTATCACAACAAATTTTGTTTTCATGTAGTTCTATAGATGGGCTTGAATATTAAGACACAAATGGTAAATTATTTAATCCTATGTCAAATAAATGGTTTTTGCTTTACGTATGTCTTCAGGCTTGAAGGATGCGTTCTTCAGAGGTTATGTAGTTGAGCCTCAGCCTTTAAATAAGTATCCCTAATTATCTCAGGGCCAGGAGAATTGGCTCGACTTAGAGACCTACAGAGAGACAGGTTCCACACGTGTCAGTAACAGATGCCGAGGAAATACTCGGGCATCTCTCACCAACTTCTTATTGGGTGCAGCTGGTATCTTTCACTTCCTCATTATAGTGCAGCTTACTTTTCAGAGCCATATTTTTGTGTCTTCAGTTTCACCTGCCAGCCCTCTTCCTGCTCCCAGGGATCCAGGGATAACCTCATGGAGTACCCGAGGAGACAGAGGGTGGGCCCCACCACTCTCCTCCTCCTGTTTCTCAGTGCGTAAACTATTCTGCCTCTAGTGCAGATAACCAGGAACTGGCTGCACTTTTTATTATTATTATTTTTGCTTTAAGTTCTGGGATATATGTGCTGAACGTACAGGTTTGTTACATATATATACGTATACATATATATACAGGTGCCGTGGTGGTTTGCTGCACCTATCAATCCATCATCTAGGTTTTAAGCCCTGAATGCATTAGGTGTTTGATGCTTTCCCTCCCCTTTCCCCCACCTCTTCCCCTTTCCCCCACCTCCTCCCCTTTCCCCCACCTCCTCCCCTTTCCCCCACCTCCTCCCCTTTCCCCCACCTCCTCCCCTTTCTCCCACCTTTTCCCCTTCCCCACCCTCAGCAGGCCCTGATTGTGTGATGTTCCCCTCCCAGTGTCCATGAGTTCTCATTGTTCAACTCCCACTTATGAGTGAGAACATGCAGTGTTTGATTTTCTGTTCCCGTATTAGTTTGCTGAGGATGATGGTTTCCAGCTTCGTGCATGTCCCTGCAAAGGACATGAACTCATTCTTTTTTATGGCTGCATAGTATTTCATGGTGTGTATGTACCACAGTTTGTTTATGCAATCTATCATTGATGGGCATTTGGGTTGATTCCAAGTCTTTGCTATTGTAAGTAGTGCTGCAATAAGCATATGTGTACATGTGTCTTTATAGTAGAACGATTTATAATCCTTTGGGTATACACCCAGTAATGGGATTATTGGGTCAAATGTTATTTCTGGTTCTAGATCCTTAAGGAATCACTACACTGTCTTGCACAATGGTTGAACTAATTTACACTCCCACCAACAGTGTAAAAGTGTTCCTATTTCTCCACATCCTCTCCAGCATCTGTTGTTTCCGGACTTTTTAACGATCGCCATTCTAATTGGCATGAGATGGTATCTCATCGTGGTTTTGATTTGCATTTTTCTAATGACCAGTGGTGACGAGCTTTTGTTCATGTTTGTTGGCCACATAAATGTCTTCTTATGAGAATTGTTTGTTTATATCCTTTGCCCACTTTTTGATGGTGTTGTTTTTTTCTTGTAAATTTCTTTCAGTTCCTTGTAGATTCTGGATAGCAGACCTTTGTCAGATGGATAGATTGCAAAAATTTTCTCCCATTCTGTAGGTTGCCTGTTCACTCTGATGATAGTTTCTTTCACAGTGCAGAAGCTCTTTAGTTTAATTAGATCCCACTTGTCAGTTTTGGCTTTTGTTGCCATTGGTTTTGGTGTTTTAGTCATGAAGTCTTTGCCCATGCCTATGTTCTGAATAGTATTGCCTAGGTTTTCTTCTAGGATTTTTATAGTTTTAGGTTTTAGTTTGATCAATATTGGTTTCTGTCTTGAGAATGTTTGTGTAATTTTTGACTGTAGTTGTTTTATTGGAGTGGATTGGGGAGGGTGGGTAACTCAGACCTTAAGAGGTCACTCTGTCCACTTAAGTTCCTTATAATGTTAAACCACTGTGAAGCCTTTTTATTACTTATGGAGTATAGGCTTAAAAGAATTTGTCTGCCAGGTAAATTGTGACTATTATTAATTCCGCCCCTCCTATTTTTGCACCAGTCCAGACTTAGCATGTCTTTTATAATCACATTATGATAACATGTAAATCAGAGAACCGATTCTGATGCAATAAAGCTAAATAAACAGACATTTACACTGCACCTGGGCACTTAGTGTGAATTGTCTCTGTCCTCATACTGATGACATAAAAGGACTGTATTTTGTCACCAGATCTCGGTCCCCTGTTGTGTCTCCTTTCCTCTCCTCCACCCTGAATTTCAGTCTTGGCTTCATGTGTGCATCAGTGTTAACACCATGAGTTATTTCCTTCTAGTCAGTGGAATCAAAGAATCTCAGACCTGCTTTTTTTTGTCTCTGCTGTGAAAATAACTCATGACCTTCATGCCTGTGTTCATGCAGAGGCATCACATTATAGAATACTGCTGAAAGATGATCTCTAGGTGGAAGTTAGTTATTTTTGAAAAGGTAGATGGAGAGATAGGCTTCCTAACTAAGGTTATTTTTATTAATGAAGCCATGGCTGCCAATTCTTGCAATAAAATAAAGTCTCTAAGACTTATTAAGCCCTGAAATCTGCAGATAATTAGTCATTCTGGCTGACTGAGTTTTGTAAATAGTTTTGATTCAGACTTTGAAATACGAGAACATAAAATTATATATGTTACTATTTATGCCAAGACTTAGTGCTACTATTTCATTCATATGCTATTCCACATTCTAAGTGTATGTGGAATGAAAACTGTTGTTTTTCTGCACCCAGGTCACCACCATTTGATTCATTAATGTCCCCAGTGTCTGTTCCTCGAGATGATTTCAGGTTGCTGGATTCTGTTAGTTTTCTTGACTGCTACTTGTGGTCTTTCTCTTGAATTCTCACCTGTCACTTCTTGGTAGTTTTAAAGACTCCTCTGCAAGTGATTTATTTCCTCCACCTTTTCTGAGGTGCTACTTAGTGTTTTCAAGAGCATTGCAAATGACATCATCATACTCCTTAGGTTTGAATGTGAAATAAATAAGCTCCAAAGAAGAATCTGAGTGTAGACACCCTGTCAGTGAATTGTGAGTGGATGTATGCTTATCGTTTGGCATTTTGGTGCTGTTAGGCACACTCTCTGGTTCTGAGCTTTGCTGTGGATTTGTAAACTAGCCAGAAAGCGGCATTCTAGACTACAGTCACGCATCAGTTAACAATGGGGATGTGGTCTGTGAAATGTGTCATTAGGCAATTTCATCATTGTGTGAACATCATAGAGTATACTTACACAAACCTAGATGATATATATTTTTATTCATATATATATATATATATATGTATGTACACACATATGGAAAACCAAATGTCCCAGCACCATTACTGAATATCAGTCATTTTCCCTAATTCATCTGCATTGCCAGTATCAAGTGCCATGCATCAGATTTCTGTATATGCTCCTTTATGATTTTATGGGTGTACCATCATATATGTGGTCCATTGTTGACTGAAATATTCCTATGTGGCACATGACTGTGCTTTGCAAAGCCCACAAAATGAGGGAGTGGGGAAGCAGTTTCTGAGGTCACTTCATCTTCAGTGTTCTGTGATTCTGTGTTTTGGAAGGTGCTGTTGTGCCAGCAGATGGGCTCAGGGGCTGGGGAAGGACTGGCCACCAGGAGCAAGAAGGCTGAGCCCCAGCTGTTCTGTTCTCTCTCCAGTGCAGCTGTGAACTGTACTCTGCCTCCTCCTATATTTAGCTCTTCCCCTGTGGTCCAGTGTGACTTCAAAGTGGAATTGGCTTCAATGGCATCTGCTCCTGCTCTTGCTGGTCTCTTGTTGAGCCATTAAGGACTACAGGCAGAGGCAGCAGCCCAGATTCCTAGGTGAAAAGTACAGTGAGGTGGAGGCCTCCTGTGGTGTAGGAGTAGATTCCCACCCCATCTTCAGCCACTGGACACAGCTGTGCAGGACCCTTTTGTCTGCAAACAGCACGAGTTGGGTGAACTTCACCGTATTTAAAAACGGAGGACCTATGCAGACTGGCCCAGATATGATGTTTTTAAGATAGCTTTTTTCTTTCCCTTTTTTGCTTTTCTTTTCTCTCAGAGATTTTCTCTTTGGAAACTGGCTTTCAGGGATCTATCTTTTGATACTTTCCAGAGTGCCTTTTATTTTGTTCTATGCTTCAGGGTTCTGTGTAAAACTTCATTTTCAAGAGAATGAACTGGCTCCCAATCATTGGCAAATGTTTAAAGTGCAGAACTTTAATAATGTGATTTCTTCTTTATTGGGTAGTTAATGTGAAATGTCTACCCTTGATGCTGAGGTGTATTTCTATGACACATCATCACTGAAAGGCTGTTGAATAACTCTGTAAAAGGATTTCTGCAGGGGACTGGCTGGACACAGGAAACTGTGTGACAGCATCACTTGCCCAGGCAAATTCATCTGTAGCTTTCAGTGAAATAGCTTTTTTTTTTTTTTTGAGACAGTCTCATTCTGTCATCCAGGCTGGAATGCAGTGGTGCCATCTTGGCTCACTGCAACCTCTGCCTCCCAGGTTCAAGCGATTCTCCTGCCTCAGCCTCCTGAGTGGCTGGGATTACAGACATGTGCCACCACACCTGGCTAATTTATATATTTTTAGACAGGGTTTTGCGATGTTGGCCATGCTGGTCTTGAACCTGACCTCAGGTGATCCACCTGCCTCAGCCTTCCAAAGTGCTGGAATTACAGGGGTGAGCCACCGCGCCTGGCCGAAACAGCTTTTTTTAAAAGCAGTGAGGATAGTAGCAAGTAGAGTTAATGCTCAATAATGTCCCTGTCTTTCACTGGCGATGACCATGAAAACACATTGGTGCTGTTTGTCACACTACCGTTTCTCTGATGGGACTCATTGTGAATGTGCCATTTGCTGCTTCCCTGAGCGTTCCATTTGTGAAACAGGCCATGACAAAGGGTCTCTTAGATGGGGATTGTACTTGACCACAGTCGGCCACGTGAGCATCAGCGAGTCTAGTTTCTACTGTGACAGAGCAGCAGGCTTTGCCTCCTTCTGGACCTGCTTGGCACTGCACACTGCCACCAGACAGTGGGGCTGCCACCAACACAGCTAACACTGGAACTGTGCGGCAGAGCACAGACACTGTGCGTTGACATGTAAGGGCTCCTGCTTGGTGATGAAATCCTTAACTTGTTAAGAAATTGTGCACTTACTGGGTTACTCAGGAGTTCGAAAATGGTTCTGTACCCTACTTTATGCCACACAGACCGGAATAGTTCTAGGAGGCAAAGTGAGTGCTATTTGGGTAAAGAGAGATTAAAACCAGATGGGAGAATGAAGCTGGGCCTCCATGGTGACTCAGGAGTGAGAGAAAAGTGGCTAAATCATTGTCCGAGCCTTTGGGAACATTGTTTTACTAGAGCCATTCCGCTGGCACAGGAATGTGAGCTCCTCTGAATGTAGGGGAACAATGCTGAATAAATAGATTGATGAATATATATTTTTTTCATTAAGAATTTTTAAATGGTATGTAAATGTCATTTGATGGTTATAGGAAAATAAGAAAATATAGATAAACAAGGAATAAAGTCTCCCGAAATTCATCAGCTATAGTCACCATTAACATTTTGTCATTATCCTTGAATGCTTTTCTGATGCAAATAAATTTATGTAAATAGAGCTTATTATTCCTGTTATTACTGTGGAACTTGCTTTTGATGATCATCCTTCCATGCCATTATGTATAGAACTGCATCTGCATTTTAAGAGCCATTATCAATTATCTTTATCTGCCCTGAGTGCATGGGGAGATGCCAGGTACTTGCCAGCCATGATCTGGGCAGATAAGTTAATGACTGTGTTTACTTTACTCAGGTAAACTGATAAGAGAAAAACTTATCAGCTTGATGAAGCACAGTAACAGGGAAAGATGCATTATTTCCTGCCCTCTTGTAGATGCAATACATCTACAAAACAGCTTATCAAATACATTAGTGAGTGTTCATTTTTGTAAAGAAATCTTTACTTGAAAAACTAATTTATCATTATAAAAGTTTAAGTCAGCGTCCCTCCACCTCTCTACTTGGATGTGGGCTGCATGTAGTGACTCACTTCCAAAAGGTATGGTATGGAAAGACAGGGACAAATAACTTTACATTGGAGTAGCTTGGCAAACACTACCTCACTAGGTCACCAACGTCACCATCCACAGTTGCAAGTCCTGTGGATAGTTTGTACCTCGGGTATGAATGACTCTTCTGCGGTCTTCCTCTCCAAACCTATAACCCCAGTCCAACTAGGGGAAAACATTAGATAAATTCCAAGTGAAGGACATTCTACAAAATCCCTGATCAGTACCCAAAACTGTCCAGGTCATCAAAAGCAAGGAAAGTCTGAGAGAAAAAAAATCACAGACCAGAGGAACTTTAGGAGACATGACAGCTAAATGGAATGTGGTACCCTGGGTGGAATCCTGGAACAGAAACAAGACATTCACTAAAAATTGAGGAAATCTGAATAAGGTAGGGACATTAGTTAATAATATAACAGTATTGATTCATTCATCATGACAAACATACCAAAATAACATAAGATGTTAACAACTGGGAAACTGGGAGATGGGTATAAGGAAACTCTGCTATCTACAGCTTTTCTATAAATCTAAAAGAATTCTAAAATAAAAAGTTAAAAATTTTACAGATGCAAGTCATAAATCCTCATGACATAATTAAAATGATCTATTTCTTGAAGACAAGAAGAAAGACTTTATAAGTAGTTCTTATAAATAACAAACTTAAAGGTTTATGTTGCTTTATTGAACAACTGTGGAATTCTCGAAAGCAGCCAATTTCAGTTTCTAGTAACTGCTCTCTTACCTAGCTCTATGCAAACCCACCCTTTTCTCTAGTGCTAATTTTTATCTTGAGTATTTTAACTGAAGAATAATATGTTATATGTAAATCCTGCTAAATGAACAAATAGATTCTTCTAGAATTTGTGTAATAACCCTCTTACCTCTCTTGATACCAACTTAACCATTTTTTGGCCGGGGAATTATCTTTCTGCCATCAGGTAAAAGTGTTCATCCATTTTAATTATAGTTGGAGGTAAACTCTTGGTAAATAGTGGTCTGTGAATTGCGGGCAAATGACATCACTTAAGGTAGAGTGCACACCGAGGTTCACATCACAACTCAGTTTGGGACAAATCCTTGAACCACTTTGTGCCCTAGTCAATCATCTGTAAAATGGGATGATAATACAGATCCCTCCTGTAAAGGGCTTAGAGCAGTGCTTGTCAATAGCATGCCCCCTGCTTCCCAGGGTTACTTAAATAAATGTGTAAGACTTTTTTCTCTGAAAAGAAACTATTGTCCACACCACTGGTACAGGCTTTAAAGGGCAATACTTTATTTTAGTGGTTAAAAGATGAAGAGAGAAACAAGTAGAACCATATGGCAGAGAGTGCTGGGGAAAGGTGTCTGGTGAGGTCCACCACCCCATTCCAAATACACTCACTTAAGTGTCACTAATGTGACAGTTGTAGGCAGGCCTACACCTTTACATATCAAATGAACCTCACTGCATGAGTGATGCATGGCTGCATTTGCTTTGAATTTCATGCCTGGTGGCTTTTTTTCCCTTCTGATTTTATACAGTCATTGACGAAAATTAATAGGGAGTTGGACACTATTAAATTCATACGGGTGAAAAGAGTGCCATCTAACAATAGTACTATTCTGTGATACACATTCCTCCCTCCAAGGACACAATTGACTGAGTTCTTCACCTCTCTCCCTGGCCAGTATTGCCTCCCCAAACAGAGGTCCCATTGAGTCCCACAGGGACCCTTAGCAGGGAGGAATTGCCCAGATATACATGAGATTCAGCACCAAGGGCTATGGTCACACAGGCTCCATGTGGCCGTCAGTGGAAAACACCGGGGCTTTCTCTCTTGGAGAGGTGCTGTATCTGGGCAGTCACAGTTCCCGTACACTGCAGCATTGTAGGAACCTGCAAAGGGCTGTATGCTATTTCAAACCTACTGACCCTCCGGCCCCAAAAAGTCTTCAGTCAGTTACTGGGGAAGTAGAACGAATGCCCTGTTACTTCCCTGGGAAGAGGAATAAGACTCTTAATATTCCCAGAGAGATCCAAGATGGCCGATGACTAGCAGCTCGGGCACGTACCTCCCAGTGAAAGCGCAAAGAACGAGAGGACGTCACACTTTCAGACGAATATTTGTTGCTCACGGACCAGGAGATTCCCAGTGGAGGAGCCCCACGGGTCGCCAGGGCGACTCTTGTGGCCGGCGCGGCGGTTTTGCTGGTGCCTCAGCGCGCCAATTCTAGGTGCAGAGTCCGGAGATTCCCAGGCAGAAAAGCACCATCAATCTTAACACCGCTGTTTTGGCCGGCACAGTGGACTGCTCAGATTTCGGCGCTGGGAATCAACAACTTGGACGTCAGAGACCTAGTTAGAAAGTCGGCAATTACAAAGACGACAGACGGATAAATATATAATGAAGGGAAGAAACCAGCGTAAAAAGGTAGAGAACACTCAAAATCAGAATGCCTCTCCCTCTACAGGGGATTGCAATTCCCCATCAGTAACGGAACAAGGCTTAATAGATTACACGTGTGTTCCAATAACAGCAGCAGGCTTCAAAACGTGGGTGATAAGAAACTTCTGTGAATTAAAAGAACTTGTTTTAACCCAATGCAAAGAAACTAAGAACCTTGAAAAAAGGTTTGACGAAATGTTAACGAGAATGGACAAGATAGAGAAGAATATAAGTGAATTGATGGAGCTGAAAAACACAACACGAGAACTTCGCGAAGCATGCACAAGTTTAAAGAGTCGAATTGATCAAGCAGAAGAAAGGATATCAGAAGTCGAGGACCAGCTCAGTGAAATGAAACGAGAAGACAAGATTGGAGAAAAAAGGATGAAAAGGAACGAGCAAAGTCTCCAAGAAATATGGGACTATGTGAAAAGACCTAATCTACGTTTGATAGGTGTACCTGAATGTGATGAAGAGAATGAATCCAAGTTGGAAAATACTCTTCAGGATATCATTCAGGAAAACTTTTCCAACCTGGCAAGGAAGGGTAATATTCAACTCCAGGTAATACAGAGAACACCACAAAGATATTCTTCAAGAAGACCAACCCCAAGGCACATAATCGCCAGATTTATTAGGGTTGAAATGAAGGAGAAAATACTAAGGGCAGCCAGAGAGAAAGGTCAGGTTACCCATAAAGAGAAATCTATCAGACTTACAGCAGATCTCTCAGCAGAAACCCTACAAGCCAGAAAAGAGTGGGGATCAATATTTAACATTCTTAAAGAAAAGAACTTTCAACCCAGAATTTCCTATCCAGCCAAACTAAGCTTTATGAGCGAAGGAAAAATTAATCTTTTGCGAACAAACAAGTACTTAGAGAGTTCACCACCACCAGGCCTGCTTTACAAGAGCTTCTGAAAGAAGCACTATACATATAAAGGAACAACCAATATCAGCCTTTCCAAAAATATATCAAAAAGCAAAGAACATTAACATAATGAAAAATTTACATCAACTAATGGGCAAAACAGCCAGCTAGCATCAAACGCCAGTATTAAACTTATATATATTTTAATTGGATAAAAAGCCAAAACCCATCGGTACGCTGCATCCAGACCCATCTTACATACAACAATACACAAAGACTCAGAGAGAAGGAGGAAGATTTACCAACCAAACAGAGAGTATAAATAAACTAATAAACAAAAAGCAGGAGATGCAATTCTCGCCTCTGATAAAGTAGGCTTTAAAGCAACAAAGATCAAAAGAGGCAAAGAAGGATATTACATAATGGTAAAAGGATCAATGTAACAAGAAGAGCTAACGATTCTATAGATCAACGAGATAGAAACTTAACAAGGACATCCAGGACTTGAACTCAGACCTGGAACAAGTAAACTTAATAAACATTTATAGAACTCTCCACTTCAAATACACAAAACATACATTACCACCTCACACCTATTAGAAAAGTGACTATATAATTGGAAGTAAATCACTCCTCAGTAATCGCATAGCATTTCATAGGTTTAAATGAAATATTGGTTGGCTGTTTGTTTGTTATCTTCTTCCCTTATTCCTTCCTGATTACATCATTTAAAAAAAAAAAAAAGACTCTTAATATTCCTTTACAGTTTGACTCAAGTGGTGTTTAAGTGAGAGCACTTGTTGGCATTTTGCTATCGGTACAGTAAGTTGGAAGCAAAGGTCTTTGGAGCATTAGTGCTTAAGGAATGTAGAAACTTAGTTTAAACTTACCTTATATTTGTTTAACTCCAAAATGTATTTCACTAATTGTCCCATTTAAATAAAATAAAAGCTGGACAGCTGTCCTATTAATCAGGGCTCTACCTCTCTCCTTTGAAGTGGTGAGGCCTTTATACTTTCCTAGTATCTTCTTCTTCCTTTTGAGCAAATAATAAAAATTACAGATTAGAAGCCTCTAATAATCTGCCTTCCTTCTTCAGTCTTGCATTTCTTACTCTAGCTTTCCTTGAAATCATGTTTTTCAGGACACCACTTTTATCTTAAGGATACATTTGTTTTCTTATCTTTAAGCTATGTTCACTTACCTATATTGATTAATTTTTGAAATTAAAACCTTTGCACGAATTTTTTTACCCTTGAATTACTTTCCATGAGAGAACACCAAGGCCGGACTGGCTAGGTTTGCATCCTCACTGTCCCACCAGATTGTGACTTTGAACAAGTCAATTAACCTCTCAGCCTTAGTGTTGTCTGTAAGAATGGTTGTGCCTCCTCATAAGTAGACAGGATGAACTGAGTTTATTTTTGTGAAAGATATTTAATACTGTTGTCTTCATTGTAATGCCTCAGATTTTTCAAGCTTAGCAAATACCTTGGTTAAATTTGGGTAAAAAGATAAAAAATTTACATGACAAAACATCTGTGTTTTTCCACCATGGTAAATTCATAATTTAATCCATGAAACGCTAAAAAAGGTGTTGGTTGCTTCTTGAGGTCGTTGAATTACTTTTTTTTTTTTTTCCCTGAGACGGAGTCTCTCTCTGCTGCCCAGGCTGGAGTGCAATGGCACGATCTCGGCCCACTGCAATCTCTGCCTCCCAGGTTCATGCACTTCTCATGCCTCAGCCTCCTGAGTAGCTGGGATTACAGGCATGCACCACTATACCTGACTAATTCTTGTATTTTTAGTAGAGACGGGGCTCACCATGTTGGCCAGGCTGGTCTTGAACTTGTAGCCTCAAGTGAGCCGCCTGCCTTGGCCTCCCAAAGTGCTGGAATTACAGGTGTAATCCACTGCTCCTGGCCTGTTAAATTACTCTTTTTTTTTTTTTTTTTGAGATGGAGTCTCACTCCATCTCACAGGCTGGAGTGCAGTGGTGCGATCTTGACTCACTACAACCTCTACTTCCCAGTTCAAGTGATTCTCCTGCCTCAGCCTCCCAAGTAGCTGGGATTACAGACATGCACCACCAGACTCAGCTTTTTTTTTTTTTTTTAAGGTTTTTTGTAGAGGTTGCGCCTTGCAATGATGCCCAGACTGATCTCAAACTCCTGGCCTCAAGCAGTCCTCCTCCTTCTGCCTCCCAAAGTGCTGGGAATATAGGCCTGAACCACCATCCCCCTTTCACTTTTTAAAAAATAACTCAGAGTGTTCGAAAAAAGGGAAGGTGATTTAAAATACAGACACATAATTGTTTAGAGAGAAAAGTGAAAGAAGATACTTCATAGGTAGGAATTGAAAGAGCATTTAACTGCCAAACTAACCCAGATCAGCAGAGAGCAGGTAATTAAATGATCAACTAGTGGTTCAAAGAACAAAGACCTTTAAAATGCATTTTATGGCAAAATAGCAAGCTAGCTTCTGCTGTGCATATTTACAAAGTAAAGGACAAGAGGGAACAGGTGCACAGTTGCTTGTGGCCTTGGTGTGCTTACAAATGGTTCTGTGGTCGCTGGATGCTAACAGCTTTGATAAATCCTGTAAGGCAGAGCTGTGAGTGAATGTCTTTTACATACCTGGCCTCAGGAGGCCCTGCAGAGATGTGATTCTTAACTGGTCAATTCATTAGTGAGTTACCACATAAACCTCTCTTTTAAGATATCACTGCATCTAGAAACAGCTTTTGGGCTAGGGTCCAGTGTACCATCCCTATTCCCATCCTTTTTTCCCTCTCTAAGCTAAAATTATTATTTATTTCTTTACTGAACAGCCACAATGCACCACAGAAATGCACTGAATCTCATTTCCATTTCCTGCACTGCAATCTTGTTAACTGATTTTTTTTTATCTTGCCCTGTTGTTATTTGCATGATATGTGGATTTTCATTCAGCTTCTCAACAGTCTTTTCATAGCTTCTGTTCTGCCAAGGAAGGATTTCATTTGATTCACCCTTGAAGCAATTTTATGGAAATCATCTGCCTGGAATAAGAACAGGCTCTGGGTGGGTGAGGGTCTGAATGCACACAACGCTGGGAAGCCTTGCACAATGTCCTCTGCCCGAGATGAGAAGGGCCTTTTGCCATGGAGAAAGGGGATCTTTCCTGAAAGGGGGATGTGGGATATCATTTGAAAAGGGTAACTTTTTCCCTCCCACAGGTTATGGGAGGGGACACAGTCTCTGTATGTCCTAATGGCATGTGATGATGCCCTTTATAAAAGCTAGACATCATCTTACATTATTGAATAGAAGATTTTGATTTCTTTGGAAACACATCCAGGTAACCTGCTATATTCCTTGATGAAACCAAAAGCATAGGGAGCCCTTAGAAGATGGTTAGGAGGCATAAAAGCTGTAAGTCTACAGGTGTGATGCTTGTAAACAGCAGGAACTTCATTTCTGTGTTTGCAATAAGCAAGCGTATGTCTGTATGAGACTGAGAGAGGAAGATGGGTCTGCGGTATGGATTGACAAGGTAGGCATGAAAGGAACTGTTTTTTGTTTTTTATTTTTTTTTAAACCAATTCACCTGCCATCTTTGATAAAAACAGGAATATATACATTTTGGATTCTCGAACATTTAAAAGTATAATTGATGATATAAATTATTCAGTGAAGTATATACACCACTTCTTTCTTTAAAAAGACTTCTGTGAGTGCAGTGTAATCTCTCCAGGTGATTCTGGGTCAGCATTTTGAGATTAAAAGTGGGAATCACCTTCAGACTCACTCGTGAACTGTGCCGGATTTTTGAGCTCAAAATCAAAATACTCTATGATGCAGTTTATTTTATGTGCACTCCGTTTTGTTTTGATTTCATTTTTTTTGTCAGTAACATGTGTGCCATCAACTATAGTGCCCCTCCCAGGTCAGTGATGGTGTTACACGTATTAGGTATCTTAGGAGACTGCCAGAGGATTCTAAGGTCAAGAAAGGTTCTGTAACTAACCCAAGGTTAAGCATATGATAAGAAGTATCAAAGCCCAGATTAGGCAACCAGTAAGTAAGCTTTTTATAATTATAAGATTGCACAGTAAATGGGTTTGAGGCTGCTTGTTAAGTAAGGCAAATTGAAAACACGTTATCTCTTCCCCTTCCAGAATACCACTAAAAATGGCAGTGAAGGAATTTTTAAAATGGGCATAATGCCACAAAGTAAAAAAGCACCAGGGAGAAGCAGCGAAGGCAGGGTATATGAAAGCATGTGGAAGAGCAAGACCACTCCTAGCAGATTGAGAGAGCCAGCCTCCTGTGTCCCCCAGCATTGGTGGTCACGGGAAGAGGGTAGAAGCCATCAAGAAGTGAGTCAGGCCATGCCACAGAGCCAGGCACCATTGGAGAAAGACTTAGGGGAGTGAAAACAGGGAGCTGGTTACATGCTTATAAAAGTCCGGATTCTCTCTCCTTCCTTTATAGGCAGTTTACTATTTGCCCCTTTCCCGGGTGGAAAATAAGATTTATTCTGAGAAATAGAACAACAGGCCCAGCAAAGGGCAAGACTAAGGCACTTAACTAAAAGTGGAGACTTAGTGAAAGTCAGCATAGTGAGGTGCCCAGCCCCACCCCGTTATTTGAGCTAAATATTTCTAGACAGGAGACTGGAAGGGCATTCCCTGGGACACTCACTGGCTCAAGAAGAAGATGCCCCTGTCTGATGGCTGGGCCCTGCCTGACCAGCCTAACCAGGCACAGCTCAGAGATACGGTGGGGTCAGTGCCAGTCCACCTCAATACGATGAATATTGTAATAAAGTTAATCACACAATGTTTTTGGTTTCACAGTGCATATAAAAGTTAAGTTTATATTGTAGTCTACTGTGCATGATAGTGCTATATTAAAAGCACAGTGTACATATCTTGATTTAAAAATACTTCATTGCAAAAATACTAACGATCACCTGAGCCTCCAGCAAGTCAACCGTTTTTCTGATGAAGGATCTTGCCTCCACGTTGATGGCTGTTGACTGATCAGGGTGGTGGGTGTTGAAGCTTAGGATGGCTGTGACAATTTCTTAAAACAACAATGAAGTTTGCCACATTGATTGACTCTTTCTTTTAGGAAAGATTTTTCTGTAGCATGCGATGTTACTTGATAGCATTTGACCCACAATAGATCTTTGAAAATTATCTCAAACGCTGCTACTGTTGAATCAACCAAGTTTATGCAGTATTCTAAATCCTTTGTTGTTATCTCAACAATGTTCACAGCATCTTCACCAGGAGTGAATTCCATCAAAGTTGCTCATCCGTAAGAAGCAACTCCTCATCTGTATAAGTTTGATCATGAGCAATTCAATCACATCTTCAGGCTTAAATTCTAATTCTAGTCCTCTTGCTATTTCTCCTACATCTGCAGTTACTCCCTCCATTGAACTCTTGAATCCCTCGGTCATCCATGAGGGTTGGAGTCACCTTCTAAATCTCTGTTAAGTTTATATTTTGACATCCTCTCATGAATCATAAACGTTGTTAATGGTATCTGGAATGATGAATCTCTTCCAGGTTTCCAATTTTATCTGCCCAGATCCATCAGAGGAATCTCTATTTATGGTAGATATAGCCTTACAAAATGTATTTCTTAAATAATAAGACTTAAAAAGCAGAAATACTCTGATTCATGGGGTACAGAATGAATGTGGTATTAGCAGGGATGAAAACAACATTAATCTCCTTATATATTTCCATCAGAGCTCTTGGGTGATGAGGTGTGTTGTCAATAAGCAGTAGTATTTTGAAAGGAACGTTTTTGTCTCAGAACTAGGACTTAACAGTGGGCTTAAAATAGTCAGTAAACCATACTGTAAACAGATATGCTGTTGTCCAGGCTTTGTCGTTCTGCTGATGGA
The DNA here is from genome assembly GCF_030222135.1 of Aotus nancymaae. NCBI lineage: Eukaryota > Metazoa > Chordata > Mammalia > Primates > Aotidae > Aotus > Aotus nancymaae. The sequence goes on along the minus strand of NW_026988445.1, from coordinate 18,120,518 downwards.
GCACAGGCAGAGCATTTTAGCACAATTCTTAAGGGCCCTAGGATTTTCCGAATGATCAATAAGCATTGGCTTCAACTTAAAGCCAGCAGCTGCATTAGCCCCTAGCAAGAGAGTCATCCTATCTTTCGAAGCTTTGAAACCAGGCATTGACATCCCCTCTAGCTACGAAAATTCTAGATGGCATCTTCTTCTAGTAGAAGACTGTTTCGTCTGTATCGAAAGTCTGTTGTTTATTAGCATTAGCAGCCACTGTCATCTGTTGTCTCACCTAAATAACTTGCTGGATAACTTGGTATGGCTTCACTCTATCAGCACTTGCTTCTTCACCTTGCACTTAAATCATGGAAATAGCTTCTTACCTTAGGCCTCATGAACCAACCTCTGCTAGCTTCCAGTTTTTCTTCTGTACCTTCTTCACCTCTCTCAGCCTTCATAGAATAGAAGAGAGATACGGCCTTGCTCTGGATGAGGCTTTGGCTTTTGCTTAAGGGAATGTTGTAGCTGGTTTTGTCTTCTATCCAGACCACTCAAACTTTCTTCATATCAGCAGTAGGCTGTTTTGCTTTTTAACCGTGTGTTCTCTGAAGCAGCACTTTTACTGTTTTCAAGAACTTTTCTGTTGTATTCACTACTTGGTTTGCTGTTTGTGAAAGTCAACACAGTGAGGTGCCCAACCTCTCTGTGAAAGCAAGAGGCCTAGCTTTCAGGCTGTCTCAGCTTTTGACATGCCTTCCTCACTAAGCTTAATCGTTTTTAGCTTTTCATTTAAATGGAGAGAAGTGTGACTCTTCCTTTCATTTTAACTCTTACAGGCCATTGTAGGGTTATTATTTGGCCTAATTTCAATGCTTCTGTGTCTCCAGGGAAAATAGGGCAGTCGAGGAGTTTAACTTTTGTCTCTTTCCTGTATTATTACCCCACAGCACTAAAACATTTTGAAGCAGGCAGTATTTGTATCCCCCGTATTTATCAGTTTCTGGTACACAGTTAGACATCCACTGTTCACCATTTGAATAAGTGAATTAAAGTGGATTAAGTAGGTATGTATGGAAGGCTAAATAATAGTCTCCAGGGGTGTCCAGGTCCTAATCCCTGGAGCTTGTGTACGCTCCCTCATATAGCAGAAGAGACTTTGCAGTTTTGGTTAAGTTAGGGATCTTGAGATAGGGAGATTATCCTGGATTATCTGGGCGGGACCTGGCTGGGACCTAGATGCCATCACAGGTGTCCTTATAGGAGAGAAACAGGGAATTTTGACTACAGAAGAGAAAGGCAGTGTGGCCACTGAAACGAGATGCTTGGCTGCTGGCTGTGAAGATGGAGGAAGGGCCATGAGCCAAGAAATGTAAGGAATGTAGGTCTAGAAGCTAGAGAAGGCAAGGACGTGGATTTTCCTCTAGAGCTGCCCAGGGGAATGCAGCCACTCCAGAACCTTGAATTTTGCTTGTTAAAGCTGAATTCTGCTCTCCAGAGCTGTGTGCAGTAAATGGAGTTGTTTTAAGCCAGAAGTTTGTTGAAAATTCGTTACAGCAGTAGGACAGGATAGGTCTGTTGCCATGTAAGTTCTAATAGATACATAAGTTCTCGGTTTTATAAATACTTCAAGAAACTGTATTGCCCCTGTCACTGACAGAAATGCCTGCTGCAGACTCCAGGATGCTTCACACTGTCTCATCACTTCTGGCATGAAATGAGCTACCTCCCTATTTTTATCTCAATATTGCTGCTTGAGGTCAAATACAACCATTGTTTTTGGACAGTACCAGAGGAGCCTACTTTTACAGTTTGATGATTGAAGAACAGTTTATTAGGCACCTCTCATTTATTAGGCACTATATCAGTAGGCCTGGGATGTAAAATTGGAAGGATTTGGCCTTTTTGGAGGTAAGGGGAGTATTTCCAGTGGAAATGGTGTTTGGATTGAGTCTTGAATGATGAGTAAGAAGAATGTCAAGTGAAGAAAAGTGGAAGACATTCCAGACAGAGGGAGCAGGTGAAGTCCAGAGTTGATCCCATCAATGGTGGAGTATGCTTCCCTAGTCCTTTATGAGTCCGGGGATTTGTGAGAGAAGAGCCTGGAGAAAGCTTGGAATGATAGCATTGACAAACGTGAAGGAGAAGATGGGTGAGTAGATGGAAAGTCAGAAGATAGATATTCATGTAAGTATGAAGACAGAATCAGAAAGGTCTATGGCTGGAGTCTTGGGAAACACTCATGCTGTAAGGAGAGGCCGCAGGAGGAGCCATGCCAGACACCTGCAATGAAAGACCAGGAAGCAGTCTCACCTGGAAAAACAGATGTCATAGAAGTGGAGGAGTAGAGGGACCCGACAAGAAGGGAGTGGCCACTGGTGTCACACAGCAGACAGCTCCTGCAGTCGGAGGCCTGGAAGGTAGTTGGATTTGGCAACAAGACCTTGAGTGGAGCAATAGCTTGGCAGAAAGTTTGATGTGGATTGAAGATTAAATACTAATTAAGGAAACAGGAATGAGAGAGAATGATGACTTCAGGAATAGGTACTATCCCCACTGACAGGCTGTAGGGGAGTGAAACAGTCACGGTTTCTGTCTGTGCAGAAGGCCGTGTCCATTTGCAAGGACCACCGGCCCTTCCTCCCATTGACTATGCCTCCCTCCTGTTTTTAAAACTGAAGGTATATTTTATGTACAGTAAAATTTACTTTTTTTTAATGCACACATCTGAGAGTTTTGAGAAATAAATATCATGTTACCGTTACCACAGTCAGTGCAGAATAGCTTTGTGACTCCAGAACATTCTCCCATGCCTCCTCTGTAGTCGGCCCCTTGCTCTTCCTTCCAGCCCCTGGCAGCCATGGCTCTTGTTTTCTGTCCCTGTGGCACCTGCTGAGTGTGAGAGCAGTACACATATTATCATTTTATGTTGTCATCTATTAGAATTAGAGATTTAATTTTCTTAATCTGAGGCTCTCAATCTTACCATAAAAAGTAGTTTTATGTATTTACTCTTGTATACCTACAATAATTTGAAACTCTTTTGGATCTTGTTATAGGGCTTATCAAATGCCAAATATAGAATTGAGTATTTTTGCAAGTAACTTTTTGAAATGTGTTATAAGAAGGAAGCTTTTGTCTTATGACTCTTGTATTTTTGTTTGCTTTCTGAATATTTTTCTTCATGCATTTGGCTTATGATGCATTTGACTCATTGAGAGAAAAACAAAAGTTATTGTCAGGATAGTTAACTAACTGCAACTAAGAATATTCTAAACTGATTTAAGTTTAAAGATGCGTTTTCCAGAAGATCTAATGTCATGGGTCCAATAGTCACTAATGCCAACTTGATACAGTGACAGTGTAGTTAGTAGTCTGAAGTAGACAATTAACTTTTAGTCTCTGTTTTCACTGAATATTTTTTTTGTGCCTGCTTCTGGATCAGCTCTTCTTAACCCCAGATCGTTGTTTATCTATGCTTAATGTCACTGGAGTTTTTATGTTTGTAATAGCTACCTTGGCTATTATCAGTACACAATACAGCCATGCATCACTTAACAATAGAGATATATTCTGAGAAATGCATCCTTAGGCAATTTCATCATTGTGCAAATGCCATAGAGTGTACTTACACAAACCTAGATGGGATAGCCTTCTATACATGTAAGCTCTGTGGTATTACATTTTGCTCCTAGGCTACAAACCTGTGCAGCATGTTACTGTAGTGAATACCGTAGGCAGTTGTAACACAATGGTAAGTATTTTTGTATCTAAACATAGAAAAGGTACAGTAAAAATACTGTGTGAAAGATCAAAGGTGGTACACCTCTATAGGGCACTTACTGTGAATGGAGCTTGCAGGATTGACTAAAACTTGCTCTGCGTGAGTCAGTGATTAAGTAGTGAGTTAATGTGAATGTCTAGGACATTATGCTACTGCAGACTTTATAAACGCCATACACTGGGCAACACTGCATTTATTAAAGTTCACAAACATTTTATATTAGGCAATGCTTCATTTATTTAAAACATTTGTTTAATAATAATTAACCTTAGCTTACAGTAATTTTTCTGCTTTATAGCTTTATTTTTTTAGTGTTTTTACTCTTTTGTAATAACACTTAATGCACACAGTGTACAACTGTACAAAAATACTTTCTTCATATCCTTATTCTGTAAGCATTTTTTCCTACTTAATTTACTTTTATTTTAAGAACGTTTTTTGGTTTTGAGTAATATGTTGGATTCCCATGTAATGACATCTGTAATGTCACTAGACGATAGTAGATTTTCAGCCTCATGATAATCTCATGGGACCACCGTTGGTATACGTGCTGCATCGCTGACCAAAGCAGCATTATGCAGCACATGACTGTATACCCGAGGAATGTATTACCCACTAAAAAAAATAGGCTATTTTCCTTTTGTGCCAGTCTAGGACTATACTATGTCAGTAATTCACCTTTCATCTTTTAAAATAGTTTGCTTGCTGCTTCCATCCCTGACTTTAAAGGGAAATAATGTCAGTTCTAATCCCATTTGGTTGCAAACAGCAAATAGGTAAATGATTTGCCTTTTCAAGGTCTAGCCAGTATTCATTAGTGGCTTTGGATAGTGTGTATTCTGAGTGATTCAGGTGCTGTTTTCCTTTGCTGATCTCATTCTGTTTTCTGCTCTCTCAGCAACTTTTCTTATTCCTTCAAAAATCTTTGTGGCAAGCACTGGCATAACCAAAAGCCTTTGGAATACCTATAGGTTTTCTTCAAGCTTGTAAATGTTCACTGTATTCTTTCTTTTTAGCTAAAAAAACCTTAAGTAAGGGTAAAAAAAAATCGATTTTATGAGGATACACCTTGGAGAACTGACCTGGCAGCAATTCATTAAGAAATAAATGAATAACACCTGGAGGTTTGCCTTTACCACCTGCTCACATGAATTATTGGTAGGATGGAGCTGCTAAAAATAGATAAAATTTTAAGCTGCATTCATAAGCATTTGGGTAATTGCTCCCTCTATTTTGTGTGGGTCGGACCATATCTTGAATATTGTGTTAAGTTCAGGTCATTTCAGAGGAAACATTTTAAAAGTTTGAAAGTTGCGATGAGGTGTTTTTTGGCTGCTTTTAGCAGAGCTCACTGATAAGAAACCAGCAGTCTAGAGGGAATTGTTTACAGAGGAGTAGGCTTCATGTCATTTAAAGGGTTCAGAATAGAGTATTTGCTTCATAAGTAGTGACTATTTTCTGGAATGTTCTCCCCATGGCTGAAACAATGCCCACATGTAGTGATTGTACATATGCGTAAGAGAAGAATGACTCTCTTAGGAAAGATATCCTGGAGGGATCCCTGTGTTAGATGAACAGTATGGCCTCAGGTTCCACCCTTTGCATGTAGATGGTAGGGTTTTTAGATCCCTCAAAGACCAGTGATTTTATGTGAAAGAAATGATTAGCTGATGGCATTGTAAACCAAGTTACAGGATTTGTAGATAGAATTTGACTTTAGCAACTCACTGACCTTTTATGTATTTTATGTTCCTAAATTGTGCTTTAGACTTTATGAATGTTATAAACTTTAGAAACATTATGCTGTTTTAGTGACATTGTAATGAAAAGGTGATCTTTGCTGCACTACTGATCACCAAGATTAATCTGGCTGGCCTGAAATGCTACTTAGGTCACTTCTGGCGCCCTCATTGAGTCAAAGATGATGACTTTCCCAGATGGAGGGAAACTGTTTTCAGTATCGATTCTTTAGCCCTGTTCCTCTTTTGACAGTTTCTAAGAATGACAGTACCTCTTTCTAATGATGCTATTCACATAATCACAAAATAACAACTTTGGAATAGGGAGGCTTTTGCTGTTCAGGAACTAGTGAAAAGCATAATGAGAAGAGGAAGTAATTGAAAATGAGGTGTAGAATTGCATCCAAACTGGAAGCCAGAAGATATGATCAAACAAATACAGGGAAATTGTTGTGTATGAGCTGTGTGGTATTTCCTCAGAGATTTGTTACACAAACTAAGAGATATCCATTCCGCTTTTTGTTCCTTTCTCTTTCTTTTGATGCTACCCTCTCTCTTTCATTTTAGAGCACCAAAACTACTTTGGAATAGATGAAAACCTTGGTCCAGTGGCAGTTAGCATCCGGAGAGAGAAGGTGGAAGATGCCAAGGAGAAAGAAGGATCCCAGTTCAACTATAGGGTGGCTTTCAGGACAAGTGAGGTAATGGAATTCCTTGCCATTGTTATTGGGCTAAAGTCTAAAACTTCCTTTGATGTTACTGCTTGAGTGTGTTTTAGATACGGTACTGAGTTTATTTTTTTAATGTTAATGATTGCAACATTTAAGATAATTAAAAAGGGCATTGCAACATTTTATTCCAAATGAAAAATTCGGAAACATGTCATGGATATTAAGTGGCTATATTAGTTCATTGTCACACTACTATAAAGAACTACTGAGACTGGGTAATTTATGAAGAAAAGGTTTAATTGACTCATAGTTCTGCAGGCTTAACAAGAAACATGAGTGGGAGGCCTCAGGAAACTTAGAATCATGACGAAAGGTGAAGGGGAAACAAGCACTTCTCACCATGATGGAGCAGGACAGAGAAAGAGAGCAAAGGGGCAAGTGGCACACATGTTTAAACTATCAAACCTTGTGAGAACTCACTATCATGAGAACAGCAAGGGGGAAATTCACATCCATGATCCAGTCACCTCCCACCAGGCCCCTTCTCTAATTTGACATGAGATTTGGGCAGGGACACAAATCTAACCCATATTATTTCACCGCTGGTCCCTCCCAAATCTCATGTCCTTCTCACATTGCAAAATACAATTATCCCTTCTCAACAGAACCCTAGTCTTAGCTCATTCCAGCATTAACTCAAAAGTCCACAGAACAAAGTCTCATCTGAGACAAGGCAAGTCCCTTCTGCTGATGAGCCCATAAAATCCAAAACAAGTTAGTTACTTCCAAGACGCAATGGGACTGCAGGGATGGGTAAATGTTCCTGTTCCAAATGGGAGAAATGGGCCAAAAAAAAAGGGGCTACAGGTCCCATGCAAGTTCAGAACCCACCAGGACAGTCATTACTACCCACACTTTGTTACACTGAGGACCCAGGTTAGCTTCTTGCCTGTCTTGCTTTTAGTGGAAAATGAGATTGTTGTACAAATGACACAACATGTATAGCTAAATAGGTAGAGATACTGATTTATATAAATAATTAAGTCTGAAGCTGGGCATGGTGGCACATGCCTGTAGTCCCAGCTACTCAGGAGGTTGGGGTGGAAGGATGGCTTAAGCCTCTGGAGTTGAGGCTATAGTGAACTATGGTTGCACCTCTGAATAGGCTCTGCACTCCAGCCTGGGCAAAATAACAAGACACTGTCTCTTAAAAATGAAAAGAAGTGGATCTGTCCAGCACTTTAGCTTTTATCCTTTTAGTACGTTTTAATTAGAGGGATATATATTTGGCAGATACTCCAGAACATGTATTTTGGTTAACTGCTTCCAGATCAGAGAAAACACAGAGTCCTTTTCTAGTTTCCAGCTGCATGAACATGTGTACCCCTGTTCATCTTACCTAGTACATAGATGTCCCAGTGACCTAGGCTCTATGTATGTGTGACGTAAAGTCTCTCTATTAAAGTGACATATTTTAAGTTATAGACCTGTGCTTTTCATTTCAGTAGCCACTAGCCACAGGTGGCTATTTAAATTAAATTTAAATACTTAATTTAATTTAAATGTTAAATTTAAAGTAACTAAACAAGATTAGAAATCCTTTTCCTTCATGGCATTAGTGATTTTAAGTGTTCAGTAGCTAATGTGGCTGGGGCTCCCGTATTAGCATAGATAGAGAACATTGTCCTCATTGCAGTTCATGTGTTGGCCAGTGTTACGGAACATTATGCACATGTTAGGTATCCTTATGACTGCCATCAACCCAGCTCCTGTTGTTAGTAGTCTAAGGACTCTCTCTATTCGCTCTGGGCAACAGAGTGAGTCAGAAGGAGATCGGATTAGAACCAGGTCTCTTCATTTATGGTTCTAGGGTTTTCTCTGTCATCGTATTAGATCTTAGGCACATGCTCCAAATATAGATTGCATGTTTCAGTGGTGGATTTGAGGATACCTAAAAAAATCATAAGACAAAATTTAGTGGTTATCTTCTCAGCACTGAATTACCCTGCCCATGGATGCCACTGGCTCTTGTTCTCCTGTTCAGCCTCAGGAATGGTCACTATGGAAAATTGAAGATAAGAAAGGGAGTGGAAGAAAAGAAGATGGAGAGATAGGAGAAAGGGAGGATGGAAGAAGAGTGATCATGGCCAGGTCCAGGATCATCATATCTAGTTTCCTCTCATGTGGGTTCAGAGTTGTAGGAATGCCCTAATTTTCATAGCATTGCTCTGCCTTGCTTCTCCTCATTCTTAAGCATACATCTGCTCATTTCCACTTCACCTGGCTTGTTCCTGATCCTTGTATACTGTTATTTTTTAAAGACTCTGCGTGTTGGCTGGGCATGGCTCACACCTGTAATCCCAGCACTTTGGGAGGCTGAGGCAGGTGGATCACAAGGTCAGGAGTTCAAGACCAACCTGGCCAAGATGGTGAAACCCCATCTCTACTAAAAATACAAAAATTAGCCAGTCATGGTGGTGCGTGTCTGTAGTCTCAGCTACTCAGGAGGCTGAGGCAGGAGAACTGCTTGAACCCAGGAGGCGGAGGTTGCAGTGAGGTAAGATCACACCACTGCACTCCAGCCTGGGCAACAGAGCGAGACTCTATCTCAAAAAAAAAAAAAAAGACTCTGAGTATTGATTTTGTCTCTTCAAATGGGGCACTTTCAACCCTTTTGCCACACTCAGAAAGAGTCTTGCTTCTCTTTTTCCTTTCTTAAGGCAGCCAAATGATTAGACTGTAAGTGGGTAATTGAGAATCAGTATTAACGGAAGTCTTATGTTTTGTCTCTGCAGCTTACAACTCTGAGAGGAGCAATTTTAGAAGATGCTATACCCTCTACTGCTAGGCATGGTACCGCACGAGGACTACCTCTCAAAGAAGTTTTGGAATACGTCATTCCAGAGCTGAGCATTCAGTGCCTGCGACAGGCTTCCAGCTCACCCAAGGTCTCAGAGCAGCTGCTTAAGCTTGATGAACAAGGGGTGTGTATAATGTGAGATTGTGTTTTTCTGTATGAGTTTGTGTCTGTTTCTAAAAGTTTTGGAGTTTTCCCATCCGTCTTTCTTGTAAGATCATTTATTTTAAATGCCTCAGAACATTTTCTCTTTAGTTTTTCCCAAATATATTTTTATACTAGTTTGGAAACATGATGCCATTATAGTATATAACACACCTCCTGCTGAGTAGTGACTTTTTGTTATTACCAAGGTTTTGGTGTGTCCCAGCTTGCAAGAGTGCATCTGATTGCATGATTAATAGAAGTCAGTAGTGGTTTTTTCCAAGGTTTAAAAATCTCATGTTGGCCCTTTCCCTGAACCAGCATTTAATCTTGTCTGCTATGTGGAAGGCATCATGCTGACAGATGGGTGTGAACAGCAAGCATTAGAAAGATCAAAGCTGACTAAGACCTAGTCCTTGGCCTATAGGGACAGTAAGATTAAGAGCAGAAAGGCCTCTGCATTGCAGAAGATGGTAAGAGATCTTGGAGAGGTGTAAATGCAATGAGTACTTTGGGAAAGAAGAAACATCTGACTGGGCAAATCTCCCGAAGAGGTGGCATTTTAACTGGACCTTTGGACTTGGATGGAATCCTAAGAGGGAGCCATGAGGAGTTGCTGTTTTAGGAACTATGACTGGTTTCTTTACAAAGAAAAGAGGGGTGGTGAGGTGTGGTGGGGTGGGAGAAGTAAGTTGAGCCTAGAACAAATGAGACCTAGAATTCTAGCCTAAAGAACTCGCACTTGATTCAGGCAGTGGGGAGCCATCGAAGGTTTTCTGTTAGGGTGTGATGTGATCAGAACTGTATTTTAGGAATATTATTCTGGTAAAAAGGAATTGTACAGGCTGATGAAGATAGAGATTGATGGCTAGGTGGAAATTAATTATGTGATTAATTGAACTTGCCACCTATGTAGTAGGTAGTTCTTTATACCTTTGTAGGATATTGTCCAGGAGAGAATTAGTGATGGACAGAATTGAGATGTTAGTTCAGAATATGGAAAAAGATATTTAAGTTTCATGTGCACAATAACTCATAGAGGAAACAGCAGTATATACTCAAGTGCATGCAATATATTTTAAATGAGTGGATTTGCTTTTAAATCTATGATTTTAAAAAGACAGTGACAATGTATATTTTCAGAATTTCCCCAGTAGCATTCTTCTGTATGTTTTAGAGGAAATATGAGATATTTCTTGGTTGACCAGATAAGACTGTGGTTAAAGTCAACTATTTGACACCTCAGGTGGCTAGAATTCTAAAAGTGATGAAACGTTAACACTGCATTATTAGCAAAAAGAAGCAGATATTCTAACACTCAGAATGAATAATCTTGAGCTCTGTCTCAGGAATGAAAACTGACATATTAACAACCAAACCAAACTCTAATGTCGAGCAGTTGACTTCTAAAATTGCGTAATACACAGAATAGGTTTACCATGATTATGACTGGTAAAGTATGTGGAATATATGAAATGTTCGTGAAAGAGTTGATGAAAACATATTATGGCGGGTTAGAGAGGATATAGTGGGGTTGGTTGAAAGTGCTGGGAGTTCGGGCAGGCTTGACGTGAAGAATAGCGTTTATTTTCATGTTGTAAGAGAGGTGATGAAAAGAACTTGCCACCTATGTGGTAGGTAGTTCTTTATACCTTTGTAGGATATATTGGTTCTCCCTTTAAAATATATCATTGTACTACAGAGCAGGTGCCTGGTGGGTAAGGCATTCATTTGGTCCCCTGAGGCTGCTCTAGAAAGTTTTATAGAAGGTCCATGTTCCCCAGAAACCCTCAGGGCTCTGCCCCTGCTACCATCTAGGGCTTCTTTTGCCGAGCAGTGAAAAAAGACATCATGGCCGCTACAAGTTGATTGATGTAACCATCAGTTTCTATCCTTATCAGCCTGTTTTAGGCATCAGTGAATGTGAGCCTCCTTTCTTCTATCAGAATAATCTTCCTAAAATACACCTCTGATCACGCCACATTCTAATGGAAAATTTTCGACGTCCCCCTATTGCCTTCTGAATCAAGTACAAGCTCCTTTGGAATGTCTGTGTAGTCAGATGGGTCTAGAAGCTATGCCACGCGATTCTAAAAACTAGGCATTTTAAGTATCTTTACTGAACACCTATTTACAGTCTGATGTCAATGAATGAATTTTGAAAATGAGGTTCTGCTTTGATACAAACCACTGCATTTCATATTTCTAGTAGTAGTTCATGGGCTTTTCTCTAGATTTTATATTTGTTTGACTTTGGTATACTTTCTTAATGCTGTTCAAACTTAAGCACAGTATGGCATTTTAACTCCCTAAAACTCTGAATTGTATCAGATTTCCATTATACATGATGAAAATACACTGTTTATGTTCATTTCTTTAAGAGATTGAACAGCTTTTTTTAACATCCCGGTTTCTAAAGAATCCTTACAAGTCACTACCAGCCTATTAGGGTAGTAGAGACAAGCAGTGCTGTTTTTTATTCATTTTCCTAATAGTAAATCTTCCCAGGAAGGGATGGGCCAATTTTGTTATTGTTCTAAGGGTTTCTTAATCTTGAAAATATATTTAAAGTATAACCTCATATGGGTCGGGCTTGGTAGCTGATGCCTGTAATCCCGCACTTTGGGAGGCTAAGGTGGGTTGATCATGTGAGGTCAGGAGTTCGAGACCAGCGTGACCAACATGGTGAAACCCTGTCTCTACTAAGAATACAAAAATTAGCCAGGTGTGGTGGCGGGTGCCTGTAATCCCAGCTACTGGGGAGGCTGAGGCAGGAGAATTGCTTGAACTGGGAGGTGGTGGTTGCAGTGAGCCGAGATCGTACCACTGCACTCCAGCCTGGGCAACAGAGCGAGATTCCATCTCAAAACAAAACAAAACAAACACACTATATATATATATATATTCTCCTTATATATATATATATATATATATATCCTAATATATATATACAAAATTATATATATATATCTATATATACAAAATTATATATATATATCTATATATCTCCTAATTACTTATATATATCCTAATTACATGTTGTTTCTACTCTTTTGTAGTTTACAGTCCATCCTGGTTTGTCATATAGCCACTGAGTATATGTGCTCTGTATAAGACAGGTTTCAGAAGTAGAAGATTCTGTGGGTGTTTAGATCATTCCTTCTGTTCTTTCAGTTTGGTTAGATGTTTTGAGTAGGAAGACTCGAACACTGGAGAATTTTCAGGAAAGTAATTATTAAACAAGACCTTGATGGTTTTGCTACTTTATCTACATAATTTCACCGCTCCACTTCTAAAATTCCATTTTTCCTTTTTAAAAAGACTATCCCAATGTATTTAGTAGGTAAACTCAAAATTATATAGGTCGACTGTAAACAAAGTGTTATTTCGATGAATTATGACAGCTCTATCTTAGGATATTATGAAATCCTTAATAGAATTTTTAATTGATTCTTAAGGTCAACTACCCCATTCCCCTCTTGTCCACTCACCCCAGATATGTATGTTTACTCAATATCAGATTTGCTTTAACTGAAGTCAAGCAGGTCTAAATAAATGAGACTACATGCCTTGAACAAGTAGACTGAGTCAGGAGAATGGAGTGGAAGGGATTTATTGCACACTCAAATATACGTTCAAAGCAATTCTGAGGCTTTGTTTTTTCTGACCTTCATTTGAATGTAAATTTTCTTGTCAATAATGACAAAGCTTCTGGCCTTGGAAATAGAGCTGCCAGTTTTTATCCTGTCTCAGAAAATGGGGCATGGTTTGGATCCTCTGCTGTCTGGGCAGTATGTATGTATGTATGTCCAGCTATCAGCACTGAAGCCATAGGGAATTTTGACAAGTGAATATTTTTAGTTTGCAGCAGTACTTATGTCCAAGTGCAAGCCTAGTTCTATCCCTGGACTGTGGGACTGGTGTAGCTCTTATCAGACCAGTTAAATAAAGGTTGGTGCAATAGACTAAGTATTAGGCTTAGCTTGAGGTTTAATGAAGCCTTGTTCTGAGAGAATGAGGAATTTTAGTGTATGGAATCTGGAGTCTCTTGTTTACTTTATATTATGATGGAGCTGAAGAAGTATGTTGCTGCTTTCTGATATACCCTGGGAGTATTTAGTAGTTGATACCACATTTTGATTGTTTTCCAGGTTTCTGAAAAAGACTGGTGAGAGAAGTGTTTTTACTGAACATTTTATTCTGTTATTGTTTTGCTGGAATCAGTCCTTGTTGTAAACAAGCCACAATTCTTTAAGTCACTGGAGGTATTTCTGTTGTATCAGTTTCACTTGGCAAACTGATCAAAAGTAGGCGTGACTGGCAAGTACCTGTGAGTTCCATGCCATGTCATGTGTGTATCAAGGTGTTTTCTTTGGAGCCAGGGTATGGCAGCTATCCTAAGACACCTGAGGGCCTTGAAATCTGTTTTAGCCACATCCACTCATTCCATGGGCACAGGAGCTTCTTGGATGGAAATGCAAATCCTGTTCATGGTTAGGATCTAGACACAGGCTGATGTGCCCGATGGCTGGGAAGAGAAGGGTGTGAAGTTGACAGCACAACAGTCAGCAATTAGGTTTCGTGAGGTTTCAGTTCTCCAGTTGTTTGGTCTTTGCCTGAATGAGAGTTCAAGAGAAATAGCAAGCCCACAAGACTCTCCGAGTCAGAGAGAAAGTGTGCCAGCCCAGTGACGGCTCTTCTTGACATACAGTGCACACCCTGGGCTCCCAAATAGCTCTACTCCAGAACTCCTCATTAAAGAGCTGGACAGGAGAAGAGGAAGGGGTTTCCTCCTGGAGATGCCAGGGCATACTGAGGCAAGCTGTCTTTTGTCCTGAGGCACTGAAGACAAAGGTGGCCTTCAGGTGACATGGCACATGGCACTGGCAATGGTCTCAGGTAAGAAGGAGCAGAGGATGCGCAAACAGGGACAGCAGCCACCAGGGCAGAGTGACCTCCAAGGATGAGGATCATGGTGCAGCAATTCTACTGAGTGCAGTGGAAGCAGTGGGCACTGAAGTGCACAGGCATTGGAGTTAGCATAGCAGCTCTAGTATTCTGCGGTATTAATGGTGGACTCTCATTACAGCCAGGGCCAAATAACTGGAGAGCTGAAATCCTCTTCTCACAGCGAAAGAGAAGTCAACTAACATCGTGTCCATGATGGGAAACAGTCATTTTCAGGCCATGTCTTAGTATTAATACAGATTCCAACAATTACAGATTTCACCAACATCTGTGTAATAATTGGCAATCATAATAGTTTCTCTAATGCACTTTAAGATCTCGAAATGTTTTCTGAGTCACTTAGGAGCAAATAATGTTTATAATAAAATGAGGTTAGGCATTTTTATTATACTTAATTTTTTTTGAAGATGATCATCTATTCTCAGTAAATGTGTTATCTCATTGACTTAAATAATTGTGTTGATCAGAAACATTGATTCCTCAATCTCTGGGTAAATAGAAAGTGTTGTTCTTGACCCTACTACAGTAGTAGTTCAGTAAATTTATAATGTTAGGTATTGAGTAGTATACGAACACCATCTCATATCCCCGCCCTGAAGGTACAGATCATTTTCCTCATTATGCAGTTGGGGATCTCCTGGCTTTGACAGGGTCCCAAGGCCCATGAACTGCGATGCTGTAGCATCCATCAGTATAGGTAACTGATTCAGTCAGATTGTAAACAGGTGATGTTTCCTTTTGTAGTCTCTCATAGCTCTTAGTCAAGATCGGAATACATTCAGAATATATGGGTAGTTGACTCAACCTGCTCAACTCTAAGTTTACCCAGCATGCAATAAATGTTTCCTGATGTCTGCTGAGATCACCCAGGCAGATGTCACATGCCTTTCATGCATAGTATGTTGTCATTAGATAATAATATGGATGAGACTGCTGTCATCACTTTGCTGCTCCAGGGAAATGAGTATCATTTTGCCTTATTTTACTAAGATAGTCAGCTATGAATTTTGATTAAAGGCTCTATTTTACAGCTTGATAATAAAAGTGAACAGTGTTATGGATTGATGTCTTTAGGGAATTGGCGATGTCTGATAATCTGTCAGCCTTTGAGGCTCAGATTGCTGGTAGTAAGATTAAGAGCTCTGATTGCCTGAGTGAGAAGTAGTTCCTCTTTGGGGGACATAAGAAAGCTATAAAAATGCATCCAGTTTCTTACTGGCCTTGGGAGGAAGTCCCATGGCTTCCAGCATGAACGTGGCATTGACCTAAGACAGGATTATAGCAAGAGCTCCTCAGTTGCTATTAGAATTTTTTGTAGTACACTTTATATTTAGCAGATATTTTCAAAATAGTTAAAAATGTAAGAAATGAATATGAATTTACAGCCAGAGTTACTTTTTTATGGCAACAAAACATTTTATGTTTATATACATATATCATAATTTCCATTGGAATTCTACCCTTACCAGACCTTAATTTGATTTGTTTTTTCCTTACAGTCTTAACATATTTACAAGAAATATATAAAATTCAAATAAAGAAGAAAAAGGTATTACTAGAGAGGGAAACTTTTAAAAGTTTGTAGCCTTTTTTCTTTCCAACTTAGAAGATAATCCTAATTACTATATGAAGTGTATCAGATTAAGTATTTCCACAGTTCTATTTTTAAGTAGTTGCTTGAACCTTGACTTCCTGTCCTTTTTGGAAATCTGGCAAATCCCACATGGCCATGGCCATTATGTTTTAGGGTTTCTGACATGTCTCCAGCTGTGTTCTGGGGTTTCTGGGTTATTATTTGTGGCATCTCGCACGGTGGCAGTTGCCTGCTCTTTTGCTTATTCGCTTGTGGGAATTGTTCTGGCATGCCTTCTTAGAACACTTCTCAGCTTCTGTAGTTTTAATTTTACTGGAAGTTAGGTTGTCTGATATGCTTTGCCAAGTAATTATATTTCTCCCCCATTTCAGCTGAGCTTTCAGCACAAGATCGGGATCCTTTATTGCAAAGCAGGCCAGAGCACAGAGGAAGAGATGTATAACAATGAGACAGCGGGACCAGCTTTTGAAGAATTCCTTGATCTGCTGGGCCAGAGAGTCCGACTGAAAGGATTTACTAAATATCGAGCTCAGCTGGACAATAAGAGTAAGTTTAATGTTTGTGTGTGTGCACAGTTTTAATTCTCCTAAGGTAGGCGTGCTGCATAAATCTAAGTAAGTGATCACGTGCCCTCCTGTCTCCGACCCTAGAAGCAGCCTAGGAAGCTTATTTGGAATAGAGTTTAGATTTCCTCAGATGAACAAAGGAAACACATTTCTCAAGAGGTATGTGCTTCACAGCATAAGCTTAAAGGGTCAATTCTTTTTCCTTTGTAACACCAGCAGAGAGATTCCCCAGTGTTTCATGAAGAATTTTTTAATATTTTCTTCTTTCTTTTACCCTAACCTCTTCTATTATACCCTTGTTTCATTATACCAAGGACAAGCACTGCATTTATTTCTAAGAGACAAAATATTAACACATCCATTCATGCTGTGTTATTGGGCTTATTTTGTTCATTTCCAGATTCATGATGTTAACCCAGGGGGTTGGAGCAGTGATTCAAAAGCTAATGCATCTTCACACGATGCACCCTTATAGCAGACCTTCACATGTACCCCCTAGGTCTAAAATAAAAAAAAAAAAAACTGCTGCATCTTATTTTTCAAGGATTTTAGTTAGATCCCCTTAAGCGGAGCACATACTGGCTGTACAGTGGCAGATTGACTGGCCAATCCAAAACATGGGCTTTATGCCCTCCTGGGATACATGAATTTGTCTGATATCTACACATAATCTTATTTCTCGTGATGTCTGTAAGTTCTGTATATTTTATCTCTGTACTGTTATTTAGTTGCTATGAGTATCTAAAATACCAGGCAGAGTAATTTTATATTCATTGGAAAATTCTGTTTATTATTAAAAATTGTGTTTCCTCTTTTAATAAAAAGAGAGGAACAGATAGTCTAAACTTGGAGGATCTGAACAAGCATCTAGTCCCAACTCCAAGTAGGAGTGGTGAAGGGGAAGTTTTCTGTGTGGGAGTGTCAGGTGTGGCTGAGCTGGGATTGGAACTGAGGTGGCCTGATGCCGTGTCTTCCTGCCTTCTATTCTCCTCCCTTAGTCACCAAGCTCTGTCCCCAAGTGTACTCAACGTGGGACTGTCACTGATACTCCATCTGGATGAGGGTGGCATCTGTAATCAGTTCCGTTTTTTGACCTGTTTTTGAAAGTAGCAGTTACAAGATAGTTCACAAGTCCCAATTGTGTAAACTCACACATGGGCCCCCTAGGTGTCCTCTACACACGCCAGGGATGGAGTTTGACTATTATGTTAAATGTATAATGCTCATGTCTCAGAAATAATACATGGTACCCAAACTACAAATATCCTTATTTTTAATAAAGACCAACATGCCATTTTCCAATTTTCCTTCTTTATTTCTTTTCAAACTCCTCTTTCCTGTAAACAACCATTTACCCACTAGAGATGCTGATATTCTTCTCTTAAGGATATCCTTCCAGGAAAACCACTGCTGAGGTGAACTCTTATTACTATGTGTGTTGTAATTCACTCTCTTCAGTGAATTGGATTGAGAAAACACTTAAGAATTTCTGATCTGTGTTGTCTGCAAAACTACAAACAACATAGACAATCCAAGTGTTTTCCTACATATAGAATTGACAATTGGCTTTGCATTTTTATAACATAGGCAATATCCTTGATACATTGCAGATGTAGTATTACATGCCTTAGCTCAAGGAGATGAGAACATAACTAGATTTTGATATGTTGACTTTGATAATAAATCTGTATGTTATTTTTAGGAGCTAGGCATTTTGTGAGATGCAAAGAAGTCTGACATTCTTTTAGTAGAGAGGAGATATGTGAGAATTAGATATGGGAGAATGGTCAGATAAAAATTATGTCTCTCAAGGAACAGACAAATAAAAATCTTCCTTCTAGAATTTGGGGGAATTGAGTTCTAGTTATAACTCTGTCTGCCCATCAGACTTAGGTCAAATCTGGGCCTCAGATTCCTCATCCTGAGGAAAGTTCAGGATGTTGGGCTAGAATATCTGGGATGTCCCTTTCAGCGTTAAAATGGGTTGTTTCTCACTTGAACACAAAATGAAATGGAGTAGTAACTTAGGGGATTTGAGCCACTAAGATGCTCTGTTAACTGGATCAGAGTACAGAATTTCAGCCATGAAAAGCCTTTATTGAGCTAGGTGCAGAAAAGGATAAAATTGATAGTCTGTATCCCTTTTTGAATAGAAATATTTATAGCATACCCCAGAATAACTAGCCTTGTTAGTTTACATTCTCTATTACCTTTAGAAATTCCTCTTTTATATGGCTTGAGATAGACAAATTATTGTCACATTTTAAAACGTAGTTCCCCCCCACCCCCACTACCCAATGCATCTTTCTTCCTTCCTTGCAGTTTCCTAAATCTGAAACATAATGTCAGTCAGCATTTCTCTTTCTGAATTTGAACCACCCTGATAGCAGTGTTGTGTTGGGTGTCATTGAACATACCAGGCCTTTTCATCATCCATCCTTCGGTTTTGTCATCAGTGAGTCCATTATTCATTGAAGGAGCATCCATCCTGCCCTGGGAGGGTGCTTTCTCACATCCAGAGAAAGCTACGTTCACTGTCAAGGTTCCGAGTCAAGAGAATTAAAATGGAATGTACTTTCTAAGAAGTCCTTTGAAAATAACAAATGTATATTTAGTGAATTGTTAAAAGGAAGTTTTTTTATTTTTATTTTGGGACTGACATATATAACTTTTTAGATAAATATTCTCTCTGTCCATCTGTAAATTAATTTGTTGGTGACTATATGTAAACACTAAGTATTCACCTTATTCATGAAAATGCCTTTTATAAATGTCTTTTCAGAGCATCTAAGAACTCTAGAGGATATTTTTTGTAGACAGTTTTGAGGTCTGTTTCTGAATTGGATATAAATGTTGGAAAGAAAGACATACTACAGGGTTCAGACAAAAATAATAAGTCCATGAAGATTGAATGTTTTCATGCTTTTAAAGTAAAAATTTAAATTTTTAGATTAAAAGAAGATTAACTTAAGATGACTACTTAGAGGTTTCTCCAACAAACACAGTGGAATAAATGATGTTAACAACACTGTTTCTTACTGTTTAAAAAGTAGAAAAATAAGTCTATATATAGATCCAGAATTGACAAAAAAATTGAATTTCATTTACATTTTCCTTTCTGTATATCTTTGTTTTCATTATCCATATGTAAAAAGTCATTCAGAAGTTTACTCCCAAAGTACTTAAATATTTTAGTCACCAAGTTAGTTTTAATATGTGAAACTCTATCTGAGATACTCTTATTTATAATACAGATGGAGTTTGAATTTATAAAGAATCACTCTGCCTTCCCAAAGATGAATAGTTTTATGATTAATAGGGGTTGAAATGTCATAGTTTTTTTAATATATGTGTCACTGCATAATATACTATAAGTGATCACATTCATTCTCCATATTCTTAAGTCCTGTAATGTATCACTGTACTTCTTCTTGAAAGGAGAAAAATATTAATTACATTATTCAGGGAAAGATATCTTCAGAATAACATTTTTTGTTTTCATTTCCATATTGAGTCAATCTTGTTTATTTTTCTGGGTTCTGGAAGATCAAGTGCCCAAGAATAACTAAGAGTTAACTGTAAAAACACACACATACACACACACACACACCCCCCTTGTTTCATCTTTCTGGGTTCTGGAAGATCAAGTGCCCAAGAATAACTAAGAATTAACTGTAAACACACACACCTGTGTGCGGATGTGGCCAGACTATCCACCAGTTTGTCACGGCCTTCAGATAATTGCACCCAGACCTGCACCAGCTTCTCTCCTGTATTGCTCACCTGTATACTTGGTGGCAAAAGCAGTTCACTTTCAGTGGGTCACCTAAATCCATATTGTGAAGGTAAGAACAGAAAAGAAAAGAAGGTGCAGTACAAAGCAGTGGGGAAGAAAAGGAGCCCCTCAGTCCACAGCCCTGGAGCAGGAGGTGGTAGAAACAGTGCTTGGTAAGAACTGGATGGGCAGTGTCCAGATTATGGTTGGGTATAGCTTGGTGTTTTTTGTGGGTTTTTTTTTTTTGGCAACAATAACCTTTTAAATATTAAAGCACTAATTTTGTAGTGGCTTACTTTGCTTCTTTAATTCATCTTTGTTTTCAGCTGATTCCACGGGCACTCACTCTCTCTATACCACATACAAAGACTATGAACTCATGTTCCATGTGTCGACCCTGCTTCCCTACATGCCCAACAACAGACAGCAGGTATGTCTTCCCTAGCCTGGAGCTTTTTATCCTGAGTATGAAATCTGAGGTGAGCCCACTGATGATATTGATGCATTTAGAACTTGCAAAGAATCAGTGAGGGTTTTTCTTGAATAGCATTAATCATCTTTGACTCTTTGATCATTTGGAAGTATTTGGGCTTTAAAGGGAATATTATTGCACTTTTTTCTTTTAAAACTTAGAAACTCTTCCACACTCAGATTTATTGCTTGCTAGACAAAATCTTTTCTTAAGAGAAACTTGTCTCAACTATGTTAATTACGAAAAGGCCAACTGTGTTGACCTGACTTCGGTTTTCGCATGTGGGTGAATAGCTTATTTATAGAGAATACTATTTGCAGTTGTTACTGGTGCTGTTTTCAGCTGTTCCTCTCCATTCCATTTTTGTTGTTTTAATTGGACTTATTGGCCAAACTTTATTGACCCTTTTAAAGGGGAAAAAATCAGAGTGCATCATGCTTTGAATACAGCCACTCAGTAAGAATTAAGAACCTTTGAAAACTTGAATGATGCATAAATGATTATCAAGTAATTTAGTTGTTAATATAACTATAAAATGGATAGAGTAAGTTTTTTTGCCAAGATTACTAGAAATTATGGCCATTTTTTATTTTGTGCTAGAAATATTTGAAATGCTTTGTCTACTCTGAGCTTGGGAGGAGTTGGAGGATTATTTGGGATGGAAAAGGACCTATGTTTGGGATAGAGAGAATCTATGGGATAAATAAGGCTCCATTTCACATCTTGTTTAAAATCTCATGGGCTCTGCCAATGTTAAGCTGAAGACTTTTTTAAGAATATTGACTGCTTGAGTTTCTCAAGAGTTGTTTACAGAAAGGTTGTGCATTACTGGGATCTTACAGCTAATTCATTGACATAATTTAATTTTGGGGATTTGATTGTATTTAGGCTAAATCTGGAGTTAAAGTTTGTTTTCACACTTAGAAGATAGTTTTCTGGATGTCACTTAACTGATACTCCTTTGCTCCAAATATATTAAAGCACCAAGGACTACATAGGAATTGCTCAGTAGGTATTTGTCAAATGAATGAAACTGAATTGTCTCAGTGAATTTTTCCTGTTTAAAAAATACTCATAAAAGTATATAAATTTAGTCTAATTCTGCATTTTTTTCCCAAAGAAGAAACGAGTCATGTACCTCCCCTTCTCCCATCACTAGTTGGAAGAAGCACCTTAGCCTCAGATCCTCCAGCTAGGATGAGAAAGCAGGCCCCTGACCCCCAGTCTCTTCTCATGGTAATTGCTAGCTGGGTTTTCTTGCCATTTTCCATCTCATACTTATCTCAGTCCCTTGTCCTTTTTGAATTTTCTAGTGTTTTCTGATAATCATAGTTCTTCCTACTACCTTCAAAAAATTTATCTCTAGATTACACATCTGTATATTTTTTAAGATAGACTTAAAATCACTGTATGTATTTATGTGTATTTTAACCTAAGGGATTTTAACTCTCAAAAATTTATTTGCAATAATGCCAAACAGATTCACTGGATCTTAAGAGGCTTAATTTAGACCAGGACAGTTGTCCAGCAAATACTTGTGAATCATTCAGTAATTAAACTCTGTGGGAGTTGTTACTCAGAAAACTGATAGGGCTTACTCAAGCCAAGAAAATCTGTCAGGACTTTAGCAGAAATAGAGCCAGTGACTTTTGACCCCCGTCATCGAGTATTCAAACCACAAAGCCCTTCCAGTTCCCTAATTACTCGAGTCGTTGGACTTCAGGCTGAATTGGCCCTGGCATTTCACAAGCGCCAACCTCTAGAGGTTTGAAGTCTTTACTGTTACCAGACCTCAAAACTGGCTTTCCCACCCCCTTTCATTGAAGGGTAATCAAAATCTGTAGGCGTTAGAGTTTTGTGTACCTGACTTTATTTCACTGAAACTAACCTTGAAAAAATTCTATGCACAAAATCAGGGCAGCAAAGAAGTGAAAATGTAGATGTTAGCTGGGGTATAGAGGAAGATTTGTGTGTGTGTTAAACTTCCCCAACTGGAAAGTAAAAGAAAAGTCCCTGAAATTGAGGCTATGTGTTACAAACTCCTGCAAGCAGGGATTTCTATCTGTTTTGTTCACTGAGATGTCCCTGTGTGCCTACAACAGTATCCAGAACCTTAGAACCTTAGCTAATAATGTAAGAAGTCAACAAACATTTGCTGAATGAGTAATAAATGAATGAGTGAACCTTTCTTAGGTGGTAGAGAATTGGGCAAATTAATACATGTAAAGCACTTAAAATAGTTCCAAGCATGGAACTAACTTTTAGTTTTTATTATTTTATAATTCACTAGATATAGAGCCACTAGTATTTTGGATGACTTAATTTGCATTTTATTTTCCTGTCTTCAGTCCTAGAGATCTATTATGAGAAGCTAAGACTCTGAATGGTTAAGAAAGTGAGAGACTAAATTTATTAATTATTTCAGAAAATTATTCTTACTTTGATATTTAATAAAATATTTTGCTAATCACAAGCTGTCACCAGAATGTTCTGTTTGTGGATAAATAATGTTACTTGTAATCTTAGGACATGGATTTTCTAAATTTGTTATGAGTTATATTGACTCCACTTCTCTCACCCTCGCTACCCATGTCCACAAATTATGTTAATACCAAGAGCAGAAATGTCTGAAATAACCAGCTGGGTTCATGAGTGCAATTTGAAGCCACAGGACTTAGCAAAGTTAACTGGCCTCTACATGAATTGTGCCTGTAACCTTGGCTTCTTACACCACAGTTTGTGACCATTTAACTGGTCCAGACTCATCCACATCAGATTTAATTTCTTGTGTTCTTTCTTGTAATAAATCAAGCTGGATGCTGATTCCAAGATGTATTAAAAGTCTTCAGAAAGTTTACCACAGTTGCAAAAGAGCTTTAATCTTCGGAATGTCTCTGACTCTTGCATCAAAAAACTCACCAGACCAAGAGAATGATAAGAAATCAAACCATACTCTTGGAGTATTTTCTCTTCAGAAGTTAAGTCCTGCAAGTCTCTCTGCATCTGTCTGGCAGTCCATCCGCTTTTCCCAGGGCTGTTTTCCCCTGAGTGCTTTCCTTCTGCTTGCCCTGTTTCCTTCTGCAACTGATGGTTAAGCCATCGTGGAATGTCATCAGTGGGAAGAACTTCATAAATTAGCCTTAAACTTCACTTTGGCAGAGAAATTCTTCCTTCAAAGTAGGCATATAAAGTAGAGTTGCCTCAGTGCCTGGCACACAGTAACCTATTTATTTTTTAATGTATGTGTAACATTTTAGCTGCTCTGTTGGGAAGGGGTACCTGATGCCTCATGGAGGTATCATTAAGTACAACCGTGCCCCTAGGTTTCTGAGATGCTAATTAAAGGATACTGGTCTTATTCTAGTAATAGGCTTGACACCAAAGAGGTAATGATGTTATATTTGGGCTAAGCCTGCACCCCTTTCCTTGATAGTAGGTGGACTGATTGTAAGCTCCTGCCTTAAAGAGTTTGTGTACTTCCCTAAACCCTAGTTGGTGTTGCTAAGGACTCATGTAAATACTGGAACCACCTGCCTCACTAAGCACTGTGAGCACTTGGATCCTACTATTCCTGGGATCACCTAGGCATAATACTATAGAATATTTTGGAAGGATAAAGTGCTTATCTAGCTTTCCATGAGTAGCTGTTATTCCCAGACCCTAAGTAAGAGCATATACTTATACCACATCACAGAGATTGCTGCTTAGAGTAAGGGTTGGTATTGCCCAGTGTCAGAAATCTGAGATATTTATAACTTAATAATCCTGTTACCATCTTTACTTTATTACGAAGTCACTAAAAATCTGCATTCTTAGATTATTTTGTTTCTTCATTTGCAAAGTGTTGAGCATCTCTTAACTCATTTGTACAATTACTCTTGTTATTGGTAAAATATCACGATTATATGAAATGGTAAATCAGTGGCAAATCCTTGAAACATTAATTAAATGTAATACCTTCTTCTTGCCCATCTGAAATAAGAACAGTTCACTAGCATTCACTTTTTTACAGGAGGTGGGCAAGACCTTTCTTTCTTTTGTATTTTTGTGGTAAGGTGTGTAAGTTGCCCCTTCTCAGTTATTATTTATAATGCTTTTCTACATTAATTTTTTTCATGGGCAACTCTAGACACCTCTTAAAAATCAAGGCAAAATTCTAACCACTAGTGCAAACTCTCAAGTATAGAGTATATGAGGGGATATGTGTGTTTATGTACATGCATCTGTATGTATGAGTGCAAAATTAGGGCCATCTCCCTAAAGGAGGAAAAGCCAGCCTTCTGGGTGAAGGCAAAGAGCTTTCCAGGGATTAGGAACTGCAGAGTTTCTTGGGTAGGAACAAGTTGTCCTGTAGGAAGGGCAAGGTGCTGTCTAGATGGTAAGGAGCAGGTGATGAGGTCAGAGAGTTAGGAAGGGATCAGTCATGTCAGAGGAGTCTTTCTCAGCCCCCTTCTTAGTAACAGGAGAACCTATGATTGCTTTCTAATAGAATATGGATTTGCTTCTTTCTGGAGACCTGCCTTCTCCAGCTTCAGATGAGCTTCCTCTTCTCTGACTCTTACGAGCTTCTGAATCATACCCTGGCTATTCTCTTTCATGTATAGCCTGCTTTCCCCCAGCATTAGGTGCAGGACACTTTGTTTCATTTTACTGGGTTAAAAAATAATAATAATTTAACAAATGAACCCATATACATGGAAGCTAGCAGATATTATCTAATTCAGCTTTATCTCATTTGTCATCCAAGGGTGCTGTCAGATACTTATTTTCACTTCCTAGGTTTTTTCTTCTCAGTTTGTTTTTTGAGTTTTTGCCTCCCATTACATTTCTTTTTACTGTTATATAATAGTTGTACATATTTTGGGGGTACATGCAATATTTTGATACCTGCATATACAATGTGTAATGGTCACATCAGGTTAATTGGGATATCTACTACCACAAACACTTATCTTTGTGTTGAGAACATTTCAAATTTTTTTGCAGCTATTTTGAAAATACAATAAATTACTGTTGATTACAGTTTCCCTACTGTTCTGCTGAATATGGGAACTTACTCCTTCTATCTAAGTATATTTTTGCACTAAGTTAAAACTGGTCTTGTGAAATCCTGGTTTGTTTAAGGCTCTGAGACTAAACCTACGACTGTATATGCTATTTCTGTAGCATCTATATGCTTCTGCCATGAATTGGGTGAAGACTCACATTTTCACTCTCCTTGTCATAACAAGAGCTTATTCCTGTTTCACAGCTGGAATCAAGTGTTAGAAATTTAGTATAAATGACTATGAAAATCTGTCTAATACAGTATTTTTTAACTCACTGTTGTTGTAGTTGAAAACGCTAATAAGTTGGTCCTGTTGACATCACTGAAAACTGTCATTAGCTTTACATACCTAGAAAGAAGTTAGCCCCAGAAGATGTCATTTCTACAATTCCCTCAAATAGTACCGTCAGGTTTTGCCTGGCTGCATTTATTTGTGGTTTGCCATCCCTTTTCTTCTCCATTTACAGACTCTCTATAGGATTTCATTGACCAGTTAGAAAAAAAGCATAAACTAAATAATAAAACATTGCCTTTAAGAAGTTCAAGAAGTTACTTATTTCATGTTTGGCAAAATCTTATAACAAAAAAATGAATAATATTTCTGTTAATTGTTCAGAGATTTTCTTCAGTCTGTGAACCAAATTCAAGCATCCTGTTAATGGATAGTGTTCGTTTTTCTTATTTTATTCTCCTTCAAAGAGCTTTAGATTTTACCTTTCTTGATGAATCTTCTTCTTTCCACCCGCAATGGTTATTTTTTTCCTACAAAGTTCATTATGTGACCATGTTTAACTTAACTAGATTTGTGAAAACATTTTTTGGCCCATATTACAAAGCAAAAGAATATGCCTAGAAAGGGACAACAGTGGTTGGCATGTTATCAAGGTAACCAGCCTTAAAGTTTCCTTTAATTTGTGCTTTAAATATTCCTATATGTTATATATAGAATCAGACCTAACATCTTTGTTTAGGAGGAAAAGAAATTGGATAGGAATAAGTGTCCAATTTGCTGTTGCAGTCTGTGCAGCCAGGAAGCACTGACTAATGGGGCCCTGCCTGCCCCCTGTGTTTAATCGAGAGGGCTGGCCAACATGAAGCCACATTGGCAATCACTTAGGAAGTAGAAGGCACTGAACTCACCCTTTGGCCTTGACCAAAGTGAACTCCATCTTTTGTCAATCTGAGAATTCCTGTGTTAAGGGTATTTAATAAAGTACAGTGTGAACTGCTGTGTTTTGTATTCTGCAAATACATTGAACACAATAATGGGCGTATTTTTAAAAACTGATCCTCATTTTTCCGTGTCTTTTTATGGTACGTAAGAATCATATATATCAGTTTTGGGAGAAAAGAGCAAAGAATGTTATTGCCAAAGTTTTCACTGATTATTTACATGCATTTGAAATGCCACATTTTAAATATCTAGCAAACTTTTTAAAAACTTCTTATTTAAATGAGGTGGCTCATTGGGTCTGTATTATGATGTACTCATGTATGTTTCAAAACTTCACTCAGACAGTAAGATGATTTTTGTGTGTTTATAACTTTGACCATGGGAGTTTACGTAGGAGTTTTTTAGCATATGACTCCACAATTTAACTGGCCTGTAGAGAACTCTGAAAGAATGAACATTTCATTCCCACTTTTCCAGGCCTTTTATCGTGCTAAATCACAAGTCAGGGACCTAACAATGAAATCCTTTTTGTATCTGGGTTTAAAAGGTTTTAAAAGTTGAACTTAATGCTCTTTACAGTGGAATATGCACTGTAGGTGCCAAATAAATTTAAGAGTAAGGTTGTGGTCTTTCATATTGCAAGTATAAAGAGATTTACTATCTGAGATTGTCACATTCCAGCAGTGACATCATCAAGTTGTGTAAGGATTGTTTTATGTGTCAAAACTGAAGATCACAAACTTTGAGAGCACAGATCTATGCCTTCACTTACATAAGCTTACAGAGTGTCTATTATGTGGATTTATTGGCATGCGTTCATAGGAAAGAATTTTAATCACAATTTTAACCCATAATGTGATGTGTCAAAAAATGTATTATTTGGATCATTTGTTTATTTGTTAAACAAACGTGTATTGGGTACCTTCTTTGCTTGGCACACCATTAGAAACCAGGAAGCTGAAAGTCAGTGTGACACTGTCCGCCCTCATGAAGGTTATGACCTGATGCAGAAGTAAACCAACTATTAGAAGGCAGTACAACCACCAGTGTAATAGAAATAGGCCTGGGAAATAGGAAGTTTCTTTCAGATGAGGTGAGACCTACAGAGACAACTACATTTTCTGGGAGAAACCTGGAATGCAGGGGGCATTCTTGGCAGAAGGAACATCAAAAGTAAAGGTGTTGTTAAAGTGTTACTGCTCTGGGCTTCATTCCCCCTGCCAGATTTGTGATTTATAAAATTGCAAACGATTGGGTTTCTGGTTAGTAATCCAATGGAATTCTGT
The DNA here is from genome assembly GCF_030222135.1 of Aotus nancymaae. NCBI lineage: Eukaryota > Metazoa > Chordata > Mammalia > Primates > Aotidae > Aotus > Aotus nancymaae. The sequence continues at coordinate 18,092,468 of NW_026988445.1, read as the reverse complement.
GTTTCTGAATTACATTTTAAACAGCCAGGGTTCAGTTAATTGGTTTGCATTACTGCCCACCAAAATGACAGTGTTCTGTATTTTTGTTGCAGAAATGCACGTTACTGTGGGATCACAGGATACAGGCTGAGGCGCGCCAGGGTGATAGCGTAGGACCTTTCAGCAAACCTGTACCCACTCTTGTGTTTTCCCTCCTAGCGCTTAAACTACAGAATTTCTTAAAGCATTGTGAGCTCTAATGTGCTATAATTTTAGGGGTTTAGAAAGAGGAACTGGATAAAGACAAAAAGGAGAGAGAGTACAAATTGAATTTTAAAATAAAAGAGATAAATATTTAGGCTTTTTTTTCCATGGGTCTTTTGGATGAAACCCATTTTGCTTTTTCTACACCAAATTTAGGAGCACTAACTTCCCAAGGAATGACTGTGCTTTTTTAAAACCATTCCTTCAAATTGAAAGATGAGTGAATTACCTTTTACCTCATTGCACTCCTGAGAGCAAGATGGGTCACAAGCAGCTGCACTGGAGCCACCCGTGAAAATTCGGCCAGGGTTCTCACTCTTGTCGAATCTGTTCAAACTGGCACAGTCTGATCCGGAAATATAGCCTCAATATGTGCCGCTGGTGTTTCCATCAGCATGTGAAGGATGTCGGTTTCATTAAGTTGGACTAAATGATCTTCCTTCAAAGGATTATCCAAGACATCTACCCAGAAAAACCATAGTTCTTTGTACATAAAATAAACATCTTTAAAAACAAAAAAAAGATGAGTAAATTGTATATATTTATATATTTTGTTTTAAAGAAAAATTTATTTGTAACTCTTCACTCTCTTGACCACAGCTACTGAGGAAAAGGCACATAGGAAATGACATCGTCACCATCGTCTTCCAGGAGCCTGGGGCACTTCCTTTTACTCCAAAAAGCATCCGATCTCACTTTCAGCATGTCTTTGTCATAGTCAAAGTGCATAATCCATGTACCGAAAATGTGTGTTACAGGTGAGTCAGTAATCTCTGATCTATCACTGTCCCAGGTTTATGTCAATAGTGCATCTTTTCCCAAAAAATCTTTGTTTTCCAATTATTATATTCAATTTTGTGATTTTCTAATTACTCAGACACTTTCTGTAAGAAATAATTGCCTTCTTCCCATTTTGCCCTCTTGAAAAAGTGAAATCCCTAGCACTTTAAAATGGTGGATTACACATTTCCTCTGTTTTTCTTTGAAAAACTTCAGCTTCTGCCAGAACCAATAGCTTAATTGGTATCTGCCTCTGAGTTGGGTGAAGTGGCTGTTTAAGTGCTTATCTAGGAGAAGTAAGTATTGTGGCAGTAAAATATTTCTTTTCATCAAAGACCTTGGAAACACTATTTGCTGGGCTGCTGAAACAAGGAGTTGACACTTGTTGGGCGACTTCAAAAGGCCATGTGTGTGTCTTAGAATCCCCAGACTGGCTCTGACAAGGCCTGCTTTTATGCTTAACCACTACTCCCAGACTCTGTCTTAAGAAATAACTGCAGCCGAATGATGGTGTCATGTGGGGTATTGGTAAAACAATGGGCCTTTGACCGGAGTTTAAAACCAGCTTTACCACTTGTTATAGGGCTTTGTGTGGATTACTTTATTTTTCTTAGCATTTGATTCCTCATCTTAAAATTGAAGATAATGATAATGATAGTACCTACTTCAATATGTGGTTATGACAAATAAATAGCTTAAATTATGTAAAACACCTAATACAGTTCCTGGCATTCATCCAAGGTTATTTTCATTTATCGTCTTGAAACAGTAGTTGCCAATTCAGCTGCCCACTGGGCCTAGTTCAGAGACATGAATATTCCTTGTAAGAGACTGAAGACTACAGCACTTGCCCACTAAAGGCAAAAGAGAAATTATTCTGAATGTGAAAAGTTGCCAGTTTACATCCCACCCTACAGATGCCTAAGCGATCTTAGAACAAAGTCTGAAAACCAACAGTTCTTACTCTGAATTTTGCTGCCTAGTCGCCTTGTTAAAAATAGCCCAAGTCTATGGCTCTACTATGCTGTGTTCTAATGCAGTACACCTGGCATCTCTATATTTTCCTCCAGAGTCATTCTAACACACATGTGGGTTTAGGACCACTGGCCTAAATGCTCAGAACTACTTTTTAAAAGTGATATTTGAAAGAATATAGTATCTACTCTGTACAAATGATATGTTTTGGTACAAACGTGGTGAGTTGGCCTTTTTTCCTGGGAGCCCACCCAGTGAATGGTAATTTTGAAGAATAAAATGAACCTTCCTAATGGATTGGGGAAACTTAAGCATAAGGCTTTATTGTATTATATTTGGCATTATTTTATGGGTGGCTATTTTTAGGTCAAATCAAGTATTTTAAATTCCTTTCTATCTTTATGCTTATATCATGAGGTAGTTCATTAACACAAAAAAAATTGTAAAGATAGGCAGTATCTAGTTACTGTATTTCTTTTAGGTTTTCTGGTTTTAATCAAATTACTGAGGCTATATGTTTTTGAAACCAGTACAGAGATCTCTTACATATAAACAAAGTACATTGTATTATCTTTTCTGTGATAAGGATAGCATATGCAAATCATTCAGAGATGGAGTCATTGGTTTTTAAGCAACCACGCTGTTATTACTAAATTAACTTTACTAATGAGATTCAAATGTTACATCAGTTCGAGTGCCTAACATTTTTGGAAGTGCTTCATCAGCTTCATTGATCTTGCTTAAAAATATCAGTAGTATTTCTTGAATAATCAATAATAATCTTCGGTAATCCTGTAGTCAGATGAATTCCATAACATTTCATGAAGCTATCCTTACTCCTATCACATGTAATATGGTTGGCATGCCCACATTTTCTAAAAACACCTCAGTGGTCTGTTTCATGTGATACTCTTCTAAATATTCCAATGGAGAAATAAATTTATTAAAATAATTTCCAGGGAAATGATATAGTCCAGCTCTATAGTTTTCTTAAATTTTGCTATGTCCTAACCCAGAGATGTATTTTAAAGAAGACTGGATGGTTCCCACACACTCTGGCAAGCTCCTGTGAAAGCTGTTTTTCTCCTGAGCTTCATGCGGGTGTTGAGTGGCAGCATATTCTTGCTGACAGGGACCCACAGTACCAATGCCAATTCATGGGCCTTACAGCTGTCAAAAAGGGCTGTGGGGTTGAGATCACCTCTTCTAATGAAACTTGTGCAGCCTGTCAGGTGTACCTGCCTGAGCAAAAGACCACACTCCCACCCTACAGAAGGAGTCAGGCCTCCCCCGTGAACGCAGCAGAATGCTCGAGCAGTCATGCTGAGTCCACTGGAACTAGGAGAAATTAGGCAACACCCCCGAAGCCCCATGAAACATCTCATTTTTAGCCTGAAAAATTTTAAAAAGCAGACATAACAAATTGCCCATTTCTTTATAAAAAGACTTGTTAATTTGTAGCCAGTGTTAACTGAGGGATTTATGTTTTTATGTACTGTCCAAGATACTTTGCAAAATGCTCAGTAACGGAATGAGAATAGGCTTGGTAGCTCACAGAGAATTAAAAGTGGAGAGATACCTACAGAAAATGATGTCTGCCGTTTCTTAGAAAATTTAATATGTAACATCTGACAAAAATTAGGTGACAGAGCTAAATCTATGAGAGTAATAGTGATAACAGCAACAATTTGGATAATAAAAGCTTTACATGCATTATTTTCTATCATCCTTACAGTGGGCTTTTTTTGGGTATGATACTATTTTACCTTCCATTTTACAGATGAGGCCAGTGAGGCACTGAAGGATTATGTGTTTAGCTCAGTCACTCAGGAGGTGGTAGAGCTGAATTCCCATTACCTGACTCCAGTTTGCTCCAACACCAGAAGGCCTTATTAAAACCCTTTCATGTGCATATTAAGGAATGCTTATCTTTCTATGTTTGCTTTTGCTGGAGGGGACTTAAATATCTAAATCATTAATAAATGCTGTCGAATCATTTGGGTAAAATAAGGAGCTGTGATCCAAGTTGTTGTTTCTACACATTGGGAATTACCAGAATCTGTCAAAAGAATATTTCTTCTGAACTTGACTCTACTTGAAATGTTAGGAATCATGTGAGCTTTTGTAACCAATCATCTCTAATTGATTCCCATACCCAGAATATCATAACAATCATGGAATAGTCATGCTTACGTTCTACTGCTTTTCTTGTACAACTTTGAGATGTACAAGAATACAGTTTATTAAACAAGAATATGGCATACATTGTAGAGAGAATCTCCAATTAGATGTTAGGGTCTATAATTTGATACAAAGAGTTTCCCTAATATATAATGGAGTCACTGTGTCTCTCTTTTTCACTATGTGACACCACAGTGGAGCACATTTAGATAGAAGAAACTTTCCCTGATATTGTAACTTAAGTGCATGCAAGGTGCAATCAGAGGTTGGCATGAGATCTGAAGAGTTAATGCAAAGAAGTAATACACTAGAGTGCCAGATGACTTTTGGCCACCTAAGCATTCCGTGGGTCAAATACTGCTAGAAATCTGTACTCATTGTTGGAAGAGAGAACTAAATTTAGGAGCAGTGATATATTGGCTTATACCCAGTATTTGCAGGGCAGGTTGCAGTGAACAGAGAGGCCCTTTGAGCTCATTGACAGTGAAGAGAAGAGAAGCCACAGGGTATGATTAGACTAATCACAAGTCCAAACAGGCAGCTTTGAGACCACTCTCCCAGAGTTAACATGGAGGATTAATTAATTCCCAGTCTTAAATGGCATCCTGAGGATGGTGGTGAGGGGAAAATGGGCCACACCTGATCCCTGGCAGCATCAACCTCTGTGATGTTTTTAAGGACCTTCCCTTCATATTAAGGACATAAGTCAAGTTCCCCCACACACATACCCTCTTGTGTAGTATATATACTACCATAAAGCACCACCAGGTACTATTCATGAGTTTGGTTTATCTGTCCCAAAGCAAAGCAGTCATTCCTTTCCCTTTCATCTCGGTGAAGGCCCCATCTAGCCAGCTGTCTGTCTTGCTGCCAAAGGTGATTAACTCTGCTGAAGAGGGTGCAGATTAAAGCACAAGACAGAGACACTGGAACCTATGATTTTTCTAAAGTCTAACCAACCACATTTCAGAAGAGGAGTTTGCATCTGACAGAACAAATTTGGATAAAATGTTTTTTGGATAAAATGTTTTTATTCCTTAATTTACCTTTTTTAGAATTTTCCACGATGATGAAAACAAAACAAAGATTGCTTCCTTTCTTTACCCCAACATAGAAAATATTAGCCTGGGCAGATATGGAATTAGTACAGATTCTTGGTCTGTGGTAGCTACTAAGTAATTGGAGTGTTCCCAGTGCTGCCTATGATAGAGGATCCATTCATTCACTTACTAGTCTTAATCCTTCCTTTGTTAATTCATTAGTCCACTCTATAATTTATCTTATTCGGAAGAGGGTGTGAGATAACTAAAGCAACTCTCTGATGTAGGGGAGCAGTATTGGTTTTAATAGATTAAGATGGTTATTAACACTATATTGACACTGTACATTTGATCTCTTCAATCCCTGAGATCTCTTAAAATATTGCTCCCATAAAACCTTCATTTAGATATTCAAAATGTGATCAAGTAAAGTGAGCATTTCCTTTAAAAAAAAAGTGACACTTAAATTTTGGGCCCTTGTAAGTATGATCACTCTGTCTCATGTCATTGAACCCCATGCAGCTAACTTGGGCTAAACCCACTTTGGTCGGAAGTGTTACTGTTTTTCCCAGTGATAACCAGTCCCACAGAGTTACAGAGTGCCAACCTGCTTATTCCACATGCTGTGGATCTGTTACCCCTTGTATTAGTTTGGTAGCACTGCCATACTAATATCACAGGCTAGGTGGCTTACACAGTAGACATTTATTTTCTCATAGTTCTAGAGGCTGCAAGTCTAAGATCAAGGTGTCAGCAAGGGTTGGTTTCTCCTGAGGCCTCTCCCCTTGACTTATGCAGATGGCCATCTTCTCCTTGTGTCTTCACATGGCTTCTTTCTGTATGCATACATCCCTGGTGTCTCTTTGTAAGCCCAAATTTTCTCCTCTTATAAGGACACCAGTCAGTTGGATCAGGGCCCACCCTAATGGCTTCACTTTAACTCAGTCACCTCCTTAAGGGTCCTATCTCCAGATAGTGTCACATTCCCAGGAACTATGGGTTATCTTGTCAACATGTGGATTTTGAGAGGGACAGAATTCAGCCCATTATACTTCCTGTCTACTAAGTTTAAAACATTTTGCTTAAACAACAACAAACAACCCTGGGTTCCAGAAACTAGGAGAACAAGTACCTGCAGAATAGACCAGTTAAGTTCAAAGTGTGTATGTATGCCAAATTCGAAAACGTAAATATTATGGTATCATAGCTCATCTCATTTTGTTTCTGTTTTTTCTTTCCTCAGTGTTGGAGTTTCTAGATCAAAAGATGTGCCACCATTTGGCCCACCGATTCCCAAAGGTGTAACTTTTCCAAAGTCAGCCGTCTTCCGGGACTTCCTTTTAGCCAAAGTAATCAATGCAGAAAATGCAGCCCATAAATCGGAAAAGTTTCGTGCGATGGCCACTCGAACAAGGCAAGAGTACTTGAAAGATCTGGCGGAGAACTTTGTCACAACTGCCACTGTGGATACTTCTGTGAAGTTCAGCTTCATTACACTAGGTGCAAAGAAAAAGGAGAAAGTCAAGCCAAGGAAGGATGCCCACTTGTTTAGCATTGGAGCCATCATGTGGCATGTGATAGCACGGGACTTCGGCCAGTCTGCTGACATCGAATGTCTTCTTGGGATTTCCAATGAGTTCATCATGTTGATTGAAAAGGATTCCAAGAATGTTGTATTTAACTGTTCCTGCAGGGATGTTATTGGGTGGACATCTGGATTAATGAGTATCAAAGTGTTTTATGAAAGAGGAGAATGTATCCTCCTGTCCTCAGTAGACAACTGTGCTGAAGACATAAGGGAAATTGTTCAGCGATTAGTAGTAAGTACACGTTTTCTATTTTCCCACCATCCTTGTTTTCAATTCCAGATTCAAAATAACTTTCACTTGGGAAATCCTACCATGATTATAGCAATTAGGGAATGCATTACTATTTCCTGCAGATACAGAGCTTAATTTTAAATGCTGGATCCTTTCGAGGAGTTGTTGAATACATGAATGGTGGAGAAGCAACCATCGTAAATTGATTGGAAAAGAAAAGTTAAGCCAACCTGCAAAAGAGAATATTGAGATGTGTTTTAATAGCGTTTGAAGGAAAGACAGAATTGTCTGGATAAAATGTCTGTTTATGAAGGCTGACATACATACCTTCCCATTGGGTAATTAACAACAGAATTGCTGTTGACTATATGAATGATGAGTCCTATTTGCCATTTCAGCTCTGTGCATATTTATATAGCAAGTATTTTTGTTTAATGTGCCAGATTAAATATATTATTAGTCTTAGAACTACAGTTTCTTAAGGAAGTTTTTCAGAATTACACATTAATTTAGAAAGGCTTTTTAAAAGTCAGACATAAAAAAGATTTTCATGTATGAGATTTTTAGGCAAAACCCTTATATTTTATCCATGGTGTTCAATTTCTGCTCCAAATTTTAACAAAGTAAGGTTTAGATTTTAGTTTGAGCATATAAAGTAAAGTAGTAAGAATAAATCAAACTATTTCCAGTTTTTATTTGTGATAATATAAGAAAAAAATGTGCTTTAACAATAGAATTTCTTGTGTGTAAATTTTCTCCCAAGAGGGATTTTTTTTTTAATTAGAAAAAGTTTAGTTCATTATGGATCATGAAAAAAAAGGAGAAATTATATCCATTTCTTGCCCCCTTTCCTCCCACCAAATATAAATCTCCCTTTTGTTATTAGATACCGTATATAAGAGAAGGTAAAATCAGGGCAGTTTCTGCTAGCCTTGGAAAAGTAATTTCGTTACTATTTACAGTAAAGGGCCTCAGTATGTTCAATAGTATTAATCAGGTATATGTGTGCAAGCCTAGATATGAATTTGGAGTGATTAAGTAAATGATTAGTTTTTATGCCTAAAGAATTGACTTGAGTTATACTGGTGAGTCTCTGGATGCATTGTGCTTTTGCTAATTGCAAATACTTCTTTTTAGCATATCCACCAAATCATCATAATCTCTGCTTCTGAAAATACAACACAAATACCACTTCACCAACCACCAAAATGTACTTTCCATGGATATTTACGTGGACTCTTATACATTTCCTATTCCATGGACCCAATCCTATTTTCCTAGAAAAGTGTATTGCTAGTGTGACCAGGATGCACAATGTTACAAATATATTTTAGAAATTATATTCTGTGTCTAGGATGACTAGCAACATGAGCTACTGGAAACAAACCAAAGCAAAGACTGTTGAAGGGATTAGATTGTAAGGGTCGGTACAGAGTGGTAGTAACAGAAATGGGAAGAAAGAGATGGATGCAGTCATGGTGAAGATGCTGGGAATGCCTGCCCATCTGGCAGATGGTTAACTCAATGTCCATTCTCAGGTGATGGAAAGTGGAACTAAAGGTGTCTCTCTTACAGGTAACAGGGCAGGAAAGGAATGAGAGTTTGTTCCCAGAGGGCAAGGCAGTGCTCATTTCACGGATGTACAACCCATGCAGTCACACAGGGACACGCTCTCAGAAGAGTTCGTGCTTGGTTGAATGCTCTGCTATTGCCCTTTTGAAATTCTTAATAATTTTTTAATAAAGAGCCCCTCGTTTTAATTTTTCATGGGGCCCCACAAATTATGTAGCCACTCCTGGCTAGGAGACTACAATTTTTGTGCGATAATTGGGTCCATGGAAGAAGTATGTGAGGAAGTCCAAGTAGCTGGAGAACACCTTCCTTCAGACTTTGGGGATGTTAGGAAGCAATAAACAGAGGGGATAAAGAAATAGCAAAAAGACAAAGTAAGGGAGGTGGCAGGTGATTGGAGGAAATGAGCCAAAGAGCCAGAGCTGGAGGACTCTGGAAAGACTCAGCCAATAACTCTTCAGTCTAATACATGGATGATAAATTTCACCTGACAATTGCATTGGTATTTGAGAGAAGGCTGAGTACATGTTATGTGTAGTCTTTTAATAGGATTGCTTAGAACAAAGTTGAAAAAGAAGTGAACGAAATTTATTTGTGTTGTGCATATTACAGAACTACTTCTTCAAGTTTTAAGTTAACTTCAGTTCATGACTTTAGAAATGTCAATATTCTGACTTCACCACTAACTAAATCAGCAGTCCCTTTCCACATTTTACTGAGTCCTGAACTGTCATACCTGTCTGGGAAAAGCTGATTGGCATGGTGTGCACTTGGGGTAACCATAGAAACATCAGACACAGGTGATACATGAAGCAACCCCAGTCCCACGGCTGTACTTACTGTCATGGGTCTTATTAAATAGGTATCTATGTATTCAGAGCATGTTTCATAGAAATGGAGCATTCATTAAATTGAAACTTTATACATTGCCTCTGGGCTTTTGGGAATAGGAGTATCATACCTCTCAACTTGAAATTTCCCACAAATAGATGATGTCATAGTCATCAAATGGTATTTAATGAGCCCATGTTTTTCTTTGATTGCATGTAAAGTGTCCTCAGTGAGTGCTTTTGAGGGCTGCATTTGTAGTGCTTTAATGTACCAAGTGGGATGCAAACCACCATTCTATCATATTCCTTTTCGTGGGACTGCTGTTGACTCTCACTCTTGGGTAAGATATATACACTGGGGCTTTCACTGCTTGGGGTTGCCTTCAGCCCCCAGGGGAGAGGCCCAGTGGAGGAGAGGCAGCCCATAGGCACAGAGGGTCTTTCTGCTGCCTGCCAGAGCACTATCCTACACACTTGCCTTGTGAACAGATAGCCAAGGAGTCTGGCTGGCCTGCCCTCACCGTGGATCTGAATGACTGTCACCACCCAGGCAAGCACAGGCAATTGTCTGTCATCAGGAGAGGGACCTTAGGGAGCAGAACAGGTTAGAGAACATAGAGAGTTTTCTTAAAGCTCTTTCTGCTATTGCCCTTCCTGAATCTAGGAGTGGGCTCTTGAGTGTTAGCTTTCAAGTGCCGTGGGGCATTTTTCTTTGTTTGGGATGAATAAATCGTCTAATGGTTTTTAGTGCTTGCTGATTGAAACTTTTAATGGCCTCCAAAGTCTTTACATGTTTTCCATTTCTATAATCCATCTGGAACACTGGGATTTGTATGTTTAAAAGCCAAGTCAGTAGGAGAATTATGTGAGCCCATCTGAAGCTCCCAAGCTCTGGGTCAGTGACATCTAAGAAAGCAGGACACCTGTATCAAGAAGAGATATGATTTAGCATGAAGAATGAAACCACTGTTGTACTTCTGTTATTTTATTTGCACTTGATGCTGATATTAATCGTGATAAGCTCTGAACTTAAATATGTCCTTTTCCTGTCACTTGGACAGTTTGAGGAAAAGGCAGAGAGAGATGGACTAGGCTGTGAGGGCCCAAGGGAGAGAGAGGGCTGGCATGGAGGCCTGTATGTGCGCCTTTGCTTCATAGAGCCCCATGGCAGCTTGGGATGCAAGAAGGGCATCTCTAAAAGTCTCCTTCCCTTTTAGATAGTGACGAGAGGCTGCGAGACTGTGGAAATGACCCTGAGGAGGAACGGACTGGGTCAGCTTGGATTCCATGTGAATTTTGAAGGAATTGTTGCAGATGTGGAACCTTTTGGCTTTGCCTGGAAGGCTGGCCTTCGCCAAGGGAGCCGCCTTGTGGAGATCTGCAAAGTAGCCGTGGCCACTCTCACCCATGAGCAGATGATCGACCTGCTCCGTACTTCTGTGACTGTGAAGGTGGTCATCATCCAGCCCCATGATGATGGCTCACCCCGAAGGTAAGGCGTGGGAGGCACACAAGTAATGGCACACTTCTCCTTTGCCTCTGTAGCAGGTGGCTGTCCTGACTGCTCCTTCAAGGTCCTCAGAAAATGCAGTCAGGTGCATCTTTGTACAGTGTTGTTGGGATGTCACTCATTTGTACAATGTTGGGATGTTATTCATTCGAGCAATTGAAAAAGAGCTTTAAAATATCTAATAAGTGATAGAAAGTAATTTTCTAAGCAATTTAATGGGACAAGCTGAGCTATTCTAAACTAAGGCGAAGAACACCTGCTTGGTTGCCCTGGACCAGTTAGACTTACATCTAAGAGGAGATACCCTGCATCACAGCTCAGCCTTGAGCACATTAAATACTTAATTATTCAGTTAGAATTCCCTTCCATAGCATGAAATAATTTATTATTAAAAAAAATATTTAATAGATCAATACTTGTAGATATAAAAGAAGATTGGAACAGCCAATGTACTCTGTGTGGTGAATACTCCATTCTACAAATTGAAGCTCGAGAGGTGTTGAACTGGTTCGGGGTATTGTCATAAACTGTCAGGAGAAATAGATGAAAAGAAATGGTGGACTTGGAAGGCTCAGAGGTGGATAGGTGGAGGGCTGAGATAAGAATGGGGTTAGAGAGCAATACTGTCCATTACTAATAGAAGGTAATCATGCCCAACATAAAGAGAATCTTAGACCAAAAGGAGAAAGAATGCTAATTAAGAAGGAGCCATTCATTCAGGCTGTGGCCCACTACTTGCGGTAATGCATGCCTGGTAGTAGTATCGAGAGCATCTTCTGTCTTCATTCCCAAATGGAGTTCCTGCAGGCAGCCTTAAGAGCTCTGGCTTTTGAGACAGAAAGTATGCCTGGAATCCAGTCATTTGCTGTGTGGCCTGGGGCAGCTTATACACTCTGTCTAAGCCTCACTTACTCTCTATAAGATGGGATTATTATATTGCCTACCTCCTATGATTTCTATGAATATTTAATAAAAATATGTAAAGCTCTTAGAACTTTCTAGCATAATTACTCCACATATTTTATTTTAAAAAATAAAATGTTAGGCTGGGCACTATGGCTCACGCCTAAAATCCCAGCACTTTGGAAGGTTGGGATGGGCAGATTGCTTGAGCCCAGGAGTTCAAGACCAGCCTGGGCAACATGGCAAAACCCCATCTCTGCAAAAGTTAGCCAGGTGTGGTGGTGTGCACTTACAGTCCCAGCTATTCAGGAGGGGAAGTTGGGAGGATCCCTTGAGTCTGGGAGGTTGAGACTACAGTGAGCTGAGATCATGCCATCACTCCAGCATGGGTTACAGAGTGAGACTGCATCTCAGATAATAATAATAAATAAGACTTTAGCATATTCATTTTAATTTGTTTCATATTAAAAAATAAATTCTTATTATCCAAAGGTAGTAGGATTATTGGGTCTACTTTCTGGACTTATGAACCTAGGTCGTGCTTTCTCCTTTCTCTGTCTCTTTTCTTCATCCGTTAAGCCAGCACTATCCATTAGCACTTTCTGCAGTGATCTGTATCTGTACTGTTCAGAGCAGTAGCCACAAACCACATGTGGCCACTTACATACATGAACTGTAGTGCAAGTTAGAAAACAAATTTTTCCTTTTAATTAATTTATATTTTAATTGGCCATGTGTTGCTTGTGGCTGCCGTATTGTATAGATCAGCTAAACCACAATCTTCTTTTAGGAAAAACAAACAAACAAAAAAATGCTTATACTGACTTCCTCTATGGTTAATGTGCAAAATCTTGCAAAAATCTCTCTTTATTAGTTATCTTACCATTTGCCTCCAGCCTCACTTTCTGTGTACTTGTTTCCTGTATTTGCCCAGTATGTTTATAAAATAAGGATTTAAGAAACTAAAATTTCTCGTTAGAGTATCAGTCCCATGTTAAGATGTTCTTTATTGCCTTGCCTGATTCTATCTGGTTGAATCTATCTGCTCTTTGAGAGTCCCGTGAATCACATGTACTACTATCAGTGCAAAGAAAATAAAGATAAAAAAAAATTTATTAAAAATGAGTCTTGGAAATACCAAAAGGCAAATCTTTTGGGCCTTAGAAACTAAAATATTGTATATATTTTTATAGTATATTTTCCAGCCATTTATTAGAAATTTTTTCATGCAGTAAGATTTCTGTCATCTTCCTTAGTAGAAATATAGATTTTTAATTTTTAGGATGAGAATCAGTCTTTTATCTGCCTTTGTATCAAGTCTTTTATCTGTCCTAGCAGCCGATTACTATAGAATTGGACAAAAATGCACATTCTTTGGGTTGAAAAATAACATTTCCTGACTATTTTAGTGTTGGTTTACTGTTGGTAAGAAATTTTTAAAGCCTTCAAGAGATCTGTTTAATAAAAATGGTAAAGGTGTCATTATATTTGGTATTTAGAAATATAATTTAGGAGAATAGAATTTTCTAAGAAATACTGAATTGTTTTTCAGCTAAAACAAACAACTACAATTTAAAAGTTCCAGTAGCTATTATCTTTTTATCCAAGGACATGTTTTTCCTCTAAGGAGTCAGTTATCTCCCTTGGTCTACACATAATTAATTCTTTGTTTTAAATGCGAATTCTCTTATTGGAACTAGGCAAGATATTTATTTAAAGATTTTGCCCTTGCTTCCTAGGAGTCTCATTAATGTCATTCCCTAAACATACAAGTTTTTTTCTCCCGATTAATCTGTAATAACTGTCTTTTAACCTTAGCCAGAAGGATTAGAATTAGCTATTTGCCCAGTAGCAACATTCCAAAATTGGCACACCCATCACCCACATTCCTGCTAGTCATGAAGGCTTTAAGCCTAGCCTGTATCATTTAAAACTCTTTCAATTCAGTTTTCCAATTTTCTGTGAATCTGAATTTGTAAATTTTTAAATCCTTATTTTTGTTAGTTTTGATTTGTTTTCTGCCTGCAACTGTCTGGGTGCCCTGATAAAAGTACTTGCTGTTGTCAGACAACCTCTCATAACCAGACACCACCCTTGCAGTACCAGCCCTTTGCCTTAGACCACAAGTGTAAGTATGAAATGTCATTTTCAGTTTCACCTTTGCACTCAGCATGTTTAGCCTTCTGCATTATTAGATTTGATAAACTGTAGAGGAGGTGCTAAGGGGAAATGGGTAGCACTTGACTCATTTTAAAATTTAAAATACAAACCCTTTAAACTAAACATCCTTTAGTACCATTAACCCTATAGCAACACATACCAGGATATGCCTCAAGCTAAAGCTATACATTTGACCTACAGCATGGAAAATTACCACTATCTTTCACAAATGGGCTCTTAGTGCCTGTCAGGGAGGGGAAATATTATTTAAATGGATATGTATATCCATGTGTGTTTCTGTGTGTATGTGTGTATATATACATATAATTTTTTTAAAGTCATTTTTAATGTAAACACTATAAAGACTACAAAAATAGCTAAATTAAGGAATTATGAGATATTTTAGTCTTCATAAATGTTGTGAAAAATACTTTCGTTCATTTTTGCCATTTATCAACTCTCTATTTATCATACCAGGATATCACTAAGAAAATCATTTGAACGGGAGCCCAGCTGCTTCTGTGGGCAGCATGAGCAGCCTGTCATTTAATAGACGGTGTCTCTTGTCCTTAGGTCAAAAGGTGTTTGGTTCTGACTCAGAAGCTGATGGATTAAATGAAGTCTTTAGTAGGAAATTAATATGTTGGATCCAAAGCCACCTGTGTTTTGAAGTCCCAGAAAAGTGTTTATGTTAAATCTAAAGCTACCTGGGTTTTTGAAATCCTGTTTGCCAGCCTGAGGGAGGTGACAGTCCAGCGTGTCCCTCAGCTTGAAGGGAAGTCAGAGCCATTTTGAATTTTCTTTGTGGAGTTGCAGGGAACACTGAGAAGGGAGAATAGCCCTTGAGGGACACTTACTTAACTGATCTAGTGCTGGGATTGGATCCTGGAGTGAATTCATAGACATTGGGAATGAGTGGCGAGAAGCAGTTTGGGAATAGCACTCTTCAAATGGAAATGAGGTTTGAAAGGGGAACTAGAGTATTTCTCAAGCAGTCTCTGTGGCAAAGATGAAGAGTTGCTGATGCTGGAGATGCTCAATTAAGGTCTTTCTTGTTTTTGCAAGAGATGATTTATAGTCACTGCTATGGCCCCGGCCTCTGGCCGTCAAAGGTGACTGACATTCTATCACTGTCATTTTAAGGAAAGCATATGAACCTAAAAGGCTGATTTAAAGGAAATAACAACTCATCAGAATTATGCATGAGTTGTTATATAATGTGAGTGAATTTAGTAAATATGTCCAATAAAAATGGAAATGAAATTTCTTGCTGCAGTGCATCTGTTTTGTGTGATTTTTTCATACTTTGTTGATATACTACCCAAGACATTTTTCTGTATAATGCAAAACATTGGAAATTTTCTCATGTTATCATGAGTCTAAATTATTATTCTCTCATCATTCTATAAAATTAAAACTTTATGTCCTCATCTCCTGTTTTGCTGTATGTTGCCTGATCATTCAACTCCCTGAAGTATGCCGAGAGAAGAATATAGAAATAGAAGGAAAACTCACTTTTGTCATTTTAACAGTTTTTATTTTTATGTGTATATCTACACACATACATAAATAGATGGTGAGCTGAAATCTGGACTCAAGTGAGCTTTTTTTGTTTTAATTTTTTTTCCACGTTTTATCCCATTTATTATTCATTACAAAGCAGACTTTCTCTTTCCAGCTTTTAGATTCAAGGGGTACATGTGCAGGTGTGTTACATGGGTAAATTGTGTGTCATGGGGGTTTGGTGTACAGATAATTTCGTCACCCAGGTAATCAGCATGCTACCCAGCAGATAGTGTTTCCATCCTCACCCTTCTCTCACCTTTCACCCTCAAGTAGGCCCTGGTGTCTATTGTTCCCTTCTTTCTGTCCATGTGTACTCAGTGTGTAGCTCCCACTTGTAAGCAAGAACATGGCAGCATTTGGTTTTCTGTGCTCATGTTAATTTGCTTAGGATAATGGCCTCTGGCTCCACCCATGTTGCTGCAAAAGACATGATTTTATTCTTTCCTATGGCTTTGTAGTTTTCCATGGTGTATATGCACCACATTTTCTTTATCCAGACCACTGTTGATGAGCATCTAGGTTGATTACATGTCTTCATTGTTATAGTGCTGCAATGAACGTATACGTGCATGTGTCTCAAGGGAGCTTTTATATTAGATTTCCAATGTATTGGTATGGATAATAAAAATTATGTCTAGTATTGTCTTATGGACCCTCTAGTAATGAATTTTGATAAGAAATATGAAAACAATGCAGAACAAAGGTAACCTAAAGTACAATCACTATTCTGAGTCCTCTGGCCAGTTCCTCCAATATAAAGTTCACATTGTTCTCTCACTTCCTAAAGTAAGAACATAGGATTATAGAATTTAAAGTAGATTGCCTTGCATTTACTCATTCATTCATTAATTCAATCATTCACTCACTCTTAACCAGTTTGTGCTAGGAACTGACCTGAGCACTAGGGCTATTAAAATGGATAGGACAGATGTAATCTGACTTTCATGGGCTCCTTTTAGTCTTTCTGGTTTTCTATAATGCAGTAGTACTTATTCATATTTTGGCTATTTAAAAGCGATTTTCTCAGCTTATAGCAACAACTTACTACTTAATAATAAATGTCTCAAAGTAGTGTGGAAAATGCTGTCACCCTCTCCAATTAATAATCTACACTTCAGTGCCCACATGGTTTTTCATTTTGAATGTTGCAATATTACCATCACAGTAGAAGGAATGCAGAGGGTAACGGTAAAGCATGAGCATTGTGTTAGACCAGTAATCATCTCATGCTTGACAGGTTACACCACAGCTACCATAGTGGATAGCCATTGGATGTCCTCCCTCATAGAAATACATTCTTCAAAATCAGGCATCAGATAGCTAACTACTGAGAACCTCCTCTGTATAATTTTGAAACATTATAGTGCAATAAAATGTTATTCCTGCTCTCAAGCTTTCTAAGAAACAAAAGCAGCATTTGATTTGGACAGGAACATGCTGAGCTTCTGTCCAGTGCCCTGCTAGGTACTGGGTATACAAAGGCACCATCTGCCCCTGGGTCTGCTTCTGGTGAGGGAGGAAAAGGATGGAAGGAAGCTGATAAATTAGTCAATGCCACATAACCTCACTTCCTATTCATACAACACCTTTTCAATTCATGACCTTTATAAGAGGGCTTGGTCAAATGGGATTCTGGTCCAGATGTCTCTTATTCTGCCTATTCTGGGTATCTCTCTGTTTCTATCTGTAAATTAAGGAATTTGTTGAAAAGCAAATACTATTTCATTTAGTGCCTATTTCATGTATAACACTGCCCTAACCTTTACAGTAAGTTATACTATGTGGTTATGTCCCTGTTGGAAGCCTTTGATTTTTTATGTACCAGAAATAATTTGTGATTCAAGTGAATGAGCATCAATTACCCCCGTCACCTTGCTGGATAATTTGAAGTCTTTTAGCTATTAGCGGGCTATTAGCATAACAGACATTAAAATGATTAAAATATTAGTGATTACTTTAATCCCTAGGGCTGTAAAAGGATTCTTTTACAAAATGCATAATATTTAAAAAAAAATTTATTTGTTTTAGAGGATCAGCTTTTGTTTCCAAAGATTGTTTTAGCACCTTCTGAAAAATATGACATAGTGTAGGCTGCATTAGCTGTTCTTTGATGATTTTCTTTAAAAAACAAATAGCCATATGTTTTAGGAAGAACACTGAGCTTAGAGTCAGAGGTATCCTTTTAGTATTTCTGGTTTTCTAAAATGTGGTAGTACTTATATTTTGGCTATTTAAAAGTGAGTTTCTCAAACTGTAGCAACAGCTTACTACTTAATAATAAATGTCTCAAAGTAGTATAGAAAATGCTGTCACCGTCTCCAATTAATAATCTACACTTTAGTGCCCACGTGTTTTTTTCATTTTGAATGTTGGAATATTACAGAATTATACCAAGCAGATTCTCAATAGCTAGCTATCTGATGCCTGATTTTTGAAGAATGTATTTCTACGAGGGAGAACGTCCAATGGCTGTCCACTATGGTAGCCATGGTGTAACCCGTCAAGCATGAGATGGTTACTGGTCTAACATAATCAGAGCTATCTCTGATTAGCTGTATCATCTTTCCAACCTCTCTAGCCCTTCTTCTGAAAAATGGAGATTTTCTTTGTACCTCACAAATTTTTATGAAAGTCAAATAATATACGTGGAACACTATAAAAGTGTTATACACGCCAAGGTGGTGGATCGGAAGTAAAGAATAGCATTTCAGTATTTTGTAAGACTTTTCCTTAGATTATTGGGTTCACTTAAAGGTTCTCTGTGATGCAGCCAAGTAAAGTAAAACCAATAGGGAATTTCAGAGTCCAGTAAATGCAAGTTACAGTCATGGGATTAGATTAAGCTGTAGCTGCATAGTCTATAGTACCTGATCCAACTAACTGTTCAACTGCCCTCTCTTTTTTTCGTAAGAATATGCATTCTTCCCTTAGGGCTCCTCTCCTTTCTTAGTTTTGAAGTAGCATAATACAAAGTCATGTGTACTTCTTTTATGTAAGATGAAAGGAATAATAGGATAATGATATTATTGTTCTGTAGAGGAATATAGATAAAGAAAATTTTACAGCTCTAAAGATTTTTTCATTGAAAGTTAAACTTTAAAATTCCAGAACTCTATAAACATCTGTTAGCTCAAATTTTCATAAAATTTTACGTGCCTTTTGCAGTTTAATGTTGGTTTCCCCCTTTTTCTAGAAACAAAAAGTAGTAGTGTCTGTTTGTAATGAACTTCTTTCTTTGAAGCTGTCACTTGAGGAAATTTACAAATTTTGTGTAATTTAATCTTATGCACCCTTTGGTGTTACTGTTTTGTTTTCAAGGGGAGAGCCTAAGAGGTTGTCACATTTCTAAGCTACACATCATCACGTCTGGGTTTTGAGCCCAGAGCGCAAACTCTCTCTTTAATGGAGACAGTTCGGTGTCTAGGGTTCCTGTTGGGAACAAATAGAAAAAACTATATGGTTTGACTGGACTCTAACAGTGATGGTCTTTACGGTCAGCCTGCAGAAGTTGAAGCCGTGCTTTAGAACCAAGTCCATATCCTGGCCAGCAGGAATTCTACCTTTCAGTGTCCAAATTACTGTTGGTAAATGGAAGATTCTTCCAAGAAACTCAAGGTGTCATTGGAAAGGAATGGGCCTGGGTGGGTGGATACCATCTTGGGGGCCTTTCTGGATGCCTCTGAAGTTATGGGGCCCATACACTACAGTACTTGGTAGTGACTGTGCTGTCTGTTAACTGTGAGCAAGATTGGACAACCCCTCTTTGCTGATCATGTTCAGGAAGCCGGGAAGTGGTGGCAGCTGTAACTAAGAAATCTTCTGGTGGAAAACTTAGCTTTAGGCATCAGGAAGCAGGGGAGAAAGCCAATGAGTATGAATACTCATGAGAGTATCCCTTTTACAGGATTAAGCCATCCCAGGAAGTCCAGGCTGGTGAGTTCAGAAGGACAAGTAGTACTGTTTTTAGAATACAGCAGTAAAATATGAGATCCTCTGAGGATGCCATATAATAGAATTTCTTGTCATTCTTATAGTTTGATAATGCCACATTTTTAACAAGCACATTTTCAATGACCTTCTTGGTCTACAGAGTGTTTTGCCTTCCAGTGTATGTTTTTGAGAGAGAAGAGAGAATAGACTCAGAAAAGTTATTGGCTAGACAAGAAATGTGAAAAATCACACTTATTTTTAACCCTGAAGCTGAGTTTGTATTGATCCCTACGTAGCATGGTAATTAGGAGAATAAGTTGATGATGTGTACATTTGCTATGGAGCAAAGAGGAAATGAATATGCATACATAAAAGTGATCCCACAGCCTTATCTAACATTTTTTAGTATCTCCTACTGGCAAGCAAACTGTAAAGAATGTGCCAGAAGCTGGAAATGCAATTTCCATCCATTGACTTGATTTGATATGTCGAGAGGAAGCCAAGCATGTGTATCAATGAGGTCTGAATTTTTCTACTGTAGCAGGAAAGCAAAAGTTTTTTCTTTAAAAATGTTTGAATTACATTAAGGTTGAGCAGCTCATTTTTTTAGAAATGTCTTCTTGTGCTACGTCTTTGGGCGTTTGGTCTGCTCAGGTTTCAATTAGCCTTGATTTACTCATCAAAATATTTGCCATGTGTCCCATCCACAGCAGCCCCAGGTTTGATACTCCAGACGAGCTGGAGTGTCTTGCCTGATGTCCTATGCTAGAACCCCTCAAGAGGGAGAGAGGATGCATGCCATGGAGGACGCAGATCCATTTCTGATGGGCACTGCAGCTTGAGGACCGCTCTGGGCTCATTTGTCATTCTTCTTTTATGTCTTTTCCCATTTCCCTAAACATTGGTTGAATTTTCCTTATGCATCCTTTAAGGAATTTCTCATACATGTGGAGCAGAACTGAGTTTGACTAGGTTTGATGATTGCTTATGCTATATCAGTAGTACTAATTTGGCACCTTAATCATAGAAGTAAACAAAGCAAAATCTAGTTCACGAGAGTAGTTGCTATAAAAGTGTCACATAATAACAAAATTAGTTTTGATTTTAAGATAAAACCATTTTTTTAGAATAGCTAATTTTTATTAGGGCAAAAGAATGCCAGTTCGTAGTATTTTAAAAGACCTTTCTTGTATGACTTTCTGCACAAGGTTGGAGATAAAATAATTCCACCCAGATTCCCTCCTTAACTTAATAGATTACACAGATTTTTGCCCACTCTCCCAAAATATGAGTCATGATTATGCATTTATATTACATGTTTCTTCCAAGCCTCAAGCTAAATTATAGCGTCTTACAAAGACTACAGTCTATGGGCATGAATTAAGTAGACCACACTACTCAGCCATCTGTCTCTTTCTTTTTCTTTCTTTCTTTCTTTCTTTCTTTCCTTCTTTCTTTCCTTCTTTCTTTCTTTCTTTCTTTCTTTCTTTCTTTCTTTCTTTCTTTCTTTCTTTCTTTCTTTCTCTTTCTTTCTTTCTCTTTCTTTCTCTCATTCTCTCATTTCTCTCTCTCTTTTTCTCTCTTTCTCTCTCTCCCCCCCCCCCCTCAAAAACCATACTAAACAAACTCGAAGGCCAAACAAGCATTGGAAATGCAAAGTTGCCCTTTGGTTCACAAGATTCAAGGTTCACATTCTTTTCACTCAACATATAACTCCAAGATCTTTGACTTGGATGCCAGTAGTCACTTACAGTTCCTGATGTGCACTACTCAGGCAGCTGGAACCCGTGAGATACCAAAGCCTGGTGTTCACCTCAACATCCAGTGACTTGCTTAGAGCATCGATTTGGGTGGAAGACAAAAGTAGATTTTCTTGATGTTTTGTTATCTTTGTCATATCTTAACTTTGATTTTTTTATTAGGTTATTAGCTATGGGGATGAATCAGTAGTCCTAGGGATGTGGTATCTTAATAAACAGAAAACACTTGGAAACAATATAAATACATGAGCAAAACTTGTAGAGCCTTGGCATTTTATAAGAAAATAATGCAACCCAATGTAATTTGGGTTTACTCAGTTTGACCAAAAATGTAACTGTTAAACTCAGTAAATCCAGAGTAACATAAACTAAATAAGAGAGATGAATTTTACTTTCAGGAGGGGGAATAGAGTTAAAATAAAAGATAAGAACTAATGTTTACTGATGCACAGAGAAATCACTACCTCATGTTCTGTAAACAGGTGTAAGATTTCTTTAGGAGGGCATATTCAGTCTACTCTTCTCTGTCAACACTACCATCAAAGGATAGCGTTACCATCAATTCGGTTTCCCAACCCAAAAGTTAGGGTGTTGTTTTTTATTTTGTTCTTTCTTTGTCTCAAGCTCCAAGTACTATGGATTTGACAAGTTAGAAATAACTTTCACCCAGAATTCTACAGGCATTTCCTTTGTTATATTTTGTGCCTTCCAGTATTGTAGTTGAGAAGAATGGGGCCATTCCACACCCAGATCCTTAGACACTTAGGCTCCTACCCATCCCGTCCCCAGCACCGTAGGCTTACTTCCTTAACCCAGGAGTCTGAATTCCCCAATGATGTGTTTTCATGTGGACAATTTTTTATTCATTGGTCTGGGTACTCTCTGGACCTTTTAATCTAGTTTTGCATATCTTTTAGTTCTAGAAATGTCCGTATACTATTTCTTAATAATTTTTCTCCCCTACTTTTTTCCCTGTCTTCTTTGATAACTCTGTCTGGTAGTTGTTGGACTTTTTGGATTGAACTTAGTTTTCTTAGGTTTTTCTCTCTCACAACTGTTTGGGAGAATTTCTCAGTTTACCTTCCAACTATCTTACTGGATTTTTTAATGTTTAATTTTAACTCTCATAAGTTCCCCCTTTTCTTCAGCAATCTAGTTGCTCCATGAGCTTCACTGCAGAGTGATTGGATGGTTTACATCTGCTTGTCTTTTCTCTAGAGAACCATCTTCTTTGATCTCTATGGGGTGGTGAGCATTCTGAGGCCAAGTTTGGAGGAAAGAGAAGTGGCCCTGGGTCTCATCTCTACCTCGGGCTTGTTTTCATTCCTGTTCTTCTCCGCACCTCACACCCCTGACTCTGCATCTTTTCTGTTCTCTAAAGACTACTGCTCTTGCCCTGCAGTGGCAGGGGATTAGTTGCTGCCTGACTGGGCCAGGCCCTGTGTGGACCTCAGCCCCCAGGGCCAAACTTCTTTTTCCTCCTTTCTAAGTAACATCTATGCCTAAATCTTCCTTTTCACTTGGCCTTCTGCAGTGCTTGGTGCTTCCTGTCCCTGCACAGTTTTGGGGTTCTGCAAGGGCAATGGTCTTCCTTCCTATTGAGTTTTCACTCTGCACACCCCTTGGTTTCACCTTCCTCTGCTCTGCTAAACCATAACCTTTCTTCCATTCACCTCCAACTTTACCCGCT
This sequence comes from Aotus nancymaae, assembly GCF_030222135.1. NCBI lineage: Eukaryota > Metazoa > Chordata > Mammalia > Primates > Aotidae > Aotus > Aotus nancymaae. The sequence goes on along the minus strand of NW_026988445.1, from coordinate 18,069,508 downwards.
GTCTGTTAAATTCAGTTGGCAGTTGAGGTTGTTTCTGATTCTTGTTCTCCTTGTTCTTTTGTGATGATTTTCAGAAAAGGCTAAAACTTTTACTATACTGTGCTGACAGTGGAATTCTGCTTTTTAAAATAGTGATCCCTTGCTCTAGTAGATTTCTTGAAGGGCAAATATTAGGAAGTTTATTGTTGCTGTTGTTCTATGTTGATTGTGGAATATCTAGGGAGAGGCACTGGTTTGGGATGCTGACTCCTTTGGCAACATGGTAAATTGGAATTATTTGCCCTAGCACTCAAAAGTTGATACTTATCCAGTCTTCCTGTGTTTTTGCCAAACTACACCAATTAGCTTTGTAGGCAGACTTTAGTCAAGTTAACAGTACTCCTTGCACTGTGCAATGGGTGGGAACCTTAGGGACAGCTGACTTAAATAATATATTTTAAGTTAAAGAGTCTTAAGTACCTGACTAATCGTTTGAGCACATGGGAAAGCTGTCTAGGAGGTGACCTTTTAGGGAGCCTAAGAGAGTAACTATGGCAACTAAAAACCACACGTGACTTTCACATGATGGGCACTCAGGTTTTTCCTGAATTGTGACAGCTTTTACTAGTTGCACTTTTCACTTCTCTCAGACTCAATAAAAGAGTGATTTGTAACTCTGATTCCTGATTATATTAATATAACTACAGTTTAAAAATCTGTTCAGATTATATAAATGAAGTATTTTTAATCTGTTCAAATTTATTTATCACCCATGTTTAATGTTCTTGATTCCACATATGCATATTAAAGATATAGTCAGTTCTGTCCTAGAAGTTTGCTAATTACCTGGAAAGACAGAATTTATATATGAAATGCCTAACAGCAATATCCATCAACTAGCCAGAGCCAAAACCATGATACTGATCATACTGATCCATCCTGGTTGTAAATAGACAAGGCCACTGTAGCCAAGAATGGGGCTGTTGCATGCAGCTGCATGGCTTGTGTAGAAAGGTACCTTCCTGCAGTGGTGAGGGACCACTGAGGTTCAGCCACTCTCTGCACATGGGCCTGTATCTGTGAGAACATCTGTGCAGAGCGCACACAAATTGTACCATCGCTTGCCATCCTTTGCACTATGCAGCACAGTCAGCAAACCTTGTGGAGAAGGCAAGATTTGAGTTGAGATTTGGGTCACACTGGGAGATGTGATTGCCAGGAGATGGGGCTGGAGACTGGTTCCTCTACAGGAGCACTGTCCAATATAGAGATTCCATCTGGATTTTCCAGCAACCATGTTTAAAGAAGAAAAAAGAAACAGGTGGAATTATTTTTAGTAATATATTTTAACTTTATATCTCCAAAATACTATCAACATCCAAAAAATGTTAAGCGATTATTAATGAGATAGTTTACATTACTTTTTGTATTAGGTCTTTGCAGTCTGGAGTACATTTCACACTTACAGCATATCTCAAATCAGAAGCTAAATTATATCCTGAGTACCTGCTGTGTTTATATTTCATAAAATTTAAAGTTGAAAACATAGATTCACATATCCAAGTTATTCTAAACACTTAAAAAATGAATCAGAGCATCAGTTTTTAAATTTAAATTAATGAAGTGAAATCACTGTGTTCCTCCATAACACTAGCCCATTTCAGGTGCGCAGAGGCCTCTGAGTGGCTCTCTGAGCCACCTCTGGCAACTGCTGTGTGGGCAGTGTGACTCTGAAGGGACTGAGCTGGACAAGCCAGTGCCAGGCACACAGTGTTCCTGAAAGACAGTAAGGAGACATTGAAGTTTTAAGGAAAAGAAATCTCGTACAAAGTTTGTAATAAGGAGGAACTATAGACAGAGACCTTAGACTCCACCAACTCCTGTATGTTGAACACAGACATGGCTTAGTACTTTTGGTCACTCAACTGGTTATGCTGCATTTAACCAAAGGCTTTTTTGAAGAATAAATCATCAGACAAAAGGAAGTTTTTCTATTTAATAAGATTTTTTTCTACAACTTTATTGAGGTATAGTTGATGCACAATTAACTGCATATATACAAAGCATACAGTTTGATGAATTTTGGCCCATGTATGAAATAGTCACCACAAACAAGATAATGGACATTTCCATCACCCTAAAAGTGATGAACATTTGCTTAGGGGGTCTTATTTCTAGGGTGCCTGGTAGTGAATGTGAGGACCACAGGTCTAGTCTTGGTCCTGCTGAGTAGCTGTGAACAAGGTGTTACAGTCTCTGGAGACTTTTGATTTCTAATTATCATAGATAGTACTTGTTATCTCCAGAAATATATTTAAAATATCTAACTTACAAGTCCTGGAGGCCTCTGCTGTGCCAGGTGTTAATTTTTTTTTAATTGTATTGGGGGTCTTGGGACAGCAGCTCCTTACCCACTGGTAGTTGAGCATTTTAATAACCATACAGCTGTATTAACAGGTACCAGCATAGATGATGTGTGGCTGCACAGCAGCCAGGAAAAAAGCCGCAAACAGCCTTTCTCATTTCTAGACTCAGTCATTGCTGGCAGAAGAGGAATTGAATAGTGTGGGAATGTGGTTTTATTGTAGGTAAGATGCTCCTAAGGGTGGATCGCTTTGCATCATTGACTTGGAGCCAGGAGAGGCACACACCGCGTGATGTGTGTTGATGGGTGCCGCTGTGAGTAAGCCATGCTGACGGCTCAGCTGCAAGCCTCCCTTCTCACCATCTCTTCTTGGCCCAACAGAGGATGTTCAGAGCTCTGCAGGATCCCCATGGTGGAATACAAACTCGACAGTGAAGGCACCCCCTGCGAGTATAAAACCCCTTTCAGGAGGAACACCACATGGCACCGGGTGCCCACCCCTGCCTTGCAGCCCCTCTCCAGAGCTTCCCCCATCCCCGGCACGCCCGACCGGCTGCAGTGCCAACAGCTGCTCCAGCAGGCCCAGGCCGCCATTCCTCGAAGCACCTCCTTCGACCGGAAGCTGCCCGATGGCACGAGGTAATGCTGGTTTCATTTCCTCAGGGGCGGCCCTTATAAGTCACTTAGGTGAGAACTTGACATTGTAGGGAAGATTTTTTCACTTGGCTTGGTCACTTCTGAGTTAGCTTATTCACAAGTTGGCAAGCAGGGTAGCAGGGCAGGCCCCAGACACGGTGGTACCTGGGGTCTGGCACTCTCCTGGCCCCAAGATGGTGCTGGTAAAATGCAGGTCCTACCCACCAGGGCCACAGCTTTTCCTCTTCATCCAATATCCTTCCTCCATGTCCACTGGCTTCCCAAGATGGGAAAGGTACCCCAGAAACTATTCTACTGGAGCCTTTAGAAAAATGTGAACAGGTTTGAGTATAAATAAAACAAAACTGAACAATCTGTGCTTAAATATCATCAAAATGTGAGGAATACTTTAAGAGGTTCCCAGATCATTAAGACTTTCTCCTTGCTTTTCTCCTTTTAAGTTGAGTTTAAAATTATTTTTTCAAAGAAAGAGTGCATACACTTGTTTAAAGGTTAAATCCAATAGCATTAGAAGCTGGTAAGGGTTTTCAGATGCCTAATTTGCATAGATCATTTTAACAGAACAAAATAATAAATTTCTTATTGTGGTAAATTCCTACTCCTTTTAACTTTTATGTCACATATAAGCCATGGTGATGCCATGAGTTTTCTCAATTATGACGTGTCAGGCTCTGGTCTGGTAGACCATGGACTGGGGGCCAGGCTGGATCACAGCTCTTAACTCACTTGATGTGCTGAAACCATGGGCCTGGTACCGTCAGCCCTGAACCTCCAGTTTCTTCACCTGACAAATGACAGCAGGAAATTTTGAAGATTGAATGGGTCAATGTATATAAAATGCTTAGAACTGGGCCTGGCACTTAGTAAGCTTATGTAAATGTTAACCAGAATTAAGTGATAAGGTTAAAACATTGTGGTCATCCTCTGCCTTCTCCAATTTATTCTTTCCAGAGTGAAGGCAGGAATGGTGTTAATTTAATTTGACATTAAATTATCTTGGTTCTGGGTCTCCTAACTCAAAAGTCAGCTGAGTTTATAACTTTCCCTTATTCAAAGAAATGTACATAGATAGCCCTGGTAAAAGAGGCAGCAGACAGTAAGCAACATATAGAAGGAAGGGAGTTTGCAGAACCTCCCTTATTTAAGTAAATTTGAATAATTATAATTTAAGTAAATTATATTAAATTAAAATTTATTTAAAGTAAAATTAAGTAATTCTAATTTAAGTAAATTATAGGAAAAAACCAGAAGTATTCTAGTAGCAAGGGAAACTTGGCAAGCACATCTTCATCAAGTGAGTTTTCATGAGTATTTTTCATTTTTGCATGTCTGAAAAAAAGATAAATAGGATTACATTCAAGAGATGTGTGAAAATAAATGGTTTTGCCAAATTTAGGTTTATCTTTTTGCATAAGTTTTAAGTATAGAACTAAAATGTGACTTGTTTTATATTTCACATAATAAGAATTAGTAATGTTTTCATAATTCTGTATTCTCAGGAATTGTATTGCTGTTCTTTATTTCTCTGGGAGGGAATCAATCTGTGCTCTAAATCTTTAGACAGTGAAGGCTTGTCCTGTCATATCTGTTTCCTAGAACAAATTGCCAATCATAAACCACCTGATCTCCCCTGGCATCACTGGTTCTTTTTTATTTTTCCATGATTTATTCTGTTTCACATGGCAATATGTTTTTCTTCCTTTTCTTTGTCATTCTCAAAGTAAATTTACTTGAGAAACAAAACAGACCAGGTCAAGGGGCTTGGCAGATAGTTCAGTGCCCTGTAATGACTCTAGTCAACTTTTCAGAAGCTCGCCCAGCAACCAGTCATCCTCCAGCGACCCTGGACCTGGCGGGAGCGGACCCTGGAGACCACAAGTGGGCTACGACGGGTACCACTCATTTTTACCTTACTGCTATCCACTGGGAGGAATGTGTTTCTGTGACTCATTCAAAAGCATTTACTGTGCGCCTGCTGTACCCGGGGCCATGTAGGGAATAAACAAATGCCAGACATGCTTTTAACAAGTGACTTGTCCAGGTTAGAAAGCTCATTATTACTATATAGGTAGGGCTCACTTGTCTGTGTTCTCAGCCTGTCGTTTTTGGTTTTTGTTTTTTCCTTTTTGATGAGGGAAGATATTCAGAACATGAAAATTAAGGATGTGAGGGCTTAGTTGCCCCGGACTTAAATTGCTGATGAGGAAAGACCACTCAAAATCAGAGAAGCAGGTTTAGCATTTGGCTTTTTTTGCTTCCTGTCCAAGAAGCACTGGGAGATTGCCCCAGAACACCTAGCCGAGAGCCGTCCTTTGTAGTATCCATGCAGTATCCAGGAGCCAGCAGCTCAGGCAGAGCCTGAGGACTTCTGTGAATAAAGACACTGAGTTGGCCAATCCCACCACCTCTGGGAAAAGAAGAGCGAGCGTGGCGTCCGGGCATGCTCCTGAGGAGTGGTCTGCCGGGGCCACTGTGACTTGGCGCACTGCTTTGGGTTGGAGTTAGGAGCTGGTTGCACTGCTTGAGAGGAGAGAATGGCCAGTCAGTGGGAAGGACTTCGCTGTGAGGAGCAGCTTACATCACTGCTCCTGCAGGTGCACGGGGAACTTTCTCTGCATTTGTAGTCTGAGTTATATGTGTTTCTCCCCTTAGATAATAGATGGAGTTCTTAAAAGTTGCATGTCAAGCAACTTTCTAAATTACATTGTGTTTTAAGAGAAGTGGTTTTGATGCTGTTTTTTTCTTTTTTTTTTTCTTTTGTATAAATAGAAAAACCTTTTGTGGCTTTTTCTATAAACGAGCGTCTTAAACCAGAATTCTGTAAATAAGGATCACTTTGTAATGTGAATAAGTTTTCTTCTATTTATTTCTTTCATATTTAGGGTTTTCATAAAACAAAGCCTACTTGAATGTAGTCTTTCTTTTTCTTCCCTTTTTTTTTGAGATGGAGCCTCACCGTGTCACCAGGCTGGAGTGCAATGGTGCAATCTCGGCTCACTGCAACCTCCGTCTCTTTGGTTCAAGTGATTCTCCTGCCTCAGCCTCCTGAGTAGCTGGGATTACAGGCATGCACCACTATGCCTGGCTAATTTCTGTATTTTTAGTAGACACAGGTTTTCACCATGTTGGTCAGGCTGGTCTCGAACTCCTGACCTCGTGATCTGCCCACCTTGACTTCCTAAAGTGCTGGGATTACAGGTGTGAGCTACCACACCCAGCCCTTTTTCTTTCTTAAGAAAAATTGAATATAAAGATATATCAATGCCATGTATTCTAGGCATAAGGTAAAAAGCGACCTCCTCCTTAGCTTACTGGGACATTGTCCGATCCTGGACAGTCCTTCAGCCTCCTGGTGTCAGCACCCATTCTTTATCTGTAAATGGCTGTCGTCCAGCTGCTTTTACTGACCTTCTGGTTAAACCAGATCCCACAATTTTGGATGCTTTTAGCTTCTCTGGCGAGGCTGAGCTGACAATTTGCATTTTCATTTGCCAAAAAACCAGTTCCTGGATAGGGCTTTCCCTTACGTATCCCATTTGGAAGCTGACATTCCCGTGCGCTTGCTGGCAGGTGGCACGGTGAGAAAGGACAAGCTCAGATCTGTGTCCTTTTCAGGTGCCAGTCCCCTCTACTGCTCGAACACCAGGGCTCAGGCCCTTTGGAATGTGATGGAGCCAGGGAGAGGGAAGACTCCATGGAAGCAAGCAGGCACCCAGGTAATAAGGAACTCCTGGAAATTGACCTCCCTTGCTCCCCTTTCCTTCTCCCTGACCCCCTCTCCATCACTCATTCATTTTATTCATTCATTCATTCAGCCTATGTGCACCAGGCTGAGGTGATCAGCTGGGTCTCCAGATGCAGGAGAGGGTGTGATCACAGTTGGTTGTGGTTGTGGTACCTGCAGAAATTAAACACTTAGTTTGTGGTGGTGGTTCTGTCTATTTTTGTGGCATATCTATTGGTAAGACCAGAAATTCCTAGAACCACAAGCCTGGTTCGTTTCCCTAACCATTTGTCCGACTTCTGTTTTTCTTTACTCTTTTGCTAACACTGGAAATTAGAAATTCAGCTCCTTCTCTTTATGTGACAGAAACCAAATGGCATGGCCCTCCTTCCAAGGTCCTGAGTTCCTATAAAGAAAGAGCTCTGCAGAAAGATGGAAGTTGCAAAGATTCCCCCAATAAGCTTTCTCACGTAAGTCCTTTGTTCATAAGCCCTTCACTCACCTAGCCAGGACTGCTCTGTCTCGGCACACAGTGGTACAGCCTGCTTCCTGGGGATGCTCAAGAGCACATTACCTCACAGGGCTCTTAGAGGTGAGGTTAAAAAAGGAAACTATCTTCCTGATTTATAAAGGACTCAAACAAAGGTCATACAACAAACTAGTGGCAAAGCCAAAGTTATATCCTCAGCCTTATGATCCTCAATATCCAGTGCAGTAGTTACTAAATCATGTTCCCGTTTGTAATCTGTTAACCACTTACCGATTTAGTGGCACAAAACAGAAGCAGAAACTGCTAAGCAGCGTGTGTGGTCAGAGGAACTCTGCCCATAGGTAGCCATTTACTCTACAGTCACAGACGATTTAATAATCACAGCTACAGCCACCTATCTCACATGTCAGGGTAGAACAGCGCCCATGGTAGTTCTTTACTCCTTTGCATGTGTTGCCATGTTTACCCCTTGAAGAAACCCTAGGAGGTAAGCCTCCAGGGAGACTGTAGCTCAATGAAACAAAACTTCCATTTAAATGTGGAAACAAGAACCATGAGTTATCACAAATAAAGCCAACATTTTAAAGTGGCTTATTTTTTAAAATTTGCAGGTGAAGACAATTTATAAGGTCCTGAATTAACTGGTATCTTTCCTGTATCTTAATGTGTCATCAGCCAGCTTTGCAGTTGTCCCTTAGTGAACACATGCGACATTTCTTCCCTCAGCTGTGACCGCTATCTTGTCTTGAGTCAGCCTCACCATATCTATTTAAATCCACCTTTACAGTGTTCTCATTATTGGTTTCAGCAGAGGGTTGCAGGGTGTGGGCATAGTTTGGAGAATAGCAATATATGATGAAAAGGTCAAGGTGATTTGCTTAAGGATCTGATAGGATGGAATGAAAAAAGATAAGACCAAACCGCTTTAAAATCTACCAGGGAATGGCTCATTCTTATGATTCCAAAGCCCTTTGCTGATGCTTCAGATCTTGTTGCTTTTCCCAGACTGAAGAGAGGCCATGTCTGTATGAACACATTGTACCGACAGGGACAATTCTTCTATTCTGTTTGCTTTTTGTCTTCTAGAGACCCTTCCCCCCAGCCTGCCCCGTCAAGCATTGACTCTTCTTCAGACCTGTTTACTTGAAAGGGAGTCCCATCTCTTAAAGGCTTGGGACATAATTTGACTGGGGCTATCTTAGAGAGAGAGCTCATGTTTACCTTGTGCTTTGCAGCAGCCAAAGTGCTTCTGCATATATTATCCCATTTGCTTCACACAGGAATCACATAAGCTCAGTATTACAAGCACAGAGAGGGTTAGATTAGCCAGAAAGTCCTACCTTTGTCACTGGAACTTGCATCTTCTGCCCCAAACTCAAAGCTGGCACTGTAATTTGTCATAAAAGCATTTTCTTAATAAGTGGCTCTTCTCTTTCCTGTATTAATTTTCCATATTCCATCCTGGATTATGTAACCTTTGTTTATTATTTTCTTGCTAGTGACACTGTGGCCATACTTTTGTGCTTCATGCACAAATAATTAAATAAACATACCCATTTAACTTAGGTAAATTATGGGAAGGAGTATGAATTAGAGACTTCTGCACAAACCAGGTTGTTTTTCAAAAAGGAAATGCTGTCATTGCCCACATTGCAGAGTGAGTAGAAAGGATTCGGGTGAGAGCCCCTGGCTTGTAGCTTTGTGAGTCAGGGAGAGAAGCAGCAGGGTTCGGGATTCACTTGAAGGCTCTCTGTTCCTCTTTCTTCTCAAGATTGGGGATAAAAGTTGCTCCAGTCACTCCAGCAGCAACACGCTCTCCAGCAACACCTCCAGCAACAGTGATGACAAGCACTTTGGGTCTGGCGACCTGATGGACCCCGAATTACTGGGGCTGACCTACATCAAAGGGGCCTCCACCGACAGTGGCATCGACACGGCCCCGTGCATGCCCGCCACCATTCTCGGCCCTGTGCACCTGGCGGGCAGCAGGTCCCTGATCCACAGCCGAGCTGAGCAGTGGGCTGACGCTGCTGATGTCTCGGGGCCTGATGACGAGCCCACCAAGTTGTACTCTGTGCATGGCTACACATCCGCCATCTCTGCCAGCAGTGCTGCGGAAGGCAGCATGGGCGATCTCAGTGAGATATCCTCTCATTCCAGGTAAGCCCCGCCGCATTGCAGAGTAGTACCTGCTGGTGCCACCAAGGCCCTGCCTGTTGGGGTAGGGCAGAAGCCTGAAATATAAGCAGTAGGGGCATAAGGTAGGTTGTGCTATTTTCCTAGCCGTCTGACATCAGAGGAAAGGAAAGACTTGTTTCTACAATATGAAAATGTGAAAATTTGCATGTTAATAAGTCCCTTGTTTGTGATTTCCCCCCCTATTTCCTTAAGTTTGAGCGAAAAGTCAATAGAGATATTAAATGCTCTAGTCAGGCCACTTATATCTCTCCCTAATTCAACCTGATGTCCCTACTTGTTTTGGAGAAGAGGTGGCACTGACTTAATCTTCAGACTGTAGTGGGAAGCCACGAAGGCAGCGTGTGCATGGAGTACGTGTTGCTCCCTGCCATGAGGGCACGCACATACTTCCTCCTTGTTCCTACAGCCCTGACAGCAGGGGAGACCTGAGATCATGTGTGTAACAGTGAAAGTGTGTTCAGCTCTGCAGCTGGGGTTCATTCAATAAAGACTAGCTAAGTGTAAAGGAATTGTGTTCTAAGTACTCTAAGTGTAGATGTTTAATATCTGCTTATGAGTAGTTTTAAACTCCTGTTTGACATACTTACTCTGCAGTGGTTTTAAAATCCCTAATATGTGATTTCTGTTCACTTTCAAAGACTAGGCAGAGGGCAAAGAAATGCATTTATTGAGTTTGGCTGTGGACAGAATTTATTTACAGCAACTACCAATATCATTTTTCTGCTTGTTTCTAAGGCCTTCCCTAATTCAGCTCCAAGTCACTCTCTGACTCCTGCCCAGAATGGTGGAGGGCAGAGTCAGATGAACTAAGAATGGGAATATTTCTTCCAGGTACCTAGTGCCGTGAGGGAGCATTTCTCCAAATGATGGTGCTCAGGGCAGAGCTGTAGAGGTCACAGTGAAAGGCTTTTTATGTTCCTTAGGCTCCCCTTCAGAGTCCTCCCTCACCCCATCATTGCTAGGGGATGCTGAGTGTCATTCAGGGACCTTTACATTACAAGTTAAAGAAAACTCCATGCTGATTGGTTCACGCAACCAGAGTCATATTGGGGCTCATGTAACCAACAAGTCCAGCACTTTCAAGGTTCTGTTTGACCCAGCAGCTCAAAATGATACTGCTCAGGACCAGGTTGTCACCTTCCTCCCACTCCACCTGACCATTTCCCAAAATCTCAGCATTCTTCTCTTGGCTGGAAACAGCTGTGTCACCTGCAGACCTCCCACACTCATGCTCCTCTGTCCACAGTAAGTGGTTCTAGTTTTTGCAGAAGAAACAGGTTTCTGCCCTCTCCAAAGCCAAACCCCCTACCTCCATATCTCCTCACGTGTTCTTAGCTCTAATCATGTGGTTGGGGGTAGCATCACCTAGGGCAGTGGGAGCCCTCAGCTTGGGCTGGGGTCAGTCCCTCTCACCCAAACCATGCAGCTAAGGAATGGCAAATGCAGCCACTCTCCTAGAAGAGAAGCAGGGCATTATTTGTCTTGGAGAAGGAGGAGTGGACACCAGAGAGTAGAAATCATGTGTGTCCACCATGTACTCTTCTGTTTGCTGGGGCAGAGGGAGCTTAGGATATGAAAATTATTTTCAAAACAGACATTCCTACTACTTTTTACCAGCTCTTTTTAATAATTTGACTTAAAATAGGTTTAGTACTACTAATAACTGATATAATAATTAAGAATTATCAGTGAACTTGGTTATCTGAATTATTCCTGGCTTAATTTCAGGAACGGTGGTCATACTGTAGAAACTATCTCAGGATTGTACAGCCTGCTAACATCTAATTCAAAGTTTAGATGATGAGTAAAAGAGCCAATTTTATGACACCTTTTTGGACAGACGTCATTGGCATCACAAATAGAGTTTTGTATTATTATCAAGCAAAATTTCTATGGAGACTGCCTTCAGCATACATTCGTTTGTTGATATTTGGTAGGGATACTCACTGGCATTTGAAATGGATTTTCTTGACTACGTTATCCATTCACAAATTTAATGGGCTAGACTATTAGAAAGTATATGCAAGTGCTAGATTGGATTTCTGATTGATTTTACTTTCTTCCGCCACTCTAAATGAATGTGGCCCAGCTGTTGTGGAAATGATAAATATTGAGTGAGTGGAATCTTTTACCACTTGACTGCCCTTTTCTTGTAATTCTTCGTTGATGGTGACTTTGAAGCCACAGTTCAACTTCATCCTAGGCTTTTGCTCAGCTTGGAATTGAGTCATTGAATGGAATCTTTTTGAAACTTCCTCTTGCCTGCCCTCCAACCTGCACAGGAGGCGAGGAGGAGGGATGGGATTTACAGCATTTGCCTTGTTTTCTGTGTGCTGAGTGAAAGGCATTAGAGCACAAGGGGCCAACCTATCAAGTCACACACCTGCAAACTCTGAAATGCCAAGCCCCAGGTAGGGCATGGGCGGCCATGAGGAATGCTCCCTCAGCCCCGTACCTTCCTCTTCTGTCCCAGTTCAGGCAGCCTTGCAGCCCCCTTGGAGCTGAGGCCTACTGCTGGAGGGCCTGGGTTGTGACTGGGAGCAAGTAGCCCAGGTAATGAGAGCAGAATAAACTTTCAGAAACTGACATGGGTGACCATCCTGGCTAACACCACATTTCTGCCTCCAAGTGCTCTGTGCCCCTGGCCTGTGTGTTATTTTCTTCACAACACCCACCCCTAGCTGAAATTGATTGTGTTTACTGCGTATTCCTTCTCATGAGAAGGTCACGTATTGCTACCTTGTCTTCACTGGAGCATCTGTGTTTTGAGCTGATAGGGTCATGGCCTGTCTTGTTTGCTTGTATCCACAGCACTTAGTACAGTTCTGTGCACATGGCAGGCATCTGAATATTTTTTAAATGAAGGAAGGAACTAGGAAAAGTGCTTGATAAATGCTTATTGATGGAGTTAATAAACCAGTGCCTGGGTAACCTAGGGAAATAGGAGGAATGTGGGATCCATCATTCCCAGTTCACAATGTCAGGAGCCCCGGTCAGCATATGGTGTACTCTTAATTCTTTAACTTTGGTTTTTCACCACAACACCATAGCAGCCTCCTCTAGCCGCAAGCACACACACACGCATTCCTTGACAGCCACCCGGGAGTTAAGTCAGTACAGAACTGTATATATGGCATGGTTCCAAGATTGTACTAAGGAGGCAAAGGGAGGACTTAAAACTCTTTAAGACAAGTTACACTCTTGTGAGGAAGAAGGGAGGTGAACAGGAATCATCTATTAAGCAGGACAGGCATATATCTAGCCTGCTTTCTCCTGCTGCTCAGTTCTTTTAGTTCAGCAAACACATTTTTTTCTTTCTTCTAGGGCAGGGCACTTAGATAAGAGCTCATACAAAGCAGTATTTATGTTAGCCTAACTAAGGCTTTGCAAAATGAAGTAAATCAACTGCAAAAACAAACCCCGTGTTCTGGATTCTCCTGTAAATGGCACACACAATGTTGTGTTGTATATCATTATTCATGACACCATACCATTTATCCTGGTACAAATGATTGACTATCAACAGTATAACTCTGAAAGAAAAACATTAGTCCAGAAGGAAAGGATTCATGAGAAGTTTGTAAGCAACATTCTAGAATGTTTATTAGCTTCAGAGAACACTTCTGTGATGATACAACTGTTACTAAACAAGGAATTGTGCCATATCACTCATCAAATGGATTTTGTACATTTTTTCTTCAAGTTAACTTTAAAATATCTTACAGTTGAGATAAAAGACATTTTTGATGAAGCCTAATTTTTAGAAAATGTTATAAAACAAATGGAAAAATACATAGTTTGTGGTCGCACTATCATTACCTATACATTTTCAAAAGTATACACTTTGGTCATTTTAAGGGGAAAAGGTGAGTAACCTCCACACATGCAGCATATTAACTGTACCATGATTTTGAGTGTCCCAGGCCTTTACCAACACAACATCTCAGGGATCATCAAAGGATTTGAAATATCTGAAACACAGTCAGTGGAAGGCAGTGCAGTCTCTCATCAGGTTCTTAATGGAGAAACTAAGGCCATAAGCCTTAGTGGGACACTTGGAAAACTAGCATGTGGGCTGTCTATTAGATAACAGTATTGCATTCATGCCTGATGTCCTGTACATGCCATTACTTGGTTAATTATTGGGGGGATGTCCTTATTCTTGGGAAGTAAATGCTGAAATATAGGAGTATGATGTCTTCATTCTTGCAACAAATTCTCAGATGGTTCAGAGAGGAATTAGTGGATCTAGACAAAGGGTATGTGGATGTTTATTCTTTACTTCTTCTGTAGTTCTGCAATTTTTCACAGTACAAGAGAAAATAACATATAGGGCTTCAGAGCCCATTATCCAGACATGGAGTTTTCACATTAGGGTTACCTAACTGGCGTGCACCCCAGTGAGTGGGAAGAGTTCATTAGCTTCTGTTCTTCGTACCTGTTGATCACTTGCTTCACTCCTCAAGTCGCCTTGGTCATTATGCTTTACTGTTCTCTCGACCTGGTGTTCCATGGGTGGATGTCATTGGAGAGGCAGTGCAGCATCTTTCTGAGGCCCAGAGTTAGTGCCCAGAGGGAGGGACCCGCCAGTCCTACTCAAGGGCACCAGACCAGCCGCCAGCAACTAAGTTACTTCATAGGAGTAGATGAGGCACTTCGTTTGTTGTTTAATTTTATTTAATACCACACTGTTTTCCAGAACGCAGAGACCTCAAAAATGGGTCAGTTTGTTTCTTTATTTCCTCTTGAACCTCTACAAAAGTTTCATTTTAATATCATTCTTATTTTTATACTTTCTTCGTCTTTTATGATACTTGCTTTATATATGTATCAGAAAAGGTCTGTGCTCACCTGGGGTTTCAGAGTAAGATTGTATTTCAGCATACTGGGGAGCTTGCTACCTCAAGAACCCTGTGTTAAACTCTTTCAAGAGAAAAGACTCCTACTCATGAATAATCATTTCCTGGGTCACTTTCTATAACTACATATTTATATAATGCTCACCCTATGCTATGCACTGTTCTAAGTGCTTCACTAATATTAACTCAGATAATCTTCAGAGAAACCCTCGGAGGTAGATACTGTTATTATCCTCATTTTACAGATGAGAAAACTGAGGTTAAGAAGCTTGCCCAGGGCCTTGCAGGGGTAAGGGACAGAGCTGGTGTTGGGACCCAGAATCCTTGCGTTGCACTCAACGTGTCAAGTTTGCTGAAAGTGAAGCCCGCCTGCTTTTCTGAATGCTGAGATTAGAAATATAATTTAAACTTTAAAAATTTTTCATATTTATAAAGTAACATATTCATTTTTCATAAAACATATTGTTGATCTTTCTAATTTAAGGAAAAGGTATTTCTGGTGGTGGATATATTGTCCACTTAATTTCTCAGTCAGCCGGGGTTGGGTAGTCCTTCTGGCCTTAGCTTAATTACTAACCTTGAAAATTTTTATTGTTTTTAGGGCCTCTGTCTGTTTCAGTATTGTTGCTGTTGTATCATATGATAATGCAGCAAACACCCCTGTAACTACCACCAGGTTAAGGACTAGAACATTGCTGTGTCTGGAAGCTCTCTGCATCCTACCCAATTACAACCCCTTCTCTTCTCCCTTGAGGTAGCCACTGACCTGGCTTTTGTGATAATCATCCCCTCATTTTCTTTACATTTTCCTGAATGACATGTTGTTGTTTTACCTGTTTATGCACTTTATTAAGAAATTGGCTCATGATCATTGTATTCTTTGTGACTTGCTTCTTCTCTACATTGTTCATGAGATTGCCCAAGTCGTCTGTAGCCTCAGTCCATTCATTCATAGAGTATTCCGTGTATTCATTCATAGTTATTAACTGAATATCCTTCTACTACTGATAATTTGGATTGCTGCCATTGGGGAGTTCTTAAAATCAATGCTTCTAATTAACATTGTTCCATGTTTACAGTTGCACGTGCAACAGGGGTTTATTGTGTGTATACACGAAGTGGAATTGCCGTATCGTGAGCTCTGCAGGTGCACACACCTTCATAGGTAGTGCTCAAACCGTTTCATGCACTTTTAACTCCCGCCAGCAGTAGTAAAGTACCCACTGCCCCAGTTCTTAGTAGCACTAGGTCACTGGGTATTGTCAGGCATTCTCATTTTTGCCTGTCTGGTGAGTATGTAATGGTATTCCATTATGGTTTGCATTGGCACTTCCTTGGTGACATTTGAGTTTGAGCACCATTCCTTGGTGACAATTGAGTTTGAGCACCTTCTCCGATAAACATATTCACCATTTGAGTATGTCCTCTTTTGAAGCATCAGTTTAGGAATGTTGCCCATTTTTCTATCAGATTTCCCCGGCCATATTTTTAACATCCTTCCTGCCACAGGCATACAACTTACATGTGAATAACCTTAGCCTATGTAAAATGAGGCTTCCTAGCAAGCTCCATGGTAGAAAGAAGGCTCCATCTGCCTCCCTGTGCCTAATTTTGCTCACGGAGAAAGACTTGAGTAAAGCCTTGTGGCTCTGAATTTGGCCGTGTGCCAGCCCTGCTGAAATCTGATTGTATTGCAGCTTTTGTCTGTTTTGCTCCTCAGTGGTTCTCACCATTCAGGAAGCCCTTCAGCTCACTGTTCAAAAAATAGTGGGTCTCTGGATTCATCCAAAGTCTACATCGTGTCGCACAGCAGCGGACAACAGGTTCCTGGGTCCATGTCCAAGCCCTACCACAGACAAGGGGCAGTGAACAAATATGTCATCGGCTGGAAGAAATCGGAAGGCAGCCCACCGCCCGAGGAGCCAGAAGTGACTGAATGTCCCGGGTAGGGTGGTCGGCTATTCTTCTCTGGGCAGTATTTTTCACTGTGGGGATTGACTAAGCAAATATATTTTCCTCCCAAGGGAAATACATTCTAAAAAAGAATAATGTAGACACATCTTTCTTAAACTCTTTAAATGTTGATGTTTATATTCCTCTATAAAATTATTCTCTTTTCTTGATTTTTACATACAAATTGAAAAGAAATCTGTGTTCTTTGCTTTTATATTCAAATCTGACTGCAATGGAAAAGTCATGGTAACATGCTACTGAAGGTGTGAGGATAGATTCTCTGTAAATACACAAGGTCAAAGGCAGTTCAAATTCCCACAGACTCCTGTATGTTTCTTAAAGTTGCCATGTAAGTGACATCCTAACAGAAAAAAGTATGGTTCTTAATTTTAGCATGACTTCCAGTTTTCCTTTTAGATGTTAGGTTTGAGGTGGCAGGGGTCATGTAGGGAAGGATGCTTTGTATCTGTTTGAAAAAGAAAAGATTTTAAAATACTGATAATCCATCTTATAACACTTGTGTAAACTAAGCTGATGCCTCTGTGAAGAGACAGGTAAAGAACTCGCATTTCAAGAATGCAGAGCAAGGCTGGTTGGGGCTAAGTAACTATTTGCTTATATTGTAAAGAAGCTGAACAGATCCTCATGCTAAATTATCTGTGTGCTTTGCTGTACCTGCCTGCAATAGCATCATCAGGCGTGTGGCGCCAAGCATGGCATGCACCCACGCTGGGATGGCTCTTCAGAGAGAGCCTCTAGATTGTACGCTTTGCTGGTGAACCAATATCACTTTTTTCTCTTAAAAACGATTCTATGTCTTAAATACAGCTTGTATGATAATGCCTTCTAAATTAAAAATTATTTTAGTACTTAAATTGAACATGGAATCTTTCGTTAAAAAAATCATGTCAATCATTGCAAATGACTTATTTAGGAAGGAATTTCATAGTGATAACTAGCCCTTTTTATTATAAATGAAAATGTTAGAATGATACATCGGTATTTCTGTCTAATAAGAGTCTTCTGAATGCTTCACAGGAATCCATTCCAAGCCTGTTTTAAGTTCTATGAAATATTTTTAGAAGCGTTTTGTATGTTGCCGTAGTACTATGTTTAGGCGAAGGATTCTCTTGGAAAGTCAGGGAAGTGTGAAAGGAGCCCATTTGGACAGGTTTCATGCAAAAGCCCAGGGTTTATGCATTTTCACACACTGGTTTGATGGCACTAACGTTCAGTGAAAGTGAGGCAGTGTCAGGAATGAGGTGAGAAAGGGGTGTGGTGTCTCTGAGTCGCAGTCTGTGCACACTAGAGGAGACTGACAGTATGTCCCTGCTGGAGCTTCTCACCTGGGGACCCCTGTGGTGTGCAAGGCAAATGGCACTTCCCATACATGTTCTTGGCTATAGAAGTTCCTCTGTCCTAACTCACATTTTATGGGGAGGATTTGAGATGATAACTCAAACTGGTTGTCATCACAAGAGGTCGTTGCTGGTATTCGAGACCAGGGGTCCTGGTCAATGTGCCAGCTCATCCTGGCAGATGTAGCAGGTGTCCCAGGCCCTGCCCAGCAACACAAAATGTTTCTAAGGCAAGACAATCATACAAGACTGCACTAACTAGATTTGAAGTTTTAGCAAAAGTGTTTTACCAGATCACTGAAAGATATGCTTAGAAAACAGTCAGACAAGTACAGCATATTTGTACCATGGAGAATTAGGGAACATCAGTGTCTCATTGTACACCAAAAAGAAATCAGTTGTGCCCTCCAGAAGTTTCACATAGGCCAGTTATTTCTCAAAATCATATTGTGGAAACCCTACTGTTAATTTTGTTAATGATATCATCTTACATTTTTAAATAATATATGCAAAGGAGCAGTTCTGTCTCAGTCTCCTGTGCAGCCATTCATGCTGTTTCCTCTGCCTAAATGCCCTTTGTGAGTTTCTGAGCCCAACCAGCACCCTCCTAAAGGGGCTGTTCTCGGCACTCGCTAGCCCGGTACTTCCTACAGTGACTTCTCACTTGATCAGTCATCTTGGCCTGCAAGGCACACACAATATATACACACCACATGCACACACACATGGACTTGGGCTCCTGTGCAAGCCTGTGTCCTGCTTACTGCTCTACTCACAGTGACTGGCACAGAGTAAACCCTCGGAGCATATTTATGACACATCATTGGATAATATCTTTAAATTACTAGTTTAGCAGAGAAAGCTAGTGATTTTTATTGAAACACATATAAACTAGAACAGCACATTGTAATGATAATTATATATATAATGTTATTATCCATGCATTTTTTTTCCCCTGCATCTTTCCCAAAACACATTCGGACTGGAGCTCTTGAGCACCACCTAACTCACTTCAGGATCAAATGTTGGGCGCTTCTTGGATGCACTCTTCATGAAAGCTACAATGTTTTGTTTTCCTCATGTGGCTTTTGTGCAAAAGCTCTCCAGGGTCTTGGGTTCTTGTTGTAGCTCCCATTTTCACGTCTGCCATCCCACAGACCAACTAAATCTTAAGTAATGTTGTAAAAGTTACAAAAAGCTTCTTTTTTTACAGCTACTGTTTGTTCATGTTGTAACTTATTTAGGTTGTGCTTCAAGAACTGAGAGTTACAGGGAAACCGGTCCTACCTCAGGAACAAAGCAAGAGCCATAGAGGATTTTAGAGATATCCTTCTTAATTTTGAGCATGTTTGTGTATGTTTCTTCTTCTAGTAATTTCCCAGTGAGCTGTCATAAAATGACAAGATAGCCTAGCTTTTGAAATAAAGAGTCATCTCAGAGGCACACAGCAATAACATTCAGGTCATTCTCTAGCTCGCTGCTGTGGGCTATGAATTCCTAGAATGTTATGTTTCAGGTTGTGTGGCAAAGACCGTTTGCCTCCACTGACAGTACAGCCACCGACTGTTTACTGTGTCCTCAGAGATATTTGGTTGCTCAGATTGTATTTTCAGAGTAAACCTTTTTAGAATGACTCCCCAGTTTTCTCCCTGTAAAGGAGCTGAAAACAATAATTCAGCTTGATACTCTTTTGTTGTCTATAAATAGATTTTTATGTTCTGATAATTAAGGGAGACAGCTGCTTTATTTATCCAAACAGCTTTGTGAAATTGCTGATGGTAAAACATGCTTAGCGCATGACTAAATTGATGACTCTTAAACCCTGGGCTCCCTCAGGTGGCTTCCTCTCTGTTCCTTGGGTACCATCGGGCCCTGGTTGTCCAGCCGCGAGAGAAAGGCTCTCAAATTTCTGAGAAGCACAAGGGTTGCTTCAAAAGGCATATGATAATCTCTGATGAATTATTGAAACTGTGTTTTCTGACACAGATTAGGAAAGGGAAAACACAGCCGTATTTTAAAAGTTGGCTGTGTGGGTTTTTTTCATCCTGGGCTTTGGGGATCTGATTTGTTTCTGAATTATTCAGACATCTAACTTTGTAGTTGAGCTCGTTTCACAAATGTGAAATGGCATGAGAATTTGGAGCAAATGCAGCAAAAGTGAACTGACTTAAGACCTAAGAATTGTTTGTATGCATTCGTGGTTGTTGAAACTGGTTACTAGGTTTTAATTCTTACCACTACAGGCGCTTTACAAATAGGCTTAATTTCCATTCTGATTGTTTTCAACAGGATGTATAGTGAGATGGATGTCATGTCTGCAGCAACTCAGCATCAGACCGTAGTGGGAGATGCCATTGCAGAGACTCAACATGTTCTGTCTAAAGAAGATTTTCTGAAATTGATGCTTCCTGACAGCCCCTTAGTGGAGGAGGGGCGAAGAAAGGTTAGTGACTTATGGAGCTTTGAAGTTACCAGAAATACTAAAAAAAAAAAGTCTAAAGAAACTCAAGGGTTTCCAGAGTACTCCCACACGCTTCATCGCTCATGACCGTACCAACAACCCACTGCACATAGCTGACTGTTGCCAGTTTTGATTCTATCAGTATGTAAAGGGAGCCTGAGAGAGGTTAAGAAGGCTGTTTTTAAAATCTCAGACACAGCTAAAAGTCGGGCTGGCCTAGCTTCAAATCCTGGCTCCAGCAATGATTAGCTGCATGACTTTATGCAAGTGGCTTGGCCTCTTGACCTCAGTGCTCTCATCTGAAAAAAGGAGATCATAATAATTGAATTGTGAAGTTACAGGGAAGATAAGAAGTAATGTGTGAAGAGCCTAGTACAGCTCCTGGACATACTAGTGATCATGAACAGTAGTTGTTAAAATTCACAGCACCTGACTTTTGTTTCAGAGCTCTAGCCTCTGCTCCAAGCTGTCTCTCCTTAAATGTAATCCTGTTCCAGAAGTGGACTGGAGTTAGACAACATACTTTCTGCTGGGCATTGGGTTGGAACTTGCACACTGCCATTTAGAGATACGAAGAAATCAGAGGGAAGGCCATGCTTTAATCTTAAAAACCAGCCCCAAGTTCAATGGCGTACCTTCGCCATTCACAATATAGTATTCCCTAGATAATGTTAGCTTGCTTATTGGCTTTAGTGTCATCATTATTACAATCTCTTCAGCCACTTTGCTAAACAATTCAAAATATTAAAAGGGACTTAAAGGCAGTTCAGCCCAGTCACTTCTTTCACCAAGTAACTGAGGCCCCAGATGATAAATGTGAAGTCTTCATAAATATTTGGTGCCAGAGTCAGCAACTGAGTCCTTGTCTCTCTCTCCTAATCCAGCACTCCCTCTTGTTCATAGGAAAAGGGAAAAGAAATCAGGTATTGCCATACTGGCCATGATCAGGATAAACTGCAGGTCTTTGTGCTTCTGTCTTCCCTATAGTAAAACAATTCTGCAATTAACCTAATTGTGTTTTTAGAACAACACTAATTAGACACTACTGCAAAGCTGCTTTAATCTAATATGCCTGTAATCAAGTTCTGAAGAACCTGCTGGTGGTCTGTGAAGAGGAAATCCCATAAGAACTCCATCGTAATGAGTCTTTTTTTAAAAAAAAACTTATATCAAGTCACGTACATGATACTGTATAAGCTTCGGTGCAAAGGCCGACTGCTGTACGAAGAGTGTAAATAGCTTTTCTTTTTGTAAGGTTGAACTTCTTGACATGTTTTTTTCTTCTAAGACAAATCACCTTCTTTTCATAGTGTAAATTTAACTTTGTAGCTCACATTCCAGTTAACGTTCATCAGGTGGAAAGACTTGACAAAATGCAATGAACACAGACAATAGGAATATTTTTAGACTTCTTTCTACATTCATAAATGTAAATAGCCATTTATTTGTTTGATGTGAACATTCTGGCTTTTACTATTGTTTACCTAAAAGGAATGTGGTTTGGTATGCAAAGAAAGTAGTTGAAAATTCACATTTGATTTCACTTTTTTTGAGTATTCCACCACTCGTTTCTTTACTAAGAATTTTTCCTACCCTATCTGTAATTAAACACAACAATAATTTTAATGGTTCATTTAAGTCTGGTTATGATCCATTACTCTAACTCAATTTTCAACAATTATACAGACTTTTGCAAGTGATACTTTTAAGTGGACAGTAAGACTTTATTCGACTGCTGCTATTTTTTTTGAAATGTGTTTATGTGGCCTAGAAAGCTCCAGTGTTCAAAATTTGTCTTATTATTATTGATTGGATTGAACCTCATATGCAGTTGACTGGTAGAGAAATTGCCTAATATTACAATGTAGTCATTTCAAATTAAAATCAAACCAGTATTAAGTGTGGCTTTGAATAACTATTGCCTGAAATGGCATCCTTATATAATTCCAGGAACTATCACTGCTATAAGGATATGGAGGTTTCATTTAACATTTCAGAGTTAATAAAGCTGTGCATGTCTAATTCATGGTAATATTTCATAGAATGTCAAAGGAGGAAAACATAAAATCTAATAAGTGCACCAAAGCCCTGGTGCATTTCCCTTGATCACCTGCATGCCGCGTTGAGCAATCCTGAGCTAACAGAGAAAACTCAGAGGCTATCACAGTAGTATGTGAAACCACTGGACTTGGTCAAACAAGCCACATGCATTTGTTTTGTAATGTCTGTTCCCTCCTCTCACCTTGTTTAAACCCTAGTTTTCGTTCTATGGGAACCTGTCTCCAAGGAGGTCGCTTTACCGCACGCTGTCTGATGAGAGCATCTGCAGCAACAGGAGGGGGTCCTCCTTTGGCAGTTCTCGGAGTTCCATGCTTGACCAAGCCCTGCCCAACGACATTCTGTTCAGCACCACCCCACCCTACCACAGCACGCTGCCTCCACGGACCCACCCCGCACCTAGCATGGGAAGCCTGAGAAGTAAGTGAGGGGCTGGCCGCTCCCTGGCCAACGCTGAGGGTGGGCTGATCACACAACTCCTACCTCAGTGAGCTCTGAGGGTGGCATGGTTTGGGAGTTTATTTTGTTTTAATTAAATATGCATCATTTGGCATTTTTCTTTTAAATAACTTTCAAATATAAAAGCCCCAGAGTGGACATTTTGAAAAAGTTAGGTAATGCTACCTATTTTGAAAGAAATTGAGAAACTCATATTAGATATTTCTGTCAAGTCCAATAGTGACTTCTGTATCATATCTCAGCTATCATATCTGTAAAGGAAAAAAAAAATGTTTAAAGCCTGATTTAATTAAAAAAAAAAAAAACTGATATAAGGAGTTGGGTTTTCAGTGGGCGGCGGCAAGGAGGGATGTCTAGTTTTCTAGCCTTCAGTTTCTTTGTATAGTTCAGTTCCCGGGGACAGGAAGGAGGCACATGTGCCTCGGGAGACCTGCCTCCTAGACTGGGCTGTACCTGTGGGTGGCTTTGTGTTCCTGTGCAGATAACTTGTGTTCTCTTGTGTCCCCACTTACTTCAATTTACTAGTTACAGGTCAACCTGATGATTTCTAGATGATTTTCCTTCAAATCCCCAAAATCTTTGATTTTTAAATAGTATCAAGTTTTCATTAATGTCACTTTTTAAGGGCACTTTTTTCCTTGTGTTAGTCAGCCTTATTTCCTTTATACTTATTGTTTTTTTTAATTATACAGAGAGAATGGGAATTTAATCAGAAATGTATTCATTGCCAAGTTTTTTTTTATTCCATCATAGAAAATATTATCTTTAGAACCAATTTAAACTTCATTACACACATAGAATTCCTAGGCTAAATGAAATCAAAATTCTAGTAATGTTTCTAATGTTTAACATAATTGGAAATGAACCTTATCTTATAAAATTCTTAATCTATTTCTTTAAGTAACATAGTAACCTGCCTGTTATAAAGAGTTCTTTTACCTAAATTGAAGAAACCTTTCAACGCCTTCTTGACAACCATGTGAAATGTCAGACAGACCTATCCCACTTTCCTAATATTTCTCCTGCTGTTTTCCCATTTTTGTAAATAGGCAACTTTAATGTCCTCTTAAAAGCTTTCGTCAAACCAACAAAACTCTATTTTCCTGCAAATGTTATTTCATTTACAGTGTTTGAAGTGTGCTTGTGAATTCTCTGCATGTTATGTTGGTCTTACATTCTACCCTTCATTTTTGTTTCCATGTGAAAGATGTATATCTTTTTGTTTTTTTAGCTTCACTTAAAAATATGTATATACTTTTTAGAGCGGTTTTAGGTTCACACCAAAAAGTACAGGGATTTTCCACATACCTCCCCAACACGTTTCCCCTGCTGTCAACAAGCCCCTGCCCTCGCAGAGTGGCAGTAGTACATGTGTTATAATCGATGAACCTACGTTGACAGATCAATATCACCCAAAGGCCCTGGTTTACATTAGGTTTCATTCTTGGTGTTGTGAATTCTGTGGGTTTCTACAAATGTGTAAAATGACATGTATCTGCCATTATAGTATCATTCTGAGTAGTTACACTGCCCAAAAAATCCTCTGTGCTCTGCCTTTTCATCCCTCCCTCTCCTCTAGCTCCTGGCAACCACTAATCTTTTTGCCATTTCTATGGTTTTACCTTTTCTAGAATGTCATGTAGTTGGAATCCTACAGTATGCAGCCTTTTCAGACTGGCCTCTTCTATTTAGTAATAAGCATTCAGCTTCTTCCATGTCTTTTCATGGCTTGATAGCTCATTTCTTTTTACAGCTGAATAATATTGCATCTTCTAGATGCACTGTAGTTGTTTATCTATTCGTATACTGGAGGACTGTATCCTTATTTAATGTGTTCAAAGGCACAATTAGGAAACAGTCAAGTTACACTATTCATTCACTGTCCTAGTTGAAAACTGCCTTACTTGTCTTCTTTTTTATGTCTCTAGAAAAAGCACTAAGAGTTTTCCTTGCCATTTGCTGTTCTTTAAAAAGAAATCTTCTTATTTGGTGATACATCTCCTCCAATAGCTATACATAAGAAACTACTCAGAAAAAGTTCTCTAGGCTTGATGGATGAACTAACAAAATGTAAATCAGAAAGCTGGAAGTAATTCGTATTGATGTCTAATCCCCTAAAAACTTCTGATTTCTAACCCCCTGTCCATGGAAAGTTTTAAGCTTCCAGAATCTAGTTGTTTGGAGGTCTCTAGTTCCCCAGCCTTCTGACTACCACAGTCGCCTATGTGATTATAACTGCTCCTTGCCTTAACGATGGGGTCATGTCCGGATAAACCCATCATAAGTTGAAAATATTGTAAGTTGACCATGTATATGGTCACCTATCCTACTGAACGTCATAGCATTTCCTACCCTACCTTAAACATACTCAGCACACTTGCATTAGCCTCTAATTGGGCAAAATCATCTTGCAACACAGTACACCATACAGTATCAGGTATTTACCCATGGAATCTCGTGGCTGACTGGGAGCTCTGGCTCACTGCCACAGTTCGGCATTGTGACAGAGTGTCATAGCACATATCACTAGCTAGGGAAAAGTTCAAAATTCAAAATTTGAATTATGATTTCTACCAAGTGTGTATCACTTTTGCACCATTAAGATCTACTCAAGGCAGATTTTAATAATCCTCTTCTTTCTCTGGTTTCTGGCCATTCTGTAGACCCTCTCTAAGAAGATATCAACCTTTAAGAATAGTTTGACAGTCAAAAACTAGAGCAGCCCAGAAAGCTGAAATGTGAGTGTTAATGCCCAGAAGATGTCTTTGAGTGAGAAATGAGGAATATTTGAAGTTGCCCAGTAGTTTCTCTTAGTTTCTCAGAGAGACATCGCTTCACTTTAAAACTTGGAGCAGAGGTTGGTTCCAGATGGTTTTAAATAGCTGTGTAGATAGAGTTAGGCAGAAAACTCAGAAAGCACAGACATTCTTCTTTTAAACTTTAAAACTTAGAGCATTCCTAGGGAAGAGAGAATCTCACCAGGAGAGACTCAATCAGATTTTGTTTATAATTTGCAGGGAGGGTGGCATGGCAAAGTGCCAGTAACTGCCCATCTCTTCCCAGTGCATATTGGAAGACCTAATCTCTGTACTTTTTCTACATGTAATTATTATAGTCACGGGCTTCTCTTTCAGGTATTTTTAGCTTTTAAAAGTTACAGATTTGAATCCCTCTCAGTCTTTCTTCTCTTGAGACTAAGATCTTAATCTTTATACTTAACAAGCTCATTTTGGATGTAATTCATGTCATGATTCATCTATATTTCCTGTGAAGTTACTGAAATATGCTGTATCTTTATGTCTTCAACTTGGAGGTATGCAAATATCACCTGATCCAGCAGTTGAAAATATTTCTCAAACGTTTCTGCCTTGCTTTTAGGACCTTTGTTTTTGTCATTGTTAGATTGCAGAAGAAAATTTATTTAAGGGCCCAGATAAGAAAAACGATGAAAGTGGGCTTTTGAACACACAGTTCACAGGCCAGATAACCAGTGACATTGAAAAGCAGTCATAGTTTCCTTTTCTTCACTGGCAGATAGACACCTGGATTCATTCAGCACAATCTCAAGCATTGGCAGGCTCTCAGGTTTAAAGATAATTTTTTTGTTTTATTTATAGAACAGAGATCAAAACTATCCAGGAATGGTGAAATCTTCCTATGAGAATGGAATAATGAGAATTTTTAGATTTCAAAAATGAAAATACAGAATATTAGCTTATGTGTGGTGTCAAATCCTATGGTTCTGACCTATACATATCACAAAGAATGCCCCTTGAAGTTAAAAAGTGGGAGGGTGGGAGAGTTTGGAATAAATAAAATAAAATAGTATTTTAGTTATAATGTAATACTTGTTGCTTCAGACCACATGTGTAGACTTGTTGGTTTTGTGTTGTAGATGATAAGGACTACCTACCACCAGAAGAATCCTTACCAAGGGTGGCATGGCAAGGTGTCCCTCCACCTGCAAACAGGGTTTTAACTATTCAGTGTTTGACTAGGCAGTATTATTCAGTGTAATACTTCTTTCTCTTTTTTCAAATGTCCTCAGTGTTCCCTGTAGTAAACATTCATTGGTTTCTGAAAGTTTAATTGTGAAACCCCAGATATCTGACCACCAGGAAATGCTGTTGGGAGGCTCCTTGGCATTTATAATAACAGCAATAAACTCAGACTCAGTAAAGATAGTTACTGTGGGCCGGACGCTGTGGCTCAAGCCTGTAATCCCAGCACTTTGGGAGGCCGAGGCAGGTGGATCACGAGGTCAAGAGATCGAGACCATCCTGGTCAACACGGTGAAACTCCGTCTCTACTAATACAAAAAAAAATTAGCTGGGCATGGTGGCGCGTGCCTGTAATCCCAGCTACTCAGGAGGCTGAGGCAGGAGAATTGCCTGAACCCAGGAGGCAGAGGTTGCAGTGAGCTGAGACCGCGCCATTGCACTCCAGCCTGGGTAACAAGAGCGAAACTCTGTCTCAAAAAAAAAAAAAAAAAAGATAGTTACTGTGATTTCAGGTTTTGAGTAAACAGATGGGAAGCCACAAGATCAATGTCACGAGCCAGAGCAGGTGGCAGGTGGTGGTTCCCTGACATTACCCACCTTTCAGAATTCATGAGTGTCTTGAAAGGCTGAGTTAGGTCCACATGCAACATGGACAGTGAGAATTATGAGCACAGAGAAGCGTCTTCTTCAGAAGTGAGGTAGGATGGCATCTACCCAACTGTGCCCAAGAAATGCTTTCAGAAAGCGTCCTCCCTTCCCTCCTGTTTTTTAACTCATCCTGAGAACTCCCAGGAGGTATTATGGGTATAAAGTAAATTCAGTTACTATTATTTTCTACCCACTAAATGTCTCATCTTATTGACATTAGTATGTGATACCACATGCAACATTGGTTCAAGTTTCCAATCGGAAAAACTCTATGAGAAACTTTCTATACCAGGAGGTCACCGTGCTCTGTGTGGGGAGCCTGCAAATGTGCCCCACACATGTGTCACCTACTTTCCCGGGATGGCACCTGGGAAGCAAGCCAGCCACCCAACTGAAGAGGTCACTGTCTTAGTTGGCCAGAGAGCTGTGTGGGCTCCTGAGGCTTGGGAGAGCTGGATTTAAAATAACAGGCTTTGATACCTGAGGCAAGTGGTGCTTTTCCTGTAAAACTGCACAACTGAGGAGACCACAGTTCCAGCCACTGTGGCATCACAAAGCACAGGTGATCAGTTGCTCTTGCTCCTCCAGGTCTGTACCATGCATATCTTTTTTAAAATTATTTGTTTGTTTGAGATGGAGTTTATTTATTTATTTGAGATGGAATTTCACTCTTGTTGCCCAGGCTGAAGTGCAGTGGCGCTGTCCCCGCTCATTGCAACCTCTGCCTCCTGGGTTCAAGTGATTCTTCTGCTTCGGCCTCCCAAGTAGCTGGGTTATAGGTGCGTGCCACCACACTGGGCTGATTTTTTGTATTTTTAGTAGAAATGGAGTTTTACCATGTTAGCCAGGCTGATCTTTAACTCCTGACCTTAGGTGATCCACCTGCCTTGGCTTCCCAAAGTGCTGGGATTACAGGCACAAGCCACCATGCCCAGCCAGTACCGTGCACATCTTAATCCAAACCCCTCTCAGACCAACACCAGCAGTATTCTTCTGTTTGTTGACAGGGCTCTTTGAGGATAGAACTTGTGTCTTGTTAGTTATTCTGTCCCTAGGTTCTGATGTAGTACCTAGAATATAGTAGATGGTCAGTAAACATCATCTGGGTGTCGGTGGTAGTGATAAAAGTACTGCAAATAATTTTGGCTAATTTAGAATCTGTGTTAGGCTGTTCTTGCATTGCTGTAAAGAAATACCTGGGACTGGATAATTTATTAAAAGAAAAAGATTTAATTGGCTTTTGGTTCTTCAGACTATTGAGGAAGCATAGTGCTGGCCTCAGCTTCTGGTGAGGGCCTCAGGAAGCTACAGTCATGGTGGAAGGTGGAGTGGGGAGCAGGGGTGTCACAAAGCAAGAGAGGGAGGAAGACAGAGTCAAGGCGAGATGTCACATCCAGCCAAATCTCATGAGAACTCACTCACCATCACAATGATAGCACCAGGCCTTGAGGGATCCCCCCATGACTCCAATACCTTCCACCGGGCCCTACCTTCAACACTGGGAATTAGGTTTCAACATGAGATTTAGAGGGGACAACATCCAAACTAAGTCAGAGTCTTGAAGAAACAAAAATAAAAAAAGAATAGTAATTTTCAATGGAAAAGAAACTGTATGTGTTTTTCATGTTGATTATTCATGGAGATATATAGATGTCTTTCTTCGTCTAACAAGACTGCCATTAACGTAAGGCTCTTCCTGCTTATTGAAAATGATGGATTTTAGATTTAAATTCACATCTTTTCACAGTTTTTATTCCTAAACTATGCTCTTCATTAAGAAGCTTATCATTTGGGTCTCAGCCAAGTGTCCCCTCCTTGGACAGGCCTCCCCCAAACATGCCACCAAGCTTCACAGTCACATCACCCTGTTTTGTTTTCTGCAAAAGACTTAATCAGTCCTTGTGTTTTCTTGTTTATTCCTTTATTGTCTTGTCTTTGATGTAAAGCTTCATGAGAGCAGGACCTTGCCTCTCTTACTCACTGCTACACCCCCATCACATGGCAGGCAGTAGTCACTTATCAAATACATTGTGGGTAGACTGCTGAGTGGACAGTGCTCCAGACAGACTCCAGAGAAAAGGAGACGTCTAATCTGTGCTAACCGTCTTTGCCAGTTCTGCAGTGTCAGATAGAAGTCTCATTCACCACTGGAGAAGAGGGGACAATATTTTGTAATAAAGAAAAAAATGTCACCGGCAAATGTCCTTTGCTTCTTCTCCCTGCTTTACCAGCTATACAGATTAAAAGTAGTGAGTGGTTGCCCGGGCTTGTTTTTGGTTGTGAAATGTGCACCCCAAGACCATCTCAGATTCGAAAACCATCAATGCCACTTACTGTGTGGTCTCTGCATGCATTGCGTAGCAGGCAGCCAGCGGAGACCCTCAGAGCTGGTTGGCCGGGCTACTCTGTAGGCAGCTGGACCCACTCACCCATGTACTCTGGGACACCAAGATTCAGGTTTGTGCCTTGGCACGATTATGAATGGCCACATATCAGGAACTTTAGAGGTGCTTAGGAATTGTCAAAGCTTTAATTATTTAACCCAAGACTGTCAGGAAGCCACTCTATTGAGTATTGGGGAAAGATGGCTCTTTGAGCACACAGTTGAAGTAGGAACAAGAGGAAGGGGAAGTAAGGGACATTCACATCCCAGCTTGTGAATCAGGGGACTGGCCACCGTTCTCATTCCATTTTACCCCTCTTGTCTACTGTGTTAGTTTTCTCTTTTCCCGTCTCCTGTTATCACCAAGTAAGGATCTTGTTGTGTAGTGGTCTTAGGGGAAAAATGTAGATAGCACTTAGAATGTGCGTTAGGTTTGATTTTAGCCTTCAAGAATGCCAGAAGCTGGAGTGAAGGATTGTTTCTTTATAAACACAAAGAATATTCACAAGTTGTCATTTCTTAGTAAAACATGATTAACAAAATGTACTTTCTGTAGAAATGCTCTTATATCTGAATAAAATTCCATTCCGCTCCCTGATGCTTCCCCTCTGATGAGGGAAGGAGCCAGGACAGGGCTGCAGTGGGCCCAGATTCCAGCCTGCCTGACCTCCGCAGCCCTCACAGAGCTATGCTGTTCTTGCACCGTTTCCCGAAGAGCTCAGCCATGTGGAAATCAGTGACAAAAGTAATTGCTGCCTCCAAATATAATTTCTTTACACTCGGTGCAGAAAACCTGCCTTGAGCAAGCAGCATATGAGTTGGAGAGAGAGAAGGAAGTGGTTTTTTAAGTAAAGGAAGATCCCTGGGCCTCTTTACCTTTCTGCTTGAGGGTTGAATCCTAAGCCACTGAGACGGGACCTGACAGCCAGGTCAGCCCAGCCTTTGCTCAGCAGGGACGAGGATGCTCCTGGGAAACAGTGAGTGCTGGGTGCCCTCCTTCCCACCTCCCACTCCTGTTTGCTGCTTCCCGCTTCTGCTGTTTAACCTCTTTGCAAGGACAAGCATATCACACACAGAACAAGGAAAAACCAGTGTTGTTTCAAAGAAGAGCACATGGAGAAGGGGGTTGTGGAAACAGTGTAGACGATACATCCATTACTAGGTTCCCTTCAAAATAGAGGCAGGGAACAATTAGGTGGAATATTACCCCAACTTCTAAAGGTGGTAGGTAGCGTGGAAAATTGGTGTAGCTGTAACTGTTAGAGATCCGCTAAGAGCTGCATTTGTCAAGAGTCTCAAAAGTCTGTGGATCTCCTTCAAGGCCAGATTTACTAACCTATCTGTCTTAGTCCAGATGCCAGCATTTCACACCTACCTAAAAGGATGTGGGAATAAAAATTACAGGTGCATTTGGTTAATTATGCCCCTTACTTGACATAATTGCAGGCTCAGACAGCCAGGTGGTCATTATTTTGATTGTTCTAATTAGTCAGATGTGTTCACATGCAGCTGCATGCAGTATTCCGGGCAGGTTCAGAAAAGGCACATTAAAGAAAGTCCAGTAGAAGCCTTTTTAGAACTTGTCCTCAGATGCATAATAAGTTCTTAACGACTAGGATTATTAATGACATAAACCCTTAAAGTACCTTGATGAGAGCTTAAGGAGAAAAAGAGAGGGAGGGAGACAGTCCATTCATAGCCAAAGGAAAACTACCCAACATTGAATACAGGATGGGTGAGTGGTTTCAGGTTTAGCCATTGATAAACCATCTTACTAAGTCAGAAAAGTAGTCCAACCCCTATGTTTGTGCTTCATGTATAAAATAGCATCCTCAACCTCATCTATTAATAAAAACAAAGTGTTACTACTTTTTTATAATTGGTGTTTGAAGCATTACAAGTTTGTGGTGCTCAGCTTAGATGTGTTCCTCAGTAAGCTTTTTAAATCAGGATAGAGATTGCTCCAATACTTCTTACAGCAACGTAAATGCTGCAACGCTTTTAAAAAGAGTAAACTCTCCCCTGAAGAAAATGAGAATTTATCCTTTAATACTCAGACCTGGATGTACTCAAAAGAAAGCTGTACTTTTGAGTACTCCCGGAAGAAAAACCGTGAAATTATAACAGTGTACAAAGGCTTGATTCTAATCTCCCGGCAGTCCTTGCCTTACATGCTGGCTGACCTCTCACTAGTGCAGACTCAGCTGCTTTTACAGACCTCCATTTCTCCTGCTATATGCCTTTTGGGCAACTGCAGCCTCATGTTTTCTTTTTCCATTAAGACCAGGAAACATTTTCTTGGCCACTTTGTGAGAGGATGGTGGTTCCTGTGCTGACTGACAGACTCTGAGAGGGGACAGAATTGTCTGTGCTCGACTGACTGACTGACTGACTGACTTGGAGCGGGGCAGTAGTGCCCATGTTCTTACTGACTGACTTGGAGGGGGCAGTGGTGCCCATATTCTGACCGACTGACTCTGGGAGGGACAGTGGTGCCCATGTTCTGACTGACTGACTGACTGACTGACTCTGGGAGGGGCAGTGGTGCCCAGGCTGTGCCTGACTGACTGACTCTGGTTTTATTTCTGTTTAGATGAGTTCTGGTTCTCCGATGGGTCCTTATCAGATAAGTCCAAGTGCGCAGATCCTGGCCTGATGCCCCTCCCGGACACAGCCACAGGGTTAGATTGGACCCACCTCGTAGATGCTGCACGAGCATTTGAAGGTAAAGACTCACCAGCCACTGGCCTTACCCTTTACCCCGGAGTGCATTCCTGCAGGGCCTGTGTGACATCTTAGGGGAACACGTCTGTCTCGCATTGTCTGGTCAGAGTTTTGAATGCCTTGCCTTGTTGGGTGATGAAAACAAGCAGGGGAGGGCTTGGGCTATGACTAGGGACGTTTCCTAAGGAAGACCATGTCATTTAGTAAAAGGAGCACTAGGCAAGAAATCTGAAAACCTGAATTCTAGTTCAGGCTCCAACTGTGACCTGGGTGGGATTTCTGTTTTCCTATTTGAAAAGTAGAGGTGATTGTATAAGGAGCACCTGTGTCTTTCCTCACAGGGTATGATGTCAGGGAGACATTTAGGAGGCGGGAGCTGCTGGGCTTAGCAGGACGAGCACAGGCTGAGGAGTCTGGTCACTTGGTGTAAACACAGACTCTGGTGTGATCAGCTTGACGCATGCAAGTGTCTCTACCTGTCAGGGCCTTGGCTTCTTCCTCTAAAAATATGGGTTGGTGAGGGTAGGCAGGCTAGCCAGCCTCCAAGCTGCCACACTGTCTTCTGTCATTTTTGTTGTTGTGAATATTAGAATGTTGAGGCTATCCCTTTAGGAACACCTTTGTCTAGCTTGCGGAGGAAGGTAGACAAAACAAGGGAGATGCTTGCTTCACCTGCATCCTCCGGACCTCATGGTGATGCCACGTAAACCTGTGGCCCTTGGGATCGTGACTTTTATGACTTTTTGCCTGTTAGCGTTCCTGAGCTAGACTTTTATGACTATTTAACTCGGTGAATGTTAAATGGTAATCCTTTGGGACATGTGTTGAATTAATTTGGTCTTCAGTCTTCTCATCTATAAAATGAAGAACCAAAGACCGTGTAAAGAAGGCATCATCTAGTCCTAAACCTCTAGTTCTGTGGTTTTGTTGTCAGCAAATATTTCTAAGTTGAAGTAAAAGTATAGGTGGTAGTTGACCCAGAGGGGAGGAAGTATGATGTGGGAATTCTCCCTAGCTAGTGCCCTCAGATACATGAATGCCTAAATTAAACAGAAAATAACGTAGTATTCTATTTGCCAAAGGAGACAACTTTGGTTATCTGACCTTTAACATTAATAGATAAGATAATGTGGAAGGAGTTAATGTCGTGTTTACTTTCTGATGCTACTCCATGGGGTGGCATGTCATGAAAATTCAGTTGAGAATGTGCACCCCCTTTGGCTAATCAGATTCTCTCATATCAGTGTTGCCTCGAGTAGCATCCCAGTGACCTGTTCCACTGTCTCATGAGTTGCATGGTGGTGGCAAGCGTGATCAATCTCCTTAGCACTTTAAACAGAAATGTCTTCAGGTAGATAACCCAGTTGCCCTACTCGTGACTTTATCTTTCTATACCTGTTCTCAAGGCCATTTCTGAGCTAGAGTAAACAGTATAAAGAAAAGATGATCCAAAACAGGTCCATGTGCTTGTTTATATCATTGTTAGAAACTAACAAAGGCAGTTCAAAATGTGTATTGCCTTAGACTACTCTGGAATAATGCTATGCCCCTACTTCAGTCAGTACATCTGAAAAC
This sequence comes from Aotus nancymaae, assembly GCF_030222135.1. Classification (NCBI taxonomy): domain Eukaryota; kingdom Metazoa; phylum Chordata; class Mammalia; order Primates; family Aotidae; genus Aotus; species Aotus nancymaae. The sequence continues at coordinate 18,035,615 of NW_026988445.1, read as the reverse complement.
AGGCTTGGAAAATGGAATTTACCTGCCTATTGGATTGAGATCCCATGATCCCTATAAAATCCAATAGTGTAATTGATCCCTGGCGGACTTGTTTCTCCCACATTGATCTACCTCATTTATGCTACACATTTCAGCATATGATATGTTCACCTTCATTTAAGGGCTAAAGTTGACTTTGGATATGAGTTTAAGAATTTAGATTTTACTGTACCACTTAAGAAGAGAGCAGAGGCACCAAATTAAGCTGTCAAATCATGACTACTTAAGTATGTTTAAACTCTATTAGTGCAAGGACCATAATAAATGATATGGTTGTGGGTGAGAGCCAGGCATTCTGTGCACAAAGACTCAGTACGCTGCCTCCAAAAGGGAGGCATGTTTCCAGACCACATTGCTGACCATAAGTCAGTGGTAATAGAATTAAGTAAGAAAAACAGAAGCAAAACACACAAAAAAACTGACCATTTAGAAGGTTTTAAATGTTACTCAAATAATAATTCTTCTGGGAAGAATTAATGAATATGGCAAGAGCAATTTTTTTTAGGATTATGAAAAAGATGCTACCTAAGTCTGGACTACACCCAGAGACAGTGTAGTTCTTAAAGAAAGATATATTTCTGAAACATTTATTTCAGTGAAAAAAAGGGTAAATTAACTAATTTAACTGTACTTCAAAAAGAATCCACAAAAACTTTGAAAGAAAAACACACAAGGAAAGAAAAGGAATGAAATAAGTTGTAAAAAAAAAAAAACTGGCAAATGAAATTTCACTGCAATTTATAAATAAAACTAACAACCTGTTTTTCTTTGAATATCGATAAACCAATAGCAGATTTGATCCAAAATATCAAAAGTACGAATGAACCAAATTAGAAAGGAGGTTAAATTAACATGAGAAAAAGACAGTGAGACTGAAATGAACTATAGAACTGTGCTGTCTCCCTGAAGAGGACAATGGGCCCTGTCTTACTCCTCAGCCCCAGACCAACTGCAGTGTCTTGTTATTACCTCTCCCTGGCTTGGATTATGAAGACCTCATGATCATTTGGGGTCTTGCACTCCCCACCATAATGCAAACCAGGCCAGCCTGAAACATAAAATCTGGTCAAGACGAGACCCCGTCCTTACTCAAGAACTTGGTTTCCTGTAAATCTAAATATCTAAATGTACAGTATTAGTAATCAGCTGTAGAGGCTGAAGGAAACCTGTCAAAGGACAGTCTAGAGATGCAAGCTCAGAATACTCTCCTTAGCTTACTCATACACACAACCTGCCCACCTTAGCCGATCCAGTTGTGGGGCTCTGTATTTACCCAGAAAATTACTTTTCTGTCTTTAATGATATAAGATGATGCACTTGATCACTTAATGTTCTGCACATCTTGTCAGCCTACTTGGCTGGTTCCTTCTGCACGAAAAACAAGTACACAATCCTAACCCCCAGCTTCTGGCCCCACGTGGATCTCAGTCCTGTATATTTTCTAATTAGTATGTTCTCTGGGTGACATTTAAAAAAAGAGACATAGAGATTTTTTTAATTACTAAGGAATGTCAAGCAGCTATATAGGAGTACATTTGGTGGATAAGGTACTTAGATTATTTCTTACAAGAAAATATGGCAGGGAGCACAAGAAATAGTCAAAGGCCAAAGTGTGGAAGGCATTGAAAAAGTCACCCAAGAATATCCCCAAACACCAAATATTACTTGAAACTACCAAGTTTACAGTTAATCATTTTCAGAGTTTCAAAGAGTAATGATGCCTTTGTGTGTGTGTGTGTGTGTGTGTGTGTGTGTGTGTGTGTGTAAGTTCAAAAGTAGCCTTCTTGCATGATAGGATTCTTTCCTGATACACATGAAAGATAATTATAAGACAATATCAGTCTTTAATATTAGTATGAGAAAGCTTAGATGAAATTCAGTAGTAAATTGAAAAGATTATTCATTGTTATTGGCAAGAGTTTAGTTTAATAAAAGAAAAACTTTTATTAAAAAGTTATAGTAGGTGAAGTAATTAAAAGCTATATCAATTTGCCCCAAAAAGTATATCTAATAGAATTAGAACCTATTTTTTCTAAAAATTAAGATTTGAGAGATGTCCCCAAAGGCTAATATCTACTTTATTCCAAATGGTTACATAGTACTTAATAGAAAAATGTTTATAAGCAGATTGCTTATGTCCAGAAACTAAATAAGTGTACTTTTTGAGACCATGCCCTTTAATTTTTATACTGAAATCCGTGACATTTAAACAAGGAATGCAAAGAAAAAGGTAATCAATGTTGGAGATAAAAAAATTTTACATAGGATTTTATACATAGAAAATACGAAAAATCAAAATGAAGTTTAATTAGAGATTATAAACTAGGTAATTAGGTTATTTTGAAATTTATTTTCATAAGCATCATTTTGAAGTGTTGTTAAATTTTTTAGTATCTACTGCTGTATAACAAACCACCCCCAAAATTTATGGCCAAAAACAACAATAGTTTATTATTTCTCATGATTCTCTGGGTTGACTAGGCTCAGCTGGATGGTTCTTCTGCTCCATATGTTCCTAGCTGGGGTCACTCAAGCAACTGTGTGCAGGTGGAGCTCAACTGGATCTGGAGCATTAAGGAGACTTCACTCACCTGTCTGTGTCTGGAATGGCTGAGGCCTAGTGAGAACCCTGCCTTCAGCAGAGTAGTTGTGTTTATTCATATGGGACTTAAGGAATTAGAAAAGCAAAAGCAGAAGCTCTGTGATGTCTTAAGGCCTGGTTTTGGATGTCCCAGAACATTATATTCACCACCTTCTATTTAGGTCAAAGCAGTTCACAAGGCCAGTATTCCAGGGGTGGGAGATAGAATCTACCTCTTGATGGCAGGGGTGGCAGGTGCATACAGGGAGGGAGGAGTTGTTGGCAGCTGTCTTTGCAGACAGCTCTTCACTGTAATAGTCACAAGACACCTTAGATACATCAGTAAGATTGAATTAACATGTTCTTTGAGAAGAAAACCATCATCAGAATTATGAGAGAATTCCAAGGAATACTTTAATATCGAAAAGTCTTAATATGTAAGACTAGAAATGGATAGAAAGCTTCATAGTAAAGATGATGGTTTTTCCTGAATTAACTTGTAGAGTTCATGCAGTTTCAAGAAAAATAGTTAAAGAACTAAATTTGCCACCATTTGGAAAATAAGTAAACAATATTCAACCAAAAGTTCAGTGATAATAATAATTTAAACAGCATAATAATTCAAAAATAGGGCTAAGAATTTTTGAAGATTGGGAGCCCGAGGCGGGTGGATCAAGAGATCAAGACCATCCTGGTCAACATGGTGAAACCCTGTCTCTACTAAAAATAGAAAAAAAAATTAGCTGGGCGTGCTGGCACGAGCCTGTAGTCCCAGCTACTCGGGAGGCTGAGGCAGGAGAATTGCTTGAACCCAGGAGGCGGAGGTTGCGGTGAGCCAAGATTGTGCCACTGCACTCCAGCCTGAGTAACAAGAGCAAAACTCCATCTCAAAAAAAAAAAAGAATTTTTGAAGAAAAATGAAGAGCTCAGACAGAAATCTGAATATATTTAAGAGTTAAATAGGAAAGGAATTTATGTATTCCATTTGGATTTAGGTATTTTAAAAGTCAATTTTAGAAAAACTAAGAGTAAGATTACCGTTTTGGAAGCAAGATTATGCTTTGATTATGGAGTGGTGAGAGAACATACAAAACGTAATATGGTCAGATAAAGGTATTTAAATATTTAGATCTTTTATGAACCTGAAAGAGAATATTAAAAGAGGAAATACTGGATGTTAAGAAAAGATTTTTAAAGAATGTGATAGTTAAAACCAGGATACCTAAAGTACATAAAGGAACTTACCCAGCAAAAACAACACCAAACCCACAGTAAACAAATGGTCAAGGCATGTGAATACATATTTCACAAAAGACAAATGCACAATAAATAAGAAGGTGAAAATTGTTCAACCACACATGTAAATTTAAAGAATAATGAGCTACCAGCTTACACTTTTTGAATATGAAAAATGATACAGTAGCTCTGGGAAGCTATGAAAAATACTCACAGCTGGTATCATTATAAAGATTATAAAGTGATCCATCTTTTTGTTCAAGCAATATGTTAATATGTTACTAGTGCCAGAAAACTGTACCCACCTTTTGACCAGAAATCTAATTCCTGAGAATTTGCTGATAAAAAATTATTTAAAAGAATTAAAAAGCTTCCAATAGAAAATGTTATGCATTATTAAAATTTTATTTTAATAAGTGATCAAGTAACATATCTCTACCGAAACAGCTATTAAAAAAAAAAAAAAAAGTCCTTCATAGTCTAAGAAGGCAAAAAGTAAGTTGGATTCCCTGTGCCACCCCCATGCTGTGAAGGTCAAGTTCGAAAAGCTGACTGAGTCACATTTTAGACTGTTTTAATGTATGTGGTTCTTTTGTTTGGTGGAGGGCAAGATGTATCCTTTTTACGTGTCAGAATTCCTAAGTAAAATTGACGGTCTATCTAGTTCCATAAGATCATTGTTTTGCCACCCTGCAGTGCTTATCATACCCTTTGTTATGTAGAATCATGTCAAGTTTGCGGGTACCTGATGATGTAGATAATGACTTTCATCCCCCCTTAAATATGATAATGGGAACAAACCCAGCTAGAAAACCTGGCTGTGGGTCAAATTGAAGCTGGGGAAGGGAAGTGCAGTCTCTTCAAAAGCTCTAGGATTTCGAGTAGCTCTCATTCATCAGAATATCAGAAAGAGGCAGCTGCTGTGTTTTTAGCATTTGTTGAATGGATAATGTTGTTTTCAGTGAACATAGGCTTCAAAGGTTAAATGACCAAATAATGATCTTAGACTCTGGATTCCATGTCCCCGCCCCACGAAGTCCTGCCCTCCTAGGTTTCCATTCTTTCCCCGTTGGTGGTGGAGATCGCTATCTTCCTACAACTGTTGGGGCGCATGTATGTGTGTGTGCTCCTGCACAAATATGAATGTGAAAGACACATGCAGAATTAACAATTCACATGCCAGGCACCACTGTGGCAATGAAATGCTCCACAAAGCATATTTTCCAAAAATTCTAAGTCCGTATCTTTAATTTGTTGTGTTCTATAGGCCCTTGGTTTCTTAAACAGAGCTTAATAAGCATCATTTTTTATGATGAGAACTTTTTCTGTTATGAAGCTTCAGCTTAAATTTGATAAAGTTGTTATAATTATTGATATTTGACCACTGTGTGTATGAGAGTGAGAGTGTGTGTGTGTGTGTGTGTGTGTGTATATATACAAGTATAAACAAAATGTGAATTAATGGTAACGTAATTAGTGGAAAAAATGGAAAGAAAAATGACTACTACATGGATGAAAAATACAAAGTCAAATTTGGAATAGTAAATCCATTTAAATTATCTCACAAGTAAATTAAAATTGTTTCAGGCCAATGCAATAGTTGTTTCTTAAAGAATAATTTCAGGACCTTTTCTTGTTAATTACTCATAGGCCAATACTAGACCATTATCTTTCTACATGCATGGATAAGCTTCCAAAGGCCTAAACCAGATAATTTTAGGTGGAAAATAAATAGTGCAGTGCAATAAGCATAGGTGTCAGAATCAAAACTTTTAATTTTCTACATGTAGCTACAAAGCCCTGCTTTTATCTTTAGTTTGCGGTTCTAACAAAGACATATTAGAACAGCACTGTGGAAATAGGTTTAATCTAGCCTGGTACTTGAATGTCCCATTTGGAATGTATCTGGGGCAGGTACTATTGTTCTATTCCTCACCCTCGATGGACATGACGCATTGATCAGGCCATTCACCCCCGCCGATCCAGCCTTGGCCTTATGTTATAGGTGCTGTAGGCACCCTAGACAGGGTCATGGGAGTGACTTGCGGTCATCTGTTTTGCCATCTCAGCTCTAGGATATGGAATAGCCTGTTGACTCTTCATCTTCTTGTTTAGTGCTAGATGTACTAAAAATAAGAAGGTTTTTTAAAAGATTATTTTAAAGGATGGATCGTTTTGTGTGTCAGCCATACCCAGTGTTCCACCTTAGCCAGATCTGCTTGCACTGGAAAGAACAGGAAAGAAAACGGAAGAGTCTACGCATGTGGAATGCGGGTGATTGGCTCTGTACCAACTGCACGTGAAGTTGCTGCTCTTGTGCCTGTCTTTTCTGATGGTTTTGTTTGTGCCTTTTGGTTCTATCTCAGTAATCACTTGATTATTGAATATTTTTCATCACAGAAATAAGCTATAGGGGCATAAAGCTTCCACTGGAAACTGTCTCTAAGATTAGCTATTTTATAAAGTAGGTTAGCATCTATACTTAATCGAGTAGCAGCATTCTGTTTGTATTTCAGCCGCCCAAGCTTTTCAAATCCAAAGTGAAATCCTGTTTGTGAAATTACATTGCTAGCAAAACTCTACTTTTGGCTTCTTACCTCCTAACCAGTAGGACCTTGTTTCTCCCCAGGGAATGTCTGAATGACTGCTGGTAGCAAATTCTGATTTTTGTTAAATATGTGGGTATTTTATCAATTAAGGTAAAAACAGATGAAGGAAGCTGAGGCATGTTCATCCATGTATTTAGACTTGACCATCAGACCCAAATATATTAAGAAAGATAGAAAGATAACTGAATTATTACTGGCTTGCATAAAATGAGGGTGAGCCAATGAAACTCTTACGCAGTTAGACAAATTCTTTATCCGTTTTCTTTTCCATTCATTTCTTTTCTGGTCAGTAAAGTCACTATGGAATAAAAATATATCTCCTAATTATTTTTTCAAATGTGATGTGTTCCCATATTCTGGGCCATTTACAGGACAGAGGGTTGGTTATGTTGGACACCACTGCAGCCCAGGCCTCCCCCCAATCCCCTAGAGCAGCTCAAGCCCAGCCAGGATTCTGCCCCCAGCTCTGCTGTGCACATCACATCATATGTAGAAGTTGGCAGGGCCCCAATTATGCTGTTGATCTTAATTAAATTGCAAATTACTTTAGGCAAAAAGCCTACTATGCAGTACCAAATTGGTAATATGATTCTCTCTCAGGAATGTATAGTTACAGAATGTTTATCGTCTTACAAAAGATTTGATGTATGGAGCTTCACAGAAAGGTTAGTTGAAAGACGTCTGCCTGCCTAGGGCAGGTGTGTTAGCAAAGGGGGTCACGTGGATGGAGAACTGTCAGTGTGATCAGTAGCTGGATGCACTCAGGAGGGCCCAGGCCTCTGTCAAGGCACTGATGGTGCCTTTGACACCATGGCCACAGCCTACAGCCTTGGCTTTCCTTCATATGTCTTGGCAGCTTCAGTATCACCATCCTTTTTAATTAGCTGGAAGTGTATGACCTGCCATAAAGCAAACAAGCAGGTAGTCTCATTAGGAGGCTCGTCCAGCAGCCAGAGGGAGGCAGAATGGGGTAAATTAAGAACAGAGCACCCCTGACACAGACCCAAGTGCAGTCTCTCCAGCATTAATCAGTTCATAGGAAAAGGACTGCCATAGCAGTAACACACCTGCTATGTATCTCAGTTCCTACTGTAGATACATACATGTGCTCAGAAACCAGAGAGACTCCAGGGAATTGGGTGGGGGGAGTGATCATTGAATAGATTGCTTGGTTCTCACTTCCATGTGGTTCAAAAACAGAATATTCTTCCGCATGCCATTCAGCATTTCTGGATTACTGTTCTTGGTCAGCACTCGGCCCCCAGAGCCAGGTCAGTCTGGCACCCATTCTTAAGGCTATTCTATTCCCTTTCCTTCCTACCTCTTAAAACATTGAATGTTAAGTTCCTACTGCCAAAAATAGAAATGTCCTTGTGCTAAGATAAGGCATTGTAGTCATACTGATCATTGGTACTACTGCTATAAATACTGTGCCCCTCAGATCTTCCTTTAAGAGTTTCTAGTGAGATTACTTAGCTAGTCTCTCTCACCACCTCTCTCTTTGCATTTGTGGAGTGAGTCATTTAAGTAAGCCCACAATTGTGGTGTATGCTCATGGTCAGATCCATGTGTATATGGCATACCATGTGTCTTTGTTGTACACTACAGCCCTGCTTCCAACCAACAGTGAAAACAAACATGCAATGTGTTATCTCATCACATTGGCGTTACATGATACTGGCTCTCAGGGGTTTCCACTGGTCCATCAAACACACCCACACCCTGTACTTCACATAACCACATTTTGTAAGCCTTGTGTGGGCCCCAGAGATTCTCAAGTACAGAGAGATACTTCTGTTCATAGGAAAATTCTAAATCTTATTTCAGGTCTTGACTCAGATGAAGAACTGGGGCTGCTCTGTCACCACACGTCCTATCTAGGTGATTGTCTGGGGCTGCTCGTTGGCTCCTGATATCCTGTGACCTTTTCTGTATATTTCATGTGTCTGCACGTCTGCATGGTTATTCCCGCTCTGAGGGTTGGGGGTGCATAGCGGGGCATGTGCCCTGGCTGTTCTGTCTCAAGAACCTTCTCCAGGTTTGGGGAGAACTTGAGAGAGAGGTCCCTCTCCTTGGTTCTGTCAGTCGAGTCATTATCCAACTATTATTTCATGCATAGCCAGCAGCTTTGGCATTCCTTGGGATGTGGAAAGAAGAAAGCAAATTGGCTTTAGCAATCCCATGTCTGCTAATTGTCCCCATGGCTGTGATGTGCATAGGCTATACAGCCCAGGAGGAGGACAGCCAATCTCCATGCTTTCTCCTTCTCAGCAGCTTGCCTGAATTTGTTTTTCTTCGTTTTGTTCCAAAACAAGGCAGTAACTGATTTGAAGAGGGGGGAAGATTTTATTTAGCTACTGCATTCCCACAAAGAAACATTGCCTTGCCATGATTACTAACCCTTCTTTCTGTGTGTGTTTCTCCCTTCCCCAGACCAGAGGGTGGCATCCTTCTGCACCCTGACAGATATGCAGCATGGGCAGGACCTGGAAGGGACCCAAGAACTGCCCTTGTGTGTAGATCCAGGCAGTGGCAAAGAGTTCATGGACACAACTGGGTATGTGAGCCCCTGTGGACCCTCCACCCCTGCTGTTCCAGGCATGGTTAGGAAAGAGTCGGCTAACTGGCTAACCTTGAGCCAGGCAGGAGACCATATTCCACCATGCCCTTTCCCAATCCTGAAGAATCCAAAGAAAGGACTGAGTTGGACTGATTTGGCTCCCTGCCCTGCTGTTGGAGACCATGCTTGGCTGCCTGACCACTCTGCTCCATGGGCACACCCTGCCTGCCAAGACTTGTGACCCTGTGCCCCCGGTGACTAGTCTCACTGTCAGAGAGGGCAAGAAGGGGCCTCAAGGTCAGCGTCTGCTGCCAAATTACTGCAACAGCACCAGGCAGGGATAACTTGCTGATTGGCCTTCCACCTGCCAAGCTGCACATGCTGACCAGCCCAGGGCATGGCTCCTCCCAGAACTTGATCCTTGATCCGGCCTCATGCCCTCCATTGAAATATGTTGGGAATGCCCCACTCTTTTCCCTATATTTATGACATGTTCATTCCCCATAAAATGTGTATTCTTTACCTGAGTCATCTATTCTTAATTCCAACTTCTGTATAAACTGAATATAGAAGTTGGAATTAACTTCATTAACTTCCATGTTCACATTGGTAACGAGCTTCATAATACTGTCATTGTTGGGAAAGGGAAATTGGGGAAATTGATTATTTGGTTCCCAGGACTTCATTTGGATCTACCTTGTTGTCTTAATTGGCTAAACTAATTTAAATAATGTATCTTTTGTTTTCCTACCAACCTTTATATCTATAGAGATTCTGAATCTCTTTAAATCAGTAAAGTCCCACAATGGGCTTTGCACTAGAGCAGCAATACGGACACTCTCCCAGTCTGACATAATATAATATATCTGCTTGCTGAGCTCTAAGCTCATGAAATAAGTTTTTTGAGTGAAAACTTGACTAACAAAAATGCTGAATTGACTCTCTTGAGTCTTTCTAATTCTACCCTTATTTGCTAGGGAGCGTTCTCCATCAACACTGACGGGTAAAGTTAATCAGCTGGAATTAATTCTTCGACAACTCCAGACCGACCTTCGTAAGGTAATCTATTGGACGAGCATAATCAGAACTCTTTCTCGTACAAAATCAACCTTTTATAACTACTACAAATAAATTGAAGAGACTCAGGAAAGGAAACTGCCCTACACAAACCAATGATAAATAGAAACAGATGCTCCTGAAGTCTCACCCCATCTGCGGACCTGCAGCTGATGTATTTTATTTTGTGGGGTGCAGGGATCTTGACGGTTATGAGTAAACGAGGATGAGCCTGTGGTGTGGCCAATCTTCACTGTGAAGCAGAAGCATGGTGGGCCAGCATTTTTTAATTCAGTGAGTTATCAGTTGCACCAACTCTGTATGAGGTGATCTCAGAGGAGTCCATTGTTGCCAGAAAGCCTGGTCTCTATGAGTCCTGTCCTCTGCCTGAAACAGTTTCTCAGTATTCAGAACTTCTGCTCTACACATCAACCTGCGCATGGTCTGTCCTCAAAAGAAATTAAATCCTGTATCCCGCAAATACTTGCTGAGCTCTCTTCCATCAGCCCTGTTCTAGAGAGCCACTTGGCTGTCCAGGGAAATGGAATGGGGTGCAGTAGCGAGTGGGAGGGCGTCACAGGAAGGTTTTTGTTGTGATGGTTTGGTTTGGCTTTTGAAGAAGGGAGAAACTGTAGCTGGTGAGAAGCTGAGGAAAGGATTCAGTTGGGAAGGAAAGCATGATGAGGGTGAAGAGCAAGTGGGTGAAGTTCTGATCTAGTCACAAGGAGGGAGCTGGCCTTGGATAGGAATAGGGACAGCTCACACACAGTTACCAGAGCGGAGCAGAGTATGTGTGCATGCACATGGGTTCATATATGCACACATTCATTCACATACGTATAGTCCAGACAGAGATGTTGGCAAATTTCTCTGATTGTTTCTTTTTTTTCTAGTTATGAGCTAAGAGTGAGTGGTGGGAAGGAGTGTAAGAGCTTTGTGGATAGAGGATACAGGTGTACCGCAGCGTGTAAACCATCCAGGTATATTTAGGAGACTTGCCAAACAAAGCTAAAGCACATTTGAATTTGGAGCATAAGTTACAGCGATTTCTCTTTTCCTGGTTGTGTTTTTTCCCCAGCTTGGGTGACCAGCTGTCCCAGTTTGTCCCGGATGGATAAATTTTCCAGGATATGGAACTTTCCGTACTAGAACCAGCAAAGTCCCATGCAGGCTGGGGTGGCTGGTCACCCTATCTCAAGCTGCAAGCGTTGGAGATTTGAATTTAGCCAATATTAAGGTTTAGATAGGAAATCAGGAGGAGAGAGAGAGAGAAGGACCCTGGGATGTATACAGGGCATGAATAAATCCAAGGACCTAGAGTCCAAGCCGGTTGAAGAGAAATAATGTCACTGCTGGGGAATGGCTGGGGGCGGGGGTGTTGATGGGCAGTGAAAATAAGAGTAAGATTGATAATATTGATGGGTTCTGTCATTACCAGAGGAGTAGATACTGGAGAAATTATTTTTAAAAGCAGGAGGTGGTGACCAAGAAGTAGGAACTTGAAACTTTTAGAAAGATGTGCAGTCATTGATAGTAGCATGGTATAGAATGTGGGCATGATAGTGGGAGTTGAGGAGGGCCGGATTTGAAGGTCACTGAGAGAAAGCGACGGAGAAGCTGAATGGCCAGAGTGTCAGATGGAACATCTCAGTGGATTCGAAATCATCAACACAGATGATGGGGTGGGGTGTGGAGAAAAGAGCAAATCAGGTTCTAGAATCTTCCCTTAATGATGGTTGCAACTGGGGATACAGTAGATAATTGTAGCCAGTGGGGGTAGCAGGTCTTATGACATAATGGCACGTTTTCCAGAGGAGCTGGAATTGTAGGAAGGAGCAGCGATCTGGCCTGAACAATGGGGGATGTGCTGTCTGCCTGCCCGACCCTGTAGTGAGCTGCTGGGGACAGTGTCCTCAGGAAGGGGGCAGGATTCACTTAGAGCATGGAGATGAAGGGATTTCAGGAGGAGAGACTGAGCGTGCACAAGGTCTTCATGGCAGAATCCTGGTTCCATGGGTCACAATAAAAGGTTTGCAGGGATGTGGAGAGGTGGGCAGCTAAGTTGCAGCAGAGATGTTCTGAGCTGTGGGACTCAGACTCTCTTGGGAATGAGAGTCGTGGTGAGGAGTGTCCAGGGAGAGTCAGTATCCAGGGTGGACTGCAGGTGCTCCTTACAGTGAAGTGAGTCGCCAGCTCTGATTCAGCCCTCCTCTGGGGACCAGGGTCTTTAACTTTAAGGTCAGTGGCCAGACAGGTGGTATTGGGGAGGGCCTCAGAAGGGATCAGGAAATGAGGAAGTCTTGAGGTCAGGAGCGGGCATGCTACCAAGGGTAGGGGCGTCCACTCGCCTCACTCTCAGTGCTCCTGCTCAGTGCTGCAGGTGGCATCTGGTGACATTAGTGGTCGAGTTAGATTCCATTACAAAAGTACCGATTGTTACAATCTGACGATGACCCCTCTATCCATTTGGGGGAAGGCATCCTTTTCAGCAGGTGGGGCCTGAAACTGGTGCTGTATGTTTTTTACTGCTCTATGTTAGAAACTCTAGATGTGATTCTTCTGAAAATCTTGATTATTTTTACATAGTTTTTAATGGCAGACTTTAAGGGTCATTATGGAAATATAGTACAACAGGAAAGTTTAAGATGGAATGAAAGACCTAAGTACATCTTTTATTATAAACATATGTAGCAGCTATGCCGATACCAGTTTTTACCTAGAGAGCTCTGTGCATTTGTCAGAGGGTATTACCTTTAACCTCAGTGTCGTCTCCCATGTTTGGATGGAGGGTAATGTAAACTATGATCAACCCCTTCCATCTTAGCACCCCTTAGGAGCAGAGTGGGATGAAAGAACAGGGCGTGTGGAGTTGTTCATTCCCATCCCTTTGTCAGCAGCAGGATCAGGCAAGTCCTCTCACTGAACAAAGTCACCCTTTCTCCCCTCAAAAAGTAAATAAGTAAGAATAAAAGGTTCTTATAGCCCAGCTTAGGAAGAATGACTGTATCTGTCAGTCTCCATGACTCAGTTTGTTTCTACTCTGACCAGGAAAAACAAGACAAGGCAGTTCTCCAGGCAGAAGTGCAGCACCTGAGACAGGACAACATGAGGCTGCAGGAGGAGTCCCAGACTGCGACCGCTCAGCTGCGGAAATTCACAGAATGGTTTTTCAACACCATCGACAAGAAATCTTAGCCAGTCCGCACCTCATCAAGGGACCATTGGGAAATGCCTCTTGTCCTTTGAAGTCACAAACGTGGTTTTTATGTGTGCTTTCAGCCAATCGTAGATGTCTTTGCTGTTCCATTCTGTGTAGCACCATTCTCCACAGCAGGATAGGGAGCCTCGACTCTTTCTCGGTAACCACAGCAGAGAGCAGCGCTGATGTGAAGATGAATGAATGTAACTCCTGGTGTGAAGATGAATGTAAACCCTGGCGATAGTTGAGACCTTTTTCTTTTAGACTCTGCTAAAACAATGCTCTGGCTTGGTTTTATTTCCTATATATCAGGTGACCTGGTAGAGACGTAAAGCAATTTACCATAGTTTGGGCTTTAGTATTGTAAAATAAACATGAAAACAAATAATCAGACATATACTTTAATGTTAAAGGTGCTCTATTTTTTTGGATGTACAGTAGTTTTATTTCCACAGCCACATTACCATAGCAATAAGAAAGGAGGCATAGTAAATAGTTGGAAAAGCTTTGTGGGGGGATAAAAAAAAAAAGCACTGATGTGTTTAACACTAGTTCAAATGCAGTTACCTTAGAGACTTATTTATTTGCAGGAACAAATGGTGCCTGAATATTAACAGTGTTCTGATTAAAAAAAAAAAAAAAGATACATATGCCTTGTAAATGGCTCACCAAGTTGTCAGTAGTCACTTCAACTCTTAGTTCACGTTTGTATAGTTGTTCTGCTGGAAAAAAAGGAGAGTGAATCTGCTTACTCACTAGAACTTCCCTGTGTGCTGTGAGCCAGCGGAACCACTGGTAAAATGCCAGATTTGTTTATCTTTGTACAGAAGCTTTGATGAAGAGTCTTGTATTTAACACCCTTATTTAAGCTTATTTAACCTTAAATTGTTAATTTTATAAAATTTGGTTTGGCCTGCACTACAGTGAGGGATAGAGGTAGCTGCAGGCTCAGAAGAGACCGGGCCTGCACAGATCAGACCGAGAAGCAGGGTGAGGAGATTCTAACAACTGAATGCTGCTAGTAACACGTTGTTTGTATTGCTTTACCATTTTTAACTGTTATATTTGAGATGAACATACATTTTGCTTTTTTAATAAATGTTTAAAAGAAGTCCACATAAGAAATGGTGTTGTCAGGTGACTGTAGAGTTTTTATGATCTGACATGTGAACAGTCTGACTGTATGTGAATTTATTTCAGGTCATTTAGGACCTTGATTTGTATTAAATACTGTTTAGCTGCCTAATTCTGTATAGAATCCCAGACTGATTTCAGGAAAGAGTAACTAGTTAGTAGCTGCTGTGTGCCAGACACTATTCTCTGAACTTTTCATCCGTCTCATTTAATCTCGACAGTATCTTTCGTAAGTGGGAAGTGGGGTCCCCATTTACAACCACATGAACTGTGGCTCAAGTGAAGTAATTTACCGAAGACTGCCTTTTTAAAAAAAAAAAAAAAAAAAAAAAGCATTTTATTTAACAATTAGGTGTTGCCAGAACTTTGGGAGGCCAAGGTGGGCAAATCATCTGAGGTCAGGAGTTCAAGACCAGCCTGACCAACATGGAGAAACCCCATCTTTACTAAAAATACAAAATTAGCTGGGTGTGGTGGCACATGCCTGTAATCCCAGCTACTCAGGAGGCTGAGGCAAGAGAATTGCTTGAACCTGGGAGGCGGAGGTTTTGGTGAGCTAAGATTGCGCCATGGCACTCCAGCCTGGGCAACAAGAGCAAAACTCTGTCTGAAAAAAAAGAAAATCAGTGTTTGAAAAATTATCAGGAAGAGGTAAACGGTAAATTTGAATCCAGTGTAAGACAGAAGACACAAAACATGGATCCAGATGTGAAGGGAAACACTGTAAGGTCCATTGCTCTCAACCTTCGAAGAACAGAAAGTGTATCAAGAATTCAGAGGAAGCGAACGGACTCTTAGAATTGGCCCTAAAAGCAATTTTCCATATGGGCTTCACATGAGAGGCATATTGAACAATTAGCGTTCTCACAGCAGATGTAGCAGTAGGCTTCCTAAGGCTGTTTCATGCAGCTGCCCTCTATGAAACACACAGGTGCACTTCCAAGATGCAAGCACTAGATTTTCAGGGAATAGGACATGATGGGCCACATAGATACCATCCTTCCTCCCTCCTTCCTCTCTTTTTCTTTCCCGTCATTGTGAACCAGGCAGCATGTGAGGAGCTGAAAATCCAATGGTGATCAACAGGGGTCAGGGCCCCTGTCTGTACAAGCGTACAGTCTAATATGGGGAGACAGGCATAAGATCACTTCAAAACGTAAAAGAGAAATAAAAGGACCTGCAACAGGCTACCTTAAGTAACTATTATAAACACTGACCCTGTTTGAATAGTTCCTGCGTGCCTGCACCCCTGTGAGGTAGGTGCTATTATCACTCCCTTTATAAAGATGAGGAACCAGGCCCTAGATAGGATGGTCCATGGGTAGACAAGGGCACACGGGGTTCTGAGTCCCTGAAGTTAGTGTGTTCAAGAAATCTAGCAGAAGCCAGGACTTAACAGAGAGTACAGTGGTGGGAGATGTGCTTGAAGAGATCAGCAGAAGCCATACCATGAAGGAACTGGAGGCCGTGATAGAGCCTGGATTTTGTTCTAAGTCAAAAGGAAGCCATTGACGGAAGAAAGCTGCCTAGTAAGAGCTATATTTTAAATGGATTATTCTGACTGCTAAAGGAGAAGAGCCTATGCAAGCCCTCAAACTTTCTGGATGGGGCTTTTTCGGTATAAAACCTATTTTAAGCTTTGGGAGTCACATACTGCCTCTGTTGCATATTTTTAAATTTCTATTTAATACCCTTTAAAGATGGTAAGAGCCATTCTTAGATTGCAAGACCACACAAAAACAGACCACTCAGCAGTATAATTTACCAATGCCAGGTACGAGGCAGAGTACACGAGGAAGAGCAGTCTAGGTAAGAGATGGTGTTGGCGTGGTCTGTGGCAAGGCAGTGAAAGTGGAGAGAAGTGGTTTGCCACACGTGAGAATTTATTCGGAGGTAGAGCCCACTGCTGATGGGTTGGAGAACTGCTGATGGGTTGGAGACGAGTTGTAAGGGCTGGATCCAGGGATAAGCCCTAGCCTTCAAAGGAATCGATGAACTGCATGTTCATCAGACGGTTTTCCATAAATAACTCTTGCCTTTAGTAAAGGGTTAACAACAGACAGTTATGTTCCTGGCAAGGGTCTGGAATACAGCTCTTCTGTGTCTTTGATCAAGGGTGGATGCATTTGCTTTACAACAACTAATCAGCTGGAAAGGTTGACATCATTTAGAGAAAATAAAGGAATCTGACCAAAACCTAGCTGAATGGAAAGCTGTTCCGCCTTCCTAAGGCATACCTGAAGACAGGACCAGAAGATAGTTTTTGGAAACAGTCCTCAGTGTATACTAGCAAAGGAATGAATAATCTCTCTCAAGTCTGTCTCCAGAGGGCCATGCCAGAAAAAACAGCCAAAATGATTTGGGTCTGTTAAGCTTTTTCAAACATATTACCAGTCAACAACCAAACAACTGCATGCTCCCATAGTACGTGTAGTTCTGAACAACTTGGTGTCCTGCTGAGCACTGTGAAAATATGCACCCCTTAACAACTGAACACTGCTATAATGACTTCCTGGACACAGCCCGAATATTTAGTGGAATGTATCTGCTAAAAAGTTTATTTTAGAATAATTAAGCAGGTTTTTCTAACCACATGGAGTGAACTATTCTGTATTAAGCCATTTTAGTATGTGACAAAGTTAACTAACATAGTAGGCTTTTATCCTGCTATTCTCTATAGCTAGGACATGGCTTATGATTAGAAGCATAAGTCACAGTTGAGGGGGCTGATAGCACAGTTTTGCCTTTGCTGCTCACAGTTATCTTTTGAGATGCCTGGAGTCTGTTCTGTGAGTCCGCTAAAAGGCAGAATTCGATCACCTGTCATTTTTAGTCTTCAGACTCTTGAAGCCATAAAATACAGCTGCTTGTTGGCACAACCAAAAATAAAAATGATATCTATAAAAACATTAAAGACCTGTGATGATGATCGGTAGAGGAGCGCTCGAATAGGAAAATCACTTGCTCCTTGTGTAAAATAACTGGCCTGAGAAACTTGGGTCTGTGGTTTAGGGAGACAATTGACATACAATTTAGACTGATCAACAAATGAACCCTCTAGTCCTGGAGAAGCTGTGAATATAACCTCTTTAAGAGTCGACTCTGCTGTTTTCTACCAGATAAAACGTTTTTGTCACTAGAAACAAGCCACCATCTGAGGCAGAGCCACCTGCTTGACCAGGGCTATCACTGCCCCACCATAAAAGACATTTGTGGGAGCCTTTCTAAGAGATAAAGGCCCACTACTTTCAGGTCAACCTCTGGGGGTCATTAAATAGCCTCAGATCCTGCGAAATCACACTAGTGTTTGTTCTTTAGAATTTCCAAGTTGGGGCATGGGGCTGGGAAGAAGTACTAAAGACTTTTGCACATGCTTTTCTGCTTTGAATTACTGGTTTGTAAGAAACCAGTTCATCTGAGTGTCTGTGGATTTTGTGCTTAACACATTTAAAACCACTTCCCTAGCTCTAGTGTAGGCAATTCAGGCACACTACTCACTCCCAAAAAAGAAAATAGAACTGAATGGGTTCTACTTAACACCTAGTTAGGGGCACGTAGGAGGAAACTGTATTTATTTATGACCCACAGGAGGGAAAATGGTAAGAGACCTGCAAAAACCCAAGGAATGCATTTGATTTCTGACCTATAACCTCTAAATTAAGCCAAAGAGCAAGT
Organism: Aotus nancymaae; assembly: GCF_030222135.1. NCBI lineage: Eukaryota > Metazoa > Chordata > Mammalia > Primates > Aotidae > Aotus > Aotus nancymaae. The sequence continues at coordinate 18,017,526 of NW_026988445.1, read as the reverse complement.
TTCCTGACTTTCAGTAATAGGAATTAGGCAGAAACAAGCACAAAGGAAGTATCTCCTCAAGTATTTCATAAAAGGTTTAAATGGGCATCACCCCCAAATGTCATATTCTTGCATTTTGACACACAAGACTTGAGGACTTTTTAAGTTGCTTTTAAAAAACTCAAAAACATGAATCCTGCAAGCCTTCTCTAGTTCATGCTAATACCAGAAAATTTACTGCCCTCTTAAATTCTTACAAAGTTTTGATTAAATTTTAGCATCTGCAGACTCTAAAAACATTTATCTCTGTTTTTCATTTCTTAATATCAGAGATCTGCCTGAAATTTGCAGAGCAGCCGGTTTTTTAGTAGAACAAATGAAAAATAATGAGCCCCCTTGACATGCAAAAATATCCTTTGGCTGCAAAGCTGTAGCTGAGTTAGTAAAAAAACAAAATGAAGGGTAAGACTTCCAGCATCCTGGCCATCCGTACCCATCAATCAGGCTATTAGGCACTGGTGTTGGAAGTCTTGTAATAAAGAGCTGCTCTCCCAGCCTTCCTGTGACCCAGTGAAAGCCATGTGGAAGGCTGTGTGCTGGAGAGGGCTTCAGAGCGGTAGCATTTCAGTAAATTGCCTCAACTAAATCAGTGCTGGCTATAAATACACATCTGCAGATGGAGACTTCAGGCCCTGGCAGAGTCTCCTGCATCACTGTGTATGAAACAATCTGGGTCTGGGCATCTGGGCCCTTGTCCCTCTTCCCTACGACCATAATCATTGATGGCAACCAAGGGGATCTTGCTGAATGCTCCATTAAATTAGAATAATTAAACATGGCAGTCATGTGCTGCTCTAGAATCTGATTAAACACCTTGTAGAACCCCATCTGGGCTGAGGGCTTGCCAAACAGCAGGCTACAGCCCACAGTCCCCACTTCCATGAATGTAAAATTCCCAAAATGGGCATTCTGTATCATTTTAAATTAAGTACTTGAGAACGCAAAGAGCACTACTCCGGAGAGGAAGTGCACGAAGTCAGTGGATTTAACCTCTAGACTCCTACTTGATTATTATTCATTGTTACTCTTGGACTACCTGAAGACTGTTGTTCTGCCAGCATCATCTTAAAATGATTTCACTTCTGATGGTTGTGAAGGGGGAGGGATTAGAGAGAGGCCTGGTAGCGACCCAGTTAATGACACTGGCATCTGTAGACTACACTGTTCATGCGAATTCCAAGGTAGATGGGAGCTTCAAAACCAAGTTTTTCTCCCTAATTTAACAGATTCTTGTTCTGTTCTTTCAAAGTAAGAGCCTCCTAAGTGATGTGTCCTGAAACATAAAATTGAAATTTTCTGGGAGTCTTGGCCATTCTCATTGTTTACTGTCCCATTGGGTAGGGATTATTCTTGTCAGTGACACTGATTTCCAAAAGCAAAATTGTATTGTTTAAATAAGATCCAAAAACGTAGCTGTATAAGGAAAGGTTCTGAAGGAATCCTACCTTCACTTGCCCGAGAAACTATTTTTTTAATTTTAATTTCTACAGGTTTTAGTGAACGGTGGTTTTTGGTTACATGGGTAAGTTCTTTAGTGGCAATTTCTGAGATTTTGGTGCACCCATCACCTGAGCGGTGCACACTGCACCCAGTGTGTCATCTTTCATCCTCCACCCTTCCCCCGGATCCATTACATCACTCTTACGCTTTGCATCCTCACAGTTTAGCTCCCACTTATAAATGAGAACATATGATACTTGGTTTTCCATTCCTAAGTTACTTTACAGAATATCTTTAATATTTCTGTTGGAAATTTTGACTTGCCCTGCCCTGCCAAAATAACTCTTGGTTCTTACAGAAACCTGTTGCCTTTATTCTTCTCTGAGACTTCATCTCGCGTGGCCTAGTTCCCTCCTGAACTATGGCTTGTGATGAATTGTATTTTAAATGAAAAGGATAGGGATGGAGTGTTCGCAAGGATGCGGAGAAATTGGAACCCTGGTGCACTGTTGGTGAGAATGTCAAATGGTGCAGCTGCTATGGAAAATATGTTGATTCTTCAAAAAATTAAGCTTAGAATTACCATATGATCCAGCAATTTCACCTCCGGGTATGAACCCAAGAGAATTTAGGAAAGAGGTGTTTGCTCACCTGTGTTCACGGTAGCATCGTTCTCAATAGCCAAAAGGTGGAAACAACCCTGATGTCCATCAGTAGATGAATAAACGAAACACAGTCTATCCATATAACAGAATATTATTCAGCCTTAAAATAGAAGAAAATTCTGACACATGCTACAACATGGATGAACTTTGAGGACGCCATGCTTAATGAAATGATCCAGTCACAAAAGGACAAATATTGGATGATTCCACTTATATGAGGTAGTAGAGCAGTTAGATTCACAGAGACAGATAATACAATGGTGGTCACCAGCAGGTAGGGGAGAAGGAGTGGGCAGTTGTTTCGTGGGTCCAGAGTTTCAGTGTGAGAAGAAGAAAAGAGTTCTGGAAATGGGTGGCAGGGATGGTTGCGGAACAATGTGAACGTACTTCATACCCCTGAATTGTGCTACTCTAAGTGGTTAAGATGATAAATTTTATGTTATGTTTATTTCACCACAACTAAAAGTAAATAATTTTATTTTACAAAGATAGGAATGCAGCCTGAATGAGTGCGTTTGTGGGGACTTGGAGTGGATAAGCACAGGGAAACCAGGAAGCTGCATCTCACAAAAACAAAGACCTGTCGGAACAAATGCAGGAAAATATAGAAACCATTGGAGCGCTCTCTGGATGTTAAAGAGCAGACAGACTTTGATCAATTGCCATCTATTCAGGGAGAAGAGACGTCATTCCACGGAGCTGTGCTCTGGGAGCCTGCAGGAGGATCAACGGGAAAAGAAGACCTCTCCCTGAAGAGTGATTAATTTGGTAATTAATGTGTAGAAAAGGAAGAATGACTGAAGTGTTTGCTCCAGGCCCTAAATTTTAACATTTATCTCTGCACTGGGAGCATCTGGTAGGACACTGAGGTTGGATGAGCTAAAGAATGAGATAGACACCAGGACGGCAGGAGAAGGGATTATGAATAGCTTCAGGAGTGCTTGAGGACTGGGAAGCTTGGACACGGTGGGGAACAAAGTGCTTGGAAAGAAGAGACAGAGGCCATTATGAGAAGGTCTGGTACCCAGCAGGAGAAAGAGGAAGCGCAGAGTTGGAGGAGACCATCCCTTCACTTTATAGAAGACCGAGTTCTAGACAGATGGATGAAGAGGTGAGATCAAATCTATAACAGGGTCCCAGATACAGTTATTCTTTGGTTGGATCAAAGGAAATGTTATATTTATACATTTAGGGCACTGTTTGCAATTTGGAAAAAGATGTCTGCACTCAACATTTTACTAATCTTGGTCAAGGTAGGATAATCAAGGCCTACAAGTAAAAAAGGAAAGTACCACTGGATACCTTAGAGAGGAGGAATTATTGAGGAAAACCTAAGTTTTGCCAGTGACCCAACTTTATTGGACCTGTCTACAGCCTGTCTCCCATAGTAACATCTCCCCTGGTCATTGAATACCTGAGCAGAGTCAAGGTGCAAGTGTAGAACAGGTCAGATTTAAGACTCCCTGTGGCCCTGTGTGACCATTTCAGAGGTGCTGGGACATTGCCCACCTTTCTGGCCTTCAAAAGGGAGAAATATCCAGGTCAGCCCTGCATGCAGCTGACTGCCCAGTGAGAAGGCAGGTCGAATTCGCATGTATGGAGGACACTGGGTCAGGGCTCAGTTACTCACATTCAGCCTCTTGGGACTTCATGTTGACTTGCTCAACTCCTGTGCACCTTTACATGGATAGATTGTGTTTAACCAGTGCCATGAGCACTTTTCAAAAGGCTGATTGAGTCACCTTTCTGTGTCTTCACAGAATGTCTGTGAGCTCATGCTAGCCTATGCTTGCTATTAGGGAATGAGGAAGTGTACATTGGTGCCTTTTTTTTGGAGACGGAGTCTCGCTCTGTCCAGTGATGTTATCTTGGCTCACTGCAACCACAGCTTCCCGGGTTCAAACAATTCTCCTTCCTCAGCCTCCCTAGTAGCTGGGATTACAGGCACCCACCACTATGCCTGACTAATTTTTGTATTTTTAGTAGAGACAGGGTTTCACCATGTTGGCCAAGCTGGTCTCGAACTCCTGACTTCAGGTGATCCGCCCATCTCGGCCTCTCAAAGAGCTGGGCTTACAGGCGTGAGCCACTGCACCTAGTTGATGCCTTTTTAAAAAAAGACAGGGTCTCACCTTCTCACCCAGGCTGCAGTACAGTGGCACAATCATTGCTCACTGCAGCCTTGGACTCCTGGGCTCAAGCAATCCTCTTGCCTCAGCCTCCCAAGTAGCTGGGGCTACAGGCATATCACCGTACCAGACTAATTTTTAAACTGTTTTTGTAGCAGTGGGTTCTCTCTATGTTGCCTGGGCTGGTCTTGAACTGCTGGGCTCAAGTGATCCTCCCTCCTTGGCTTTCTAAAGCACTGGGATTGTGGGCGTGAGCCACTGTGCCTAGGTGATTGGTACCCTTGAGTGCTATAGAGACAGAGGGGATGTGCTCTTCCTGCAAAGCTGCTTCCTTTCAGCTGGCCAGCCTTGGCAGAAAGGGAGGGTAGACTGTGTGCTCGCTGATCCCAGCTGACCCCGCTGCTGAGGCATGAATCCGTTTTGAAGTGAGGAGGTAAATTGTCTTAGATGGCTGCATGAACAGGTTCTAGAACCCCACAGATCCTTGCTGTCTTTCGCCAAGCGTCCCGATGTTGAGGTTAGGAGAAGGGACAGGGCCCGGCTGGGGAGAAGGAAGACTGAGAAGGAGTCTGTGCTTGTGACAGATGCCCTGTGCCCATTTTTCATTTGCATGGTGCCGTGAGCAGCCACTTGGCCACAGCCTAAGCTTTTCAGGAGTCACCATTGGGCCTAGAATTTATTGTCAATTATGTGAAAACCCTAGAAGGAAAATCTCCTATCAGGACTTTATTTTTCCTTACTCACCAGAATTGGGCTATCTAAGATCATCTTTGAAGATTCTTTTTCTCTAAGAAGGTATCATTTACAAACAGTATTCTCAAATACTATTTTAGAACCCACTGGAGCTTTGTCCCATAACTGATATTAGTTGATTATATTACATCGCAACCTAACTCCTAACCCCAAATTGTAACGCTCACTTCCTTCCCCTGCTCCTCTTTCTCCCCTAGTCTCCCCTACCTTTCCACCCAGAGACTACGTGTTATGGGGCAGACACTGCAGGGCATTGGGAATGCAGCAGGAGACAGCTTCTGAGGAGGTGGTAGTGGGCGGAGGAGACTTTATCAGCAGGGGAATCACCATTTGCCTTGGAGTGCAGAATAACAAAAGCACCAGGTGAGCAGCGAGTGGGTACAGAGAGGGGTTGCAGAGAGGAAGGTGTACCAGAGCAGGGGACTAAAAGGTGAACATGCCTGTGTCTTAACTCCACAGCTTATCTAGTCTTCATTTCCACTACTGCCATGTTGCTAAGAGAAGTAAAAGGACGAGGACCTCTCTCCAGGTGTAACAGGAAAGAAATGAAGAGGTACTGATACCATCTAACTCCATGGTTGCCAGGAATCAAAGGAACGCAATACGAGTATTAACTTAGAAAAGTTTCTGCCCACGTGCACAAAGGCAATGGACCAATATTACTGTTGAAACCTACAAGTGCCTGGTGTCCATCACTGGTGGAAACCATCCGTCAGGCAGACGGTCCTGAGTCAGTCCGTGCGTGCATCTGCTGGGACATGCTGGGCATCATCAGCAGAAACCGGGTGTGACTGTGGAAGGCAGGCTAGACACAAGTTTAAGCTGAGAACCCCAAGGCATGGCAAAGTGCACCTAGGCAGGTGGATCCAACTTGGGGTGCCCCCTGTGTGTCTGCAGCCCCTGCCCTGCCTGGTCATAAAGGCCAGGTGGGGTGAGAGGAGGCTGGGCCTTTGAGGAGGCACAGGACAGACTCCAGATGGCCAGCCCTTGCTCTGCCCCTAGAAAACCCAGGGCCCCAGGAGAGACCTGGCTCCAGGACCCCTGCTAACCTCAACTAGGCAGACTGAACTAGAGCATCCTCAGAGCCCTGAAAGGAGGCACAGAGGAGCCCAACATGGGGACCAACTCCCTTTAAAGGATGCTGTCCCAGCTCTTTTCCCAATCTAAATGCCCACAGTAGGAGCATTTTCCTCTTCTCCAAGTTTTAAGTTTTTGAACCTGGCAAATAAAGGCAATCTGTGGGCCTGTGCCTAGTTCATGCAGGTGTCTGTAACGAGTTTCCCTGGCCTCTGTTCCCCTCCAGATAGGAGGGAACTACCTGCAGGCTGTTTGCCGTTTGCCCCGCACCATACACGGCACTCAGTCACATTCACGCCCAGGAAGCCTGAGCCAGCCAGGGTGACCCAACATCCCACAGGGGTTCCCAGCCAGCTCTGCTTCTGGGAAGTGTTCAGCCATCTTCCATGGAATCACTTCTGCTAGAAGGAGCTGACATTGCTGGCCCTGCTGAGAGTCCATGCTCACCTGCGTAGTAGAAGGGCCATCAGGAGCAACTGAGACAGTTTCCTGGCATGGGCTCCTGGTTCTTTTCACCCTCCAGGTGGGATCTACCCTCAGCTAGGCTGGGCCCTAACAGCACACTGTTTTGAGGTTGATTCACCAGACTTTGGAAAGTAAGACAGAAACACCAATCTGGAAAGGGTCGTGCCTTGAGCAGGCATTGCTGCTTTGACAGCTGACCCTGATCCCTTCCCAGATAATGTGCTGCACTAGGCTCGAGGGACAAGTATGATCTCAGTCCTATCAGACTAAAGAAGCCCAGGCCGTGACCACCACCTCGTGCACCCCTCCTTCCTCTCCTCACTCAGGCTGGCGTCTGTGCCGTTCACTGTCTTAGCCTGCGCCCTGGACATTCGAGGCCAGAGCCCTGGCAGATGTCTCCGGGGCCCTGAGCCCTGGGGATGCAGTCATCTCTCCAAGGGAGCTCCTCTCACACTTGGAAATAGGCACCAAATGTGTCATGTCCTCTGTGCCTCCCTCTCTGCCCACTCATTTCCACACTGTCTACACGGGCTGTCTACACTGCCTGCATGCCCATCTGAGGCACCCAGTAACCACCCTCTATTTCCACCAATCACCTGAGCCTGAGGGTTCCAATGAGGGCCACCAGAGGCCTGCCACCTGCTAAAACAAATAGACAAGGAATTTCAATCAAAATAAAGTGCAGGCTGAGCATGGTGGCTCATACCTGTAATCCCAGCACTTTGGGAGGCCGAGGCAGGTGGATCGCGAAGTCAAGAGATCAAGACTATCCTGGCCAACGTGGTAAAACCCTGTCTCTACTAAAGATACAAAAATTAGCTGGGCTTGGTGGTGCACACCTATAGTCCCAGCTACTCGGGAGGCTGAGGCAGGAGAATCACTTGAATGCAGGAGGTGGAGGTTGCAGTGAGCTGAGATCACACCACTGCACTCCGGCCTGGGCTACAGAGTGAGACTCCATCTCAAAAAAATAAATAAAATAAAATAAAGTGTAATAGCCGCCTTTTCCTAAGTAATTCCACGCACTGGCGTGTGGTACTGATGAACTTCAATTTTTCAGACCTTCTCCTTGCCCTCCATGGTACTAGCAGGGTGACAGAGTCCCTCCTGGAAACGTGGTGCCCCCATCCCAGGGCACTTGGCCATCCGTGGCTCTGCCCACTCTTGCCTGCCACCTACCTCTCCTTTGGCCACTCTGCCCAAGTTGGCCTCTGCCTGTGTTTGTGTTTAACCCAGTCTCTGTGTGGGGAGCACTCATTCCTGCCCAGCGTCCCCCCGGTCTCAGCTCTTTTCCTTGACTCTCCCAAGATGGAAACCCAGCAATATCTTCCACCTGCTCCCAAAACAGTTCATACCCTGCACTCTCATCTCCATAGCGGTGAGTGACAGCCATCTACCAGGCGTCCTGCCCAGGATTCTGGAAGTCAGCCTAGGTCACAGCCTCTCCCTCACTGTCTGCATCCGGTCCATTGCCAAGATACACTGTTGGTGGTGGTGGTGTTCTCACTTCCCAAATGCCCTGGAATTGTGTCCTCCAGCTTCCATCCTTTCTTCCAAGCCCTCACTAGTGCCCACCTGAACACAGCACCCAATTCCTGAGTGGTCTCCTGGACTAGCCATCCCCTAGTCCAGCTACCCCCACCACGCTGCCGGCAGCAGTGCACTGTGACACATCCTTCCCTCCTTGCCAAGCTCCTGATTAAAATGCTTCTGGAGGCCGGGCATGGTGGCGCATGCCTGTAATCCCAGCACTTTGGGAGGCCAAGGTGGGTGGATCATTTGAGGTCAGGAGTTCGAGGCCAGCCTGACCAACATGGTGAAACTGTGTCTCTACTAAAATACAAAAATTAGCCCGGCATGGTGACGGATGCCTATAATCTCAGCTACTCGGGAGGCTAAAGCAGGAGAACTGCTTAAACCTGGGAGGTGGAGGTTACAGTGAGCCGAGATCGCACCACTCCACCCCAGCCTGCGTGACGAGACTCCCTCTCAAAAAGCTAATTAATTAGTTGATTAATTAAAAAATAAATTGCTTCTGGTGCTATCCTCTGCCTCAAAATAAAGCCCAGCCGTGCCTGTCTCCTACAGCCCAGCACCATCTCCTCTGTGCCACACCCCTCCTCACACACCCACTGGCATCCCCAATACATGGGCCATTTGACACGCAGCACATTTGTGTGACTGAGGGGAGAGGCTCGGGAGCCTCCAGGCCAGACCAGGGGATGTACACTAACCACTGGGGCAGGAACCATAGCCCTTTCCCTGGTGATTCCTTGATATTCATTCCCACTTTTTCTGTTGGTGTGAAAAGTTATAAAATCATAGAAAGCCAATCCAGTACTCCATGAAATTAAAATTTTTAAGACTCCTAATTCATCATAGGCCTAACTATAAAGGCAAAGCTATAAAAGCTAGAAGAAACCTTTAAAACTATAAAACTAGAAGAAAATGCAGAAGAATATCTTTAGAGTCTTGATGAGGAAAAGTTTTATTAAACAAAATACAAAAAAGACACACGAGAAGAGAAAAATGATGACTGACTTTGCTAAAGATTTCTGTTCGGTAACCAGCAACAGAGTCCAGATAAACAGACAGAGGAAAAAAAAATATCCATTTTCTGTACCTGACAAATACCTGGTGTTCAGAAACTGTAAAGAACTTTTGCAAATCAGGCAGAGAAAGAAGATAAATACAGTAGAAAAACAGACAACGCAAACGAGTAGGCCTGTCCTAGAAGGGGAAGCTCAGAGGCTAATGAGCATGTGAAGAGATTCTCAACCTTGCCAGCCATGAGAGCAGTACAGATTAAAATCCCAGAGAAATACAAATTCCCCACTCCACTTGGTCAGAACTAGAATGCTGGAGAAAAAGCAATTGGTGAGGATGAGGGAGGAATAGGAGTTCATGTGGACTCGTGCTGCCATTTGGAAAGCAGCCAGGCAGTGTTTAGTGAAATTCAGGAGGGAAATACCGTATTACACATCTTTGCATATATATATATACACATGTATATATATGTGCACCTCTGTGCACAAGGGAGCGCGTCTGAGGATATTCATATGGCACTGCTTCTGTTGGGTGGCCGAGGTGTCCTCACTAGAGGGACGGTCAATCTGAGCTGTTAACACCACCAGATTTCTTGCAGCAATCAGAAGCCAGAAACTCCGTCTCCAGAGAGCCGATGATTACGCCTCAAAAACATACTGTTAAGCGTGAAAATGAGTAAAAGGAAAAGACTCATCGCAATGCCATTTTGATATTATTTGAAACAACACACCACAAAAGAACAAAGCACATTTTCTGTAAATATAAATATGTATAAATTAATATATGATAAACACAATAGAAGATAAATACAATGGAAAAACAGGTGACGCATACGACTAGGCCTGTCACAGAAGAAGCTCAAAGGCTAAAATACAATGAAGAGATTCTCAACCTCACCAGCAATGAGAGCAGTACAGATTAAAATCTCAGACAAACACAAATTCCCCGCACCGGCTGGCCAGAACTGGAATGATATGGATGGATGATAGGTACCTCATGAATGCGGCAAAGTGCCGAAGGTGGGGGGGTAGAGGGTTAGAGCTAAAGGGGAAAAAAGTAACATCAAAGAAGGCAAAAGAAGGGCTTTTCACAGGTGTAAGTTTGCTTTGAATGTAGCCGTGTAGTCAAGTCAGTGCTGTGCACCTGAGGTCCATTAGAAAAGAAGGAAAGGAAAGAGGTTCAGCCTGAAAAAGTCCACGCGTTCTTACAGACTCAGGTCAAAGCGCTGCTTAGCCCCTCCGTCTCTCCTACTCCCTCATCTTCTGCTGCGGCTGATAATCAGGAGATGTTAGAATTAAGAGTCTTGCTTGATTCTGGCCCATGATGGGAGCCTCCCCACTCCACGGTGCCTGAGGTCAGGTAGTTGGCGTAGAGCCTTCTTACCTGCTAGATGAAGGAATTCAGGCTTTGCCCCTCTGCCAGTCTCCATTCAAAAAGCAAAATCAGGATCTCGACATAAATGATCATATTGAAAGAAGCCAGTGGCCAACGTTCACTGCAGGGGTTCTGCTCCCTGAGGCATCTCCCAGGCAACTTCTGGAGACAGGACGAAGTCTGCGAAGGGAGCGTGTCTGTGCCTTCCACTCGGCACCAGACCAGTCACCAGGGTTGGCTGGCTGACGCTCTGAGTGCAGGTAGTTTGACCATAACCATTTTAAGAGCGGAGAGTAAGACAAAGTGGCAAGGCCAGCTTTGTTGGCCAAGGTCCCCAGGGCTGTGCGCACTGGGGCCAGCTGCATAATTTGAAGCCCAGTGTGAAGTGAAAATTCAGGGCTCCTTGCTCAAAAAGCAGAACATGAGTGCTGTTATAGATACTAAAATGTAAATTGTTTCCTCTCTTCCTCTCTCTCTCTCTCTCTCTCTCTACTTGCCATGGTGTCTTTTGGCTATTTAATAGCCAATGAAGACATTAGAAGAAGCCAGGTGAGGTGGCACACACCTATAGTCCCAGCACTTTAAGAGGCCGAGGCAGGTGGATAGCAAAGTCAGGAGATTGAGATCACCCTGACCAACATGGTGAAACCCATCCCTACTAAAAAAATACACAAAAATTAGCTGGGTGTGATGGCATGTGCCTGTAGTCCCAGCTACTCAGGAGGCTGAGGCAGGAGAATCACTTGAACCCAGGAGGCAGAGGTTGCAGTGAGCCGAGATCATGCCACTGCACTCCATCCAGCCTGGCAACAGAGTCCATCTCAAAAAAAAAATGGCCAGGCAGGCGCAGTGGTTCACCCCTATAATCCCAGCACTTTGGGAGGCCAAGGTGGGTGGATCACAAGGTCAGGAGATTGAGACCATCCTGGCCAACATGGTGAAACCCTGTCTCTACTAAAATACAAAAAAATATATAGCCAGGCGTAATGGTACACACCTAAAGTCCCAGCTATTCAGGAGGCTGAGGCAGAGGAATCGCTTGAACCCAGGTGGCGGTGGTTGCAGTGAGCCAAGATTGCACCACTGTACTCCAGTTTGGCAACAGAGAAAGACTTCGTCTCAAAACAAAAACAAACAAAAAAAGCCATTAGAAGATATTAAAGTCTTCTTCTTGGGCACAGGGATATCTCCCTGTGGATACAGACTATCTCAGGCTCTTGCGGACCCCATCCTGCTACTAGGAGGGGGCCCCCTTCTCTCAGCCATCACATTGACATACCATCCCTGAGCCAGGCAAGGCAGGCACTCTCCCCTTCCCACAAGACCAGTACTTCATTCCTGGCACCTCCCAAGGGAGACACCTCTGGGCCAAGACCAAGATCACCTCCTGGATAAGGGGTAAACCAGAAGCTCCCCTGTGCTGGGTCACCAGCAGCCACCATGTTGAATTGGGGACAGACACGTCTATGTCCTGGGCCGAGGTGTATGGAGAATGTATGCTGGCATTTCCTGTCCCCACACCTGCCTCAGGCCCCCACTGTGTGGAAGGATGGCAGAGGTTGCTGGGAGAGAGGGGAAAAGGGAAGCCAAGTGGGACCCGGTGCCGGGGGACAGGGAAACCAGCAGCAGAGACGCCATCCCTGGGAGGCAGCAGCAGAAGGACCACGTGGGGCCAAGCAAGCCCCTGTGTGTGCTGCACAGTTCCATAAGCTTTCATTCACAAAGCACAGATCCCAAACTAAAATCATGACGACTTTCAGGCCTGCAGCCACACAGCATGACACCCCCGTGCTGCTGCAGTGGCTCCACGCCCCAAAGGCTGACCCTGATGTTTACCGTGACAGATCCACTTTCTCCTCCAGGAAGGAGCTGTCAATCTCACCACAATGCCCTGGGTGCCCGCGTTTCCTTCTATTGCCAACTAATAAATATTTGGAACTTTTGCAAGCCAGTTGTTGTCCTACTGATCGCTCGAAATTGGCCATTTCTCCTTCCCTTCAAAGTGGTTCCCTTTCAAGGAACCTACATCCCTTTCATCCACCTACAGACATGGCTGGCCCCTGGGACAGATGAATGTGGCCGAGTCTGAGAAAGGGAACGATTGTCCAAAAGCAAGGCTGGGAGGGGCAAACAGAGCCCAACTCTCCAAGATTGCAGCCCGCACAGGAGTGCCGCTCTCCCCAGGAGCCTCCCACACTGCAGTCAGCCTGGGACGCTGGGAGAGGGAATGACCATCCCCCTGGTGCCATCTGGTTTGTCCTACATGTCCCTCCTGGGTGCACACAGTTTGCTACCACCCTCCCTCCACCCTCCCAGCACCCTCCCTCCACTCTCCCTCACCCTCCCTCCACCCTCGCTCCTGTAGTGCTCATTCCCACGCTGGGAGTTGACTTCCTTGTTGCCAGGGTCTCCACGGAGCTCTGCAGGGTCATGAGAGTGACCATTGCATAGAGTGAGAGGAGCGGGCAGAGGAGCCGCGAAACTCCGTGGGGCTGGCCACTTAGCAACTAGGTCTTGGGCTCCATAAGATGGCTTGACAACAGGCTGGCGCTTTCTTCCAGTTTAATTTTGTGAGCTAAAACCCTGGCTCAGATTTCCTTCTCAATTGCCCTCCCCAACTCACGTAGGAGACCAGTTGCTATTTGTTCTGTAAAACGATTCCCTGGGTAATGTTTGCAACGATGGGAACTGCCTCAAGGAATAACACTGTGCAGATCCCGTCACCCTCCTGACCAGGCCCGGGCTGGGAGTAAATGCCGGCTCCCGGGGGCGCTTAGGCAGGCTGTCCGTTTTCCCTGGGAAGCCCAGTGGAGCCTCTGGAAAAGCGATTCCCACAGACAGCCCCCTGCCCAGTCCCTGAAGGAGCTGGGCCTCACCCTTGGGCCTGGAGCTCAGCAGAGGAATCAGACAGCCCCGCTATTCCTTTGAGAGGCAAAAAGAATCTTCTTGACTTAAGCTGCTTTGACTTTGCAGCTTTCAGAGGCTGTGCAGGCCACGTGTACCTGACTTGGGTTAGCAAGAGCCACAGGCCCCCAGGTGAGGCCTCAGGCTCCCTGGTGTGGCCCCCTCCTCCTCACAAGCTGGCTGTGTCTTTTGACAAGATAGCAGGAGTTGTGGGAAGGGACAGGGAGCTTGTGTACTCTCTTCCTTCCACCAGTCGGCTCCGGGCAGAGCCAGTGCCCCAGGCACCTTTCCAAGGCAACTGTGCAAACACATTCACCTCAGGTCAACCTTCTGTCTTCGCAATGCAGCCTGTAAACTGGCTCTGCACCCTACAAGAGGCACGGGGATTTGCTGCTTGTTTTCACTCATGGGTTGTGTAAGTTTTCGCTTAGTGAAGGGAGAACTTCCAGAGGCCGTCATGCTCGATTACACATTTGCCAGCACTCATAAAACGGTATCATTTTTGCTCAAACTTTTTTTTTTTTAAAGAACAGGGTCTCAAAAGAAAAAAAAAAAGAACAGGGTCTCACTCTGTCATCCAGGCTGGAGTGCAGTGGCACCGTCATAGTGCACTGCAAACTTGAACTCCTGGACTCAAACAATCCTCCACAGCATCCCAAGGTGCTGGGATTACAAATGTGAGTCACCACACCAGGCCCAAGCTACTCTTCTTTGCATAAATCCATAAGCAATCTTATTTTAAGGGGAGGGATCGTATCTTATTGACCATTGTATCTACAGTGCTTAGAATATGCTAGATGCTCAGTCAAGGTTTGTTATGAACTAAAATAATAATGCTATGCGGGAAAGAGGAAAAAAAGAGAAATGTATGAACGTTAGTGTAAAAACTATTTTGAGTCCAGTTCTGCTGTGTGTCTTTAGACAAATTGCTTAACCTTTCAGAGCTGCTGGCCTTTCATTGGTAAAGTTAACATAATCACATAAAATTCACGGTGTTGTGGTGAGAATGAAATTATAAGATTGTATTTCAAATGTCTGGCCAATTGTAAGAGCTCATTGAGTATAATTTCCCAGCAGGCTCATAGCTATTATCTGAGTCTCTTAGGATCATTGTGTTAACATTGTTGGGGGAAAGGAAGGCTGACTCACTCCTTTTCCATAGGCAATGAAGATCAGTGAAGGCTCAGTGAAGCCAAAGGTCACAGAGAAATGGTGGTGAGAGAATACTCCTGAACATTCATTGTATTCAAGTGTCTACGCCTGGTCTGGATGTTCTGGAGAATACACAGGGAAAGTAACTCGTGAACCTACTTTGGACTGACCTCGTCTGTTGGTTTCTACTTTGCTGCACTGACGTGTTTGCGTCTCCATGACCCCATTCTGCACTCTGATCCTCACTCCAGATCTTGCTCCTGATCTCTGGAGTGGTAGAAAGAATCCAGCCCATGCATGTTTTCACTTGAATGGACTTGAGTAAGTGACTGCATCTCTTTGATCTGAGGCTTCTGTCTGCACGGAAGGGATAGTTGTAATAATTGCACCCAGGTCACCTCCAACACCATCTTGAAGTCCCTCACTAAGTGCTCCACTGGTGTGGACATTACAGCCAAGGACACAGGATCCCCCAAGGATGTGGCGTCCACCCTCTAAGTGCTCCCCTCCTGGTCTCCACCCTGGCTCCGTTTCCTGTTCATGTCTTCAGCTCTGATGCATGCCCGCTGCTAGCAGAGCAGCACATTTCTCATTTGGCAGGTGCTGCTGTTCGTGTCCTTTTCTCTGCCCAGGACTAGAACAATGTAATTGGAGTCACCAATGGCAGACATGGAAAGAAAACAGGATTGACAAGGTGGCACCGTGTGAGCTCATGAGAGCCAAACTGTGGCAAAGGGATTGCAGAAATTCAGATTCTCCACTCAGCCCTGTCCTGGCAAGAGGGCAAGCTCCAGTCAAGGGTGAAACAAGGAGATGCCCAAGTTCAGCCATGGGACGATCACACATCTCCTGACATGAGCCAGGACAGCCCCTGTCCTGCACAGGCTGGCCCGAATCTTGGGAAACACCATGGCTGCCGCCATCAGTTACAGACATTTGCTGGCCTCAGAGCAGGTGAGATTCACAGAATTCACATCCCAGCTCTGCCATCTACTGGTGAGTACCATGGGCCTCAGTTTCCACATCACGGAACTGGGATCCTAATTGCCTGATTAATAGAATCCCTATGAGAATTAAAAGAGAATGTATTTCGAATGCTTAGCTTTGGACCCTGCACAAGCATTGTAAACATTCAGTAAATGGCAGCTGTTACTCTTACCCAGCTGTGGCCAATGACGTTAACATAAGAAATCTTAATCACCTGTTCCCTGTGGCAGAGACTCCTGGCTGTCCACGTCAACAAATATTCTCTCCTTCTTACTAAGTGACAGAGTCCTAATTGGACTTGGTTGACAAGGTGTCCAGCTGAAAGATCATCTCCAAAGTTCTCTTGTTGTTAGTTGTGGCCAATGAGACATAAGTAGAAAGAGTAGACCATCTGGGAGAAGAGGGGACCTTTGTTCTTGCCACCCCTCCTGCTGCCCAGGGCACCCTGCCGATGGCCAGAGCTGTGGTGACTTCCCTGGAATACGGGAATGAGGGGCGCATGCTCTGAACAGAAGAGGGGTCTGGGGGCTGGTGGACTTCCTGGAACCATGATTGCTCTGCACTTCTGGCCAAGATAATTGCTTTTTAACATGATGGAGAAAGAAGTCTTATTTAAACTCATCTGAGCTTTTCTGTCTTGTCGAGCCCAAATGCAATCCTAACTGATACGATAACTGATATTTAGCGGGGAGTGGAGGGCCCAGGAAAGATGCCGATGGGGAACACGGATGATAACTGCTAAAAGCAAGACTTACCTCCTTGTGGTAGGGCTGACCCCGTGGAAGATACCCATGTTTCATGTTTTTACATCATCACACGTCCAGTTTGCAGATAGAGGCACGTGGTGACACCTTCCCTGATGTGGTCCTGGGTGTTTCTGTGCTGATGGCCTCACTCCGCTGGCTGCTTGGCTCTGCACTGGGATTTTCAGCTCAGGTAATTGCATACTTCTTCTTGCTTAAGATGTTCATCTCCAAATTTGGATTTCCTTGGAAAAGTAAAGTCATTTTGGGGGAACCAGCCTGGGAGCCCAACTTTTATAACCGTGTTCCTAGTGAAAATTGTGTTTTGAGCTACAAAATACCTAAAAATCACAGTGTAGAACTGGATATGTGAGCTCACAGAGGCTAAAGTAATCCACATGTTGCTCTGTGCTAACGTTGGCCCTCTCTTTAGATAACGGGGCTGTGTACACAAAAAATGTGTCTGCCAGAGGTTCTTGAAGACACACAGCCTCCTCGGGATGTTCTCCAAATCCACAGTGTCTGAAGGTAGAATTTTATTCCAGTCTTTCTCTCTTGTACCCTCTAAAAGCCATACTAGGGGAGTGTGATGAGGATTTATTCCCTGGGACAGTGGGAATTGGTGTGATTCTGGGACAGCTGCAACTAAGAAATCATATATTGCAATCAGTTTCCCAATTTTTCTTTCTTAGGATGTGTGAAACCAGCCTGAAGACAGTTCTTGTAAAAATGTCCTTGAAACCATGAAATCGGCACAGGACCGGTCAGAACTGAGATAGGAAAAGCCATTCAAAGAACTCAAAAGGATACCAGGCCAGAGAGAATGGTCTATGACTTAATTAGTTGCATCAACCCACGTAAGTAAGGACTATAACCCTCAGAAATGGGTGGAATAGGAATAATACAAAGTTGGAGGAAGGAGAGACAGAGTCAAACACAGGCAGTGCTCATCAGGAAGGGCTCTGCATGGCAACAGTGCGTCGGATCCACCTGTCAAGTATTTCCTTATTTTGAAGGTGGGACTTCCTGAGATTTCGGTGACTGATGCTAAACTCTGAGCACCAAGAAAGCAGGAACAATATATCTAACTTGTTCACAGGCCCTGATGCGCTGTAGGCATTTGATGAGTGTTTGTGGAATGAACTCATTTACTCTTTTAACATTCAAATCTTTCAGATGTGCATGTAAATACATAAATTATATATTGTATGAATCCCTTGTGCCCTTTTATTCTGTATTTTTGATGCTTTGACATCTGCGGTTCTTGCCGACCCTGGAGGGTTAGCCAATTTCTGGGGATAGATAACAGCTCACCCACGAGCGTGCCTTTCAAATACAGACCAACCCATCCAGAGCCCACACTCCCAACCACCCCCTCTGTGAGGATCTCACACCCTGGGCCACTATCCCCTCCCCTAATCAGCCCAGGGCCAGGTACCAGACAACCAGGGACAGCCTGAAATGATTTAAACTAGCCCATCCTAAGCCTGTTTACTTTGTCTTACCTTCTCCTTCTCCTGGAAATGACAATAAAGGCCCCGCCCACCCTTCCTCCTTCCTCCTCTGCTTTTGGACAGACCCTGGGGTTTCCCGCATGGCGCTGCGTGCTGTGCCACGCCTCCTGTTTCTAAGGACCTGTGAGTATGAACTTCTTCCTTTGTGACAGTCATTTCCATTTCTGTGTGTCTCACCATCCCTAAGTAAAATAAATCCCAGGTTCCCTCAAAACATAACTCTGTTCTCTAGCTCTATTCCCACCAAATGATGTTTCCATATTTAGCTCCCCATATAGCTTGCCCACAGGGAGGGAAAGTGTTAGTCAGGCCTATGTGAACATCTGGTCCACCTGACAGTTAAATTTCTCATTCTAAAATTAAAAAAAAAAAAAACCATTCTTATTTTCTAGTGAGTTTCACTAGGGCGAGTCAACATCCCCAATCCAAAGGGCTCCTGGTCCCTGAAGCGGCAAGATGGGTGCCAGACTTCAGACAGTGATCAACTGGTCTATTCACCAGCCCAATACCACTTTGAGGGGACTAGTCTGCATGGCTGCCTGCCTGCCCCTGTCCTCTCTGCCTGGATGTGGCCTTTCCTCTATACCAGGGTTTGGAACCGAGTGATGCACAGAAGCCGGTTCCTGCTGACTCCTCTGTGTGTCCAGAGCTGTGTGTGCCTGAGATACAGGCAGATGTCCAGGCACCCGGGGAGAAGACAGCCTGGGAACCAGACTCTCGCACCTGGAAGCTGCTCCGGCTGACATTTCCAAACGACAGTCTGACTAGCAGGAAAAACCTCAGACATGCAGATGTCCCCAGAACGGTCACTCTTTCCAGAGAAGAGCAGTGAAAAGACTTAGAAATCCGGAGCCAGAACAGAAGCTGACCACCGTGCTCCACTGGCCCCTGCGTCACGGAAGACCCTTTTGTCTTCCAGCAATGGCATCAAGGTCAACCCTGGGCCAGAGGCAACATGTGCTCTCCCCAGGTGACTGGAAAGCTCCTCCCCCAGGCTGTGCAGCACGGACGCACACACTGGAGCTTCAAAACAGAAGCTACTTTGTCTCTGCGATGAGTCAATGCTGTCGTCACTGGGGTGCAGTAATGGAGCCACTGGGTAAAGTCACGGAGCGTTGAAGGACAGGGTGTCACCCTGCAGAAAGTCTGAGGGGAGTGAGACACCCCAGCCCACCTCCTGCCTTCCTGCCCTGGCCTCCACCTGCAGTCACACTTCGGCTCCTATGTCTGTCCTTACTAGTAGGTGGCCTTGGGAGCCCCCTTCCGAGTTCCACCATCTCTGTGAAGCTGGTCTATGGCCCCCCATGCCCCGTGGCTCTAGGTTCATTTGCAGCAGTCTCAGTGCACACAAATAGAGATGTGCGGCCATTTGGAGAAGCTGCTCTTCCCATAGTGAGACTGGTCAGAGCTTGGATAAAAGACAAGTCAAAGGTTTCTGTAGGCCAGGGACCTTCAGACCAAATCAATTAAAAGGGGTAAATGGGGGCAGTGGGGAACAGGGGCCTGAGAGAGTTTGACAGCTCATCTACATCTTGGCAGTCAGTCAAGACTAGCATCACAAAGGGAAAAATAGATGCTCAAGTCAAGACCAAGCATCTGAGAATCACCTGCATCCAAATCACCTTCAGTCACTGTGAATGCAAACTCCCCAGTGCACCCCAGTTGGCTGACTCGGAGTGTCCTGGGGGTAATGAAAAGGTGGGAATCTTCATGTTGGACCAACCCCAGGGCGTTCTAAGACCCTCAAGATCAGCTGCTGAAAAGAGGGAAGCTCTTTTGTGGGCTTTGATGAAGAGAAAGGAGGTGCTGAGGAGTACAAGGTGAGTGATGTGGAATTGAGAAGGCTTGAACTCATGCCTGCCTCTGTCCCGTACTGTTTTTGTCCTTTCTGCTCTGCCTCCAAGGGCTTTGGGCTCCTAAGCCAACAGGCACATGCTCTGAGGACCGGCCCTCGCCCTGGGCTTCTGCTCTACTGCAGCTCTGAGCAGATGGTTTCTCATCAACCGTTTTTGAAGATGTCACTTACTATTTATTATCAGAGCAATGCTTGCATGCATCATGATTCCTAGACTGGGCCCTAATTATAAGTGTGTCCTGCTGAAGCTATCACACAACGACCACATACTCCCTCAGGAGGCTCTAGAGCCCGCCATCAGCTTGCTCATGTGGACAGATGAAAACAGGTAAAGAGATGAGCGGGGAGGAAAGGATAATCAAATTGTTGTGTCAGGGTGAAAAATGATGGCTGAGTTGTGACACTGTCTCCATTTCAATAAACACCAAAGATAAACATATTTATGCAAGATGCTTTATTCACAAAACAATCATTTGCGTTTTGATGATCACATTTGCCTGGTTACAAAAGAGCAAAAAAACTAGACTCACGATGAAAGTCTTGATAGAAGACGGCTTGCTCCTGAGCAATTAGACAATGGCTACCCTGAGGAGTCCAGTAAGAATGACAGTTGTGTATTGCATAACGTTGCGGTCGGTGACACACCACATAAACAACGACGGTTCTGTAAGACTGTAATACCGTATTTTTACTGTACTTTACCAATGTTTAGATGCACAAATACCTACCATTGTGTTACAACTGGCTACAGTATTCAGTACAGTCACGTGCTGCAAAAGTGTGTAGCCTCGGAGCAACAGGCTGTGCCTTTAGAGCCTCGGTGAATCGCAGGCTATACCATGTAGGCGCGTACAAGAACACTCTATGATGCTCACACAGTGACAAAGTCACCTAATACACATCTCTCAGAATGTATTCCTGTCATCAAGTGAGGTGTAACTGTGCTCCAGACGTTGGCCTTCAGCATTTTCCCCATGTGGGGTCCTGACGTCTCCATTTGGATGTCTCTGAGTAGCTGACATACTGGATCTCACACTGGACTTACTATTCTTCCTCAGTATTAGGGCTCTCCATCTCAATAAATACGTCTTGCAAAGAATCACCTCTCACAGTCCCTTCCGTGTAATCGTAGAGTCCTCTAATTCTGCCTGAAATATGCTTAAAATGTGTCAGTTTCTTTCCAAATCTGCTGCCCAACTTCCCCACTCGAATCCAAATTGCCACCGTCTGTCTTTGGGAGTTTGGCAATCCTTCCTACCTGGTTTCGTCCCATTCACTCTTCCTTTCCTTTGACTACTCTTTATAGAGCAGACACAGTAATTGATTTTATTTTTATTTTTTAAGACAGGAGCTCACTCTCTTGCCCAGGCTGGAGTGAAGTGGCACTATCTTAGCTGACTGCAACCTCCGCCTCCCAGATTCAAGCGATTCTCTTGCCTCAGCCTCCCCGAGTAGGTGGGATTACAGGCGTGGACCCCCATACCTGGCTAATTATTTTTTTGTGTATTGTTTGGTAGAGGCGGGGGTTCTCCATGTTGCCCAGGCTGGTCTTGAACTCTTAGGCTCAAGCGATCCTTCCGCCTTGGCCTCCCAAAGTGCTGGAATTACAGGTGTGAGCCACCACACCCAGCACAGTAATCTTTTAATAAAAACATGATCGTGTCACCGGCCTGCTTTAAATTTTTACATGTCTTTTCTTTGTTCTTCAGGTCATGCTCTGAGGCTGTGATTGCGTCAGAGCCTCCTCGCCGCCTGCAATCCTGGCTGCTCACTAAACCCCCAGCCAGGCTGACATCCTCTTTGTTACTCAGCCGGGTAGGACGTCCTCCTGCATCCCGGACTTGTGGATGCTCCTTGTCCTGGTGATGTCGCCTCACTGCCCACTTGGACTGATCCCTCGTGCTCCTGTCCTCCAGCTTCCGTGTCACTTCCTAAGAAGAGGCATTCCTCCTCACCCAGGCCAGGCTGGTCTCCTACAATCACACAGCTCCCTGTATTTTCTCTCACAGCACTTTCATCACAGTGAGAATCACATGTGTGACTATTTTTATAAGATCCCATTAAGCCACAAGGGCCCTGAGGACAGAGACAGTGTGCCTCTAGGTCACACTGAAGGCCCAGTGTTGAGTGTAGTACTTATTATATTATAAACATGAAACAAATCTTTATTGAATAAATGAATGTGCAAGTTAAGGAATTGCAGTTCAACAACAAAATCAGCAGTCAACCCAGTGACTCACAGAGTAAGAATACAGAGCGGAAGAGCGCTCTAGACAGAAGCAGCATTTTCCTTTGCTGATTTCACACTATCTGTGGAAATAGAATTTTCAGAAATACGACCCCTGCAGTCTTCCTAGATTTGACGGCTGTGTCTCCTAGAATGAAAGGCTGGTGGACAAGGAGGGGCAGGGTTTAGAACCAACACCAGGAAGAACCATCATCTGCTTAGAGTAGTCCAGCACTGGGATTCACCGTAGCAGGGAGCCTCGTCTCCGGAATGCTGAAGCAGAGGCTGAATAACAGGTGCGACTCTTGCGGAGGAGGCCACATTGTTCCACTGCCCTTCCCTCTCCTGCGATGCTGCCCCTCGATGCAATCCAGCCCTTTTGGAATGCCGGCCATTCCTCCCACTGTCATCTCCTTCCCCTGGAATCCGTGCTCAGCCGCCTGCAGCTCTTGCTGCTGTCTTCTGGTTTTCTTACTATTAAGATGAGGAGCGACCATCAGAACTAGGAAACCAACTCCTAGGCTGGTCTGAGACCACTGGACATGTGTCTTTCTACTTTAGAATTTGGATACTGAAAGATGAGGTTGTCAGATAAGGGTGCCTATTTGAAGTCAAGGCCATTTTAGACTTTTGAAAGCAAAGGAAGCCAGCTGAGTGACACAGAGAGAGAGATGGATGGATGGGCAGACAGAAGGCAGGAAGACGTGAACATGAGAAGGAAGCCAGCTGAGAGAGAAAGAGACAGAAACAGAGAAAGATGGATGGATTGATGGACAGGCAGAAGGCAGGAAGAAGTAAACATGAGAAAGTGAAGGAAATAACATTTGGTCTCTGAGAAGTAGCAAGAGGAGTATGTGCGTGTGAGAGAGACAGAGAGAGACAGACAAAGGACAGAAAGAGAGAGAAGAAAGAGGAGGAGGAGGAGAGGGAAGGGAAAGGGGAAAGTCCCAATTCCTAACTTTCATGTTCTAGTTTTATTCTCTGCTTTGCTATAACTATAATTATATTCTATTATTATATATAATTATATAATATAAATATATAATACAAAATATAATTATATAATATATTATATAATACAAAATACATATAATAGAAAAATATGTAAGTAATTTATACATATTATACAATATATTAAAATAATATGTATTACTTATATATAAATGATATATATTTTTTATTTACTGGAAAGTGTGGAAAATTATAGCTTGAGAGGTTTTCTCTTGTTTTACACCAACATTTCCTAACCAAGACTGTGTACATTTTGGGCCCAGTTTTTCTGAGTCTTACTTAAATTTCTGGTGATGCGATAGCTACAACCCAAACTGGAATCAGATATCCTACCATGCTTAGCCATAAATTTAAATAACTGAGCACAGTTTATTCACCAGAGCACAGCTCTCCAGAGTCCGTTTCCCAAGATACAGTAAACACTCTGATGGCCACCCTGTGTTCTCTGCTAACTCACCTGTTCTCCTAAACAGCAAAGGGTCAAAGGACAGGTGGGGAAACCACAGAGCACCCTGCGTTCCTCGGCCCCCATTTTCCTCTCTGCAGGTCCCTGTGTGTATTCAGTTTTGCAGTCCGTCTAGCTAAGGAGAGTCTAAATCAGCCCTCTCTTCGGCCTTAAAGCACCGCATTGTCGCCATCTCCTGATTCATGCCATCAAACCCATGTTTCGCTTTTGACACCAAGGTAAGCTCAGTGTGATATTATCATGTCATTGATTAAAGAAAGAGAGCTAAGCACATGTGCATTTTAGCAGATTGGATGCGACTTCAAGTCTGAAAGTCCACTGTCTCCCAGGGTCGTCTTGTCTGCCTCTGCAGTGATGAAAGCAGATGGAGACAGTAGCTACAGACACTTACGGAGTCATTGATGTGGAGAGCTGGAAAGGAACTTAGAATTAATCTAAACTATATCTTTTATCATTTTAAGCATCAATTAAGATTTGTAAAATCATACGTAGAAACCTACTCATTGGAAAAAGTTAAACAGCTGTAGAGTAAGAGGCTCCTTCCTTCTCTCATCACGTGCCCCATAGTAAGGGTATCTGTGGATCATCACCTATATTTACATTTAAGTCTCACATAAATGGGATCTTTCTATGTTTATTGTTTTGAGACTTGTTTTTCATTCCTAAGAATAGATCTCAGAGGCTTTCTATGTCAGTGTATAGTGTTTTAACAATTGCGTACTACTGAATGGTAGGAACGTACTGCAGTTCAGGTGATAATCTCCCAGCAACAGACCTTTTAAGTTTTTTCCAGTTTCTTACTCTTACAAACAGTGCTTCCATAAATAATCTTTAAACTTTTGTGCACCTGTGCAGGTATGTTTTAAGGTTGATTTCCTGAATCGGAACTGCAAAGATCATATGAATATGAAATGACATAGACGTTGCCAAATTTTGATCCCAAAAGCATATACCGATTTATCTTCTACCAACATAGTATGAGAGTGAATGTCTTTTCCTGCCAACATTAGATGATTACAATCTTTTTAATTTTTGCTAATCACGTAGATAAAAAAGGAATTATGTTGTTTATACTGGATTTCCATGAGTATATTTTCAAGTGTTTATTGGCCATATGAATTTCTTTATCTGTTAATTGCTTGTTCATATCTTTTTCCCTTAAAAAGCATATGCACAATCAATAATAAAATTGATTATTTTTTTTACTTCAGAACTTGTAAGAACTCCTTCTGTATTTTGTGCATTGAGAATTTTTTCTGTTATAATATACATAATACGTATTTCTTATATATTTCTCATTTTTCAACTTTATATCATTTTTGTCATAAATTGTTTCGATTTTCAAGTAAACACAATTGTCTACCACTTCCTTTAGAACATTTAGGTCTTCTTGTTTAGAAAGACCTTCTACATGCCAAAGTTATAAGATTATTTGGTTATTTTTATTATTTTTATAAAACTTATTTTGCCCATTTACATCTTAGGCCAATTTGGAATTTGTTTTTATGTATACTGTGAGCATAGTATCTAACTTTATTCTTCTTTCACAGATCAATAGCCAAATTTTCTGTCACAGTGTGTTAAACTAATCAATGAAATAATTTTTTTCATGATTTTTCTGCTGATTGGAAATGCAAATTTTACCACATACTGAATTAATATGTTTCTTCTCTCTCTTTTGATCCATGGATTCATTGTCCTATTTGGCTAATCTGGACTATGAATATTCCGGGGTTTTTCCTTGTTATTCTTTTATAATAGTTATATTGAGATATAATTCATATGTCATACAATCCTTCCATCTAAAGGGTATAATTCAGTGGTTTGTGTTATATTCACAGACTTGTGCAACCATCAACATAATCAATTTTAGGACATTTCATCACCCCTAAAAGAAATCTGTACCCAATAGCTATCATACTCATTCTCCATTTCGCCCTGGCTCATGGGTTCTAGGCAATAACTATGCTACTTTTCTTTCTTTACAGATTTCCTATTCTGTTCCTATCATAAAAATGGAATTATATACTATATGGTTCTTTATGACTGGATTCTTTGCTGTAGATACTCTCTTTTTTATTTTTTTAACATCATTTATTTTTATTGTCATATATAACATTGTATGGATATATCATATTCTAATTTATCCACACCTCAGTTGATGAACATTTAGGCTGTTTCCAGTTTTTGGCTATTATGAATAATGCTGCTGTGAGCATTCATGTGCATGTGGACATGTATTTTTACTTCTCTTGGATATATAAGTCTATCAGTAGAATTTCTGGGTTATATGGTAACTGTATGTTTAACCTCATTTTGAGGAACTGCCAGACTGGTTTTCACAGCAGCTGCACCACTTTACAATCCTACCAGTACTGTACAAGGGTTTCAATTTTGTCACATCCTGGTCAACATTTGTTATTGCCTTTTTTTATTATAGCCATCTTAGTGAGTGTAAAATGGCATTTCATTGTGGTTTTGACTTGCGCATGGCTGATGGCGCTGAGTTATTTTTTTTTTATGTGCTGATTGAGTAAATGAGATGTATGAATCAGAAGAAAGAGTTCAAACACATCGGTTGTGGAGATGCATGACATAGAAGCATGGGTTCCCTGATGACTTTTATACCTGCTTAGCCACAGCAGGATTTACGTGTTATGGAGGAATAAGGCAGGCTTATTTTTAGTCTTCACAATGTACTTGTGGACCTTTTGCTTATACTCTTATAACCTAAATATTTAAAAACACTGACTTAAATATTTTGACTCTCTTTCTCTCTCTCTCTCTCTTTTTTTTTTTTTTTTTTGAGACAGGCTCTTGTTTTGTTGCCAAGGTTGGAGTGCAGTGGTGTGATCACAGCTCACTGTAGCCTTGAACTCCTGGGCTCAAGTGATCCTCTCACCTCAGCCTCTTGAGTAGCTAGGACTATAGGCATGCACACCATGTCTAGCCACTTTTTAAAAATTATTATTTTTGTAGAGACAGAGGTCTCACTATGTTGCCCAGGCTGGTCTCAAACTCCTGGCCTCAAGAGATCCTCCTGCCTTGGTCTCCCAAAGTGCTCGGATTATAGGTATGAACCACTGCACCTGGCCTCAACTCATTTTTATTTGCCTTTGCCTGCATTTCAATTAATAGATAAATACTAAAATCCTAGTTTTGTTGAAGTGACTTGCCCAACATACTGAATTTTCCAGAAGAAGAACACCACTAATGTTAGAATATTTCTCTCTTTTTTAAAAATAATGACTTATGGTCCCAGATACTTTCAAAAGATCATTAAATTTGTCCAGTCTAGCAAACCTCAGTTAAGTAGTTTGATGGGTTTGAAGATACTTTTTAAGGATAAACATTTAAAATAACTTAATGAAGGAGGTGTCATTCTCTAAAATGAAGTTTCAGGTATATGTGTAAACTATTCACTTATGTTGTTAAATGTCCTTCAGTCATTGGCTTTTGTTTCTCTTAAGTTCTCTTAAAATACGATTTGCAGTTATGAGTATAGCTATTAACTTATGAGTATAGCTATTAAGTGTTACTTCCCCTTCATCTTTTTCTAGTTCTCTTAAACAAACATTTTGTATGCAGGGCAAGGAACTTGGTACTGAGTTCTGAGAGTGCCAAGTGTTGGAAGCTTGGTGGGCATTAAGGCAGATCTCTTCCTAGGACTTTAATGAGGGTTGTTTCTTTACCTGCTGGAGCAGATTCCCCATGCTACGTGCTACTGAGGCACCTGATGAATGCAATGATGAATTTCTACCACCTCAGATTGCTGAGTTTGGCAAAGCTCTTCAACACAGTAAAAGTTGCTAAGCATCTCACCCAGCTGTGGCCTTTTTTTCTCCTGAGCAATACAGTGGGACATTATTCATCCTTTAGAAAAAGGTTATTAAAACATCCCACAAGGCAGTAAATTACATGGAGCAGGTGTCTCCAAGAGAAGACTAAACATCTCACAACCGAACATAATAAGCTGGTACTAACCCCTGTTTCCTGGAAGCCTAATTTATTTCTTGTCTCTTAATTAAAATGAGGCTTTAGGCAAAAATATTATTGTAGTGGCCGGGTCTAATGACAATATAAAAATATTATTCTTGCTTTATCTTCTGAGTTTGATTGGAACAATTTTAGTAATTATGTATCAAATTCTTCTCACAGCCTTAGCTATTGGATAGTTTTTTAAAAGTATATTACCTCTAAGATTTAGAAACATAGAGACTAGGAAAAGCTGGGAGGAATTTTCTATAGTAGGATGGTTTCCTGAAGAGAGTAAACCAGGCTTAGACATCTCTCCTGGTTGAGCCTGAAATATTCCTCTTTTACTGCTTACCATATTTGTCTTCTGGACAAGATGGTCTTCACTGGGAGGCCTGTCTGCTTTTTGTAATCCCGGCAGACATTGCTAATCAATCACAGACTTCTCTCATTATAAAATATTTCTCCATATTAGACCCCAGAGAGTCACTGTGAATTGGTCAAAGTTGTTACGCTTCCTGAAACTAATCTGCTTTTTATATGTTTTATTGATGAAATGAATCTATGTCTAAAAAAATTTTTTTAACTGTTGATCTAATAAAATTGCTTAATTTTCAGCATAAAAACAGAAGCTCAGACTTATCCCAGAACACAGCACAAGTTTGTGGCAGAATCGAAATTAGAATCATTGTCTTTTGTCTGCCAGACAAATATAATATTATATCTTTCTCCTGTCTTTATTCTCAGTACATCTCTGCAGCTGTCTATAAACAATCATCTCGTCTGAATGATCCAGTCCAAATACTAAATCCTCTCCCTTCTATGTAAATGGTCCACCTGGCAGACAGAGAGTAGTAATTAGTGAACCTAATGATTGTGCTTCTCCTTGAAATTCTCCCAGCTTAGGTACTTTGGTTAGCACACACCTTGTACCTACCTGACAAGAGGAAGATGGGGAATGGGGAAGTGAAAAGGACGAGGGAGCAACCTCGCTGAATATGGTATGCCAAGTAGTGAACACGTGTTGCCTCATCAAACTCTGACAATAACCCCACAAGGGAGACCAATACCCCATTATAACAGAAGCAGAAAAGAAACATCCCTTACATCACATAACTAATAGATACCTTCTCTGGATTTGACCCCAAGTGATATTATTCCAAAGCCTATGCTTTTGAAAATTTAAGAAATGTACAGATTTATTTTGAGGAAAATAGCCTTCCATAATTCTTGAGCATACTCCACAAATCTCCTGGATTCCTTGGAGCCCAGTTTGTGAAATACCACATTAGAAGTGAAGTGCTACCAGTTGGAGAAGCAAAATAGCAAAGTAGTTAAGAGCTACCAACTCTGAAGCAAGACTGCCTGCTTGAGTTCTGACTCCAGCACGTTTCAGCTTTGTAAAATGAAGCATGACACTTGATGTCTCTGTGCCTGCTTCCTCATCTATAAAATGCATATGCTAATAGAATCTACCTTGTAGGGTTGCTGTGAAGATAAAATGAGTACATGCATTCAGAAATACATAGTCTGTTATCACCCTGTGTAGAGTTAAAGAAATCTGTATGTTGTGCTAGTATGTAAACTGTAAACCAAATGAAAACACAGCAACCATATAATCTGAGCTGATAATCTCAGATTATACATATATTTTTATAGTATTAACAAAATTTAAAAAAATGCATTTGTAAACATTCTGATCCCCGGGAATGTATCCACCCAGGCTAAATTGAGAAATATTGCACTCTAGTACTTCCTGAAAAGAATGATTATCTGTTAAAATATTGAGTGAGCCTTGGCTCCTACTATTAATAGTGAGGCTTATATAATTCACAATCTCTTGTTTATGAATGTGAGAAAATTCTAGAGACATAGTTGAGCCAGGGAGAGTATTCTAGTTTGCTACAAACATGTATAACTCTAATTAGTGGATTGATTATGAATTATTGCTTATTTGCAGACATGAGCTTGAGCCCAGTATTGACATAAATTCACATCCCGAGGGAAAGATACGGATTTTAGGATGCTAGTCGTGGAGTTAGAAGCAGAGCCCAAATTCCTTGTCTTCCAATGCAGTCTTGAATCCTAAATTCTTTTCTGTGCAAACTTTCAAGCTCTTTGTCACCGAAGAGATATGGGTACTTTTAAGTTATACCAGGTGTATAAATTAAATCCAATCAAAAGCAGAAAGCATTGTACCCACCTTGAAACAATTGATACTTATAGATCAAAGAAAAAGAAATAAGAGGAAGGTGAACAGGCACAAAATTATCCAGCAAACAGCATCCTTTGCCTCCTCTCCGGCGATCAGCTCTCCTGGTTCAGACGTTTTGTACTGAAGTGCACTTGCATCCAGGAGGCAGCTGGAGGGCACTGGGAATTTTCTCAGGAACAAGTAGCTTGTTGATGAAGGAGGGCAAAGTTGGAGAAAATGCTAGGCAGACAATAGAGAGCCAGAATAAGTGAGATGGGAAGGAGAGCTTCCCATCATTTCCTTCTGATCAATCCAATCAGCAAGCCAGAGGTCATAAAGTAGAAAGATCCCCAGGAAACCGAACAGTACAATTACCAAATGATAAGATGTGATTCGGAAAGCTAGTATCTTCCCTAAAGGCTGAAGCCAAATGACTTGTTTTAAACAATCAGGAAGGAAGGGCATTGCTCTTCGTGCCTTCCTTTTCAAGTCCATGCTTATTTGCCTTTTCTCGCTGCCTTATAAGGGCACTTGTTAAAAATTCAGGAACAATGCCAGCTACCAAGGTAGACAGATCTGGAGTATATGACAAATAAAGTAATCTAGCACTATTATTAACAGCAGGCATGTTGCTCCTAGGCTATTTTATGGCTCATTTTGAATGCATCATCTCTATCCAAAAAAGGGAAATGTGATTCTTATGTCTAGGGCAGTTCCAAGAGTCTACAATGAATGGGGTTTCTCTGACAAAGCAATCAACTTTTCCATGGTTGGCAGGTGAGTAAATTGGGTTTTACTAGGCATTATTAAATATGGTTTTTGGCTGATTTACTACCTGCTAGGTTTCCATGGAAGTTGAGTATATAATACACCAGGCCAACAACATTAATCTTTCGTTCTTAATTCATTGCTGTTTTCAACGTGGAGACGGAAACAGCAGCACGGATGTTACAGGAAAGCCGTTGCCAGCTCTGCTCCTTTACATGTGTAAAAACATCTGTGGGAGACAGGCAGCACCCCAGTTCCTGGGGTCGTGACAGAGCCTGTCGGGACTCCTTCCTATTGAGATGCACAGCAGTCTAGGTGTTCCCTAGGCAGGCACCCATGGAATCTTTGGCTTTTCCTTGACCTAGCCCAGCTTGACCCCTCTCTGGACTTTTGCGTCCCTGTCCCTCAGCAAGTCGCTGCTTAACTGGTGGATCTCCCATTGTCTTGATGAGAAGGCACCATTCCTGCATGGAGGGAGGTTTACATGGCTGCTCCTTCTCCTGATAAGGACACTGAGCTTTCCTTCCTTTCTGTGGCTCTGCCGCCCTCAAATCTCTCCTCTCCTTTGCAAAGTGACCAGTGCCAAGAAGGAAGATAAAGCTAGAGCAGGTGACCCACCCACTCCTAAGGATCACAGTGGGAATCCCAACCTGCCTCTCAGCTCTTAAAGCTGCTGCAGTTTCCACAGGAAGCCCTAGCTTCTCTGGCCATTGCTTCTCAGGACCACTGTCCCAGTGTCGCTAGGTTGATTCTCCAATCTGACTCAAGCTCCCAGCCTTCTGATACCCAAAGCCTGTGCTCTGGAAATCACAGTCACCACCAGCACCTCCTCCCTCAGCATCAGCTCCTGCTGGATGGTCCTTTCATTCTCTCACGGTGAAACAGACCTGGCCCTTCCTGGGGCCCCTGCTTCCCCTGCGTGGCTCAAGTTGGCTGTTCTCCACAGCCTTTCCACCATGCCTGGCCATTGTTGGGTGTGTGTGTGTGGGGTGTCTTTGCTATTTATTAGCATTGATTCTCCCTCCTCCATAAAACATCCCAGCTCCCCCATGTCCAGTTGTAATCATTTATAGACTCTTTGCCTCAGTCATCAAAAGTTTGAATGCTGACTCACTGTCATCATTTTTGGCAGTTTCAAAGCCACATACACACTTCATCTGACATCCTCATCCTTGCCAGTGACCTTGTCCTCCAACCCACCCCAGCCACCCATTCCTCTGCCCTTAACCACAGAAACTCCAAAATACTCATTTCAAACACTCTGCTTTCTGACTGCCACCTCCTATCTTTCCAGGTCACTCCTGCTCATGGCCTGAATCTAACAATTCTTTGCCCACTAGGACCACTAATCAGTACCCCTACTGCTTTAAATTCCCCATCATTTTTTCACTTTCCTTTTTTCTCAGCTTACAGTCCATCCCTTTAATCACTCCTGTACATACACCTCAACAATGTGTCTTTCTATTGTAGAATCCTTGAAAAAACTAGTTAAAGTCAGGTATACTGAATCTACATCTGAGTGATTGACTATGGCCAGAGTGAAAGAATAACTGGATAAACTGGGATCAACTCAAGTTTATGACCGGACATCAAGATGGGTCCCTCAGGACTGTTGAGAGACCCAGCCCCTCGTCAATTCACTTTCTCACTCCCTGGGACCTTCTGTTCTCTCCTCCAACCTCTAGCACCTTGTTCTCACCTTTATTCTCGGCCAATGATCTCGCTTCCTGTTTTACTGAGAATGTAGGTGCAATTTTAAGAAAATGTCTACTCTACAGCCACGTCCACCAATTTAGCTCTCTCGGATGGTGTACCCTGCCTGGTGGACAGCTGTGTCGGCCCCTCGTGAAGCCAGACCCCCTGAATATGTGCACTGGTTCCTGTCCCCTCTGACCTGTTCTTTGCTTATGCAATCAACTCTTTTCTCTCCTGCATCAAAGCTCTCCCACCTGCTGTCTCATCCCCATCAGCAGACAATCACTATCCTTTCTCCCATCTTTAAAAAGAGCTCCTTTCCAGCAACTGCCCCCACTGAATCACCTTGGAGAAATCCTCTATATTCACTGGTCTCTCATTCTCTTTTGAACCCACTTTTATGAGGTTGTTGCACCCACCAGTGCCCTGAAGTGATGACCAATGTTACCAACAATCTTCACACACGCATAACCTGTAGTTGACTCTTGGGTCTTTTTCTTTTCGGATATATTTTTATTACTTGGTTTCTGGAACATTCTACCTTCTTGGTAGAGTGTTTACCTACTTCTTCACAGCATCATTTTTCTGGATTCCTCTCCTTTTCCTGACCTCAGAATGTTGGAGGGCCCCTGAGTTCTGTCCTTGGGGCTCTTCTCATCTCCATTTACATAAAACTTCCACCAGAACCATAAATGCCGAATGTATGACACCATCTCTTCATGAACTTCTGAGGAACACTTCAGCTGTGTCTAGTAGGCATCTTAAACTTTACATACTCTATACAAATTATTTGATTCCCCAACCCCCTGGCCGCAGCAACCTATTCTTCCTCCTCTGTTCTTCCTCTCAGGAAATTGCCATAGCATCTTCCCAGTTAAACAACAACACTTAAAGTCCCTGATTAAGGTGACTGTGTATCCTAATCTACCCTGTCAGTCTTTTTTTTTTTTTTCTGAGATGGAGTCTCACACTGTTACCCAGGATGGAGTGCAATGGCATGATCTTGGTTCACTGCAACCTCTGCCTCCTGGTTCAATCAATTCTCCTGCCTCAGCCTTCCAAGTAGCTGGGATTACAGGCACCTGCCACCACACCTGGCTAATTTTTTGTATTTTTAGTACACACAGGGTTTCACTATGTTGATCAGGCTGGTCTTGAACTTCTGATCTCACGATCTGCCCGCCTTGGCCTCCCAAAGTGCTGGCATTACAGACATGAGCCACTGTGCCCTACCTTGTCAGTCTTTGAGCATCCCCTTTAACTGCCAAAAACCTTGGCTTGCATAATAAATTAGAGAGTCATGCTTCCCTGGTTCTTTTTTGCTTCTATCTATCAGCATTCCCTGTTGAGTCCTCACTCTAAATATATTCTGAATTTACCCACGCCTCACCACCTCCACTGCAACCACCCTGGTTGAGCCACAGTCATCTGAAGTCTTGACTGCTGCTGTGAATGACTAACTGGTTTCTCTGGTTTCCTTTTGCTCCCAGTGGTTTATTTCCTACACAGAAGCCAAAGTGATCTTTTGAAGAGTTTGCTCATGGCATTCCCTCTGTTCAAATCTTCCAATGGCTTCCCACTGCCATGAGAATGAAAACAGATATGGCCCAGCCACCTCTTTGACTTCATTTATCCCTCTTGTTCCTCACTTCCAGACCCACATGCTGTAACTGTAATAGGTTCATCGCCCAGTGCAAGCAGCAAGTCGATACTCTGAGACACCGGGTTGTAGCAGAGAGAGAGATTTAATGGTAGGGCTGCCAAACGAGGAGATGAGAAGAAACCTCAAATTTGTCTCCTCCAGGAATTTGGGCTTAGGGTTTTTATAAGTTTTGAAGTGGACCAAAGTATGAAGATTGTTGATTGGTCAAAGAGTGCGGGGTGAAGTCATGGGAAAAGGAGGTGAAGAAACTACGTTCTCGTGCTGATTCAGTTCCCCTGTGAAAGTCTTTAAACTGGTAGCTGCCAGCTGTTCTGCTGAACTTCAGGATCTGCCTAAGGAATTACTAAACAAAAACCTTCTAATTCTAATATCAGGAATTTTATCCATAGGAACACTGGGGATTTGAATTGTCAATATCTAATGCTTTGTGACTTTTGGTTACAAGGAAATGGGTTAAAGTGCAGCCTGATTAATGCTTCATTATAACTCTATTTTTGTACAGAATTCTTGTTAACCCCGTGAAGATGGCTTCAGTGCCTCTTAACTGTTCCTAAGCCACATCGTCTCACCTGGGGTTTTCTGTGTTTGCTGTTCCTTCTGCCCAGAAGGCTTTCCCCCAGCAGTCAGCATGGCTTGGATGCTCACTTTGTTCTGGTCCCTGCTTACATTTTGTTTCACAGAGACTGTTGCCAGGTCCCTCTCCACTGCCTTACCTGGCTTTGCTTTTGCTCAGACAGCTTGCTGTTCCCCATCATTGTATCGTGTTTGCGTCTCTCCCATTGGTATACATGCCCCATGCCAACTTTTTCTCTTTTGCCTTCCACTAGTTTATTAGACCCTGGAACAATGAGAAGCATACTCTAGTACATATTTTCCAGTAAACACTTATTGAAAAAAAATAATGATTGGTTGAAGGGATGAAGCAGATCCCTTTTATTTAATTAGTTTCAATTATCTGGGTGCCAAGCAGTTTACTCTCATATTTAGTCCTTTTAAAAACAGTGTGGCTACTGCTATCATCCAGATTTTACAGACAAAGGAATACAAGTGCAGGGAGGCCAAGGACCTTGCCCAAGGTCACTTGACTGGTAAATGGCTGAGATGTTTTTGATTCCAGACGAGCTGAATCTAGAGGCCAGGTTCATCACTGTAATGCCGTACAGCCTTCCTAATGTTATCAGGTCACAAATTTAAAACACTAGGGATTTTCACAAGGGAGAGAGAGCCTGGTGGTTTCTTGCAAATGGTGACTTTGTTTAATTTCTGTCTTCTCCGTGGAATGTATACATCCTGAGAGCAGAGTCTTTGCTGGATGCGTTTGTTGACTATGACTAAGCCCTGGCTTGCCTCAGCTTCTTCCCAAGCCACCGTGATGCCACACAACACCTGCAGATGTAGCCTCTCCCTGACCCTGGGCCAAGAGCCCCACCCAGGGCACCACAGAATAAGAGCCAGGGCCTCTTGTTCTGTTCATCCTTCTTGGCAGTGCCTTTGAACACTGAGCGGCCAGCTGGGCTTCCCTACTCCAGACTACTGTGAGCAGCTTGTTAGCTTATCTGGTCCTTCTGCCTTGGCCACTGGCTTAAGTGTCTGGCTTCTAGTCATGTGCTCAGTGCCTGGTCCAATCTCACAACCATTCTGGGAATAGAATACCCACATCTGCACACCCATCCATCAGCCAGATAACCCAACTTCCTTACCCAAATCTGCGGCCTCCTTGCTTCCTTTTCTCCCTAGGCTGTCACTCGCTCCACTGTCTCTAATGCTGAGGTCTGTGCTAACTGAAGACTTTCTAAATCCTCTCCTCCTGGAAAGCATTCTGGACCGCAGACCTCATCCTGGATTGGGCTTCAGTTATTTTTACTGTTGTAACAACATTCTTGTTATTGTTATTTATAATAACATATAATGCAGCCAATTTTATTAAGCACTTTCCATATAGTATTTCCAATAATTTTCACAATTACTTTGTGAGAGGGGTACTGTTATCATTCCCATTTTATTGAGGAGAAATCTGGAATTTAGGGCGATAAGTAAGGTTAAACCCCAGATCACCCACTTGGCATGTGGCAGAGGTGAGATTCAAACCTGGGTAGCCTGGTTTCCAAAGCCACTTCCCTACTCCCCAGTACCCTTTGCAGGGTGCTGGACTGAGGAACCCCTACTAAGACGGGATGATTTGCCCCAGCCACCTGAGGGGTTCTCGGGAAGTCTGGTTCCGTGCTAACTCAGCATTGGTCTGTGCTTGCATCCTCCTGTTTCAGGCAGGAGTAAGGGAGCTTCCAACCTGGATCCCAGGCCAGATACACGGACTGTGTCCCCTGCGCCTGGGCGGACTGCCTAGCCCTGGACGGCTAAGGTTGCTTCATCTTTGATTCCCACATAGTGCTGGATACGTAGAAGGTACTGGAGAAATTTGGCTGAATTAATCACCATTGGCTTTTTAAGAGCATGCCATTGGAGGGAAAATTATTTATTATAAAACAAACCTGCAAAGGGAAAGAGAATTCTGAGTGCTGGAAGTGAGAAACAAGATTGGAGATAAGGGAAATCGAATTGGAAGAATATCCATAGGAAGGAGAAGAAAAGCATCAAGAAGCTCCATAAATCACAGCAGCAGTATTTCACCTACATTGTCCTTTATTTTATGTCCCTGGCACCAAACAATTTATCATTCCCATTTCATGCTAAGTGCTACAAAAATAGCAATTGGCCCAACATTTGAATGGGAGATAGCAGTTTCGAAATAATAGCAAAACGTGAAACTATCTGAATTCTGGAATTTTCTGTAGTGCCCTCTCCACCCCCACTGCCAATTGCAGGTGTCTTTGTCCCGCATGGACACAAAAAGGTCAAGAGTAGCAGACCTAGAAGGGAGGGGGAACCTTTTCCTGATACTTAGTGGTGAAGCTGAATGTGGGTTAATCTCACTCTTGCATTCCTCTGTTTCTGCCCCGCACAAGGCTTTGTAGCCAGAAAACCCAATATCACCTTCCGCTTCTATTGTAGGGTGTAGGGGGTGTTGAGAGGGTAGGTGGCGGGTGTTTGGTATTGGTGGGCAGCCCAGAGCTGAGCTGTAACATTTCCAAAGCTAGCAAGGGGGGCGGGGAGGGGGGAAGGGAGAGGAGAGGGTTTGATGCTTTCACAAAGCCTTAAAGGCAAAAATACTTAGAGAAGAAAGCTTTTTAAAGCAATGACTATATAGCACTCCCCGACTCCAGGTCTTTTCAGAACACATTGAGTGATTAGAGTTTTAACTCATTATTTAGAAATAAATACTTGGAAACCAATCTCCAAAGCAGATACTTTAAAATCCACCATCATACCCTCAGAATCTTCTTTATACTTGAAAGGAAGGATTACTTTTTCCTTTGAAAAGTAAACTTTTCTGTCAACAAATAATTACAGCCAGCACATTTCCAGGGGATGAGATTTGGGAAGCCCCTCGTTTCTTCCCCTTTCCTTGTGGTCATCCAGCAAGAACTGAACCAAAGAACCGCAGCTCCGGCCAATCAATCATACTCATCATCAATTTTCCAGCATTTAATGTGTCCTAGGGATTATCCTAAGAGATTTACATATAGAATCACACTTAGAGCTCTTGCGTTTAAGGATGAAGAAATTGAGGCCAAGAGACCGGGCTGGAATCCAAACTGAGGTTGGTCAGAGGCTAAAGTGCATCTCATGAACCATCACCATCAACAGGAGACCACACCGCCAGGATGGAAGACAAGCGGGGCATCCAACACGGAGGAGTAGCCCACTCCACCAGTGGTTGGAGCGTTTCCAGGCTGCTCCCCTCGGCGATGGAGCCAAAGACAAACCTCTGACGGCCGTTCAGCTTGCTCTTTCTCTGGCCGCTCAGTGGCTGCAAAAGTAGACAGAAAGCAGAGCAAAAACACCGAGCTGTCCCTGCACTGGGACAACGCTGGGCTCGCCTTTAACAGGAAGGGCTGCCGTGGTCCACCTGGGGTCTGCCTCTCCCAGGCCCAGCAAACACATTTCCTATTACACAGGGGCCACGCTGAAGTTTACAGCTGCACCGCCTCCCCAGCCTCATGCTCTGCACAAGTGGGGAGAAAATGATGCCTCGGGTAGGAGATTTCTCTTATCTCTTTCTCCCTAAGTGTTCTGCTCAAAATAACAGGTCTGCATTGCTCTAGAAGGGGATTGCCATCACGCCTGCTCCAAGCGCGTGGGCAGTGTTGAGGGGATGTCTTGCCTCTGACCTCAATCTCATTCACCAGTTCCTATCTCACCAGGGAAACGGACAGCTGAGCTGTCTGAGCCTTTTATCAGGCAGCAGGTAGGAAGGACGTCTGTGAAAGCAGGAGGAGGTGTCAAAGGATGGTGTCCCCAGGGAGCCAGCATGACTAGAGTCGAATGCCACTTGTTTTAAATCCGGAGACCCAGGCTCACATCCCTCTGTTTTCCTGCAAAGCTCCAGCCATGCCTTCCGGTCCTAGGCCTTCTGTCTGCCACCTCCTTGCTGCCGCTCTGGACCTGCCCTCCTGAGCCCTTGGACGCTCCCAGTTTATTTGCAAGGATGCTCCTTTTTTCTTCCAGAGCTTCGGGATGTGCTCTGCTCTGTCCTTCAGGCACCACTATGTTAGACTCTCTTTAAGAGTGGCTGTCCTCCCTGCTCCATAGTTTCTAAGAACTGTGCATCATCCACTCCCCTTGCTCCCGTGTTATTAAGTGCACGGACACTGCCCTTACTCCTCCACAGCCGGCTGGGCAGGGGTGACCTCCTGATACACTCCAGAGGGCCTCTCTGGAGCCTTTCTCCAACTGTGCCCTCTGCACAGGGAAGGCGACTGCAAGGCCAAGAGAACTGTTTAGGGGACCCTGTGCCAGCTCCTACCAGCACCACACTGCAGAATTCCTTGCTCAAATGTCCCTGAGTCCACTTTCATGGGCTGCCTGGACCTCATGCTCAGGAATGTCTTCCTGGGCAGGCTCTGCTGCCTGCATGCTCACCTCCAGGCACTGTGAGAGGAGCTGAGGGTGGCTGCTTTGGGGGCATAGACAGAGCCTGGCCATTAGGGCAGTGGGGTTCACGTGGGGGAATGGGAGCACACTCGTAACACACAAAGAGCCAAGTATGGGAAGAGAACTGGGACTGGCGGCCAGGGGAAGCGAAGGATGAACATTTGAAATTTGAACCTGATCTTCCACGTCATTTTTAAATTGAGATTTAACTCACATACCATAAAATTCACCCTTTGAAGTGTCCAATTCAATACTTTTTAGTATATTCACAACATTGTACAACAACGACTGTCTAACTCCATAATATTTCATCACCATCCCCCTAAAAGAAATAACCCATACCAATTCATACTCACCCTCCTGGCAATCTTTCTAGCTTTATAGATTTGCCTAATCTGGACATTTTATACAAATGGAGTCATACAATATGTCATATTTGGGGTCTGGTTTCTTTCACTTGGCATAACGTTTTTAAGATTCATTCATGTCGTAACATGTATCCATACTTCGATAGTGGCTGAGTAATATTCCACCGCACCACATTTTCTTTATCCACTCATTAATTGATGGCCATCTGGGTCATTACCACATTTTGGCACTTATGAATAATGCTACCACGAATGTTCATTAGTTTTTAGATGGACACGTGTTTTCAGTTCTCTTGGGTACATACCTAGGAGTGGAATGGCTGGGTCATGGTAATTCTAAGTTTAACTTTTGAAGAACGGCCAGACTCTTTTCAAAGTGATTGTAGCATACTTTTCTTCCTACCTACAACGCGTAAGGGGTCCAGTTATCTACATCCTGGCCAACACTGGTTCTTGTCTGTCATTTTGGTTGAAACTATCCTACTGGATATGCAATGGTATCTCATCGTGGTTTTGTTTGCATTTCCTTAGTGACCAATGATGCTGAGTATTTTTTTATGTGCTTTTCGGTAATCTGCATATTTTCTTTGTAGAAGTATCTCTTCCAATCCTTTGCCCATTTAAAAAACCGAGTTGTGTTTTAATTGTTGGGTTGTGGGTGTTCTGTATGTATTCTGGATACTAGACTCTTATCTAGTGTATGATTTGCAAATATTTTCTCCCTTTCTGTGAGTTGTGTTTTCACTTTTTTGATGGTGTCCTTTGAAGCACAGAAGTTTTTAATTCCAATAATGTCCAACTTACCTAGTTTTTTCTTCTGTTTTTTGTGATTTTGGTACCACATCTGAGAAACCGTTGCCTGATCTAAGGTCATGCCAATGTTTTCTTCAAAGCCAGGCCATCTTAAAAGTAAAAT
The DNA here is from genome assembly GCF_030222135.1 of Aotus nancymaae. Classification (NCBI taxonomy): domain Eukaryota; kingdom Metazoa; phylum Chordata; class Mammalia; order Primates; family Aotidae; genus Aotus; species Aotus nancymaae. The sequence continues at coordinate 17,977,607 of NW_026988445.1, read as the reverse complement.
TGTCAAGATGGGGGAAAAACTTATTTAATCTTTCAGCTTGTTAGCTGAATTAAAAAATTATAAACATTTTTACACATGGCGTATGGTCCTCCATTACATGGTCTCAGGCCGTATAAAATTTACAGTGGATCTTGACGTTCAGTAGCAGGAATGACCATGATGTCCTGAAGTGATGGATGTGTTAATGTTGCTTTCTGGCTGTTTCTCAAACAGCCCGTCCTTGCATTTATTGTGTAGGAGATTTCTCACCCGTATGTGACTAAGCCCTGGCAGATAGTGTCTTCTCCTAACCATCATCACAGTTAGGTTTTATAATACCATGATCTAAGTTTTATAATACCTATTTAAATTTTAAAGCCAAATGCCTTAAATCCCACTTTTAACATAGATGGCTCTAATTTTGACGTGAGCTCAATGACTCCTTTTTAGGTCAATACATAAACTTTAAGGCATCCACTGAGCAGAAAATGCAGAAAAGTCATAATAATGGTGTTGTCTGGGATGCCTGCTACCTGGAGAACTTTGGGGCTTCAGAGTAAGGTCCAGAGCAGTGAGTAGGCCAAGTTGCAGAGAGGTAAACTGAGTCACAGAGCAGAAAAGTGACTGTGTTGGAAGGATGTGGGTAGCAAGAGTTAGGCCTGTAATAGAGTCAGAGTTAGAGCTGCCAGCACAGGGCCAGCTCTCTCTGAGCTAAGAGAGAGCCTTTCTCACACGGCAGGGCCTTTCCCAGTGCCACGGCGGCTTCACCTCTTGCTCCTATGCCTCTAACCCTGCCCCATGCTCCTGCTGTCTCCTGGCCAAGCCCTGGCTGCTGCTTCCTCTAAGGTGTTGCTACCTGCTTCTCTCTGGGCTTCACGTACTTATCTCGCTCTCTGTCTCTTTTTAAAATCGATGGTCACATAAAGTCAGGGAAATTCCAGATAATCTTCTGTGGACAGCTTTTTGCAGAGATGGGAATGGCTGGGTGAAGACAGGTGCTTGAAATTTTTAATTCCCGTTTCAGTCCACTTCCTATTGAACAGGTGTCAAGGTCACAGCACGTTGCTGCCCCGTGGTACTAACCTCATTTCCTATTGTCTGAAAAGGCAGGAATTAGATGGGCATAATGACAGAACTGCTCATTGTAAAACATTGACCAGGCCGGGTGCAGTGGCTCACGCCTGTAATTCCAGCACTTTGGGAGGCCGAGGCAGGTGATTCATTTGAGGTCAGGAATTCGAGACCATCTTGGCCAACATGGTGAAAGCCCGTCTCTACTAAAAATGGAAAAATTAGCCAGGCGTAGTGGTGTGCACCTGTTTTCCCAGCTATCCGGGAGGCCGAGGGAGAAGAATCAGTTGAATCCAGAAGGCAAAGGTTACAGTGAGCCGAGATCACACCACTGCACTCCAGCTTGGTAATAGATGAAGACTCCGTCTCAAAAAACAAAACAAAACAAAAAAACACTGACCAATGTTGGAGGTGGCCAAGTTCCATCAGATTCATAAGCTGAATTGTCAGAATTGAGGAGTTAAAGTCCAGTCGTTGTTCTTCCTTAATGGGGTTTTCACAACATGCATTGTTTGTGCACAGGATTTAGATATAAATGAGGACTGGATAAGTGTAACTATGGATTTTAGTTCAGTTGATTTTGGCTTTTGGAAGCAATTGCTCAGTTTTAACATCCAGAGTGACTATCAGATGCAGATGAAGAAGGAGTCAGAATTCTAAGACTTGCCGCCCGATTCCAGTCAATTAGTTAATTGTGAAGAATTTGTTGCTAGGGAATGGCAAGCATAATCCAGGGGAAACACAGCAAAAGTTTAAACGGCCTGGTCAGTGTGGCCAGTGCTGAGCTTGGGGGACTCCCAGCGTAGAAGCCAATTTCCAAGCTTGCTGCGCAGAGGAACTTCTCCTTGCTAGCTGAAGAGTTAAAAGTGGGGAGACATGCAAACCCCCCAGTGTGCTGAGGAAGGAGTGTAATTGAAGTCAGAAGATGTGGCAGGTGGCCCTATCACCTCTTTTCTCCACTTGCACAACAGACCCTTTATTTCATGCTGGACAAAGGTCCGGGAATGGGAGCAGCAGTACCAGATTATAAACCATCCATTTTCCAGTGCTAAGTAACTCAGACTTGGGACTCTCAGTAGTCTGGCTGCAGAGTGGTATAGTCTATCAACAAGTTAATTTTCTTCCCATTTAAGCACAGAAAAAAAAAAAATCTTTTGTGCTTAGTGTTTAGTTTAATGTGTCAGTTCAAGCTTTGATCTTCCAAGTATAGATTTCTTTCTACTTCTTTCCTAGGGGTATTACCATTAAACTAGTACGAAGGCACAGCTCAGGAAACACAAAGCCACTGCTTAAAGGGAGGAGTCCCAAAGGGCAGGGAACGGACATCTTCCATTGGACCACAACATGGAGATTGACACTGGGCACATAAGACTCTACGAGCAGCATGTTTGTCTAGTAGCCGTTGCCAAGGTGTCCCAGCTGATGTCTTGCTATGTTGCCCAGGCGGGTCTTGAACTCCTGACTTCCAGCAATCCTCCTATCACAGCCTCCCAATGCACTGAGATTGTAAGCATGAGCCACCACACCTGGCCAACAAGTGTCCTTTATAATTTACAAAGCCCTGGGTGGGGCCAGGCATGGTGGCTCACGCCTGTAATCCCAGCACTTTGAGAGGCTGAAGTGAGTGGATCACCTGAGGTCAGGAGTTCGAGACCAGGCTGGCCAACATGGTGAAACCCTGTTTCTACGAAAAAAAACAAAAATTAGCCGGGCGTGGCAGGGTTAGGCAGACACCTGTCATCCCAGCTACTTGGGAGGCTGAAGCACGAGGATTGCTTGAACCTGGGAGGCGGAGGTTGTAGTGAGCAGAGATCGCGCCAATACACTCCAGCCTAAACGACAGAGCGAGTCTCCGTCTCAAAACAACAACAAAAAACCTGGGTGGGGAATACCTATTATCTGTCCACCCATCATCTTCTGGGATATCGTTTCCCAGGAACCACACCATGTGGTTCCTGTAGGAGCAGCCATACTTCACAAGTCCTGTCTCCTGAGCCATAGGTGGTTGGGCAAGAATTGGTCACATAAACACAGATGGGCCAGTCGGATGTCTTCCCTAAGGTTTTTGGGAGCAGAGCCAGTTCTCTCTGCTGGTGAAACAGGGGTTATGAAAGTTGGGAGTTGTCACCGGCTTTGGTCTCTGACTCATGGAAGAAGTCAGTCTCCAGAAAAAGGCGAAAACCTCCAAGCAGAGAGGCAAGAAATGAAGAGAAACTTCCTTGCAGCATGCAAGCTGCTGGTTCTGAGACCTCCTGAAAGTAATTAAATTATATTTTATATTACTCCCCCATGTAAGGGAGCACAACCCCTTCCTTCAATTAGTTTATATAAGATCCTGTAGCATCCTTATACAAGATCCTTCATTTTTTCCTAAAAGTGGGAGCCATATTTTTTTGAAACCAAAATAGCTTTGAGTATATCACACGTATTATCTCATATTAACCTCCCAACAATCCTGTGGGGCAGACATTATTACCCCAATTTTGGAAATAGTAGGAATGAGGCCCAGAGAGTTTAAGTAGTCTTTTCCAAAGTTATGTAGCTTTTACAAGGCAAAATCAGGACCCCGCCCTAGTCTTGACTGACAGGCCCAAGGTGGAAAGAAATTTTCCTGCTTTTAGCTGTGTCAGGAGAAGATCCACAGACTGCAGTCTGCATTGCTCTGCTCCGCTCTGTCCTTGGTTCTCTAAGCTGTGATAGCCAAGCAGGCTTGGACTGGAATGCCTTTGAGAGTGCAGCAATTATAACAAGGAAGGTGTATTCCCTTAGCATGCTTCCCTATCCGCCTCATTTGCAGAATGTTCTCTCCAGCCCCTGACACCACTGCTTAGACTCTAATTCATCAGCTCAGCTGCAGATGGTGTCATCCTCTGGGGCTCTGCTTATTATTAACTATCACCAGCATTCTCACCCCGGAGCGGGCTCCAGCTGACTTAAACTTTGAGTGAATTATACACTATTTATCCACTACCTCCTCCCCAGGCAAGATCCTTTCCAAGACCCCAAAGATGCAGGCTCTTCCCTGTGTCCAGATACCCTGACCGGGTGTTTCCAACTCAGCCAGAAGTTCTCAGTATTGTATCTATTCTGAAGATGCTGCAGGAGTTTTTCAAAGGACGACCAAAGCTGCAGCTGCATGGGCATAGCTGGCCAGCCCCTTCCACCTGTCTGCTGCCTCTCCTCACCCTACAGGGAGCTGTGGCGGCCTCAGCAGCCACAGAACAACACAGCATTGCTCTCACCATGGCCTGGCAGTAATTAAACAGAAACACTCAGGTTAGGTGGCAAAGCCTAACCCTGCAGGCAATGAGGCCATTAGAAAGCCCACAGCCCATCCTTGGTTCAGCTCCCTCTTTCCCCTTTCTTTCTACCTGGGAATCCGGCTTGAGACCTAAGCAAGGGCTGGCCAGCTTCATTATTCATGGTCCTTCCTCGCCAGCAAATTAGGACTGATGTGGCTGAGGCTGGGACGTGGAAATCAGGATTTCATATGGATCCTTTTCCTCTTTTACTGAACTCTATGTGGGGTAAACAAGGATTAACTATAAACTTTCAGGAAAAGAAGATAATTTTGTTTTTTAAAAGAGGAATTCCTTTGTAGTTACATCTTCTCAGCTCTCCTTCTTTCCCAGGGCTCCTGCTCCTCCCTGACCTTCCACATACTGACCTCGGTGAAGGGCGACGCCTCAGCAGTCGGCCTCGGTTTTACAGGTGTGTGCTCCGGGGTTCTAGAGATCTGAAACAAGTTAGCTGGAAAGGCAGCTGGAGAACCTACGTCCCACAGTCAAAGGCCTTTGTCCATTCATAGATGTGTCAATGTCAATGTCTGTCTGCCTTCAAATATAAAATGTCCCAGTGAAGAGCCCTGTGTTAAATGACTCAGACCTAAGACTCCCACTGGGTCGATTACATCTAATCCAACAGTGAGATAATTGTTCTTGTTTTGAACACGGCCTCAAATTTTTCCACAGAGTCGTGTAGCTTAATCTGTCTGGACAAATGATAATCGTCTATCATACAGCAATATTCTTATTCTCTAGCCCTATTTGAAGAAAACAAAACGGCCAGCTGGTGCCAAAATACAGCTTAAAATTATCAAGTGATGCTGCCTGGAGACAGGAAGTCCAGAAGACAGGACACCATATTTGATGATCACATTAGGAGTAAGAAGATCATTCACAACTTAAAGTATCTACAAGATACTTACGTTCTTAAGTCAAGTAAATAAAGAACAAAGAACACTTGCATCTGAACATCCTCAAAGACCTCACTAAGCTCTCCAGTCTTCAGATACACCCTCAAAACTTCCATTTTTAAACATTCCTAGAAGAATGATTAGACCCAAAATTTCTAAATTATGTGACATCACTTGGCTCTGTGTCCCCACTCAAATCTCATGTTGAATTGTAATTTCCGATGTTGGAGGCGGGGCCTGGTGGGAGGTGATTGGATCATGGGATGTGATTGTAAGGAGCATAATGAGTCAGAACTTTTCCATACTTGTCACGAAAGGACAAAGACATTAAGATTTATATTACTTTTACTGATTATCTCTTCTAAGAAAAAAGAAACCAGGTGCAGAAGTGGAACGTGAGAGTGGACGTGTAATGTGACCACTGAAGCACAGCATGACACAGAGACAATTAAGGCCTCCCTGACAGCCATCAGGCCTCCCACAAGAGCTTGGAGTAGTGGAGTTTTCCGCTAACCCTCCCAGGAAGGAGACATCTAGGCTATCTTGGACGTCTCCTTCCCTAGCTGGCTAAACAGCGGGCACTTTCCCAGCGCTGGCGCTGCCACACAGCTGAGGAGCCCTCCAGCAGCCCTTACGCTGGCATCACAGAGTGACAGAGGGCTTAAAACATCTTGCCTTAGATTCATTTCTTTTACAATGTCACCCCAGTTTTACACTTCCCACCTGAGAGGCATTAGTAAAAGAATTGGGATCACCTACGAATAAGTAAGACCTTCTACAAATAACTAATAACTATTACTTTTCTTCTTCATTATTTCTATGGAACTAGGCTGAGGCTTCTGGCTCCTGCCTGGGCACTTATGGGGTCTTCTCCCTATAGTATCCCACCATTTCTCCTCGAATTCTGAAACTCATGAGGCACAGTTAAGTGGGGGATGGTTGATGGGTTTGGAGACAGCTTCTTAATGTAATCTAGATGAAGATACTCTGAAGAATGGATATATAGCAGCTGGGTACACAGGAAACATCAGTCACTTTTGGTTTTGAGAAGAATTTCATTTCCTGTGAATATTATCAATAAATAAGTATATTTGATTTAGGGCGAGTTTGTAGAACTTCACAGACATTGTCTTATAGGGTGATTCACAACGTACATCAAAGAAATTTGCAGCAGGCTGATATTTTGACTCATAGTCATAGTTAGAGATGCTGAGCTTAAATAATTCAGGAGAAATCTGTGAACTATGGAGGGAAAAAGCCCACACTTTCTGTCTCTCTGTGTAGTTCAATTGTCTAGATTAGTATTTTTTAAAGTTTGAAATCCATAAACTTACTCTTTTATATATAAATACATGCATACACACAGACATTTGCCTACACCTATATTTCATGGGTTTTCCTGGGGCCTGTGCCTTTTGTTAGAGGTCTCTCTTTCAGGCTGTCTGTCATTTCATGATATAGCATGCTGTGGAAGAACTAATGGTATTTAGAATGACTTGTTTCAAACATCTTCTTAAAGACATGTGCAAGTGCAGTTTTTAAAAATCAAATCATATTTTCAATTGACTTCTAGATTTATCTACTTAGAACTGGCTTTCTTAACAATATATACTGTATCTTAATCACCATTTGATAACTTCTTATTTCTGTATGCTGGAATAATCTAAAAATGAGGTCATATCTGTACACTGAGCTAGAATATTCTGATGGCTCTCCCTGTCCCAGTCTCATGCCTCTCCTTACTCTGGTGGTCTAATGACTTCTTGCACCTAGTCTGATAGCTGTCTTCACCCCAGTCTGATGCCTCAACCTGTCCCTAGTTCCCTACTCTGATGATTCTCCTTGCCCCTAGTCTGATGGCTCTCTGCCTCTTTCCCAAATGCTCAACAGCTTCTCATTTTCCTCTCTCTCGAGCATCATTTGGAGCTGGGGAAGGATAACAAACAAGCTAGGGCACCAGAAGGCTGATGATGCTCAGACTGAGCTGTTCCTTCTGGGTGAGTGGGTTCTCAAGGGAACAGCTGTTAACTGGCTGTAAACCCAAGTATACGGGGCTAGTGTGACCAGTGTCCCCCTCCTACCTCATACATAAGGCAGGAAATGAATAGAGAGCTGGTCTTGCCGGATGAGGCTTCACCTGTACCCTCAACTGTGCCAACTCCAGCTCCTCAGCTGTGCAGGACACGAAGACTCTGGGAGCCAAAGACAAGACTCTTGGCTCAAAGACAAGAGATGCACACACGGGCTGCTGTGAACCAAGACTACTCTCTGTGTGATACTGGCTGTAAACGTCTGCTCCCTTCGAAAGGAGAAACCCTGGGGATACATTTCTACTTTATATTATGAAATCAGTAACATGGACAGTCATCATAGGGTACATATAACATGACAAGTTTTCTCCACAACTGTTCCTGGATGTTTCCTTTCCCTATTGAAATGTATTTATTCCTTGCTTTTTTTCCAATAGGATTTGAGACAAGCATTCCTGGACTTAGTATCTTAAAAGACATCTTGATAAAATAGGAATCTTACTTCCACGGCCTGACACATCGTGCCGATGACCAATGCCCTTTCCTCTGGAGAATCTCAGATGCAGCGTCTCAGACACAGAGTGTGCTTTCTGTGGCTTATGGTAAAGATCTGGATGTGCTGGAGTATAAAGCCCATTTGGAAACTTCTCTGAGAGTAGCTAAAACCTACCTGGTAACATCACCCCTGCAACAAGTTGTTGAGCAAGTTTGGGCAGGGACAAAGGCGCTCAGCCACTTGCTGTGGGGACACAGTGATAAGTGGGCAATGTCAGAATGTCAGATTGGATTCTCTGCTAATGGTTGGAGGGAAAGACAGGGACAGCTCTACAGCACAGCTTGGTCTGTGTCACGTGATGACAGGGCCCTATAAAGAGGCAGTGGGTCGTGCAAGTGAGGAGTGCTCATTCCGGACTCACTATGCCTGTGCTGGCCCTCATCTCCACCAGGGACCAACGGTGGGCTCGATGGCACCGTCCACTTCCTTGCACTACACTCCCTACATCAGTAAAGTTGGGGCAGAGGGGTAGTGGGGAGCAGTTAATAACAATACATACTTCGCAATGTTGCTATGATGATTCAGTGAAATAAATCACGTAAACTGATTCATGAGCGCTTAATACACCTTCTGTCAGTATTTGGGCCAACTGATGTGCTAGGTCATAAGGTCTCTTTGCAAGATGCAACGCAGGATAAAAAGATAGAGTTCTGGGACTGTATTCCCTATCTACATAACTCCATAATTAGTTCTTTTCTAATCTATAATCCTTGTTGTGAACCATGAATTTTACATTTGGTGAATGTCAAAATACTCCCAACAATTTCTCCCAATTGCTGAGCTTAGGGTAGGTAGTGTTTTCGTTTGTTTTCTGATGCTTCTAAAATAATAGTTAGAACTGGGTAATTTATACAGGAAAGAAATTCATTTGCTACAACTATGGAGGCTGAGAGGTCCAGGGTCAAGGGGTTGCATCTGGTGACAACCCCTTGGCATCACATGTGAGGGGGCTGAGCATGTTGATTTGGGTCTTTCTTCCTCTTATAAAGCCACTGGTCCCACTCCCGTGATAACCCAGTAATTCATTGACACATGAATCTAGTCACGTAGGTACAGCTTTCATGACCCAATCACCTTCTAAAGACCTCACCTCTCTCAATGATCATTGAGGATTAAATTTCAAAATGGGCTTGGGAGGGGACAAATGTTCAAATCATAGCAGGTGGCGAGTGAGGTGGCTCCATCTGCCTCTTGGACCTTCCTTCCCCTTGCTGTTTCTCTAACACCCCAGACGAATACCTTGTGCTGCCAACCACCACCACCATCACACAGCAACAACAAAAATCCCTCATGCAAAAATCCATGAGATCAGTAGACTTCGACAGGGCTTGGGGGCTGGAAGGTGGACCCACAGCGCAGTGCTCTGCTCTCTGTCATCTTGTTGGCTGACACTTTATCTCTTTCTCACCTCCGCTCCTCTCCCCACCCTCTCATGCTGTCCCTAGATCTCTGACTTCTACTTGCTGTATTATGCAGAATAGTCTTTCTTAGAAGAATTCTCCTGATTTTCTGTCTCCCCAGATGAATCCGAAGCCCCCGAAGGACACAGAGGTGTATTTTATAATCATGCTGGATAGCGAAGGAGTGAAGAATGTGTCATCCAAAAATATGCCAAATTAATGATTTAGAGCTGAAAACATTGGAGAAATTGTAGTTTCAGAAAGGGCCAGCTGACTTGTCTCTTCCTGTGTTCAGTAAACATAAAGATTTCTCTTGGTGAGGGGGTACCCTTGCCATACTAGCGTGTGAAAATAGTCCTTATCACCAGAGACTGGAAAGTGGGGGCTGCAATGGACCTGAATGAACATACATGACAGAGTAACCCTATCTCCCCTTTGTTTTACACTCCTCCACCTGCCCCTGTGTATCTCCTAGTGACTCACCTAGAAAGTTTACTGCTTTAGCCAGATTTTCTTTGTCCTGTCACTTCTTAATATTGTCATTCTTTGTCTGAAGAGTCCAAAAGCATCTGGCTTTGGCCACTTCTTCAGACTTCACTCTCTTGCGAGGATCCCCAGGCAGGTGGAAAGCTCATACAACTTGCATGCTTTTCTCTTATTAATCTGTGTGGTGTTGATTTGATTTCTAGATCCAGCCAAAGAGCCCTCCTAAGAGCTTAAGGTGGTTGGAGGGGCAATAAGAGAAAGGGCAATAAGATCTAGTGCCCCAACAGGTTGGCTGTGCTCAATATGCACCCTTGTTGAACAAAGCGTTACCCTCTTTAAAGTCCTGTGCACAAAAATAACTCTGGCCATCATGAGCACCGTTTTGGGGGATTATAATCAAATGTAGCACTTCTAATTAGTTCTAGTGTGGTCTAATGGATCCCACTGACCCAAATGTCTTGTTAAATATTACTGCCAAATAAAAAAGCACAAATTGCCACAGCCTACTCATCTAGGAACACCATAATGTTAGCTCAGTCCCTCCACTGGCTCAGAGGACTTGGAGAAGCTGTATGCGCTTATGCCACTTGAGATGCAACAGAAGCGAACTGCAGGCTTTCCCCTCGTCTCTAAGCAGGCTATCTGCCTTCTCTGTGGTTCTGGTTTCAGTCCCTTTGCCTTGTGGGTAGAGATGTCAATTACAGACCACCCCCAGGCCTGCTGGGGAGAAGGGGCCTCCCACAGCATCTGCTGAACAGTTGGCGAGGCAGCTATGTCTCAGGACCCCTCCCTTCTTCTAACCCTGGCTTGGCTGGGGCTTTGCCCCTGACTGGGTGCTGTTACCATGTCCCAGTGACATGCAGAGGCAGTCTCTTGGAAATGTGAGTAAGACACACCCAGCAAAGAAGGAGAGGGAGCTTGTCAACTGTGAGAGCAAAAGCTGAGAATTTTGAAATAGATAGAGAACAGGAAAGCCCAGGGAGAACTGTATGCCAGGCAGTTATGGGGGCCTGCCATGGTCCAGGAGCAGAAAGAGCCTGCCCAGTGACAGAGATGGAGGAAGCTGCAGGAGAGCTTATTCATGAAAGCTCAGCACCCCCAGAGAGGAGGGAAACCAAAAAATACCAAAAAAGGAATGATCTGGGTTCTAGCCCCCTTTTGACTTTCTGGCAAACCCCTTTGTCAATAGGTAAGCAGAAATCATTTCTCTGAGAAGTCTCCGAAAGAAAGGAGAAGTGCCTCTTCCTGCTCTACCACATCTGATTTCCTCACCCCAAAACGCTCAACAGGGAGCTTTATAACCCCGCCCAATAAGGAGGGGCTGGCCCTCAGGGAGGGTAGGTGTCTCGCCCACAGCTACACAGTGGTGATGCCAGCACCCTGGTTTTACTGAATAACACTGCCTCTGTGGCATCACCAAAGCTTTCTCCATTCCAGCCTCCTGACTTTAGATCATTCCTCTCTCCACACAAAGTGACAGACCAGGAAGGGCTGACAAGATTACCAGCAATGTCCTCAGGCCAGGGCGGCCACAGGAGAAAAGACTTGCCCTTCGACCATCCACTGGGCTTAAGTGGGCAGAGCAGAGCAGGGTTCCTGTTGTCCTTTTGCCAGGCAAGTCAAGCACGTTAGGGGTGAAGCGTTCTTCCACACTGAGTTTGGCTCCAAGTCAAACGGAAACATGCATCCTTCTTTATAGCTCATGTTCAAAGGCCCTGAGGCCCAAGAACGCATTGCTCATCCTTCCCAAGGTGGGTGGATTTCAGAGAAGCCAGCACCAAGCCCAGGGGCAAATGTGTGTGTGGCTCTGGCAGGGAGGATCAGGATGGGAGGAGCCTCGGACCAGAGGGCAGGGCAGCTTAGCCACTGTGGGACAGGCAGGTGAAGACAGGAGGAGGAAGGGGAGAAGAGGAAAGGGAAGGAGAGGGGAGGGAGGGGAAGGGGGAGAAACGAGGGAGAAAAGGAGGAGAAAGGGGGAAGGGGAGAAGAAGAAGGAGAGCCAGAAGAGGAGGGAGGGGAAAGGAGGAAGAGTAGGGAGGAGTGGGGGGAGGAGATAGGAAAGAGGGGGAGGGGAAGGGGATGGGGGAGCATGATGGGAAGAAAGAGGAGAAGGGAAGAGGGAGGGAAGAAAAGGGGGGAGGGGAAGAAGGGAGAAAGAGGAGGAAGATGGAGGAGGAAGGGGAAGGGGGGAAGGAGGAAAGGGAGAGGAGGAGGGAGAGAGACACTGAGTAAAGGGAGGAAAAGGGAGGAAGGATGTGAGTGAAGTCACACTGGACATCGGGCAGGGACACACCTTGGGGAGAACACATTTGGAACTGCCTGGCCTCTGTCATGATGTCATTTGTTAAAAGAACGAGCTCCAGATTTCTCTTCAAAGAATCAGTATGTCAGTATGTTCAGCTCTCTTATTCTTTGTTCTCCATTTTGAAGTTTAGCTTCCTGCTTCTCTGTGCCCCCTTGCCCCTCGTATCAGTAAGAAACTTTCCCTCCAGGTCTAATCAGTAGTCCATATCTCTTCCCCTGGTCACCTGCTTTGCCCTGAGTCACCCCAGGTCACCTGCTCTGTCCTGACTCATCCTGGTCACCTAGTCTGACCTGAATTACCTTTAGTTACCTGTTCTGTAACCATCCTTCCCACCAAACTGCTCACCCCGCCACTCTGGCTCATACCCCTGCTCCCTTTAAAATAGCCAATCTCAATTAGATTAAACTGTGTAGTCCAACCCTAGCCAATACGAGAACGATACAGCAATAGGGGCTACCTGTGTCAGGAATAAGAACCCCTTCCCCTCTTCTGTTCAGGTGTGCTCTTGCCATTGCTCTATCTGTGAGACGCACCCTTCTATAGAAGCAAATTGCCTTGCTGAGAAAATTCATCTGAGTGCTAGTTCTTCTATTCAGCACCAAGGAACAAGCATTTGTTTCTAACATCATTACTCCTTATCTTGTCACTTTTAATTCTCTTAGGAGGAAACACATGCATGCTGTTGGAAACACTAACGAACTCTCCAAGGGAAAGTGAAGGATGGGCCAGTGAGGTCTCCGTTTAAGGTCTTGGTGGGAAACAGACCATTCTTCTCTCCATTCCCTCCATGGTCTTTTTGCTTTGGCTGGGCAAGGCAAGATATTTGCTAGACATGTCTGTCAGTTAGTGGTTAGGTCTTGAAAAGCTTATAGTTTTTTCTTTCACCTTGACCTACAAAGCATGTGTCAAAATAAATCTAACATTTCCTCCCTTTTTACCACTCTCCCATTTTTTCCATCTTAACAAACTGGAGGAGGACTGTGGTTCTTTTCCAGAACAGCTTAATGCCACACCAACCCTGCACATTTAAATGTGTAACGCTTCCTGTGTCATTTGCATCTTAATGTTCCAAACCAACAATCATGAAGCCTTGTGTGAAAAAATAAAGAAGGATTTAGAGAAATTTGGGCTAATTCTAAACCTTGATGAATTATACCTAACTATAGAAGCTTCGTGATGAGACTTAAAAAAAAAAAAAAGACTGAAATCAATTTACCGCTGAAAAAGGTGCCAGATGGGAATTAAACCAAATACTGGCATTTTCTTTAGCCACAGTTTAGAAATTACAGACACACGCAAATCGGCCTCATCTGTGTCCCAGTGTCTCAGCTCCATAGCTGGATGCTTTAGGCTCCTTGTGTGAACATCACTCAAGTCAGGCATTCTTTCATCCACTCCCTGGGCACCTTCTGTGTGTGAGGCAGGCTCAGACTCCCCTGAAGAGCTGGGGACATGTGTACCACATCCAGTCCTTGGTGCTGGCTCTGCACTCAAGGGCACTGCCTATCACCCTAAAGTTGTCCCCAGTGCTGGCACCATGCTCAATCAGCACTGCCTTGTCTAACAGGCACCTCCACACTCCCTGGGAACTACAGCTTCTCTGCAGGGGCTAAAGTTTGCTTGGCTCCCCTGTGTCTGTCAGGCCCCTTTGGCTCCTACACTTGAGCTGCTGCATACAGACAGCAACATGAAGCAGAGAGAGATGTTATCCCCAGGATCACTGTGGACTGCCATCCAGTGTGGGCGCTGGAGGACTCTGGGGAGTCACAGCAATAGCATGGAGAATGCCACTCTCCCCACTGTGCCACTCTCAGTAAGGATAATCCTGAGGATGCTGCTTGTGTCCTAGTAGGGTTTTATGAGGGGGTTGGGGAGGCATAGGGAGGATAGCACTTTCCAGCACTTTCTGTGCTTAGTCATGCCTTTTATTATTAACTCTCCAGCTCTCAGACCCTGGGCCAGGGATGAAATCCAAGTAGCCATTTCCTGTTCTCAGAATTCTTCTTCCCTCCTAGAAGTCAAGGTTCCTTACAGAGCCGAGCTCATTGTGTCTGAGTCTACCCTTACAATAAGCTTTATTTTCTAAAGATCCTCAGTCCCCGATAGACAACAGCCAACTCTGTCCCACTGCACAATTCAGCAGTTTCAAGAAGGTTTGCCTGGTGAGGAGAACATATTTGAACCCCTGACCCCCAGCCCTGGCTGCAGACATGGTCTGTGGGTCCTACCAACATAGGGAGTGGAGCTCCTCAGCGGAGAGTCACACATGATCCATCAGCACATTAAGATCACTTCGGGGCCTGGTGTGGTAGCTCATGCCTGCAATCTCAGCACTTTGGGAGGACAAGGTGGGCAGATCACAAGGTCAGGAGATGGAGACCATCCTGGCCATGGTGAAATCCCGTCTCTACTAAAACACAAAAAATTAGCCAGGTGTGGTGGCGCCCACCTGTAGTTCTAGCTACTCAGGAGGCTGAAGCAGGGGAATCACTTGAACCTGGGAGATGGAGTTTGTAGCGAGCCAAAATTGTGCCATTGCACTCCAGTCTGGCGACAGAGAATAAAAAATCACTGCGGATCCATCCAGATTACCCTCCCTCCCTCCAAACATGGGTCTCTGGCCTTCAACCTTGTATTTGATGGCTGATTGGTGTTTTTTCTTTTTTTTTTTTGAACTGCTTTGAAAAGAGATCTCGGACATATCTATGTCCATGGCCACCTGGCAGCACCCTTGTTTCATTTTTCACATGAATGAATGGAAGCACAGACGTGTTAAATAATGCAGGCAAGCTCCACGACAGGCAAACTGGCAGGAGACACCGAGGTGGGACAAATCCCTGTCGCTCGCTGTTGTCTGCCCTCCAAGCTATGTCGCTAGATTGAGCAAAAAGAAAAGCAATACAGCACCCCCAGTTAAGTTAGAATTTCAAATAAATAACCATTAGTTTTGGTATAAGTGTGTCCCAAAGATTGTATGGGACATACTTGGATGACACTAAAAAATTGTTCTTTTTTTGAAATTCAATTTAACAGGGCATCCTGTATTGGCCGTGGCGACCCTACTGGCCAAAGGCAAGTCTTATCCTGCCCTCTCTTAATAAAATCACTGCCTTCCATTGAGTTTTACTTCAGCACATTATGAAGATAGTGTAATTTAGAGAAGTAATATTGACCTTTATAGTTGGAGAAAGGTAATCCACATGGTTGTTATACTGACAAGCTACATTTTCCCTTTGACTTTTTTTGACTCCTGAATGTATGTTTTGGTCTCTTTCTTGCCCTTCCCTCACCCAAATCTCTCCTTGGCTTAACAAGAGATTAGCTTGATTCTGCCCCACCCAGATGTATTATTGCTAAATTGCCCTCCCTGTTTCTCTGTATTCCATGAGATGGAAACATTAACTTAGCAAGAACTAGTCTTCATTGTCAGAAAGAAGTAAAATCCACATATCCAGGTCTTTAAGTAAGAGTGTTATTCAGCGCATGAAGCTGCGGGTTGGGGAGTGGATTGTTCTTCCGGCCAAGTATCCCTAGAGCCAGATTTGCCAGTGAGAGCCTGCCATGGACTGGAACACAGAGACTAGCAATGCAGGCTAAAGTGATGGGATCAGGGAGACACCACACCTGGCATAAGCCATTGATAACCAGGCATATGCCCTGGAACGAGAAAGCACCCACACAAAGCTGAACTAAGTGCGGCCCACTCCTTCAACATGTCTCTAAGTGGCCAAATGGGAGCTGGATGTTTATCTAGAAACAGGAGTGCCCCAGCAAATTACAGCTCAAATGTCTTTTCACATGTACCTGCTTCCACTCCCCAAGTGGGGCATTGGCACAATCCACCAGTGCACAGAAGTCAGAAGGTTCTCTCTGCAGTTTCTTGTCATTGAAGGAGTTGAAGTAATAGGGGCACCAGAAAACTTGGCAATCAAGTCACACAACGTTATCTTTCTCCCCTGGGATTCCCTGGGAGAATTAATCTCTGATGCCTTCAGGTATCTAGTGTATTAATAATGTCTCTTCTACGTCTCTAGAGTAGTACTAGCCATGGAGTATTGGTGGAAATACTGAAAAAACAGTCACTCAAATAATTTTCTGTAGGAGCTTAATTCTCTGTCAGAACGCCTGGCAGGTGGAGAAAGGCTGAGAGAGGCTTCCAGGGCCTCTGCCATGGTTACCGAGGTCTTGCATGTTTCTGCCCAGCACCTATGATGGCCCTGGAGCTCCCAGAAAAATGGCAAGTGAATGGCACCAGATTCCTCAACAGCAGGCAGAGGTACTCAGTGCCACAGAGATACTTCACTTGGGCTATTCTTCAGCCTGTGTCCAGCCTTAAACCATGCCGTCGCTTCCTCTTTTAGTATCTAATGCTATTTGAAATTATCTCAACCTTTGCCACAAATAGCCACAGACAGACCCCTTTAAAAATGGCATCCTGGGATTTGCAGGAACAGCCGATGTCGAAGAAATCTCAGAGCTCTTTGCATAGCTCTCCCAAGCTAGACACAGTCTTAGGCCTAATAAGGTTAATAGCCTTATGTCTATTTGTGACCACAGGAATGAAAAGAAGGTCATGTCCCCCGAGGTCGGGGAAGAGCGCGTTTCCCAGGCCTTTGGTGTGGAGTCTGTGAGGCTTGCTAATCCGGGCCCCAGCCTGGCCTCACAGTGTGGGATACTGTCTGCATTAGATTGACTCAGCTGAGCCTCATTTGGTATCTTGACTTAAAAAAACAAAACAGAAAAAAAAAAACCCTCCTGTGAGCCCTGGCTGTGTATCTGCAGAAGTGGAGTATAATAAAGAGAAAGAGGGGAGAAAAAACCCTCACGTTTGTCCCACTTACTGGGGTCAGGGTTCAAGCCATCCCCCTTCCATTACCGATGGGAGATCCCCATGGACTTCATGGTGATGTTAGGGTGGGTTGGAAATGACTAACTGAATTCTCTTCTGCAAGTGGCCCAAGTGACACAGCTTAGCGGTAAGACATGCACATCTTAAAGGAGCTGTAGGATTTGCCCACAGAACCTGAGAGACCCAGCCCCGGTCTTGCCCGTTAAAGCTATAAGCAGAACAGGCAGTCCCCTCACTGCCCAAGAGTGGACTCCTCGATGTGTCTGCAGCATGTATTTACAACATGCTTCTAGGCTGTGGGGCAATCAGCTCGGACCTGATTAGAGGCCCCTGGTGCACACTTCCATGGGTTATTGTAATTCCACTGAGCCCCAGTGATGGGCTGTGCTGGTAGCACCTGTGCTGGATTGTTCCTGAAGGTTATAGAGCCACACCAGCTTAACAATGTGAACAACTCCAGCCTGCTGGTGTGACTGGAGCAGTTAATCACAAGCACCGTGCTTTTTTTTTTTTTTTTTTAATGTATACTACTGAGGTTCCTGGAAACTCACCAGGAGCAATGAGTCCGGGCATGCTGAATGGGCTCGGTCATGGCCAGCACTCGAGCTGTGCACTGAGCAGATGTTTGGGGAACAACGAGGAGGGAGGAGGTGGGTGGGGGAAGCACACTTGTGTTTTATTTTCTTTCTTGATAAATTTGTATGTTTATATTGTCCAGAAGACTCCCAGATAGAACTATGATTTATTTTTCACAATTGACAGAGTCAAGTTCATCTTTCTGACAGTTGAAAGTGTTTTCTCCTTGGTAATTGGAGAGGGCCAGTGCCCAGGGGCGTGTTTGCCTGGCAGTCTAACTGGAAGCATGGAGCATAATTGGGTGGGGAAAGCCTCCCTTTCCAAAAGCAAAGCCAGCTTTGAGTGATGAGTGGGGTGGGGGCCTCTTGTGGCCAGGCAGACTCCATTATTCTAGAAAGCTGGGAAGACTACCCTCCCTGACCCAAATATTTCCCGTAATATTTATTAGGTGGAGCCTGCAATTTCATCATTAATCATGCATTCCTGTGTGCTACCCATCATCCTCTGTGCAGGGGGATCCTCTGTAACATGAACATCCTTCTGGGAGGCATATCACATTTCTGCATTGACAGTGAACAGTTCTGTCTGAATTACCATCTTGAGGTTCTTTTTTCATAGAGGGCATTTGAGAATAAAACTAGAAAGATGAGGATTGCTACTGATATTCTTAAACCTCTTCACCCAGTGTGTGAGTCTGGTAGGTCATTCTGCCTCATTGCCTTAGTTAACTACCCCTTCTTTGTGCTATATGCATATACCCATGCACACGCTCAAACATACATGTTAACATGTTTAAGTGCATTCTTGTCTTGTGAGCAAGTGTATTAGGTAGAAAAAAGGGAGGTAATGGCATTTTATGGTAATGTCCATTTTATAGTGATTTCTAGGATACCTTCTGCTATGAGTTGCATTGTGTCTTCCAAGAAAGATCTGTTGGACTCCTCACCCCTAGTATCTCAGAAAGTGACCGTATTTGAAGATAGGGTAATTGCAGATGTAATCAGTTAAGATAAGGTCCTGCTAGAGTAGGGTGGGCCCCTAATCTAATAGGACTAATGTCTTTATAAAAAGGAGGCATTTGGGCACAGAGACTCTCACACAGGGAGAACATCATGTGTGAACAGTAACCTCCCCTACAAGTCAAGGGGAGAGGTCCGGAACAGACCCTTTCCTCACAGCCCCCTGAAGGAGCCAACTCTGCCAACTCCTTGATCTTGGACTTCCAGCCTCCGGAACTGTAAGACAATAAGTTTCTTTCTGTAGCGTAAGCCACCCAGCTGGTGGTACTTTGTTATGGCAAATCCTCCAAGCTTTAAATAGCTCCATGGCTTCCACAGAACAGAGTTTTTGCATGAAAGCTGAGCAATGGTGAAATCTAGTTTACAATTTCCAGAAGGAGCACTGCTGAAAAGGTTTTTTAAAAGTAAAGAAACAAAGACAATGTAAGCACACAATTGTTACAGAACACACGTGCTTTTTAGTAGAAAGATGACTGGCCTTAGAAAGCGAAGACATAGGTTTGAGTCTTAGTTCTGCCATTTACTACTGAGGTGACTTTGTGAAAGCCATTTGGAGTTTCTTTTTTTCTCTTTCTTTCTTTCTTTCTCTTTCCCTTTCCTTCCTCCCTTCATTTTCTTTTCTCTTTTCTTCTCCTTCCGCTGCTGCTGCTTCTGCTCTTCTTCTTTTTCTTCTTCTTCCTCCTCTTCCTCTTCTTCTTCTTAGCGTATAAACAAGCACAATTTACTTCTTTCAACCGTGGAGGCTAGGAAGTTCAAGATCAAGGCACCAGCAGATTGAATGCCTGGCGAGGGCCTTCTTTCTCATTGTGTCTTCTCTCTGTGTCTTCTCATGATACAAGGGCCATCTGGAGTTTCTAAACATGACTACTTTTTTAATTTTGTAAAGTATTTTGTAAATTATTTCAACATCCAAGCTTATAAAACTTAAATGTCTTAAATGTATAATAAATTGTCAAGTATTAAGAAAATGCAAGGTGTTATTGCCATCATCCTACCACAGCTGAAGGTGAGAGTTTGGCCTGAGCACCCAGGACTTTCACATTCTTTTCCTGCCCATCACTGACGTGAATGGCTTGACAAGCTCCTCAGTCCCCTTGCATCAGGCGGCTTCACATCGGCAAGACTGCTGGGTGTTCTGGATTCTCCGTTTTTTTCTAGAATTCTAGCTCCAAGTCTCAGGATAGCTTACGTTATTCTCAAGGAAGAAGAAATTGATTTGACTCAGACTCTGCAGAGTTCAGCTTATGGGGGACTCTTCTTTCTCCAAATACTGTCTGCTAAGCTTATTCCAGAGTCATCGTCTCACAAAAATATGATTATTTCAAGGCTATACTTCAAAATCCTATAACCAGAGAGTAAAAATAAAATGCATATAGTAAGAGGAGGATATTTTTCTTTGAGGTTGTATGTATGAGAAAGGGTATGGTCCCAGTGGAATGGTGAGACTTATTTGCCCCATCTTTATTCCTTCCAGGAATGAATGGCTTTAGGTCTTCACACCCCTAAAGAGCAGCCTTTCATGGGTAACTAAGGGGGAAGATGAATTGAAATTGCAACAAAAAAACATACCTCACTAGACAAGTCACATACAAGAAGGGGTGTCTTAAGGCGGCATGAGGAATACAGTTCCTAAGCACCTGCTTGCCTTTCTGAATTTTGTTCTGTCTTGCACAAAATTCACTTGAATGTGTCTTCTCCAACATCTAATTAGCTTGTACCTAAGTGTCTTCCCAACTAAGAGTCCACTTAGCAAAGCAATTGAATGCACAGGAAACGAAAAAGAAATATCTCATACAGAGGCTCATAAATGGTCTTTCTTCTACCTCCAGGCACAGAGCTCTTGAATCTTAAGGCTGTCAGAGTCTTAAAGATCCTCTGTGCCACTCTAGCAGAGGAAGAAATACCCTCTACATCTTCGCTTATAATTTCCTAGTTTCTCCTTGAAGATTCCTGTGCATGGGAGACTTACTGCTTTATGAACTGTGTTCAATATTTAGGATGCTTTTTTTGTTTTATTGGAAAGTTTGTACTTATATGGAAAATAAATCTGCTCCCAGTTTTGCTCTTTAGAGCCATAAGAATAAGAAAAATCCCAACTTGTTCTGGGCAGCTCTTTCCGTACTGGAACATTACTTTTATTATAACACCATCTCAAGTGTTTCTCTTCTCCACACAAAACATCTCTGGAATTTTCTATTATTTCCTCTTGTCAAGATTAGGAGTGTTTCTCACCATCCTAAGCAGTATTCTCTACACATTTAGGGCATTTAGGAGGGACATTTTCCAATAAGCCTCTTAAATTCCTCTACCCAGAGTTGAATATTGTGCTTCTGACATGGACTGAACAGAGGGGAACCCTTCCTCATTGAGTTTTCCCTTGGGAAGAGTACTGACTATGGCTCACACCAATCTTCTTGTCCACCCTAATGCTTACCCCCAGAAACTCACTGAATACTTTTCCCAAATCTAAGTGCATTGTATCAGCGTTGACCCGGCCAAAGAGATGGATTTTCTAGATAAGACTGGGATTTTAGAATGGGACAGGATGCATGAACATTAGCCTTGCTGCCCAGACTTGAGGATGACCTGGACCTACCTGACCTTCCAGCCTCTGGAAGCGAAGGCTTGGCTTACCCTTGGCCAGAACCCTTTGCTGAGAATTTTTCACCATCATGCTGCAGAAAAAAGGAGAGTTCCTGCTTGTCCCAGTCATAAAGAAGACAGTTCCAAAGGGCCACCCAGATACAGAGATGGAAGAAAAGAAGCACCAGGTTTCCTAGGGCAACAGAGTTTACAAAGATCTGTCCAGAATTAATTGTCCAGTAAATATCAGGATGTCACATGCTCACCATCATCAGGAACCTGAATGAATTCCCTGTATTTTTTGAAGTGTCTCTTTCTCTCTGTTCCTTGGCCCTTTCTCAATCTCCATTCAACAAAGATCTGATAAAGTATTTCAGTATTTATGAAAAACAGGCTTCCTTTGATAAGGATACAATTCAGCAGCGAATCTCAACCAGCTCTGCTACTAATTATATGTTTACTTGGTATAAGTCACTGCATTTTGCAGGGACAGTTTACTCACCTATAACATAAATAATGATTTTTTAGCTTTCTTCTAGTTCTTATATCCTATACATATATTCAAGCTCCAAGGTTTGAATTTCTGAAGGCCAAACTCACAAAGACCTTGAAAGCCTCTCTCCCATGGTACCTGCTTCAATGTGGGGAGGGATCTGTTTTCCCTGTTATCAGCCTCAGTGATTTTAACTGGAGAAGGTTCTGTTTTTCTTTTTTTTTGAAGCAGAGTCTCTCTCTGTTGCCCAGGCTGGAGTGCAATGAAGCATGATCCCGGCTCACTGCAACCTCTGCCTCCTGGTTTCAAGTGATTCTCCCGCCTCAGCCTCCCAAGCAGCTGGGATTACAGAGAAGTTACTAACACAGCATGACCTTCCACATCCTCAGTGTTAAGATTAGGTCCTGCTGGTCATGTTGGCCTACTGATGGTCCCTAATCACTTTTGGGATTTGCTGTGGAGTCAGGATATGAAATTCTGCCTTAGTTATTTATTGCTCTTACTCCTTCAATGCATACAGACCTTAAACAGGCCTATCATGTGAGTGGAAATGTATGTTTGCTTTCTCTTCTGAGTGCAGCCTGGTTTTTCACAGAAGTGACTGAAAGTTACAACATGACCATTCTGCATTAGTTCTTAGGTGAGCACAGATCCTTAACACAGTGTTTGCTGAAAAGGAACACTTCCAAGTGATGGTTTAATGCAAATTCCCATTTATTTACAGAATATCAGGGAAACAGTGAACTGAGTCAATCAAACGCCCTGGCTTTCTCTGTTCTCAGCATGGCTGCCTGCTTCTGCTCCCTGTGTCTCCCACCTGCAACTTGCTCTAAGTCAACACAGATTCTGCAAACAATCATTCCATAGTTTTGTTATCTGATTCTTCCAGTGGTTTCTTTGACCCAGGGACTGTCTGCAAGGGCAGGTGCAGGTGAAGGGCGGAGTCTCTGGGACAGGTGTGGTTGAGTGGCCATGCAAGGTGAGGTATGAGTTCTGCTGTTGGCACAATGACCCGAGTTGTGTCAAGTCAGTCACTAGGGCCTCCCACCAAACAGCCTCCCACAGGGTCTTCCATTTGAACATCACGTATGTGGTGGTGCCGTGGCATATGAGGGTCCACAGGAGACTATCACTTGGTACTTCACACTGCAGAAATCCTAAAGCTTTTAGAAGAAGCACATAGAACAGAATTCTCAGATAGTCAGTCTCAAAGCCATTTAAAATTATATAGTTGGACCTTGAGCAGTGCAGGGTTTAGAGACACCAACCTCTCACGTAGTCAAAAATTTACATACAATTTTAACTCCCCAAAAATTTAACTAATAGCCTACTGTTGACTGGAAGCCTTACTCATAACATGGTCAAGAGTCAATTAACACATATTTTGTATGTTGTATATATTATATGCTGCAAAAAAAAGGAAAATGCTGTTAAGAAAATCATAAAGAAGAGAAAACGCATTTCCTATTCCTATTGTGTATGTTATATATATTATATATTGTGAAAAAGGAAAATGCTACTAAGAAAATCATAAAGAAGAGAAAATGTATTTCCTATTCATTACTTGGAGGTGGATCATCATAAAGGTCTTTGTCCTCATTGTCTCCATGTTGAATAGGCTGAGGAGGAGGAGGAAGAGGAGGGGTCTGTCTTGCTGTTTCAAGGGTGGTAGAGGCAGAAGAAAACCCATGTATAAGTGGACCTGTGCCATACAAACCTGTGTTATTCATGTGTCAGCTGTACTTCTATTAGGTTTCCTGCCATGGATCCATTTTTAAAACATTATAATTCTGTGAAAATGGAATAGCTGCAAATGGTAAACTACTAACAAAAGCCATGTTACTTACACCACCAACCTTGGAATCTCCTGGCATACTTATAAAAAAATAAATTCTGGATTCCAATTTTAGATCTTCTGAATAAGAATTTTTAAGGTCCCAGCACAGCAATCTCAATTAGAGACAAGCTCCCCAGGTGATTCTTATATACATCAGAGTTTGAGAGTCATTAAAGCAGCATATTTGACTCCATCTCCTAACCCTTCTGAATAATAAAAGGATTTAGTGTATCTAGAATGCAAAGAACTTGGGAATAAAAAAGCTTTTTAAACTGATGAATAGCAACAACCGTTCTGAGGAATCCTCAAAAGGAGGGCCACCACTCCCAGCTAATTTTGTATTTTTATTAGAGACAGGGTTTCTCCACATTGGCCAGGCTGGTCTTGAACTCCTGACCTTAGATGATCCTCCCGCCTCAGCCTCCCAAAGTGCTGGGATTGTGAGAATATTGATTGCATTGATTCCTTCAAAAATCAACCATTGGTTGAGAAAGACTTCACTAGTTCTTCGGTTTGGGTCCTTCCATCAGCTTGATTAAGCCAGTCCCACTCATCTCCTAAAACTGAGGTCTCCAGGAGTGTGAGGTTTTGGGGGCAGGTGAGGGTCCATGTTCTGGGGCTGGAGGAGGGGGCTCATTCACATGGGTGTAAACTGGACAGCCAGCAAGTGGGGTGTGGCCCAGAGAGGGGACCAAGATGAACTTCCAGATCTAGAAGGTAAAGCTATTCCCATCCCACCTGGAAAGTGGAGACAGAAGACCACGATGGGGAAGAAGGAACTGTCCACTTGGAACACAATTCCACTCAGCCTTTGGCCACAGCCACTGCTTATATACGCTGCTGCCACACCCAAGGGTTGGCCAGATAGGAGTCTGATAGGAACTTGGCCTTTTATAGGCTCAAAGATTGTTTCTGTCAGATGGCTTTCTCAGGGGGAAAAGAACCCCAAGAACCAGTCCCGGATCTCATGCCTCATCGATTCCACCAATCAATCACAATGGAATCTGAAGTTTGTCTAAGAACAAAAAGTCAGCACTTTATCTTTTTATAGACAGCTATGCTGCCAAGGCCCCAGGCACATGAAGGTAATTCAACAACCCATTAAATTTATTATGGGACTGGGAGGTGACAAAATTGCCTTTAGGGCCAAAGTCTGATAAAGAAGAACAGAGCTCTGTTTTAGGTCTGAAATTATACATGGTGTCAGCACATTGACAGAAGTTTGGGGTAAGAGGTTGCTTTGAAATTCAGAATGCTGAGTAACTCAACTTGTTCAGAGCTTTCTACTTTATTCTCTCTCTCTCTCTCTCCCCCCCACCTCCACTGCCCTCCCACCTTCAAAGCCAGGTTCTGAATGATTTAAATAGCAGGGTTGGGATTACAAAGGATTTTAGCTGTGGTTTTGTGTGTATTTGTATGCATGCATGTGTGTATATTTATGCGTGCCTGTGTGTATATTTATACGTATGTGTTTGTGTGTGTGCATACGTGTGCGTGTCTGTCTGTCTGTATGCCCCTTCAATCTGGTGCTTTCAGTTTTTATAATCTGTATTACAAAAGAGAAATTGCCCATTGCTGTGTCAAGAGAGATCTTTGAAACAGCAGTAAGAAGTCAGAAGAGCTGGGAAAAGGATGTTTGGCTTAATCAGTTTGGGGACCAAGTCCAGTCTGAATACTTATCAGTTTCTAAGCTACTGTGTTCCCAGGGTCTGAGCCATGACCCTTCTCTCCCCATATGATTTTGTGGAGCAGGTTGTAGGGGGAGAGATCAGACAGGGTTTGCCCTTTGAGAGACACCTGCTTCTTACCACACTTCCTCAGCTGCAAGGCCTCAACTCAGCCCTTCTTGGCCTGGGAGCCTCTGTACTAAGAGGTTCAGCAAATTCAGGCAATGACTGAGGGTTTGTTGGTGTCAGCAGAGCAGAGGAAGAGCTTCTTTTCAGATAGGAGATTAAGCTCGACTCTTTTCATTTTGGGATCAAAAGCAAGAAGAAAGAGGCGCATTTCATATGCAATCTGAGTTCTTTTAAAGATCAACACCCTCCTCTCACCTTCCTCTACTCTCATTGTGTTCAGCGGCACTAGGAGTCTGGGCTTCTGCCAGCTGTGATTTCTCCCTGTACCCGCTGGAAGCCAACCAGGATGGCCGCCGGCCTGGTCCTGCCGAGTCCCGTCCCTTGTCGAGGGCTCCAGGGAGCAATTGGCCCTGGGTCTGGCAGCCCACCTGACCTCCCTGAATTATCCGCTGTCTGTCACTTGTCATCGGGTGACTCTGGTTGCAATCAATTCACTCAGGTTCCTGTGGGAACACGTCTGGTAACTTATCATGCTGCAACCTGTCAAAATCTGATGCGCTTGGGGCAAACGTTTGCTTTGTGCAACTGCTATTTAAAGGGTGTGTGATGTCACTGTCTCAATAGCATATGGTGCCCAGAGACAATGGCACTGAGAGAAAGTTTGGTTTCGGAAACCTCAGGACCTGTTATTAGAAGAATGACCATTGTTAGGTAATAACCCAGGACACATGGTATGAACATTTGAGCAGGAGGGATTGCCTAGGGTTTCATGTCCGGCTTGGGGTTGGGGAAAGTTTATGCCTCTTTTTTGTTTTTGCATGAGATTCCTGAATTCATTTCATCAAAGCTTCTCCCTCCATGAATCCAGAAAGATTTCATGGACAATCTGCCATCAGGCTGAAATGACAACAAAATCTGGATGAGCACACCATTTCCCTAATAGATTCACATGAACTCTTTTTAAAATTATTATCTCCAAGTCTGTGGCTATATTTTCTAGTCAATTGCCATTATAAATAATTTGCCAACTACAAAGGAGCAGTCTGTTTCGTCTGATTTATTTTAAATCCATGGCCTAAGGAAACAGAAGAGACCTTTGCTCCCTCTCCGTCAGATTACCTGGCATAAAACGTGTGTGCTTGGGATTTAAGTGATATTTTTTCCCTCGCATGCAAACATTGAATGTTTTGCCTGAGAGAGAGCATTTACAAACCTTTACAAAGCCCTTGGAGTTTGGATGGTGAGACTTGTGGCCCAGGCACATCCAAGAACAATGGACAGCCAGCATCAACTACTAGACATCTGTGTAGCCAATCTCAGACCAAGAGCACCCAACCAACCCAATGGCTAACTGCAAAATTGCCCAGTGAACCCACAGACTTGGGAATAATAATAAAAACTTAAGTTCCTACATTTTGGGGTGGTTTGTTACGCAGCAAAAACTAATTAATACATCCTCCAATGACTTAGTTTATATCAATCTAGGGGCCTTTGTCAGTCCTTATTTGCTTCAATGTCTCTGTCTGATTTGAGGTCATCTGTTCTGCTGAAAAATCTTTAAAATGGATGCTTATGGGGGCGTTCCAGTGTGGTCTTACTTAAAACAAGAGTTATCTTAAGTGACTCCTTGGAGATCTTCATTTACCTAGGCATCTCTACTGATGTGGAAGTAAAGAGGCAGTCTCCGAA
The DNA here is from genome assembly GCF_030222135.1 of Aotus nancymaae. Lineage (NCBI taxonomy): Eukaryota > Metazoa > Chordata > Mammalia > Primates > Aotidae > Aotus > Aotus nancymaae. The sequence continues at coordinate 17,950,743 of NW_026988445.1, read as the reverse complement.
AATCAGGAAAATGGTGTTAGAATGGGATTTCTCGATCTACTCTTTGGTTATCTGGCTAAACCTTGCTACCAGCAATGACCCAGCTGGGGTAGAATAAGCCCAGCCAACTGAAGGTTGATGTTGGGAAGCAGGCCCTACTTACCTGCTGCAGTCACAGAGTTAATCAGAGAAGTAGAATCAGTAGGATGATTGTGTGCATATTTTTATATGATTTTGATTTTTAAATACACATACACACACTCTCATAGAAAGAGAGAGTGACTGAGAGAGAGAGATTGTGGAGGCTGGCAAGTCCAAAATCTTCAGGGTAGATTAGAAGGCTGGAGACCTCGGGAAGAGTTGATGGGTTACAGTTCCAGTCCAAAGGCTGGCAAAATTCCTGGAGGAGGTGAGTCTTTTTTCCATTAAGACTTTAAACTGATTGGATTCAGTCCACCCACATTATGGAGGGTGCCTGCTTTACTTAAAGTCTACTGATTTAATGTTAATCGCATCTAAAAAATATCTTCCCAGTAACACCGAGATAATGATGGACCAGATATTTAGGTACCAACTAGGCCTAGCCAAGTTGACACATAAAATTAACCATCACATTACTGTTGCTGCTGATTGGATGACTAGACAAAGCTACTATCCTTGAAAGTCACCATTGTTTCTGACCCAGTAGTCACTGACCAGGACTCAGTAGCTAGATATAGCAGATTTCAAAAGGGTTCTGATCTGGGCAGATGTGCTTTGTGATCATGCAAAACATTTATTGTATTTGCTGCCCTCTTTATTTCTCATTGATTGATCCTGGAGGAGTGAGAAGTTTCCTCTATCAGAAAAGTTATCTAAATTAGTAAAAATTTACATAAACCACAAGCATTGTAGTGATAGTGTCAGGGTTTGCAAAGATTTCTTGAGAGTCCAGTTTCTTTTTAAATTATAATCAGAATTACAGCGACACCACCAAGAAGGAATAAATGTGTCAGAGATAGAAAATGTGATTTCACAATCCTTTGTTTACAGGTTTTAAAAGTCTCTGTCAGTTATGCAAAAAGCCTATAAAAGTAGGACTAAAAACATGGACACAAAAACTGGAACAAAACAAATGAACGTGGTTAATAACAGATATGTGGGCTCTCAAGGATATTAACATACATAAAAATTCATCATGAGAAATAATTACATTCCCTATTGTGGCCCACCCTCTAATTCTCCTGGGCCCTGAAAAATAATGGGAAGGTTAACACATTTCTCACATTTCTAAGCATGTTATTATTTCTTGCTTACACAAAAATTGCATAAAAGCAATCATCTGGAATCTGGGAGTAGATGACATATACTAGACTCGGATAAAAGCTTAACCAAAATAGAAAAGCAATCTGGCATTGCTGACAATATTGTCACAAAAATATTACATCTTATGAAGGGAATTTCTGAATTCAATAACAACATGTTTAGCAGCTAAATGGAGTCATTTGCATATTGTGGCAAAGTAAAAATACAATAATGTAATTTTTTGCTATCTAATAGGATTTCCTAGGGCTGGATTGCTGGGAAGCATAGTCTGATATTTGCAGTCTGCCCTTTGCTTTTTGTTCATCATTTTCCTCCCTCTGGGCTTCTTCTTCTCCACCAATTCTTTTTCTCCCTTTCTTGCTCTACCTTTATTTTCATTCTTCTTTTCTGTGTTTGTTTGTTTGTTTTAGAGACAGAGTCTTGCTCTGTCGCCCAGGTTGGAGTGCAGTAGCGTGATTGCAGCTCACTGCAACCTCCACCTCCCGGGTTCAACAATTCTCCTGCCTCAGCCTCCCGAGTAGCTGGGACTACGGGTGCATGCCACCACTCCCGGCTAATTTTTTGTATGTTAGTAGAGATGGGGTTTCACCATGTTGCCCAGGCTGGTCTCAAACTCCTGAGCTCAGGCGATCCACCCGCCTTGGCCTCCCAAAGTGCTAGGATTGCAGGCGTGAGCCACCGTGCCTTGCCTTCATTCATTTTTTTTTATTCTGTACTCCCTTCATTTCTTTCTTTCCATCATTTTCTTATTCACTAAAAGAGATTCCAACTGACTGCCATTAACCTATTCCTAAGTATTAGCAGAGGAAATGAATACTCATTTCTCACCATTTTCCTTATTAGACTTTCTTTTACCAGCAAGTCTGCCATTATTATTGTGGTCATTGTCGCTGTTATTTCCCTGGCTACCCCTTTCTAGGCCAGGTCATGAGAATTGGTGGACTGGGCCATTTCCTAGGAGGTACAGAAAAATCACACCAAATTCCAGAAAAAAGAGAACAGTATAATTACGGAAGCATGTGTGTTCGTGGGTGTGCACACATATGAATTTTGATTATTATTTCCTCTTCTTTTGCCTGCATTATTTGGATAAATGCCTTAAATGATCAGAATCAGAATGGCACTGTGGTTGAGAGACAGGGCTCTGACATTAGCTTATCTGGGTTCAACTTCATGCTCTCCTATGTATTAGTTTGAGCCCATAAATACTTGATTTTTATGCTCTTGAGTTTCCTTATCTATGCAGTCAGAATAATTATAGAACAGAATTTACAGTACCGCTGGGAAGATTCAATAAGATAATGAACTTAAAACATTAACACATTGCCTTGTACACAGTGGACACAGCAAAGGTGACTCTCACTCCACAAACCTTGGTGTATGGGAAATAGCACATTTCTTTCCTTGTGAATAAATTAGCCTCTCATTAGTTTGTAATTCCATCTCACATACTGTATTTGGGACAAAAGGCCCTCAGGGTCTTTTTAAGGTTCTGAGCGTACATGATGAGCCAATGTGCTGATGGTGGCCCCTGGTCATTACCATCTGGCTCAGCCAAGTACCTGCTGGTGCAGCCACCGTCCCTTCCACCCTCAGCTCTCAAGATCAGGTTCCTCTTTGAATATGGAATCTTGGGAGAAGCTAGGAACCACTGTCCCCGTGATCCTACTTTTGCCAATTCTTTCTTTGAGGTGTCACCCTCTCAAAGGCAGAAGGTAGGCATATCATCGTTCTGTCATCCATATACCTCACTCCTCTCTAGTCTTGGGAAATGTATCTTTTTTTATTAAAATCAAAATCAAGCACCTCTCTGCCTCCTGCTTCTTCCAGGAGAAGAAGAAGTCCTGGTTCTCTTCTATTGCTCTGCCAATCCTCTTTTCTCTTCTGAGCTTAGCCTATTGAAAAAAAGATGAAGACATCTCGCAAGCACAGTGAGTCCTTCAGCCTGCCAGAGACCACCCACGAAGCAATAAAGCACAAAGTTTTCTTCCTGTTTAAGTGGCTGGGGAGGTCAGTAAGACCCCAGTAGTATTAGTACATCAGAAAGAAAAAGAAAATATATGGGGAAACCCCAGAAATTAATTTCTAAATGTTATCTAGCTATATAAGTGTTATTCAAATATTAGGGATTTTTTTAAACACCTTGCTGAAACTAAACTTGGCCTGATTACTACTTTTCTCTTGGCATTATATTACATACCTTCAGTCTTAGTTCATTTTCTGTTGCTATAACAGAATGCCAAAGAAAGATGTTTATTTGGCTCTTGATTCTGGAGTCTGGGAAGTGCAAGATCAGACAGCTGCATCTGCTCCACTTCTGGTGAGGGTCTTGTACAGCATCATAACATGGCAGTACAGGAAGTGTACATTCAAAAAGGACAAAACCTGAGGCATGATCTTGTTTTATAAAAACCTACTCTCTTGAGAACTAACCCGGTCTTGTGAGAAAGACATTGATTCATCTTACTGGCCTAATCACCTCTCGAAGGCCCCACCTTCCAACGTGGTAAAATTGGCAATTAAATTTTAACATATGTTTTGGAGGGGACAAACCACATTCAATCCATAACACTTCCCTTCTGAAAACATCATCTTCTTTGCTATGACTCAGCCATCTTCTAGTTACGTCCTATATCCCTGGGTGCTACTTCTGTTTATTTCATGGAATCTTCCACAATCTGTCATACTGTTCCTTGGGCTTCCAGATCCTGCTCTGGGCTCTCTTCTTTTCTTACCCTACCCATTTCCCTTGGAAATTGTACCTACTCCTTATGTACTTATCATTGATATTTTGATGACTTCCATATCTATTCTTCAACTCTGTGGTACATTGCAAAGCCTAGACAGAAATATTTATTGCTCCTTCTGTCAAGAGGTGGAGTTGATTTCTCCAATTATTGAATCTGGCTGCCTTTGGGACTTGCTTTGGAGAACAGAATGCAGAAGTGATGCTGTGCGAGTCCTGAGCTTGGACCTCAAGTTGTTTTGCACACATATGCTTCTGTTCTTGGAACACCTTATCCTAGCCCAGTGAACAAACTGGGCTAAGCTGATGATAAAAGACACCTCCTTCACCCTTTCTGTCTAGGAGGCCCTCTGAAAACAGCTTGTCCTCTGATGACCCGTTAGTTAACTGGTAGGTTTATAAACTAGCTTATCTCAGATTAGCCAGCCTGGTCCAGATCCACAGAAACACCTAGATGACTTGAAGTTATGAGCAATAATAAAGCATGCTGTGTTAAGACACTAACTTTGGGGGTGGCTTGTCATACAACAAATGTTAATTCATACAAGCTCAAACATGTCTTCTGAGCTCCCTTTCTCACAAAGCCAGTGGCCCCTGGACTTCTCCACCCACATGTCCTAAATTCAGCATGCCCAAAACTGACCTCAACATTCTTCCTCATCTCCAATCCATACCCACTTCCAAGCAGAGCTGCTTCTCCTTTTGTCTTTTTTTGTCTTGTCAAACAAACTCTCATCTACTCAGAAACCTGGGCAGCATCCCCACCTCCAATTCCTTTCCCTCCATATTTAACCCATCACTAAAAGCAGTCAATTCTACTTTCAAATAGCCCTCCTACTTCTCTCCACTGCCACTATTTTTTTCTGTGCTATAGACTACTACCACCTCTAGCCTGGTTTTCTCAAGCCTCCAAAGTCATTTTTCTCCCTGGATGCTTGCCTGAATTTCCATGTTTTATTTCACAGGATATTTTCAAAATATAATTTTAATCATGTGAATCACCTGAACAAATTTCTGTCATGGCTCAAATTCTGTTATAATGTCCATGAACTTCTGCTGGGCTCACAGCCTTGACTTTAACCCTTGTATAATTGGGAAACATTAAAAATTTTTGAATGGGAGCATGATAATACCAGAACTGGTCTGGGAGTTGTACTGAGCATGGCTTATGGAGGAGCTTTGGCTGTAAGAAGAAAAATTTAAAAAGCCTTTCATACTTCCAATGAGAAAGGATGGATCTCAAACCAGACTGGTGGTAATGGGAATTTTCAGTGTTCTTTGAAGGAAAATTTTAGGAGGATGAGATAGATACCAAGAACTACTTCAGGGGTATATTATTCAGGCTCTATTCTGACTAGGTGTCAAGGGAGGGAAAAAGAAAAGTAAAAACTGCCTGTGATCTCAAGCCTGGCTCATAGATATGAGTGAAAGCATTGTTTGAATAATAAAGCATGGAGGAGAAGGAGGTTTATGGAGCAAAGAAATGGTCAGAAGACAACTAGAGGACACGGTGCTGAAAGGTGGTTTGGGGTCAGCCCTTCTGTGCGAGCATGGCAGCTGTTGCTCAAGTTCATTGCTCAGCTTTTTCCTTCTGCATCTCTGTATATGCCATTTCTTCTACCCAGCTTCCTGATCTATTTATAAAACAATACTTCCAAGACCCTTCTCACGAGTTCTCTCTTCTGGGTGCTTATTTATGTGATGAATGTTGATTGCGTGATCACCATATGTCAGCACTAGGGCTACCGTGGTAAGCTGAGCTCTCCCAACCATCCCAGCATCTCTCTCCGTAAGCATCACTTATCATAGCCCTGTATTATGAAACTCAGCCGGGTGTGATATTCACCTCTACAGCCAATAATAGTTGATCAGAATTACAAGTTTGGCAAACTCTCCCAGTACACTAGATCTTAAGTTCATCTTTGTATTTCTCAGAGCACACAGTAAGTATGCAATAAATATTTGATCAACTAATGAATTATGCTATAAAATATTCAAATAGGTCTGCAATGATAACATTTTATTAAAATGATTACAGTATTTTCAATGTTAAGACTTAGGGATGAAGCAGAATGGAGAGTCTCTGAAGTTCCTTAGCAGGTGAAAAGAAACAGTCAAAATTTCATTAGAGGAAACAGGCGGGTATAGCTGACATAGATCATCTTGCCCTGATTTTCCTTTTGAAAGTTCATTGATATTTTTTGGTAGTGATTTGTTGCCCGATAGTTACATGTGATGTGATTTGAGGGGTACACCCTGATGCTCCTGCCTTCTTATCTACCACTGGCAGATGTTTGAGATTTCACTGTCTCCAAAGACTTCATCCTCTCAGTGTAAAGCTTTGATCTGTGTTAAATAACAATATGCACAGGCGGGGCCACAAGGTGAGAATGAAGGGAAAAGCCTTGGAAGAAAGTATTTGAATTCATCATGAAATTTAGCATGCAGCCTCTGGGAGTTTAAGTGAGTGTTTTTGTAAGTGGCTGAGACGCTTGAAGCAGAGAAGTGCAATAGGAGATGAAATGCCTTGACAATAGAAAAAGGAATTGCTAGAAATTGTCATCCAACTCTCCTGTTTTTTCTTGTTTTTCTATATCCATCTTTCAATCTTCCTTTCCCCAGATCTTTCTGTGAAAATAATATATAATCAGGCTTTGCAGTTGTTATTTTTATTTATTTATTTATTTATTGAGACGGAGTCTTGCCCTGTTGCCAGGCTGGAGTGCAGTGGCGCAATCTTGGCTCACTGCAACCTCTGCCTTCTGGGTTCAAGCGATTTTCATGCCTCAGCCTCCTGCGTAGCTGGGATTACAGGCGTGCCCAGTTAATTTTTGTATTTTTAGTAGAGATGGGGTTTCACCATGTTGGCCAGGGTGGTCTCAATCTCCTGACCTCGTGATCCACCCGCCTCGGCCTCCCAAAGTGCTGGGATCACAGGTGTGAGCCACCGCGCCCGGCTGCTGTTGTCGTTTTTATTTAGAAACTGGATGTTGTATAAATAAGGTCTCAGAAAAATACATGTATCTCAGTCTTATTTTTTGCATTTGTTTTGTTAATATAGACATAAAAAATTGAAAAAACCTCATTTCTATGGCCCATTCACCAGATAGTGAAGTGATTTTATCATAAAGAACATCTTACTGTAATCATATTCCTGTATCAACCTATTCTAGCAAAGCTCGTAGTGTTATGTGCCTCTCTAGTGAATGCAAAACACATGCTCCACAAAATTTAGTCTTTGAAGAATATCTAAAGACACTAAGGGTATTATTTACATAAGACTTAAGAAAGTAATAACTCTTTAGAATGTGAGCAGAAGGAGGGCAAGAATTTCTCTTTTTGTACTTGTATCTGCTGTGTTTAGGACAGTTCCTGATAGACTAAAAGTACTTGATGAATATTTTTTTAAATGAATGAATGAATGGTGTAGCTTTTGTGGGGTAGCCTTGTGAAAAATACACTGTGGCGTGGGCAGTGATGTAGAAGCCAGAACTCTGGTGTTCAGTCTCACTTCTGCTACCTACTCCGCTATGGGCCCTGGCATGAGGCCCTTGGTCTCCCTAAAATTCAGTACATTCATTTAACAAATGACTCTTGTGTCAGATCATAAACCCCATGAAGCTAGAGACTGGACCTGATTTGTTCCCTACCTATTACTACCTAGCATAACACCTGGAATATAGGGAGAAAGTAAGTCATCTATTGAAAGAATTAACTCATTTTTGTCATCTTAGTAGTGTTGTATGAGGGAATAGCTAAATGTGTTTTAAAACCATATGATGAATTCAGATGAAGAGGGAGGATCTTGTATCAAACTACCTTTCTTGTAGATAACAATGGTAAATGTTGGGAAAATCTTTCAAAATAGTTATTGGAAGGCATTGGAGAGCAAACAAAAGCAGCCAAAAGCTGGAGGGGATGTCATCTTTGAAAGCAGGAATTGAAGGTGAGGAGGAGGGGAAACAGCCCTGGAAGGAGGAGGCTGTTGGAGGATGCCATACGCTGAGAGGAGGCCGGTGTGGCGGGAGAGGAGAGGAAAGCTGAGGTATGAGGCTGTGTGAGCCAAGAGGAGAATCCTGGTCTTCATCCCAGGTGCCAAGGAAAAGCTACAAAGAAGTTTAAGCAGCTGAGGATGGCAGTAGGGGTGGTTCCTGCTTTGAAAAGCTCTCCTGGCTGCAGCTGGGCAAAGTGCTTTGATGCAGGGTTCGTTGAGCCCACTGATTGAGCAGCTTATGCAAGGGGATGCATCTTGCCTTCCTTGTCTATTACTGCATGACATGTCACCATACAATAACACTCACCTACTCTCTCACAGTTTCCCTAGGTTAGAAGTCTGAGCACAGTATAGCTGGGTTCTCTACTCTGGGTCTCTCTGGGCTGAAATCAATGTGTTGGCCAGGCTGTATTCTCATCTGGAACTCAGGTCACCTTCTAAGCTTATTCAGGTCATTGGGAGAGTTCGATTCCTTGTGATTGTAGGACTGAGGTCCCTGCTTCTTGCTGACTATTGGCCAGGACTTGCTCTCAGTTCCTAGAAGCCACCCTCAGCTCCCAGCCACATAGCCCTCTCAAAACATGACAGCTGACTTTTCAATGTTAGCTGGAGAATCTTTCCCTAGTCTGTTAGGAAAGAATCTTCGAGAAGGTGATGTATTTTCCTAGATCCAACCCAAGGGGAGGGGAGCATACAGAGGGTGAACAGCAGGGTGTGGAAAGCCTGAGAACTACCTTAGAATCTGTCTGTCATTATTTCAACATGGTATACATTTAACTATTTCCCAAGCCCAGATCTGCCTTAGGGGTGAGACCACTGACTATGATATCCTTTGGTACTCTGTTCTGTTCGGTAAGCCCTTTGGATGGAGTCCTGTACAGGTCACCCCCAGCCAAGCAGATGCCCTTCTATCTTACTGGTACATTTCCTTGTAGAGTAGTGAGCTATGACCATGTCAGTTGGTTTTGCTGAGGGTAAGGCAGCATTCATGACAAGAGTTCACGTTATATAATTGGCTCCTTATCACTTTGGCAAAATTTAACTTTTGGTTTGAAAAGAAGCCACCCTAGCTGAACGTAATGGGATTAAAATACTTGTTTTTCAGTTTGTGTATATGGATAACGTTCTATAGAACACAATGCTGTGCCAAAAATTGCAGCACTTGAAAAAGTTACAATAGCTGGCTTCTGTTTTTATAATGTAATTTCAACTGGATTTCCTTTAGCCAGCCTAAGTATGTTTTGGCTTGCTTAAACTCAAATTGCTCTGCGTTTTCTCCAAAAAGAGACAGGCCTGCCTTAGTCTTCCTGGCGTTCTATTTGATTAAGACACTTTCAGGGGTGCTGTTCCTTTGGCTTTTACGGATGTGAGGGCAATGAAAAGAAAATTGACTCACTTACCTCCCACCTCATCTTTCTTTGACTTGTTTACTTCTGTTTTCCATTCCATTTATTATTGATAGAGTGCATGTTTTATAGCTTCTGCATATTTTACAAAACTAAATAAACAGCTCTTCCTCCTGGAATAGGGGAAGGGTGCTGGTTGCCATTAAACCAGGGGTCACTCACTTCTCAGCTGGTCATGCATCCTCCATGTCCTTTGGGGCTTGGTCCAGGAGGGAACCAGGAGTAGTGTGAGGGGGAGGAATCAGAGGAACAGAAGGAGATGACACCGGAGAGGGAAAAGCTGCCAGCCAAGCCTGGGCATGGAAGGGGGTTGAATGGGAGAGGGGATCTCCTTTAGTCATTCAAGCGGAGCACCCCAAGCAACCCTGACAGTGGTGCTATGTTCAAGTTCAAGTTTACAACTCTCCCTTAGTTAGCTCCAGGGATTAACTCCAATCTCCTGGGAGCTCTCAATTTGCAAGCATTTTTTTTTTTTTTTTTTCAAAGGAAGGGCTTGGCAACGGGCCTTCCTTTGACATAGGATAACTGGAAATATTTCTTTTTTCCTCTAAGTGGTAAAGAACAAAAGGGAACAACATCATTATTAACTACACAGTACCTAGACATGCCCAAACCATGTATGTTTATGAATTTTCAGTAATGCCTGTTGCCCTCCCTATTCATCCCGTTGCTGTCTTCCAAACACATAATGCTGTCTGAAATGCTCGAAAGACAGAAGTGCAGCGGTGCTGTGTTGACACTGGCCCTTGATGCCTCCAGAGTTCTCCGCAGTTAAACACATGGGCTGAGAAGCACTGTTCCGCGGGCTATAAATCTCTGTAAGCGCTGCTGGTGCTAGCCTCCGGTCTCTGCTGGAAGCCACAGCTGTGGGGGAGACACTTTCCCACTTTCACTGCTTGGGAAGGGTCAGGGATCCCCCCTGGAGCTGCCTCTCCCCTGTGACCCTGATAAATGGCAAATGGCACTCTCTCTAGGCAGCAACCTGCCTCCGACTTTCCCACCAATACCTGGAGACTTCCTTCCTAAGGCTGACCGCCAAGTGGCCCACCAGACCCGCCTGGCTGCCAAGTGGGAGCAAACACAGGATGTTATTTCTGTTCTTAGAGGACCAGGTTCACACACCACAGACAGGAGTGTGGGAAGGGAGAGGAAAGGCCTCCTCTCTGGCGACCAGTGCTGGCCCAGTGGGAGTACTGTTTTCCTAGTGGGAACGAATGGGTTGGTCTGGCCCTGGGCTCCTACTCTGTCCTCTAAAGGAGAGAAGGCAGCCCTAGGGCATTTCCCAGACCTCAGGGAAGTGCTCACTTAGTCCACAGGGAAACACGGAGGCTCAGCTTGCCTGGGGCCAGACCCACCCAAATACCCCCAGGCAAGCAAATCCCTAACAATCTTAAAATGCAAAGCTATAAAGTTCTATTAGCAGCCTGCTCAATTAAAAATAAAGGAATGACTTTTTAAGGCAAACGCTGGAACAGGAGCTTCTAAAGGAACGGAGCAGAGGGGAGAATCAGGCGGTGATCAGCTCCAGACCTGGCTGCTGGCTTGACTCCATGCATCTCAGATTTACGCTTGCCGGTTTGATGTCTTCTGGAAGAAGGAAGCAAGTTGGAAGGATGCTGAGCTTGGGAGTCAAAGGTGGATTGTAGGAACGTCAGTTTATTTTATCTTATTTTTTCAACTTTTATTTTAGATTCGGCGGTACACGTACAGTTTGTTACAAAAGTATATTGCGCGATGCTGAGGTGTGAAATACAATTGAACCTGTCACCCAGGTAGTGAGCATATACCAAAGAGGTAGTTTTCTCACCCTTGACACCCTCCCTCTCTCCCCTCTAGGAGTCCCCAGTGTCTGTTGTTGCCATCTTCATATCCACATGTACCCAATGTTTAGCTCCCACTTATAAGTGAGAACATGTGGTATTTGGTTTTCTGTTTCTACATTAATTCACTTAGGTTAATGGCCTCCAGCTGTAACCATATTGCTGCAAAGGACATGATTTCCCTCTTTTCATGGTTGTGTACTATTCCATGGTGCTATTCCACGATTTCTTTATGCAATCCACCATTGATGGGCACCTGCTGTTTGTCTTTGCTCTTGTGAATAGTGCTGCAATGAACATACAGACGCATGTGTCTTTTTGGTAGAACAATTTATTAGGAAAGTCAGTTTAATCTTTCGTTCAAGAAGCATGTATTGAGTACCTCTGTATGCTATCATAAAGAAGGAATATAAAAATAAAGAAAGGTAATAGGATCCCTGTCACAGGTGGCTCACATTCTAGGAGGTAGAAAATAAATAGGTAAGCAAATGAGACACTTCAGAGAGCAATGAGTCTCATGGAGAGCTTAAAGAGAGCAGGCCCCATGGCAGAGAGCCAATCTGAGCAAGGGACCTTTAAGCATATACCTGGGCATTGAGAGGAAGTCAGCCACAGGAAAAAGAAGTGACACATTCACACACTCGAATTGGGAACCAAGGGCTCAGTGAATCAAGACTCCATTTCCTCACCTATGCAGGAGATCACCAAGGCTCTAATGAAGAGTGAATGTATATTGTTTGCTGCCTTGCCAATATCTAAGAACTTGGTCAATGGCACAGCTCCCATTTCAGGGCTAAATTCTGGTGGCCCTTGATTTCCACAACAAAACTCCCACAATGGTCCTATTCCCCCTTTGAGCCACTCCTAGCCAAGTCTTCCTGTTCTCTATTTTTCCTACCTTATTAACTTAAGAGACCACGCATGTGCCTGCCAATAGCTTCTGTACTCAATATTGTTCTCTTGAGCTCCCTTGAACCCAAAGCGTAAAGGGAAAGGCGTATGTATTTGACCATACATACTTCTCTGCGTGTTAACCCAGATTTATTTTATAGCATGTGCATGTACCAATGTACAGAACATCTCTGGGATTCTCTCCTCCAAAAACCCATGGAATTATTTACTCTGGTCTCGGCTCCTTTTTTGCAGCAGATCACCACCTAAGAGATCCCTACTGTGTGTTGGTCATGCCCACATTTAAGGATTTCCAGAGACGGCTTCCCCAGCTCTCTTGATTGCTTCCCTCCTAGTACCAATTCACCTTCTAGGCAAGAAGCTCTTCCCTCCGTCAGAGCCTCCTCTTCCTGTGACTCATTTCCTCATCCTCATTACTGGTCCTCTCTGGAGATAGAGAGCAAATGAACAGCTCCTCTTCACAAGAGTCCTTGGTGGAACCCATGACTAGGTTGCTCCTGAGTTGCTATTTTCCAAACTAAACAACTCTACTCACCTTTGTCTTCCCTCAGGGGACTCTAAGGAGCATCACAGCCAAGCAGAAAAGAACAGCAGGAAGAGGTCGCCACAGCAGTCAGAGATGGACAGCAAGCGGGGCAACCCCCACAAAAACCCAGACTCCGCAGCCCCACTCTGGGCCATCTCCTCACACAGGTTTGGCCTCTGAAACCAGCAACCAGAACGGCAGTAGTAATTGTCCAGCCTTGCTGTGGGTCAGGCACTTTCATGTCATGCTCGCAGCAGCACTGTACGATAGACGTCATGATTCCCATTCTGCAGATGAGGGACCTGAAGTTGGGATCGGAAAGTGACTTTCTCAGGGCACCTGGTCTAGCTGAAATTTGAACTCAGATCTGATTCTAAAGTCACTTCCACAACTGAACAATTTAAAGCAGTGGTTGGCCGTTTGCTCTTTGGAAAGACTCTTTTCCTTCTAGGTTCTATATGTTGAGCAACTTTTGAGAAGGAGGAAGACTTCAATACCAGAAGCTTAAATATAAAGGGAATGAACTACGGAATAAGGATAAGAGATACCATTCATGGAGGATCTTGCTGGGACCAAGAATTTTACTTGTATAATCTCATTTAATACTCATATATTCATGATGTTCCTACAAGGTAAACATAGCTACCCCCACTTTAAAGATAAAAAAATCAAGGCTCCTATTAGTTAAGTAACTTGTCAAGTTCAAGGGCTTCTATTCCTACTCTGGAGGGTCTGCCTCCAAAACTTTCAACCACTACACTTAATGCATGAAAGGTCATTTCAGATGGAAATGTATCATTCGAGTCACATTTTGTCATCGTAGTCCAAATGACACATACCTAGTCTGTAAAGGTTTGCTGATAATGCATTAGCCTTTAATGCTACCTGTACAAAGAGAAAAATTAGCATGAACAGACAGCACTAGCTACAAATAAAAGGAACATGAGTCACCATATTTCTCAACCTCTGATACTCCCTGAATGGTAAAATACAAGTCTTGTAGTGAACCTAGGAAGCTTGTCATTTCACCTTGTGGTGATATACTCCAGCAAAAATGTGCCAGACCAGGGAGCAGGTCTGACTAGAGTCCCAGCTTTGACATTGACTAACTGTGTGAACATAGCTAAGTTGTATCACTTTGCCAAACACTGGTTTCTTCTTGGATAAGATTGATGCAGTAATATTACACCACACTATTAAGCCTGTCATAGTATTGCCTAATAATAATATACAATGATATTCGCCTTGACTACCTCAGAGATTATTATAAAGATCAGGTGATGTCATATATGTGAAAACATCTTATAAGCTCTTATAAGAGGCATGACTATGAGGACGGTGATGACCTGTCATAGCCATTGTCTCACCATTGTCACTCCCAGCAGATTGCCCTGAGAAGCTATGAAATTGAGGCCCCAGCAGGGGCCAGACAAAAGTCCCAGACAGCAGCTGTCTCAAAGAACAGAGCCTCAAACGGGACTTGTGGATTGCAATTCTAAACCTATTTCCCTTTGAAGTTAAGTGCATGTTCTTTTCAGGTAAACATTGTATGAACATTTGGGATGGTTTCTAATGCATCTACCCTCGGTCGAAATCAGGTAATAATGAAAAAATGTGTTCCACCTGTGGCTTGGCCCCCTTTCTGTTTTTCCTGTTTCCTCCCCCTTCCTCCCCAACACTTACCTTCCACATGTTGGTCCATCTGTTCTAGATAAGATGAGCCTGCTAGTCAGGGAGCATTTTTCTTCTTTTTTTTCAGCTTTCTGGCATATATGCATAGAATCATCAGAGAATGGAGAAATAACCAGGCCCAGATCATATTGCAAGAACTGCAGTCCACGAACTCACCTATGGTGTGTGGCGTTGTGCTTCTCACCATGGATGGAGGGCTGGGTGCTGGGCGTGTGCACACCTGCTATGGGAGCATTCATAGCCCCTGAGGCCAGAGAGACCTGGCTTTTAATCCTGACCCTCTGCAAATTAGCCTTGGGATGTAGGTATCTGATTTCCTTGGCTTCTCTTTCCTTCTTTCTGTGTGATGAAACCTGGCTTTTCTGATTGATCAGAGAATTGAGCGAGATAACAAATGCAAAGTGCCTGGCAGCAGTTGTTCTGAATGGGTATTTCCCTCCTCTAAACCCTCTAAATGAAGCTGCCTTTGATAGAAATGCCCACTGCTTTCCCATTCTGAGGAGATACGTCATGTGTTGTCTTCATTCAGGTCTTTGATGTACCTGCCACTATAAGAACATGTGCAGATTGGATCATTATACAATGTAGATATGTATCAAAACATCAGTTTGTACCCCATTAATATGTACAATTACAATGTGTTCATTGGCTGGGCATGATGGCTCACGTCTGTAATCCCAGCACTTTAGGAAGCCGAGATGGGTGGATCACTTGAGGTCAGGATTCGAGACCAGCCTGGCTAACATGATGAAACCCTATGTCTACTAAAATTGCAAAAAACTAGCTGGGCATCGTAGCATACATCTGTAATTCCAGCTACTTGGGAGGCTGAGGCAGGAGAATCGCTTAAACCCAGGAGGCGAAGATTGCAGTGAGCCGAGATCATGCCACTGCGCTCCAGGCTGGGGAACAGAGCAAGACTCCGTCTCAAAACAAACAAACAAAAAAACCAAAAACAATGTATTCATTAAAATAGGTAGATAAATAGATAGATAGATAGATAATAGATGAAAAATATTAGGTTACACATTTCTTTTGGCTCTTTGAATCATTTGACTCTGAATAATATTGCTGGCATGTGGCACATGACAATTGCTAAATGAGAAAAACAGAATGGTTGTATCCTGTAAAGAAGAAGCATTTCCATAAAGGGAATAAATGTATACTTGACTCTCTGGATGGGGAAAGAGGTGCCTGGAAGGAGGCTAACCAAAGTGCCGTGTCTGCATATAAGATGCTATTTACCGTATTTGTGTGAACTTTTAATAATAAACTTACATAATTGTTACCAATAACAAAGGAATGAGTGGTAGAGATTAAATGTGGGCATTTGCAGAGACCTGCATGGCAGGTGTTGGTTTTGAGGTTGATCTGAAAGTAATTTTTCTAACTTCCCCACAAATCTCCTCTATGACTAATGTGGAGGAACACACTTTGTCATCAGGGCTTGGCAGACACAGAAGGACAACCCTCAGAGGGTATGTGAGCTGCTGGGGAGCAGGGTGGTTAGAGGATGACCGTCAAGTGGTTCATGGCAATGAGACAGTACTGTGCTGCCACCACATTCAACAAGGCGAAAGGATGGATTGCCATCCTCCCAGTTCCACAGTGTCATCAAGGGCTTTGCAGAAGGTGTGAATCAGATCGCTATTATCCTTTTCCCCTTTAATTTATTCTTATTGATGTTATAAGATGAAGTTGTTGGCAGGACAGTTTCTTATTTCATTTTTAATTTTATTTTTTAAGAAGAGTATTTGTACCTTAATCCCTCATTAGCATTCCAACCCTTTCTCACTCCCTGGCTGCCCCATCCATACAAGAATGAATTAAATTCCAAGCACTAGTACCTGCCAAATCCAGGTCGCGAGTAGCCTTCCCTCTCTGGACCTTTGGTGGGGGGACTGCAGTAAGGCAGCCGGGTGCAGTTTCATTCATTTTCCTCCTTGACGCTTTTCTCCCAACACAAGGTTTTCTGTCCACCCTGGCTTTATTTTGCCATGTGGTGTCTCACGGGAGCTCAGCTCCTGCGTTCAGGCCTCCTCCTTGGGGAAGCACAGAGCTAGGAAGTAGGTAGGCCAGGGAGGAGTTTTTCCTCTACTTGATCACCAGTTTTTTCTTTCTTCTCTTTTTCTTTTTAAGACTAAGCAGCAGCCATGCTCTGTGAAGTACGGACAGTTCTATAAGCTGCTACGCTGCTCTGCTTGACTTCTTGGGGCTTTGCATCCAGTCGCAAAGGAAGGACTATCCTCTCCCAGGTGGCAGAAGAAAAACATTCTCATGAAAGTACAGAGCACTCAATCTTTTGCTCTAATATCATCCTTATTCCTCATTTCCGTGACTGCTAAGTTATCCTTTTGACTAAATGAAACGAAGTGTCAATATGTTTCATTGATTATGATTTAAATCTGCCTGAAGGAGTAGTTGGAGGAAGAGGCAAACGGTCTTTTGCAGTCCTTAAACTTCAGCAGAAGCCACAGAATTACACTATTTAAAGCTTACTTGTTGAAGTATTTTTCAAATAATTATTTTAAAATTTCAGAAAGAAAAAGGTATGTCCTTTTATGGAATAATGTGCATCTTATAATTCTATACAGAGAATATATTGTTCAATGGGGAAAGAGCTCCCTATTCAATAAATGGTGCTGGGATATCTGGCTAGCCATATGTAGAGGGAAAATGGACCCATATCTTTCACTATATACAAGCATTAACTCAAGACAGATTAAAGATTTGAATATAAGACATCAAACTATAAGGATCTAAAAAAGAAAAAAAAAGCTGAGAACACCATTCTGGACATTGGCCTTGGGAAAGAAATTACGACTAAGTTCTCGAAAGTAGTTGCAATGAAAACAAAAACCGACAAGTGGAACGTAATTAAGCTAGAAAGTTTCTGCACAGCAAAACAGACTATCAGCAGAGTAAACAGCCTACAGAATAGGAGAAAATGTTCACGAACTATGCATCTGACAAAGGTGTAATATTCAGAATCTATAAGAAACTTAAGTAGTTAAACAAGCAAAAAACAAATAACTCCATCAAAAAGTGGGCAAAGGACACGAACAGTTACTTCTCAAAAGAAGTCATACAACAGGCCAACAAACATATTAAAAAATGTTCAGTATCACTAATCATTTGAAAAGTGCAAATTAAAACCACAATGGCATACAATCTCATACCAGTCAGAATGACTACTATTAAAAAGCCAAGGCTGGGCATGGTAGCTTATTCCTGTAATCCCAGCACTCTGAGAGGCTGAGGCAAGGAGATCACTTGAGCTCAAGAGTTCGAGACCATCCTGGCCAACATAACAAAATCCTGTCTCTACTAAAAATGCAAAATTAGCCTGGTGTGATGGCATATGTCTGTAATTCCAGCTACTTGGGAGGCTGAGGCAGGAGAATTGCTTGAACCAGGGAGGCAGAGGTTACAGTGAGCTGAGATAGCACCACTGTACTCCAGTCCCGGAGACAGAGCAAAACTTCATCTAAAAAAAAAACACAACAACCAAAAAAAAAAAACAGACACTGGTGAGACTGTGGAAAAAGGTAACACGTATACACTCCTGGTGGGAATGTAGATTTGTTCAGCCACTGTGGAAAGCAGTTTGGAGATTTCTCAAAGCACTTAATACAGAGCTACCATTTGACCCAGCAATCCTACTACTGGGTACATACCCAAAGAAAAAGAACTCATTCTACCAAAAAAACACAAGCATTCATGTGTTTGTGGCAGTGGTATTCACAAGAGCAAAGACGTGGAATCAACCCATATGCTCATCTGCAGTGGACTGAATAAAGAAAATATGGAATGTATACATGGCAGAATACTAGGCAGCCATAGAAAAGAATGACATTATGTTCTTTGCAGCAACATGGATGCAACTAGAGGCCATTATCCTAAGTGAATTAATTCAGAAACAGAAAATCAAATACTGCATTACCTCACTTATAAGTGGGAGCTATATATGGGGTCTCATGGACATAAAGATGGCAACCATAGACACTGGGGGCTAATAGAGGGGAAAGGCAGGGAGGAGGGCAATGGTTGAAAATCTGATAGCTATGCTCACTATCTGGGTGACAGAATAATTCATATCCCAAACCCTAGCATGACACAGTATACCCATGTAACAAACCTGCATATGTACCCCTTGGATCTAAAATAAAAGTTGAAATTATTTTTAAAAGATATCAAAAATGAGGACAAGATAAAGACAGATATTTCCACAATAGACATTTGCTAAATAAAATTCTAAAAGATGTATACCAGATAGAAAATTCAAAATATAAGAAGAAATGATAGGCAAATAAAAAGGTAAATATAGGTGTAATCAAAAAGGAATGAGGCGGGAGCAAGAGGGGGAGAAAAATATTCATTGAGGAACCAATGGTGGCTCTTAGAACAGGAAGATGGTAGAGTCCTCTCATTTGGTAGCAAGGCAGGAGGGAAGGGGTTTATAGGCGGCAGTTGGTAAGCTGACCTAGGCACATCCCAAGGAAGATAACCAATCAACTGAGAAGTTACCTTTTCCAAGCCACGATGTGGCGTTTTTTTTTTTTGCTTGTTTGCTTGTTTGTTTTTGGTAGCTCTCTATGTTGTTTTTTAAAAATTATTCTGTCATACTTCATAGACTTTCTCTAGCCGTTTTGCTTTAGGAGAGGTGAGCCAAAGCTCACCTGGGTGTGGGTTGTGAGAGGAGAAGTTGGCTGAATTATGTGCAGAATTGGCTTAGCACTCCTCTTCATTTTACAAGTAAAAACATCATGTCTTTTGTCAGACTGTGTTCTTTAGGATGCCACAGCCCATAGCCCGCAGCTGGCGGCCTCTGAAAAAGAAATGAAGGAAGCTCATGACCAGTCTTGTATTGCTAGCGAGGAGGGCATGAAGAAAGTGTCATGGCGCACCTGCCTTTGTGTTGCAATGGCTGTTGTTGGCAACACCCCAGTGCTGTACCCACATTTCATCTGTTTCAGCTCGTATTGGGAGATCAGAGAAGAGCTACAAGGAAGGTAAAGGATTTGCATCATTAACAAACCTTGGGCTTGTCCTTGGATTGGTTGCCAGCTATTCCTCTCTAGCTGAGGTTGAGTCACCGGAAGACATTCAGTTCTGACCCAGTGGCTCCTCAAGGAATGGCACCAGCACTGAGAGCCGATGGGTTTTTTTTCTCTTGCCAAACTTTTGTGATGGTTTTGTTTTGAATAACACTGTCTCTAACGGATGGATCTCTTAAGTCTATTAATACAAAAAGTACCTCCTTGTAAATGTTTTTCAGTGACAGGAAAGATAATAATGGACCCAAGAAGCATAGAAGGAGAGTGTTGGGAAGAGGAAAGGGAATGACTGGAGGAGAACAGACATGAGTCAGCCTTTAAGAGAAGCTTGGATTAAATTAATTAGGAGTGCCAGAGGGGAACGGTTGGAGAGTGAAGGAAGTCGTTCTGTTTGGGAGAATAGAAGAAAATACAAAAAGCTTGGTGAGGGGTTGTTTGAGTTAAAGAAGTTAATTCCTTTCAAACTAGATATTTGCAAAGAACTCTACTGAGATTTTCTCAAGTCTGAAGGAGGCGATTTCCCACTTTCTGTTTAGAAGAGAAGAGTTCTTTGCTTAATAGCTGCTCTACTATTCATTTAATCTCTGTCTGTTCTTACCAATTGCCTGATCTCACATACTGGGGCTGCCATAGTCTCTGAAAAGTTCTTTCGTATTTATGCTCATAATCTACTCAGAGAATCAAATTTGTTCCAAAACATTTTCTGAAAACACACCCCAAAAAAGTTTTATGTAAGAGAAAGCAATGAGATGGATTGATGTTTGTATTTAAAT
Organism: Aotus nancymaae; assembly: GCF_030222135.1. Lineage (NCBI taxonomy): Eukaryota > Metazoa > Chordata > Mammalia > Primates > Aotidae > Aotus > Aotus nancymaae. Next base: position 17,930,533 of record NW_026988445.1, on the reverse strand, counting down.
TTTTTTTTTGTATAGTTCAGGAGGGTTTGTTTATTTTAGAAGCAAAAGCACTTTTTGGTGCATTGAAGAAAATGGTGGATGGGATAAGATTGGCCTTTCTCTAAATGCCTGGTCTATGGCATTTGAGCTAACAAATTTACCCTGAAGCCAAACTTTTCTGAATTTCTGAGGCTCCATGTGAGCTCTTCTACCAGGACAATAACATAAGAAATAATGTAAAGATAATGAGCCCGTATTTTTTTGGCTTTCCTCCAATAGAACTACAATAAATTTGAAGGAAAAGATTGTCAAAGGAAAGAGAGGTGGCTGGGTTGGCAGTGCCCCAAGAGGCATGGTCAGGATGTGTTGAAACCAAGGTTAAGTTACAAAGAACATCAGAAAGAACCATAAACTGAATTTTAAACCAAGAGCAAATCTTTCTCTAATTTGGTTCTTTTGGGTCAAAGTTAGATATTATTCTGCCTGCTTACCTTGTGATTAGGTCAAACGACCTAATGAGTTCTAAACTCCATGAAAAGGATGAGGCTCTAAGTTTGAGTTTTCTGGAGGTATTTCTTAGTCATTTTGAAGTCCATGAATAAGTTAGGAGTGAACTTTGAGTCCTCAGATCTCAGACACTCCAGCTTAGAGGCCTTGGGGGTGCACCATTCCTGCAGAGCTGCCTAAACCACTGTGAGCTCCCAGCCTTCTTCCATCTTCCTTCTCATCTGGGCAGGACTCCTGCAAGAGCCCACAGCCCACAGCTGCTATTGGCAATGCAAGGATGATGATTGCTACACAACAGTGACGTCTTTGCTGTCTTCATTGGCATGTGATGTGTTCCCAGACTTCTGGCCTGGCTTTGGCTATTTATTGGCTTCCTACTTTATAAGTCGCTGTTGAATTGCTACTTTAAAATCAAATCAAATTGGACAAGCTCTTTTACATTCTTTTCTGCTGATTACATGAAATAGGAAACAATATTTCAAGTCGCTCCTATTTTACATATATAAATATTTGCTTTTAGATCTTATCATGTGCTAGGCACTGTATGTTCCTGTTTAGACTATTGCGTATGTATTAATTCAAACAATATTTATTGAACACCTTCTGTGTGTCAGATACTATTTTAGGCATTGGGGACATAGCAATAAACAGCAACAATAAAAGCCAGCAGACAAAGTCTTTGCCCTCAAAAAGCTTATGTTTGAGAAAAGTGAGACAGTAAACATGAATATATAATATGTCAGGTGACCAAATGCTCATCAGCAGATGAACTGATAAAGCAAATATGATATACATACATAATCATATTTGAGAGTGATATATCTATACACACTACACACATGCACGTGCACACACACACACACACACACACACACGATGGAGTACGATTCAGTCATAAAAGGTAAGAAATCCTGTCATTTGCAGCAACATGGTTGAGCCTGGAGGGCATTATATTAAGCGAAATAAGTCAGGCATGGAAAAATAATTCATGTTTTCACTCATGTGGGACAAAAATAAAAGCTCGTAGAAGTAGAGAGTAGAACTGAGGTCATTTGAGGCTGGAAAGGGTAGGAGGGAGGGAGGAGAGGGAGAGGTTGGTTAATGGCTGCAAAGTTATGCCCAGATGGGAGGAATACTTCTAGTGTCCTGTCGCACTGTAAGGTGGGTGTGGTCAGTAATAATGTAGTGTACATTTTCAAAAAAAGAAAAGCTAGAGGAGAAGATTTTGAATGTTTACAACACAAAGAAATGATCAATGTTCAAGGTGATGAATATGCTAATTACTCAATCTAAACATTGCACATTGCATGCATGTGTCAAAATATCTCTTTGCATCCCATAAGTATGTACAGTTATTACCTGCCAACTAAAAATAAAAGGAAAAAAATATATCAGGTGGCTACGAATGATAAGGAAATTAGTGGGTAAAGAGGGTAGAGTAATGGGAGTTCGGGGGAAGCCTCTCTGGGAGAGGACAGTTGAGAAAAGACAGCTAAGCAGAGACTTGGAAGAGGTGAAAGCACAAGTGTCACAGGTGTCTGTGGGAAGAGCCTTCCTGGCAGAGCAACAGGAAGCAGAGAGGCTGTGGACATGGGTTCCTGCTTGCCATGTTTAGTGATGCCCAGAGTGGTCACTGTGGCCAGAGCAGTGGGAACAGAGAGAGGAGAAGATGTAACCAAAGGGACCGCTGGGGCCAGCTCGTCAGGGCCCCGCAAGGATATTGGCTTGAGCTAACGGGGCCAGAGGGCAGCTGTGATGTGGCTCAGTGTTAGAAGGGTCATTGTGGCTGCTGTGTGGGGAACAGAGCCCAGAGGGGCATTATGGGGAGGAGAAAGTCGGCTAGCAAGCATTTGGAATGTCTATTTGTTCCAAATGAATACTCCACAGCATTGTGCTAAGAATTGCAGGGTTCTCATTGTTCAACACCCGCCTATGAGTGAGAACATGCGGTGTTTGATTTTGTGTTCTTGTGTTAGTTTGCTGAGAATGATGGTTTCCAGGTTCATCCATGTCCCTACAAAGAATGCGAACTCATCGTTTTTGATGGCTGTGTAATATTCCATAGTGTATATGGACACAGGGAGGGAAGCACTACACACTGGGGTCTGTTGGGGGGAAATAGGGGAGGGACAGCATGGGGTGGGGAGTAGGGGAGAGATAGCATGGGGAGAAATGCCAGATATAGGTGAAGGGGAGGAAGGCAGCAAATCACACTGCCACGTATGCACCTATGCAACAATCTTGCATGTTCTTCACATGTACCCCAAAACCTAAAATGCAATAAAAAAAAAAAAAAGAATTGCAGGGTTGAAATACGTAGCATGAGGCCTGATGCCTGGTGCTGTCTCCTGCTTTCTCCCCCTTGCCTATGGTTATTCTGATACCTCTCTCTCAACCTGTTTTCTCACAAGGAGGCAGAATAACCTAGTGATTAAGAATACAGGTGATTTCGTTTAACTGAGGCCCATTTGTCTGTTTTTGGTTTTGCTGCCCATGCTTTTGAGGTCTTAGTTATAAATTCTTTGCCTAAACCAAAGCCTAGAAGCATTTTACTTGGGTTTTCTTCCAGGATTGTTATAGTTTCAGGTCTTATATTTAAGTCTTTAATCGATTTTAAGTTGATTTTTGTATAGGCTGAGAGATAGGGGTCCAGTTGAATTCTTCTGTATGAGCCACCTAATTTTCCCAGTACCATCTATTTAAAAGAATGTCCTTGGCTGGGCACGGTGGCTCATGCCTGTAATCCCAGCACTTTGGGAGGCTGAGACGGGTGGATCATGAGGTCAGAAGGTCAAGACCATCCTGGCCAACACGTGAAACCTGTCTCTACTAAAAATACAAAAATTAAAACTAGCCGGGCATGGTGGCATGCACCTGTAGGAGGCTGAGGCAGGAGAATCAGTTGAACCTGGGAGGTGGAGGTTGCAATGAGCTGCGATCACGCCACTGCATTCCAGCCTGGGCAACAGAGCAAGATTCCATCTCAAAAAAAAAAATAGCGTCCTTTCCCCAGTGTATGTTCTTGTTGGCTTTGTCAAAGATTAGTTGGCTAAAACGTGGCTTTATTTCTGGGTTCTCTATTCTGTTTCATTGATCTATGTGTCTACTTTTATACTGGTACCATAATGTTTGGTAATATAATTCAAAGTCAGGTAAGTGATGCTTCCAGCTTAGTGTGTTACTCAGGTGATGGATACCCTAAAGTCCCTGACTTGGCCATTATGCAATCTATGCATGTAACAAAACTGCACTTAAACCCCCAAAATTTATATAAATAATAATATAAAGACACAGGCTTTGGGGGTCTGATAGAACTGGCTTCAATTCCAGTTATAATACTCAGTAGTTGTGACCTGGCACAATTTTTTTTATCACTCCATCTCCACTTCCTCTTCTATCAAATGAGGGTTAAAATAGTACATATTTCAGGCTAGGTGCTGTGGCTCATGCCTGTAATCCCAGCACTTTGGGAGGCCGAGGCAGGTGGATCACAAGGTCAGGAGTTCAAGACCAGCCTGTCCTGGCCAAGATGGTGAAACCCCATCTTTACGAAAAATACAAATATTAGCCAGACGTGGTGGTGAGCACGTGTAATCTCAGCTACTCAGAAAGCTGAGGCAGGAGAACTGCTTGAACCTGGGAGGGGAAGTTGCAGTGAGCCGAGATCATGCCACTGCATTCCAGCTTGAGTGACAGAGCAAGACTCCGTCTTAAAATAAATAAAATTAAATTAAATTAAAAATTAAAAAATAGTACATTTGTCATAGACTTGTAAGGGATTAAGGGTAGTCATTCATGTGCAGAGCTTATCAGAATGCCAGACACACAGAGCTGATTGGGGAATAGCACAAGGTACAACATGTTCCCATGTAAATAGTAGACGCCACGTAAATGTTGTTAATTCTACAGGATATTCATCAATGTGTGTGAAGTTTGACAGTATGTGCTGTGAGGGGTCCCAGAGTTCATTCTGCAGAGGGAGTTTAGAAGCAGATTTTGCACATGTCATAACATTAGGTGCAACATTGCACAGTCATTTCCCATTAGACCATGGGATGGGGGCCAATCACATAGGTGTGAAGGCTGGCCTTGACCTTTAACAGATAGGCCTTGCCAGACAGAGCTTGGGTGGGGTGAATGTCTGTGAGTGTCTGTGCATACCCTGCCCCTCTTTTAAAAAGAGATGGCCTGTTTCCCAGCAGGAGGTGCGTCCTCCATGCACCCCCTTGCATCTCCCTTGTGTGCTTTTCCCACCCTGGTTGGAGCTGGCATTATGCCAGTGGAATGCCAAAGACCAAGGCCCTGAAAGATTGCATCTTATGACTTAAGAGGCTGTGACACCGAGCACATTCTCTTGCTCAATCTTTCTCACACCATGGAGATGCTGAATAAGACGATTACACAAATATTTTCCAAGTTAAAATTGGATTTGAGGCTTCATGGGACTCATGTGCCAAGTGCAGCCTGTCCTCTTTCTCATCACTTCACAGTCCCGAGTCATTCTCAGCAATTTAAGTAAACACCTAAATGTCATCCCAAGGAGAGTTGCTCAAAAAGTTTTATTAGTTTGGATGAATTCTTCCTTCCTTCCTTTCTCTCTCTCTCTTTGTTTTTACTTCTTCGAAATTTAATACACATTCTCTGTCCTGGTTTAGTCTTTCTACTTTCCACTGGGCAATAACAGAGAACAGCTTGCATCGCATACTTTGTTTAAAACACTGTTTCCAGTGAAGCACAGTGAAGCATGACGAGGGAACATCAGGAGTCTGAGGTCCAATGACCGCAGTTGGCTGATCAGGCCAGCTGCACAAGTCAGCTCCAGTCTCTGGGCCTTGGTTTCCTGATCTGCAAATTGAATTAGAGTTATAGTCTCCCAGCTTCACCCTAAGAAAGCATAAACTGTGGGTCTAAAAATTATCCTTCATCAGGTATTTGGATGCCTTGGAGGTTAGGACTGCAGAAATGCATCAATTGTTATCATTTCCTTTGGGAATTTTAGGAGGTTTAAAGATATCTAATTCAACCTTACCAACTGCTGGCACGGTACATGAACAATAGTGTTACACAATGAGAGATCACCAGCTTGATTTATTATTTACATATAATATATTATAGTTTATATAATTGTATAATATAGTATTAAGTATATATAATAATATATAGTATATATTATAGTATACTATATATAATATAGTATTATAATACTATATATAATAGATATGATAGTATTATACTATATATAGTATATATATAATAATATATATACTATATATAGTATATATTATAGTATTATATAATAGTATTATAGTGTCATAAAAATGTACCTTATATACAATATGTTAATATTAACACATCTATTATTAATATACAAATATATTATATATGAACATATTTTACTATATGATCATATATTACATATTATAACATACTAATATAATTAATAATCAATAGATATTAATCAATATATTATAATTATACAATATATAAGTATATATTGAAATTACATATAAAATATATAAATAATATTATATATTATATAATAAACATTATATATACATTAATATATATTATGTCAATATCATTAACATATTATATTTCATATGTTAATAATATAATTAACATACATTATAATATATTTGTATGTTAATATATAATTAACATATACTTTTGTATATATAATATTTTAGAGACAGATATTGCTCCATCACTCAGGTTGATGTGCAAGGTGCAAGCATAGTTTACTGTAGCCTCAACTTCCTTGGCTCAAGCGATCCTCCTGCTTCGGCCTCCCAAGTAGCTGGAACTTCAGGCATATGCCACCATGGCTAGATAATTGATTTATATTTTGAAATATAGAAACATGCTCTTGCAACACAGAACAGTAGTGAGCTGTTCCTACAATGACCCATATTTCTTCCTGAAACTTGAGCAAAGCTGGGTGGAAATGGTGCAGAATGAATGCTAGAATGTTTCCATTTTTGTTTTCCCTATGATGCTATGTATTTTAGGGTTCTGTTTTTCTATCAATTTGCTGTTGGTTCTCTTCTTGCCTCATGAACCAGCTTTCTTATGCTTCCCCATGCTCACAGTTCTAACTCTTCAGATCTTCATTTAACCAGTTTATTGAGGCTTAAATACAACTTTGTCCTGCACAAAGATAAAGAGAAGTTAGATAATGGTGTTAAAACATACATTTGGTATAGACTCATAGACTGCTAGAGCTTGAGGGGCAGCAGATTAGCAATTGAAACTCAAAGTCACATAAATGGTTAGTGACAGATCTCCGCTGGATCATGGACTTTGATGTCCAATCTCCTGCTCTTGCTGTTACCCAGGATGTCATTTGCATGCATCCATTGAAAGTGACATCCAGGTTTTTGGCTATGCTGTGCCCAATCCGACATCCTGAGGGGGAAACCTGAGTGAAATTGGTCATTTGGTGTTAAGAATTGACCAGGTGGTGAGAGAAGAGCAGGGCACATTTCAGCATGAGGAGATGGGGAATGGAGGTAGAAACTGAGCCAAAGCAAGCTGTCAGCTGGGGCTCTGTCAATCAGGAGGCTGAGCTATACAGCTCACATCTGGAATGAGGGGACACTGGCATGGGCACACAACCCAAGCAAGGTGCAAATATTTCCCAAAGTACTGCTGGTACAATATTCACTGATCAGAGAACATGTTCGTTCTTCAACTGTGTTAGCAGGAAGAAACTATGGGAAAATTGAAGCTGAATGGCACACAGTCTTATCTGCATTCTCCACACACACTAGGAGATCCTGCTCCTCTTAGCTTCCATCTCCATTTAGTAAGCCGCATGCATACACAAGACTCATCCAATCCCATTCCCTTTGGGTAGCTCTGACCAACTTACCTGGTCCAATAAATTGCCCTCCTCCTCTGCACTTGGATTTGTAGTTTCTGCGTCCTTTTCACATTTGAAACACCTCTATTATACATACTTCCGTTATGGAATTCATCTCTTTGAACTTGCATAATAGTTTATTTTTTCTCTCTCTGGTTTAGTCTGTGGACTTATTGGAAGCAGACATACTAAGGTAGAAAAATACAGGTTTGGGGTTAGGTTTGAGCTGTACCACTTTCTCCTTAAGTGAGCTTAAGCAAGTCGCCTCTTCCCTCCGGTCTAGTGTCCTTATGTTGGACGTGTAGATGATGATTCCTATGGTGAAGGACGTTGAGAGGATTAAGTGAGTTGGAACATGTAAAGCATTTAGCAGGTGCCTGGCACACACCAGGCAATCTCTAGGCGGAAGCTCTTGTCATTCACCTTGGTTTTCCCTGCAGCATCATTCAGTGTCCCTCACACAGTAAGTACTCAGGAAGTGCTGGCTAATTAAGCAGGGTCATCCATGCTCCATCAGCAACAGAGTTATAGTGCTGCAGTGGCTGAAGGGTGTGGGACAGTTGAGTACCAGGAAGGTGAAGCAGAGCTTTCTCCTGACCGTGAGTTCCAGGAGCTGTCTATGTGACACTGAAGCACCCTGGGGATGAGTCCCCACTCACCTGCTAAGGGAGTTGAACTTCTTTCCTAAAATTGCATGTTAGGAGGTGGGTGGCTAAGCTCTGACAAAGTAATGAGACCCACCAACAATAAGACCTTTCTCTGGGACCTCCTGACAGACATGGTGGCTTCTTTGGTCCAAGACAAAGGGTGGTGGTTTTGTTGCGCACTACATATGCCTGGATGAAGCCTGTGGCCAGATGCTGCATCAGCTTTAAGAGCTACCAATTTATTAGCAAAGCCAGACCCAGGTGCACCAGGCAGTATAATAGTCTGGATCCCTTCCCAGCAGTAGCCTCAAATCTAATTGCAGAGTCACATATAAATGCAGCATCTCCATCTTTCACATCACGCTTGGCTTTGTCTAAGGAGAAGACATCAGGTCCTTGCCCCAGCCAGGCAGTAGTAGGGCAAACAGCACATGCATTTGGGATGATGGCCTAGGATTTAAAAATCCAAAGCAGAAAACCTGAACAAAGGGGAATTTACATAAAATAATTAGAGAGTGATTCGCTTATGTTTGGATGTAGGTTCTGCACAATTGGGGAAAAGGGAAAGCAGTTTAAGCCACATTTAAGCCAGGTATATATCTTGTTGTGAACCTAAACTTTCTAGAGGTTTTCAAGTAATCCCTTGTCATTAGGGCCAGTGTATGGCTCCAAGTGTTTAGAAGAGCATAAAAATGTTGAAGGCAGGACATTCATTCCCCCGGAGTCCCCATGAAGCTGAGTGCACAGCCCGGGAGCATACCAGCAGCCACCAGAGTGTGCAGAACTGACGGCTTGCCTGGCAGTGGGAGCTGTGTCGAGGTCCTTCCTTTGTCTCAGGGCAGTTGAGTTTTTTGTGCCCTGAGATGAGGCTGGCCTGCCAGTGCCTGTACAAAGACATGCAGCCGGATGGGATACCATGTGCAAACAGGAAAACGGTTTGTAGGCCCCAAGGGAGACTGCGGCCTCTGGGTCTGGTCCTAGGCATAGGGTCAGAGTGTATAATGACCCACTCCAAGACTGTCTTAGATGGTCATAAAATGCCTTGCACGGACCTCAGACTAAATTAAGACAAATCTGACGGAGAAGGAAAACAGGTTAAAACTCGGGAGGCACATAAAATGCCTCTGCCTGGAAATTTTTTTTTAATCCTGCTCCAAATGCATTTGAGAGTATTTTTCAGTTATAACCCTTGCCCAGTGACCCCCATAATGCCTGTGGGCCCTCCACAGTGCAATAGGGGCACATCTGGGACTGCAGAGGAAGACTTTGGCAATGTCCATTAGGGATGCAGAAGTGAAATTCACCTGTTTCTAGTCATTTGGATCAAATGGCAAGTTGATCTTTTTATTGATCCTAGAAGTCACACTCCTGGGTCCAATTTGGCTTTTCACTCTAACTCCACAATTTCTGCTTGTGCTGGAACACATGCTGCCATCCCAGGCAGACCAGTTCATGGGAGTGTCTGTGTGCTTCTAGCACTAACACCAACCCAGCTCCTCCCACCCCAAAAACGTGGGGAGTGTGATGACACAGGTTTATTTTTGGTGTAACATTAACTATCCTTTTCAGTACAACACAATGATTACTGACAAAGAGAATCACCAAATTCTAGTTTTTGATCTGGAAACTGATATATTCATGTCGTCTCTCCAGAAATGATCTGCTCCTTCCAGCGACCACTTTGAGCTCTCTGCTACCCAAAGCACTATGTCAACATATTTACAGAAATCATTGTTGATTTTTTTCCTGAAAGTTTTAGGTTAACAAAATTTTCTTCCTCTTTTATTTAACAAACATGGTCTGGAGGTGAGAAGAGAGGCAGGGGAGGGAGACAAAATAGAAAAGTCTCGTAGGGGAAGGCAATTATCAGCACGAGCAACACAGAACGTTAGAACACGAGGAATTTCACCTGTTTCCGTCACTGTTTCAGCTCCAGCATCTACAATAGTGCCCGGCGCATAGAAAGCCCTCAAAAAGCATTGCTGAATGAAGGACAGATCGCTCAGTTAGGACAGATTCAGACAAACCAACCCAGCATGGAGCAAAGCATGTTGCCGGAAATGGTTCATCCACTGGTTATTAAGCCTGGCGAATCATCAGCATTCCCCTGGAGCATTAGAAAAATACAGATTTGCCATTATACCCTGGACCAACGATAAAATAATCCAGGGTGGTGCCTAGGATTCTGAATTTTTCTAAAGCCTCACAGAGGCTTCTTAGGTCAACAGTGCCTGGACTGGCCTTTAAGAACCACCAATAAACATTCTAACAACATTTGCCAAGAGCCTTTGTGGTTTTTCTTCTCCCTGCTGTAAGAAAACTCATGTATACACATGCCTCACAAAGAATTCAAAACCAAAAGACCCACAAATGATGATCTAGACATCGTTCTGCATTGTCATAAGTATTTTACTGTGTGAGGTCGGCCATAAATAAATGCGCACTTGCCAGGGAGCAGGCTCACAGAGGCACATGCTCATTTTCTGGTTCGAGAAGAAAGGGTTCGTTCAAGCTAATCATTTTTTAAACGTACATCAAGTTAAACTAAAGGGTTGAGAGGAAGGCAATCTATGTTAAAGGGACTAGAGAATTCCATCAACCAACACAATCATTTAGAGCCAAACTGCAAGACTCAGGGTCTGGTGGCTGGGCAGTTACCCACATAAAGGAGGCTGTGTGCAAATACTCAGACATTTCATCATATCTCCTGCCTGGGAGGCCAGGCCACTGAAGCAGCATCAGGGGCTGGCACACTCCCAAGGAGGTGACAACTGCCGATGTGGAGTGAAGCTGTGAACTAATGATAGAAATAACTCGGGGGAGACTTGAATGAAAATCATGGGAGAATTAGCAGTCCCCATTTATAAAGAAAGATTCTAAAGGCATGGAAGCTTTGCTCTAGAGAAGGCAAAGGTGTATGTGGCTGTCCATGGACAGTTCTGGTTATTAATTCCTACAGGAGAATCCAGTGAATGTTAGTCTTAGAAAGCGTCCTTTGGATCTTGAATTTTTGATGTGTCTCTGAGTCTCATTGCTGAGCATTTCTAAGACTTACTAGATCGCCCTGGAAATTACCAGTATCCAGATCTTGGTGCTGTTTTTGCCCCCAAACAAAAATTAAAGCCCAGTACTAAAGCATTATTTCCTTTCAGGAAATATTTGTAAGAAAATTTAGTTTTATGTATTATTTCTCATCATCATTCAGAACAAATGAGCGATCTGCAAGCCCACAAAGAAAAATTAATTTTGCTTTCTCCCTTCTCCCTTTCCTTTGCTCACTCTGATGCCATTGGACCCACTGTCTTTCCACACCTTTCAGGTCTTGCTTCATTTTCCAAGTTTAAAATGATCTCTCTCAAGGAGGCTCCTTTCATTTCATCCCTCAGATGGGAATCAAGGAATCCTTCGAGGGACGCTGGGGTGTAGACAGCGGGAAATGGCCCACCGTGGAGGCATTTATCATCTCTCTTTCTGTCCTCTTTTCTGCAGGAGGGCAAGTCTTGTAAAACCAAGTCATGAATAATGGATGTAAAGTGAAGCCTGCATTTTGGTCTTTTTAGCACGCACCTTGTCAGAAATTGCCTTCCCTGAGCTGTGAATCCACTGTCCCTCGCTCTGAGGTCCGAGTCCTGCAGCCGCTTCGTGGCTATTTTGCATTCTTCCTTCTCGTCTCTTGCCGCCCCCACCCAGCTTCCATTGTTGCTGCTCTCCAGGTTCCTGCATTCTGGTGTCATTGCCTGTGGGAAGTCTTTCTTTTGTCTAGATTTTTTTTCCTTTCATTTTTTTTTTTCCTCATTATTTTCCTTGAAGGGATTTTAATCTGCCCTGGTGATGTAAAATTTCTCTCTTTTTTTTTTTTGGTTCAGAAAATGTTTAATGGCAGATTCCTAAGACTTCTCTGCCGTTTTGAGTTATTGTTGTTGTTTAGTTATTTTAGTGGTTCTAATTCCTTTAGTTTTCTCTTCAAACTCTTCCCTACTGGGGTTTAGACATTGGAGTCGTCTTCGTGTTCACATTGGTTTTCTTTGGTCAGTCATGTGGCTTCTAATCAATAGACCTTTTTCTGCAATAATACATATGCCTTATTCAGTTCTTGAAAGAAATGTCCTAACCTGAGCGTTCAGTAATAACTTGCAATTTAATTTAACTAAGGCATTTCACAGGCTGACATCTTTTACCTCTAGAATTTAGAAGAACCAGATTCCAATGCCAGCTACACTTCTAATTAGCTATGTCACCAGGTGCAAATAAATCAGACTTTGCAGACCTCGGTCTTTTTATCTAAGAAATGACAGGCCTTCGTACAATAATTGCTATTCTCCCTTGCTATGTAAAACTGATACAATTCTAAGGTTTATTCTTGTTGGAAATATATCAGCGTCTTTCCCAGCGATTTCTCATTCTCTGGTGTTAGATACATTATTTCGTTTCCATCTTCAGACAGTTCAGTAACTCAGCCTGTGGTTATACCCTTCATGAGATTCCAATTCTGCCCTTATCTTTGTTATATTACTGACTCTTTATTCTAATACACACATAACACACTGTGTTTATGTTGAATCTGACTTCAGCTAGGCAGAACAAACGAACACAGAACCCACTGGAAGATGCTTTATGAGATGTGCAGGCTTTCAGGAACTGCAGGCTTTGAGGAAATGCTTATGTAAGGCACTTGTTCATTCAACTTTGCCCAAACCAAGAGTCCGTATTTACAGTGCCCTCAGCTCTCTTTCAAATTGTGTTGCCTATTAGTCCTAAATAGCGTCTAAAGCCAGATTAACCACTCAAGCAATCAGTCTGATGGATGTTACCCTCTGCTAATTCACATACATAGACACTTAGTTCACCCCACACTTTCCCATGTTTCCTCCTGTTTAAGCGCCATGACAATCACGTGGGGGAGCTCCGGGGCAGGTTAGACCATCCTCATTTTACAGAGGAAGAAAACTGGAGCTCAGAGAGGGCATGGGACCTGCCTGAGTCCCTCAGAGACTTGGAAGGAAGATCTAGCTCTCCTAACACCAAACTGCCACTGAAGAAATCAGTCTGTTTTTTATTTGTTTGGGGTTTTTTTTTTGAACTTGCATAGAAGTGAAGACAGGCCCACTCTTGTTATCTAGCAAATGGGCTTGCTGCCTGACATGCCAGGAAGCCAATAGGATCGCACTGGATTTTGAGAAAAGAAAGGCTTTATTGTGAGGCCAGCAAGGAGACAGGAGGTGCAATGCAAGTCTGTCTCCCCAATTTGGGGCCTACAGCAAGTTTTAAGGAGTTGGAGGGCAAAGGGAAAGGATTTAGGAATGTTGGCTTAGTAGGGTCTGGTGGAAGGGCTTCAAATTTGACTATTTATGGTAAGGTATGTTGAAACAGAATATAGCCCCAGATTTTCCTGGTTAATGGACCCCCACTTCTAAAAAAGTTTTGGCATTCAGGTTCCCATTATGTCCCAGTCTTCTTGGTTCTGTGGGGAAGGAATCATTGGTTTCAGGTGTTGTTGGAGGTCAAATCTTTTTCTATTACACATGCTTAGGCTACATGACTTGTGGTTTTGGCTTCGTTATACTTACAAGGTAACTTGATGTTCTGTTATCAACAGAGTAGGCTCAATGTGAGCCGGTCCTGCAATTCCAGTCACTCCTAGCAAGATAGCAGCATAAAGGCTCACTACCAGGGTGATACAGCAGGGAAACACCCCCTCCTTCCCCTCCTTTCTCTCCAGAGCCTGCAGAGAGCATCGTCACAGCTTGCCTCCAGCCATTGGGCTCTGAGGGGAGGATAATATGCTAGAAATCACAGATCTCACTGATTTCCAATCTCTGCTACTATCAAACGTGAAGAGCTGTCCCAGCAGAGGTCAGGCCTCAGGGCCATGCAGTGTACACTAGGCCCCAAGCACGAGCGCCTCCTTCCATGTGCTGCCTGGGCACCTTGCTGTCCTGCTCTGGTCCCGACCCTGCTCTCTTCCCTCCCTGCCCTGGGTTTTTCCACTGCAAAAAGAATACAGTTCACACAAGAGAGCTCAGCTTTCCCGTCATCCTAAAATTCTTTTCTTGAGCATGAACTGGCCCCCTACTTAGTTTTTACCCAAGGAATTTACCCGATGGACCCCGATCCATGGCTTACCTTAATCTCCTTTCCCATGAGTGGATGTCTTGGACCCTTGCTATAGACACTGACCTACTCAATCTTTGATCAAAAAATACATGGGCATATAAACAATGTTTAGAGCCACTTAATTCATAATAATCCCAAACTGGAAATAACCCAAAATGTCCATCCAAAAGAGAATGGATAGATGAATTGTAGTACATTGATGTGACAGAATACTGCTTAGGAATTTGAAAAGAAGAAACCATTTGCTATAGCTCATATATTTGCCCCTCAAAAACTCGTGTTGAAATTTAATCCCCAATGTGACAATTTGAAGAGGGAGAGCTTTTAGGAAGTGACGGGATCACGAAGGCTCTGCTCTCATAAAGGAATTAATCCTCTCATGAATTAATGCATTAATGGGTTAGGACTAATGGGTTATCATGGGAGGGCAAGTGGTGGCCTTATAAGAAGGCAGGCCTGAGCTAGCACATTAGCACACTCCACCCCGTCACCAGGTGATGCCCTGCCCAACCTCGAACCCTTCAGACAGTCCCCACCAGCAAGAAGGCTGTCACTAGATACAACCCCTCCACCTTGGACTTCTCAGCATCCATAACTGTAAGAAATAAATTCTTTTTCTTTATTAATTACTCAGTTTCAGTTATTCTGTTATAAGCAACAGGAAACAGACTAAGACATCATTGATACAGACAATTTTTGAGATCTATTCATATTGATATCACGAATAGATTTCAAAAATATCATGTTGAGCCAAAGAAGCCAGATCAATGAGCACATACTGCATGAATGCCCTTGTATGCACTCCATTTATAGGCATTTCAATGATACGCAAAAAAATCTGTGGTGGTAAAAATCAGAACTGTGGTGGGGTGTGTTTTGACTAGAAGATGGACCTTCCGGGGGAGATGGAAATGTTTTTCGGGGTGGTGGTCTCACAAAACTTACCAATCCACACATTTAAAATCTGTGTGTAAATTTTATTTACGGCATAAATTACCCTTAACTTTGGCATACTGATTGTATTTTAAGTTTAGTTAACTTTAGTAACTTTAGTTAAGAGATAAAATGTCACAAATGTCTCTTCCACCAGGCCTTCTGTCACCTTGAGCTGAGCTTAGCTAACCCTGAGCTGAGCGAAGTATCCCCTTTCTCTGGGATCTCATTTGCATCATAGCTACAATTTGCATTTACATGTGACATTGACGTTTGGTTTCCCACAAACTCAAGCTCTTTGTGAGGGCTGGGTCTGGGCCTGGCATCTTCCAGATCCAAAGAGCCCCCAAAATTCTCATCTTGCTCTGTGAGCACAAGGAGGAATTCTGTGAGGAAACCAAATTCTGTGTAGCTGATGGTAAGGTAAGACCCTCATTGTGAGTTAAGGCTTCTCCAGTGGCACAGGACCTGTTGGGATTTTATACGCTGGGAAACAATGTTCCCATTTTGCTCAAAACCTCATCTTCTGAGTCCACCTTTTTTTTTCTTGCTTTTGGTAGAGATATGGCCCCTGAGAAAACTACAGTGCATGTGAGATAAAGGACAATTAGTGCCCCACCTCGAGGAGGTCGGAGGGGTAAGAGACAGCAGAGTCAACCTGCAGGACATACTCATTGGAACATCTGCTGATTTTGGCAGTATTGTCCTGTGTCTCTGTTTTTGAAGAGTTCTCTGAAATCCAGATTCTAGTGAAAATCTCTAAATTTTTAAATATGGGCTTTTATTTTTCTTGTCCCTGTAAGCGACATAGAACATATTGTTGGTCATCAATTTGACCTGTTTGAGACAGTCAATCTAACTTCAGTTAAGAGATAAAATCTGTATTCCAATCAGAGCAATGAAGTTCAGGACGTGCTACCCCCAAAATATGGCTCCTTGATACACTGAATATTTTAAGTTGAGGAAATTTGAGATATGGCATATGCAGAAAGGACTCTCTGAATTCCCCCACCCTTCTTCCACAAAGCAGGTCATAAAATCCAGGAAGCATGTTCTGATCTTCCCCTGAAGCAGGTCATAAGACCCTCATACGACAGGTGCCCTCCCCTCTCCAGGAGGAAAGGAGTATCTTTATCTCCTAAGATAAAGGGACACAGAAGAATCTGAACAAACAGGCCTTGTTGAGCTTCCCCAAGTTTACTACTCTTACCTCATACTCTACACTTGTTAGCCCGTTACCACACTGCTGTAAAGAACTACCTGAGACTGGGTAATTTTTAAAGATAAGAGGTTTGATTGACTCACAGTTCCACAGGCTGTACAGAAAGCATGCTTGGAAACCCTCAGGAAATTTACAATCATGGCAGAAGGTAAAGGGGGAGCAAGCATGTTTTTGTCTTTGCCACAGCGGAGCAGGAGACAGCAAGAGAGGGGAGAAGTGCTACACTTTTAAACCAGCAGATCCGACGAGAACTCACTCACTATCACAAGAGCACAGGGAAGTCCGTCCCCATAATCCAATCACCTCTCACCAGGTCCCTCTCTTGACATGAGGGAATTACAGTTCAACACGAGATTTGTGTGGGGACACATAGCCAAACCAGACCAATGCTCTATCGGATTTCTCCGTGACTGCTCACTCTGCATCAAACCTATTCGAAAAAAAAAGGCACTCAGGTTTAACTGTTTCTTTGGGTCTTTAGTTCCCTACAAAGCCTCTTGGGTCATGTGAAACTCACATTAAATAACTTTATTTGCTTTTGTCTTGTCAATCTGTCTTTTGTTACAGGGCCCCAGCCATCAACTTGGAAGGGTAAAAGGAATATATATATATTTTTCCTACCCTGCAGCAGTATTGCCTTAAAAAGAAGAAACACATAATGTAACTGAGTACAAGCCAGGGCTGTCCTGCTTCTATAGTCTTGGTATAGAAACACAAACCTACTAGTCCACATCCAGTGGAATTCCAGCACCCTCTATTAGACGTCTGCATGTTCTTGGAGAAGGAAGAGGAGATGATTTCTTCTCTATGTGCTCAATAAATCTTAGATACATGAAGGAACACATCAAGTGTAATGAGAAACTGTCTCCAAAGCAACAATAACAGCGAGAGAATCACTTCCTTCAAGGATTCGTAAATTTCTAGACTATTTTGAGAGAAGGCAAAGGGTGTTATCACATGGCTTTCATACTGACACCATCTCTTCAACTACTCTTGCTAAATTCCCTCCTACTCCCCTCCCCCAGCCCCATCCTTTGCTCCTCTCCCTCCCGTACAGTAGCCTCTATTCCAAAAGCTTGTGGCCTCAACTTGACTGCTATTAGCAGCCTCGCTACCAATCAACATGCAGGCCCGAAGGGGTCTGGGAAGACTTTACCAAGGGATTTTCTTGGGTAAAGACAGTTTCCTTCCCAAGAGGAATTCTGAGGCCAGCTATTTAGATAGTACACACTTTGCCAACTCTATAAAAAAAAAAAAAAAAATTAACAGCTAACAATGTTGCAGCTTTTCTTCTTTCCCACTTTGATCCTCTTCCCAGTGAAGTAGGTTGAGTCAACCTGTAAAAAGACAAGCTCCAGATATAAGACATAAGTAATCAAGCAACTTAGGCAAGGATGGGCAACTTATAAATTGGGCAGCAAAGCCAAGAGTTGGCAAACTTTTAAGGCAGAGACTTAGGCAGGGTTCACAGCAATGGGTGGAGGTCTGTCATCCTTCAAGGGTTCTAGAAATTTATGAACCCTTGAAGGAAGTGATTCTTTTGCTGTTGTTGTTGCTTTGGAGACAGTTTCTCATTACATTTTTTTTTTTTTTTTTTTGAGACAGAGTTTTGCTCTTGTTACCCAGGCTGTAGTGCAATGGCGCGATCTCGGCTCACCGCAACCTCCACCTCCCAGGTTCAGGCAATTCTCCTGCCTCAGCCTCCTGAGTAGCTGGGATTACAAGCACGCACCACCATGCCCAGCTAATTTTTTGCATTTTTAGTAGAGATGGGGTTTCAGCATGTTGACCAGGATGGTTTGGATCTCTTGACCTCGTGATCCACCCGCCTCGGCCTCCCACAGTGCTGGGATTACAGGCGTGAGCCACCGCGCCTGGCTTCTCATTACATTTGACGTGTTCCTTCATGTATCGAAGATTTATTGAGCACATAGAGAAGAAATCATCTCCTCCTCTTCCCTTTTCCAAGACTGTGCAGACGTTTAATGGAGGGTGTTGGAATTCCACTGAATGTAGACTAGTAGGTTTGTGTTTCTACATCAAGACTATAAGAAGCAGGACCGCCCCTGGCTTGCATTCAGTTACATAATATGTGTCCTCTTTTTAAGGCAATACTGCTGCAGGGGAGGAAAAATATATATATTCCTTTTACCCTTCCAAGTTGATGGCTGGGACCCTATAACAAAAGACAGACTGACAAGAGGAAAGCATATTTATTTAACGTGACTTTCACATGACACAAGAAACTTCATAAGGAAATAAAGACTTGTGGGGCCAACCTGGACCCACAAGTCAACAATAAGGAGATCGCAAGAAAAACTGGCCCTGGACCATCAGGTAGATGCCTTCCAGGTGCCCGGGAGACTGGCAATGATGTCCCTTGGCTAAGGTGATGCTTTGCCTCCCTGGGGTTTGATGTTAACGGTGGATTTTACACTGTGACTTGGGCCCTGTGTTTACTTTTCCCCACAGATGTCTTAGTTTCCTGGGGCTGCTGTAACAAAATACCACAAACTGGGAGCTGAAAACCCTTCAGATTTATTCTTTCACAGCTCTAGAGGCCAGAAGTCTGAAAGCAAGGTCTGGGCTGGCCGCCTGCCCCGTAAAGGCTCTGGGGCGGGTCCCTCCTTGCCTCTTCCTAGTTCCTGGTGGTTGCCAGCCATCCTCAGTATTCTTTGACAACTAGTGTCTCCATTGTGACATGGCCTTCTGTCTCCTCTCTGTCTCAAAATCCACTCTCCTTATAAGGACACGTGCCATTGGGTTTCAGGCCCACTCTAATACAGCACAACCGTATCTTAACTAATTACATCTGCAAAGACCCCATTCCCAAACAAGGTCATCTTCTGGGGTCCTGGGTAGACATGAAATTGGGTGACTCTGTTTAACCCAGTAGAGTGGTTATTTATATGCTTATGTA
Source organism: Aotus nancymaae (assembly GCF_030222135.1). NCBI lineage: Eukaryota > Metazoa > Chordata > Mammalia > Primates > Aotidae > Aotus > Aotus nancymaae. Next base: position 17,911,349 of record NW_026988445.1, on the reverse strand, counting down.
CATCTGCTGAAAATGCCTACGGCACATTCATAAGTCTCTGGAATCTGCATTTTAGTGAGGAATTCTTGTTTCAGGATTGGTTTTCCTAAATAACATTCAAGAGCTGGAGTCTACTGACTCTCTGGGCATTAAGCCAGACTTACATCCTTAAGGCTTATTGATGGTTTGAATTATTAGCTCCAAACACTTACATTTGGGTTAGCAAAAAAATTGTCTTACTCAGCAACACTGAGACAAGGTTATTAACCTCAATATTAGATTCACATTTTTATTGGTGGTTCCAAAGTAGTCTGGAAGTCCAGAAGACAGCCCTCCATCTCACTCCTGTCAAAAGTCCTAACAACTTTGTTTATATTTGATTTTTATAATAAAGGCAGAAAGGAGGAAATAATATATGCTAACCACATGTCGCTACCCACATAGTTAATGAAATGATTTTATTCTATAAGCTCCATGTTCCATACACACATGTTAGGGCATGAAGTGATTATGAGAAAAATGCATAAGCACTTTTTCTGAGGCCAGCTATTTATAATAAACTAACTTCCTCGGGATCCATAAAGCGAAATCGTTATTTAAATACAAAAGATGGAGAAATGAGACTTTAGCACCTGTAATCGCCAGGTGGCTCCCACTCGCCCCGCTCCGTGGTCCTTCATCGGCGACTCTGCTTTTCCTCCTCCCCTCTTTACCCTCACGTTATTCCTCCTTTCCCATGCCTCCCTCTGTCAGATTCTAAAGAGATAAAACCAGGAGCTTCTTTATCATGGCACCTGAGCCTTCCATGACCCTCCTAAGACATCCCACTAGATATTAGGGTGCAGATGTTGGATTGAGCTCAGATTGTAACTTCTCTTCTTCTCCAACACATATTTTAAAGATCTCAAATGTACTTGTAAGCACAGAGCCAGCACAAAAACAAGAAAAGGAAATCTCTATAGACAATAAATGATGCAGTCTCCCCACACCACAGCAGTGGAGGAAACCAGCAATGGGAAGTGGACTCCTGACCCACATTACTCCAGCGGGCCAGGTCCAGAGCCAGGCCAAACAGGCGGGGCAGGGGACGAGGTCTCCATACAGAGGTGGGGTTAGGAGAGCCCGGGGTTAGAACCCAGCTGCCCGCCCAGGGCTGTGGGCTGGTCGCAAGCTGCAGCCATGTGGCTGGGTTGGGGAGTTGTTTCCTACATATTGTAAGAGCCCAGAATCTTGCTTCCACCAGGGTCCAGGCTGAAACCACAATGACATCATCCCACCCGCAGTCTCACAGCCCACATGAGCAAGGGAGAGGCCCCCTGAGAAGGCCCAGCAGAAGGAGGACAAGCTGCAAGCATGAACACTCCACTCACCCCTGAGAAAACTGTTTTCCTATCCTCAAGGAAATAAAGGGGGAAATAGCATCCATTAAATACACATGCATGGAGTGTGTTGGAGAAAAAAATTATAAATTTTGGACTTGAAGAATATGGTTATTGAAACAAAAGCTCAATAGATTTGTCGATTATTAATCTGGGTACAGTTCAAGAATGAATTCATGAAATAGAAGACAGAACTGAAAATCTTCCAGAATGGAACACAAAGAAAAAAATATGATAAAAAGTTAAGGAACAGGGAGGATTAATCTGGAAACTTCCATAATTATTCAATGAGTTCTAGATACGGAAAATAGAGAGGGTTTTGGGGGGACAATGTTTGAAAAGTAAGAATTTGAGAGAGAAAAAAGTAGGCCTGCATCCTTAGATAGAAAAAGTATCTCCCAAAGTGGCAAGCAGGGTGAAGTTTTTAAAAATCCACATTTACACACATGTTTGTAAAAGTTTGGAACATAGAAGGTAAAGAGAAAAATTCTAAAAGCTATGAGAGAGAGATCTAGTCACATAAACACAGATAAAGACCTCGTAAAATTTCCTGCAAACATGTATGCTTACAAAGTAAACAATTTCTTTGTGTCAAAGTTGGAATTTTTCAGAGAAACATTTCACAATTTTTAACTACCATCTCTCTCAGTTTCTGAGTGTCGTGGACCCAAGGGGCCAAGAGCCAATTCCAAGCACTTCTTTGCTTCTCTGTGGATTGCCTGCTCCTAAGCCAAAACTCCTGCCTTTTTCCCGCAACCTCAGGAAACATGACATTGGCATTCCTGGGATCTTAGCACTAAAGGACATCTTTTGAAACTGAGCAAATAGATAAAACAAATATTCCTTGAATTGCTCTTTTCCTCAAACCAGCATTTCCCCTTCAAAAGTTCCAGAGATCTTTCTCTTTTCTATCATAAAGAGATCATTGGATATGTTTCTAAAGAAAACCTTTCTCCAAACAAAATTTTTGGAAAGTTTTTCTCCCATTTTTTTCTTGCTATTTTTTCTATAGCAGAATGTAGCGTGGGCTCTGTAAACAATTTAAATCCATTTAAATTTAAGACCATTCAAGTAAAGATTTAAGATGTCATTTTTCTTTTATGGTTCTCTGATCTTTTGTCGTAAGAATTATAGCTAAAATACTATCTCAAAGAAGAAGTTTTCAAACGGTAAATCAGTCCTAATACTCTTAACTACAATACCGAGGAGCTTGAAAACCTTTCAAGGAAACATGCTTTTCTATGGGTCCACTGGGTATATTTTTTTCATCTTCTAATGTCATAAAGAAGGAACGGAATCCCCCCACCAAAAAAAAAGCCATGCAAAAGAAAGGTTTGCAAGTGCAATATTCAAGTGACTCAGCAAAACAAGAGCTTCCTAAGTTAAGCTGTCTAGAGTCTCCCTTCCTTGGCTGTACCACCCTTCTTGGGATCTGCTTGATGAAAGCATGGACAAGTGATGTAGACCTTAGAAAAGCCATTCCAGTAAGAACCAGGGATCCATCACAGACATCTGCCCCCGTCACCTCGCATCATTCATGCCCTCCTCCTAGCTGACGTTTTGGTGATAGTTTATCCCCTCAGGTTGCAGACATGTCTGGCAGACTTGCTGGACAGCTCTGTGGAGTATGTTTGTGACAAATGAAAGTGTCTGTTCATGCCTGGAAGGGACTCTCTCCACAGAAAAGAACACCAGGAACACAAACGTGACTCAGTTACCAGGATCAACAGATAATTTCAGGTGTAATCCCATGCATGTCCTCCATTAGGCACCCAACAAATATTTGTTATTTAACTAGTGGTTAATTAATATTAATGATTAACTAATACTCTATTAGAATACATAATATTATGCTGCTATTTAATTAGTACATTTTGGGTCAAGAACCAGAGAGCAGGAAGCTCCAAGTCAAGCTGAAAAGTGCAATAATCATAGTGTCAGAGTCATGAAGGTAGCAAAGCAATCCTGCACTGGGGTAAAGATTCTCCCCCATTTTACCAGAGATGACCTCCTTGCTCCCACATTGAGGGTGCCACATTGAGGATGTGCCCTGTGGAGGAGCTTCCACTGGGCACACCTTTGACAGTGAGCCTTTGGTGGCCTTCAGCTTCCAAAAGCAGTGGAAGTGCAGGAATCTTCATGGGCATGAGACATCTTAGCAGTAGGGGTCACTCTAAGGGCCTGGGGCAGAAGACAGTTTGGCAGGTGTGACCACCATCACCTGGAGGTGAGATGGCTGTGACTGCAGGCAGACAGGACACATTCGTGGGGACTCCCAGACCTGGCAACACTGGGAGGAGGGGCATGAGACCACCAGGGTTCAGGTGCATGAAACTGAATATATTCTAGCTACCTTCAGCAAAAAGAGTATTCAACAACAGGAATTAGGAATTTGCAGAACCTTTGGGAGAGGTAAGAATAAGATAACTCTCAGAACAGCAAAAAATTGGCCCACTGGAGAGCAGTCTACCTCTGCTAAGCAGCTCCTGAATGGTGGTGTGAAAGAACACACGTCCAGCAGGCACAGAACCACACTTGCTTCTCAGCACCGCTGAAGCTAGTGGCTGAACCCTGGCTGCTGAGTCTGGCAACCCAGCATCATCTCCAGGACAGTAGTTCCAGGAGCTGCAGCTGAAGCCACAGGCAGTAGCCCCTGCCACACCTTCATCTTCCAAATCATGCAAGTTCATCATAAACAAACCATCCAGCACCCTAGCTGCAAGAGAGTCTTACAAAGTATTTTCAAAAATCTTTCCAGCCCTGTCATACAGGAAGCCACAAACAAAGTAAGATGGAATGGAATAATGGAATATAAATGCCAATGACCCACATCCACCCTGTGACTGAGGTGCTGGGTTTGGAAGTGGATTCTGAGTCATGAAGTAGCATCAGGAAAATGCTGGAAGTCCTAAAGTAGTGAATGGAGGCATAACTAGGAAAATCTGACTTGTCACTATTACCGTGATTGCTTTTTTAAAATGTCTAGATGGTGTGGAATGTGGAAAAATGGAGATGGTACCTACTTCACAGGATTATTTTGAAGATTTATTAAGACAAAATAAAATAAAAAGTCTGTGTATATTGTAAATTATTATACAATGATAGCAACTCTAGGTGAAAAATAACCAAACATAACTCTTTCCACTAATGAGTCAGAAATAAATCCTGTTGGACAAACTCTAAGCAGGACCCCCCCACAGAAGGTTTAGGTAACAGTTAGTAATTGGTGTTTATGATAAACATCCAGATGACTCACAGGAAAAGGTGAGTCTACCCTCCAACTGCCACCATCCCAAGGAGTTTTCATTAACCTTTAGCAATATATCTGTCCTACAGCCCCAATCTGCTTGTTCATCTGAGAGCTGGCATCTGGCATCCTCATCCCCATGACCTGGAGAAGTTATCAGAAGTCCTTCAATGGTACCAGGGGAGAGTGTGCCTTGGGCCTCCCCACACAGCCTGGCAGTGACTTCTCCAATGTTGTCCCTGAACTAGCAACTCCTGCCTGTGTGTTGTTCTTCCTGCCTCCACCCCAGCCAAAAGCAACTTCTAAGTGTTGAATTAGTCCCACGATTCCTCCAGACAGAAGTGTTTAATCATACATTCATTAGTATAAGGAATCACTGTCTCGGTTTTAGGAAAGCTTCGAGAATAGATCTAAAAGCTGACCTTGGGGCTGGGTATGGTGGCTCATGCCTGTAATCCTAGCACTTGGGCAGGCTAAGGTGGGAGGATCACTTGAATCTTGGAGTTCAAGACCAGCCTGGGCAACACAGGGAGATCCTATTTCTTTACACAAATGAATAGAATTAAAACGGACCTTGGAATTAATATTTAACAGAATTTTTAGATATTAGCCAATGTGATCAAAGAAAAGAAGGAACAAGAGAGGGAAGAGGAAGGAATGATAGAAGGAAGGAGGAAGAGAGAGAAAGAGCATAAGAGAGAAGGGAAGATAAAAAGGCAGAAAGAGAAAGGCAAGGTAAGGAAAAGAGAGAGGGAAGGAAGGAAGGGAGGGAGGAAGGAAAGGAAAGGAAAGAAAAGGAAAGGAAAGGAGAGAAACAAAGGGAGAGAAAAGCAAAAATCAGGAAGGAGTTCTATGCAAATTTTGCACTTTTTATTTAAAGAAAAGTCAACCCCAGTGGTAACACAAGAGCAAGCCTGTTCGGACAGATTTAGGCTAGATTTACCACAGGGAGCTCTACCTGACACATCTTGACTCAAAGCCATTGTATTTTCCATTAGTCACAGCTCAATGTCCCTCCAGTTCTGTCCCAGAAAAGCCAGAGTTGAAATGGGAATAAATTGCACTGCTCCTACCGCACAGTGTCAATAAAAACAGCAAACAGGTGAAGGCACGCACTCCAGATCAAAGCCCCATTTGTGCTGATGCTGCCGGCCCTGGGGACTGAACAGGGTCTCCAGCATGAGCTATTTCTCTTACGGGAGCCCAGTCCATCTCGGGCTATTTTAAAAAATATCCCTCTGGGTTCATATGAAAAATGTGAACTGGCTAGTGGGGGATAAATTCCTAGAGGCTGATTTGTGAGCAGAGGGAAGAGATCGTAGAGCGAAATAATGTCTGCTTCGTCTAGGAGTCACTGGAAGTCCCCTTTAGCATTGTGCACAGAACCAGGGACCGAGTCCATGCCTGGGTTTTTGTGAAGTTGCTTTCCTGCGTGGTGAACAGAGCTTCGCTTACCCGATTCACTTCTTTAAGGATAGCATTAGCGTTTCAGTCATAGTTTATGGGACAGCTGGAATGTATTTATCATTTCAATGCATTACGTTCATCTTCACCGCAAGTTTCCCATCCATGCCTTCACTGCAGGATAGATGATATTGGCCTTAATCCTATCATGCAACCAAAGCTGGCATGGTGGTATCCAGGGTTACCATCATTTAGGATTTCACAGAGCAGCCACGAGACTTAGGATTTGGGGTCGAAGGCAAGTGCCAGTTCTCTTTCCTTGAGCCTCAATTTTCTCATCTGTAAAGGGGGAAAGTCAGAAGAACAATCTCACCAAGTTGTTAAGAAATGAGATGGTGTTCAGGAAATTTCTTTTCTTTTCTTTTTTTGAGACAGAGTCTCACTGTGTCATCCAGGCTGGAGTGCAGTTGCGGGATCCCGGCTCACTGCAACCTCTGACTCCTGGGTTCAAGTGCATCTCCTGCCTCAACCTCCGAAATAGCTGGGATTACAGGTGCGCACCACCACACCTAGCTAGTTTTTGTATTTTTAGTAGAGACGGGGTTTCACTTGTTGGTCAGGCTGGTCTTGAACTCCTCACCTCGTGAGCTGCCTGCCTCAGCCTCCCAAAGTGCTGGAATTACAGGCGTGAGCCACCGTGCCTGGCCTCAGGAAATATCTTAAATAGTAAAGTGACATAAATAGTTACTATTATTAAACTAGTGCAAAAAAAAAAAAAAAAAAAAGAGCCAAAGTCACCCAACTGAACCTTTCAGTGATTGTGAGAATCCAACACTCAACTCATTAAATTGTCACTATAATGATATTATTGAAATGTGAGGATTTCAAAGATAGCATCCTGGTATTAAGACGAACATGTTATAGAGTCAAAAGATGGCCACTTCCCTCCTTTCACTATTTAACTCTGAGTCAATCCTTTTGGCAAGTTGGTATCACTCCATGAAATGGCCATGACTGCTCCACCAGGTTTATGGTGCCATGATATGTGCCTTGTCTTAGCTGTTTTAAAGGAAAGCTAAGACTAAAGGCTAAGGGTGTGGTTTGGAAAGCGCTGCATGCTTTCGTTTCTTGGTTCCTCTTTATTCTGACACCCAAGCCTCTGCAACTTAATTCCTTTGACCCCCATCACCTTAGCTGCATCTTCCAAGATCAACACAGCCTTAGTCACCTTTGTAAGAGCATCCAAGAGCTCTTCCCCTGAGGCCCACAGCATCAATGCCTGGTTCTCCAGTGCTGCAGCCACCTTCCTGACCCACGCTTTTTGGAGCATCTTCTAGTTTCTTGCACCTTCTCTCCAAGCAGTGCAAATGAGTGTCAGATAAGAATCAGGGGAGACAGGCCTCTGATGGATGGTGGCTGATGAGTAAAAGAAGTGCTCACCTTCCAGCACTCCCATCTAGCCACTGCACCCACCAACCTCGGCTTTCCTGGAGGCAGTGAGTGTTACCCACAGCTCGGAGGTCACTGAGGGGTGAGGCAAGCAAATGGAATTTTTAATATGAGCACTTCTTGCCTCAGCTCTGCTGGAGACTTTTCTATCTTATTTTCTTTTCTTCTGGAGGTAAACAAAGCAGGAAATGAAACTCAAAAATACACAAGGCATTTGTTCAGGCAAATAAAGGATCCCATTTTAAACATCCCTCGTGCTAATTTCTTTCTCTCATTCATACAGGCAGATCAAACCTTAGAGACAAATGCAATTTCTGTGGGAGCGATTATGCCTCCCTGGCTTCCTGAGCCTTGCTCAGACTGAAACAGTGCCCTTTCCAAGAGCCTATGGATTTCATCACTAGATATTCCCTATGGCCTCCACTTCACAGATGGAGAAAGTGGGCTTCCAGGAAGTACAATTACTTACCCTAAAGGATACCCAGCTAGGCTGAGAGCTCTTGAGGCCACTGAGCACTTGCATGAGTTGTGCCCAACCTGGCATTATGAATCAGAGGGTCCTTTACAACTTTCAAAATATTTTCAGTCAGTGTGCCTCATCCCCATCGCTTATGAAATGCCTGTAGATAGTCTAAGCACTGCCGGGGTAGTCAAGAAGACGAAATTGCATCTGCTAAGTGCTTACCGTCTTGTTAAGGAGTGAGTGGGGTAACTTTCATCAAATCCTTTCAATATTCTCTTGTGTTAATCAGGGTTGCCAGAATGAAACCCATTCTAGGTAGAAAGCAAAGCAGAAAGAAAACTTATCTATTAAAAAAAATTAGGAAACACAGAATCTCTAGAGATTCAAGCAGGGAGGTCTCACAGCGTGGAGGCCCTGTGGCCTCTAAAATCATGGTATCTGTCTGCCATACTCTGCCTCTTTTGCCAGAAAATGACATCTGAGCGTCTGCTTCCTCTCTTAAGTGAATGATTAGCCAAGTTTAAGTCTTGTGGCTTCACCTTAGGCGCCAAGGAGGCTGAGAAAGAGTTCATTCTGATCGAAGTCTGGCTTTTTCACCTAGAAAAAGGCTTCGTTCCAATGTTTCCCAAACACAGGAAAACTGTTAAAGATTCTGGCATCCAAAAAACGACAAATATGTGCCAGTCCATGACAATCACGCCAGCTGATACCCTCAGATTTCTGCACTTAGTTTTATGTAGTAGCCTGCTGACTGTTCTTCTTCTTTTCTAACTCTCTGTCTCCATTCCTTACTCTGCGTAATTTCTAAATTGATGTTTCTAAAATGCAGCTCTCCACTCATTCAATGACTATCTATTAAAATGTCAGTATTTCTAGCAGGAGCTAAGCATTAAACAATTAACCTCAGTTTAGTCTATGGAATTAATATGGGGAACAGGCATCACTCCCACGAGAATGGAACACAGCCTAGGTGAATTTTACAAGGCATGGCAAAAGACCCAGAGGAAGGTAGAGCCCCTGAAGCAGGGGGGCCAGGCCAATGAGGTGGGCAGAGACAGTACTGAAAGAACACTTGTTTGTCATTAATAATGTCCTTGGCACTGAGGTGGGCTCTGGGAACGCAGGGGAAGGCGACACAGTCTAGCCTGGGAATTGGAGCCTGGAAGCTCCTAGAGCTTAGCTTTATCCCTAGTGCATTTTGACAACAATGGAGCCCAGGAAGAAGAAATCTTGTTTTTACCATCCAAAAAAGGGACCTGAGTTTAAAAAGAAGGAGCTTCATCAGGAGGGGAGGCTCCACACTGATACCTATTTAGCCTGATTTCCAGCGATTTAGGTCAAATACCTTTTTGCAGAGATGGGGAAAAAATGGGTGGAGAAATGTGGCACCAGTCATCCCTGAGGAAGAAGCTTCTACACTTCCCTTTAATTGCCATGTTGGATCTGGAGCATAGTTCCAATAACTCTTCCGTGGATTTTCTTCATCCAGCATTTGCCAGAAGAGAATCCGTGGCTTGTAAGCACTCAGTCTTTATGTGTCTTGGTTTCCTGTGTCTAATACAGTGACCAGGGTGTGTTTTCAAACCTTCCATTCACTTTCTTGGCCCTGTGAATTCTGTTCTCTGAGGGCTGACAACGCAGGAGTATTCGTGCTGTGTTACTCCCTTAGGAAGGACCAGGAGGGGCAAACCCATGACTCCATAAGCACGTGGAGCAGCAGAACTGGACCGGGTCCCCCATGGCCAGACCCCGAGCTTTATGGTCTTTCTTCACCTTGGTGGCCACAACAGTGGCTGTCCTATGGCTTCAATGGGAAAGGAGAAGATGCTTCCTCAGCCTGGGCTGGACAGACAAGCCCAACTTGGGTGCTCCTTAGCTAGAGGCAGGGTGGGATAAGAACAATTTTCTGGAAACTCAGCCTGTCTTCTTCATTTGAGCATTCATTCATTCATTCATCAAACCTATCTTCACTGAGTACCCCTATCTGTCAGGCAGTGCAATAAATAAAGGAGATGCAAAGGTGCTTAAGTTCATGGAAGGACAGAGAACAATGACCGTTGGGCAAGGTACGCACTGGTGATCAAAGAATAAAGTTACCAGACGGGCTCAGTGGCTCATGCCTGTGATTCTAGCACTTTGGGAGGTTGATGCTGGAGGACTGCTTGGAGCCAGTATTTGAGATTAGCCTGTTGCCCAGGCTCAAACTGAATTTAGGAAATTTCTTCAGTCACTGGAAATCAGACATTTCTCTATCCATTTTTTCCTCCACTTCTGCAAAAATGTGTTTGACCTAAATCACTGGAAATCAGACTAAATAGGTATCAGTGTAGAGCCTCTGGAGCCTCCTGATAAGCTCCTTCCTTTTATACTCGGGCCCCTTATACCGGATGGAAAATATATATATTTTTCTTCCTGGGCTACAATGTTGTCACAATTAACCAGCTGTATCTTTGGGGTGGAAGACAAAGGACAGTGGCACCAGCATATAGCTACAAAAGAATTAAAAATTATCCAGGCATGGTGGCATGCACCTCTAGTTGCAGTTACTCAGGAGGCTGTGGTGGGAGGATCACTTGAACCCAGAGGTTGGAGGTAAGTAAGGCGCGATGGCATCACCACACTCCAGCCTTGGTGATAGAGCAAGACCTTGCCTCTAAAAAGAGAGAAGAAAAGAAAAGAAAAGTAAAGAAAAGAACCCAGAATGGAAACCTCCTTCCTTTCCCCCAAATAATTCTGACAGTTCTTCTCCTTCCAAATGCCCACATCTCACCAATGCCCACATCTCACCAATATGCATACTTTCCCGCACACTTGCAGATCCTCTTGTGTGCCATGGGGCTCAGGATTAAATAGGGGTAAGAAGGGGGTGAGGGGAGAGAATGGAGGGAGCAGAAGAGCCAAGAGAGAAGGCTCTTCTCAGCAAAGTGTAGGACTCAGAACCCTTCAGCGGGAGGAGGGGAAACCCTGGTGCCTCCCCTGCTGGCTTTCCCCATCTCATGCTTAGAATTTGCTTCTCTCCAGTGCAGAACCAGGACCTCCTGCCTTGGCCTCCCACCTGCACGAGTGGCTGTCCACTCTCAGCATCCACTGCCCACCCTTGGTGTCCACAGGTGAGTGTGTGCATCATCCCTGCTGCCCTGAAGCTGGGAGTTGCTTTGTTTGCAGGACTGGAACAGGGGTCAGCACACGGGAGACTCCAGGACTGGGACAGGGGTCAGCACTCGGGAGACTCCAGGACTGGGACAGGGGTCAGCGCACAGGAGACTCCTATTCGATAAGCTATCTGGGCCTCTTCAGAAATTCTCCTTTGTGAACGTGTTAGCACAGCCTGGGATTTTATATCAGGAGAATAAACCAGGAAAGAACATGGATAGGGAACTCCTCAGTCACCATCAGATAATGCCCTCTAGTGACCCAAAAAAACTTGTCCTCAGTTCAGGGCACATGAATTCAGGGCTCTCAACTGAGACTTCTAAAGCAGGTCTACCCCAGACCTTGAATCCACCCTAGTGCTTTTGAGGGAAACTGGGAGAAACCCGGGGCAGGACTCTCAGCTGCCAGCTGCCTGGTTCTCATGGGTGTTTACCTGGCTGTGAGGGAGAAGCAAAGGCTTTCTGTTCCGTAGAAAATGCCCCCATTTCCCAATTCGGGACCTGGCGCAGCCTTGGCTACCTTACCTTGTCAATAAATCGGCCTTGTGTCCTGTCTTATTCTGGCTGCTGGGACAAGACCTTCTGGAGTCATTTACCTGTTGGGTCCCTTCTCCCAGAACTCAGTCCCTGTGCAGGCGCGGTTGGCAGGCGGTCTCAGTCAGCCCTGAGCCCTAAGGCACTGGATGTCTTGGGGTAGACAAGAAGTATGGGTTATTTGGGGTAGAAGGAAGTAGGAGTGATTTGGGTAAGCAGGTTGGGGGAGAGTGGGGAAAAAAGGCATCATATTTAAAAGAACCCTCTGCCTTAGATTCTATGGTGAAATTGCAACAAAAATACCTGTGACTCCAAATGTGCCCAGTTCCTTCTCCTTTCCTTCTTCACACCTTTCCCAGACACAGTTTACCTGTGACTTTCACTTTGTGATGTCGTAAGATGTCAGAGATTTCCATCCAAGACACATTTCTTATAGTTCAATATCCTGATCATACAGTTTCCACTCCTATTTTTTTTCTCCTAGCTTGAAATAAGTGTTTATAGCACTAGTTTCTATCTTATGTTAAAAAAAAAAAAAAAAATCTGTCCCATAAAAGCAATATCAGGCTAGTGAGGGAATGAAGGATATATAAACATATGTCTCTCACTCCAAAATCAATACACATTTTTTTGTTTAAAAAAACCACTTCTGTATTTGAGATATTTTCAGCTTTCTTTCATAGTCTTAAACATCTGTTAGGTTGTCTTTCTGTAGACAGTTGCTAAATAATATGGTTTATTTTGGGTAACTGATTATAGGAAACCATCCCATATATCCACAAAATAACATTTTTAATCACATCTTTTCAACTTTAAAGAATCAAATGATTTCCTTATCTTGACATGATTTATCATTTGAGCATGAGCCAGGGACCTAGGAGGACATTATCTATGGCTCCTTCACATGAAGGGTTCTTATCAAGCAAGCGAAGTTTACAATCACAGCCAGAGAACAGAAGGAAAACAAATGGTGTGGTCAATATTTCTCTATGTCAGATTTTTTTTTTCAGACAATCTTATCTAGTAAACCTCTATCCAGAAAGCTCACAGAGGGTGTGATTTTCCATTAACTGCAGAGATATGGTAAGTGATGTGGACAATATTTTGAATTTTTCTCTTTTCACTGGCTATCAGCTAAGACTACTATTTTATTTCTTTTTGGACATTGGATAAGGTTTTTCCGCCATGAGCTCAAAGCCTTTGTTGCTAAAGATTTTCTCTCATGACAGATTATTTTGATCAAACGCTTAAAAACCGTAAGGAAAAGGCTACCTCTCTCCATTCTCTCGTGCTCTCTTGGGATTTGGTAACTTGTGTGGCCAAGTTAGAGGTGCATCCCCAGGCTCACTTTGCTACCAAAAAATTCCCCAGCACCTCCTTCCCAAAACTCTTCTTTTCCTTTGAGATTGGGGTCTTGCTGTTGCCCAGACTGATCTCAAACTCCTAGGCTTAAGTGATCCTCCTGCCTCAACCTCCCAAGTAGCTGGGATCACAGGGACCCAGCAGCATTATCCAATCTCATTGACAGCTGCTTCCTACTTACTTCACTTCAGGTGACTGGTTGCTCAGGGCTGAGGGTTTCCTGGGACATGGGACCCTTAGTGCTGGGAAAGTCCCAGGCGCTGCAAAAGACTGGTTATGCTGAAACTCTGTCCTTGAACCTGGAGGATGTTCTGCCAAAAGGATTGAGCCAGGCACAGAAAGATAAAATACTGCATGATCTCATTTATGTGTGGAATCTAAAAAAGCTGACTACATAGGACATGGTTACCAGGGGTGGGAGGTGGGAAAAATGAGGAGATGTTAGTCCAGAGGTACAAAGTTGCAGTTATGTAGGATGAAGAATTCTAGAAATCTAATGTATGGCAGTAGGACTATAGTTAGCAATACTGTATTGTGCACTGGAGATTTGCAAAGAGAGTAGATTTAAAGTGCTCTCATTGCGCCCCCAACCCCGCCACAGGTAACTGTGAGAAGATAGATATTAACTAGCTTGATATGAATAATCATTCCTCTATATGTGTATGTATATATACACATCCTTTATTTTATAAATATATAAACATGTTGTACACTTTAAAGAAATACAACTTTATTTAAAAATAAAATAAAAATATAATAAAATTGCATCCTCAACCTTACAAGGACATCATTCCACCAAATTCTCATTTTAGGATGCATCCTCAATTATGTCTTCCCCTTTCTAGTGCACCTTCATCTTTAGCATACAAACATGCTCTTATTTCTCACACTCAAAATCAGAATAAACAAAATGCAGTTCCCTGATCAGCCACATCCCCATGCCCCTACTTCCCTCTGCAGTCGAACACCTGGAAAGGGAAGCCTCTTCTCCTTTTCTCCAGCTCGTTTCAACCCACTGCAATCAGCCGTCACCCCACCATGCTGCCCACACTGCTCCCATGGAGGTCACCAAAAGCTGCAGGTGGATAAATCCAACGTTCTCAGTCTTCCTCTCACTTGGCCATCAGTGGTGATGGGACTGATGGGGTGACCACTCCCTCTTCTTTGCTACAGTTTCCTCAGTTGGCTTTTAAGATACCACCCTCCTGTTCCTTATCCCTGCTCCTTGTCCACGTCTTCAGTGCGCTTCCTCATCCCTCCTCATCTCCCCGATGCCTAAGGTTGCGGGACCCTAGAGTTCAACCCTGTCTCCTCACCAATACTGGCCTGGACCATTTTGTCTGAATTATCATCATAATGCTCCTATCTGGTCTCTCTGCATTTAGCCTTCTCCCTCCACTCTACCACAGTAGATTCTCGACTCAGCAGACAGAACTATTGTAATGAAGATGTCAGATTCCATTATTCCTCTGTTGAAAACCCTCAGAGGCCTCCCCTACTCACTCATTCAGAAGCAAGTCAAAGGCCTTGCATGATATGCTGCGCTCCCTTGTTTCTCTGACCTCCACTACTTTCCCAGGCCCCTCACTCACTAAGCTCCACCACCTTGGCCACCTTGCTGCTCCTTGGAAAGGCCAGGCACCTCCTACAGGCCTAGGAGAGTGGGTATGAGGATGGGGTTGCAGGAGGCAGAGCAGATGATCCGCAGCTGAATTCAGTTGCACGAGAGAATATTCATCTTTGCAACAAGGGACTGGGGAGAAGGGCTAAGGAAACGGAATAAGAACTTGGTATGCCCGTGTAGGTCTGCTTTGCCCTCACAACTATTCCTAGCTTTTCCAGCTGGGCCTGGCCAGTGGGAGGCACTGGGGAGAATTTGGAGGGTGAGGGAAGGGAGATACCGTGGGTTTTGCTCCCTTCCGCTCTGCCTTGGGTAGCTTCTCCGCCAGCAGCTGCATCTCCTATGGTTCTGGCTCTTGGTGAATCAGCCCACATGGACCCAGCTCATGTTTGGTGATCTTGACTCCTGAGCTCCAGTAACACTGCCTCCTCCTTTTGTCTTTCTAGCCTAGGTGTGGCTGTGGCTTCCTGCTGTGGCTGAAACCTGAGGTAACTCATCTCTCTGTTGGCTTTCCAACTCCTCCATCACCTGTGTTACCAATTTCCTGAATCAAATTATTTGTTTTAAATACTTAACACAGATTCTGTCTTCCTGGGTGGGCCTTGGCTAACACCCTGGGCTTTTGGGAATATGTGGATGGCCAGACAGTGGTCAGCTGTGATCCACAATAGCCTGGCCACATGGTTGGTACTTGGCTCAGGTCAGTTCATGTTTCTTATGACTCAGTGTCCAGGTGAGACATCTGAGAATAAAAGCAATCCCAGCTCCAGATTGAAATGAGCTTACAGTTTAGATGGGAGATGAGGAATGTTTTTATGAAAAGAGCAAACAAGAATTTAAGGCAATGTGTGATTAAATGCCAAGATGCCTGATCAAAACAATTTGTGCAGAGACAAATTCTCCACAGCTTAGATTCTGTGTCATACATGAATTTGCTATCTGTCCACGTATGAGTCACTCTAAAGTGATAAAAATTCACGGAAAGGCCAAGGCTCAATTACAGAATATTTTTAAGTTATTACTTTCAATTTATAAATTCTGACACCGTCGAAAGCTAACTAGTGTGCTCCTTGGACAAAACATGCCCCTATTTGCGACCTCTCTGATAAAGGTCATTTTAAGTCACTTCCAGTGAGTGCATGTAACTCAGTCAAAGCAGCGGTGGGCTTCAAGTAGGCGACTGTGATGTATTCGTGACTTATCAGGTTGGTAGGAAAAGACAACAGTGAAGGCTCCTCTCCTGCAATTTCCTGGGCTTCTTTTCACAGCATATGTTTTTATAACAAGAGAAATATTCACAAACCAGTGTTCATACTGCAGACATTTCCCTAGTTTGAGCCAATTCCTGGCCTCCCTTCAATAATAGTGGAGCCCAGGCCTACCTTTATAACTACTTCAAGTGGCAAAATTTTCTTTTTCCTTAACTCATTTCATCATTCAACAAATGTTGTTGAGCATCTATTTTGGTGTAGAAATTAGTCTAGGTACTAGTCACACAATGGTGAATCAATAAGGCACAATCTTTTCCCCATGGAACTGATACAGAAGCATTGTAGAAATTTTCTCTAAAGGAAGGCATACTCTACTTGGGGCTAAGGCTAGCAGAACATGGTCCACTGAAAGTAGCTGGATTTTTCTTTGCATTGGAAAATAAGTTTGATATAATTCAACATCACCTATTTTGTGGCTTCAGTGTCAAGAAATTCAGAAAGAAATTAAAATTTAGTTTTATTTTTCTCTTGGAGAAATATGAAAATTTTTAAAAAAGTGAAACAAAAATAAATTTAGTTTAAGTCTGAGGAAGTTTTATTAACTTTTAAACTGAGGTACAACATACATATAGGAAAGTTTACAAGTGATAAACTCAGAGATTGATGAATTATTACAAAGTAAACACACCTCTATAACCACTTCCCAAATCAATAGAGTGGACATTATTGAACCCCATAGAGCTCCTTGCTCCCCTTCCCCAAATTACCCTATATCCTCTACTTCTCCTGACCTCCAAAACAACAGATTGCTTGTCTTCTTCGAACTTGGTATAAATGGAATCATATGGCATGCATTTTCCAACTTCTTTTGCTCCACATATTTATAATATTCATCCAAATTGTTGCACGAAATTATTCATTCACTTTAGTTGATGTTTGGTATTCTGTTCTATGAATGTATCCAAAATTATTTATCAATTCTACATATTTTGTAGAATATTCTTATACATATTTTTGTTATACATGTATATACATTCCTTACAGGTGTATTTAGCAGTGAAACTGCCGGAATAAAGTATATATGTATAATAAAATGTACTGTATAATGTCATTTACTAAAATGGCTGTGCCAATATACACCAATATGTACTAATATGCTCCCAGGTTTATATAAGAGGACCCATTGTTCCATATCCTTGCCAATTCTGAATATTTTCGGACATTTAAATTTTGGCCCTTCTAGTAAGTGTGACGGTTACTCATCACGGTCTAAATATCTTGAATTCTAATGAGGTTGAGCACCTTTTCATGTTTAACAGTCATTGGAATATCATTTTTTGAAGTGCCAGTTCAAATGTCCTGCACATTTTGCTATTGGGTGTCTGACATTTTTCTTATTGATTTTTATATTTTTTGCATACTCTGGGACATAGCTCTTTTCAGATGTATGTATTGCATGTATCTTTTCCCACTTATATCTTCATGTTTAAAATTTCCTTAATGGTGTTATTCGATGAACAGTTTTTAATTTTTAATGTGGTCAAATTTATCTGACAAATAAGTTATTAAAGTGGAAATAATATAAGAGACAGATGATTTTATAAAAAAATTGTTCAACAAACAAAAAACATCAATTCTAAATATATTACAGATAATAAGACAGCTTTAAAATATATAAACCAAAAACATACGGAACTGAGGTAAGATATTTAAAAATCTATAATCTTTTATCAGTTGTAACAGACTGGATGAAGACATAAAACCTTACTCTACACTGCTTATATGAGGCACAACTGAAATATTAGGACACTAAAAGTTTAAAAATAGAAAGATGAAAAAGGTATGTGATTTAAACATTAATCCAAAGGAGGTTGGTGTTAGAATGTTGAATCAGCCTGGCAACTCAGAGAGTTTGTCATGATGCATTATCTTTTTACATATAAGTGTATTCCATTTGCTAAAACTTTGTTAAATTTTTTTTGTATCTGTGTTTGTAGTGGACATTGTCTACAGTTTATTTTCTTGTAGTTATTTTGTCAGGATTTGGTATAAGGATAATTCTAGCCTAGCCTCACAAAATGAGTTCGTGTTTCTTCCTCTTCAATTTTCTGAAATAACTTGTGCTATTGGTATCACTTCTTTTTAAACGTTTGGTAGAATTTGCCAGTGAAGCCATCTGGGCCTGGTGTTTTGTTTGTGAGATTTTAACTCATCATTCACTTTCTTTAATAGGCATAGGGATATTCAGGCTATCTATTTCTTCTTGAATGAGCTTTGGTGGTTTGTGTTTTTTATAAAGTTTATCAACTTTATCTAAATTGTCCAATTGATTGATGTAAGTTTTTTCAAATTTTATCATTTTAATATCTGTTGTAGTGGCTGTCATGATAATCTCTGCCCTTCCTGATTTTGGTAATTGGTGTCTTCTCTGTCTTTCTCTGTCTCTGTTATTTTTCCTTATCAGTTAGGCTAGAAATGTTTTATTTATCCTTTTAAATAACCAGCTTTTGTATTCATTGATTCTTTTCTCTATTATTTTCTGTTAATTCTTACTGACTTCTGCTTTTGTTCAATTTATTACTAGAAATCAAGAATTATGTTATTTTTCTGTTTGTTCATAAACTTAGCTCTTATGATTTCTTATAGATCATGGGAAACATAAAACTTGGTGCAAAATCTCAATATCATAAATTGAAAAATGAGTGTTTCAATTAATTAAGGAAATGAGTAACCCTTCATAACATTTAATACTTTGTTTCACTTGATCTGTTCTTCTAACTCCTTAAACTCAGTGATACTAGGTCTAAGTCAACTTAAAACGTACATATCACTTTTTAAACTCTCAGAAACCTTAAAAATTAATATAATTTCCATGTTTTACAGATAAGAAAGCTAAAAATCAGAATGAGAAGTTTCTAATCACATGTTACAATGTAGAAGATTGACTTGGAAGTCAGTGCTCTTAAATC
Organism: Aotus nancymaae; assembly: GCF_030222135.1. NCBI lineage: Eukaryota > Metazoa > Chordata > Mammalia > Primates > Aotidae > Aotus > Aotus nancymaae. The sequence continues at coordinate 17,892,579 of NW_026988445.1, read as the reverse complement.
CTGTATTTTACCACCCCCAAACTGAAGTCATTTGGGGTCTTGGGTAATCGAAACAACAAATTAAAAAACTCCATTGTTCTTTTCAAGTTGTGGCCCACTATAGATGCAGCTTATTTGCTTTCTCTTTGACAACCAAACATCTCTAATTCCAATTTGATTTACTTTATTGCTATTTTGCCCTTGCAATCCATTTGAATTCCTTCTTACATGATATTTTAGTATTTTTTAAGTGTTGTGTCTTTTAGGTTGGTTTTGCTTTTTATTAGATCTGTATAGTTTTGTTAATTGACTAGTGATTCCATTTATTATTTAAACTACAATTAGTCTTTTTTTCTTTGGTTATATTTATTCCTATGCCTTGTTTTTTGAAACTACTTTCAATTTTTAGATGTTTTGTTAGATCTATTTAGAGCTTCAACACCATGGCAATATGTATTTTTCTTAAAACACTGCAAACAAATATGTGAGGAGTGTACCCTTTTAATCTTTGCCAGTTACTGTAAGATTACTGTGTAAGCTAATTTACACATTTGTAAATACGTATTTGCAGGAAGAAAAATTCTGAAATATAGTTCAGGAAAAACCTGCTGAATTTGTGTTGTAAACATTAGTTCACACAATTGTGTTAGTCCATTTTCATGCTGCTGATAAAGACATACCTGAGACTGGGCAATTTACAAAAGAAGGAGGTTTATTGGACTTACAGTTCCACATGGCTGGGGAGGCCTCACAATCATGACAGAAGGTAAGGAGGAGCAAGTCATATCTTACATGGATGGCAGTGGACAAAGAGAGAGCTTGTGCGGGAAACTCCCATTTTTAAAACCATCAGATCTTGTGAGACCCATTCACTATCATGAAAACAGCACGAGAAAGACCTGCACTCGTGATTCAATCACCTCCCACTGGGTCCTTCCCACAACACATGGAAATTATGGGAGCTGTAAGATGAGATTTAGTTGGGGACACAGAGTCAAACCCTATTAACAGTATAAAGTTGAAAAGACAACAAAAATATCTTCATACTTCCTTATCCCCTCACTGCAATAAAACCCTTAACTGGAAGAAACAGTCTATTCTTTTTCCTCTTCCTCCTATGCTTCCCACTTATTGTCACCTTGTAATATTCAGAGAGCACTTGGATGAAGCATCTGAATAAGGAAATGCTTTCAGGTAATTATTAGCCCACACACCTGTAACATGCAAAAAGATGGGATGGCATTGTAAAATGTTTTTATAATGTAACATTATTGTTAAAGGCAAGGGTGGACTCTGTTTTATTTTGACATGGCATGTTTTGAAATAAATATCAATTCAATATGAAAAAAGACATTTAGAAAATTATAGCCTGAAACCTTTTTATTTTGATTTATTTCTTTTCAGTTGATATCTGCCCTCTGTAGAAATGTAAAGGCATCTAGGTGAGAACTTACCAAATGCAATAATTCCTTAGCTTTAATGAATCTGTGCTCAGACTCCACCACTGTGCATAATCAGTCACTTTCCCTTTGGACAAATTATCTCAATGCTTTGAGCTCACTCCCCTCATCTGTGAGAGGGACACAGGGAAGACTGTTGGAGTTCCCTTGAGGGTTAAATAAAAGAGTCTCTATGAATTAATGTGGCGATGCTCTATAAATATTTGTCTTTTCTTTCAAGAATAGTCGTTCTTTTTACTATAAACATATCAACTTTTTCCTTTCTTCGAGATATGTCATTCCTTTTTCTTTTTACTCTTCACCTAGTAGTCACTTGAAACTATTTCTGGAAAATGCATAGGCACATCTTTTTTTGTATGTGTGAAACTGTGTAAAAATGATTCTCAATTCCATTTTAACAAATTTTTAAAATTAATTGGGCCAGTTAAAGTATTATTTATTGATAAATTTCTCTGTTGGTTTACTTTTGAACTTTGAAGTGAACTATATTATGATATAGATATATCTACTAATATAATATTCTATTTTCCTATTATCCAACTTTCTCCATGGGCTGTGAAAAAAATATATAATCAGTTTTAGAATACAGTGTGTCAGTAACTTAAACAATGACTGCAGTCTTTTATTTGTTTTTCAATCTCCACATAGCAGCAGCTGTAGGGCAGGAGATGCGGGATACCTTAGTTCTTTATTATAGTTTCCCTACTGTTCATTATCTTATATTTTCTTTATACTTGACAAATATGTGGCTTGAAAATGTTTACCTTAAATCAAAGATGATAATCTGATGGGTATGCATTGGGGGATTTAGATTTCCTAACCCCACATGAACACATGAACATGTTTTCTGTTAATTATTTTTCTTTGTGGATAATATCTAAGTTTGATGGCCTCTCCATGTCCAGGTCTGCCTGAAGAAATGAAACTTGGAAGGAAGAGGACAAAGGCATCTGAGAGATGTAGAAGCAGAATGAAATCCAGGGATTTAACCTCTTAAGTTACAAATACATTCCCAGTTCCTGAGAGAGAAATCCATAAGCCTTTTAGCTGCTCCGGAAGCCCATGGGGCCCAGCCCGATGATGGCTTGTCCCAAGCTTGTCCTCTGCTCCACTCTGTACTAATCCCTGTCATCTCCTCTCCCTTGCAGGCAATTTTGCTAATCTGAGCCATCTGTGCATGTTGACCACAAGGAGGATACCACCCTAAGCCTCCAATGCCAGTTGGCCAAACAGAGATTTGGCTACTCCTCCAGGAAGAGGTTTCTCATTATGCCAGATGCATATCTCTCAGAAGCCCTTGCAGCAGTCAAACTATTTTGTAATATCAGTTCCATTATGTAGCTTAAGAGGCACCACGGGTACAATCACATCTGACATAATGTAGCTGCTAGAACACTTGGTCTGGCAGTTTTAGAAAGGGACTTTCCTGATTGAAACACCCTTTCTCAGGGCAGCATCTGCGATGCCACCTACATCTTTTGCCTGAGGGATTCCCAAAGGGTCAATATCACCTCCTTTTCTCTTCTTTTGCTAACTCAATGAAGGAAGAGCAAAAATGAGTGAGTCAGACCTTGGAATAAATTATTACACATTTGTCTGTGCGTGTTTGCATTTGAGAATAAACAAAAGAAAATTTAACCTGTTGTTTCACTGTGCAAGTTATATTATTAATCGGTTCCCTACAATGTGTTTTAGCTAAAAAGTAATAACTCATCATTAGGGCGCTGCCCAAGGGCATTATGCTACCATGGAAACAGCCTGTGAGAAGAGACAATCTTTCATTTTCACTCAGAGGTACCATTTCATTAGATGTTTTAATAGAACATTCAACATTTGGACAGGAAAGGAAATATATGTGCTCAGTGTATACACACACACACATATATGTAGGCACATCTTTTTTTATATGTATCAAACTGTGTAAAAATGATTCTCAATTCCATTTTAACAAATTTTTGAAAATTATTTGGGCCAGTTAAAGTATTTATTGATAAATTTCTTTATCAATTGATAAATTGATATATGTGTGTGTGTGTGTGCATATATATATATATATATATATAGTATTACTGGTGGACTGTCCCTAATCAAGCATCTTCCCTTAGATGAAATTCTCCAAGGAAACTCCTCTGGTCCTTATCTCCCAATAGCAAAAAAACCCCATCACATCATGGGTTCCCGCTGCTGGATGCCAGAGGATCAGAGGCTGGGAGGGGCCTGCATCTTCTGAATTTCCTTCCACTTTAAGTCAGAAGGAACCTACATCTCTAGGCGTCCTGGGTGTGAAGCCAGCGTTAATCATGTCAGTTGAGTGCTTGGTGTAGTTGTACGTCGGCACTGTTACAGGTTCTGAAGATTCACCAGGTATTGAATAAGCACATGATGGTCAAATAAGTCATTTCTGAGAGTCTTGTGTGGGATGAAGTAGGTCAACAGGGTGACACGACAGAGCATCAGCAGTGAGAGGGGGCAGGGAGGGAGATTTAGTGGTCAGAGAAAAATCTCTCTGAAGAGAGAGTATTTGAACAGAGACTAAACAAAGAGAAAGAGCCAGAAATCCTAAAAATTATCTAAGGAAGATTATTTCAGCAGAGGAAACTGAAAGGGTGAAGGTTACCTCTAAAAAAAAAAACAAAAAAAACAGAATAATCTCTTTTTCCCAGGAAATAATCAGCCAATGTGGCCAGAGGGGGCCTATGATCAGCAGCTTGGATTGGTTCTAAATGCAACGGGAAGCTATTGGAGGGTATTAAACAGAAGAAAACCTGATCTGATTTGCTTTGTTAAAAAAACTACATGAAACTGTGGAAGCCCCTGTGTTTGGGGCTCAGCTTGAAGCATCCTCCCTTGATATTCTTACGTGTTTGCTTCGCTCCTTAAGGCCTGGTCATACCAAGTGGTCAGCATGTCCTAGATAGAGAAACCAAGATCAACTTTAGTATTAAAAAGCACCCCTTATATCCGTGACTTGTTACGTTTTCAAAATAACGAAGCAGTAATACATCAAGTTGATATGCTACAAAAGAGTTCAACCTCGGCCTTTTCTTTTTTTTAGTTTTGCTCTTAAAAAAACACTTAATGCTACAATTACCTAAGCTTTTTTGATCATTGTGCACTTTTTAATTAAGAAAGTATATCAAACATAAAAAGACGTTGGGTCAAAACAGTCAAGCAATCTGAGCTTACTTGGGATGGAAACAATTTTAATTGATGCAATTTGCAGTCATTTAAATATTTCATATTTGGTTATTAACACCGCAGGGAAAGTGGGCACTTCATGCTGACAGACCAATGGAAAGAGAACTGCTGGTTTTGTAATTTTCACTTGCTCAGGTCTAATTTGTCTTGGGGTTTGCTGAGAGTTGTATGGGTCAGGTGAACGCCAGGTCCTCAAAGGACAGAGGACAGAGGACAGAGGAGTGGAAAGTGATATTTCATACTTAAACCTGGTCATTAGCACCAGAAAGGAGATGGAGCTGTGATTTTGTAAAAGCTGCTTCTTCCTTAATACTGTGTGAAAAATCTTCCAAATAAGTAGTGTAGCTTAGTGCTTACATTTCATGATGCCCGCTGCAGGAGGTGTGGGTGGATGCACTCAATCAGCTGTTTAATTAGACGGCCCCAGCTAGCAAAGAGATTGCCTGTTGAGTTAAGCATTTCCTGATTTTATTCCTTGTCTCCAGCTCACAGTGGAGTCTGTGGTGCTTTCTGATTTACATCAGTCTGAATTCTTCCTTTGGGGAACGGAGGAGAAAGGTAGAGGAGGAATAAAAAAAGGGAGTCCAGAAATGAATTGCTCCTTCACCTGTTGACATCCACTGTGGACAACATTTTTTTTTAGTTAACAAGAATAGAACAGACTCTAGTTCATATCAGGAGGAGCATCCTGAGAACTAAGGTATTCCTTCTGTCAGACAGTTTCAGAGGGACTGTGGAGCCCTTAGGGGCAATCTTGACCAACTGTCTGTTTCTTTCTACCTGCACACAAAAGTTAAAGAACAGGGAACTGGATCAGAAGACCATACAGACCTCTTTTAAGGACATTTTCCAAAAAAAAAACATTGTGTTGAAAAATTCTGTCAAGCCTACAAAAGTTGCTAGATCTCCATGCCCATTTATGTCTCTTTTCCAACACCGGCTTACTCACTAGGAAGAGGAAACCAAAGCAGCTGCCAGGAGCTGAAGCCGACAGAAGCTTCTCTATAAACACGGGTTCTCATAAAAGCACAAATGCAATGGAGGGCAGAGGCAGGGTGTTGCATTTTTCATTAGACTCTAGGCATGTGAGTGCTTTTTTTTTTTTTTTTTTTTTTTTCACAATTGTCCTCGTCACTGGACTCTCAGAGACCTAACATCCAGTTAGTTCTAACTACATGTGGCCAGAGCAGAGAGAAGGTCCCAGCACAGTCAGGCTACTGCTCATGGCTTCTGACTAGAATCCCAATGAACTTGGGCTTGAGTGTTGCTTAAGTGCAGTGCGTTGTGTGGAAATATTTTCAGTCTCTTTCTTCCAAATCCAATGGTTGAAGGCTTTAGAGGAGAAATCAGGAGAAAGGCTCTGGGTTCTTACCACTATCTAGTAGAAGACAATAGTTACATCTTGAATGTATATGAAAAGGGTGCTTTTTCAAAGATCAACTATGGCACTTGCATGAGATGCCTTTAGTGCCATCGATGATATGAGACCAGCTTTGAGGACACAAGGTTTGTCAGAATATATGGCTGGGAGGAATTTTGTACAAATCTACTGCTCCATCTGGATTTCCTTTGATGAATATTTAAAAGCTATAGTTTACTTAAGATTTTTTGCTTGACATCCTCTTTAATTAAAGACTCAATAATTTTACTTTTGCTTTTTAATGGGAGACTCTTAACTACTTTTTCTCACACGTGTAATTTCCTGCATGTTATTTTTCTATTTCTATTTAGGAAACATATAGAAGTTTAGTTTTCTTCTACAGGTGAAATCTGCAGAACTGAGGTCATTTTTTGGAACTACCTGGAGTGAATCCAAAAACTGTGAGATGCTCTGGGAAGGGAACTGTCTAGACTTATCAAGTGTGCTTGTTAGGCAACATCTGGCCTCATGAAGCCAATACATCCACACCCACAATTTATTCAGAGACAATTATTACCATACATAATCTTAAACATGCTTCTGTGGGATAAAAGTCTGGACTTAAGTCTTGTCATTTTATAAGATTATCTATAGAAGAACCAGAACATTTAATGATGGCCCAATATCTAATCTCAAAGGGTGAATATTGGATGGGGAACACTTGCTATGGCTAGAGGCACTTAATGAACACGTATGCAGACCAATATATCACTTCAAAGTCATGTGAGGATGCAAGTAAATTGTCAAATGTTCCTGGAATGTCCATATCACCTGGCCACTGCAGAACCAAAGTGTGGCCACATTAATTAGTATCTGGGTTTGTCAAGACTGGCCATTGCTAGAGCTGGTTCCCAGATCACCCTCATCTTCCAATTTAATTAAGTAATTAAAGTTAAGTAACTTAATTCAACAGAATTGTAGTAGCTGCAAGGAAATAAACTAGCAGAGACCCAGGGATGGTCCCTGCATTGGATGACCTTTAAGAGAGCGGAACATAGTAGATATGAAGAGAAATGGAAGGACTCTAAACTAATAGAAGGCAGGGTAAGTATGCGTCTTCTCATTTTATCCATATGAGTTGCCTCATGAGTTGTGACACTGTGTCATCTCCTTTCTTCAAACAAAGAAAAAGAGGTAGAGAGAATTTAACTATCCCAAAGATCTATAGCTATGAAGTATCAGAAATGATTGAAATCTGGGTCTATCTAATTCAAAGCACATGTTCACTACGACTGCTACTTGAGAGTCACTGAGCTACCCACCATAATAGGGTCTGAATGGGGGAAGGTAGCCTCTGAGCAAGTCCAGGTCAGGCCAGAGCTGTGGGTTGATAGTTTAGAAAGCTGGTATTCCTCAGGAATGGTGATGGTATTCTTTGGTAACAAATTAACCTCCAAATCTCAAAAACATAGTACAACCGGGGCCTATTTCTTCCTCACACAAAGTTAGGCAGATGTCAGGTGACTGCAGGGTATGTTTTCATGTTGCAGCCCTACCTTCTCAACAGGTAGCCTCCACCACCAATGTGGTAGGGAAGATAGGGGGCACCGAAAATTCAGATCCATTTTCAATTTCCATTTCCTCTTTTCTGGTCATTAATCCCTTGTCAGATGGGTATTTGAAAATATTTTCTCCCATTCTGTGGGTTGTCTCTTTACTTTTTTGATTGTTTACTTTGTCATGCAGAAGCTTTTTAACTTGATGTAATCCCATTTGTCCATTTTTGCTTTGGTTGCCTGTGCTTGTGGGATATTACTTAAATTTTTGCCCAGACCAATGTCCTAGAGAGTTTCCTCAATGTTTTCTTGCGGTAGTTTCATAGTTTGAGGTCTTACATATAAGTCTTTAATCTATTTTGATTTGATTTGTGTATATGATGAGACATAGGAGTCTAGTTTCATTCTGCATATGGATATCCAGTTTTCCCAGTACCATTTATTGAAAAGACTCCCTAGTGTATGTTCTTGGCACCTTTGTTGAAAATGAATTCACTGTTGGTATAAGGACTTGTTTCTGGGTTCTCTTTTCTATTCCATTGATCTATGTGTCTGCTTTTATGCCAGTGCCATGCTGTTTTGTTACTATAGCTCTGTAGTATAATTTGAAGTCAGGTAATGTGAGTGTGAGTGCTGATGAGCAGTGAGGGCAACCAGAGGTTACCTTCAGTGCTATATGCTGATTCTAGCCTTATTTTACCCTGTTGGGACCAGGAAATAAGTCCTGCCAGTCTGCTACTTCACTATGAAAGGCCATGTGAAAGATGGCAATCATCTTTTCATCTTTGTTTCTCTTGGTTCTCCTTTAACCACAGCAGGAAGGCCTGTTCAACCGTTCCAAGAAACAGGAGCTGGAGAATGGCAGAGAAAGTGAGGAGAAGGTACAAGTGGCAGTTCTGATCAGCAACTAGGGTGTTAGGAAAAAAACAACAGCAAAAGAGGGGTTCAGCTATGGCGTGCTGATAAACTCCCTCACGTTACCTGACTTCAAATCATACCACAGAGCTATAGTAACAAAACAGCATGATACTGGCATAAAAACAGACACACAGACCAGTAAAACATGTTTAACTGGCTACACCCACCAAACACACACACCAAGAGATTTAGCATTTGCCAGTTTCTGTGGTATAAATACTCCAAGCAAGGCCAATGGCAAGCTACCAACCTGATTTTCCTGACTGTGCAGTTGTAGAGTCAGGAAAATTTGTACAGTTGTACAGTCACATACCATTTCAGTATTTCCCTCTTATACACAAGAGATGTAAATAAAGACCAAGCATAAATAACAGTAAAATGTAGCACAATGATTAGGAAATGAAGGATTTTGAGCATTTATTAATTTTGTTAAGTATATTTTATTTAATTGTAAGTTTGCATGGTTCTATTTTTCATAAAGGCAGTGTTGAACAACAGGATCACAACATTTCTGAAAGTTTAGCAGTAAGCTCCCGAGAGCTGGTTAAAACTGTCTCAGCACACCAGTGGAGTTAGTTCAGCCCCACAATGAGAGGCACATAGAGTATATTCCACTCCCCTTTCCTCTCCAGCCTTTCGGGGGTTAATGAAGTGGCAATTACGGTGATCTGACCCCCTCTTCCCCGACATGTCCAGCCTACCCTCTTCTGCCCTCCTGAGTCATTACTGAAAGAGGAGGGCAGTTTTGATGGATCTCTTCCTTCACCTTCAGTGTAAGCTCTGTGATCCAGTATTGAGCACAGCTTCTATAAACACTCATACTGTGTGTTTATTGTGACACCTGGAATATCATGAAGGCAGCTCCTATTAGACACTGAATTGCTAGGATAAACATCCAGTCTTGTCTAGTTGGAACCATGCAGACCTCGTGAATACAGGCTTATAAATTTTACAACACCAGTGAAATATTGCTCTTGAAGTAGGAACATTACAGAGATGGTTAAACCAGACCCCTAAGTCCCTGGAGGACTATTTTTACAGCTATTAATCTCAGTATCAGGCGCAATTTACAGCCATAATAGCTATTTCTTTGCTGGCATATATGTCCATAAACAAACCCAGTATGAAAGAGAAGGTATTTAGATACAATTAAAGCAACGGATTCCTATGCACACTTAGGATAGAGAACATAGATTGCTCACTTCTCTCAAAAATGGTTCTTTTGTATAGTTCTGACTTCATTAAATTCTGCAAAGAGAATTTTGAAAGCAGTAATCACAAATTCCCCAAAGCCCAAAGTAAGTGATTCTACAATAAAGAGAGAAAGCATCACCCTGGAATGTCTAAGATAAATGTCTGAGAATCCCTTTAAATGCCGGAAGTCATAGCCCACCAGTACTTGTCTGTGGGGCCCAGGGGAGTTTATGTACTGCAGCTAAATAAAACATAAAATGTTATAGTGTGTATTTTCTAGCATCTAGACTGTTTGCCCCGTATAAAAGTTTATTGATACCTTCAGGGATTCAAATAAATGTTGCAAATTCTCAAGTTCTATTGCCTGTGCTGCAGATAGATTTTATTTGAAAGTTTCTAATTTTTGCAGTATTTGTTTATTGGGTCATAGACTCTCCTATTTCTATTTGGAGACATATGAATGTCTTCACAAGCTTTTTATGAACCAGGTTACACTGAGACCATCATTTAAAAAATAAGATGTTACAGTATCTAGCACCAAGCTTGCAAATACTGACTCTTTAATATGAATTTCTGAGAGACAGAGGAGGAGCCAAAAGACAGAATTGGACCTATAGTATTTCTAGAGAAGACTGGTAAAATGCAGTTCTTGGTTTTCCTCCGTATTTAATCACCCAGAGTCAGGAGATTTTTCTGAGAGCTTTTTCTGCTTTGATTACAAATGTAACATCTAAGGCCATTGTCCACAGAGGCTGTGCCTGCATGTGGATTCATTCTGGAACCATTGGTTCCTCCCAGAAGAAATCATTGCTTCCATGTTGAGTCATGCTAGAGCTGGTGTATATTGTGATAAGGAATCAATGAGCTGAGCAGGAGAAACCTTCCTGTTTCCAATCCCCCGTCTGCACTGTGGCAGTACAGATGGGAGGGTAGGGGGCGGTACTTAGATACTGAGATGCTTCAGCCTTGTGTGCATGCCTCCTTCTTTCCTCTCGCCTCTCAACACAGCATAGGTGTCACCTCCTCTCATCTCCAAGATTTCTCCCTTCTCAAAATCTCCTAACATGGTCCCATTAGGATACCCAGTTTATAGACTGATTTCATACAGCTGTATATTTTTCTCTTGGTATCTGTTTGCAAAATACCCTCAAGTTCAGCCACTCACTGAACTTGAACTGTGTGACTTTGACCAAGTTTCTTAACTTCTCTGAGCCTTTGTTTTCATTATAAAATGGGGCTGAGAAAGCACCTTGGGGAAGTTTTGTGAGGATTAGATAGACAATTGGTGTCAAGTGCACAGTGCCTGGCACGTGGCTATCTTTTCATAAAGGTAGTTGTTAAAATAACTGCTGTAGTTTTTTAAAAAACTTAAATATACCTTCATAAAAGTAAATTTGCTTGTGAAATCAGCACTCAGACTAATAGATTATTGGCACCCCAGAAGCCCTTTTCTACCCTTTCCAGCCGCTAACTACCTCTCTCGCAAAGGAAACCACTTATGCGATTTCAACGTCATGGATTAGTTTTTGAACTGTATGAAAACAAAATCACATTTCATGCTCTCTTTCTTCCACTCAGTATTATGTGTGTGAGAGACATCCATGCTGTTGTATGCCGTTGTAGTTAGTTTAGTTAGTTCATTCTCATCACCACATAATATTTTATGTTGTAACGTATAATTTATCCTTTCTACAGGTGTTTGGATCGCATTCAGCTCTTGGATATTACACCATTCTGCCAGGAATACCCTTGTGGATGCATTCTAGGAAACCTGTGTGGTATATTCCGAGAGGAGGGACCGCTGGGTCACTGGGCACACTCTGCCTGAGTAGACGTGCTGTCAACATCGGCCATCAGGAAACCTACTCCCCTTCTCATGCCTGAAGCACACCCAGAAGTTATATTGAGCAAGTATTTATAAACAGATCCTCATACTGAACAAAAGGCACATTTGAAAAGCAAAGAGAGAAGGATTTATAAGTTATTTTACTAGAAAATCAAACTTTTTCTCAATAATAAAAAATATTATTTACTCTGGAGCCATTTTACATGATGATATAGATTAGAGGTTGGCAAACTATGGCCCTTGGGCCAAAGGTGGCATGCTGGCTGTTTTGTAAACAAAGTTTTTTTTAGAACACAGACACAACCATTCTTTATCTGTGGCTGCTTTGCACTACAGTGACAGAGTTGTGTAGTTGCAAGACCATGGGACCCACAAAGTCTAAATTATTTACTATCCAGCTATTTAAAGAAAGAGTTTGCTGAACCTTGATATAAAGAATATTTAAAGGGATATGAGAAGATAAACCTGAGCTCTTCCATGCCCTGGGCAATGTCCTCAATTCCATGCATGTGTCTTTATTCTTCACTACGAGGCAGGTACTCATTTTGCTCTCATTTCTCACTGATTACCTCTAGGTGGTGAGAAATTGTTACTCGGTCCAAAGGTTTTATAAATGATCATATATGTCTTTGACATCAGAAAAAAATTAAACAGGACCAAAAGATGTTATAGAAAAAAATATATAAAATATGGCAGTTAGGCAAAAGGGAGATGTCCGGTCAAGAAAGCCCAGAAAAATGAGAATGAGAGAGGCCCCTGCTGGCAAGGAGCCTCCATCCTTGCTCTGGGGAGAGAGGCCTGGTCCAAGCCACTCTGCAGCTGGCATGCCCCACAGGAAGAGCGGAAAGTCAGGTGGTCATAGATGAGTGACTTCCGCATGGAGAGTCATTCAAATCCCTTCTGCTCCTCAGACAATAAAAAATTCTGGTTTTAATTTAGTTTCCCTGTAAATTTGCCTGCAGGGGTAGAATAAACAGAACAGCAAATATCAGGATCCAATCTGGTTGATGGTTTTATTTCTCATTATGGATGAATAAATTGACACTTTGTTTTCTACCAAATCATTGTATATTCTAAATGAGTGCTTTCGTTCTTGTTTAATATTCAGTGGGACTGGGGCCAACACAGGACATAGAGAATGCATATTTCCTTTCCTCTGGCCTAAGCCCTTCACATTTATTTGTTTGTGTGTGTTTGTTTGTTTGCCTAAGAAATGAGATGTGGTTATCATAACTTTATATATAAAACCCATGTGTACTCTTTCATCTCCTTGTCTATTGAATCTAAGTCTTAAACAATCACCTTATATAAAATTTGCCTTCTGTATTAGGCAAGGTTCTCCAGAGAAACACAATCAATAGGAGATTATCGATTGATGATCAATCAATCAATCTATATGGTTATAGAATACAGATAGATATAAAATGAGATTCATTATAAGTTATTTGCTCATGAGTTTTTGTGGCTGGGAAGTTCCAAGATCTATAGTGGACAAGCAAAGCTCTAGGAAAGCTGATAGGATACTCCCAGTCTGAGTACAAAGGCCTGAGAGCCAGGAAAGCTGATAATGTAAGTTCCAGTGTGAAAGCCGGCAAGCTCAAGACCCAAGAATTGTCAGTGTTTTAGACTAAGCGCAAAGACTGAAAAATACTTATATCCCAGCTCAATCAATTAGACAGGAGGAGTTCTCTCTTACTTAGCTGGTTTGTTCTATTCTGGTCTTCAGCTGATTGGATGGGGCCCACCCACATTAGGGAGGGAAATCTGATTTACTCAGTCTACTGAATCAAATGCTAATCTCATCCAGAAGCACCCTCAGAGACACACTGGAATAATGGTCAGCCCAATGTGTAGGCACTCTGTGGTCCAGTCAAGTTGATGCATAAAATTAGTCATCATGCCTTTCTAAATTGTACTGTAGCAGAAATATATACTTACTCCAACTGACCACTCCTATTTTGACTGATTAACTAGGCAGGAGTGACAGCCTCTATTTTGTAGTTGGATTTGTATTCCAAATGTAGGCTGTGGTGATATCACATAACCCTTTCACTTCTGGAATGTCTTAGATAAATTTTTGCACAGAAAAGAAAAAACAAAAATGTATTGTTTCTCAAAGCTTATTAGTGAAAATACCTTCCATACCTTTCTGAGGAGGAACACATGAGCCCAGACATTGACAGGCAACTTCTTGCTCATGCAAAAAACTCAGGTCCTTGAGATGGTGTTTTAGGCAGGTTTCTGAGAAGCAGAACCTGAGATAGGGATTTAGGTGCATGTGACTTATTGAGCTTGTGGTATCTGGGGAAGGGATGGGGAAGTAAGAAAGGATAGAAGAGGAGGGTGATGATCTGAATGTTTGTGTCCTTCCAAAATTTACATGTTAAAAAGTAATTGCCAGAGTGATGATATCAGGAGGTGGGGCCATCAGAAATGATATTAGTGCCCTCGGAAAGTAGCCCCAAGCAAGCTTGTTCACTTCCTCTACCATAGGAGGACACAGAGAAGGCACCGTCTATAAGAAAGTAGGCCCTTACCAGACGGTGGTTGACCAGCACCCTGACCTTCGCTGTCCTAGCCTCCAGACCGTGAGAATGAATTTCTATCGTTTATAAGCACCCCAGCCTATGACATTTTATTATAGCAGCTGGAATAGACTATGACAAGGAGTTAAGCAACGATATAGTCTTGGCTGGAGACTACCACCAGCCTGATCCCGTGGGGAGCTCTGGAGCAAGAATTGTACCATAAAATTGTTGTAGTTTGACCTGCTCCTCCATCAGCCTGTCATTCCCTAAGGATGAATGAGGGTGGAGTGTAGGAAGGTGTAATCTCCTGGGCTAGGGTTTCCCATTTTTCCATGGCCATTCTTTAGAGAAGGGGTAGCTTTGAGCCATTAGCAAGCAACACTCACAGCAGTTGAGGGATGGATGATGGCCAGGAAAGGGATCTGGATGAGGCAGAAATAGCTTCCCCTGCACAGGGGGATCTGTAACCTATCTGAGCAAATGTGGTTCAGAGTCTCTCTGATAACATTTTGGAGGTCATATCTATATATTGTGCTAGTCCATTCTCACACTGCTATAAAGATACGACCTCACGCCTGTAATCCCAGCACTTTGGGAGGCCGAGGTGGGTGGATCACGAGGTCAAGAGATCAAGACCATCCTGGTCAACATGGTGAAACCCCGTCTCTACTAAAAATACAAAAAATTAGCTGGGCATGGTGGCCTGTGCCTGTAATCCCAGCTACTCAGGAGGCTGAGGCAGGAGAATTGCCTGAACCCAGGAGGTGGAGGTTGCAGTGAGCTGAGATCGCGCCATTGCACTCCAGCCTGGGTAACAAGAGCAAAACTCTGTCTCAAAAAAAAAAAAAAAAAAAAAAGATATGACCTGGGACTGGGTAATTTATTTAAAAAGCAAGTTTGATTGACTCACAGTTCCACATGACTTGGGAGGCCTCAGGAAACTTACAATCGTAGCAGAAGGGGAAGCAGGCACCTTCTTCTTCACAAGGCAGAAGGAGAGAGTGAAGGAGGAACTGAAACACTTAGAAAACCATCAGATTTCTAGAGAACTCACTCACTATCATGAGAACAGCATGGGGAAACCACCCCCATGATCCAAGCACCCCCTACCAGGCCTCTTCCTTGACACATGGGGAATATGGGGATCACAATTTGATATGAGACTTGGGTGGAGACACAGAGCCAAGACACATCACACACTATCATACATCACCACGTAAAGAACAACAACAAAAAAAGTGCTTGGTTTTTAGAATAACTGGAATCTGAATTATATGTTTATAATTTTTTTTAAAAAAGTCTTTCAGGAAAGGGGTGTGTGTGTGTGTGTAGTGAAAAATAGAAAGAAAAATCCTTTCTTCTGCCATATTTAAATTTACTATTATAAAATAAAATGTGTCCCTTGTCGATGTGAGAATTGTAGACATGGGAATTAAAATTGTGTCCCAAATCCATTTGGGCATTGACGGCATGTGGGAATTCATTAGGAGAACTAACTCTCAATCCGTGGTATAAATACCCATGGGTGAGTCTGCAATTACATGAGACTCATCTATTTTCCAGGAATTTCATTAATGTTATTAAGGAAAAATATCAACTTTGGCACTATGCTTGCATTAAAATTTCCTCTTTCAGTACTTGTCTTGGAGCATTGTAATTATAAATATGTAGATCTGGTGCTGCCGGATCCATTAGGCATACAGCAGGTGGTTATTTAAATTGAAATTAAATAATTAATTATTAATTAATTAAAATGAAATAAAATTAAGACTTGAGATTCATGGTCACATAAAACACAATTTCAGCGCACAGTAGTTATGTGTATCTTCTGACTACCTGATTGGATAGCACAGAGATAAAATGTTTACATTCACTGCAAAAAATTCTGTTGGTTAGTGCTGATACAGGCATTCAGAAATCTGAAATGAATAGTCTTTAAAAAGTATGAAATATTTGTAAATAACTGGGCTTCAAATTTCTCATCTTACACAATTTTAGAGTTATTGTTGCTGTCATTTTCATTGTTAGATTTATTTTTTTTAAGACAGCTGCATAAATAGAAAAGATATGTACTTTGGAACTGAGGAGCCCTGGGTTCAAATTTACTTACTATCTATTGATTGGGTAAGTCAGTTAATACTGTTGAATCTCAGTTTCCCCTTCTGTAAAATGGGGAGAATAACATTTACCTTGAAAAGGCTTCATGGAAATTAGATACATTAGTACCTCTAAAAAATCCAGCCTGATGTTTGGCACTTAGTAGTGACCTTATCATAATTATTATGGTTTTCTTTCTTAAAGAAAAAAAAAGAGGTTGCTCTCTGCAAGCATATTTTCACGTAATTTCTAGCTTACAGCATTAGAATTTCCCCTATTCGTTCTGATAATTGTTAATTATCCCATTTGCACATGTTTGAAATCATTTTTAAGTTATAATTGTTTTGACAGTGGCAAATGAGTTGATTTCCTTCTTCATTCTCCTCTTTTTGGTTAAGCTTTTAGGATATGTTACTGAAAAGAAATTAGAAGAAATTAAAGTAAACCTAGATTTTAGTATTCAAGATGAGAGACAGAATGGTTTTAAATCTGGACCCAAGCCTACTCCTATTACAGTTAAGAGACTAATCTCTCTCTGTGAGGGTCCTTGAGAATCATTTATAGAAGAGGCTTTTGAGATGCTTTAAAACATCAGAAGGAAACTCATCCAAAAATGAGTTGGCTCAGGAGTGCCAATTAGTCCTGCATTTGATCTGTAGCAGATGACAGGCATTTTAGCCTGAAGAGCTACACACAGACCGCTGGGGGTAAGCCCTCTTCCCATCCAGAAAGCTCCCTAAGCCCCACCGAAAGGGATGATGCTGAGTTCCAGGTTCTGCCTCCTTTGACCGAAACTCACTAAAGGATAATTTCTTAACTCCTAACGATCCTGTGAGGGTAAGCACAGATAAGAAGAAGACAAAAGCAGGTCCAACGCCACAGCCTTTTGGGCAGCTCTCCAGGAATTTAAAAGCTCTGATTCAAAGAACTAAACAAAATTCTCCTGGGAGACCAAAAAGCTTAGAAAATATCTCAGTCTCACTCTCCATTGACAAAACAGCAAATTTAGAACTTGCTACTCCAGGTAAGGCCAGTCACTTTTGGGTTTTATTTATTTTTAATGTATTAACCTGGTGTGTCCAGATAGCTGCCTTAGCCCCCAGTTTTGAATTTAAAAATCTACCCCTTGTTCCTCCAATCCACGACCCAGTCCCACCCTGAATACCTCAAGGAGAAAAGACCACTGCAGTCACCAAAATTTTTATTCTTTATTTTAAAGAATTTATATTGGAGGATGAGTGAGATGACAAATTTGAATAATATATTACTAATATTGATTATTAATATATTATTCACTATTCTATTATACGTCATATATTTATATGTATCTACACATGTGTGTGTGTGTGTATTTTTTCTGGACAGTGGGTGTTTTTAGCTTTCTTGGACAGTGATTTCAGAAGTAGAAAATGCATATCTGGTATTTTCAGGTGGGGAACACAATTGTTCTGTCTCCAAAGTTGTTCCCTAGAGACAGGGAAAACCCTCCACCAATGCCCTCCCTAACCGGGAAATGGCCTCCCACTGAATACAACTTGTAGAGAAGCCGCTAAGCCTGAGCTGCAGGTACAGAGTGTTCCCAGACTGCTGCTGCTGTTGGTGCTTTAAAAAAATAGTAATAATAAACCATTCTTCTGTGCACAGATGTGTGACAGCTTTGGAAAGGAGCGTAGCTCCCGCCCACCTGCTGAGCTCCATTTCAGAATGGGGCTTTCATTTAAAAGACAAAGCCTGATTAGCTTTTTACCTGTGAACCTTATTGCATCAATTGCCACCCAGATTGCGAGTGTTTTGATTAGTGGGAGAGAGGAGCCAGGGAAGACCTCTCCCTTCCCTTTAATGAGGAGAGGTCACCGCTTCAAAACGGCATTGGCAACCACGGCCCGAGGGCACTTTCTTAAACTGCTCAGCACCCCAGGCTCATAAGCAAAAGCCTCTCTGCTAAAGCACCCAGAGAGGAAGCCGAGCCATCATCCCTGCGTTTGGCCCTGAGACAAATGACTCAATAAGGGACTCAAACTATTAGAAAATCACTTGGGCTTAAATGAAAAATCAAATGAGAGAAATGGAGACTGAGATGTTGAAAATGGGTTTTTAAATGAAAA
This sequence comes from Aotus nancymaae, assembly GCF_030222135.1. NCBI lineage: Eukaryota > Metazoa > Chordata > Mammalia > Primates > Aotidae > Aotus > Aotus nancymaae. Next base: position 17,874,338 of record NW_026988445.1, on the reverse strand, counting down.
AACCAACCAGGGACCAAGAGAATGAAATAACAGACACAAAGCTCAAAGAGAAACCACATCAAACTGAGGAGTATAGAAATTTGGAGACTCTGTCCTGGGCATGCTGATATTCGTGTTACAGAACCGAACCAGCATCCACTCGCCTAGTGCAGTGAAATTAGATGCTCACACTGACGTTTCTGCAGTGATAGAAAGAAAGGAAAGGCATTTATTTATTGCTGAGCACCAGGAAAGGAGAATCAGGGCAGCTCATGCTTATAGACCCAAACTTTCCACTGGCTTGCAGGTAAGGGTTTTTAAAGGCGGGGTAAATTTCCAGAGTACTGACGCTACCCGCAAAACCATCAGCCAATACATGAAAGTTACATATTGGTTTTGGCCTAAAAGAGGGGATATCTTGAAGCACCGGCTTGCAGGGTAGAGGTAGATTTAAAGATCTTCTGATTTGCAATTGGTTAAGGAAGAGAAGCTTTGTTTAAAAATTGAGGGTCAGTTGCTTATACCCATTATTGGAGATAGTAAAAAAAAAAAAAAAAAGAAAAAAAATTGGGGATCAGTAGAAAAATGTTAGGGGAGTGACTGTCTCCAAGCCCCTTAGGGAAAAAACCTTAAAACAAAGGGTGACAGGTAAAGATTAGTCTTCACTTCCCCCTCATCTGGGGTCTAGGTGCCAGCTGATCAGTCCTGTGGGGTTCCCAGCCTCTGAAAGACAACTGGGGGACATGCGTTAAGATGTTATCTTTAATTTCTATAGGGAAAGCAAACATCTCTGGGACTGTAACTTGGTTAGCTATCGTTTTAGGCTACTATTACCTTCTTGTTTAACAGGTTACTTATTTACTTCTCAGGGTTAGCTAGGTGTCTGGAATTTCCCATGAAGGAACTCAGGATTTTCCTTTATTTCCATACTTGGGGTCTGTAGGCCCCTAAAAGAAGGGTCCCTCCTCCTCCATCTCACCCAGAGGTTTACAGGGATTGATTGCGTGATACAATCAACTGAAGAGGGTCAGAGAAAGCAACATTATACTCAAAACAGTCTTATCACCACCTTAGTTATTATTCTGTCTCATATAAGCCATGAACATAGACTGCATTTCCCTGCCTCTAATCTGTCTCTTTCTTTCCTTCTCTCCTACCTTCCTGCCTTCCATCTACTCACTCGTAATTCACTCAAAAAAATATTTCTGGGCATCTACTACATATCAGGCATTGTTCTAGACCCTGTGGAAATAGCATTGATTGAAACTCATGGAGCTTACGTTTTAGCAGGGGAGACGGATGCAAACAAGGTAAAGAAATAAACTAAGGGGATGATAAGTAAAAAGGAAGGGGATAGAGTGCAGGATGAGGCAGATTCTAAACAAATAAAAAAACAGTGTCCTCTTCCTGCAGGATACAGCTTGGCCTTCATGCTCAGTCAAAGTACCCTACCTCTGAGGAATGCAATCCACACTGGGACATTCCTTGGCAAGTGGAGCAAGGGCTTCAGAAACCTGCTTGCTCCTTGGATCAGGTGCCATGATACATGGCAGCCCAGCTATGAAGTGGGGAGTGTGTGTGCGTGTGTGTGTGTGTGTGTGTGTGTGTGTGTGTGTGTGTGTGTGATGCAGAGCTCTATTTATTCCAGTACTGATGGCACAGTATTCAACAGACCAACAAACAGACCTGGAGCCAGCAAACAAGACGTAAGGTTTATTGACGACTTGCATACAGGGTCATCCAGAGGCAGTGGGCTGGACAGGAAAGCTGCTACTGTTTATAAAAAGCATGCAAGTTACACAGCATTTCACTTACCAACCTCTACCTAGCAACCTCCATTTCAACTAAAACAAAGGGCCTGGATCCCCTGTACAGCCTGCATTCCAAGGGATGGGCCAGGGGCTAGGACGTTCTTCACAGATAAGGAGTGAATCTCTAGGTTGGCCGCTCTTGGATTTCTTAGCTTGGAACTCCACACATTCGTCTCAGATGATAAGGTCATTTTCAGGATTTGCTTAAGTTATTGCTACCCAGTGCTTCTGCCATACAGTGTGATCTTACAGAAGGAGGCCAGGGCAGTCCGCCCTGGGGAGGTGACCCTTGAGTGAGGACCTGAAGGAGGGAGGAAGCAGCAGCTCTGTGATAGGCGAGGGAAGAGCAGGAAGGGCAAGTACAGCAACAGGAGGAGAGAGCCTGACGACAGGAGACAGAAAGGACAGGCAGTCAGGTGGCTATGTGAGCATGACCAGTGCGGAGGGATTGAGGGGAGGGCAGTGGGGGGACAGGGTTAAGGGAGGTTTCGCAGGGATTAGGGCTGTAGACAAAACATTAGCCTTCACAACCACAAGGGAGGCATCATCAGAGGCCTTGGCAATTACACCTGACACATTTTGTCAGGATCTCTCTGGCTGCTGATTTGAGGCTTGGTTAAAGTGAGGCAAAGGTGAATGCACGGTGCTCAGTTAGAAGGCTACTGCATCATCCAAACAAGAGATGCCCAGTATGGCTCTTGTCTAATTACCTGCAGTCACTATAGTCTGCAGTCAGTATAATCTTTCTGAAGCTCAATTTGATCTGTTTCTTTTTGGTAAAGAATTCTTCAGTGGCTCCCCAGTGCCCATAGAATTGTCAACTAAAAAATGATGAGGTTCATAAATTTAGAAAAGGGAGCTTTATTTCTCATAAAAGGTTGCAGTCTGCAGGTGGCCATTCTGGCAGACTGGGAAATGTAGCCTCTGGCCAAAAGCCAGAAGCCAGAAATAGGCACTCTGAGGGACGGGCAAAGGAAAAAAAATTATGTCGAATGGCGTGGTCAAATATACATATTCAATAGGCTAGTAGAAAAGATCATGAATATTTATGAAACCGCATGTGCCGTGGAGTTTTGTGCCCCTTCATTGGTCCTATGTACAAATAATGGCAGCGTTAGCATGACCTGAGGTTGAAGTTGTCTGCCCTCTGACATCAAAAGGTAAAGCAGAGGATGTGAAATTCTCCGTAGACTGGTCATAACCCCTGGGTGGCTGATGGGCTCTTTATTTATTTATTTCTTCAGACAGGAATCACTCTGTTGCCCAGGCTGGAGTGCAGTGGCTATTCACAGGCACGATCCCACTACTAATCATCACAGAAATTCTAACCTGCTCCATTTCTGACCAGGGCCCGTTCACCCCTCCTTAGGCAACCTGGTGCCTCCATACTCCCAGGAGGTCATGATATTGATGACAGACTTAGTGCAAACACCCAACTGGTATAGCACACTACAGCCCAGAACTTCTGGGCTCAAGGGATCCTCCAGGCTCAGCCTCCTGAGTAGCTGAGTCTCTTATTAGGCATAAAAGAAGGGGCAGTGTCAGACAGTTGGTTGGTATCAGTGGTGGATTTGAAAGGGCTGGTTTCTGTTTAGCTTTCAGGAAAGAAAGTCTATTTGTGGTTAGCAAAGGAGGTGTATAACCAGGTCCGTCTAATCTTCTCATCCCATCGTCGCTGAGAAGTCAGTTTTCAAGGTTGTTCTGTGGTCCTCTTGACCAAGAGATGGTCCTTCTAGTAGGTTGGGGGGCTTAGAATTTTATTTTTATTTCTCAACATGAATTTCCTTGTACTGGACAACAGACTAATCCTAACCAGGCCTTCCTCTTCTTTCCCAGTCTCATAGCCAGGCAACTCCTTTCTCTAGCTCCTGTTTGACATCCTACTGTACTGAACTCTAGCTACAGGGTTTCAAGCTGATGCTCCAAATACCTGCTCTGGTCTGTACCTGGAGTCTCAGGTGACAGATCAGTTCTATAGATGCAGGGCCTGGAGCCTGGCTTTGGAAGATCTTCAGGAACACCTGTGGAGCTTCCAGATTGGTGAACACATTGAGGTACCGGAAGGTGTCACGCACCCATAGAGGCATGGGAACTCCATGCCTCTTCCCCACACCTTGCCCTATGCATCTCTCCCACCTGTCTGTTTGTAATAAACCAAACAAATGATGATTCAGAGTGCGCATGAAAGCCTCATAAAACACTTAGAAGAAAATAGAATTTTAGCATAGCAGCAATGGAAAGACATGATAGAAGAGGCATGCCAGGCTCTATCTCTGCCTCAGCACCTATGGCCAGAAGGATTGGACATCTGGCATGTGCTGTGTTACTTGATGTGCATCGCCCTTGAGAATGCACCACTGCTTCTTAGGAAGTAAAGAGAACACAGCCTCTGGGCAGGAAGCTATGATTCACCAGGTGTGAATGGTGTGACTTCATTGGGTGGCACAAAGGCGCTCCGCTGTTGAAATACTCTTGGCTTCTGATGCTCATTTTCTTTACTGGGAATTTTGGCCCTATTCGTGTTATTATTAATTTACTGGGAATTTTGCCCACCAGTTTATAGGTATTAAATGCCAAAAAATAGAGAAAAATTAGAAGCTATGGAGATAAAAAATTATGTTGTATAATTTAATGTTTTTCTTAAAATATAATGTAAAAAATTTTATTTGGTGTTTTACTTAGCACTTATTCTGCCTAATTCTTCTAATCAACAGAGAAAGTGAGGAAGAAGAATTGAAACAAAAGAAGCAAACGGAGCAGAGGGACCCACTACGCACCTGTGTTTCAAGCTCTTTATGGTCATCCAATCTTGCAACAACTTTGTGGTGTGGGTATTCTTACCCTCTTTTGCCCATTCAGGACATCAAAACCAAAACTTACCTGAAATCATATGGTAAATGGCAGCCTGGAATTTTGCTAGGATGGCTGGCTTCACAACTTGTGATAGTTCCACTGCATTAAACTGTCTTTTAAAAAGAGAGAGAAACACCTGTGGTGATGAAAGAAGGAATGTGCAGGCCTGAGAAAGGGAGAGGCAGAGCAGGGGTGAAGGAAAACGCAGGCTGGGGAAGGGGAAAGAAGCCTGGAGGATGCTGGAGCATCTGCATCCTTCAGAGCAGCTGGAGGATGACTGGCTCTGTTTGGGACACCACAGCATCTGCTGCAATTGGCTTGAACCATCTTTTTTCTTTTAATTGGTTACCAACAATGAAAAATCAAGGAGTTGGTTTTTTTTGTTTGTTTTTTTGCGAAATCTGAATTGCTGACATCTTTTGAAAGCTCAGAGAGGAGTCCAAGCTGGGCCTGCCTTCCACACGGTGACAGCTGGAGCTGGGGGTTGGCTGTCCCCTCTTACCAGGCCTTTGCTGGAAAATTTCCTGAAGCATCTCTGACAGAGTTAGGCTGACCCAGAACACTCATCATGGCCCAGCTGTGTGTGCTCTCATGTCCTATGCCTTTGCAAACTCTGCCCCAGCATTCTTGACTACTCTTTAAGACCTTAAGACCCTAAGGCCCTGTTCAAAGGCTGCCTACTCTGTAGAGCCTTGTAGTACATCCCAGACAATTTTCTCATCACTTTGGAAGTCCTTCTAGTGCAGTGTGTGACCTCCTTGAAGGCAGGGCTGTGTCTGGCTCCCCTTCCTTCCTTTTCTTTTCTTTCTTTCCTTTTCTTTGTTTTCTTTTTCTTTTTCTTTTTCTTTTTTGATAGAGATGGTGTCTCATTTAGGCTGGTCTTAAACTCCTGGCCTCAAGTGATTCCCTCACCTCGGCCTTGCAGAGTGCTGGGATTACAGGCCTGAGCCACCACATCCAGCCTGGTTCCTATTTCTATATGAGCTTCTAGCACAATATCTGGCTCACAGTGGGGAAACCATAACCATTTAGATGGAATGGACTTACGTTAGATGAATAAAAACTTTGCAGAGTTACAAAATCTAGAGTATCTCATTGAAGAGAGACTCAAACTGCTAGACCTTTTCAAGACTGAGCACTACCAGCAGGACCCTTGGAGCTCATTCTGCATCTATCTGTCTGGTATTCCCACAGAGAGGTTAGGGTGGCACGGCCCCATCACACAGCCGCTGTGGAAGCCAGAGAGTTCAAACGAAACGTGACGTGCACAGGTGGATTGAAAACATTTCCCCGGCAAGTCGCCCAGTTTTGATCCACGTTTCAATTTATTTTTTGTTACAACTCAGTACACACTGTTTCTCTAACATCTGTGAGGGAGCGCTTGAGTGAACGGGCCCCAAGCGGAAGGGAATGGAGTGGATGGAGATAAACTTGTTGGGAGGGTGAAGAGGGAAGGCCCCGAAATGTGGCCAGAGCCAGTGCCAGAGGACGTTACTCCTGCAACGGGCATGAGTGAGAGAAGAGGAATAGTGAGCCCCAGAGAGGGGCCCAGGGAGGTTTACTGGGCCAATGGCAAGACCAGGCCCACTTTGACCAAGACCGTGAGCCCCTGGTAATCGTGGTACTGGTGGATCTGTAACCGCTGCAAACCAAGTCTATGTTGTTTCAGCTTATTATTCCTTTTAGGTGGGCCCACAGTTTCAGTATTCAAGAGTATACTGCAAACAGAAAACAACTGATGAGTGTTTGGAGCGTCACAGCAACCCTGTAGATATGCATTTGTAGTTTGCTGTTAGCAAACCATCTCCATACATGTAACTTAATTTGTTCCCATGACAGCTACGAAATCCATTAGAGCAAGTACGGTAATGTGATTTGCTCAAAATCACATGCTAGTATGTAGCTGGGTTTGAACCAATGTCTTATGACCACAGCATCAGAGCTCCTTGCACAGTATGAGGAGGAGAGTGTCCTGCCTCACCAGAGTGGACCCCAGGCCGTCGGCCCAGGCACCCTGGGAGGAGCTGGGGTGAGCCACCCCACTTCCCACCTTCTACTGTACTGCTTGGGCTCTGCTAACAGTTGGCACTAGGCTGGTGCCGGCTGGCTGGCCATTCATCCGGCTCTGCCATCTGGCATAACGCCTTCCCTGTGCACCATCCTCTCTTCTGCCTGGGTGGTTGTGCCTGCTGCTCCTGTCTGGCAGGACCTCAGTGGCAGAGGGTTGACTGTGGGGTCCTGAGTGTTGGCTTCCGGTGATGGCCTCACCCTCCTGGAAGTCTGTCTGCCTCAGCCTTTGGCCCAAGGCTCCACACCCCACCATTGATGAAATGTGCTCCTGCTGCCCAGAGAGGAAATGTCTAGGGCTCTAGTCCTGCCCGGTTGGCAGTAATGCCTCCTGAAAACCTTCCTTGCCTGTACTTTGTGCTATTCTGGAGTTCATTTTGAACAGCAGGACTGTATTAGCAGAGCGATGGAAGGAACAGAAGAGCCGGTCACATAAAGAAGCCTCTGTCCACACACACAGATTTGTCCTTTGCATGTCCAAATCTCAAAGTGGGATAAAGGGTCTGTTCATTCCCTTCCTCTTGGAAATCCTGCAACTCAGGCCTTTCCTAGGTTCACTGACAACTCCGTGGTAGAATAGTTGGGAAAGAAGATTTAAGGCCACTGTGAGCAAAATAGAAGAGGTGTCTGCCATGACAGAGCATACAGTTTCCTGGAGCAACAGATGCACTCAAATAAACACACAAGAATATGTAAATCTGCATACTCACTAGGTGACCTTCGGCAACATTCTGGACCTTTCTGTGCCTCAGTTTCTTCATCTGTAAAGTGGAGGCACTTTGTTCTACTTTACAGATGAAGAAACTGAGGCACAGAAAGGTCCAGAATGTTGCCGAAGGTCACCTAGTGAGGATGGTTGTGATTATGCAAAGCATGTAGGACTGTGCCAGCACTTGGTGATTCATCAGTAAGTATTAGCTATTATTAAACCAGGTAAGTGCCCTCAAAGAGAAGTGAATGAGGCCACCCTGGCTTATAAAAGAAGGATTTGACCTGGCTTATAAAAGAAGGCGTCCGTGAGGAAGTGGCTTGAACTGAAATGTGAAGAAGTCGGTTTTCACTTTGATGAACAAAGCTGAGGAGCACATTCCCGGCAGAGGAAACGCTGTGTGCTGAGTGGAAGCAGTGTTGGTGGAAGCATAGACTAGGAAAAGTCTGCGTCAGAGAGGACGTGGCGGCAGATGTGGCAGATGTTGTAGCTAGCGGTCGGATCATATTGAGCTTTGAGAATCATGTTAAAGAATTTTGGGAAACCACTGGATGATATTTATTTTTTGTTACCCCATAACTCAGCAGCTTAAAACAACACTTATTATCTCCTGCCATTTCTGAGGGTCAGGAATCCAGGTATGGCTTAGCTGGGTGGTTCTAGTTCAGGGTCCCACAAGAGATTGCAGTTATCGTACTGGGGATCCCATCATGTGAGGCTTGACTGGGGCTGAGAATCTGCTTCCAGAATCACTCAGAAGGTCTTGGTTCCTCTTTGTGGGCCTCTCTGTACAGCCGCTCAGCATAGAGCAGCTGTATGCCCCAGAGCAGCTATATCACACAGAGCAAGAAAGAGGGAACGTGAGTAAGCCCAACAGGAAAGGGCTTTTATAACCTCGTCTTGGCAATGACATTCCATCATTTCTACCAACTCTGATGGGAGGGGATTACCAATGGTGTGGATACCCAGAGATAGGAGCACTGGGGGTCATCTTAGAGGCTGCAGTGAAGGGAAATAATCAGATTTGCCTTTGACTATCTCCCTTCTGCTATAGTGAGGATGGAGTGGATGGGGACTTGATACACACAGGGAGAACAGCTGGAAGACGATTGTAGCTCAGAGTATCTGGTGGTGGTGGGCATACAGAGAGCTGGACGGATTTGAGATACATTTAGCATTAACATGACAGAACCTAGGGATGATTGGATGTGGGCTGAGGGAGGGAAGGAGGACATAGCAACAAAGATCTCTAGCTTGTGTAACTGGATAGATGTAAGTGCTGTAATAAGTAAAGAAACATTGGAGGCAACCTGGTTTCATTTGTTTTACCGGAAGAAGATCGTATGTTTAATTTTGGACGTATTGAGTTTGGGATGACTAGGCGGCTTCTGGATTAAGCACTGGATATGCATGTCTAGAGCTCATAGGACCCACCTGCTTTGGAAACCTAAAGGTATGAGTCACACAGATACTGGCATATAGATAGTACTTGAAACCATCTAGCAATAGTGACCATCCAGAAAGGGTTTATTTAGTAGAAAAGGGGGCCTAGGACAAAACCTTAAGGGAAGCCAACATTTAATGGCCAGTGAAAGACTTCAGCTATGGGTAGAGAGAATTTTGGTCAATTACAAAAGGTCTCCAGGATAACTAGCTTTTAGTGTATTAACAGACACCATCCAAAAAGTCAACTGGGGGACTTTTTGGGACTTAATGACTCCCTGGTGCTTCCGTAAAGTTACCTATGTTCATTTATTCCAGAAACCATACACTGAGTAGAGGGGAAGAGCCAAGCATATCAAAGACTGTTGGACACCAAGAAGCCACTTGAGGCCAGGTCTTTAAGGGTGACAGTAATCTCTGCCATTACTCCCAGGGAGGTGATGTTGCATTGACCTCACCACTTTGGGCAGGGCTTTGGACACTTTCAAAGGACTCCATTTGGTCTTCCCTACTACAATAATACTGACACCACAGGAAGCAAGGTGGAGGTCAGGCAAATACTAAGTATTCCCATTGCAATGATTGAATCAGGAATCAGCTGAATGACTACCAGGTGGGTCTGCAGAATCAATGGACCTACTGTGAGACTGATCTGAGCCAGAACTGCATTTATTAGTGGCCCACATATGTCCTGGCTCTCAAGTGGGGCAGGAGCATGATGGTGCATCAGGTCCCTGGACATCAGTGCTAACTTGATTCCATATTCTCGGCTCTTCCCCTCTTCTCAGTGTATGGTTCCAGAATAAATGAACATAGGTAACTTTACGGAAGCACCAGGGAGGCATTACTACACACACTGTCATGGTGTTTCAGGGGCATTTCTCCTGGAATGAATGAATTCCAGGTATGAAAACTGGCTTCAGTCCAGAAATGGGGTAAGCCAGCATGACTTTGTATGGAAGCTTCCCTCAATGTCCTGATTATCCATTCACTATTTCTTTTAAGAATATAGATTGAGCAAAACCCTTGTTGTCTACTCAACTAAATTTCCTCTAGGGACAGGTTCTGTTAATCACCTTCATACTCAAGTTGGGCCAGCCCCCTTGGCTGATGCTCCAGACTTATTGCTTATTATTAGAACTATGCCTTGATTCTGATGGCTAAGCACTGCTACTTAGCCTTTATTGTTTGGGGATCCTGTCACTCCCACTGATGTCAGTGAGCCCAGTTTTCTGACAGCATCCTTCTTCAGTTGGCCCTACAGAAGAGGAGAGGCAATACTGAATTTCCGAATGATGCTTGTGGCCCTCTCACCAGTACATTTCTTCTTCCTTTGATAAATGTAGGCTCCTCCAGGATCTACCAAATCCACAGTCATCTAGAGGCTTTTCTGGCCTTACGTAGTCTGGCATGCCTACCTCTTTGATCACTTCTTCTACCACCTGCCATTGGCCATTCTAGCATTTCCTCTTAGTGTGAGTCATCAGTTTTTCCATAGTTCTAAGAGCTACCCTAACGGTGTGTTAGAACCATTTCTTGGGGTCCAAGATAGAGTGTTAATCTCTGTCTGGATTAAGGCAGAGTACCCTCATATATAAACTCTTTCTAATCAATTTTATGATCTGCTCCCCTGGATTCAGAACCTTCAGAATCCCATCCATTACATACTGCACTGGTTCCAGCTGGCATGTGTTGGCTATGTCCTATAGCTGCTTTGGAACAGAGTCCTTCCCTTCCTAGGCAGGACTGGCATTCCTTAATGGACTGTGTTGCTACTTAACCCCAGTTATTGTTCTGGTGGCCAGGAGGGGAGGTAAGATCTTGAGAGGGGTATTTGTTGCCCTGCAAGACAGAGTCTTCTGTATCATCTTCAGAGCAGTGGGCTACTTCTGTTGGCCTAATCATTCAGGGGAACTGGGGGATTCAAGAATTTTTAGTGCATCAACCAAGATGTCCTCATCCCATATCTCAGGACCCAACCTCTCCCCAGAAGTGCCCTAGTCTTGGTATAGTAGACCTGTCCACTGAGAGTTATACTTTCTCTGGAACTTGCTATTTTCTTTTAAAGATTTTTTAATAACTGACACATCATATTTGTACATATTTATGGGGTACATATGATATTTTGATACATGCATAGAATGTGTAATGATCATATCAGGGTAATTAAGATATCTATCACCTCAATCACTCATCATGTCTTTGTATTGGGAACACTTCACATCTTCTAGCTGTTTTTTGACAAATACATATGTTTTCATTAACTATAGTCACCCTATTTGAACACTAGAACTTATTCTTTCTATCTAGCTATATGCTTGCACCCATTAACCAACCTCAATTTATCTCTCCCGTCCCATCCCCAACACAAACAACTCTCCCCACACACTGCTGTCTATCATTCTACTCTCCACCTCCACAAGATCACTTTTTAGCTTCTATAAAATATAAAAGAGAATATGGGATATTTGTCTTTCTGTGCCCAGCTTATTTCACTTAACATAATAACCTCCAGAAGCTTGCTTTTTTCATGATTAAAATTTAGACCTGGTTCCCAGCTGGTTGCACTCTGTACCTATAGGAGATGATAGTCTCTTTTCAGCCTACTAAGAAGGACTTCTGGCTTCTGGTTTATATTCCTAGTTTTTAACTGGTTAATCACTGTTTGTCTTTTATTATCTTTCCCCAAATCTTTAATTCCCCTAAACACCAGACATCCAATTCAATTGTTCCTATAACTACTCTCTCTCCCATATTTTTTTGAATGTGTAAAACATTATACTAACTAATGCATTTTCTTCTGCTGATGTATTATTTTTTTAACCCCTGAAGAATGTTTTAACACTTGCACTGCTCAAATGGGCCAGGGACTATCCATGCTGGGTTTAGCACCTGTGATGAGGTCCTCACTGCCAGCTGTCCAGAGGGTGACCCAGCTCCTGCCTCTGCTTTCTCAGATCGCTGACCTTGCTGACAGTTCCGTTCTTCCTAGAAGTAGAGTCTGAGATGGAGATTAGTGTGTAACTGTTTATTGGGGAGATCGCTTAGGTTCAAGGCTTATGGAAAAAGTGAAGGAAACAGGACTAGACAGAGGAAGAAATTGTTCTGTGATGAGACCCAGGTTGTCTGAGATATAAAACAGGCTTTACCAAGCCCTATGGGGATTTCTGAAGCTGGGCTGGCTCTTCATGAATGTCCTGAATTGGGATAAGTTGGGACCTTTAGATTGTTACACTGACCACTTGTTGAAGGTGAGCTTCTTTGAGAAGAGAACATGTCCTTGAGTAAAGTGGTTCTGAACTTCAGCAGAGGGCAATTTCTAAAGATAGCTAATATCTGAGGAATTTTATCTGGTAACACTCCCAGCAGCGGATAGGTAAGTCCTTCACTGCTGAACGGAGATCTCAGTAGTACAGCGACAAGCATTGCCCAGCTACCAAGAGGAGGTGTTTGCAAGAGATTTCACAGACAGAAGATATATCACTATTCTCCTGTATTAGTTGCTAAGCAAGGATGTAGGCACTGGCAACTGGTAGATGTGGGGATTGCCAGTGGCTCCCAAGGATTCCCTGAAAATTATTCACTTGTACTGCAGTTAGCTAAGATCATCAAAGATGGCCTCTTGTGACCACCCAACTTTTAGACTCACTGAAAGCCCTGGGGCTTTCTTGATCTTCAATCTTGCAACATATTTGATGGTTATATGAATATCTAAGTCCTCATGTTAAGTTCCTCCTAATGAAAATACCTAAAATGGTTTCATTTTTCCAACCTAACACTTGCTAGTACAGCTGTATCATTAAGAGTTATACCCCAAAGTAAGAACATGGGAGCACTTTTCAATACTCTCTCCAGTCATCAATTAATACAGCTCTCCCAAATACGTCCCATTCTTTTGACGCAGTGATAGGTATTGAATGCTAGGATCAGCTAGCTAAAAATGCACTTAGAAATTTTAAAAATACGATTAAATAGAAGTATTGACCATAAGTGAACAATGTTTAGATGGTGAGGGGAAGGTTACTAGTATCAGATAATTCAAAATTTGTGGGTTTGCGTGGTTATGCCAGGCTTCCAGCAATCACTAAGGTCTGAAATTGGCCCTGAAAGGAAAACGGCTCAGAGAGAGAAAAAAAATTTAAATATCTTTAAATGTAGCACATGGACCACTGACTATCCGACAACTGCCTGCCTCCTCGGACTTTTTCCTCGCGCTCCTTTGTCTCAACTTTCTGTTCCAGCAATTCCAAGCTGCTTGCAGTGCTTCTGCACATGTGAAACCCTCTTCCGTCTGTTTTCTTTGCCCAACTGTCACCTCTACCACAGCAAATCTCTCCTCTATTCACTCTTTAAAACTTAGTTTGGATATCAGTAAAAATGACAGAATAGGATGCTCTGAAAATCTCATCCTTTATAAAAGCAATGAGAACACTGGCAAAAATGGTAAGAATTACCACTTCCAGAACTCCGGAACTTAACAAAACACTTGCAGCAGCCCAGGGAGCATTTCTCAAGAAAAACTGCTGAATCTCAGTAAGAACAGTGAGCTTTGTGTTGCTCTATTTCGCCCTGTTCCGATTATCCTCCCTCCCCAGCTCCACAATAATTTTGAAAACAAAAGCTCTCAAATCAGGTGAAAATCAGCAGCCTGGCACCCACTGGAGGGGGCCAAATAGGGTCAGTCTAAACATTAAGCAGCTTGTCACATGTCCCACTATAGACTTTTCATCTTATCCTGAAAGTAATGGGGAGTCCTGAGAAGATTTTCACCCTCAAAGCCCCATTCCCAGATAATTGCTGTTATTTGAGCTGCTTTGGTGGTTCCTTAGGAAGCTGTTTTTGACTCGATTCAGAGTTCTTACCAGTTTCTTTTTTTTCCTTTCTGCAGCAGAAAAGTTTATTGGGGAGTGTCCTGAACTTGGATGAATATATGGGGACTATGTTCACAGGAATAAGAACTGTGGTGAGGTAGGAATTTACTTTTTTTTTTTTTTTTTTTTTGAGACAGAGTCTCACTCTGTCACCCAGGCTGGAGTACAGTGATGTGATCTCGGCTCAATGCAACCTCTGTCTCCTGGGTTCAAGTGATTATCCTGCCTCAGCCTCCCAAGTAGCTGGGATTACAATCGGCTAATTTTTTTTTTTTTTAAGTAGAGATAGGGTTTCACCATATTGGCCAGGCTAGTCTCAAACTACTGACCTCAAGTGATCTGCCCACCTCGGCCTCCCAAAGTGCAGCTATTACAGGCATGAGCCACTGCACTCTGCCTGAATTTACTCTAATGCATTCACAACAAAGGCCTCAGCTAATTCTCTGGGACCTGGAGGACGCTTCGGAGTTGTCCTGCCTTAAGGCCCACTGTCCCTTGGGAGAAGACCCGACCTCTTCCATCCAACAGCAGCTCAGCGAACAAATGAGTGCCTCAGCCCCAGAGGCAGAGCTGGACAGCGCACTCCAGCATTCAGCACCCAGCGGGGTTCCCATGTGGCTTGGTCCACGCTGCTTTCTCAGTGAGGCAGGAAGAGAGGCAACCTATGAGGGCAGACTATTGTGATTTCTACTTGAGTCTTCTCCCTGCTAAACGTATGGCTTGGATCAGAATTTATCTTCTTTAGGCCTGTTTCTCTACGCATGGCAAAAGATATTCCTACTTAAACACCAAACAAGTTGTTGGTATTCTGAGGTAACCTGGAAATGGGGTCAAAGTTGGATGGATTACTCCTGGGAAAGAAATCCAGTACCTACGATTGCTGGATTGCTGGGAAGGCCAACCACACTGTGCTTCCCCTCCTAGCCTCCCCAGGATCTCTCACATTCCTTTTTTTCATTTTTTTCCTTTTCTGTTTTTGAGACAGGGTTTTGCTCAGCCTCAGCTGGAGTGCTCCGGCATGATCTCGGCTCACTGCAACCTCTGCCTCACGGATTCAAGTGATTCTCCTGCCTCAGCCTCCTGAGTAGCTGGGATTATAGATGACTGCCACCATGCCTGGCTAATTTTTTGTATTTTTGGTAGAGACAGGGTTTTGCCATGTTGGCCAGGCTAGTCTCAGACTGGATCTCCCATATATCTGCTGCAAAAGTAAAAATGAAATCTAGTAGCCTCTACAGCATACTGAGAAGTGGGTCAAATTTGTTTGAGTTCCCTGGACCTGATTAGGATTAGGATTTTGCATTAGGCATTCATTTTGTTCTTTTTTCTTTCTGACATTGGCCAATGAGAAATCACAATGAAAGAAAAGTATGTCATTCTTTATCCTGGTATCAAACTGTACATGCATTAGTGACATGGTAAAAAGAAAAACAATGAGTCAATAGCCCTCAGTAAATCACTAAGAGTGTTACAGAGAAATCTAAGAATCAGAGGCATACAGAATTTTGAGTGATGAGATTCAAACCCCTACATTCAAACAAATGGATTCTCAAAGGCTGGAGGGGGAAAACTTGTTAGAATCTCATGGGGAAGTTGAGGCTCATGTAGTTTGAAAAAGCCTATCTACTTTCTATCCATAGGAAAATTTTGTACAAAATTATTGTCTCTTGTGGATATGCAGAAAATAGTGTGAGAGAGTGTTTTAGGGGACAAAGGTTAAAACAAGTGTTAGAAGTAGCTTTGGGAACAAATGGCAGTATGATAATGTTATCATGAGAAATTTTATCTCTATCAGCTATATTTGGCCATAAAATTACCCAGTGGATCTTTACAATGTCTTTAAGTGAAGGAATGCAGCCACCCCCTGCTACAAAAGAGAATTCCAGAACAGTGGAAGGCAGCTTCTCAAAACTAAGGATGACAACATGATAATGGGCTCTGAAGTTCGTTTGAGGTTTTCTCTAAAAGTCACCTAGATGTTTTGACAATTCCCATTGGCCCTCAACATATCACCAAAGGAGGTGAATCATTGTCATCTCTGTGACTCTAATGATGCCCAAACTTTACTTTAAAGCTGATGAGTAAGGAAAAGAATAAATAGCTCCATTCAGAAGGACAGATTCCCTTCAGGTAGGTAAAAAGATAGCATCATTCATAAGACCATTATCTGAAGTTCTCTGACTCAATTACAGCCTCACTCTGAATCGGTTGCATTGACTGACAGCCCCAACAACGCCGAACTCACATTCCAAGCTGCACAGTGAAGAGAAACTGCAGATGAAAGCACATTTACTCACACTTCCAGCAGCAGGATTTCTCAAGGTTTTTCGGCTTCGAATATGAATGCAGAATATTTCCTTGGCGTCAGCAGCAGCTCCAGACTGGATTTCAGGAGCAATTAATAGTTCACAGATTAACCCTTTACTTGCAGACAAGGCATATGAAAATAATTCTCATTGTTGTGTATTTACATGTACTGTAAACATATATATATATATATATACACACATTCACATGAATATCAATACTATCTCTCAATGAAATGTATCGTTTTGTACCTATGAAAATATTTCTTGCTAATTGTTTGACAAACTACCTAAATAGATTTTATGTTGCCAAATGCATATTAAGATCATCGGAACCAAGTTTAATTCCTTAGTTTTTCTTTCCAGAAGCTGGGCTGATGTTTAACATGCTGTCTCATGACCTAGAACTTAAAATCCACATCTTCAGCTTGCAAGTCAAGTCCAGACCAACACGTGTTCTCGTATGGCCTGTGTACACTTTTTAGTGATTGAAGAAAAATCAAAGAACACTAATAGTTTGTGACTCTTAAAAATTGCAAGACATCCAAATTTTAGGTTCCACAAAGAAAGTTTTATTGGCACACAGCTACATCTTTTTTTTCTTTTTTCTTTTTTTCTTCCTTTTTTTTTTTTTTTTTTTTTGAGATATGGTCTCACTCTCACTCTGTCACCCAGGCTGGAATGCAAAGACGTGAACATGGCTCACTGCAGGCTTGATAGTCCAGCTCAAGTGATCCTCCCACATCAGCCTCCCAAGTAGCTGGTACTACAGGCATGCACCACCACGCCAGGCTAATTTTTGTATTTGTTTTGTTTTGTTTTTGTAGAGATGGGAATGTGCCATGTTGTCCAGGCTATTCTTGAACTCCTGGGCTCAAGCAATCGACTCACCTCGGCCTCTCAAAGTGCTGGGATTATAGTTGTGAGCCATTGAGCCCAGCCCCACAATTAATTTATGGATTGTCTATGGCTGCTTTCTTGCTGAAAGAGCAGAAAGTTGAGTAGCTGTAACAGAGTTCATACAGCCCAGAAAGCCTGAAGTATTTACTGTCTGGTTCTTTACAGAAAATATTTGCCAACTTTAGGCCTGGAGCTAGTTGTTTTAGGGCCTCCCTGTATTGGTTACTACCCTGCCTAAGATAAGGGTATACAGATGTTTCCCGACTTAAAATGATTTGACTTATGATTTTTCAACTTTATGATGGTGCAAAAATGAAACGCACTCAGTAGAAACTATACTTCGAATTTTAAATGTTGAGCATTTCCCAGGCTAGTGATATATAACATAATACTCTCTCGCAATGCTGGGCTGCAACAGTGAGCCGCAGGTCCCCGTCAATCATGCAGTCACAAAGGTAAACAACTGATACTCTGCAGTGTACTGTGTTCCCTGCACTTTTTTGAATATTGTGTTTTTCATTTTTGTATCCCATCATGTCTACAAAACACCCGTCTATACCTGGGGAGAAGAAAAGCAGAGGCAATTACTCTTGAGCCAAAACTCAAAATAATGGCCCAGTATGGAGACAGCAAGCCAGCACCGGCCATCACACGTGAGTTAGGACTTTAGAAAGCCACGACCATCTTAAGGAGTAACAAGTGGATTTGTGATGGAGTGGAACCGTCAGCATCCGTTAAATCCACTGCCATCACAAAGAAAGGAGCTGGGCTGATTATGATTTGGAAAAATTACTTGTCACATGAATGGAAGACCAGATACAGAAAAACATACTGCTTAGCCTACTGATGATCCAGGCTAAGGCAAGAACTCTTTGCAATACACTAAACATGCCTATGATCTTTCCCATATGCAAATGTTTATAGCAAGTCATGGGTAGGTTCCAATGCTTCAAAGGGCATCGTAATTTTCATAATGTGAAGGTCAGCAGTGAGGCAGCAACTGTCAATACTGAAGGTGCTGAAGTATTTAAGAAAGAACTGCATAGAATAATTGTGGATGAGAAATATTTTCCAGAATAAATATTTAATGTCACTAAAATGAGCTTGTTCTGAAAGTGTATGCTGGTGCATACATATATTAACAGGCCAAGACAATGCCAGGATTCAAGGCATTCAAATACCCTGGAATGCTGCTTTTGGGTGAATATGTTGCAGGGTTAAAATTAAAGCCTTCCTAATCTACCACTTAGGAAACTCTAGAGCATTTGAGAATGGGAACAAGCATCCATTTCCTGTTGATTATTGCCATCACAAGAAAGCCTGGATGACAGCAGCATTATTTAAAGACTGGGGTTTGAAGTGTTTTATTCTGCTGGCAAGAGAGTATTGTAGGCAAAGCAACATCTCATTCAAGATTGTTCTGATCTTAGACAGTGAGCCAGGTCCTCCATAGCTTATCCTGTAACATGCATCTTGATGTAAAGGTTGTATATTTGCCACCTCTGAACACAACTGCACTCATTCAACCTATGGACCAAGGCACAATAGCTGTGTTTTAACCATATTACTTACACCCAAAATTTGCAAAGGCTGTTAAAGAGACTGAATCTAGCCTAATTCTCTGAGAATTTTGGAAAGGTTTTAACATTCTAAATGCTTCCTGGAGCATTACTCCAGTATGAGAAGACATCACACAACAACACATGAAGGGCATTTGGAGGAAAGTTTTGAAGACACATATAAATGCATCAAAGGCTCTAACAAAGATTCTGCTCTTGATGAAATAGTAACTAACAGTATTAGTGCTTGGGGAATAAACAGAATTGGAGGTTGATGAAGAGAATATTTGTGAGCTTGTTGGTTTTGGGATTGAAAAGCTTTCCAAGGAGAAACTGATTAGACTGAAGAAGAAAGAAAGAAATTGAAGCAGAGGAAAAATAAGTTACATCTGAGGCACCAAGAAAGTTTACAGCAAAGAACCTAGTGGAGGCATTGGCTACTCTCAGCAGCGGCTTATAAATTGTAGAAGAAATGGATGTCCATTATTAGAGATTCTCAAGAGCTGACAGGCAGATGCAGGATGCTATTGCTTCCTACAGAGAAATACGTTTTTTTTAAAAAAGAAGAAGACATGAACTGCACAGTTAAAACTTATCTTCCTGAAGAACTCTATGCTTGTTAAACCATCAACAAGTGTCAATGCCCCACTGTCTTCTAGCAGCTATTCTCAAGCCTTAGCATGAGAGAAATTGATGACCCTGTCACCATAGCATCCCCATCCTCCAGCAATTAATTTTTGTTCAATGCATAAAACCCTCTTCACACCCAGTGTGCTTTAAGCTGTGTACATTGATAGTGAGTACTCAAACAACCATTCTGTTTTTCATTTTTAGTACAGTATTCAATAAATTACATGAGATATTCAATACTTATAAAACAGGCTTTGTGATAGATGATTTTACCCAACTATAGGCTAGTGTATGTGTTTTGAGCACGTTTAACATACACTAAGCTAATTCATGATGTTTGGTAAGGTACGTGTATTAAATGCCTTTTTGACTTATGATTTTTTTTACTTATGAGGGGCTCCTTGGGATATAAGCCCATCATAAGTTGAGGAATGTCTATATAGCTTTGCACAGTTCTTGTAGAAGAGTACCTGGGACCATACCTGTATTAACACAATCTGAATCTACTTTTCATCACATAATACCCATTGATGAATAAATAGCACTTTGCTATCATCACATCTGACCACACTATTTATTTTATGATGAAATATAAAATTCTATTTGGAAGTAAATTCTTATCATCTAATATCTTTTTTGGGGACAGTCAGATTTGTATGCAATAGGTTTGTTTAAATAAGATTATAACGATTATTAGAAAAAAGTTTTTGGAAATGTGAAAAGTTATCTTCTAATTAGCAAGTTAGTTGTAGAAAACAAAACAAGAAACAATTATTGATTCTCTTTAAATGTAAAATGTTGTTGGATTCAACAGACACTGATTAGCTTTAGAGATTAGGTAGAATAGTAATGAATTCACCACTTCTGCTCAGGAAGTGCACAAAACTCAAAATGGGCCAGGAGCAGTGGCTCACGCCTGCAATCCCAGCACTTTGGGAGGCCAAGGTAAAAGGATCACTTAAGCATGGGAGTTTGAGACCAGCCTGGGCAAAAGAGTGAGGCCCCATCACTAAATAAATTTTTTTTTTAATTAGCTGGGCATAATGGCGTGCACCTGTAGTCTCAGTTCACTCAGAAGACTGAGGGGGGAAGGTCACTTGAGTCTGGGAAGCCTCAAGGCTGCAGTGAGCTATAATCATGCTACTGCAGTCCAGCCTGGGTGACAGAGCAAGACCCTGTCTCAATAAAACAAAAACAAAACAAAATCTCTAAATGATGAAATTACATTGCATATTATTCTTCAGTCTAACTCGCTGAATGTTTGATGGAAGGAGGAGGAGCAGAGACCCTCAACTAAATCAATGAATGACCAAAAAGCAAATATATGTGCTCTTTCTTTTAATGCTTCAGAAAAAAGATATCCTCACTTAAATATGATAAATTGGTACTTTTAATTAAGCTTTTGTTTTGATATAATTGTAGATAGACACATAGTCATTAGAAATAATACAGAGAAGCCACATGTCCCTTTACTCAATTTCCCAATGGGAAGACCTTTCAAAACTATAGTATAATATTTCAGTGAGGATATTGACATTAACACAATTAGCTGATTTCATTTAGATTTTCTCAGTTTTGTTTATGCGTTTTGGGGGTGGTGTGTTGTTGGTGGTGTGTGTGTGCATTTGCTTCTAGGTTCATGTACACACCAAGTTCTGTAAGATATACAACAGTTTTGTAAGGAGCCCTCCCATTTCCCTTTCAGAATCACACCAACCTTTCTCCCACCCATCACCCATATTCCTATCCCATGACAACCACTAACTAATCTGTTCTCCATTTCTAAAATTTTGTCATTTCAAAAGTATTGTATAAATGACATCATGCAATATGAAATCTTGTGGGATTGGCTTTTATCACTAAACATAATTCCCTGAAGATTCACCCAGGTTGTTGTGTATCAATAGCTCTTTCTTATTTTATTGCTGATTAGCATTCTGTAGCATGGATTTTTGAATGTTTAATAAGCCTTGCATATATAGAATAAACCTTACTTGGTCATTGTTCATGATTGGATTCAATCTGCTCATATATTTTGTTGTTGATTTTTGCATCAGATTCATGAAAGACATTGTTTTCTCATGAGAGAAATTGTACAACTGTACCTCATTTATCTGGTTTTAGTATCAGGTTAATACTAGCTCCTTAAAAGGAGTTGAGAAATGTTCTGTTCTTCTTTTTTTCTTTTGTGTGCATGAGTGTGTGTGTGTGTGTATGTGTGTGTGTGTGTGTGTAGCTGGGACTACAGACATGTGTCACCACACCTGGCTGATTTTTGTATTTTTTATGAGAACAGGGTTTTGCCGTGTTGCCCAGGCCCATCTCAAACTCCTGGGCTCAAGCAATCCACCTGCCTCAGTGTCCCAGAACGCTGAGATTACAGGTGTGGGCCACCACACCCAGCCTTGTTCTCTCCTGCTCTATTTTGTGGAAGAGATTGTGTCACATCTGCATTCATTCCTCTTTATTATTTTACCAGAATATTTGGTTAAGATTCTCTAATGAAGCCATCTGGACTGGAGATTTCTTTCTTAGGAAATTTTAAATTAAAATTTCAATTTTTTAAATGGCTATGTAACTATTCAGATTATCTATTTTATCTGGGTTGAGGTTTGGTAGTAGGTTTTGTTTGAGGAGTGGGTTCATTTATCCGAAGTTGCTGTATACATGAGAGTAAACTTGTTTTTCCAGTCTAGTTTTTCCACTCTTATTACATTTGCAATGGCTGCAAGATCTGTAGTGATATTCCCTGTTTAATTTCTGATGTTGATGCTATCAGAAATAAAATGCCTTCTCTTTTTAAAATTTTTGTCAAAGGTTCACTCTTTTACTTTTTTTAAAATTTTTGTCGAGGTTTACTAATTTTATTCTTTTTTTAAAAAAAAAATCAACTTCTTGTTTCATTACATTCCTCACTTGTTTTACTGTTTTGAATTACTGTAATTTTTTGCCATTTTTTACTATTTCTTTCCTTCTGTTTGCTTTGAGTTTATTTTGGTCTGTTTTTTTCAAGTTTCTTAAGACAAGAATTTAAATGATTGATTTGAGACCTCTCCTCATTACTAACATTAATTCACACTTTAATGCTACAAATTTCCCTCTCTGGACTGCTTTAGATGCATCTCACAAGTTTGATGTTTTTAAATATTTTTATTTAATTTTATATATTTGTTATGTCCTTTGAGTCTTCTTGTTTGGCCTGTGAATCATGTAGAAGCATGTTGTTGAATTAATTAGCACCTGTTTAAACATATTTTATTATCTTTCTCTTACTGGCTTCTGGTTTGATTCCACTACAATCAGAGAACAAGCTCATGATTTAAATTCTTTTAAATTTGTTGAAGTTTGTGTAATGGCCCAGGATATGAACCAGTTTGGTGAATGTTCTATGGAAAATTGGAAAAAAAAAGTGTATTCACTTATTGTTGGATGGAATGTTCTATCCATGCCACTTAGATCCAGTTGGTTGATCGTGGTGTTCAGATCTCCTACATCCTTACTGGTCTTTTTACTAGTCATTTCATTAATTTCCAAGATGGCAGGGTTAAAATCCCCAAGTATAACTGTGGATTTATCTATTTCTCCTTTCAACTCTGTCAGTTTTTGCCTCATGTAATTTGAAAATCTGTTGTTTGAGGCATATACCTTTAGAATTATGATGTCTTTCTGGTGGATTGATTCTTTTATGATTTAGTAATGTCCTTCCTTTCCTCAAGGAGGCATGTGATGGAGATGGGGCTCAGATGGGGCTCAGATGTGGCTCGCTTCTTCAGTGCCCCCCGCTGCTCAAAACCCCTAGGGGGAGCAGGCAGACGGGCAGACAATGGGGAATGTGGGCTCTGACCCCACAGCAACATCTAGGGGTGAATGTTCACAGCTCCTGAAGCCCCAGTGGGCATGTTACAGTGCACCCTTTTAGTTTCACCATCCATAGGCAGCTTGTGTTAATCAGCTCAATTAGACTGCCTTATCTGAAGGACAGAGGGCTTTCTGTATCCTGGCTTCTTGCCTTGGTATACTGGAAAAATCAGATCACACACGGGCTTGGAGGATGGGTGCAAAATTTTTTATTGAGTGGTGGTAGCGCTCAGCGAGATGGGTGGGGAAGTCAGAAGGGGGATGGAGTGGGAAGGTGGTGGTTTTCACCTGGAGTCAGGCAGCCTAGCAGTGGCAGGGCTCTTCTCTGACCAACCTGGCCAAACTCTGCGTTGCTCTGCCAGTCCATGGCCTGCCAGCATCTGCCAGTGCCTGTCGGTGTGCCCTTCTGTCAGTGTGTTTCTCTCAATGTCCAGATGCTTGTGTATCTGCCCTCCAGGGTCTCAGAGTTTTTGTAGGCACAGGATGAGGGCATGGTGGGCCATGGTGGTCTTGGAAAATGCAACATTTGGGCAGGAAAATAGAAATGCCTGTCCTCACCTAGGTCCCTGGGCACAGGCACAGGGGTGGAGCCTTCACCAGTGACCCCCTCTTCTCCTCTTATCATTTTCCTGCCTGCCCCATATCAAGTCCATCTAAATTTACCATCCCAGCCCACATCAAGCATTCTCACTGGTGCCTTTACTATAAGGTGTTATCCCCATAAAGTGGGCATTCTCAGCAGCCCAGAGAGGATCTGGTCAGAAGAGAATCTCACTCACAGCCAAAGTTTCAGAGTGCTTCACCCTGGTGACAGTTAAGAGCAAGCTCCTCTTATGGCTGAGGGTGGCTTCTCTATCCTCTCTGCAGTCCCCTGGAATAAGGAGTAAGGGCATGAGGAAATTTCAGATAAGCGTTTTTCCTCCTGTCTCTTAAAGAGCTGTAGAGCTTCCTGGGCATCATGCCGATTGCCCCTGACCTGCCTTCTTTAACCAGATCTTTGCTCTTACCTCCTTCACTGCAAGTCTCTGGGAGGCTCTGGGATAGATATTGTATTGAGGCTAAAAGAAAAAGGCAAAAGTAGGGGGAAGTAATAAAGAACCATTGAATCTAACCACAGTAAGTTTTTGTTTTGAAACTATCTGAATGCAGAGTGATGAAATAGTGAAGAGGTGTGCAACTCATATGTGATCCTAGGCAAATATATTTGGGATGCTTCTCCTGTTTATACCCAAAGAGAGGAATTGATGCAGTCCAATTGGAGATCACAATCCTACATGAAATAAAGAAATTCGACCATCTGACCCAGATTTAATAGCAACTTTAATCCTCGTTGCGATGTAACCTGAGAAACTTTCAGTGACTCCCTGCTGCCCATTCAACTAAGTTGAAGCTTTTAGTTTACCCCAGGCCTTCATCCTCTTTCCTTGAACTGTTTTGCAGTTCTTATGTCTCACGATTCCCCTTACATATTTAGCTTCCTGAAGGCAAACTGGAACGTCACTAAGTTTCTCAAGTCTGTGTTTCTAATCCCCACCCCACGCAGGACCACTACCTCAGTATTTTGCCTCATGATGTTCTCCCTGCCTTGAATAACTTCACCCACCATCACCCCATGTTGAAATCTAACTTAAAAAAAAATAGACATTGTTTTTTAGAGCAGTTTTAGGTTTACAGCAAAACAAGATGGCGCAGGGACCCCTCTTAGAGCCCTCCAGACTCCCCTAGGCATGAAAATAAAGGAAAAATCTTTAGTCCCTTCAAGGGAAATTCCAGGCGCTTAGGCTGTAATTAAATACCAGTCACCTAGACTTGGGAAATAAATGAATAACCCACTAAGCATGACGGTATTTAATAATAAGCTTAATACCCACTCAAGTAAGTCAGTCACAAGATGTTTGTTTCCCTATAGAAGCTAAAGATAACATCTTAACATGTCTCAGAGTTGCTTTTCAGAAACCAGGACCCCCACCAGATGGAAAATGCGGATTGCAGTCTCATAGATCTCAGATAAAGGGAAACTGAGGACTGAACTCTGACAGTTGTTCTTTGTTTTAAATTCATTCCTGGGGGGCCTGGAGACAGTCACACCCCAGGCCAGACCTTAACATTCCTTTCTGCTGACCCCAAGATTTTAGACAAAGCCCCGCCTCCTTAGTCAATTGCAAATCAAAGAATCTCTGAATCCACCTATGACCTGCAAGCCCCTGCTTCAAGCTATCATGCCTTCTTGGACCAAACCAATATATAATTTCCATGTATTAATTTATGATTTTGCCTGTAACTGCTGCTTTCTTGAAATATATTCCTCCCTTTAAAAACACTTGCTTGTAAGCCATTGAGGATGTTGGATCTTAAGCATTAGCCGCCTGATTCTCCTTGATTGGCATCCTGCAATAAATGCCTCTATTTCTCTCGCTGCAAATCCAGGTGTCAATGTTTAGCTTTATCTGCATGCTGGGCAAGCTGATCCAAGTTTAGTTTAGTAACAAAAATTGAGTGGAAAGTATGCGGAATTCCCACGCACACCCACGCACTGCACAGCCTTCCCTTCTATCAACATCCTCCACCAGAATGGTCCATTTGTTACAAGTCATCAGCCCACCCCAACACATCATCGTCACCCACAGTCCACAGATTTCATGAGGGTTTACTCCTGTTGTACATTCTATGGGCTGTAAAGACATGTGTCCAATGCTGCAGTATCATTCAGAATATTTCACTGCCCTGAAACTGATTTATTTTTCAAGGTCAAAACAAAGCTTTCCTTCGGTAATTCAGCATTTATTTAATAAGCCTTTAGTGAGTGCTGACTCTGTTGTAGGCACGAGGGACACAAAACTGGACAAGAACCAGACTCTGACCTTAGGATATAATAGTAGAGAAGGAAAGAGAGGCGAAACTGTGGTGTAGCGACTGTGTGTAGTACAGTATACTGTGACACCTTGTGTCCAAGAGAACATTAGTTGGAACAAATTTTCCCTTAACAATTTTCAAATATTTTTACTCTTTTACATGCAGTATAACTTTTGATCCATAATTTCATCCACCTTTTGTACTTCCTGTCTGGAAAGGAAATGATGGTTTCAGATAAATGACCAGCATCAGTTCCTAGGCTGACCTCCCAATATCAGTGAATAAATTGGTCCATTGAAATCAAATGTGTTGGACTGCTAAATCTGTATCTTCCAAATTGAGTCACTAGTCTTGGAATTTAGTGGTCCCACCAATGAGCCTGGACTTCCAGGAGGGCACCCGAGTCAAGGTACAACACTCCCGTGGGCCTTTCTTCCAGCTATAAATATGTAAGGAAGTCTGAAGTTTACTGACACTACAGATTCCCTACAGGACATGTGTTTATGCAATTGAAAGGTAGATAAGTGGAAAATGAAGGTTCTCCATCAACATGGAGTATTGTAGAACCAGTTATCAGGGATACCTTCTGTGATGAAGTTGAAAAAAATCTGACCTTACCAACAAGGTACAGAGGGCTTGTTAGCTACTTAGCTTGGAGTTTAAAAGAAGGTAGTTTCATTAGTCCTTGGGCTCGCTTCTCAGATCTCTGCATGAATCACAGTTCCGACAGAGCAAATTCCAGTAATTTCATTTCAGAGTGAGTCCCTGCCTTGCTCAAGTCCCTTCTCAACCAGCTTAATTGCTGCCCCCTGGCAAAAGTGCTGCAGCCTGCCATCACTTTCCTCACACTTTATGAAATCAAAGTTGAATTGATGGCCCGTTAACATTCTTGGTGTTCACTGTGGAAAATATATACCTCTGAAAGAAAAGAACTTAGAGCATGGCAAAAAATACGATCTCCACTACTAAAGACCGAAATTACTGAAATATTGTGGCCTAAAGGGGAAATTCTGGTGAACTGATGTAAATGTCATGCTTTGGGAATAATCATACCCGAGGCTGTAGCTTTATTAAATTTTCCTACTTAACTTTGATGGGTAAAGTTTTCTGGTGAAAGGCCTGGAATATTGGACCCTAGTAATCAACTTAAGGATTGTTTTATGGACTTGGAAAAGAGCTTCTTCTAATGGGGTTCGTCATTACAGACATGGTCTTGCTTTGGTCTCACGATTCCACCATGCAGTCATGGCAGTCACATAGCCAGAGAGTGCTCCATGCCACAGTCTTCAAAGGATGGTCTAGCTACTGGGCAAACCAACGATGCACCCAGTAGATATACAGCCTAGTACGTGCAAAGGATATTCTGGAGTGTGCGGTGAAGGGAAGCAGAGCTGTGGAGTGCATGCCCAGTATCAGGTAGGACGTGAGAAGCATAGAGAAACCCAGGCACCACCTTTGCCTCCAAATCTGGCAGTCCAGATAGCAGAAGCTTGACTAAAATCTTGGGTAAATATTAACTCTGATTAAGGATCCTAGTAAGAATGACTACTCTCCTGCTTGTTAGGAAAGTGTGGTTTCCATATTACAGGAGGTGGGCCCAGAATTGAGCTGAAATTGAGGAAGATGTTGCAGTGTTATGAACGGAGGTGAACAAGATTATAGAAACCTGATGGGAATGTATGCAGCCCAGACTAGGCAGTAAAGAAGATGATGAGAAAATTAGCTAGAATGGAGAGAGAGCCATAATAATCATAACAACTGCTTATACAGGATAGTGCTTGCTTTGGGCCAGGCACTGTTCCAAGAACCTTATACATATTTAATTCATTTAATCCTCACAGCAGCCCCAAAAGTATATACCAAACATACGCTCCTTTTCAGGTGGGGAAACTGAGGTCAGAGATACTAAGTTACTTGCCTGAGGTCAGACAAGTGATAAGTAGCAAAGCTGGGATTTGAAACCACCCCGCTGGAGCGAATGCTCTCAGCCCCCACGTTACACTGCTTTCTGGGGGACCAAGAACAGAGAGGTACAAAGAGGCTGTTAAACAGTATCCAGGTGCGACATGTGACCCCCGGCGGGCTGAAAGCAGTCCACTGCTTAGTCACCCTAGGGGGATTCGGGCAGACAGAGCCTCGGGATGTTTTCTAAGAGCCCAGGCTGATCCAAACAGTAAGAAAGGGAAGATTCCAGGATCCAGTCTAAGATTTGTGGAGAAACAGCCACTGATCTCCCTATTTCTACTCATTCCTCTCTGCTTCTCACCCTCATGCTTTCTTTCCTTCACAAAGTCTTATATTTCGCTTAAATAGCAGGGGTACCAGTTTTTTAACCAAGAGCCCTGATTCATATTTCAATACAGTTTAGAGGCTAAACGAGAAACAATTACACCCCTGGGAGATGATTTTTATTTTTTATTTTAAATTATTTATTTATTCTGGACACAGGGTCCCACTCTGCCGCTCAGGCTAGTGTGCAGTGGTGCAATCACAGCTCACTGCAACCTTGACCTCCTGGACTCAAGCAGTCCCGCTGCCTTAGCCTCTCAAGTAGCTGGAGTACTGGCACACTGCCATGTCTGACTAATTTTTTTTTCTTTTTCTTTTTTTGTAGAGGCAGGGTCTGACTGCGCAGGCTGACCTTGAACTCCTGAGCTCAAATGATCCTTCTGCCCTGGTCTCCCAAAGTGCTGGGATTACAGGGATAAGCCACCAAACCTGGCTTCCAGTTGACTTTAAATCGTCAGAACTAGGCCTTAGACAAGCCTGGTGAGGAGGGTCTGAGACCTAGAAACTCAGTAGCCCTTTGCCAGGAGCAAGTTGGAACAGCCCCGAGGTGGACTGGGTGGGGAAATGTGGTAGAAAGCAAGGCCAGGTAGGTAGAGAGTGGCTCTAGCAACCAGCTATTGCACAAGGGGCAGTCCAGGCAGATGGTGAGAAATTGGGGACCCCAAAGGTGGTATCATGTCACGTAGGCAGGGCATGGTGACGGGGCACCCAGCGACAGTAGGGTTCAATGTCTATAAAATCTGTCTACAAAAGCAGACTCTGTCCCCAGGGAGAAGTTTTTGGAAGATAGGATAGCAGAATCTCAACCTTGGGGAAACTAAAGAATGGACAGATTATTAAGAAACTCAAGCCTAGGAATCAAGGCAGGGGCCACTCACCAGAGCCCTTAGATGAGGGGTTTGTCATGAAAGCAAAATGGGAGTCCTGTTGGTTGAACTGAGATTCTAGTCAGGATGGGTGACGTGAAGCTGGCTGGATGACCTGCGTGGCTGAACTGATGTTGCAGGGTACCCCAGCCACAGCTGGAAAAGGGGTTTTTTAGGAGCAATATCCCAGGTAAGTGGATTCCAGTGGCGCCTCCAAGACACGCTCAGCACATCACACAGCCCTTGCCCAGGAATTCAGCTGCAGCTGACCCAGAACCCAGAAATGTCCACTGGCTGCTTAATAAGGAGTAGCTGCAGAATCAAAGGCTTCCCTGCCATGGGAGGAGCCCAGAGGTTATGGGCATGAACTCCCTTGGCTGTAGTTAGGGTGTGGTGGGGGCAGGGGTCATATCTTTCCAGATGCTTCTTTTGTGATCTGAGAATTGGAGGAAGTGTAAATCCGAACTTCAAACAAATAAATTGGATTTTTGAACTGGTGCCTCATTTTTAACCTTATTTTTAGGGACAGCAGGGAAGATGTGCAGACAGACTCCAGTTGCTTGTCAAAGTACGGCCATGAAGCGCCTGATCAAAATCAACTGGACGATGACAGCTTAGGGACCTGGACTCGACTGAACTGGAATCTCTGAGGGTGAGGCCTAGGAAGCAGCATTTCACACTTATGCTGCAGGAGACCCTAAGCCCACTCAGGACAGAGGCGTGGCTTAGGGAGCAGGCATATCCCAGGCCACAACCCTGGTGTGGTTCCACTTTCACCTGTTCCTCAGTCCAGGCCATGGAAATGCGGGGCAGCTCAGCCATTGAGAGTGACCCCATGCCTGGGGTGAGTATTTTGGGTTGATTTTTCCACTTTAGCTGCCAAATGTGAGCAATTCCAGGGAGGCTGTGAAGTTCCCTCTGCAAACCGCATCTGAGGAAGCAAATTATCCCCACTTAGCTCTGCATTAAATTGAGCTCAAAATATTTTCCCCAGATCCACCTGTTTAAAGGAGACACATATAAATAAAGGCTATTGTTGTCACTTCCACCCACTTCCCAGTTTACATCCCTTTCTGGGGCCGCTGCCATCACAGATGTTGGAGACGTGTAGAATGTCACTAATGCTTGAATGCCGACGTCAACTGATGAAAGGGAAGTGATTCTGTTATTTCCTCGTTCTTTAGAACTTAAACGGACAGCGAGAGAAAGCGTGTGCATGGGTGTATGTCTTTCTTGGTGTCCTAGCCTCTCGCTGCATGCTTGGCAGGTGGGGAAACTCAGTGAATGTGTGCTGGGTTAAGGTAGGAGGAAAGCTTTGTGTCACCTGGGGCTCCAGAATCCCACACTGGCTGCCTGCATTGGCAGGGTATAGGGTGTCTCAGTCCAGAACGACTTGGTAAGAGAACTATTCTTCCTAGCTAAGGGCAAAGTGGATTTTTTAGAGCCTACAAGGGTAGCTCCTAGAAGCCAAGGACAGGGCATGCAGCAGGGCTCACAAGGGACCACAACTGAAGTCCGAAGAGTCAAGGGCAGGGGTCTGTTAAGCCACTTTATCCAGGGCTGCTGAGCTCATCTCTGCATCTCTGCCCATATCTTCCTTATGTGTGTGTGTCTCTCTGCAAAAGCAATGCTCTAATTTCCTATGGAGGATCCAACATGGCTGCCCACCTCCCACCCATCTCTGTGTTAAATTCCTTCGTATTTCAAGACCCCAGAGGAAATTACATGAGTCGCTTGGTTCAAATTCCACAAAAGAAGATGAGAGAGGCCCATCTTAGTGGGTGTGGGGGGAACTCAGTGTCCAGTGTGGATTCAGTCAACTCTGGGTTGGAGCAATCTCCCCCTTCCCTCTGTCTGTCTGTCTGCAGAGGGTTCACTGAAAAGGGGTCTGGCAGATTCTGTAAGAAGGGGATGAGCAGTCAGAGAGACACCTACCTGAGAAAGTGAATAGCATCTCTTTGGCACTCACATACGACTGTGACGCTCAATACAGCCTACACCGGTCCTGGCTGTCACTGGCATCTCTTCATAGAGGAGAGACAGCCAGTCTGCACTGTAGTTCTCACACGTGTTAGAACATGTGTTGTTCTGCAGAAATTAATAACATCATATCATATTACTCTTTCCTGCCCATCATTCGCTCCTCCCTGCGGCTTACCTCTCCCTGTTGGATTGTTCTATCCCCCCAGAAACCTAGGCATGGTCAGAAGTGGGGCTTGCACCCTTTTTTTATATCTGAACATAGCTTTAGAACAAAGGTTTATGTGCTCTTTCTGGCTGAGACCCCACTGTATTTAGTTACAAAGAAACAGAACAGTGTTTTAAAACTGCAAGTGGTACCCTTCCCAAAGTGACCAGCGCTGGCAACGCATGCTTCTGCTAATTTCAGCACCGTTGGACTTGCTCCCATGGCTGTGG
Source organism: Aotus nancymaae (assembly GCF_030222135.1). Lineage (NCBI taxonomy): Eukaryota > Metazoa > Chordata > Mammalia > Primates > Aotidae > Aotus > Aotus nancymaae. The sequence continues at coordinate 17,842,926 of NW_026988445.1, read as the reverse complement.
TCCATACAGCCTGGAGCCCGCTGAGCCGGATGAGAGTCAGGAATGAATGGAGGTCGGGTTCCATTGTACTCTCCCCTGCGCAGAACCTGTCATGGCCATTTGGTTTGTGCTCTGCAGCCTCAGTGTTTCAATATTTTATGAATGACACCTTCCAAGACTCGCTGGCCCACTCTGAGACCGCCTGCCTCCCTGACATCCTGATGTACTCTCGGGAAGAGGCACTGCACATGGAGAAGTCCAGATGGCACTGGCTCCCCTCCACTATCTCCAATGCCTTGCCAAGCTAGACAAATACAGGTTTCTGACCTTATGAAAGTAGGATTATTAGGGTATTTTATCTCCCTGTGGAACATTTGTGTACCGCCACCCCCACTTCCGTCGACGTTGACCTTCACTGACGGCATGCTGTCAGCTCCTGACCTCCAAGCCTTCCTGGAGCTTGAGGGTCTTGGTGAAGTATTCACTCCCTTTCACTTTTCAGCCATTATGGACATGTCTATAAAAGAGGCATGCCTTCTAGTGGTCGTCTGAATCTTACAAGGCCTTGCAACCACAAGGCTTCAGAAATGCTCAGCCCCTCATGATGAAGCCAATGCAATGGACAGAATGTAGAATCAGTGTTTCCCCTGCCTTCCCTAATCCCCTGAGTTATCTCCTGGAGCAGGGCTGCCCGCCGTGAAAAAGATCCTGGCCATTGAAGCACATGTGGTCCTGGCATCTGAGGACAACCCAGAGAGGGGTCCAGAGCTTGTTTCCAAAGGGAATGTGCTCACTCCAGGGGTGCACAGACAGCCCCAGGGGCAAGGGAAGAAACATTACAAAGTCACTCTTTTTTTCTATCTTCCTGCTTTACTGACATTGAATGTACATAGTAAGAGTGGCACCTGGATAAAATTAATTTTTAAATTTTGCTCTTTTTGTCTCTGATAGCAAGATCCAGAGCATTTGGAGACCAGTGGTTCAGAGCAGGATTCTGGAAGCAGAGTTTGCTGTGAGTTTCAGCTCTGCTGCTCTGTAATTGTGCGGCTCTGGGCAAGGGGCTTGTTCCCTCTAAGTCCTCGTTTACTCGTTTACAGGGTGAACTTGGCAGAAGACCCTCGCTCATAAGAGTGCTGTGGGGATGACACGAGATGGTACAGTGTGAGTTCGGTGCCTGGAACACTGCACGTCAGCTGTCGTTATCACTGTTACTGTCAGGTCAATTCCACATCAAGCAGCAGAAGCTGACGCCCTGGGGACAGCTCCCAAGCTCGGCTGGAGTCTATACGTAGAACTTCTTCACGCATTTCCAGTTCCTACTCCAGGGACCTTGAGTTAGCATGGACAATCCAGTCAACAGGTACCTTTCTAGGAAAACCACCCATTTATGTTTTGATCCTAAAACAAAAAACAAAACCAAACGACATTGTCTGCTGGCCCCACCTCACCGGACCTCCTGTCTGGTCTCACCTGGAAGTGGGGTTGATATGAAGTTTCAGCTTAATGTCCTGCAGCTCGGATGCTGACCCCAGACGGGACCCCAAGGACTCAAAATAGCTATCCTGTGTCCACTCCTTGGGTCAGCCCACATCTTCCCCATTACCACAGCGTTAGGTGCGAAGACGGACACGCAGGCTGTATGGGCAGGGGGAGCCAGTCACACATGAGACCTGCATTGGAAGGACGTGCACCTGATTGGCCTGGGTGTTCCTCTGGAGTTGGGCAGATCTGGGTTTACCTCCAGTCTTCCCACTCACTGGCTGTATGGCTTGTCAAAGTTTCTCCATTTCTCTGTGCCAGTTGGGATAATTCTGCCTGCTGTAACAAATGAACTTGAAAATCTTGGTAGCTTGGCATAATAGAAGTTTACTTTTTATCTGCATGTTCATTTTAATGCAAGTGCTCCTGGTTGGAGGGCAGCTTTCCTCTATACCCTGATTTGGCCAGTGTCCCTGGTCCTGTAGCCCCACCACCCTGAGGGCCTCTGCATTCTCCGCATCCAGCGAAGAGACGAGGTGAGAGAAAGTGGGGAAGATGCCAGGAAAGCAGCTGCTCCTCAGAGCAACTGAGAACTCTCTTCTAGAAAGCGGGGACAAATTCTGGTGGAAAGTACTCGCTGCCACACTCTGTGGGCCACAGTGTCTTCATCAGTAAACCGAGGATGATAACGATAAATGGGGATCCTGCAGTAACGGTAAGCTGCTGTTGTTATTATTAGGATTTAGACCTTGCTGCCATCGTTTGCTGAAGTTTAAAGCAAGGCTGGACCTTGAAAATGGATCCAGGTTCCTTTGCGGGCTGATTTCTGGATCGTCAGCAGAAATTCAGATGCACAGCCACAGCCTAGGACTCAGTTTACCCTGCTATTCTATTCTCCCGCTGTTTCCCACCAGGATGTGCCTCACACATTTGTTCCACACCGAAACCCCCACCTCCCCTTCCCGGCCCCTCTGGCGCTGCAGCCTGAGGACCTGAGCCCTGGCCTCGGCCATGTATGTGCTGCTGCAACATCCCAGCCCTGCTGGCTTTGCCTCTAACTGGTCTAGACACAGCCCTGCCCTCAGGGACAGACCCTGTAGGACCCGGGCAGCCAGTTCATCGAGATGCTTGAATTCAATAGGAATTCAAATGTGATTTTCCTTTTGTTCTTATCTGCTGCCTTCAACTATGCCCTTTCCCATCACTGAATGACATTTTATAACATTCCAGTCACTTTCAGTAACCGAAAGAGCCTAGGCCAGATTCAAGGGTCTATTTATTTCATATCCAGTCGAGTGACCAATTCCTCCCTCCCCCAGTCTCCCACGGGCCCGGCTCCAGGAAGGCCTGGTACAAAGAGCAAAGGAAGCTGCTCTCCTCTCCTACCCGCCTCTCTTCTCCAGGTCTCTTCTTCCTTCCAATTTGCTCGGGAACAAAGGATTTGAAAAAGGCCTGTTCTCCCTTGTATATCCGGCTGCCTCCACTCTCTGTCTCTGGCCAGGACAGCTTGCCTGAGGGCGGGGGGCAGGTGCTGGCCGGCTTATAGAGCACTCGAGGATGATCCGCTTTACATCTCCCACTTCCAGACCCCTCTGTTCCCACCCTCAGCATTGCTCCCACAGCCTGTTGCTCCTGGGGTCCGTGCTCCCACAGCAGCCTTCTCCAAAGGCACACTGGTGAGTCAGCGACATCTGCAGTGACATCTGCAGCAGCCGCGTGGCCCTGGGGACCCACACTTGGCCATGCCCATCTGTGGGAGCACCAGTGGTCCCAGCCACGCCTCCTTTCTCTGCTCTGCCCTTTGCCTCACATCTCCTCTCCACCTGCTCAAACAGCAAGTCTGCTGCCCACGCAGACGTTCAACCGGCTAAGGAAACGTCCATCTCCTCTTTTAGTTAGCAGCCTTTGCCTGAACGGAGTTCCCTGTTTACCCTCCCTTGTTGAGGAGAAGGCAGAGCATCGCAGGGGACTTGGACTCACAAAGGACACAGTTAGATGAGTCCTTGAGGGCAGGGCTGCCGGGAAACAGCCAGAGCTGTGTTGGAAGAGGGGCAGGAGACAGTGACAATGGATCGCAGCCTCCAGCCCCTCCGGGGAGAGTTTGCCTGTTTCCCGGACCCTGCCTTGGCCTTATCCTGACCTTTCCTGGTCCTGTCTCTGTCATCCAGCTGGATTTGCAGTGCTGGTTCGAATTGCTACTTGAAACCAGGGCTGGACCAGTAGTGTGAGTACCCTTGGCGAGCCTGTAACTTGACATGCCATCAAAACAAGGCACTTTAAATGTTTGCACAAAACTTACTAGGGCCAGAGAGGAGCGACAAGCAGATTTCCTTTATTACTCATTTTCATTGGCCAAGGAATTCATGTCCAAAAACTTTTTTTAATCAAAATATCTGGTAAAACATGCTCCATTGTTTTTGATAATTCTCCTTCTCTTAAGATCTCTTTCCTGTAGTTTCTGAAAGGAGGTAATTCTTAGGAGGCATATCCAAGAATTAGAAATATAAGCAACAAAACTCATTCTTAATTCATAGCACCACATTATACTTTATTTGTTTCCGAAATTTCAACTGACCTCATCTGTCAGCTTTTAGCAGCTATAGATGCATGTGAGCACAATTAATGCTCAAAAGAGGAAGGAAAGTCTACCTAAGTGAGAAAACGAGTGTATTCTTTATTTCCTTCTTTTTCTTCCCTTCCTTTCTTCCTTCTCTCTCTCTTTCCTCTCTCCCTCCCTTCTTTCCTTCCTTCCTTCTTTCTTTCCTTCCTTCCTTCTTTCCTACCCTCCTTCCTTCCTTCTTGCCTACCTTCCTACCTTCCTTCCTCCCTCTTTCCCTTCCTCCTTCCCTCCCTCCCTTTTCTCTTTCTTTGTTTCTCTGTTGTTTTATCTGCTTGTTTTGTTTGTTTGCTTACTCCAGGTCTTCCCAAAGAAGGTCAGAACAACAGTAATTTATACCCACACAGTAAGGTAAGGAAGAGTTTGGGGGACCTGAGTTAGCCAGGTTGATCTTGGTGATGGTTTTGTGCCATCAGACAGCTGTCTAATAGGCACATTCTCTTCTTTATCAGTTTTAGAAGGACCTTTCTCCTCTTCCTTCCACTCTGGCTCCCATCCTCACCCGTGACTCTTCCTCTTCACTTTAATTCTTGGGCAACTAGTTCATAGTCTGGGCATGTTTCCTATGGTAAGTTCCTGAACCCATTCTTGCTACTTCAACAGCTATAAAGTGTGTTTTTGGAGAGCAAGAATGTTGTTTACTTGGATTCAAACTGGCACAGCCTGAATCCAGGCTCGGCTTCTTCCTAGCTGTGTGGCCCTGGCAAGGCATGTAACCTCTCTGCACCTAGGCTCAGTCAGCTGTAGGGCAGGCAATAATTCCCTGGCAAAATCATCCTGAGGATCCCAGTTAACACAGGCACAGTGCTGGGCACTTGGGAGGCTCACTTGACAGGTTTTTCCTGCCCACTGCATAGAAAAAAACAGTTCACTGAGAATGTAGTATTGCAGTCAAGAAAGAGTTTACTTAATGCAAAAAGCCATATAGGTGAACAGGAGTTATCACTCAAATCAGTCTCTCTGAAGGCTCAGATGTTAAGGTGTTTCAAGGATAGTTTGATGGCAGGGGACTAGGGAATGGGTGCTTCTGACCAGCTGGGGATGTAATCATAAGGGTGTGGAAAACAGCCCTCATGTGCTGAGTCTGCCTCTGGAAGGGGGCCACAGAACTGGTTGACTCATGAGTCAATTCAGTGAGTCCAGGTGGGGGCCAGTCAGTTGCCAAAATGCAAAGGTCTGAAAAATATCTTGAAAGATCAATGTTAGGTTCAACAATACTAATGTTATCTATAGGAGCAGACCTCTGGCCACATGACTCCTGAGCAATAAGGGTTTATAGAAACCATGCCTACAGTTTAGCAGAATTCAGGCCTCTGCCATAATCCTAGTCTTGTGACCTTTTATTCATCTTACGAAGGTGATTTTGGCTCCCAAACAAGGATGGGAGAAGCTTTAGGGAAGAACTATTATCATCTTTGCTTCAAAATTAAATTACAAACTAAATTCCTCTGTAGTTAGCTTGGCTTATGCCCAGGAATGAGTGAAGACAGCCAGTCTGTGAGGCTAGAGGCAAAATGGAGTCAGCCATGCTGTATTTCTCTCGCTGTTATAATCTTTGCAGAGGCAGTTTCAGTAACACATGGGTATCACTCTTCTTATGAGTTCTGTGGTAGTCTTCTTTGAAAATAATATCAAAGTTCCTCTCTGTTTGTGTAATGACCTCAGGCTCATTGGCCTGTGATTGCAAGACATCAGTTCTTATTTTCTACCTCCCATAGTTATTGTCTCAGAAAAGTCGTGTCAATCCCTTTATGTGGAATTAATAATAAATGGTGTTTAGTTGGTGTGAAATGTGGATAGGGACCCAGAGCTGAGCACGCCACCCAGAGCCCCATCTCTTGCCCTGATGACATCATGCCAAACACACCAAAGGGGAATGGAGGCAGGATTGTTGGAACTGCACACTCATGGATGCACACACAATGGTTAACCCCTTACCAGCTATTGATCTTGGGCAAATCACCCAGACCTGTACACCTCATGTCGTCATCTTTATTGCCAGCTTTTGTGAGGATTAAATGAGGTGATGAATCTGGAGTGCTCAGCCCATGTCTAGCTGAAAGGGTCCCCAGGGCCCACACAGGGAGCTCTGATGTGCTGGAGCAAACCACACCTCTCCTCAGGCTTTTGAAAGAGGAGCTGTATTAGTTTGTTTTCATGCTGCCAATAAAAACATACCTGAGACTGGGTAATTTATGAAGAAAAAGAGGTTTAAAGGACTAACAGTTCCACATGGCTGGGGAGGCCTCACAGTCATGGTGGAAGGTAAAAGGCACATCTTACCTGACCACAGGCAATATAGAATGAGAACCAAGCGAAAGAATTTCCCCTTATGAAACCATCAGATCTCGTGAGACTTACTCAGTATCATGAAAACAGTATGGGTGAAACGGCCCCCATTATTCAATTGTCTCCCACTGGGTTCCTTCCACAACACGTGGAAATTATGGGAGCTACAATTTACGGTGAGATTTGGGTGAGGACGTGGCCAAACCTTATCAGGAGCAAAAGGAAGTTTTCCTTGGGGCCAGTCCTGAGACTGAGGGTGATGGACAGCAGTGACGGTGTGGAACTGCAAGAGAGGGTGGCCCATTCATACGTCCAAGAGGATGGGAGGCCTGGGGTGGAAGGAGGAGGACCAGCTGCCGGGGGAAGCCCCTCCCTGACTCTGGGGGTCAAAGGCTGAGGACACCTGTTTTTCTCTGTCAACCTGTAATGCAAGAAACATGGCTCCTACTGCATCATCTACCTCACTGCTATTTTTAATCTTTCCCAACTCACCATTTCCTCTTTTGTAATCTTTTCAGTGTGTGAGTTCCCTCTCTGTTCCACTCCCCGCCAAATCTGCCATGTTGCTGATACTTCATTTGTATCTTTCAACTTAGGCTGTTGAGTAAATTGAGTCAACTATTTTTTGCTGATTTTAGTGACAGGGTTTTGCTCTGTTGCCCAGGCTGGAGGTCAGTGGTGCCATCATAACTTACTGCAGCCTCAACCTACCAGGCTCAAGCATCTTCCTGCTAAGACTAAAGATGTGCACCACCACACTCAGCTAATTTTAAAAATTTTTTTGTAGAGATGGGGTCTTACTATGTTGGCCAGGCTGGTCGAGAACTCCTGGCCTCAAGTGATCATCCCAAATCGGCCTTCCTAATTGCTGGGATTACAGGCATGAGCCCACAGTGCCTAGCCAACAGCCTACCATTTGACCAGAGTTATTCCCTAGGGGGTGGGAGGAGTAACAGAGGACATCATTATTTTTTAAGAAGCATTGGAGGAGGCTCAGACCTCAAACAGTGTCATTGTGGGCTGGCCAGTCTCTTCTGAGAAGCAACTAAGCTCAGCTCCTTCTAAGATAGTAATCACAGCAGGGTAGAGATGTCCCAAAGGACCAGCATGTTCCAGGATGTCAGACCTGGGCAGTGTGCTTATGAAAAGTTATGACCAGACACTTAGGGGACCAGAACAAGATGCTGGACCCCTGGGAGTTGGAGATGTCTTGAGAGGGACAAAAGAAAAGGCTGATGTTAGATTTTATCGACATTTCTCTCCATTTTGTCTTGATTCTGCCTTAGGGACCCCGAAGTTAAATTGAATCCTGGTAACCAGTTGTGACCTCTGTATCTTTATAGACAGTGGGAAAAGAAGGTGTCAGAGAACACAACAGACAAACACCCTTGCTATTCAGGCCTCTTCATTCCTGAGTTAGAAGGAAGAGGCTCCACAGTGATTTCCAGGGCAGAGCCATCCTGCTGTTCCGACATCCATCAAGCAGGGCCCGACTTCTTGAGATTGCTGGCTGCCCCAGGAGAACAGGTGGCATAGGCAGCGTCCACAGTTCTAACTCTCCCGGGAGAACAGATTCGAAACAGGGATCTGCCACCTTCCAAACAAGCAAAGGAAGCAACCAAAGCCTGTGAGGAAGACCGAACTGTCTACTAGAAAAATTAAGGTCAGAAATATCACAATTCTGCCAAGGAGAGAAAACATAAAGACACTTGAAATACCTGTTGTGATTTGGGGAATGATTTTATATAGATTTTCTGGTAGGAAAATCCATGCTGAGATGTAGAGAGAAGAATTATGAACAGAAGAAAAACATGTGTGACTTGCAAAGTAGTGGCAAAGATAATTCTAGTAAACATGATTAAAAGGATAGAAGAGCTTTTGACTAATTCATCAGGGGAAAAGAGATACTAAAGTGCAAATAGGTCCACAAATAAATCAGTCTGGGCATGAAATTAACGATGGGTCTGAAATGGCTGAGATATTGAACTCATTCTTCAAACCCGACTTCCGCGATAGAAATGAAAAGGAAAATACAAAGAGGAAGCAATAGAAACCTTCTGAAAATAACTCCTGGCACAAGCAGAAGCACGACGCCTTGGAACATCTAAGTGTCATCCTGAGCAGCTGTAGACATGCCCCTGGGGGATATGAGAAATTGGTTAGGAGCTACTGTCCATTTAGAACAGTGTCTGAAAATGGCACCGTGGTGCTATTATTGCTATTTTAAATAAATAAAGTTAGAGATGGTTCTGAAAGAAGATGCCCAGTATTTTTGGTGGAAACATTAAAAGGAGAGAAAAGGAGGGGGTCAAAAGAAATAGTGATCCCACTTGTTCAGTTTGATATCAATCACTGGGGAAGATCAGGACACACACCAAGGGTTGCATAGATGCTGAAAAGCCTAAACAACCGTTGTATTTATTTGAATCAAGTTGTGTTTTTAAAAGTTGCTTCATCTCCCCTTCCCCTCTCCAAAAAGACCGAACTGGTGAAGACAGGATAGATTTTCTGGAAGGAAAATCCATGCTGAGACGTAGAGAGAAGAGAATTACGAACAGAAGGAAAATAAATGCTGGTAATTAGATCCGTTTGCATTTTAAGTGTATCTCTATCTGAACAATTCACATAACAGTGTGGTCAGAAGGATCCTATAACAGTTTGCACATCCATGCCATAAAAGGTGTACCTACCATCGACAGTCACTGCCCAGTCCTGGACCTGTTCCAAGTCAGGGGTTTGCATAGCTTCTGTTTCCCGCCTCCTTCTGGGTCCTGCTTTTCTCTTCTTTATGCAAGCACATTTGTTGTTCTGCCTTGTCCAACCGTTCCCTCCCACACCTTTCACTTCCTCAGGTCTCCCCTTCACTTCTCTGCCAAGCACTCTGGATTGAGCCTTTCTCCCACCTTATCCTCTTAGGGCCAAGCTTGCTATGGAATGCAAACTAAATTATGCTAAATACTGAATGGGTTTATGTGCCAGTGTTAGCAAGGTTCTGACGTGATAAAAAATCACAGTGTTAGTTCAAAGCCTATGGCAAGATGATGGAGATGGTTTAGGGACTGTGAGCCCGTTGAGAAGCTCTTAAGTCACATTAGAGACAGTTGCTTATGAGTTGTGTTGATCCTACTCAGATGACGGCATTACTTAGGGCTCAACCTGGGGCAAGGATTGTGGCATTCTAGCCAGGGGCCACCTGTACATATATTAGGAACACAAAGAAGTCTGACCTAATATCTCTTTAAATCCTATTGTATATCACAATGATCTCATTACTGATCTTTCAAGGGGAAGAGGCGGCAGTGAAACAATCTCATTTGTGTAAATCCCTACATATTATCACTAAAAATTACTGGGTGAGGTAATATATTTATTTGGTTATACATTATGGAATTAATTTTGCTAAAACATAATTGGGTGTGCATGGATGAAAATTATTATATGTAGCAGATGTACTCTTGAAAAGTTGTTGATAAATATAAATGTGGCCAAGCATAGTGGCTCACGCCTATAATCCCAGCACTTTGGGAGGCTGAGGCAGGAGGATCTCTTAAGGTTCAGGAGTTCTACCGGACCAGCCTGGGCAGCATAGCAAGACCTTGTCTCTACAAAAAACGTAAAAAAAATCAGCCAGGTGTGGTGGCATGTCTGTAGTCCTAGCTACTCGGGAAGCTGAGGTGGGAGGATTGCTTGAGCCCAGGAGTTTGAGGCTACAGTGAGCTATGATTGCACCAATATACTTCAGCCTGAGTAAGAGTGAGACCCTGTCTCTAAAAGTAAAAAAAAATAAATAAAAAGATAAATGTTAATAAATAAATAAATATACATGCATACCATTTTTAAATGCACAAATGGATACTGCTATTTAAAGAAAGCCTGTGATGACACCAGTTGAAAAATAAAGGCTCTTTATGAAATGATTAATCATCTCTAAATTTGGAATCTTTAGACTATCTGTTATCTTTGGTACAGTTTACTTGATCATGCAAACTGTGTACTTCATATGCATGAGTAATATGTAATATGTAATATCACTCATGTAATATGTAATGTCACTCATGCATATGTAATAGCACATATGCTAAAACAAGCATTTTTTTTATTCCTGTTGCAACCTGCAGCTATGAACAACTCAGGTCCTACAGAGGCCAAGGTACTCAGACCATCAACCTTCCATAGGAAGAATGGTCGCCTTGGGCCAATGTCATGCCAACATAGCTATATTGCTCCCCATGGTAGCACTTTCCAAAGAAATACCATCTTTTGGAAACGGAATCTTTCTGTTACAGCATTTCCTTCTCTCCAAATTGTGTTTCATATTTTGCTTCTGGTATTGTCTGGGACCAGGGACACCTGAGCAGACCTGTTTCAGGTGGAAACATTGCTGGTTCAGCTTGGTTGGAAACAGGGAGGGCTGTAACCTCATAGATTCGACTTCAGTTTCCTGCCCAGCTTCCTGAGTGAATGCTTTGAGACTCTTTTAGCCTGGTCATTTATTATCTGGGCTGACTGTATTTGTAGGTCGTTGATTGTTACTTTATTCTGTTGCTGTCTTTATGAGCAAGTCCAAAAACTTCTAGTCTTAAAAATGTGAGACAATTACACCTGTAACTACCACATAAGAAAGTGTTTTAGGAATGCTTTTAACATAGAATTAAGATGTTTAATTTAGAGAAACAATGCTATGTGACAATCATGAAGTCAGCAGAGGAAAAGAGAGAAATCACTGGTTCCATTCTCAGATATTTCCTTTTCTTTCTCTTTTGACTTAATCCTAATATCCTGGCAACACTCCTTGGCTTTTCTCTGGACTGAGTCTCTGGGCCCTTGAGAGATATTTTCTTTCTACTAAGTTAAATTACTTCCTCTTCATGTTATTTCTTGTTGGTTTCCATGAAAGTCCACCCTCAGTGATGCTGGCCATTGTTGTGAATGTCTTCTGACTCTTTCTCATCTACTGACATATGCCCTCCATCTTGGTCATCACAACTTCTAAAAGCCTACTTCTTAGTCCTGGCCAATGAGATGAAACCAAGGAAGCTTTGGTGTAATATACCCTGACCAAGATTCAGAAAATATATTCACAATATTTGTAAGCAAAGAAGTTCGACGTTACACCAAAAGTGGGAGACTCAGAGACATACTCAGACAAAGAGATATGTAGCTCCCTGGACTCATATGCACATACCATGATGTCAGCTTGCTCTGCACTGCTGTCTGAAGTGACACCAGGTGACACTTACCAATGGCCAGCTCTAGCTGACTCTCTTAAACCAACCCTGGAAACATGCTTGGGGTTACATGCTCCTCAGAGCAGAAAGAAAAATTTTCACCTTCTCACTTGCTCATCTACAAAGATTCCTCAGGGGCTTCTAATATAATGCTCTGAGTAAGAGGGTAGAAAAGCTAATTGGATTTCTAATTCATAAATTGTTGAGTTGGTGCATTTATTTGTATGATAAAGTTAAAATGTTAATGATATTCAACATGGATGGCATGTAATGAACTTATAAATCATCTCATTTATATTTCATAGGCATTGAATTTTGCTCCTTTCTTCCTAACTGTCTCTTCTTGATCTGAAAGGTAATGATAGTGGAGAATCCTAGTATTGCCTCTGTAATTTCCCTTTTTAGATACATTTATTGATTATATTCTAATGCATAATGCCTTCTTTTTATGAGCAATTCTGATTAAGTAGGAGTATTTGGTCATAACAGGGGCACTCGGATGTTTACACAGCATCTCCTGCTAGTTCAGCTAGGTTCCTGTACCAAAAAGACAATTCAGGATATGGAACATGATAGAGATTCAGAAAGAACACTGCACTAAGAGGTAAGAGTCCCAGGTGTGTATCATGGTCCTACCAGTAATTAGATCTGTGACTCTGAGCTAAGTCATCTCAGTTTCCTCATCTGCTAAATGAGGGGTGGGAATATATAGTCTCTAAGACCTCTTAAAGCTCTAACCTTCTCTGTTCCTATGACGTAGAAGTTCTGATAGTAGGGTAAATGAAGAAAGTAGTGGGAAAATGTCATTGACTTCCTTTCAGGGCACAAGGAAGAACTGAGTGAGAGAGCCATCTGGCCAAAGTGGGAACATCTTGGGGACAAGCTAAATCGGGAAGATTCACAAATAGGGGGAAGAACAGAATTCTTACCAAGCAGAGTGAAGGTTTTGATGAGAAAATCAACACTAAGCAACAAACCAAAACTAGTAGTACAAGAGCAAATGGGCTATTGGTCAGTAGCTGAGAGACTCAGAGCAGATGGTGTCAAGCTTAAGAAATGATGCCTGGAGTACGGACCACAGCAGAGATCGTGGATGATGGGTGTATCCTGGGTCCCCTTTAAGCAGCTCCAGGTTGGTTAGCTGGGCATGAGCATCACTTCTCAACAGAACTGCAGGTGCTGTATGGTAATACCTTATTTTTTGAAATTTAAAATGACAGTGTCAACCGGGGCTTTCAGGGAATGTTTTCAGAGCAGAATTTCAGCATGGGTAGCTGACTGCATCAGTCTTCTTGTATCACTTGGTCCTTGGTGATGAAAGCCATATATTTAGCAATTAGCCTTTTGAGGGAAAAATTAATTTTTCAATAAATGATGCTAAGATTTGGGAGAGAAAGTCTAAGAATTGGGGGGAAAAATGGATTCCCTACTTTATATCATACACCAACATAAATTCCAAGAGAATTAAATGTCTCTTCAAAAAAAAAAATAATAATAGTAAACTGAAAGAAAATCTTATTCCTAGAGGCAAAGTTTAATATCTTTAATATACAAAACCTGCGTATAAATAGATTAATGAAATAAGAATTCCCTAGTGGAAAAAGAAATACAAAACAGAAACAAGTAACTCATAAATGAAGACATAAAACTGACCAGCAAACAGATGAAAATATGTTCAAGCTTACAAAGAAATCAGAGAAAACTAGCGCATCAAAGAGTTTCTTTTAAATGGAACTTGGTGTTGGTGAAGATGTGAGGGAAGAGTGAATCCACTCTGTGTGCGTTGCTCTTTGGGAATCAGGGCTGCTGGGTCACTCAGTGGGCTTTCAGCTACCACATTTCACAGGTTTGCTTCAAGAGAGATGTGCCATGCAACTGAGTTTGGGCCAAAAGGATGTGAGCAGAAGTGAAGCCCACCACTTCTAGGCCTGCTCGTACAGGCCAGGCGCGTGACCCTCTGTGCCTCCTCCTTTGTTGGTTGATCAGAGGCGGAGAACCCAGAAAAGGACCGGAAGGCCGTAGGAATCCACGATAGAAAAAGTTTGAATAGAGCAAGCCCCCCTCACCACTCTATTGCCATTTTGCTCTTCATGAACGAGAAATACAATTCTTTGGTATTAAATCACTGAAGGTGGATGTTTATCTGGTACATCAGCGGTGAGCATTGCCATAAGAGGCTTTTAAAAATTGATGGCTTAAAGTGAGGTGCTACTGTAAAAAACACTTTAAGTATGTGACAGTGGCTTAGTGGTTGGGTGACAGGTGTGTGGGGCAGTAGATCAAGCAGGCTGGATGGCTAGCAAGCCCTGTTAAGTAATGGCAAATAATCGGCAAGTCTGTTACTTTAAATGTCTTACAAAGGAGACCTTCTATGGCCTCCTGAGCCCATAGCTCCAGGAAAAGTGGTGGTAGAAGCTAAAGTGATCAAGTAAATCTACAGATTTAATAAGGTAATACAAGTGTCATCCAAAAGACCGCCAGGATGGTCCAATAGTAGAAAGAGGAGCTTTATTGGGAAGGCAGAGTCTCTGGTATGAACTAGAGGTGCTTTTAGGAGGGAAGGAGCAGGTTGGTTTTTATGCCTCACAGGGTCTGTGTTACATAATAGAGTCATACATATTCAGCAGGTTTGGGGGAAAAGCTATATATATTTATGAGGGGAGACAAGCTCATGCACAATAGGTAAACATATATGTAATACAGATCCCATGTTCACTTTGGGGCGGGGTTTTAGCATTAAAATGAAGTGGAATTCGGCTCCTTTACATCAAGTGTTGAACTGTAGGACACAAAGACTGTGAAGCCTCTGTGAGCTGCTGAGACAGGCATGAAGTCTGCCAGTGCTTATCAGGAAAGAGTGTTTGTAAGGCTCCTCCACTGCCCAGAGTTGTAGTGGCCTGGGTTGTAAAGCTGGATTAGGAGGGGTCTCACACCTCCTCTTGTTAGGAAGTGTATCAAGAGTGTGAGTTTTCTTGTAGCCATAGAAATTTAGAAATCTGCCACCCCAGCCGTGTCCTGAACCCTCGACCTGCAGGTAACTTTTGTTTTCTTGACCACGGCACCCGTCTTAGTTGACGAGGTGGTATCTACTTTGTTCTCTCAGATCCCACAAGAGAGATGACCTCTGACAACAACTGACTTGTTTTTCTTTTTAGAAGATAGAGGAAAAATGAGAAAGTCCACAAATAAAAGACCTCCAAGGTAGAAAATTTGAGGATTTCAGGACTCCAAATAACAAATGTTAAGACTGGAAAGGTCTAGTCAACCTTCTCAGTTAAAGTGATTTCGCTTGTGGAAAAGATCCAATCACCAAAGACTTTTCTGTTTTAAGTTGCACATAGGGAGTCACCATCAAGTTGCATGAGGGAAGCGGTGGTGAGGAGGCACAGGGAAATGTCAGGCATGAGGGTCCCACCTCGGGGAGCCCCTCTGTGAGGCTGCCGCACGTGGGACCAGCTGGAAGAAGACCATCAGAAGCTATCAAATATTCAAAGGAACTATTCTGCCCTGGAAACAAGAAGACGATAGAGAGCTCCAAATTTGTGTGAGCAGCAAGCAGACTATAAAAGCTGGGGAGTCCCCTGCATTAATCATGTTTTTAAATTTTCTGTATTTTATGCTTTAACATCTTTGGGCTTTACTGACTCTGAAGGGATTGACCCTCCTGGGTTAACCAATTCTGAGAGAGAGAGAGAGAGACTCAGTGCACCTTTCATATGCAAAGCAATCAGTCCGGAGACCATACTCCCAACTACTTCCTCTGTGGGGTTCTCATACTCTAGGCCACCATCCTTGTGCCCTGGCCAGGTGCCAGATGAGTAGGACCAGCCCTTATGCACCAGAGCCCACTGAAATTACTCAAACTAGCCAATCCTAAGCCCGCTTACCTTGTCTTGCCAGGTTCTTCCTGCAGAAACCAAAATAAAAGCTTTTCCCCACAGTTCCCTACCTCCCTCTGTCTCCTGACTGACCCTGGTGTTTCCATATATCCCATGCCCCCACCCTGTGAATAACATACTGTTTTTTCAGTGGTAACCATTTTGTGATATGTTGGCCTTACTATAAGTTATTTTTTAAAACATTATTACACTCAATTTTAAAACAACCCCAGGTAACACAAACTCACCAATACCTGTCTCAGATGTTGCCCTGAAGTAAAATAGACCCAGGAATTCCTTCCATTGAACAAAATCTGCTCTAATCAAGGAATCTTTCTTGCTCCCAGGGCAGGGAGCCTGTCTGGCACAATTTCAAAATCACTATGAACAAGTAGCTTCTCAGTTTCCCGTTCTTCCCTCTTCTGAATGAGAATGTCATTGTTCTCCTACATCTGACTCCCAATTGTATATTAGGAAGTGTGGAGGCAGATAACCTGTGTTTTAAATTCATAGGTTGTTGGATCATAAGAAACTGCGTAGGTGCCTGACAGAGAAGAGTGCCGTTTACCCAGAGATCCTGAACTTCTGTGATTGGATGGGGGTCTTTTTGTTGTTGCCCATGAGGAGATTAAGTTTATTCCATGTGGAAAAGAAAAATGAGTAACAGTTATCAGAAGAGTGGACCTTGGCCTAGGCTACTAAGTTATTTCCAGGATCTTCTGGGCTCACAGCTCATCTGCATGTCCAGTCTCCACTGGCAATAGGCATGACCACATACTGGAGTTCAGGCAGGGGGATGCAGTTGAAAAGACACATACAACTTCCAGCCCTAACCTGGCCTCCCCACTCTCTTCCTCCTAAGTGACAAGTATTAATACATGTAAAGGATTCTGGACAGGTCCTAGAGATGAAAAACTGCAGGTGAAAGAAGCCTGGGTCCCTGAATGACCACCTGGAACAGAGCCCTCTCTTGCTGCCAATTAGACCTTATATGAGTGAAAATGTTATTCCTTTTTTTCCTTCAATGTATGTACATTTTTTAATTTTTTAAGTGTTTTTATTTCAATAGCTTTAAGGGTACATGTGTTTTTTGGTTACATGGATGAATTATATAGTCGTGAAGTTTGGGATTTTAGCGTACCTGTCACCTAAGTAGTATACATTGTACTACCCCAACAGGTAGTTTTTCATGCCTCTCTCTTCTCCCACCCTCCCCACTCTGAGTCTCTAATGTCCATTATACCACTCTGTCTGCCTTTGAGTGCACATAGCTTGGCTCCCACTTATAAGTGAAAACATGTGGTATGTGCTTTTCATTCCTGAGTTACCTTACCTAGAGTAATGTCCTCCAGTTCCATTCAAGTTGCTGCAAAAGACATTATTTTATTCTTTTTCATGGCTGAGTGGTATTTTATGACACATATATATATACCGGTATATATGTATGGGGGGGGTGTGTGTGTGTATATATATATACACACACATATATACCAGTATATTTATATATGTACCATGGTGTGTGTGTGTATATATATATATGCATATGTGTGTGTGTATATATATGTGTGTGTGTGTGTGTGTGTGTGCTTTGCATACATTACTTACATTGCCACAATCTTATATGGTAGTTACAACTAATGTACAGCGGAACCTCACAGCAGCTACCCTGGGATAACTTATTCTCCCCAGAACTATGCCAATTTGATCTTTGTTCATGGTCCAACAACTTTTTTGACTTTTAAAAATTGTGGCAATATGTACATAACATAAAATCTACCATTTCAATGATTTTTAAGTATACAGTTCATTGGCATTAAGTACATTCACTTTGTGGGGCAAATATCACTGTCATCCATCGCCAAAACTTTTAAATCATTCCAAACAGAAACTCTGTACTATTAAACTATAACTCCCATTCCCTTAACCTTCCTGCCCCCACACAGGCCCTGGCAACCACTATTCTACTTTCTCTCCTTATGAATTTGCCTATTCTTGGGACTTCAAATAAGTGGGATCATACAATACTTGTTCTTTTACGTCTGATTTATTCACTTAGCATAATATCTTTTGGGTTCATCCATGTGTCAGAATTTCCCTCCTTTTTAAGGCTGAATGATATGGTTTGACTGTGTCCCCACCCAAATCTCATATCGAATTGTAGTTCCCATAATCCCCACATGTTGTGGGAAGGAGCCAGTGGGAGGTAATTGAATCACAGGGTGAGGTACTCCCATGCTGCTGTTCTCATGATTGTGAATGAGTTCTCATGAGATCTGATAGTTTTATAAGGGGCTTTTCCCACTTTTGCTTGGCACTTCTCCTTGTTGCTGCCATGTGAAGAAGGATGTGTTTGCTTCCCCTTCTGCCATGACTGTAAGTTTCCTGAGGCCTCCTCAGCCATGCTGAACTGTGAGCCAGTTAAACCTCTTTCCTTTATAAATTACCCAGTCTCAGGTATGTCTTTATTAGCAACATGAGACTAATACACTGAATAATATTTCTTTGTATGTACAGACCACATTTTGTTTATCCATTCACTAAGTGGACACTTGGCCTGCTTCCACATTTTGGCTATTGTGAATAATGCTGCTGTGAACATGCGTGTGCAGATATCTCTTCAAGTTCCTGCTTTTGATTCCTTTGAATACATGCCCAAAAGTGTAATTGCAGAATCATATAGTAATGCTGTTGAACTTTTTGAGGAACTGCCATACTGTTTTCCACAGTGGCTGTGCCAAAGCCCTGAAACTCAGAGGAAGCCAGTCTGGTGCCACTTTCCTTAATACCACTCTCTCTTCCCTATCTCAACGCTACTTGTTTTAACTCTTTAGCACCCTATTCCTTCCCGTCACCCTTAGAGAGAGTCACAGAGGAGAGGAGGACACAGTGTGAAGCAGTCGTGGGAGCTTAATGCCAAATTTCAGGTAAGACATTGTCATGATCACTTTCTTCTTGCATAAAGGGGCCAAGACTCTTTGGGTACCTGAATTGTTGAAAATGATGGTCAGGTTGAGATTCTACTATAGAATCTCATATTTATGTGTGGATCACATTTGTGAAACAATGGTAACAATTGTTGGGGATTCATATAGTTTGGATATTTGTCCCTTCCAAATTGCACGTCGAAATGTGACCCACAGTGTTAAAGGTGGGGTCTGGTGGGAGGTGTGTGGGTCATGGGGCTGATCCCTCATGAATAGCGTGATGCCCTCTCTGTGGATATGAGTCCATGCATGACCCAGTTGTTAAAAAGAGCTTGCCCCCTTCCCCCTCTCTGTTTCCCCCTATCACCACATGAAATTCCTGTTCCCCCTTTGCCTTCGGCCACAAGTAAAAGCTTCCTGAGGCCTAGATGCTGGCACTTTGCTTGTACAGCCTGCAGAAATGTGAACCAAACAAGCTTCTTTTCTTTATAAATTACCCAGCCTCTAGTATTCCATTATAGCAATACAAAACAAACTAAGATGGGGACGATGAAAAAGTTCGGGAGATGGATAGTGGTCACAGTTGTACAACAAAGTGAATGTACTTAATGCCACTGAACTATGCGCTTCAAAATGATTAAATGGATAAATTTTGTTATATATAAATCACCACAATTAAATATGTATGCCTTTATAACCATATATCATCCCCCAGGAAAAACCACAACTTCAGTTTTGTTCTCTATAAAATACCTTTTCGTTCTGATTCTCAGTTGATTACTCTAGATATACACATGCTTAGATAAGAAAAAAACATTATGCAAAAGTATTTTGGTTTTGGTGAAATACTATTTTGGGCAAGTGATATTGTCTCAAGATTGGGATAATATTCCTGACGGCAGATTTTATCCATCAGGGGACAACTGGGGTAGTGACAAAACCCAAGGCTCTTTCCACCTGACATCCACTGGCTACGGGAAATCCAGTGTGTTACAAGTGTTTTTCTTTCCTTTTAGTAGGAGGATTATCTCTCCATTGCACATTACCAGCTGCTGCTTTAAGAGTAAACTTCTGAGAAAACCCTTGTAAAGCAGCTGAATTAGAAAAACAGCAACTATGGAACTGGGAACCTAAAGGAAAATTTTGTCTCATATTTAGCTAATTGGAGGCAGGTGTACTGTGTGATCCCTGTGTCTCTCTGCTTTTCTTCACTTCTCCTGAGAATTGAAGTTACACTACCTCCCAGGGATTGGCCATCCTAGTCCCACAAGAGGCCAAGCATCCTTACTCCACTGCAGGGGACTGATGAGTTTGTATGAGGTTAGGGGAGGAGCATCACAATGACCTCAACAGATTAACCCGGGAAATTTCCCACAGATTACCCAGCACTGGCCCTGAAGCAGCATGGCTTGGTTTGTAATTTCTCTTACAAATGTTTATTTCTCCAATTTACTGAGATTGATTTTTGGAACTTGCAGCTGCCTAAACTGTGTGCACACCTTCAGAGCTCAATGTAAACCAGATACACCCTGCCTAATTTATCACCTCAGACTTACATTAACAAAGAGGCAAACCAAGTAGTAGCAGCTGCCCTCTGTCCTGCGTCCTTTTATGCCATTGTTTTGATTTTATGCCTCTGTGATAAGTTACATACCCATCTCTTCCCTCACCCCCTATTCAGCCTTGTTTGCACTCCAGGCACAGAGAAAGAGAAAAAACTGCAGTAGATGGAAGCAAACACCCTGTAAACCAATCATTCCTAGTTAACCGCTTTTAGTACATCACTCCTTTGCTGATAATTTCCACTGATTCTGTATTTTTGTAGACAATAATGCCCTAATGACAGAGCCAGGACTTGAGGAATGTATTAGTCCATTTTCACATTGCTGATAAAGACATACCTGAGACAGGCAATTTACAAAAGAAAGAAAGTTATTGAACCTACAGCTCCACGTAGCTGGGGAGGCCTCACAATCATGGTGGAAGGTGGCATGGTGGTGGCAAGAGAGAGAGTGTAAGCCAAGTGAATTGGGTTTCCTCTTATCCAATCATCAGATCTCATGAGACCTATTCACTACCATGAGAACAGTATGGAGAACCACCCCCATGATTCAGTTCTCTCCCACCAGGTCCCTCCCACAACATGGAATTATGGGAGTACAAGTTAAGATGAGATTTGGGCATGGACAAGAGCCAAAGCATATCAAGAGGCTACTTTAATTTGCCTCTGGATCCCACCACCTCTCCTATTTGACTTGACCACAAGGTTCTACAGTGGACGGCCCTGTCTTTCTCATCACTGTGCACACAGCATGTAACACATGCCAGATGAACAGTTGTTGAGAAAATAAATGAAGTGCCCATCATCTCAAATTTAGTACCTTGTGAATCTAAAGAGAGCTTGGAAGATGTCCCTGCAATGGTGAGCAGAGACTTAAGAAATCAGAGTGCTGGAACTCCCTTTTCAGTTGTATTAAATGGAGTGCCCTGTGGTACCTCATGCTGGCTGGTGAGAAGAGAAGGTCTGGCTTTTGTCTGTGGATGTTTCCTTCCCAGAAGCTCATAAGTTCTTGCCAATCTTATTAAACTCAGCCTTAAGCTTCGCAGTAATGATGGCTCCCAATTTTGCAGGTGGTCTTGCTGCAGGCAGGCAGGCAGCAGATGAGGCTGTGCACTGAGATCCCGTTTCATTTGCTCCAGCTCCTTTCTGAGCTGGAGAAAATGAACACATGTGTCATCACTATGTTTTATAAATGCTAATATCACAGTATATCATACAAGATGTAAAACAAATGCACTTACCTGTGATAATGCATGCATTTAATTTAGATGCTAAATACAAATGAATAATGTGATAAACAAGGTGCTGAACGATTAAAATGAACCCTTAATTTTTCACAATTGTTCAAGAAGGAAATTACAGGAAAATATTAATGCTTTTTATAATGATCACTTCACTGGAGGTAAGCAGAAAGCTACTATTTCCTCCTAGGACATCATTTGTCTCAATTCAATAAAGTCAATTCAATTAAAGGCCCTAGTGTCACTTAAAAACCGTTATTTCAGGCCGGGCGCGGTGGCTCACGCCTGTAATCCCAGCACTTTGGGAGGCCGAGGCGGGTGGATCACGAGGTCAAGAGATCGAGACCATCCTGGTCAACATGGTGAAACCCCGTCTCTACTAAAAATACAAAAAATTAGCTGAGCACCGTGGCGCTTGCCTGTAATCCCAGCTACTCAGGAGGCTGAGGCAGGAGAATTGCCTGAACCCAGGAGGCAGAGGTTGCGGTGAGACGAGATCGCGCCATTGCACTCCAGCCTGGATGACAAGAGTGAAATTCCGTCTCAAAAAAAAAACCCGTTATTTCTTTAACTTGCATTTTAGGGTCAGGGGTACACATGCAAGTTTGTTATGCAGGCAAATTGCACATCATGGAGACTTCATATACAGACTACATCACCACCAGATAATAAGCACAGTACCTGATAGGTAGTTTTTCCATCCTCACCCTCCTCTCCAACTCCACCCTCAAGTAGGCCCCAGTGTCTGTTGCTCCCTTCTTTGTGTTCATATGTACTCAATGTTTAGCTCCCATTTATAAGTGAGAATATCTGTTATTTGATTTTCTACTCCTGAGTTACTTCACTTAGGATAACAGCCTCTAGCTCCATCCATGTTGCAAAGAACATGATCTCATCCTTTTTTATGGCTGCATAGTATCCCATAGTGTATATGTACCACATTTTGTTTATCCAGTCTATCATTGATGGGCATTTAGGTTGAGTCCATGTCTTTGATATCTTGAATAGTGCTGCAATGAACATATGCATGCATGTGTCTTTGTAGTAGAATAATTTATATTCCTTTATGTATCTACCCAATAAAGAGATTACTGACTCAAATGGTTATTCTGCTTTGAGTTCTTTGAGAAATTGCCAAACTGCTTTCCACAATGGCTAAACTCATCTACATTCCCACCAGCAGTTTATAAGCATTCCCTTTTCTCTGCAATCTCACCAGCGTCTGTTCTTTTTTGACTTCTTAGTAATAGCCATTCTGACTGGTATGAGATGGTATGTCATTGTGGTTTGGGGTTGCATTTCTCCAATGATTAGTGATGTTGAGCATTTTTTACATGTTTGTTGGCCACATATATGTCATCTTTTGAGAAGTTTTCATATCCTTTGCCCACTTTTTAATTGGGTTGTTTGTTTTTTGCTTGTTCATTTGTTAAAATTCATTATAGATTCTGGCTATTAGACCTGTGTGAGATGCCTAGTTTGGGAATATTTTCTCTTTTCTGTAGGTAGTCTGTTTACTCTGTTGGTAGTTTTTATGGTGTGCAGAAGCTCTTTAGTTTAATTAGGTCCCATTTGTCAATTTTTGTTGCAGTTGCAGTTGCTTTTGTCATGGAATCTTTGCCAGATCCTATGTTCCAAATGGTATTTCCTAGATTATCTTCCAAGGTTTTTAGAGTTTTGGGTAAAAAAACTATTCTTCTACCTAAAATTTTAATATACAAATGATATTTTTATGTTTTCATGTGGATTTATGGAGTGTTAGAGTTAGAAATAACCAGAGTGGCCATACAGTTTAACAGCTATCACAGGTGAGGAAACAGAAGACAATGGAGTTAGCAATTTTCCTAGAAGCATTTGTATATGTTTAGAGAATTGATTTTCTTTCCTGGTGCACATGTCACAAAGAGTTTGATAATCACAAATGAAAATATTTTATCTGGTTTAATCAACCTTTAGTCAAAAGTTATCTTTAATATGGTACCACACAGGACTTCTTTCTTGCCTGCCTTTCCCAGGCCAATTTCTTCATACAAAGTCACCAGATTGGATCTCTCTTTGACACTCTCAAAGAGTCAGGGACTAAGGCTGGGCTCAGTGGTTCATGCCTATAATCCCAAAGCTTGAGGAGGCCAAGGCAAGAGGACTACTTGAGCCCGGGAGCTGGCAGCTGCAGTAAGCTATGATCACACCACTGCAATCCGCATATCAAAATGATAATAATAATAAAGGACTAAGTTTAGGACTTAGTCAAGGACCAATACTTTATGAAGAGTACGCCTTAGGGAAAGGAGATCAGCAGTGATGAGAAACTGTAGCGTGCTTTCCAACTTCTTCACATCTCGTGCCACATAGACTGCTGTATGCGACCCACCCGTATATGCTGACAAGGCTGCTACTGATGGAGAGCAGCTGATTCTGGGGACTTCAGCTGCTCTAGGGCCCACCTGGCAGTCCCAAGAGCCCAGCACATCTGTACCTGTTCCCCAAACACCATTTGAATAGCTTGGGTCTACAGGAGGCACAGCCAATAGATGGAGCCCCAGCAAGTGAGGCCCAGTTCTGAAGGGTCACCCCGAGACAAGCTCACTGAGGCATGTGTGGTATGAATTTATTTCCTGTTTCCTGTGTGTCTACATTTAGCTATCAGAAATTGAATTAAGGCTTAAGTATAATCTTTACTTAACCAGAACTGAGCAGTTAAACTCACTGCGAGGTCACATCCAGAACACCATTCTGAGGCTGACTAGATTTAAATATTTCATTGTTAATAGTGATCTTGGGTATGTAGGAATGACAGCCAGGTGAAGGCACAAAAAATTAACCCTGTGGGAGAAAAGTTGAACAAGCAGACACCACAGAAAGGCTGATTTCATTCCCCTCTTGATTCCTTTGGTCAGATATATCTCTAAGTACTTTCTCAGTTGCATCTAGACAAAAGAGACCAAAGGTATTGCAGATTTCATTTGACATCCTAAGAGAGATAGAATATTGAAAATATCCAACATGATGCATGGTTTCTCATAGGCACTCTATAAATGCAAATTTCCTGCCTTTCTTTTTGTCTGCCTCTTCATTTTTGTTTTAATTTTATTTTAAGTTCTGGGATACAAGTACAGAACATATAGGTTTGTTACAGAGATATACACGTGCCATGGTGTTTTGCTGCACCCATCAACCCATCATCTACATTAGGTATTTATCCTAATGCTATTCCTCCCCTAGCACCCCACTCCCTGACAGGCCCTGGTGTGTGATGATCCCCTCCCCATGTCCATGTGTTCTCATTGTTCAACTCCCACTTATGAATGAGAACATGCAGTGTTTGGTTTTCTGTTCCTGTGTTAGTTTGCTGAGAATGATGGTTTCCAGCTTCATCCATGTTTCATCAAAGGATATGAACTCATCCTTTTTTATGGCTGCATAGTATTCCATGGTATATATATGCCACATTTTCGTTATCCAGTCTATCACTGATGAGCATTTGGGTTGGTTCCAAGTCTTTGCTATTGTGAAAAGTGCTACAATAAACACATGTGTGCATGTGTCTTTATAGTAGAATCCTTTGGCTATACACCCAGTAATGGGATTGCTGGGTCAAATGGTATTTCTGGTTCTAGATCCTTGAGGAATTGCCACACTGTCTTCCACAATGGTTGAACTAATTTACACTCCCACCAACAGTGTAAAAGCATTCCTATTTCTCCACATCTTCTCCAGCATCTGTTGTTTCCTGACTTTTTAATGATCGCCATTCTAACTGGCGTGAGATGGTATCTCATTGTGGTTTCAATTTGCATTTCTCTAATGACCAGTGATGATGAGCTTTTTTCCTTATGTTTGTTGGCCATATAAATGTCTTCTTTTGAGAAATGTTTGTGCATATACTTCACCCACTTTTTGATGTTTTTTCCTTGTAAATTTAAGTTCCTTGTAGATTCTAGATATTAGACCTTCATCAGGTGAATAGATTGCAAAAACTTTCTCCCATTCTGTAGGTTGCCTGTTCACTTTGATGATAGTGTCTTTTGTTGTGCAGAAGCTCTATAGTTTAATTAGATCCCATGTGTCAATTTTGGCTTTTGTTGCCATTGTTTTTGGTGTTTTAGTCATGTTTTAGTCATGCCATTGCTTTTGGTGTTTAGTCATAAGCTTTGTCCATGCGTGTCCTGAATGTTATTGCCTAGGTTTTCTTCTAGGGTTTTTATGGTTTTAAGTCTTATGTTTAAGTCTTGAGTTAATTTTTGTATAGGTATAAGGAAGGGGTCCAGCTCAGTTTTCTGCATATGGCTAGCCAGTTTTCCCAACACCATTTATTAAACAGGGAGTCCTTTCTCCATTGCTGATCTTTCACAAACCTGATAGATTTTGTTTTACTGAAAAAAATGTATCCTTGTCTTAGGGTCCTCAGTGTATCAGGAAGTGTATGGCAGTAAAATAGGTCAGGTCAGTCAAGTAGAAAAAATAGTGCATAAAATATTTTAGAACTTGTTGATAGCTTGCTACCATGATAGCCACTATTCAAGGTACTGTGCATGCTGCTGCAAATATGGTCACACAACACAGAATCACATTTTAAATCAACAACAGACCACATATATGATGGTGGTCCCATAAGATTATAATGGAGTTGAAAAATTCCTGTCGCCTAGTGACGTTGTAGCTGTTGCAATCCCACAGTGTAATTACTTTACTGGTTTCATAAATTTACTGTAGCCTAAGTGGACAGTGTTTATGAAGTCTAGTCATGTACAGTAATGTCCTAGGCCTTACTGAACCTGTTACTGCAGGGTGATGAGCTACAAAATTCTTCCCCTGCAGAGGAGCCCTCAATAATCCGATAGACTAGATGAATGTAAGTGAGTCTCTTTTCCCAGCCATTCTAGTGCTTTAGGCTCAGTAGGTTTATGAACAAAGCAGCCACAGAGGCAGAGACAGAGGTTATACATGGGCTCTAACACTGAACTGAAAGTCTCCAAGTCTTCTCTAGGTAGTACCCAGCAGAAACAAAGTCGAACACCAACTACACCACCATAGCACATAAGGACTATCAGCTAACTTGCAGACAGGTTGTTATATTTATTTCTAATGGAAAAAGCCACATTTTCTAGACTTAGGTTCCTGTTATCTTTCTGCCATGCTTCTGCAAGGAACACAGTCCTGCAGTTATTATTAACCACGATAGCATCTTAGCCAACATTGCTTTTATTCAAGAACCTGGTTTTACAGTGATCAAATTAAGGCAATGGCTGATATGAATGGTGTTTTAAAACATAAGTTTTATTATTATTCAGATATGGGGAGGTCAGCAGCTCAGGAGACATTAGCCTTTGAAAGTGTACCTTGTTGCAATTCCTAAGGAGTGGGAGCCAGGCCATTGTCTTGGGCTGGGGGCACACTGGGAAGCACCGGGGTCAGCCAGGAGGCAGAGGGCAAAATGTGTGCAAGAGCCCCTATTTCTACATGAAGGAATAGAGATGGCAGGGTAAGCACACCTTGGCTTGGCTAGTGTGAATAACTTCAGTGGACTCTAGGGCATAGGGGCTGTCCTGGGTTGTCTGGTACTTGGCCTTGGGGTGATTAGGGCAGGTACATAGCAGACCAGAGTGTGAGAGCTAGCAAGAGGAGGCATGGGGGTGTAGGCTTTGGACTGGTTAATTTGCATATGAAAGGCATGCTCCCCTCTATCTCTCAGGTTAGTCGGGATGGTCCTTGACTGTCTAGGAATTGGCTACTCCTGAGAGGGGCAGTCCCTTCACGTTTAGCAAGGCCTCAGATGCCAATAAATCAGAATACAGAAGATAAAAGACATGATTAATAAAGATGGGATTCTCTGCTCTCAGCATGCATCCCTTTGCTCAGAAAGCCTTGGAGAAAACATAAATGAATGTATTGAAAACTCAGTAAGACTCGTTTCACAGGGAAACACCTTGCAAATGTGGAGTGCTGTCCTCCGGGGTATACTGTATGCCCTTCATTGCTGTTTCTTTTACAGCCACTATACGTTGTTCAGGAACAAAGGGGTGAAAGTAGAAGTGGCTTCTTACACTATTACAACAAATGATCCACTTGCAAAATGTTCATTTCTACTCCCATGACTTTAGACACTTTTGGGTTAGAGTCAAAAATGGAATTCATGCCTTGCGGGCCATGGCATCATTTCTATCGATCTGGAAGCTGAGACTTCCACCAAGTCTTTTCACTCTCCTCCTGCCATGGAATGAAAGGCAATAATGGATAGGATGGTGGATCTCACAGTCAGGGGAAACTGAGGACATGGACCAGGATGCCTGGAACCAGGGTATCCTTTAGGGTGCCTCCCTGTAGTGCTATGTTGACTTGTAAAATTTATCAGATGACTACAGCAACTTACACAACCAGACAAGGAACCAGATCACTCAAGAATCACAGTTTATGTCACTGGGTAAAAATCTCAACCAACTGAGGTGATAGCTGAGGGCAAAGTGAAAATGGAAAAAAATGGAAAGGATAGAAGTTATAAATCCCAAATAGAGCCTTGTGACCAGTTGCAGAAGTGAGGACTGTAAAAAAGAAAGACCCACATTTTCTTCCATTCCACTTCTGCTTCCACCAACTATCTCATAGAGGTATGTTAGTAGTGATTCTGTTATCAATTTTGTTCATAGTTAAGAGATATCATGTAGGAATCATGACTAAATCAGAGAATAAGTGAGCATCACGCAGACATGAATGCAAGGACCAATGAGGCATTGGACCCCCTTTTTGAGGGAAACGTTGAGAGATTTTTTTCATTCGTATGAGCAATAGTTAAGCAGGAGCATATTGGTCTGTATCCTTAAGTATGGGAACCCAAATTTTAAGAACCCCAAAGTACAAATTGTGCAGCTATTGCTCAGTTGGCATTTATTATGACCCCCTTCTAACTTATCTACCTATAATATAGACACAGGAAAGTTTGTAAAGCACATGTTCTAGACTCCCCTGTTGCTGAAATTTTACCTGTGACCAAGGCTTTCTGAGAAGTCTTGCAGGTGGAAGGGAGCAACCTGGGATGGTGACCTGCATGAAGGGATTGGATCACCTGACACGCATGCGGGCAGTTACAATGAGGTTTTGGGTCTCCAATCCTTACTACAGCAGTGGTGTTTACGCATATGATATGGTTGGGACTATTCACTCTGTAGCTTCTTAGCCTGGTTCTCTGGCTCTGAGATACTCTATAGGAAACCTGATATCTTCTAATAAACATTGCTTTCTACTAAAACTAGTTAGAATGGATATCTTTCTACAGCTAAGAGACTGAGTGCATTCAAACTGACCCTCACAGCAACCATATGAGGAAGGCTTTATTGTTGTCATTGCTGCCATTTTACAGATGGAGAAATGGGAGCACGGAATAGTTCAAGGCCTCCAGGCTAGTCAGCTGAAAGACAGGACTTAAATTTAGATTATTTAATTCCAATGTCCTGTTACCATCCTCTGTGCTATGTAATATACAAGGATCTAGAAGACCAGGAGTAGAGGATGAGGGGGAAGAAAAGTGAGTGCAGAAGCAGGTAAAAAACATCCTAAGAGAATTTTAAACGACTTATCTGTGTAGGCAAAACTGTAAGTGACAGACACTTGGTCCAAACACAAATTTATGGATTCAATTTCTGTATTCTTTTCACTACACTATATGTAAATTACTAGCTGTGTTTTTATGAAATTAAGAGCTTATTGAAGATAAGGAAAGTTTAGCACTGTAGGATAAACTGGCTACCTTTGACTATGCTGGAAGGCTTAATGAATGAAAATGACCAACTCGAGGTTTTAAATTCTTAGTTCAAGACATGGTTTAAGTAAAGAGAATCAAAGATATTCACTCTCCATATGTGTGCCAGCTTGCAATTAATTTGCTGAAAATATGATTCAACCACGTTTAGGAATTTTAGATATGATTAAATTTAGATACATTTCTTATAGGGATTACATGAGATTAAGTTATACTATGGGTACTATTATAAAGATTTGTCTAAATATTTATAATACTTATACTTAACAAATGTGTATCGACTCATACTACTATAAGGATGTATATGTAAATGTGGGGTTTATTTCAACCAAAAATTCAGAAGACGAAGAGTATGATTTTCATCTCAGCTCCTTGTATTACATTTAAGCCTATATCCCATCTGTTCTAATATATTCAATAATTCCTCAAAGTTTTTGGTCCACAATTGGGACTTTTAAAATGTATTCTAGCATCATGATGTTTCATTTTTGAAACCCAACATTGTGTCATTTATTAAGGTGAACCTTAAGATGGTGGGAAGGTGGATGAGCTCCATCCATCATCTTATACCAGAAGCATCATAACCAGCCCTCAAAAAGGTATTCTTCCCTGGAATATAAATATTTTATTATTAAAATGTCATGGCTCCTGAGAATATAAATAAATATGTTATTTAAAAGTATATCCAATTATTCATCTATATCAGTTTAGACTCATGGATTTTCATATTATTATGGGTTGTATTAATAAGTTATTGTTATTATCATTTATTTTTCTCAAATTTTCCCAGATCTAGCCATGAGGAGTCCTTTCAAATTGGGTCTACATACCTACATTCCCGTATCATTTTTTGAGATCTCCCTTACTTCTTGGCACCTCAAAATGTTCCAGGTTTATCTGGTACTTGCCTTGCCCCAGACCTGGAATCAGAATGCCATAGATGTTTTAGGTAACGTATGTGCTTATTGATGTTGGGGTGTGATTGCTTCCAGGCCCTCTCAGTCAGTGAAAGTAGGAGTATATCTGTGACTCCATACTGATAATAAAGGTACAATTGTATAAAGAAATAAATGGGGGAAAAAGAAAGCTCTTTGTTGGTAGATTTTTAACTACTAAATGTAAAAGATACGATGGAAATAGAAAATTGCCATTTGGCAAACAGCATAGAGATCATTATTTCAGTAAAGTCTCAAATTAGCAGGCAAAAGTATTAAGCATGATGAGAAACAGAGTATTTACATAGTCTCAAGATATCTCCTCACAAGATACTTATTAATTACAAAGAGAAACATAATCTATTTACAGTGAAGGAAGCTGGCAGACACACAACCTAACCAAGTGATCGAAGTCACTATCACCAGGAATGGGATGGGCAAATGGTTTGTGTACCCCTCGTGTGATGCATTGAGAAGTACACAGCAGGACTTGGGGGTGTGTCCAGCAGAAGTTCATACATCATCTGAATCTAATCACAAGAAAGTATCAACCAAACCCAAACTGAGAAATAGTATCAGCAAGAACCAGCCAGATTTCTTGAAAATGTCACGATCGTGACAGACAAAGAAAGAAAGAGACTATTTCAATTTAACAGGGTCCAGGGAAACATGACAATTAAATGCCACATGTGATTGTGAATCAGATCCTAGGTTAGGAAAAGGGCTTCCTATGACAATGGGTGAAATTTGAGGAAGGTGTGCAGATTAGATAATAGGATTCAGCCATTTTTGAAAGTTGTCCTGTCATTTGGTGGACTGAGTGAAGGCTATACCAAAAACTCATTTAGTATTTTGACAACCATTTTCTAAATCAAAAATCATTTTAAATGAAAAGGTAACATATTAGAAATATTTTCTAAAAGCATACCCAGAAACAGTTATGTAAAAGGAACCAAATGCCCAGCCATGAAATATTGCTGGCTGCCTGTTAGGTAGGCGTTCTCAGAAAGACCAGGAGAGTGCCTGGTCTTTCCAAACTGAGGCCTGTTATGACTAACCCTTCTCTTACCTGAGGCTACACTTATTACCAGTAAAAGAGCAATGGCCACAACAGCTTCTGGAGGCTGAACCTTCTAGATGACCAGGTAGGGGAAGGTCTTTATATATCCCAAGTGTACCCTAAGGGATAATTACATTAGAAAACAGAGTACTTTTTGGCCAGGTGCTGTGCTGGCTCAGCACTTTGGGAGGCCAAGGAGGGTGGATCACCTGAGGTCAGGAGGTCGAGACCAGACTGGCCAACATGGCGAAACCCCAACTCTACTAAAAATACAAAACTTAGCCAGGAGTGTTGGCAGACACCTGTAATCCCAGCTACTTGGGAGGCTGAGGCAGTGGAATCACTCGAACCCAGGAGACGGAGGTTGCAGTGAACCGAGATCGCACCATTGCACTCCAGCCTGGGCAACAGAGCGAGACTCTGTCTCAAAAAAAAAAAAGAAAAAGAAAAAGAAAAGAAAAGAAAAGAAAGAAAGAAAGCAGAGTACTTTTTAATTTAAAAAATATATTTAAAAGTTGTGTGCTAAATAATTTTTGCTACCATCTTCACCTACCAAAAAACCACTTGTGGCATTATATATTTCAAGGTTAAATTGAAATGCACAATTCATGCAGCTATTTTGATGAGCTATCAGTTGTTTGTTTTTCTTTTTTGCAACTTGGATGCTACGGTCTGAATACTTGGTAATATCTGGACTAAGGGATATTTGGATATCAGGCACTGGTTAAATTTACATTATGAACAATAAGCACTTTTCTCAGCATGAGAAAATGTTTTTTGAGTTCAGGCATTTGTAATAAAATGCAAAATTAGTGAAACAGCAATATCTTTATTAAATGCTTGAGTGGAAATGACTTTAATGACTCATACTTTACTCATGACATTGAGCACAGAACTTGACTCATAATAGGTTCTCTAATAGATTTTTAAATGATTTAATATTTGTTTATCCTCAAAGTTTATTTGTTTTAGAATATTTGCCTATGCATTGTCTTGTTTTGCAGAGCATGGAGGAATATCTTTTTTGATTTGTGTGTCCTCTTTGGAACAAATAACGAGTTTATCTCCAATACCAGCTTATTTTTAAATCTAAGAGTTCATAATCTTCACTTTTGATAGTCTTTCATTACTGCAATCTCCCAGGGGCCCATGGCAAAGCCCCTACTGCTCTGGCCTCTTCTTGAACCCTCTTAGGTGGGACTGGGGTTCCAGACATTCCCTCCTTCTCCAGTATGTCTAAACATCCTCAGAATATCATTTTTTATCTTATAAAGAAGGAGCCCTCTGTGATGCTGAGTATACTTAACAAGGTCTGCAGGGCAACTGTTAATCTATTGGATATACACAGGATGTTTAGAATATGTTTGTATATTATAAACCATATAGCCAATATACCACGTGTATTTACTCATGCACATAGACACTCTGCATACAATTCTGTGTGTTTCTAGGCATATAGCTTAGAAGGAAGTGGTTGAAGCTTGCATGGAGAAGGTGGACACCTTGCTAAAATCATGGTGTGTTAGCTAATAATATAAGCAGTAAAATCTCTGACCACCCACAGATGCTTCAGTTAGAACAAATGTGCTTAATACAGTTAAGTGACTGATACATTTTAAATGTTGAAGATTGGCAGTGTCAGGCTGCAGAAGGAATGTTCAACTTAATTTTAAAATATACAAATCCTAATCCTTGCTCAACCACTTGTTACAGAGTCATCTAACTTTTCTAAGCCTCAGGGGTTTTTAATTTATAAAATGAAGTAAATATGCCTATCTTCCAAATGCAAGCAGATTAAATAGAAAATGAATGTGGCTACTTTTTGTAAATATTTAATTGCTTTATTCAGTTATTTCTCAAAAATAGTTCTCATCTAATGCAGAGTCCCTCTGCATTAGATGCTGGGGACACAGCCATAAATAGATCAGTTATTGTCCTGCTCTGATGGACTCTACCTTCTGATGGAAAACAGACATTCAACAATGCACTACACAATGTGTAGTTTAATTGGTTCTGAAGCCTTTACCAAAGGGACCTATCCTGGCTCAGTCTGGGGAGTCAGAGAAAGCTTTCTTGTGTTGGTGTATGCTGAGCTAAGAATTACAGATGGCAGTGGGAGGAGGAAAGAGAATATTCCACGCAAAGGAAGCAGCATATCTAGGGGCTCAGTATCTTGCCCTCCATGGTGCTAACAGCAGTCGTGCATTTATCTCCAGTGCAAGGGGAAGCCGTCGGGTGCTATGTTTTCTTTTCAGTAGGCTTTATTTTTTAAAGCAGTTCTAGGTTCATGACAAATGATGGCAAAAAGTATAGGGAGTTTCCGTACACCCCCTAGTGTCCTCCAATAGCCTCCTCTACTATTGACATCCTGCATCAGAGTGGAACATTTGTTACACAATCAACGAACCGGCGTCAGCACATCATCATCACCCAACATCCATAGGTTCCGTTAGGGTTCACTCTTGGTGTCGTATGTTCTATGAGTTTTGTACATCCTACTCAGAGGTCATATATCTATCATTGTAGTATCATAAAGAGTTGTCTAACCACCCCAAGAGTGATTTTGATAAAGAGAAAAACAAGTTCGAAATGGCCTCTTAGCAGGATCTCTAGTGGCAGCATGACAAATGAATGGAAGATGGCCAAGAGTGAATATAGGAAGTTGACCTAGACAAGAGAAACTTTAGAAATTTGGTTTAAAATCCTTGAGGGTCCATGGAGAGATGAACTCAAGACAAATGAGGGGAGGAGATCAGAGCAGAGCCCAGCGTGGGACAGCAGGAAGTGGCCATGGGAGAAGTTAACTGGAAGTTCCCAGACAGAGGTCACCTTCACTCTAAAAAGAAGTTCAGTGTGCCCCCTCTCCCTGAGAGTTCAAACAAAGCTCACCATTCACATGGCTTATTTCTGAAAACAGCCTTGTGTCCATTCACTGAAGTGTCCATGACTTCGTCATTCCTATCAGGACTTAACATGTTTAATATTATCAATTTCCCACATTCACATCTTTGTGTTTATTTTCTGAGACACGTGAAACATAAGACAGAGATTGGAAAGCTCCTCAGCTTTTCTTAGCTTGACTTTTCTACCTCATTCCCCAGGTCAAATAAACCGTCCTTAAGAGTGAGGCTTTTCTCCTTTGCAGTTTAGCCTCCAAAGAAAGCAAGGAGGGGTGGCAAGGTCCTAACACAAAAGAAGACAGTCACATTTAGCCAAGGAGGAAGACAGGGACCACAGTCTCAAGTTCTGAAACATATTCATGTTGAATTTGAATTTGTAAGAAAAATTCAAAGTTGGGCGGGTTGGCGTGTGGCAACAACTGTGGAAGCTTTATCGCCAATGTGCAAAAGTTGGCTTTTGGAGGGAGTCGTTTGCTTGATGAGAGTCATGAGTGTCTGTAAATGTAAATTAGACAAACCCCTTTCCATTTACCCTTTATTAGCTTTCCTAAACTTGAACAAATGTCACAGGGTCTTTCTTTCTTCCTTCTTTCCCTCTTTCCTTTCTTCCCTTCTTTCTTCACTTCCTCCTTCTTTCCTTTCTTCTTCCTTCCTTCATTCCCTTCCTTCTTCCCTTTTCTTTCTTCCCTCTCTTCCTTCCTAGTTTCTTCTCTCCCTTCTTCCCTTCTTCTCTTCTTCTCTTCCTTCTCTCTCTTTCCTTATGTTTATTCAAAAATATGGTGTTTTAATGTTTCCTCCTACTTGAAAATATTCAAACTCTATGTTCTCATCCAAAATATTCCAAAAATGACCTTAAAAAGGATCATGTAGAGAGGAGGTCAAGAGGTGAGGTATAGAATCTTGAGGGAATTCTTCATGTGAACACGTTTTATTCATTTTCCCGACTTTTTTGCTTCATTCTCAGTTGCTCTATTTGCCACTAAAAGATCTTTAGCCCTTCCTTTTTCTTCTTCAATTGGAGAGATTTGGAAGGGAGGTGGGGACATTTTTAAATAGAGAAGACAAAAAAGGAGGAGAAAATATTTGAAAACACTTGCTTTAAAAAATGTTTAGGTCACTGACTACAAGTAGATTCTGGGGCTCAAATGCTTAGATTCAAAATCCTGCCTCCTCCAACTGTCAGCTGTGTGATTTGAGGTACATTGTTCAATTTCTCTCTGCCTCTGTTTATTTATCAGTAAAAACAAGATGCTTTGACAGGTTACTTGTCTAATTAGCAGGACAGTTCTCGGCACATGGTAAATAGAACCTTCCATCACCACCACTGGAGAAGTGGGGCTCACCACTTTAGTGAACTGAGCAAAGTAGCAAAGGGTAAAATCAGAGCAAGGAGATGCGTCTTCTCCCTCCAAATGCAGTGCTCTCCCCACACCATCCCCTGCTTCTGCATAAGTGGAATCCCCCCAGGAGTGAAGTTTGCATTTAGAACTCTGACTATCTCCCTGGAGTACTTAGCCACAGATGCACATTTCAATTTCTCTCCTTTGGATTACCTTTTACCTTATTGTATTTTATGTTTTTGCATTGAAAATTGAAATATGTTTTCTACCTAAGTGCCCCTCATATCATACATTACATTCCACTGTGGAGAAGAAATGTGTCTAGTTCATATAGTCAGAGAAATATGTGGTTAAAATCTTTGAATGGCTGTATAGGCAGTGCTACTCATTAGATGAGCATATACATCCATTTGTAACTCCTTTTTATTAGTATCTCATTCATTAAGCACTGCTTCCAGCAATCTAGAAGAATTACTTTTTAGTTTGCATCTTAGAGAAAATATGAGAAGGAAAGAAGAAACCATGATAATATGCCAGTGACTGCAAACACAGTGGGACAATGTATCACCCCGATGCAGTCACCCAAGGTTCAGGTTGCAGGGGTAGCATAACAAGACGCTCCACCAGCTTCCAAAGAAACAACTTATACAATCAACTTAACCTCACATTTATCTTGTCTTGACAATTATTGAGTCATTAATCTTCCCAGTGTCAAGCCATTGTCATCATCGAACCCAACTAAATGAGTATCCGTGGCAATAAACAGAGTAGAGTACACATGGGTGAGAAAAACCTTGGCAGCGATAAAGACAGCATCACCTAATGAATTACCGGGAAATGTCGAGTAAAACCAGGGAGCAGAAGAGGACAGCAGGAAGTGCTGGTGCCAGGATCTCATGACTGCTCCCCACCACATCATCTTTGTTGAACCAAAGCTACAACATGGCAAGGAGAACCTGTGCTAGATTAACCACAGGCAGAGCTGGCAATGTTTACAGCAAATCGGGGGCAGACACACACACGTGCATGTACGCACACACGCGCATGTACGCACACACATAGAGTCAGAATTTTTGGAATAAAATTTGATGCAGGGTATTTTAAAAAATTAAAGTCATCAAAAAGTCAGAATTTTAATCAGTTTATTACACTTTTTTTTTTTTAGAAAGTGATTTATTTAGAGAGAGAGAAACAGGAGAAGGAGGGAGAAAGAAACAGCTAACTCTCACACTGAGTGAGAGAATCCAGAAAGATGGAATCCAGGAGAGGAAAGCAGCTTCCACACTGAGTGGAAGGGAATAGAGAGAGATGGAGTTTAGGAGGAGAAGACAGGCTTCCACGAAGGGAGTGTTCGTGGAAGGGATCCAAACATGGAGTCCCTATTACACTGTTTTTTAATTACGATTAGGAGAAGAGGGTGTTCTGCCAACTTATTTTTTATGTGCAAGACTTAGAGGCTTCTTCTGGCCCTAAAGAGAATGGAAAGAACACAGAATCAACAGAATGGCAGAGCAAATGAAGGCTAAGGTGTTGATGAATACTTGGGAGGTTGTTATGACCCTAAAAGGATAGCTATTAAGGTCCCGAGCATGCTATGTGATAATATGGCATCACATCTAATTGGAAGGATCCTCGTTAGATGACATTCTGGGTAATATTTAATATTATGGGTTGGATGCTCTAAAGACTTGACATTGAGACCAGGTTGTCACATCCACCCCTTCCAAGCCCCAAGAAGCTTCTCTCTGGCCTACAGGTGTTCAGCCCGTTAGCTGGACCTCCTTATCCTGCCTCCACCCAGGGCTGCGTGTACTCAGGGCAGACAAGTCTAAAGCAGTCGACTCCCAGCTTTTCTGAATGTGAAGCCCTATTAGTAAAAAACTTTTGAGCATGTGTTCCTTATGTATTGTTATAAATTAGTATATTCCATTATACACATTTGCTCAAAACCAAAAATTTAACAGAATGAGATATTACTTATTTTTTGTGTAGGTCCTATACACAGAAAATAAGTTGGCAGACTATCCTCTCCTCCCAATCGTAATTAAAATGCAGTGTAATAAATTGAACAGAATTCTTACTTTTTTTATAATTTTGATGTTATTTTTATAATATCCTGCAAAGATGAACTATTTTAGTTTTCCTGCCTTCTGGGTTATGTTCCCTGGCTGAAGCCACGGCTTTTGTGCATGCCACTGGGCTGGACCTGGGCTCTGCTGTGGCTCCCATTGTGCTGGGTGGTCTGAAGTCTGGCACCTGCCTTCTAGGACAGGGAGAATAGCTGGGGGAGTTTAGGAATGAGGGGTAGGCCCAAAGAGGTGCTCAATGACTCAAGGCAGATGCATTTAACCATATCTGGTGTTACTACACATGTGTTTAGAGAGGAGAAATACAACATTTTTGGAAAAATGTATCACATAACCAATGGAAATATTTGCAGACTACTCTCTTTGTCACGAGTTGCTTCTGAAAAGTACTTTCATTGTTACTGTTAATTTGTCACCTCCACATTGTACAAGAATGTGTGTTTTCCTGTGTATATATTTTGCTTTGTTTTCAAAAACTTCAGTGTTCTAGTGACAAGAACATCACTATTAAATATTTTCCAAATTTGGCACACTTGTCTTTTTGTAAATGAAAAATTTATAATCATCATTAAACTTCATAACTGTACTTTATTTGCCCTGAGATAGCTTATGAGCCTCTAAGAGGCATAAACTATTTGTATGGTCATTCCTTCACCTCATTACAAAATGTGACAGTGATCCTACGTTCTTAGATAATATCTGCAGAGCTATCAACAAAGATTCTCTTCTTGACCAAACTCCAGTCAAGCCCCACTGAGCCCCTTCTCCACTAGGCCTCATCCTCGGCCTATAAAGACTTGAACAAACACTAATCTAGTTTCTAGCAGCTCAAGACCGCATCTTTAGGATGCCCTAACATCCTTAAAGTGCCCGCAGGGCTTCCCAAGGAGTTTACAGTTTGTTTCAGCCAAAACCTGAAGATAAGAACCCTGTCTCCCAGCCTCCAGAAAGGCAGCACTTTGAGAAGCAGCACTTAGAAAACCCAGATGGGTTCCACGTGGACCAACCTCCCTCCCCCAACCTTTTATGATTTTTCACTTCCCTGACTCTCCTGAGTCCCCACTCACACCCCTCCTCATTCCCTCATTCTCCCTTTAAAATGCCCAGTCACCTCTGCACAAATCAAAGTGCTGACTGAAATCTGTTCTTACTACTTTAACTAGGGCTTGGCTTTGTTTATTTCTGATACTGTTTAAGCCAGAAATAGGTTAACTGCCCCACTTCGCAACACGGGGGGCAAGAAACAAACATGGGAGCCTGCCTCCATCAATCCTGTTACCATGGGATGGGTCTGGATGGGTTCATTTCCTCACGGAACTCACAGGGAAAGAGAATTGCCTACTACAGGCCTAGTCAACACACCAGTATCAATCTGCACATAACCTATCAGCAAAACTTAATTTCCTGCTTATTTTCATTAGGTCAAAAAATAAATGTAGATTCACTTTCTAGCATTTTCCTTGTACTTCCAGTGGGCCATCTTGCATCCCACATTCAGGACCAGTGTTCTGAAGAGCAAACTTCTGAAGGAAAGCAGAATTGGAATTCATGCCCCTCAGTTCACGCCTCGTAGGCGATGGATTCCACACAGTGTGATTCAGACTTCACCCTGGTTAGCCCTAGCCCAGAAATGCCAGGCTCTCGCATGTGCGGGACATCATCTGTGCAGATGGTATTCCCATCTGACAAGCAGGGCTTTCTTGGATCCACGGGCACTGTGCCCAGTGGATGAAAAACGCGAGCAGCACAGATTCAAGCCACTCTTGTCTTCTTAAAATAAGCAATTCATTTTTTAGGGAGCTATTTTTAATAGCATTAGTTACTTGGCAGCTGTTTCCAAAATGGCTTCCACAATTCTAAGAAGTTGTGATTCATCCTTTGGCCTGGCAGTGTCCTGGCTACATGGAAATTCCAGGGGGAGTTATAAATGCCACTTTTCATGCTTGGAGCTCACAGAGTCCTCTGTGAAGCTGAAAGTGAGATTCGGCAAATTCCATGACAATGAAAAACAAGAACCAGTATTCAGTTGGTTGTTGGTCAAACACTCCTGTGTTACCCAGTGTGGGAATCGCACACATTAGCAACTGGAAGCCACTGAGGTCTCTCAGTCTGTTCCCTGTAGTCTGGATGGGATCATTTCTTCACGGTTGTTTTCTGGACAATACTTGTTTCCACGTTGGCTTGTATTACTTTTTCCTGTTTTTTATTTTTACGCTTTATAGTAAAGTATGCATAAAATTTTTTAGTTTTTAAATTTTCTAATTATTTTTATTTGCTTTTCATATTTAATAAAAATAAAAAATTTTAAACAATATGAAAGTACGGAAAATGAAAAGTAAAAGACCTGCAACTCACAAAACCTTCTTCACTTTGCAGGATTAATCACTATTTTGGTTTGTCTTATTTCACTACTTACATATGAATTTATTACACCATATTTAAGATAGATTAGGTAACTATCATTACCATGATGTTAGATATGCTGCCAGCAACTTTCCAAGTAAATACAGGCATGCACATATATTTTATTATTTTTATTGAGATTTTTCTGTTTTCACTGGGCTTGTGCTATGCATTCTCATCTTCAATTCCTGTTTTGCATGTTTTACTTTGCACTTCTTTTTGCATTTGCACAATTGCCTTTATAACAGTTGCACAGAATTTCTCTTATGAAATCATCATAATTTATTTAATTGCTCCATATTAATGGAAATTCAGCTCGTTCCAGGTTTTTACTATGACAGTGTGGTGCACCCAGCGTCCTCACACTTAACAATCTTAGCAAACCGGTCAATTTCTAGCCATGGGATTATTAACATGTGAATTATAAATTGGCTAAATAGAACCCAATTGCATTTGGAGAAAATTTCACCTTACCAGGCCACCAATCATCATTGCTGTCAGCATTGAGAATTCTTTTAATGTATTTTTAAGTTTTTTAAGTTGTAGCAAAAGGCACATAACACAAAATTTACCTTCTTAACCATTTTTAAGTGTATAGTTCAATGGCTTTAGTATTACACATTCATATGGATTTGCAAGCATCAGCATCATCCAGCCACAGAATTCTTTATTTTCCCAAACTGAAACTCTGTACCTGTTAATACTAACTCCCCCTCCTCCCTCTCCACAGCCCCTGGTGACTACTACAATTCTACTTTCTGTCCCTATGGATTTGATTTTCTAGGAGCTTCATGGGAGTGGGAGCATATAGTCTGTCTCTTCATGACTGGCTAATTTTACTTAGCCTAATGTCCTCAGGGTTCATCCACAGTGTTGCATGTATTAGAATTCCCTTCCTTTTTAAGGCTGGATAATATTCCATTGTATAGATATACTACATTTATTTATTCATTCATCCATAGAAAAACACTTGTTTGATGTATTTCAATGTTCACTTAGTTGCAAATTTTCTGATCCTTCAATAGTCTAATTTAAAATCAGGAAATTTGAGGAAAACAAGTATGTATGAGTCCATCATAGCTCTGTGGTTCCACCGCGTGACCTTATAGGTGGGGAGGCACTGATGGTCTGCCCTCCTGTTCTCCAAGTACCTCTGGAAAACTTTGTTCAAATGATGCCACCACCGCTCTCCTCAGCAAAGCCAGAGGGATCAGCCTGCAGCCCAGACCCTCATGGCAGATGCGAAAGCCTTGCTGCTCATCGGAGATATGCATCGTGGGCATTGCTAACACGTAAGAGGAGGTCACTGAAGAGCGCGATTGCTCTGCTATTGTGTTTTTGTGCCGTTCTTTTTTAATTCTCATGAAACATCACGGAGAAATTTAAGAAATGTAATCAAAGTATCTGCACTTACATTTAGAGCCCAGTGCGTGTCTTTGTGAGAGTCTGTGGGCTTCTGCTACCACATGACTTAGACAGCTTAGATTTGGGGAGCTCGCTTCATCAAAATTTCCCTGGTATTTTGTCTGAAGAATGTAAGTAAATTTTCTTTTTAATAAAACTTTCCTCCAAAATACTTATAAAACGCAGAATCTTGATTTATTCTCACTTACTGCCCCAAAAACTCCCAATTTTGTCTCATGACCAGACTAATAAAAGGTAAAAAGTGTGCTGGGCTTGGTGGCTCACGCCTGTAATCTCAGCATTTTGGGAGGCCAAGGCAGGTGGATCACCTGAGGTCAGGACTTCAAGACCAGCCTGGCCAACATGGTGAAACCCTGTCTTAAAAAAAAAAAAAAAGGTAAAAAGTGGCCAGGCATGGTGGCTGATGTAATCTCAGCATTTTGGGAGGCTAAGGCAGGCAGATCACAAGGTCAAGAGATCGAGACCATCCTGGCCATCATGGTGAAACCCTGTCTCTACTAAAAATATAAAAATTAGCTGTGCATGGTGGCATATGCCTGTAATCCCAGCTACTCAGGAGGCTGAAGCAGGAGAATCGCTTGAACCTGGAAGACAGAGGTTGCAATGAGCTGAGGTCGGGCCACTCCACTCCAGCCTGAAACAGAAGGACATCAGGTAATAACTTGAAGCTACAAAAAGAAATAAAATATCTACAATAAAGGTTACTAAATGCATATGTATTAAAACCAGTGCTATTGCATTTTTTGTTTGTAACTACACTTTTTATTTCCTACATGGTCTCAAGCGATCCTCCCACCTCAACCTCCGAAAGTGCTAGGATTCCATGCATGAGCTACTAGTCCAGCCCAAAGAAGTAAAACTAATTCTATCAACAGATTACATTATTCTATATATATAATTTCCCAAATAATCCACCAAAAAAGCTAACGAAGCTAATAATGAATTCACTAATTAGCTGAAAGTTGAAAGGCACAACAGCAACACACAAAAATCAGTAGTTTCTGTACAACAGTAATGAACAATTCAGTAAAGAAATTAAGAAAAACATCTATTTACAATAGCATCAAAAAGAATACAATACCTAGAAATAAATTTATCCAAGAAAGTGAAAGACTCATACACTGCAAACTAGAAAACATTGCTTTAAAAAAAATCAAGGAAGACATAAATAAATGGAAATATTTCTATGATCATGAAAGACAATCTTTTTAGGACATCAATACTACCCAAAGCAATATACAGAGTGAATGCAATCCCTATCAAAATTAGAACTTCCTTTTTTGCAGAAATTGAAAAGCTGAGCCTCAAATTCCTATGGAATTTCAAGACTTGGAATAGCAAAAACAATTTTGAAAAAGAACAAAGCTGGAGGATTTACATTTCCTAATTATACAACTTTCTATAAAGCTGCAATAATCAAAAATGTGGTATTGACATAATGATAAACATATAGACAAAATGAATGTAATTGAGAGCCACAAAATATTCATATACCTATGGCCAATTGATTTTCAACAAGTGTGCCAAAGCCATTCAATGGGGAAAAAATTGTTTCTTCAACAAATGGTGCTCGTACAATACCCACATGTAAAGAATGAATTTGAACTTCTTCATGCCATGTGCAAATCTTAAAATAAATCAATGATCTAAATATAAGAGCTAAAATCATGAAAATCTGAGAAGAAAATAGGGTTAAGTCTTTGTAACCTTTGATTTGGCGATTGATTCTTAGTATAATACCCAAAGCACAAGCTACAAACAAGTTGAACTTTGTAAAAAATAAACAATTTTGTGCATAAGTGGGCATAATCAAGAAAGTGAAAAGACATCATACAGAATGAGAGAAAATATTTGCAAATTACAGATCTATAAGAATTTAATACTGAGAGTGTATAAAGAACTCCTACAATTCAACAGCAAAAAGATAACCCAATTAAATAATAGGCAATGGATTCAAATAGATATTTTTCTCAAGAATACATACAAATGGCCCATAAGTACATAAAAAATACCCTCATTAGTCATTAGAGAAATGCAAATCAAAACCACAGTGAGGTACCACTCGACACTAACTAGAACAGCTAAAATCAAACAAAACATAACTAACGAAAAGTGTTAGTGAACATGTAAAAAAATTGGAACCCTCATATGTTACTGGTGAGAATGTAAAAGGGTACAGCTGCTGTGGAAAACAGTTTGGTGGTGCCTCAAAAAATTAAACATAGGGGGCCGGGCAGTGGCCCATGCCTGTAATCCCAGCACTTTGGGAGGGTGAGGTGGGTGGATCACCTGAGGTCAGGAGTTCGAGACCAGCCTGAACAACATGGGGAAACCCAGTCTCTACTAAATACAAAAAATTAGCCAAGCATGGTGGCGCATGCCTGTAATCCCAGCTATCTGGGAGGCTGAGGCAGGAGAATTGCTTGAAAACAAGAGGC
This sequence comes from Aotus nancymaae, assembly GCF_030222135.1. Taxonomy (NCBI): domain Eukaryota; kingdom Metazoa; phylum Chordata; class Mammalia; order Primates; family Aotidae; genus Aotus; species Aotus nancymaae. The sequence continues at coordinate 17,799,389 of NW_026988445.1, read as the reverse complement.
AGAGGTTGCAGTGAGCCATGAAAGATTGTACCATTGCACTCCAGCCTGGGCAACAAGAGTGGAACACTCCCTCTCTCTCTCTCTCTCTATACACACACACACACACACACACACACACACACATATATATCCCAAAGAACTGAAAACAGGTACTCAAACAAGTACATAGATACTTATATTCATGACAGCACTATTCACAACAACCAAAAAGTGGAAATAGCTCAAATGTTCATCAAGAGCTGAATAAAGAAATTGTGTTATATACATATAGTGAAATATTATTTGTCCATAAAATAAAATGAAGTACTGTACATGCTACAATGTGGATTCACCTTGAAAACATGCTAAGTGAAAGTAGCCAGACACAACAGGTCATGCATTATATGATTCTATTCATATAAAATATCCAAAATAGATAAACCCGAGGAGACAAAGTACAGACTGGTGGTTGCTAGGGATGAGAGAGGAAGGAATTGGTAGAAACTGCTTTATTATTTATGGGGTTTACTTTGGGGTTATGGAAATATTTGGAACTAAATAGAGGTTGTGGCAGCCACACCACAAATAGCTAATTTTGTATGAATGTCACCTGAAAAAATTATTTTTTTAAAAAAAGAAAAATGCCGCTCTTCTCAGTAGCTTATTTCAAAATTAGTTTCACATTTGTTTCTATCCAGTCTGCAAAAAGAGATCAACTTCTCATTTAGCTGGCTAATGTTAACATCATCTATTAGCCAATGCAGACATTATCTGGTTGCATTTGGGTAATATATTTTTCTCATGTCATTGGGGATCTCAGTTAATAATTTTGATCACCAGAAAACCCTAACTGTAGCTAAATCTGACAGCAGATGTCACACCATATCTTTTCTTTGTTCCATAATTGGTTAGCTCTGGGTTAGGCACGGAGTAAGCATCATCTGGGGATATGTCTTAAAATAATTATCTAAAACCAGAAAAATGCATTAACTATGTGCCGTTTCATTTCTGGTGAGTGTCGTTTGTGAGCCTAGTGTTTCATCTGCTTGTATGTTCTCTATAAATTTCATGGCATAAAAGCATATGTTTACTACATATTATCAACGGAGAGATACCCTGACTTTACTGCAACTAGTATAACCAAAAAAATCGCAGAATGAGCTATGTGGGGAACCTTGATAGGCAAATGGATGGTCAAGCCTTCGACATCTTGTCACCTGAGGCTGAACCCATGACTTGCTCTGTTGTGTGTATTGAGAGTTGAGTTAATGGCATTTGCAAGCAAGGCATGAATTAGATCCTCTCAAATGATAACTCTTTAATCTCTTTATAAAACAACTGGTCTTCTCTAATTGTTTCCCTATTAAATGTCATAATCAGATTCAAGATGGTGAAAAAATACTGACTTGGTAGCTGGGATGCTAAGTCTACACTGTATTACTAATGAACTACAAGTATTACATCAGGAGTCAAAAGGGCAAAGCTTGCTCAGAAGGTGGCAATGAACAAAAATGCTCAGCAAATTGCCTGAGTTTCTCAACTCGTGTTGGAATATCTGGTAGTAGTTATTAATAACAATAATAATTGTTTATTAAATTCATACAAAGTACTGGATCCTGGACTAAATGATTTATTCAGACTGATTTCATTTTTACAAGGAGAGAAACAAAAGTGTTAAAGATCTTATTTTGATATGGCAGACCCAGGTTCAAACCCGTTTCTGTGACTCCACAGTCTTTAAATGTTTACCTACCACCATGTTCCAGACCCTCTCAAACCGTAACTCGGAATACTCTTAGTCGCCAGAAAGATCAGGTATGAAATGAAGTGAGACTGTCTTTTTTACTAATTTCAATTTGATTTAATGAAAGACAGGAAATAAACGGGTAATTTATGCAACTAGCTAGAACTTTTAAAATATGGCCATGCATTATTTAATGATGGGGATTAATTGTGAGAAATGGATCTTAGGCGATTTAGTGGCTGTGAAAACATCACAGAGCATACTTACACACACCTAGATGACATAGCTCACTCCACACCTAGGCTATATGGTACAGTCTGTTGCTCCTAGGCTACAAATCTGTAAAAGTGTGCCTGTACTGAATACTGTAGGTAATTGTGTCACAGTAGTAAATAATTTTGTATCTAAACATATATAAACGTAGAAAAGGTATATAATAGGTATACAAAATAAAAAATGGTACACCTGTATAGGACACTTGCAATGAATGGAGCTTGCAGGGCTGGAAGTTGCTCCGGGTGAGTCAGTGAATGGGTGGTGAGTGAATGTGAAGGTCTAGGACATTACTGTACACTACTGTAGACTTTATAAACACTGTACACTTAGGCTACACTACATTTATTTCAAAAAATAAAGCAATTGCACTACGCAGTTACAGCTACATCACTAGGCGATGGGAAGTTTTCAGCTCCATTTTTTTTTTTTTTTTTTTTGAGGTAGAGTCTCGCTCTGTTACCCAGGCTGGAGTGCAATGGTGTGGTCTCTGCTCACTGTAATCTTTGCCTCCCAGCTTCAAGTGATTCTCCTGCCTCAGCCTCCCAAATAGCTGGGATTAAAGGGAGCCCCCACCATGCCCTGCTAATTTTTATATTTTTAGTAGAGACGGGGTAGGGACCACCTCGTACATGTGGCTCATCATTGACTGAAACGGCACGTGACTGTATCTCTAAGATTCCTCACCAAGCTTCTGACAAGTTATGGGTAAAGAAAAAAACAAAATCCTTCCTCTATACTGGTAACCGAGCCTCATGTTCGCCAAATGCTTGCTTTTTAAATGTCAATGAGCTGCATTTTTACACCACAACCTGCCAGTTTGAGATATATGGCTCCACAATACCTCAGCGGGTTGAAAGAAAAGAGGCTCACTTTAGTTTTGGGTGCTTGTTTTTCTTTTATAATTTCAATTTCTATTTTAGAATCAGGGAGTACATGGGCAGGTTTGTTCCAAGGGTATAATGCACAACACCGAGGTTCAGGGTATGAATGATCCTGTCACCCAGGTAGTGAGCATACTACCCAATAGCTGGGTTTTAGATCCTTAACTCCCTCGTTGTCTCCTCCCCCTTAGTAGTCCTCAGTGTCTGTTGTTTCTGTCTTTATGTTCATGTGTATCCAGTGCCTAGCTCCCACTAGTAAGTGAGAATATGCAGCATTTGGTTTACTCTTTCTGCATGCATTGGCTCAGGATAATGGTCTCCACCTGCATCCATGTTGCCACAAAGGACATGATTTCATGCTTTTTATGGCTGCATAGTATTCCATGGTGTATATGTACCATATTTTCTTTTATACCCAAAGGAAAATAAATTTCTCTACCAAAAAGACACACGCACTAGTCTGTTCATCACAGAACTAGTCACAATAGCCAAGTCATGGAATCAACCTAGATATAGCCTAAGGGCATCTTACTCTCTGGCCCAATTCATGTCAGATAAAGAACTATTTTAACATTCACATATGACTCCAGCATTTCTGCTAGGAAAGCTATTGAGTGGGGGAATCTAATTCTCAACTCAACTCAATTCTAACAAAATCAAACTCAGTAAATATTCACTCTGTGCCTACTACAGCTTAGCAACGCACAGAACACAGACATAATAAGAAGGAGTTCCCTGTTCTCACAGAACTCACAGGCAAGTATCAAAGTCAATTGAGTCAATATGAATCTCACTCAGGGAGACGGGCTGAGACAGAGGCAGAACGGACCAAGGGAAGAGTGGTTGTTGATCCAATCCGAAAAAAAGGAGGGATTTCCAGAGAAGGTCTTCAGTGAGCTGAGCTTTGCAGGGTAAGTCTTATCTTAAATGGATAAGAAGACCGGTCAAAGGAAACATGTTCAAACTCGAAAAAGAAGCAAGTCAGGCCATAAGCACTCCTAATTTTTTTTTTTTTTTTTGATACGGAGTCTTGCTCTATCACAAGGCTGGAGTGAAGTGGCACAATCTCAGCTCACTGCAACCTCAGACTCCCTGGCTCAAGCGACTTTCCTGCCTCAGCCTCTCAAGAAGCTGGGATTACAGGCACATGCCACCACAACCAGCTAATTTTTATACTTTTAGTAAAGACAGAGTTTCACCATGTTGGCCAGGATGGTCTTGATCTCCTGACCTTGTGATCCACTCACCTCAGCCTCCCAAAGTGCTAGGATTGCAGGCGTGAGCCACCGCGCCCAGCCAGCGCTCCCGATTCTTTTGCCTCCATAGTAGTCACCTAGTCTGGCCCAGCCTCTTAGCAGAACAGTTGGCCCAGGGGCAAGTGCTATGACACAGCAGGGCTGTTCAGGAAACCCTAAGTCGTTCTGGAAAAGGAGTCTGGCCACACAGTCCTAACCCATCCCTACACCTTTGATTTTGATTCATCTGCCTTCCCTGCATCTGTGTCTCTACCTACCTACAATTCTTCCTTGGTTGAATTTATCCACACCATTCATATCTACTTGTGGTTTAGAAATGAACTAATAAAGACCCAGGGCTCACAATGTGGGACTGGAGAGATTGGAAAAAGCTTTATATTCTATTTTTTTCTGACTAAACTAAGATAAAAAGTCTTTCCCAGCAAGATACTATTATTATTCTTGGACAGTTCTCTATTTTTAAAATTTGGGCCAGATCATGCTTCTTGCTTTGGAGTTAGGTCAGCAAAGATCATTCTCCTTCCCAGCCACTTTATTTTAAAAACCTCCGTCTGTATTGAATTTGAACTTGAGCAGGATCTGTTTCTGAGATTATCTTGTCACAATTGACAATGCTCTAGTGCCCTCTCCCTTGATGTTGGTTGGTTTATAGGGTTTATTGCCAGGTTTAAAAGCTAACTTTATGGCTTTTCATCTTTGCATGTTCTTATAACAGAAACTCAGGGCAAAAGGGGGTTTTCAAAAAAAGGTCCCAGAGAGGGAAAAAAATAGATGAACAGACTATTCATCTAAATATGGTTAGTCTGATATTAAATAAATATATATTTTAGGAGAAAGAATTACAGTATAAACAGAAACATCTCAGCCATCTGTCCAAAGCTCTTCCAATATACTTACATCACACTGTGGCTAATGGCTGGTTGTTGATCCAGATATTTGGCAGAGGAGGGTAATACCCTCCTGGGATCTCACAGCCATCCATGGCTTCCTGACTCATTACCACTTACCAGTTTTATGTCGACAATTACGATTAGTAAAGAATCCAAAGCTTTCACTGGGATAAACAATCTCTGACTTAGTAAGTTAAATTAGCATCTGAGAATGCCTCAAACCGCACCCTCGTGGTTTAAAGATCTCTTTCTTAAGACAATAGTGAATAAATTCAACCAAAAAAGTGCCTAGGGAAAATGCTGGAGAAAAATCTTCCATGACAAATATTAATCATCAAACTCACGTGTTTAGGTGCTTCAAGCCTCAGTCAGCCTCCTCCACTTACTGACATTCAAACGCTCTTTCCCTCTAGTCTGCATACAAGAAGAAAGCATTCAAGTTTCAGTCTTGCAGGCTTATATGGATGAGTTAAGACAACAAGATGGTGAACTCTTTTGCTTTTTCCCCCGAAAGTGAAATCTACTTTCTCTATTCACCTTCCAGAGTTTCTGGTGGTATGTAACTTCCTCTGTAGAGTCGCTGGGCTGAACACCCCCCAGAAACTCAAAAAAGAGGCCCTAACCACTCCAGGTTCCTCTGCCTCCATAATATTCACCCAGGCTGGCCTGGCCTCTTAGCAGAGCAGTTGAGTTTATTTGATCATCTTCACCTCTTTCTTGACGAGTGACTTATCTGAAGCATTCCTCCTAGGTGATATTTCTTGTACTGGGTCAAAAAAAACCAAGGGGCAGAAATTTCAGCCAATTCCAAAGCCCCAGAACCCAAATCATGAGGTCTCCCCAAGTCTGTTTATGTTCTCCCTTTTATAAACACAGCGCAGCATGGTAGTGATGTGGAGTTGATGACAAAGGCTTTCCTTTCTCACCTCCTGCTAGATTTCTGGCACTTTATCCCTAGTGTTCTGCAGCCGACTGCATGGATTCACAGCTGGGACCTAGAAATACAAATTGCTCAGAGGACGGAGAAAGGGATAAAGGACGGTGACTGGTGAAAGGGCAGCTCCAGTCTCCGCAGGGTTCCCAGAATCCCACTTCCCATTCCCCTCCTCCCATTCCTCTCCCACAGGGCTGTCACCAACATTAGCCGCTACTGGTAACTGTAGCAGTGCAGAGTAGAGTCAGCGTTTGCTCTCCCATGCCAGGCCACTAAGTCAGCGAGGACTGCAGATGGGGGCCACACTGATCTCCTACACAGAGGCACACTGGGAGCAGACGGGTGAGAGAGAGGAGTCTTAGCATTCTCCCCTCAGGAGGGGAAGGGAAATGGTCTTGAGGTCTGCTGGAAGAGATCACAGCTGCAGGCCCCAGTCAGTTCCCTTACTCAAGCTAAATCAGTGGTGTTCAGGCGCTGGTTGGGTCTTACCCAGACCTGGGGCCAAGCTTTTTCTGATGTTGCATTTCTTGAGGCTAGACTTGAACAGTAGGCGTCATTCTTCCAGCCCATGTGGGGTCCAGATGTATATGCCTGAAGGGGAATTTTTTTTTTATTGCTTCTAGAGGCTCTGGGTGGATAGAAACATTACTTCAGATTTCAGTGTGTTATTTATATGCATTTTTCAGCTCTCCATGATAACGTCATGAGCGCCCTGAGAATTGGGAATAGAGTTTGTAAAGGAGTGGAGCTGACTCAAGTAAAACTGTGAAGAAGAGAAAAAAGATACTGGAAACAAATTTGGAGGACTCGAGAGAAAGAAGACAAAGAGAAGTAGAAAAAAAGCAAGGGCTGGATTCGGGAAGACCCTTGGTTTAGTCAGCTGTTTGCATGATCATCATTAACGGGCAGCATTCGTTCAACGGGAAGATGGGAAGAAAAATATTTTAATTGATTGGAGAGAACTCAGGCAGCCTGTAACCATGACCATCAGCCGTCTTTCCCCGGTGTTGACAACGGTAACAACAGTAACAATATTAGAGGAATAACATTTTCCTAGAACTCCCACTTTCAAAGAGTCTTTTCTCACTGGTTTCTATAGACTTTCATGGGCACTATCTCATTCGCCATCTTCAGTTGTCCATCCCCACCTCAGGGCTCAGAAAGAAGCCTGGGCTTGTGGAAAAGGCGAGGGCTGAGAAACAGACAGATCTTCGTCCAGATCTCCATGGCGTGACCTTAGACAAATTACTAAATTCTGACTATCTCCAGATTTCTCATCTGTGAAATGGAAGTAAACAATGTGCACCTCACGTGGCGTTGGATGGCTTAAAAGAAGCATGCATCAGCATTCAACACATGGTAGCTACCGGCTTCAAACCCATTTACACACAAGGAAGTTTATCTAACATCACACACAACTCTGCAAGCCAAGTCAAAATGACTTGCTGAAGTCTGTTGTCTCCCAGCCTGCAAATTAAAATAAAATGGGATCCAAGGAACATTGCAGTATAATAGAATGCATGACGGCATGGAGTGAAGAGACCTTGACTCATCCTAGCCCCTCAAGTGCTTAGAGAATTGGGATAATTTCTATGAAACACTTAATATGGTGTTTGGTACATTGAACAACAATGTCTAAGTGTTCTTTCACTCTTGCTCCACATTCAGTTGGATAGGAAATCTCATTGGCACTACCATCTAAATATATTCTCATATATGTGTGCATGTGCAGGTATGTGTGTGTGAGGCATAGGAATGAGTTATGCCAATATGGGTGAGAGGAGACAGCTTATATATACATATATTCTACTCCTTCTCCAACCCCCACTGCTACTGTCTGATCTAAGACACACCATTTCTGGCCTGAATGATTGACCATAGCCTCTTAACCAGGCTCTCTGTTCGTTCTCTACTTTCTGCTGTCTGTACTTAGCAGCCAGGGTAATATTTTAAAACATAATTCAAACCATGCCATGCCTCTGCTTGAGCATTCCAAGCCTCCTGACTTCATTCAGACCAAAAGCAAAAATCCTTAAAATGGCCTACAAAGTCCAGCTTTTCTCCCTGCCTCCCCGCCTCCATCCTCTGCCTTCCAGCTCTCACTCCTCACTCCTGAAAAGTTAGAGACTTTTCTTTGAATCTACACTCATTTCACTCTGTAACACCTGCCTAAGTATCCTTCACTTATTGGTTTACAAGTCTGCGTCTTACTTCTCTGAGCTCTGACACACCTCTCATTACCCTCCCCCAACTCACTCTACTGTCCCCAACCCCCGGGCCTCCACAGCCAAACCCGGTGTGGACTGGCTTCTCTCCCTGTCGTCCCTTTCTGCCCATATTTTCGTGACTCATTCCCATACTTCCTTCACATCTTTGTTCAAATGTCACCATATTTAAATGGTATCTGCTCTGGCTCCCAGCTCTCCTGGCTCCCCTTAGCCTGCTCTCTATTTCCTACTGCATCACCACTAACCTACCAGGTAAGTGACTTATTAATGGTGTACACTGTCTATCTTCCTGCTGAGGTGTATGCTCCATGATGGCAGAGATTTTTGTTGTCTGCATGTTCATAGCTATATCCTAAGTAACCCAACCAGTATCAGCTCAAGTAGGGACTCAATCAATATTTACTGAATAAATTAATAAACAGTCATCATGTTTTGAGAGAAAGTCTCAACCTCTGAGAATCTGCAACTCTGTTTTTTCTTTGTTTTACAAATGTGGTGGGGAGGAAAAGAAAAAGTATGACCTGAAAATTTCTTTCAGCTCTCGAAGACAATTTAAATTTACTCATGCGTCAATTTATTCATTCATCAAAGGAACATTTATTGAACATTTACTAAATGCTGAGAATACCAAAAAAGTGAATGCAATAGATTCCCTAATATTCCTAGTTTTGTGAGAGAAGCAGACTCGTAAACTAATAAGTGAAGGATACTTGGGCAGGTGTTATAGAGCAAAATGAGTATAGATTCAAAGAAAAGTCTCTAACTTTTCAGGAGTGAGGAGTAAGAGTTGGAAGGCAGAGGATGGAGGTAGAGGGAAAATGCACTTGAGAAGACTTCATGGAGATTTATCAGTTGAGGCTGGAAAGATGGATAAGAATTTGTAGGTTGACAAAGAGGGATGATATTCCAGGCAAAGGCATGAGGTTCCTGAAGGAGTGGGGTGGGGTGAGGTAAGAATGGTAGGCTTCGGGTAGAGCGGGAACTAAGGCTTACTCTGCCACTCATGGGAAGCTCTGGTTTGACATTAAGTAGGGAAATTTTATGAGCATACATAAATTTCTAAAACATCAGTACAATGTGAGAAATTGGAGGTGAGGGTAATCAAATGGAAGGCTACTGCAATGCTATGATCATCACACGTCAGCGTCTTGCGCCTAGGGCTCAAGAGTCAAACACTTCACAGAGGTCACATACTAAATATATTATTGTTTTGTAACCTGCTTTTCTTTCAGTTAGTATAAACATTTTCTCATGTACATCTATATACAGATATATATTCTAGTCCCAATTCTCTACATACAAATATAGATGGACATGAAGAGATGTTTATACCAATAGAAAGAAAATCAGTTACCCTTAATGACAGCACCATATTCCATTCTCCAGTGTATCTAATATATTTAACAGGATCCTTATTGCATACGAAGGTGTCTTATGAGTTTTTAGCATCTATGTCTATATTCGTTGTTTTGACTATACATATATTAGAGTGCAGTCTAAAATAGTCTTAAATAACTTTGCCGGATAGTAACTTAGAAATCACTTTTTATGGTAGACACCATCTCCATTTGATGGATGTGAAACTAAGCTTTAATGGAATAATTCCCTTGCCTAAAGTCACAGAGCTACAAGTGACCCACTATGATTTCAACCCAATATATGTGTGGCCTTTGAAACTCAGCTTATTGGATTAACATTTTGCATAAATACTCATGGAATCCTGTGGCTGGAAAATATTTTATAGTTGCGTAATCCATTCTCACCCTAAGGTTTTATAAGGTGGGCAAGGCTCTATCTAACTGAGGATTTAGACCTTTTGAATTTTGACCTCCTTAGTAGACCAATTTCACTCTAAATTAGGCAGCCAGTGACCAGTCCAGTGCCCAGTCACTCCTCTCCCTCAGGCAGATGGATGCCTTCACAAGGAAATACACTCTATCTGCACCCTGACCCCAGAGGCCCTGATCCTCTGGCCCAGGAATATGTGTGCAGGTGTGCTTTTAGCAAGCACATGCTTTCAGCTGAATCATTGCTTGCAAGTGTTTTCATCAGGCACTGTGCCTTGTAAACACAATTATACACAGCACTTGTCCACCCCTCTTATCACTCACAGAGTGCTTCAGATGAATATTCCATCTGATCGCAGCAGAAATCATGTATTTGAAGACTGTAGCTAGATGACATCATACCCTGACATGGGAGGAGGAAACAGTCAATTTTCATCTACTAAATGTCAAGCAGCCAGCTTGACTGATTGTTTTTACTGACTTGACCAGATCGATAGGTTGTTAAGTCATTGTGTTGACACTGATTAAATCAATACCGTTTGATTTGGAGGGAAGAAGCAGATAACAGCCACAAACATTTAAGCAGTGAGCATTCAAAGGCTTACTACGGTGCACGCTGTAGTCTTTGTGCATCACCAGATTCCTGCCTATTCCCACGTTAACCCTGTGAGGTGGACACTCTTACTGTGCCTGTCTCCATCTCACACATGAGGAAACTGAGTTTGAGAAAAGTTATACGTCTTGCCCAACCAAGATCATTCAGGCAGTGACCAGGCCAGAATTTGAGCCAAGGGCTTAGCTACTGTGCTCTACTGCTATGGCTCATCGCTTGAATAATGCTACAGGACCCAGCTCTTGACCGAGGCAGATGACTCCACTGCGACCTCCTGCTCTGCAGGGGAAGGGCAGCGATGGGGCCAAAGCCTTCCCTGGGCACCCTATCAATAGTGAGCAAATAATTAGCTAGGCCACCCTTGCTGTGCTGTCTCAGGGTTTTCTTTTGTTACCTAGTGACAAAAGAGTGTCCTGGAAGTTGCACACAAAGGCAGAGTGAGTTTCTTCATTTGGATTTTTATGCTTCAGTGCTTTGAGGTTGGGGGTGGGGAACAGAAGTGCTTAAGCCTGGAAAAACTCACTCTGTTGGGCGCCTCACGTGCACAGCTCTGGCCGATGTGTGTGTTTGTAGATATTTATTTCTTTGCCTGTGTTGGAATCATTTGAGCTCCCTGTGCTTTGAACTTGAAAGGATCTTCAAAGGGTGACATCCTCTCAGAAGTCTGGACACAAAACTTCTTTCTGCCCGCTCTTCCTCGGGTTGCTGAGCGTCACGGTGGGTTTAGGTGGATTATCTTTTCTCTCTTCGACTGTGGCCTAACCGTTCTTACAGCTCCGGAATGTCTTAGTGTTCAGTACCTGTCATGTCTTAGTGTTCAGTACCTGATCAAACTGTCCTGAGGTCTGATATGCTTCAAGCAGAAGGAAAGCAAAATGTTGAGTGCTTGAAAAACTTTTATTTACCTCTTTCTTGCTCATGATTTTTACTTCAACAAGCAAATACACAGTAGTTCTGAACAGCCAGCTCCTGTTTAGCATCTGGGATGGCGCTTTTGATACCTGTCTGCCTTTCATCTCCCACAAAGACACATTGGCAGAAGAGGAGACAGGGGAACCACTATGAAGAAACTTAGGGGACAAGCAATTTGTCACACAAAAAAAGGAGCTCTAATCCTCTTACTGCTCAGTAGGGAGTCCAGTGGCAGGTAGAGGGCCACAACATGTGATGATAAGGACAATCATCTGAAGCCTTGGATGACTGCCCCCAAGAAAGTCTACTTTTGGAGTATTGCAATGAAAGAATGAAAGAGCAACGCACCCCGCTTTGCAGGAAACATCGCAGTGGGACACGCTGCAGCCACACCTCATACCCTTCTACCCTCCTACCCTTCTACCCAATTCAAAATCTCCCTCACAACCCGCCCCCCACCAAATCTCTTTACCTCAACCCAAAGGTATGAGACACATCCGTCCCATCCCTGACAACCGACCGTGTACCTCTTATCATCCCAAAATAAGAAAAATTTAATACAAGGATTGGAAGATAAAGTCAAAGTCATCTCCCAGAACGCACACTCAAATTATCAAGTGGTGGGACAAATAAGAGAAGAGATAAGAGATCTGGGTGGGGCACGGTGGCTGGTGCCTGTAATCCCAGCACTTTGGGAGACCAAGGTGGGCAGATCACGAGGTCAGGAGTTTGAGACCAGCCTGGCCAACATAATGAAACCCTGTCTCTACTAAAAATACAAAAAATTAACTGAGCATGGTGGTGGGTACCTGTAATCCCAGCTACTCGGGAGGCTGAGGTGGGAGAATTGCTTGAATCCAGGCAGCGGAGGTTGCTGTGAGCCTGGATCACCCCACTGTACTCCAGCCCAGGTGACAGTGTGAGACTCTGTCTTTAAAAAAAAAAAAAAGAAAAGATGTGAAGATGGCCCAAGACCCCACTATTAAAAGCCAAAGATGATGAGTGGACACAAAAGTGCACCTAAATAAGAGAAGTAAGTCCTATAGCCCCATTACACTATAGGGTGGCTCTCACAAACAACATCTATTATATATTTTCAAATAGCTAGAAGAGCAGATTTTGAATGTTCCCAACATGTTTGAGGTGATGGATATGCTAGGTATTCTGATTGGCTCATTACACATTGTATACATGTGTTGAAATATCAGCTTAGATGGACAATTAATCCCAGCATTTTGGGAGGCTGAGGCGGGCAGATCACGAGGTCAGGCGTTTGAGACCAGCCTGGCCAACACAGTGAAATCCTATCTCTACTAAAAATACAAAAATTAGCTGGGCGTGGTGGTGCACATCTGTCGTCCCATCTACTTGGGAGGCTAAAGCAGTGCCAAGATCGCACCATTGCACTCCAGCCTGGGTAACAGAGCCAGACTCCATCTCAAAAGAGAAAGCAATGAAGGAAGGAAGGAAGGAAGAGAGGGAGGGAGGAAGGAAGGGAGGAGGGAAGGAAAAAGGAAGGAAGGGAGGAAGGAAGGAAGACAGGGAGGGAGGGAGGAAGGAAGGGAGGAAGGAGAGAGGAAGGAAGGGAGGAAGGAGGGAGGAAGGAAGGGAGGAAGGAAGGAGGGAGGAAGGAAGGGAGGAAGGAAGGAGGGAGGAAGGAAGGGAGGAAGGAAGGAGGGAAGGGGGGAGGGAGGAAGGAAGAAAGGGAGGAAGGGAAGGGAGGAAGGGAGGGAGGGAGGAAGGGAGGGAGGAAGGGAGGGAGGAAGGGAGGGAGGGAGGGAGGGAGGAAGGGAAAGAGGGAGGGAGGGAGGAAGGAAGGAAGGAGGGAAGGAAGGGAGGGAGGGAGGGAGGGAGGGAGGAGGGAAGGAAGGAAGGAAGGAAGAAAGGAAGGAAAGAAAAGATGGAAAGAAAGAAAAGAAATATCACATGTGCCCTGTAAATATGTACAATTATTGCATGTCAGTTTGAAATAATGAAATAAAAGAAATAAAAGTTCTGGGAAGAGATTGCCAAGAAAGCAAATACATTATCAAGAAAATGACACAAGAAAAAATTAGCACATAAAAGACACAAATCTCTTGACGGAAAGCCACATAAATGAAAAAGACCCACATCTAGAAACATCACATGAATTCCCATGACAGAAAGGATAAAGATGTGATCATAAAAGCCTTGAGAAAGAGAAAGAGGGAGGAAAAAATAGATCAGTACTTATAGAGAAATGAGAATCCAACTGACGTTTGCTAAAAGATGCTGGACAGATTCAGAATGGCATCAAAACCTGAGGAAAACAATGATGACAAACTGTCTAGGAAAGGTAAGGCCTAAATACCACATGATTTATAGCAAATCATGCGGAGTAGGAAAAGCTCCTTTTTAGCACCCTGTGGCATGGAATGTTGACAGTGGAAATGGCGAGATGTGCACATAAAATTGTGCAAACAATGTCAGAAAGCAACTGCCGTACAGAAAGCCAGACCAAGGTTCCAGGGTAAAGTCTCTGTCACTAAAAGACTCCAGGAGGATGGGGAGAAGGGGGCTGTGATTGCAAGTCACTTATTGTACTGCAATTTCCTTACACAGGCACATGGTCAAGTTTTAAAAATCGTTTTGTAACTATACTGCAGGGAATTAAGAGTAGTATGTTTTTCATGCCTGACACTAAGTGCTAGAGTGAAAGGCAGCTTTCTCTCTCTCCTCTAGGTTCAACTATTTGGCACCATTGTTAGAGAAGGTCCACTGTCCTCCTTGAGTCCTCCCTGATGCTGAAAGAGTGAGAGGTCAGAAGAGAACCCTAGCCAGAGGGTTCGTAGCAGCTCCCTCTCTAGGCTAAAAATTAGCAGCATAGTTCACCTTCGTATCCCTGTAAGGACATTTTTTTCCCCATTGCCAGCCATGAAAGTACAGGTTTTCATGTTTTTCAAAAAATTATTTATACAACCAGACTTTGTTGAGTAGCTACTATGCACCAGTAGTGTTAGTAGTCACGAGAGATTAAATACCGGACAAGACAAATTTCCTGCCCTTTGTAGATTAAAGAAGAAAAATGCTATAATTATCCCAAGGATATGGACAAAGTGTTAAATAAAATTCAAAACTCATTCATTCATTGTAAAAATTCCTTGCAAACTAAAAGTGGAAGAGAGTCATCTTACCATGATAAATTATATCCATCAAAAACCTATGAAAACATCGGGCATAACAGTTACACTTAGCGGTCAGGAAGACAGAGCCCACCCCGCACATTACCACTTATCACTGTCCTTGGAGGTCCCAGCTGTACAGTTAGAAAACAAACAGGGGTAAAAGAAAAAGAAAAATGTTGTCTTTATTTTCAGTTAAAAATGTGATCATAAATAATAAGAGAAACATTAGGCAATTTATCCAGATTAATATGAGAGTTTAGTATTATGGTTAAATGCAAAGGTTGATGTTATGCAATAGGAAACCCAGAAACCGACCTAAACAAACAGTGAAATATGATACAGGAGAAAGGTAGCATTGCAACTTATAGACAAAGAGTGAATTTTATAATAAAGGTGCTATGATAACTGATTATCCACGTGGACTAAAATAAATTTAGATTTCCTGTCTCACACCACAAAATTCTAAATATATTAAAGAACCAAATATGAAATGTATAACTTTAAACTTTTGAAGAAAATATAGGGGAATAAGTCTGTCACTTCTAAGTAAAAAAGTATTTCTTAAACAAAATGGAAAAGATGGACATATTTGATTGCTTTAAAATTTTAAATGCACTTATATTAAAAATCATCATAAAGCAAAAAGATAAGCCAAAGCTTGTAATAAAGTATTCTCATACAACTGGTAAAAGATTATACTTAAGATATATAAATATAGATATAAATACACTCAGATATAAGATATACACTTAAAAATTTAAATACATAAAGTATGTAAGTACAGTATTTAAGAAATATATAAAATTCACTTAAGATATGTATGTATGTATATGTACATACAATGGAAAATGAACAATCCTAATAGAGGAAAAGGGCAGAACAAATATTTCACAAATGAGAAAGGCCAAATGCCAATGAGGATGTGGAAAATGAAAATTCTTATGTAGGTAGACCTGTAAATTCGCTCAAATCACGTTGGAGAGTAATTTAGCAATATCTAGTAAAGTTGAAATATGAATATACTTCAACCCAGCAGTTCCATTTCTATGTATAAGGCCTAGATAAATGTTTGCGCATATATACAAGGATATTCACAGAACTGTTTATAGCAAAGCATTGGGAACAATCTAAATGGCCATTCCCTCTTCATAGATTGCATAACTAAATTATCAGATATGCATATAGTGGAAATCTACACAGCAATACAAATGAATAAAGAGGCGCTAAAGCTGTAAACATGGATTACTCCAAAAAGAGAATGTTGAGTGTAAAAAGCTACTTGCAAAATGGCAAACATTGTATATAACATTTATATAGAGTTCAAAATAAAGCAAAACAATATTATTATTCTTATTTATTATTTTGAGACAGAGTTTTGCTCTTGTTGCCCAGGCTGGAGTGCAATGGTGCTATCTCGGCTCACTGCAACCTCCACCCACCAGGTTCAAGCAATTCTCTTTCCAAGTAGTTGGGATTGCAGGCACCTGCCACCATGCTCAGCTAATTTTTGTGTTTTTAGTAGAGACTAAAAATACAAAAATTTCACCATGTTGACCAGGCTGGTCTCAAACTCCTGACCTCAGGTAATCTGCACACCTCGGCCTCTCAAAGTGCTAGGATTACAGGCATGAGCCACTGTGCCCGGCCTAAATTATTTTTGATACTTATATGTAATAATAGTATAAAAACTGTGTGGAAATGCAAGCAGCAAAGTCAATTTCCTCTGGGGAGAAAGACAGGGGCATCTTCAAGGCCCTTCAGGCTTCTGCCAACATTATCACTGATGCCTTTCCAGCTTTCACTAAAAATCTTTTCAGGATCCTTTAATCCTTCATTGACAGTCTCCTCAAGGCTGCCTGGTCCCAGAGCCAATGCTACAATGTTTTAGCTTTTCTGTGGTCATGGTAGCACCCCAGACCTGGTACCAAAATCAGTCCCAGTTACCATTGCCATCTAACAAGCCACCCCAAAACCTAGCGGTGTACAGCAATCCATTTATTATGCCCGTAGGTTCTGTGGGTCATGAGTTCAGCTAGTGCACTGTACTTCACAGTGTCTCCTGCCTCAGCTGGAAAGGGCTTGAAGGCCGTGAATTAATCAATGGCTGGAGGCTGAAGTTCTCTGGAGGAGTCTTCACTCCTGTCTGGCAGTTGATGCGAACTGTTACCTGGGACCTCAGCTATTGGCTGAAGCAAGTTCACGTGGCCTCTCCACAGAGCCTGGACTTCACAGCATGGCAGCTTCAAAGTAGCTGAACCTCTTACTATGACAGAAGACTACAAAGACATGGGCCTCAAAAGAACCAGGTAGATTTTCAATAAATATTTGCTTAATTGATAACTGTCATTAAGATATTTCATCTGGCCAGACACAGTGGCTCATGCCTGTAATCCTAGCACTTGGGAGGCCGAGGTTGAGGTGGGCGGATGGCCTGAGTTCAGGAGTTTGAGATCAACCTTGGCAACATAGTGAAACTCCGTCACCACTAAAATACAAAAAAAGAAAAATTACCTGGGCACAGTGGCGGGTACCTGTAGTCCCAGCTACCCGGGAGGCTGAGGCAGGAGAATTGTTTGAACCCGGGAGGCAGAGATTGCAGTGAGCCAAGATCATGCCACTGCACTCCAGCCTGGGCAACAGAGTGAGACTTTGTCTCAAAAAAAAAAAAAAAAAGATATTTTTTCTGCTCTTTCTTTGAATAGTGACAAAGTGATACTAATTTTCATGACTTTGAGACGGGGGCTGGCCAAGCAGCAACCTAACACAGTAACGATCCAAAAACGTGTGACATCTTCAGGGAGAAACGGGATAAAATAGTTAAAATGCTGTATGGTAAAAGGTTGTGAATAGTTTAATTTATTTTAATTTTCTTTCAATAATAACAATAAGGTACAAAATGCTACGAAGTAAAAGTCCTCTAAGGATCTATTATAATGAAAAGTAAAAATGCATGGTAATTAGAGTTTGCATAGAGTTTCAAAAACATTTGTTCTCCGAATAGATGGATATTTTTCTTAAACTTGTATCCATATTATGTGCTTCATAAAGCTTTACTTTCGCTTAGCATTTTAACCAGGATCTCACTAGAATTATTTCATATCTAGACATAGCAACTGGTGCAGAACCACATCAAGGCAATGTCCTACAAGAGAAATAAAGATGATTATTACAGTGTAGCGCTAGTCTATTATTTCATATCCTACTTTCTATATGATCAAGGAATGCTAGGTTCTTACTGGCAGTCTAAGTCTTAGACAGAAGATTTTTTTAAAGGAGGACTGGAAAATATGAAGAGAATTGTAAAATGGGATGAAATGAAAGGTTGGCAGGAAAGAGAGAATCTGAAGGAGGAACAGAATAAAATAAAAGAATGGAGGAAAAGATGAGGGGAGAGTGAAGGGAGAGAGAGAGAAAGAGAAAAGCAGGTCATTGAAACTTGATTATAAAGGGGTCAAATTGTTTCTGGCAATGTTTGAAGACAGAAACATCTGTTTCCATGTGACAGAATGTATTTTTCAGAATGCCCTTTGCATTGAAATTAAAACATGACTGCATGTCATTGTGATGCCCTATCAGAAATATTCTTCGGAGATAACAGTTTATTGGACTACAGAATCCCACTAATCCTTTCACAGCCAAAAAAAAGCATCTGGTGAAAAATAGTCTCAAAAGACATTCAGAACAATCTGATATTTCTACATAAGCTCCACGAAAAGGGAGTCTTTCAATTAGTGACGGGAATTACATTTGTGTTACTGCAGATTGTGTGCACAGTATGGAAGTGGTTACAATGTAGTATATGTCCTGAAAGCCAAATGATCTGCTCTTTTTAGTTTCTGGTATCAGAAAAAATAGCAAAACTGTCCAACAGATAATCCCCAAATCATGACGAGTAATAAATCTGCCTGCTGAAAAATCTTTAGGAAAACTTCCTCTGGAGGGGAAAGAAGGACGTGGGAGGCAAAACCACACGTGCAGAGTAGCTGATATCAAAATTGTAATATTGCTTCCAGCTCAAATTTCATATTTTATCCTTGTTAAAATACAGAAATGAGACAATGCCGTGAAGGCATCTTTACTGAACTTGAATTTTTAATGCAGCATGGCCTGTGAACCAGACCGAAAGATAACAGCTGGAAGCTGGTACATTCTGGGCAATTGTTATTTTTGAAAAATAGTGGAAGCAATAAGACATCAAAATGGTTTTTTAAATTCTGTCTTCAGCATGAAGCTTCTGCCCTGGAGTAGGGGAATATAAAACTCCAACTGACTTTGTTGATTAATGGAAATTTATAATCATACGCCATCACCCTTAGAAAGAATGGCCACAGCTTTGTGGATAGCAAAAGGGAAACTTGGCTAACCAAATGGGAAGTTTCCCGCTACTTTTCACTGGGGAGGTTGTGTGGGGGGAAACAGGAGGTGCTGGTTTATGGATATAAAATACGAGTACCCACCCTTCAAGGATTCTATCTCTGGTATTTCCTGACACAGACTTGGGGTTGGGCAGGGAAAATGAACAGAGCACTGTACCTTATCTGACCTTTCTGGATTTTTTTTTTCTTTTTTTTTTTTTGAGACAGTGTCTCACTCTGTCACCCAGGCTGGACTACATTGGTGCTATCTAGGCTCACTAAAACCTCCACCTCCCAAGTTCAAGCAATTCTCCTACTCCAGCCTCCCAAGTAGCTGGGATTACAGGCGCTCACCACCACAGCCAGCTAATTTTTACATTTGTAGTAGAAATGGAGTTTCAACAGGTTGGCTAGGCTGGTCTCGAACTCCTGATCTCAGGTGACCTGCCTGCCTCGGCCTCCCAAAGTACTGGGATTACAAGCGTGAGCCACCACACCCGGCCTCTGGATCATCTTATGAATCAAATGTTTACCATAAAGTCCCATAGTTAATTCTTATGTTTCCTCTTAAAACAGTTCTTGGGCTGGGTGTAGTAGCTCAAACCTGTAACCCCCATACTTTGGGAGGTTGAGGTGAGAAGATCACTTGACACCAAGAGTTGAACACTAGCCTGGACAGTACAGCAAGTGAGACCCTGTCTCTACACAAATCTATATCTATTATATATTAATATTATATAGCTATTATATATTATGTAATAATGATATAATTATTTTATAAATATATAATATGTATATTATTATACATTTGTTATATATTATATATACATGATTATAAATTAGCTGGGCATGGTGGTATGCACCTGTATTACTGCAGCTACTTGGGAAGCTGAAGCAGGAGGATCACTTGAGCCCAGGAGTTCTCGGCTGCAGTGAGCTATGATTGTGCCAATGCACTCCAGCCTAGGCAAGAGAATGAGAGTTTCTTGCAAAACATAAATTTTTTTTTCTAAATTTATTTAGAGTAAGCCTACAATTATATTCATGTGAATCTACAAGTCAAAAAAAAGAATGAAAATATATTTTCTGCCTTACAAACCCTATCCTCCTTGCCACCATTCCCTGTCCGTCTCTCAGACACACCTGAAACCGGAAGCTTCCCTTAAAGTCCTCTCCTCAGACTTTCACCCCATTCACCATTTTGTTGGGGGTTGCCTGAAGTAGCACCTGCCATATCTTTTCAATGTTTTTGCTGCACAAAATTGACATCATTTCCTCATTCTTTGAGTAGAATTAATCCATTTTATTCAGTTTTCCCCAGGAGGGGTTGACAGAGCTATGCTGCGGATTTGGTTTTTCCAGACACCCTGCCAGGCCTCCTTCATGTCTCCATGCTGTAGTTTGAAAAATGTAGATTGGTCCCGGTGCAGAGGCTCACGCCTATAATCCCAGCACTTTGGGAGACCAAGGCGGGTGGATCACAAGGTCAGGAGTTTGAGATCAGCCTGGCCAGCATGGTGAAACCCCATCTCTACTAAAAATACGAAAGTTAGCTGGGCGAGATGGCGTGCGCTTGTAATGCCAGCTACTCAGGAGGCTGAGGCAGGAGAATTGCTTGGACCTGGGAGGCAGAGGTTGCTGTGAGCCGAGATCACACCACCGCACATCAGCCTGGGTGACGGAGCAAGACTCCATCTCAAAAACAAGAAAAATGTAGATTTAGGTAGCCATTTGTTCGAAAGATGGCTAAGAGACAACTAGACTAAGATCCATATAACAATCAGTTTTCTGAGAAAATTGAGATAGGACACATCTTCAGTGAGTAAGTGTTTATTAATGTTTCCAAGGATGGTAATAGGTACGGACTCTTACTAACAAATACTCTAAACCCAAGACTTGTGGCTGGAGAGTGAGCAGTACTGGTTACTGCAGGAAAACTGGATGAAGAAATATTGTAATGTTCATTCTCGCAGTAATACCTATGGAGCCTCTATTATTTACCACACACAGAAGGGTCATGAGCATTTTCTTATTTAGAAAAAACACTTGCAAATTAAAATCAACCTGCCAATCATTTTATGCACAAAGTGAAGGGCAATATTTAAATTAAATTCATAAAGATGGGTTTGTATATTCTACCTCCCCTGCACTTACACACACACACACACACACACACACATCTATTGCCTTCTATTATTCTCTTTTATGGGAAAGATAGGTCGGCTAAGACACTAATGGATGCCTGTTGTTGTCAGAGATTCAGCGGTCGAGGTGGTGGTCATTCCTGGTGTCCTACAGCCAGCTGCCCTGGGGAGAGAGGACAAGGCGAGTCTGCACCAGGCAGCCTTGGGGCTTTGTCTGGAAAGGAGTGAGGGAATCTTCACAGCTTCTCATTCTGTTGCCCTCATAAGGCAACCCTCATAGGTCTGGAGTGCTGAGCCTGTGTCACTGTGGGGACCCACAGGGCTTGCTTCGGTAAGATATTTGGTGATGCAGAAAGTCTTCCATGCATGACTGAGCAGTGCAGGGAGGGTGCTGTCTCCTCAGAAGCCACAGCCGGCTGATACTGGCTTGTCCAGGAGAAGGAAAATGAAGATGTCTTCTGATTACAAACCACCACCGTGGTCCTGCTGCTTGAGCAGAGCATTTACCCAGACACGAGGCTCCCCCTGGGACAGAGCACGCACACCAAAGCTCGCCTGAAGCAGCTAGGCTGGAGATGTGGGGTCAGAGAGGGACAGAGTCATCACATGATTTTGGCTCCTGCTGAGGCTGAAGTAGAGCTGAAGGGACTTGACTTAGGAATTAGAACTTCCTGGCTGAAAAGACAGACAGTAAAAGTGGCTATGGTGTATCCTTCTCTAGAGATTTTGGGGAAAAAGACCATTTTCTCAGGGTAATAGTATGAATTGTAATCCAGCCCCAAATATGGGAAATGCTTTTAAGGTCTCTTCTGCCTTTTAATTTCTACCCTCAGTGACTTACCCAGGAGCACATAAAAACAAATCTGAAGCTGCCCAGGTGTCTGTTGCCAAGTCTGGGACTAGGCACTTTGACGTGTCTAGGAAGTAATGAATTTCCATCTTTTTGAAATTAAGAGGAGGCCAGGTGCAGCAGCTCACACCTGTAATCCCAGCACTTTGGAGGCCATGTTGTGAGGATTGCTTGAGCCCAGGAGTTTGAGACCAGCTTGGGCAAAATAGGGAAATCCCCAACTTTCCAAAAATAACGAAATAAAAAAATTAGCTGGGTATGGTGGCATGTGCCTATAGTCTCAGCTACTTTGGAGGCTGTGCCAGGAGGATTGCTTGAGCCCCAAGACTGAGGCTGCAGTCAGCCATGGTCAAGCCACTGCATTCCAGCCTGGGTGACAGAGACCCTGCCTCAAAAACACAATGAAGTTAAGAGGATTCTCATATGCTGTGAATTGTACTCCAACAAACTGTACCTTTTAATAACAGGAGACCTGCAGGTTTGGAGTGTTTTGAAAGAGAAGAAAGGTAGAAGATGAGGTTGGAGAAGAGCTTGGGGTTAGATTATGAGGACGATGAAAGGACTGTGAACTTGAAGCAAGGGAAGCAGTCCAAAAATAAAAGTCCAGGTGGGAATATTTCGGCATGGACTAAGGTGCCTGCCAGATGAAGAGAAGAGGCTGTATTTGAGATCGATTTTGAAGTTAGAGCATTCCTGAACTGCTGGTGGATTGGATATTAGATATGGGAGGGGAGGGAGAAGGAGGAACCGAGGGTGGCTCTGGGATTCTGGATTAGGTAACAGTGTGGATGCGGGTACCGTTTATTGAACTAGGAGAGACAAATGGAGAAATGGGTGTGCTGTGAGTGTGTGTGCAAACATGTGTGTGTGCTGGGGTTAGACTGGTAAAGCTAATGAGATGGCAAGTATGTGATGGGGTACAGGAAATGCCACCCCAAAATGTGGTGCCTTGGAAATTGGGAAAACAGCAGAAGCAGGAAGGTCTCTCTGATCTCACTCCTTTCCCCCTTGAAGTGGGACACAGAAACTGACATTCTCCTCACCCCTTCTTCCCTAAAACAGACCATCAAACCTAGGAAGGTGACTCTGATCTTCTCTTTTCTCCTGAATACCCTCACGTGACAGGTATCCTGTTCTATCCCTAGAGGAAAGGAATTTCACGCAGGGACCCCAGGAAGAAACTGATCAAATAGCCCTTCCTAAGTTCCCCCGTTTAGATCACACCCATTTTTTCTCCAGTCTTACTTCTGCACCACTGTCCTTAAGAATACACAGATCTTCCCATTCCTTTGGGTCTTCATTTCTGAGGGGTCTCTTGCCACATGAAACATAATAAAATAAATGTATATGCTCTTCTCTTTTTAACCAGTCTTCTGTTATAGGGGTCTTAGCCATTAATCTCATAATGGATGAGGAAAAGACACACTTTTCTCCCCTACATATGCGATTTTATTTTCTGACCTGAATATAAAGGAATAAATTTAGACTGGAGATGAAGATAGGAATAGACTCTGCTTATCCATAATAACTGAAATCTAAGGAATTAATGAAATTGTACAAGCAGAGTCTAAGGAGAGAGAAGAAAAGGAGTAGGGAGCTGGGTAGGACCCAAAAGAGAATACATGAGGGATGGAAGCAGAATAGAAGACCCCATATGATACTAAAAAGAAGTGGTCAGAGCAGAAGAAAGTCAGGAGAATGTGGGGTCGCAGGATACAGCAAGGGAGTGTTGAGAAGGAGAGGGGATCAGGAATGAGGGCAGTGAGAGAGTTCAGAGAGAGAAGCTCGGAGAAGTAACAAGGAACCCGGTGAGAACCGCTGCGAAGAAGTGCAGTGGGAAGCACCCGGGGCGTCAGTGCAGTGGGGACAGTGCTGGCGTGAAGGGGCAGAGACGATGCGAATGTTTGAGTGTGACTGCAGGCCTGGGAACAGTCAAGGGGAGAAGAACACGTGCTGACTGCGTTTGAGGAGATTCCTTTTAGATGAACAGCTGGAGCTGAGCCTGGGGTGACGTTCAGGATTTCACTTAGCTGGAGGGGAGGAGAGAGATTTTCACGTGAGGAATGAGACCGAACAAAAGCCTAGACCTACACTTCCAGCACAGTAGGCGCAAGCCACACGTAACACCGGGTTCTAGATGTATACCTGATTCAAATGGAGCCTCAGTGCAAAAATACATCACATGTCAAGGACTTACTATGAATAAAAGAATGTATGCTGTCTCATTTATAATTTTATGTGATTATATGTTGAAAAGATAATCTATTGGATATGCTGGGTTACATAAAATATATCATTATAATTAATTTTACCATTTTCTTTTTTACTTTTTAAGTGCGACCATTAGAAAATTTAAAATGACATTCACAGCTTGCCGTCTGTTTCTCTCAGACAGCGCTGGCCAGAGATGGAATGAGATTGTGTGACACGAGGACCGCCAGAGGAGAGCGTGTGCGCCGGCATAAAAGATGAGTTTGGATCATTTTAGTGGAGACGAAGTAGAGAGAACTTCCAAACGTAAGCAGAGAAATGTCAGGAGAGGGCTGTTGGAAGCTCCTAAGCAGGAAAAGGGCCCTAATCTACGGGAAATTCAGGGATAGGGGAGTCTGTGTTTTTAAATAGTGAGAAAACTAACCCCTTGAAAACTAACCCCTTCTAAACCAACCTAAGAAGTTGATAAGTCTTCCTCGGAGGAATGTCCTCTAAGGATAAGCAAGCAGAATGCAGGAGTCCCTCGAGCCTTCCGTCTGTCCAGTTTCTTTGTCTCCCAGCACTTCAATCAGCAGACAATCCAGAGCCTGATGTCAGAGGCTGGGGCCTGAGTTGAACAGTGAACTCACTAGAAGACAAAGGAGAGTTAAGTCGGGGGTCAACTCCTATGCACATAGCCTGGCAGGAGGTGCCTCATGTCACGAAGCGGGATGGTCAGGTGGAAGGACTTGGGAGTCAAGCAGCCTGGGGCAAAATCCCAGCTGCCCCTCTTACCTACTGTGTGACTTGTAGTAAGTCAGATAGCCTCTCTCAGCTTGGTTCTCTCTTTTATTTAAGAGAATACTGCAAATAGGGCTGCAGTGAGTTCTAATGTGGTTATGTATGGGAAATACATAGCTGGGTACCAGGCACACTAGGACTCTCAGTTAACATTCATTGTTATCATGGTCGTATCCCTTTAACAGCTCTGCAAGGTGGGGGCTAAAATTCCCATTTTATAGGTGAAAGTGTTGAACAAGGGCTATAATCAGAGCATCTTGATTTCAGGCTCTCCTCAGTAGCACCATGGACAGATCACAGGTCACTATGAAGTGTAACCTGTGCTCACAACACAGTGGGCTAGCTTAGGGGTGACAACGGGCTGGTTCATCCCTCCCAAGGTAGATAGCTCATGAGAAAGACAATGCACTTCCAAAAGAGACTTCCTTGCTTCTTAGAACCTCCTCCCCTCACCTCTCCTCTCCTCTCTCTCTTCTCTCTCCCTGAAAGCCTAGAACCCAGTTTCTTAGGAACTGGTGATATGTAGATGGTGGCTTTTTGTTCCTTCCTTAGTTTGTACTTCACACCTCATGAGTCAGCACAAAGATTTTCAATGGCATCACGATATGTTTACGTTACCCTCTCTCTATGGGGGATTAGGGAGGAAGAAGGCGAGAGACTGGCCTTTTTGTGCATTTTGTAGACACTCCTTCTAACCAGGACCTCTGCAGAGAGTGTGAGGCTCCCCAGCTTTAAACCTGTATGGTAACATTTGAGAGAAAGCAGTTTTTTTTAGTGTAGAAGAATACGTATGGCAGTGAGAGTGAAGGCAGTGTGTAAGAAGGGAAAATGAGCAAGGTCAGTGATGTAAGTGTGAACAAACCTGCTAGCAGGTTAGTCCCTGCTTTGTGGGCAGTCCCTGAGGCTCCGAGAATGACCCACTAAAGACAGCCAGGCCTGTGGGAGACCTCGTTTTCAAGGACACAGTGTGCAAGGGGGCTTGATGTCACTGAAAAAAACTCTCACCGAAATCTTTCTCTCTCCCCACTTGCATTGTATCTGAAATCTCAGTATTACAGCTCTGTTTTTAGAGGTAAGGTTTTATTGTTATTTATGAAGATTTGTTAAAAAGCCATGCATCAAACTGTTCACAGTAGCAGATAAAAGAGGGGCAGCATAGTGATGTTGGCTACATAAAGTGTGACACGTCCCTCCCATGGCATACTACATATGCCTTAAAGACGGTGATGGTGGAGATCTCCATTGACATGGAAAGATGTTCAGGATATATTGTTTTTAAAAACGTACAAAGGCATGATTCACTTTTGCTTAGGAAAAGTCTTCAAATATACAGATGTACACGAGATGTACACAAGATGTAATTCAACTTACTATTGAATTATAGATTTTTTCTTTTTACTTATCTGTATCTTCCAATTTTTCTATTAAGAACAAAGATTTATTTTGTGCTTTAAAATATTTTAAATGCAAGCCACCTAGTTGTCATTACTTACAAGTTACTTAGTAGGCATTAGTTAATTAATGAATTATCCTACGGAGTTCCTGTTTAATTGGCATAGTTTCAGTTTTCCAAGATGAAAGAACTTTAGGATATTCATTGTACAACAACCTGAATTTACTTGACATTTCTGACTTGTATACTTAAATATGGTTAAAATGATATATTTTATTTTATGTGTATTTTACCATGATTAAATATTTTTTAAACCTAAAAAAGGTATGGGGAATAGAGACAGCTGAGAGGAGTATTACAGGACAGCAGTGGATTAAAGGCCTCGCATTCACCCGGCACATCTGCAGAAAAATCTTGGTCATAATTCTGAGTTGAGCTAATCTTAATAGTTAGACAATGAGCCACCCCTATTGGAGTTACAGTGGGTTCCTGCATTTTGGCAAAATTTACTTCGATCAACAACTAATACCAGCTTACAAACTTTCCTCCACAGTCTGCATTGCTCTCTAAATGGCACAGCTGTTTAACTTATGCTAGAGGAAATTTGATTTGGTGTATTAATGTTGATCTGTTTCATTGATTATTCAGTCTGTTTTCTCTAGAGCCACTTTTCTTCCTGGAGCTTTGTAATATTACCCATCATCGTACACACTCTGTTAATAGGCAATACTCTCCTGAGCCATTATTAGAAACAATAGTATGAAATGAGTAAATAATTCCAACATACTAAAAAGCCAGAGCATCTGGCAATGCAGAACCATGTGTATTTACATGGAAAGTAAACCACAGAGCAGTATGTGGGTGTGGGGAGATGAATGTTCTTGTTTAAATCAGGTGTTACTGAATTGCTAACACTTCTGTGATCACGTGGTCCCACAAATGGATTCCCTCCAGCACCGCCTTACATTGAGGCTTCCACACCACATTTTCCTCTCAGTTTCTGGCTGGTTTTAACTCTTCTCTAAACATATTGGTTAAGCCTTTATAGCTTTCTTTTGATATGCTTGCTTTTTCCCTACCTTCCCATTTCGAATCCTGAATAAGAAGAAAAAGAATAAATACAACAACTACAAAATAGCTCTGTAGATAATTTTGACTGGTCCCTGATGAACTCACATTCAACAGAAGACCTGGACTCTATCCAGCAATTGTCATTCTCAAAGACTCCTCAGCCTCAAAGCGCCATCCTAAAAACTTCACATGATTTGTCCTTATTAATGAAATTGTAAAAGTCTTCCTTTCTGTTTACTTACCTCGCAACATTTCTGAAAATCCAAAGCCTCGGCTGTTCAACATTCTTTTCAGTGTTGAAACCAGCTGCTCACTAAACCCCATCTCATATTCTGTAACTTAAAAGTGTATAGAAAAAAAAAGTTCATCTAATAAGATACTTTGGGAGGCCAAGGCTGGTGGATCACCTGAGGTCAGGAGTTCAAGACCCTCCTGGCCAACATAGTGAAACCCCATCTCTACTAAAAGTACAAAAAAATCAGCTGGTGTGGTGGCAGGCACCTGTTACCCCACCTACTCAGCTGGCTGAGACAGAAGAATTGCTTGAACCTGGGAAGTGGAAGTTGCAGTGAGCCAAGATCGTGCCATTGTACTCCAGCAGCCTGGGCAACAAGAGTGAAACAGTCTCAAAAAAAAAAAAAAAAGATACTTGAAATTAGATGGAAAAAAAAAAAACTTCCATATCCTACCAACCTTAACAAAGTTACTTTAGTTTGTATACATCTTGAGATTTTTTTTTTTTTTTTTTGAGACAGAATCTCGCTCTGAAGGGCAGTGGTGGGAGAATTGCTTGAATCCAGGAGGCAGAGGTAGCAGTGAGCCGAGACTGTGCTGCTACACTCCAGCCTGGGTGATAGAGTAAGACACTTCTCAAAGAATAAATAAATAAATAAAATAAAAATAATCCCATCAGAAGGTGGAAGGACATGAATAGATAATTCTATTCTATCTTTCTATGAAAAAATACTCAACATCACTAATTATCAAGGAAATGTAAATTAAAGCCACAATGCTAAAACACCTTACTTCTTCAAGAATGGCCATAATTAAAAAATAAAAAAAATAGATATTGGCATGGTTGTGGTAAAAAGGGAACACTTTTACACTTCTGGTGGGAATGTAAACTAGTACAACCACTGTGAAAAAGAGTATGGAGATTCCTTAGACAACTAAAAGTAGACCAACCATTCGATGCAGCAGTCCCACTACTGGCTATCTACCCAAAGGAAAAGAAGTCATTGTGAAAAAGACACATGTACATGCATGTCTATAACAGCACAGTTCCCAATTGCAAAGCTGTGGAACCAACCTAAGAGCCCATCAACCAACGAGTGGATAAAGAAGATATAGTATGGCCGGATGCGGTGGCTCAAGCCTGTAATCCCAGCACTTTGGGAGGCCGAGGCGGGCGGATCACGAGGTCAAGACATCGAGACCATCCTGGCCAACATGGTGACACCCCATCTCTACTAAAAATACAAAAATTAGCTGGGTGTGGTGGCATGCATCTGTAGTCCCAGCTACTCGGGAGGCTGAGGCAGGAGAATTGCTTGAACCCAGGAGGCGGAGGTTGCAGTGAGCCAAGATTGTGCCACTGCACTCCAGCCTGGCATCTGGGTGACAGAGTAAGACTCTGTCTCAAAAAAAAAAAAAAAAAAGAAGATGTAGTATATATACATTGTGGAATGCTACTCAGCCATAAAAAGAAATGAAATAATGTCTTTTGCAGCAACTTGGATAGAGTTGGAGGCCATTATTCTAAGTAAAGTAACTCAGGGATGGAAAACTAAATGTTGTATGTTCTCATACATACAATGTGTATGATATATTCTCTGTTATAAGTGGGAGTTATGAGGATGCAAAGCCACAAGAATAATATACTGAACTTTGGGGACTCAAGGGGGAAACTTGTGAAGGGGCTGAGGGATAAAAGCCTACATATTGGCACAGTGAACAGTGCTTGGGTGACAGATACACTAAAATCTCAGAAATCGGCACTAAAAAACTTTTCCATGTAACCAAAAATTACCTACCTGTACCCCAAAAACTGTTGAAATGAAAACAAACATTTTTTTAAAAAAAGAAATGTTCTGTATCTTGACGGGAGATGGATACAGGGGAGTATGTGGTTTGTCAGAAATCACTGAGACTTGCATATGTCAGTATATGCAAATTAACCCCAATAAAATATCAAGCTACAAAAAAGGAAATTCAAACTCCCGCTACACAAAAAACCAAACATCAAAATAATGATTTATCGAATCACAAGGCACTTTACAAATTAAGAACATTTGCAAGCATTTAATAGAGGTAAGTAATATTCTTAACTTATAAACAAATATTATAAATCAATAAAAGCAAACTCTCTCCAAGAAAAAAATGAGTAGAAGATATAAAAATCAATTTACAAAAAACGAAATATTATATCCTCTTGGTAACTGTCTCAAAGTCACACAATTACTTTGTTGAAGAACAAGAACACAAATTTAGATTTCCTGATTCCTTTTCTGTTACACCAACAGAGTGGAGATTATATCAACAAATGTTGAAAACATTTAAAGACAAGATTTTCTCAGAATTATGATAATAATTGTTATTTCCAAATGGATGACATGGTTAATAGAATGTTCTTCTTTTTTAAATTAATAAAATTCAAGTAATTCTAAATAAGACAATTCTGAGAGAAATTTTTAAAAATTGGCAGAAGACAATAAGTTACAAATACGTTACAATGCAGTCATAATTAAAGTGTACTGGTGTAAGAATATACAAATAACTTACTAGGGCAGAAGACATACTTTCTGTGTATAGGGAAACTTTTAAAGGGAAAGAGAATATTAGTTAATAAATTACATTGAGATAAGCAAGTAATTTGGAGAAAAATCAATTTAACGTCTCACTGCACCATACACTAGTATAAAGTTTTGATATAAATATTTAAAAGTATAGAAAATAGTATCAAATATAAATGAAATATTTGAGATTAACATTCTAGGCACAGAAGCAATTGAAAACAGTCTTTAAGGAAATGAGACAGATGGAGAAATTCTGATTTGTTAGGTTATGATGAGCTTCTACTGATTGCTGATAAATTCAAAGGTGAAAACCGGAGGAACATTTTGCCATAGAAAAGTTTATTTTTAAATAAGATTTTAATTTTAATTTTAATTGAAGTATAATATTTATACAGAAAGATGCACAAATCTTAGGTGTGCAGCCGTTAATCCCTACTCAAAAGTAACCTATATTCCAACTTCTTTTTTTTTTTTTTTTTTGAGACGGAGTTTCACTCTTGTTACCCAGGCTGGAGTGCAATGGTGAGATCTCGGCTCACCACAACCTCCGCCTCCTGGGTTCAGGCAATTCTCCTGCCTCAGCCTCCTGAGTAGCTGGGATTACAGGCACGCACCACCATGCCCAGCTAATTTTTTTTGTATTTTTAGTAGAGACGAGGTTTCACCATGTTGACCAGGATGGTCTCGATCTCTTGACCTTGTGATCCACCCACCTCAGCCTCCCTATATTCCAACTTCTAATACCACAGATTAGGTTTGACCATTTTCAAGCTTTATATATAAGGAATCATATGGTATATATTATTTTGTGCATTACTTATTTCCATCAACACTATGTGAAATTCTTTCATGTTATTATATATAGCAGTAATTCATTTTCATGGCTGTATAGCATTCATTCTATTGTTTGCCATTTTGATCTATTAAAGTAATGCTTACATAAACGTTGTACTTGTCTTTTGGTGCACATATGAGCACAATTTCTATTGGTATACACTTATGATAGAATTGTTGGTTTATAAGAAACATATATTATGATTTGTTTAGGTAGATACACTAAACAGCATGTGAAAGTTCCCACTGTTCTATATTCTTATTTTTTTTCTTTTTCTTTTTTTTTTTTTTTGAGACCGAATCTTGCTCTGTTGCTAAGCTGGAGTGCAGTGATGCAACCTCAGCTCATTGCAACCTCCGCTGCCCAGGTTCAAGCAATTCCCTTGCCTCAGCCTCCTGAGTAGCTGGGACTACAGGTGCCCACCACCATACCCGGCTAATTTTTTTTTTTTTTTTTTTTTTTTTTTTTGTATTTTAATAGAGACGGGGCTTCACCATGTTGGCCAGGATGATCTCTATCTCCTGACCTCATGATCCACCTGCCGTGGCCTCCCAAAGTACTGGAATTATAGGCCTGAGCCACCACGCCTGGCCCCCACTGTTCTATATTCTATACTTAGTACTCCCTCCACCTCTTTTAGTCATTCAGAAATGGAACAATAGGAGGTATAATACTATCTTATTGTGACTTTATTTTCCATTTCTTCAATTAATAGTGATGTGGAGCTATTTGGTACCATATTTTATGAAGTATCCATTAAAGTTTTGGGCCCATTTTTAAATTGAGTTGTCTTTTTCTTAATGGTTTAAGGAGTTTTAAAACATATTTTGAACGTCAGTCTTTTGTCATTTACATATACTATAGATATCTTTAGTGGATTTCTCATTTCACTTTTTTTTTTCTTTTTAGGCAGTCTCACTCTGTAGCTCAGGCTGGAGTGCAGTGGCATCATCTCAGCTCACTGCAACCTCCATCTCTTAAGTTCAAGTGATTTTCATGCCTCAGCCTCCCTAGTAGCTGGGATTACAGGCACACGCCACCACATCTGTCTAATTTTTGTATGCATAGTAAAAACATGGTTTCACCATTTTGGCCAGGCTGGTCTCAAACTCCAGACATCAGGTAATCCACCTGCCTGGCTTCCCAAACTGCTGCAATTACAGGCATAAGCCGCTGCACCCAGCCTTCATTTCATAAATGATAGTTATTGCTATCATTTTATTAACAGACGTTCTAAACTTTAACAAGTCCAACTTGTCAGTCCTTTACACTTTGCACATTTAGATCTACATTCCACCTGGAATTTTTGTTGTTGTTGTTGTTGTTATGGTGTGAGGTAGGATTCAAGTTGAGTTATTTCGAATAGTTATTCATTCAGCCCAGCCACATTTATTAAAAAGAACTTCCTTCCTCCCTGCACTGCAGGAACATCTTTGTTATAAATAAGTGACATATATGTACAGCTTTGTTTCTGTTCTTTTAGCTTATTTACTATCCTTGCTGGACACTATGCTATTTCAATTACTGTAGCATAATAATAAATTTTGATATTTGATAGTATAAATTCTACCTCAATATTTTTTAATCTTCTTAGCTTTTTAAATTGCTGTGTGTGTGTGTGCCTGTGTGACTATGTGTCTGTGAGAGAAAGAGAGCCAGAGAGAAAATGAGAGAGAATCACTTTTAAACTTTCACCCAAAAAAACCCCATCTTCTAGGTCTTTTATTATGATTGCACTGAATCTATGGGAGAAATTGCATCTTAAAATATTGAGCCTTCCACATTACAAAAATTGTGTATCCTTCTGCTTATTTATGGCCTTTTTTGATTCTTCTCCATAAAGGTAGTTTTATTTTCAGTATAAAGTTCTTGCATGTCTTTAAACACATGTATTATAAAGATATTTGATCATTTTGTGCTATTTTGAATTCTACCATTTAAATTATAATTTCTTTAAGTTGCTGGTGTATAGAAACAAGTGATTTTTGGATATTTATGTATTCAGTAATGTTGGAAAATTCACCTATTAATTATATGTTTTATCTACAAAGTTTTTTTTATTTTCTATGTGCAGAATCATTGTTTTTTGTGCATAAAACAGTTTTGTTTATTTATTTCCTACGTCACACCTTTATTTCATTCTTTTGCTTTATTATATTGACTAGGTTCTACTATAATATTGAATAAAAGAGGACATAGTGGGCATTCTTGCCTCATTCCTGATCTTAGGAGAAAGGCCTTCATTATTTCATCATTAAGAACGTTACTGCAGGTTATCACATTTTTAAAGTATGCTTGTCATCATTCCTCAGGATAACAGAGATTCTGAACCCTCATGTTCTCATCTTTCAACTAATAATGAAAAATTACAAAAGTATTTAGATAGGTGGTATTAGCTCACAGATTTGTTTTGTACACTATTATCCAAAATTTCCCCTTCTTAACCTTTTTGTTTGGATTTTTTCCCTTTAGCTATTACTTCATAATCCTTAACATTATAGATTTTGAATATAGATAAATAAAAAATGTAACTGAAATCTATCGAGTTGGAATTGAAGATTTAGCCAAAGGTGTTGGTTGGAAACATTAAAATGAGTTTAGTGGATTAGCATTAGATGTCATTTCTCCATAATATCCCCCATTTCCCTGCATTTTCATGAAAATTCTGTCCATGGTTAAAAGTTCCAAAGGCCTAGCATTGTTCATTGTCTCTGTTTTCCTGAAACATAAATTAATCATCTGGTATGAAAAAAATCACTAAGGAAGAAACACTATTTTGGTGGAGGAAAAAATGACAGGTGAAGAAGAGGAGGATAATCTGGAATTCAAGAATCAAAAAACTCTGGGTACAGTCAGAATAATAACTTCATAAAAATTTAACTTTGAATTGTCAATTATTTCAGAATTGGAAATAACATTTTTAGCCTGGTATATATAGCAGGTGCCAATAAATGTTTCATTCCCAGAGAGCTAAAAAAATATTTTAAGTCACTACACCACACACACTGTGTCTGTAGTATCTAACACAGTGACTTTTGTTCATTTTCTTATCACTGGCATGCGATTGACTGGCTTAAGTCTAATAAACATCTCGCTGAGGCTGAAGAATTCACACTTTGATGCTCTATCTTTGTATCAACTTAATTAGTCTTCTCACCACTAGAATCACCACTTTTATATACCCATTTTCTACCCACTTTACAAATGAGAAATGGCAAAATGCAAAAAATAATAATAATAATATTTAAATAATTGCATAAGACAAGACAATGAGCAAAGCTGACAACGGTGCCCGAACGACCACTGGCTGGCACATACCATGCCCACAGCACCACAGCACCAAGGGGTCCCATTTTCTGCTGATGTGTTCTGGGGCTGGCAGAGTCAGTGATCTAAAAATTGTTTAGAACTTGACTGCACGATATTTGAAGTCCCTTTGTAATTATGTGCTGCCTTTTAGACAGTACCCTCCTCATTTGAAGTATATACAAATAGGAGAGGCAGGGGAAGCAGCAGCCCAGGTTAAAAAAAAAAGTAATCAGTAAGAATGAACATAGAAAGAGGTAGGGCCAGGAACATACCAGTGAACTCAGAAGGAGCCTTCAGCTGTGATTTAAAAGAGGGGAGGACTTTGGCTTTAGCAAACTGTATCTAAATAGGTATAGGCAGATGTACGTATAAATATAATTATGTACGTATGTTCACATACATGAGTGTATACATACACACATACATGGGGGAAGGGGAGATGAACAGTTGAGTTTTTCCACAGCTTCTTCATAACTCTGTGTTCCAAAATGTTAAGTATTCCTGCATAATGAATTCAGGTGTGTTTTTAAAAATATCCCCCAACTTTTTCTCTGAATTTTATGTGCAATGAACAGGTATTACTTTAATCATAAGATTTAAATAGAATTCTAAAATCATTCATTAAAAATAAATATAAATAGAGAGCGGTTTTTTTTTTTTTTTTTTGAGATGGAGTCTCTGTTGGCCAGGCTGGAGTGCAGTAGCATGATCTCGGCTCACTGCAACCTCTGCCTCCTGGGTTTAAACGAATCACCTCCTGCCTCAACCTCCCGAGTAGCTGGAACTACAGGTGTGTGCCACCACGCTGGCTAATTTTTTGTATTTTTAGTAGAGACAAGGTTTTACCGTGTTAGCCAGGATGGTCTCAATCTCCCAACCTCGTGATCTGCCCGCCTCGGCCTCCCAAAGTGCTGGGATTACAGGCATGAGCCACCATGCCCGGCCACACCACCCTGAAAGTGCCAGGTCTCATCTGATCTTGTAAGCTAAGGAGAATCGGGCTTGGTTAGTACTTGGATGGGAGTGTTATGTTTTCAAGTAGGAAGACCACGTTAGGAGTGGAGAGATCTTCTCTACCTACACAAAGACTCCAGGGAGTCTCTACTGAAGCTCATGGGCTACAGAGAAGCCTGACTCTCAGGAAGTGCCGACTGCTCCAGGTCGGTACATTGTTTAACTTACTCATTTTGAATCAAGTTATATCTAGCTCTAAGCCTGTATTGCATATTGTTTTACTGTTTCTGCATATTATGTCTTGACATCTTGAAAAAACCTGTAAGGAGGAGACACACATCCTCTCCCTGAACCAACTAATTGTCAGAGCCCAACCCAGCCCCAAGCATGCCTCTGATTCACAAACTAACCAACACACAGCCACACCTCCTCTATGCCGCCCTTGTTCCACAGGAAGCAATATTCCTCAGCCCTAATTATCCAGGCAAATCCCTAGTGTTCCACCCCTACAGCTTAGGGCCCTCTGAAATTATGCAAAGCAGCCAGTCCTAAATTGTTCACTCACCTTGCCTTGTCGCTCCCCAAAAACTCCAGTGAAGGCTCTGGCCTAAACCTCTGCCTCTCTCTTGCCTTCTGCCTCCTGACCACCCTAGAGTCTTCCCACGTGACTCTGCCTGGCATGGTGTACTTCCTGTCTCTAGAAACTGTTGAGTATCATGAACTTTGTTTTTCTGAGCCTCTCCAGTGTCTCCTCTTGTGACCACAGTTGGCTGACCATGTCATGAGAATACAAAAAGCCAAATACAGTGGTTCATTCCTATAATCCCAGCCCTTTGAGAGGTTGAGAAGCAAAGATCACTTGAGGCCAGGTGTTTGAGATAAGCCTGGGCAACTTTCTGTCTGAAAGAAAGGAAGAAAGAAAGAAAGAAGAGAGGGAGGGAGGAAAGGAGGAAGGAGAAAGAAAAAGAAAAGAAAGAGAAGAAAGAAAGAAAGAAAGAAAGAAAGAAAGAAAGAAAGAAAGAAAGAAAGAAAGAAAGAAAGAAAGAAAGAAAGAAATTAAGAAAGAAAGAAATTAAGAAAGAAAGAGGGAAAGAAATTAGCCAGGCATAGTGGCATACCTGTAGTCCCAGTAGTGGCTGAGTCAAGAAGATTGCTCATGAGTTTGAGGCTACCGTGAGCAATGATTGTACCACTGCACTCCAGCCTGGGTAACAGAGCGAGACTGTGTCTCCAAAAAAATATACAAATTGGGCCGGGCGCAGTGGCTCACGCCTGTAATCCCAGCACTTTGGGAGGCCAAGGCAGATGGATCACCTAATGTCAAGAGTTTGAGACCAGCCTGGCCAACACGGTGAAACCCTTATCTCTACTAAAAATACAAAAGTTAGCCAGGTGCCTGTAATCCCAGGTGGCAGGTGCCTGTAATCTCAGCTACTAGGAAAGCTGAGGCAGGAGAACCGCTTGAACCTGGGAGGCAGAGGTTGCAGTGAGCCGAGATCACACCATTGCACTCCAGCCCGGACGACAAGAGCAAGACTTCGTCTAAAAAAAAAAATTAAATAAATAAATTGAATAAATAACTTTTAATAAAAATTATGAAACAAAACCTCATTTATCAAGTTTGGCAAAAGATTCGATTTCCACCACTTTTCAGGGACCCCTCCCTGCTTTCTGCCCTTTTGGGATTTCATGAAAGCCTCCTGGCTAACACAGCCAAGGAAACTAGAGACAGGCTTCTGCTGATCAGGCCTCAGAGGCTGCGCTGTCAGTGCTCAGGCTGTTGGGGAATGTGAAGCTATCAGAGGGACACCTGCTAGTGCCTTCCTCTCCCCATTCCCCACTGCCAGACTCCCACCTTGAAGCCCTGCCATCTCCAGGTTCAGAGCTTCCAATTTTTCTGGGAGAAACTGGAAATTAATAGTTTCTGGGAAAATATCCTCACCATCTTAAAGTTGGCCACGAATGAAACATCTTCTGTGCACTGTAGCTGTCTACATGGCCAGGGGTTGAGTGGGCCTGAACTCAGCCCATAGTGCGCTGCCAGTGCTTCCCGTGAGGGTGAAGCGGCAATTCCACATTCTGTCTTTTCTGCTGATAAGCTGACCCAGAAAAAGCAACAGCACTACTGCTAATTTTTCAGTAACTCATCCTGTTGCGAAAGAAGTATGGGTGCAAACCGCGTGTGTTTGAGTTTCCAGGGAACACCAAAGTCATTTTTTCTAAAACGGGAATAACAAAGCCCTTGCCTTCCAGACTTTACAAGGTTCATTGTGAGGATCAAATGAGTTGAGATGCTACAGTGCTCTAGGTGAATGCATATATGGTAAAGAAGTTGGGTAGTACCAAGTGGAATAAGAGAACAGACGGGGAGTACAGGGAGAGCTGCTGGGACTATTCTTGCTCAGAGTCACTTTTTTTTTTTTAAGATGAAGTCTCACTCTGTTGCCAGGCTGGAGTGCAGTGGTGTGATCTTGGCTCACTGCAACCTCCACCTCCCGAGTTCAAGCAATTCTCCTGCCTCAGCCTCTCGAGTAGCTGGGACTACAGTTGCATGCCACCATGCTCAGCTAATTTTTCTGTTTTTGGTAGAGACAGAGTTTCACCATGTTGGCTAAGATGGTCTTGATCTCTTGACCTTGTGATCCACCCACTTCGGCCTCCCAAATTGCTGAGATTACAGGCGTGAGCCACCATGCCCAGCCAGAGTCACTCGTTTCCTTTACATTTATGATACCTGTTTGCAACAGTGAGCAAGGCCATTCTATGTAGCCAAACGGGAGAAGGACAGTCCCCTTCCATGTCATGTAGCCTCAGAAGAACTGCCACCTGTACATAAATGGGTTGCATTACCCAGAAAGAACCAAATAGTTTTAGGTATCAGCAACATTCTTTGTGGATGACAACACACTCATATCTAATATCCTCTTTTCACTGTGGAAGGTCAGTAGCCATAGTCTGTTAACCCATTTTGCATTGCTATAAAAGAACGCCTGAGGCTGGGTAATTTATATAAGGAGGTTTATTTGGCTCATCGTTCTGCAGGCTGTACTAGCGTATGACACTCATGTCTGCTCAGTTCTCGTGAGACCTCAGGAAGCTTACCATCACGGTGGAAAGCGAACGGGGAGCTGTCATGTCACCTGGGGAGAGAAGGAGCAGCAGGAGAGAGGAGGCGGCACCGGGCTCTTTTTAAACAACCAGCTCTAACATGAACTAACAGAGTGAAAGCTCACTCATTACCACAAGGACAGCACCAATGTATTTATGAGGGGTCTGCCCCCATCACTCAAATGCCTCCCACTGAAGGACTGGAGGTTACATTTCAACATGAGATTTGGAGAGTCAGACATTCAAACTATGTTACAGAGTGGGTCCATTCTAGAGTAGAGGGCACAGGAGCAGAGACAGGTGGCTGGTCGCAGAGGAGAGGACCTTGTATCTATGGCTTAGCCATCTGGTACTCAGATAAACGGAACAGAACTGAAGAACCTAAGAAAAGAAATTCCGGAGAGCATACACACAGAGGCTTTGCTGGCCGTAGTACCACTCTGTGTTTCCCTTCTTCTTTGTTGTTCTGCTTACATTATTTATTCAGGAAAACAGGAAATTAGACTGTGTTCTTCAGTCTGGCCCAACAGATGTGAACTGCAGCAAATGTGAGGGGGTGTGTGTGTCAATGTATCTGAAATGGATATAGGGATATATAAAAGCTTCACAAATCACAAGGCTACCTTATATATTTTATAAAACTTTAACATGTGCAAAGCTCTTTTTTATGTATTCTTTCATAAATTATGCATGTCGATGAACGTCATAATTCTGTGGAATTGGGCAAGGGGGAAGCCCAAGGTGTGTAGGGTTTCAGATTGCAAGCACTAGCTGAAAGTGCCTGCTCTCTCTGGAAAAGGCCATCAGACCTAAAGAGGACTCTTGTCTCTGTGCTGTTTCTACCAATCCACTCTAGATCTGTCCCTTCCCCTGAGAAGTGCTGCTGAGGATGAAGGGGCCTGCCGGAGGGTCTAAGGAGGACAAGCAGAGCAGGCTGGAGGGAGCCACTGACACTGTGAGAAGCACAGAGAGCACTGCTTTGGACAACCGCCCAGAGTGGTGCAGGCAGCCGGGGCCAAAGGGCCTCTTGCATCGACTGACATGAATGGCACCTGTTGGAAATTTGCTGATGGTGCATAAACATGCTTCATGCACACCAGGCCAGCTGGAACCTCCTCACGCCTTCCTCTTCCCCTCACCCTGCTTCCACAAACACTCCCGGACACACACCAACTCACACACATGCAAACACATTCGGGCCCCATGTCCTCCCAAAGCCTCACCTGGCGTGGACAGCTGGCTAGCTCTCAGGAGGGAGAGTCAGAATAGAACAGAGCAGATGCTAGCCACGGGAAAATGCTGAAGGAGAAACACAGGGCACGCCGAGCCACAGGAGGAAGAAAGAAAAGGTGCTTTAGAAACCACAGTAGCAATCGTGAAGTAGTACCTGAATCTGGGTTGTATACCAGCT
This sequence comes from Aotus nancymaae, assembly GCF_030222135.1. Taxonomy (NCBI): domain Eukaryota; kingdom Metazoa; phylum Chordata; class Mammalia; order Primates; family Aotidae; genus Aotus; species Aotus nancymaae. The sequence goes on along the minus strand of NW_026988445.1, from coordinate 17,759,527 downwards.
TTCAGCCAGAGATCTCAGAGAGCTCTACTAGTGTCATGAGAGAGGTTATCACTTCCAGTTTAGTCGTGGGAGTGCATCAGGGGAAAAGAGCTGGATCCATCTGACCAACAGCAGAGAGCAGTCCTGATGGGGAAAGAGCCAGGGTTGTTTCTCCATTAGACCGGTTCAGATGGTTGAGGATCCAGCCAGCACAGCAACCTCAAACACCCCTACCCTGGGCGCTCTCAGTGACTCCAGGTTACAGGACTTACCTTTCCGTTAATAATGGACGACATGCCGCAGAAGGAAGTTCTCTAGTCAAGGGTTTTGTCCTTGGTCCCATCCTGCTAAATATTTTAAACAATTTTTTTGTGAAAATAAAACCAACCTGATTATCAAATTTGCAGCTGCCAAAAGCTAGGGGAGATGACTCATTTCTTGGATAACAGAATTGCTTTGCAAAAAAACCTCTAACAAGCTGGAATGATCAACTTGAACTAACTTGATAAAATTTAAAAGGAATCCATGGGAAATCCTAAACTCAGGTTTAGAAAGTCAGCTGCACTGACACGTGACATAAGAAACCAATAATAGCAATCGTTTTGAAAAAGACTTGACATGTTTAGTTGACTCTACAGTGTAGAGAAAAACTCGTAAGAAAGCGAATGCAACCAAAGACACATTCATAGACAAACAGGGTCATGTAGTCATAGAATAGTATAACTGAAGGTGACATAAGAGGTCATCGTTGAATGGCAGAGCAGAAGTCCTTCAAGGTTAAATATAAGACTGGATAGAAAGGATATAACATGGGCTTTATCTTGAGCACCAACTCTAATCAGTGGGAAGTTGCTACCTGGAGAATGGCTTTTGAGAAAGATTCTGAATTCTTATCTAGGCTCAGCAGAAAGGAGGGCTGTGAGAGTTGAGTGGTTCTGTCGTGGTCTGGAGAGGGTGTTCAAAGGCTACAGATGCAGGAATAGAGAGCTCCATGGGCGCCTGCCTGCTCAACCCCATAGATCTCTTTATTTCAGTGCGTCCTGCTGCAAGCACCTGCAACTTCAGCCAAGGCACTTTCTCTTGATCAGCACGTGGGGGAAGCTGGGAGTGCTGTGGAGTAAATCCCTCTGATAGGTAAGAGTGGGAAGATAAACATCCCTAACATCCTCACCCCTTGGAGGGGAATATTCGTAGGTGTGCTCTGCAGCCTCTCCCAGAGTTCACCAGCAAGTCAAGTCTGAGTTGCTCATGGCAGTCACCTGCTCAATACCATTGAATGCCTTTCCTGTCTGTCTCACCTCCCCAGTCCTCCACAGCTACTTCTGGGAATGGTCTCCCGAATAAACCACTTGCACCAAAATCTCTGTCTCAGGATCAGCTTCTGGGGACACTCACCCAACACAGCTTCCTGTTTGTCATTCCTCATAAAACAAAGAAAACGATAATCAACCCAACACTATTTGGGCGACACAATCAAGTATAACGTGAAGCACTAGATCACTGAGAACCTGAGGAGACAAACCAGGATTCTGAAAGGTCTGGTGCCCCTCGGCCAATAAGGAAGAACTCATGGAAAAGGGTGATGATTCTGGGAAGCAGAGAGGGCAGAGGGCAGGAGGCAGAGCTTCAGTTACACGGAGGCAGTTGAGCATTGAGGTTATCAACACTGACTTTGCTTTCACAACCCTGGGTGCCACCTACTAGGTGTGTAATCTTAGATAGTTTTTACCTTTTTAAAACTTCTCTAAACCTTTGTGTCCTTACCTGTAATATAGAAACTGTAATCATGTCCACCCCTCAGTGTGACTTTGTGAATTAAATGTGATAATGCCTGACTCATAGTAAGCACAGAATAAACACTAGCTATGTAAGACAAGCAAGACTTCTTTTTAAGGTCTTGAAGGCATTGCTAGAGCCAGTGTTTCAATATTAAAGGCAATCAGATTCAGGTTTAAATTAATCAGATCATTATTTTTAAATCATACTGATACTTTGTGTTGCCTGGTAATGAAACTGGCGTCCTTGTGAATGGCCAGGAGGAGGCGAGAGTTGGCTGTGGTTGGGTTTGGGACAGATGCCCCCCTCCCTTGCCCTACTGCCTTCTCCAGCCTCTTCCTTCAGCTTTCTTCCCTACCTCCCCCATTTCCCATCCACAGCCCTAGTCTGTTTAAAATCTCCAGGGACTCCTTTGTTTTCTTCCCTTATAAGCATATTCTCGGCAAACTCAGATCTCAAGAGGCTAATTTGGTGCCATCTGGAAGCAGCACTTTTGTCTTCCCCAGCACTTCAGTTCCAAGATGCATTTGCACCGAGCCCCAAGGCAAGTGGCTGGGCAGCACAGCTTCGGAGGAACATATGGTGAAAGGAAGCCACCCACGGGGATCCTGGAGAGGAGTTGAAAGCGGACTTCCTTTCTCCGCTGATCGGGTTGTGAACAAAAGGTTCATGAAGACTCCTGCAGCAGGCTTGAATAAAACCAGTGTTAGGTGGTCACCCTAGAGAAGGATCGAGCCCATGAGGACTGGGAAGCTGGTGTTGGTTAGATTATAAAGTAGATTATAAGAAGCTGCCTTCCTTCCTAATCCCCATCCATGCCCCCTCCTCCATGCAGTCCACCTTCATTGTCTCTCCACACTCCACATTGCTACTGGGACATTTTATTATTACATTTTATTATTATTATGCGTGTGAGGACACACACAACAAACTGTTTATGAGAATATCTAAAATATGAAAAAAAGTATTAGCTTTAGATCATACACAAAATACTCCCACCAACATCAAAATTAACAAGGGGTTATTGGCATTCCATTACGTCAATTCTTCTACACATTTAAGTCATTACTTATTTAAAAATCACTATATTTGAAAATAATTTTCAGGTTAGAATTTATAACTTCACAAGAATTCCTGAGTAGGCTCAATGATATTAGATAAAACACCGTCAAACATACGGGCATTACTTCCATTCTTCCGTTGCTAATTTTTTTCCCCTTCCACAAGCATTGATTGATTGTCTACATGCTGGGCATCTTTTTAGGTGCTGGGGATTCAAAAAAGACCTTAAAAAAGACAAACTCTTTGCCCTATGGGGAAATTATTTCAAATATTTAAAAAATAATAATAAAATTCACTGTGGAATGCAATTCTCTAATGATGTATTTGCAACAATCTGGATGGAGACTATCGTAGAGTACCTGGGCCTGCAGAACTCCAAACACACCCGCCCCAAGTGGCTGCCTTGTCCATTGTGTACATCGTTAACTCATAACTAAGGAGATACAACAATGTAGGGAGGATGTGTGAATCCATGCTTTGAGGCCATGTAGAGAAAAGAGTCGAGACCACAGAGGTACCGCATGAAGTCATAATTCCCCGGAGCTCAAGGATGTGTCAATTATTTTTATGTTTCCTGCCCCTAGCACATCATAAGAGCCCAAAAAGTATTTAGTAAACTGAAAAACCTAACATACAGGGCTGGCATGACAGCCAATTTTGTTTTATTCTTAGCCTTTACTGTTGAATGTTATTTAATTCACTGGTTTGTTCAAATTCCCTTGATGGTGCTTGTGCACGAACAATGCTTACCTGCAGTGAGGTATCCTCTTTTCCCTAGCTTTGTTCTTCCTCATTTTATCCTTTTAAAATTTATTTATTTATTTTTATTTTTTATTTTATTATTTTTTTTTTTGAGACGGAGTTTCGCTCTTGTTACCCAGGCTGGAGTGCAATGGTGCGATCTCGGCTCACCGCAACCTCCGCCTCCTGGGTTCAGGCAATTCTCCTGCCTCAGCCTCCTGAGTAACTGGGATTACAGGCACGCGCCACCATGCCCAGCTAATTTTTTTGTATTTTTAGTAGAGACGGGGTTTCACCATGTTGACCAGGATGGTCTCGATCTCTTGATCTCGTGATCCACCCGCCTCGGCCTCCCAAAGTGCTGTGATAACAGGCGTAAGCCACCGCGCCCGGCCTAAAATTTATTTTTAATTGCAAGATAAGCCAGGATTATTGCAGAAAAATCAGCAAAACTCAGCAAAAAGAAGAAGAAAAATAAACCTGTTATATTTCCTGCCACCTGGCAATAATCAGTATAAACATTTCGGTAAGACTACTTCTATACCTTTTGTGATGTATAATTGGAGGAAGAAAATATATATATATATATATATCCCCTTACCAGATGCCACTGTCAATTTACAGGGATGAATGGGGGACTATATCCCACTGGGAGTTTATCTGGCCCTGGGCCATTTCTGTTTGGCCAGATCTACCTACTGCCCAAAGCTGACCACTGAAAGTTGATGGGTGTGTTGTACCATGTTAAAGCCTGTTTCCTGTGGATCAGGAGAGCTTGGGCTGAGCCTGAAAGCAGGAGGCTATTCTCCCTCATGAACGTTATCTCCCTTACAGGAAAGGGAACTTCTGGAGATCATGTTGCATTGAAGAAAATGTTTCTTTTAATTACTGTGGATTTAAATTGTGAACTCTGTGATGCAAGCCGGTATGTTTTATCTAGTAGATGTCCATCGGAGAGTCACAGCAGCATAAAGTTGCATATGTACACCTCAGCGCAGGTGAGAGAGCTGAGGGGGAGGGGGAGGTGGTCAGTGCTGAGCTTGAAGTGGCAAAGCCCAACTACTTTGCTAAAGATCCCACCACCTCTACTTACCTCCAGCAACATTTACCTTCACTGAATTGTTCAGAATTGGAAACTAGACTGGATTACCAAACTAGGTAGTAGAAGAAAGTAGAGTCCTAATCCTGTGAGGTGGCAAGATTTTTTCAAAAGAAAAATAAAATTGTATTACTTAAGATAGAAGAAAGTGGGTCTCTTTCCAAGAAAAAAAAAGAGGGCAGATCTCAATACAGGAGGCAAGACTGTGAAAGCACCCCCAAACACATTTTAACTTGTTTTTCTTCTCTCTTGGATTCCAAGAATAGTCATATTTAGCACCCAGAATAACTTATAGCTACAATCATTCCCTTTTATTTTCCCTAACCCTACAGTCACTCAGGTACAGAGTCACAGGACTTAATGAAGAGGCAGTAAATGAAAATGTCCTCTCACATCACCCCTTTGCTGAAGCCAGGGCAGGGTGGCAGTGTGTGCAAAGTTGGTCTCCCAAAGTCCCAGTGATCTCAGATCATGTATCCAAGAATACAGTATGATTTTCCATCTGTTTAATTTGGTCCTCATGTCTTCTAGGAGTGTTTCCAAGTTTTCTTTATATAGTTATTAGACATTTCTTGTTAAAATTATATCTAAGTATTTTAGAACTCTTTTTGTTATTGTAGATGAGGTCTTTGTTTTCATTATATCTTCTAATTGCTTATTATTTCTGTGTATAAAGACTATTAGATTTATATATGTTAAATTGTTGGCTAATACTTCAAATATAGTGTGAAATGGTAGTGACTTTATTGGTCTCGAACGTAGCAGGAATCCCTCCAGTGTTTCTTCATCAAATAAGATGCTAGTCTGGGAGCTGACATGGACAGATATTGAGATACTTTTATGTTTTTTTATTTAGGAAATATCCTGATTTCTATTTTTTTTCAGGATTTTGAATCATACATGGGTGTCAATTTTGTCAAAAATTTTTTCAGCATCTACAGCTATATCATACAGTGTTTTTCCTCTCATATGTTGAATTACATTAATGAATTTACTGATATTTAACCAGCCTTGCATTTCTGGAATAAGTTCCATTGGTCATAATATATTATTATGTATTATTGGAACTAGTGCATGGTCATACATTTTTCTGGAAGCAAACCAGTAAGAAGTGTTTTACTATGTGAATTTATTCATCACATTAAAACAAATAAAAAGAAAAAGGAATTAAATGATATGCAATATATTTTTCTCCTTTTATATGCTTGTCCTTTATAATTTTCTAAAGATTACCTCTGGCTCGTGGAGACTTCAGCTAGCCCCTTGAGCAAGCTTATATATAAATGATTGGGTTTTGCAGATTTGAGCACATTTAATTAATCTGAGCAATCTCTAACTATATTCTTCCCCGACACAGTATGCGTGGTTTGCAAACTCCTGTATTTTCAGTCCCAAAAGTCTCTTTCCTTTTTCGTTGAGAAGTCTTTCCTTTTAATTTTGTCCTGAGTCTAATGCATGAACTGACATATTTACATTTTTTGTCTTTTAGAAATTATCTTTTACTTTCTAATTTTGCTGTTATTTTACTTGTTCCTTGACTAGTTTGTTTCTTTCCTTTCCTATTATTTTTTGATAAATTACTGCAACCAATTATTTTCTATTTCCAAATATTTACTTTCTACTTTTTCTTTTTCTTTTTTTTTTTTTTTGAGACAGAGTCTCACTTTGTTGCCCAGGCGACAAGGAAGGGTGTGCAGAGGTGTGTGGCATGCAGTGGAGTGATCTCAGCTCATTCCAACCTCTGCCTTCCAGGCTCAATTTATTCTTGTGTCCTTAGCCTCCAAAGCAGCCAAGACAGCAGGTGTTTGCCACCACATCCGGCTAATGTGTTTTTTTTTTTTTTTTTTGCGTGTGTGTGGTTTTTTTTGTATTTTTAGCAGAAACAGGATTTCACCATGTTGGCCAGGCTGGTCTCAAAATCCTGACCTCAAGTGATCCACCCACCTCGGTGCTGGGATTAAAGGCATGAGCCACCGTGCCTAGCCACTTCCCACCTTTCTATACTGACCACTGTTACAGGACCTATGTACCTCCAATGAGGAATGTTCACCCTACTCCACTGATGTTGGCCTTGAGATGTGGTTTGACCAATGGAATGTGAGCAGAGATGCTATATGTCATCCCTGAGAAGAAACGTTGAGTTGTTGCAAGTTTCATAATTCATACAGCCCCAAAATGGTTCTAACAGCTTGGGAAGGATTTTGTTTTTCTCTTAGAATACCACTATAATGCAAAACATTTTTGGAGCTTCTCTTATGGAGTTCACTTCAAAACCATTTTTGAAAACCTTTAATAGCTTCATTATCTATTTTTTGAAGGCATATGTATTCACTGAAAACAACCTGAAGTCAACCACAGCCAAGTACATTTTCATGGGTAAGAGCATGAGTTTGAATTAGAGAATCTCTGTATTCAAAGCATGGCCGTACTGTTTAATTTCTGTGGCAATTTATTCAGGGTAATCACCTAAAAATGGGAGCAATAACAGTGATGGATATTTTTGGCAAACAGTTTTCATTTCTAGTCCCTTCTAATATCTTTCCCGTATCACAGAAAAGAACATTTCCCACGTTACCTTGTCTCCAGGTTTCTTGGAAATAGAATGAGATGCTCTGATGTGAAATTTGGACAGGGAGGCTGAACCCATATTAGCTTGATGGTGGTGGACAGTTGCATAGAGATGTGTGGAGCCCAGGCATTACGAGGCTGTGCCGTGGCCTCAAGGCACTCTCCTTAAACCCACTCACCTTTGTGCTGTAGGTTATGACCATTGGTAAAGGCTCCTTGTAATTTCCTAACATGGGCAGTAGGAGCAATTTCCTGATTTGCCAGGCCACATGGTGAACCTGAAAGTTAGCGGTGGCCTTTCTTAACATTTTATTCTCTGGCCCTTCCCAATTGGAAATTCCTTGTACGAAATCACAATCTGTTTAGAATGCTTAGCAAGGTTTCCAGTTTTCTGACTGATTATTTTTGTCATAGGATTGCTGTCATAAGACTGTCACAGAATTAAACAAAATAATACATTTAAAATGCTTAAGACAGTGTCTGAAAATATCCCATAGCTATTATTACTATTAGGAAGGTAATCAAAATGAGCGATACACCCTCAAGTCAAAAAAGAGGTGACCATCTAGATGAGATTGGTACTCATATGTGGTATGAAAATTGGATCTGAAGACAATTTCAGAAGAGGAATTAGTCTACCAAAAGTAAGGCTGTCATCACCTGAAAACTCTAAAAAGAAAGATAGTTATTTAAGTGGATGTTTTGATATATTGGTTCTTAAACAATACATTAATTTTTAGTCATTTTTGGATTATTTTGCTCAGGTTTCCCATCTTATGCGAGGGAGTACAAGGGTTGTGACTCAGAAGAAGATTAGCACCTCCTACCTCCTCCTCCTCCTCTTTCTCCTCATTTTCCTCCTCCTCCTCCTGAAACACCAGGCACAAGGAAGAACTGAATTGACCAACACCTTCTTCTATTTTCCATAAATTTTTCCATAGGTCCGACAACACCAAGCAAAAATCCAACATCACTGGCATTTTAGGAAGGGATTTAACTTATTCACATTCAAGGTGGATCTTCTGGCTTCCTATACAACAAGGAAGGGTGTTGGAAAGAGAGTTGGTTTCATTCATGGGCAGATTAGGCTGTCATATATCTATGAGAAGTCAGATTGCAGCGAAAGTACTGGGTATCTAGGTTGAAGATTGAAAGTCCTTAAAGGGAGAGAAAATAATGTAGAAAGAAGGAGGATCCTAAATATAAACCTTTAAGGAAGTTGCAGCCTTGTAAAAATGGACTCTGTTGCCAAGTACCAATTAAACAAATCACAAATTAACAGTGTGATGCTCATCAGCTCCCAGTGTTTCAAGGACAGCCATGAGAATTCCATCATGTTAAACACAAGCTACTTCTGTTGATGTATTATTTCTGTGTCTACCTAAATAGTGAATAATACTCAATAGAAAGAGTAAAAGAACAGCCTGAGCATTAGCTAAAAGTTGCTCTATTTTAATCACAAGACACCAAGAAAAGGGAAGAAAGATGGTTCTATGTTCTGTTAACATTACTTGGTTTGATATCTGGACTGAGGGAATCCAACATATCCTCTTTATGCACAGTGATCCATAAGTTTAAGTCTTATCACCTGTAGAAGAGAGATATTAGTAACTACCTTGAAGGGTTGTTATTAGGATTAAGATGATTTGTGCAAATCATTTGAAAGGTTACTACCCTTGATCAAAACTCCTCCCAAAGGTGGTTAATTCTTGCTGCCTCCCATGACTTCCTCTCCTGTGCTCTGTCCACACAGTCAGGCTTCAGCCCCATGTGCGCTGGAGCTGCTGGCAGGAACCCACTGCGGCATCTCTTCCCAACTTTGGGTTCAGTGACATCATATTGTTAGCTTGAAACCAGCTCATCGGGAATATTTATTCCATGGAAATTGCCAAATGCTATAAATGAGGATTTTGTTTTTGTGTTTTGGAGAGCCAGATTACCAGCACACTCACCCCTGCTTTGTCCCACTTTACCACTGACTCTGCTCCTACCAAAGTCGTTGATGACCTATGTCTGGCTAAGGTCAGTAGTCAGTACGTTATCTCATCATATTCCAGCTCTCTGCAGCATCTAACCTGGCCACTGCTCTTTCTTTAAGCATTTTCTCCTCTAGAACTCTACACACTCACCTGGTTTTCCTCTTACCTTGTCAACTATGCCTTTTCAAGATCGTTTGTTGGATTTACCTCCCCTACAGACTTCTTAATGTTAGAGTACCTAGAGCTGTGTTCATTGGCTCTCTCTCTCTGCTAAATACACTTTTATCCTTACTTGTTCTTACATAGTTCTGTGACTTTAAATACAATCTATAAAACTCCCCAGATCTATTTATTACTATTTTTTCTGAGACAGGGTCTTCCTCTGTCACCCAGCCTGGACTACAGTGGCACAATCATAACTCACTGCGGTCTTGAACTTCTGGGCTCAAGTGATCCTCCCACTTCAGGCTCCCAAGTGGCTGGGACTACAGGCATGCATCACCTTGCCCAGTTATTTCTTTTCTTTTTTTTTCCGTGGAGACAGAATCTCACTATGTTGCTCAGTCTGGTCTCAAACTTCAGCCTCAAGCAATTCTTTCATTTTGGCCTCCAAAAGTGCTGGGGTTATAGGCGTGAGCCACCATGCTCAGCCCACAATTCAATTTAAACACATACTGCCTACTCACCATCTCTGCCTGCATGTCTAATCAACATCTCACACTCAACATGGCCAAACTACAGATACACCCCCTCATTCGCACCTGCACCCCCAACCTCTGCACCAGTATCTTTTCTTTGCTAAAACCTCTGTCTCAGCAAATAGTATTCCCATTTGCCCACTTCCTTAGGCCAAACACCTAGGGCTCCTACTTGATTGCCTTCCCACTCACTCTTAACAAACGAGCATAATTTACATGAGTAAAGATCAAGGCTAACAGCACGGCTATGAACAAAGGTCCGTGTGAAAACAGATGGAAAGTTAGGAATGCAGACTCACCTGGAGCAATCGAAAGGAGGTAATCAAGATGAATCTGGAAGGATAGTTTGATGATAGATAATAACTGTTCCATAATTTAAAAAATTATCCTTTAGGCAATAGAAAATCACAGGAGGTTTTTGAGACTGATCAGACCACTGGTTTCAAAAGAAAACTTTGACCATGAATTTAGATGATCAGAAATTAGAGATGGGGAAACTAATTAGAAACTTACCATGATTGCTCAAGTAAGAGAAGGTAAGAATCTGAACTACAGAGTAGACAGAATGAGAGATAAAAACTTTAACTGCTCAAAGCAATAGGACTTGACTGATTGAATATGAGATGAGGAAGAAGAAACAAAAGGTAATTGAGAAGGTTCCAGTTAGTGTCTCCAGGAAAACAGAAATGCCAGGAACAGAGGTAAAGAACAGATGAATGGTAGGCAGATTGTGAGAAAAATAAAATGAGGTTGGTTTTAGACATAACATGTTTGAGATGTCTATGAGGCAGGGAGGGAGAGCAGGGACCCCTCTTAGGGGCCTGCTGGGTACACCCCACCAAGCTTGGAAAGAAAGGAAAATCTCAAGTTCCTTCAAGGGAAATTCAAGGCACCTTAGATAGCCTTGAGAAGTAAGTGAGCAACCTGATAAACAAGAAGGAAGTAGTAGCTTAAAACAATTGCCAAGAAATTTAGAGTCATAAAATATTTGGTTCCCTATAGAAACTAAAGATAACATCTTAACATATATCCCTGAGTTGTTTTTCAGAAACCCGGACCCCAACCACATGAAAGATGCTGCCTGCCGGCACAGAGACTTCAGACGAGGGAAACTGAGGACTAAACGCTGACCACCGTTCTTAGTTCTGAAGTTCTTCCTGAGGGGTCTAGAGGAGGTCACACCCAGGAGCCAGACCTAACCCATCTTCCTACTGACCCCAAATTTTTAAACAAAGCTTTTCTTCCTTAACCAATTGCAAATCAGAAAATCTTTAAATCCACCTATAGCCTGTGAGCTCCCAATCTGAGGTATCCTTTTTTTTTTTTTTTTATTTGAGACAGAGTCTCACTTTGTTGCCCAGGCAACAAGGAAGGGTATGCAGAGATGCGTGGCATGCAGTGGAGTGATCTCAGCTCATTCCAACCTCTGCCTTACAGGCTCAATTTATTCTTGCTTTTTAGGTCAAACCAATGTATATCCTCCATATGTTGACTTACAACTTTGCCTTCAATCTCTGCCTCCCTGTCCTTAAAAACTATTCGTGGCTGGATGTGGTGCTTATGCCTGTAATCCCAGCACTTTGGGAGGCCAAGGCGGGCAGATGATGAGGTTAGGAGTTCAAGACCAGCCTGGACAACATGGTGAAACCTCATCTCTACTAAAAATACAAAAATTAGCTGGGCATGGTGGTGGGAGCCTATAATCCCAGCTATTCAGGAGGCTGAGGCAGGAGAATCACTGAACCTGGAAGGCAGAGGTTGCAGTGAGCCAAGATCACACCACTGCACTCCAGCCTGGGCAACAAGAGCAAAACTGTCTAAAAACAAAACAAAACAAAACAAACCCCTTATTCATAAGCCATCTGGGAGTTGGGGTCTTAAGCATGAGCTGCCTGATTCTCCTTGCTTGATGCTCTGCAATAAATGTCTCATATTCTCTCTCTGCAAATCCCAATGTCAGGGTTTGGCTTTGCTGCTCCAGGTGGACAGACAAGTTCAGTTCAGTAACAGTGGTGATGGAAATGTCCAGCAGAATCAAAGCTCAGAAAAGAGAGCATAACTGGAGAATGATTAGAGGGTACTGAACCATATACAACTTTAAATTTTGGGTTCAATCCAGTACCTAACATGTGGTGAGTGTCCAATAAATATTGTCAATGAATATTATATCTTTGGGAATAATCACTATGGAGGTGTTGTAAAACTTGTTAGAACAGATTAAATTGCGCAGTGAGAGAAGAGTTCTAGGACAGAGACTTGGAGTATCCATCTTTTAAGCACAAGAAAGACGAATCATGCAGAAAGATGGATGCAGGATAAGACCATTGGGATCGTAATGTCATGGAACCCAAGAGAGAAAGGAAGTTCAACAAGGAAGAGGTTAATTTCCAAACTGCACATTTCTATTAACATGTAGAATGGAATGAGGGTAGATAAAATGCTGTTGGACTTGGCAGATCATGTGTGAAAAGAATTTTAATGAAGTGGTGAGAACAGAAACCATACCATGGAGGCTATGGAGTGTGTGATACAGGAGTTCAATGGTACAGTAAGCAATGCCTGAGCGTACTGGGTCCTTGTGAAATATCACCGATGTCTCCATAGTCAAGTTTCATAGTCCTCTGGTAGTGGTCCAGACAATAATGAATCAGGCCTTCTGTCCATGCATGTAACCCTCTTGTCCTGGGCATGTGGAAAATTCCCCTCATGACAGTTCTGTCCAGCTTTCTCTCATGTTTCAAAACCAAACCATACATCTTATCCCAATAACTTTGTGTGGCTGACATGGAGGCATCACGTGCCTGCCCCAGGCAATGTCTGGGGAAGAAAGCTTTCCTTCTGACTGCCTTTGTTAATGCTTTTCCTAATTTGGAAAGTCTTTCAGTAATTCAAGAAAATCCTTCCTCTACAGGAGAGAGGGATTTCATTATGATTGAGAAAAAATATCAAGGAAGAGTGAGTCATATTTTGATAGCGTAACAAAGTGAAAAATAGGGTGTAGGCAGGTTGAGAGCGATTATAGCAATCTTCTTAGTGGCTAAGAAGATTTCCCATGACTATCATAAATGAATAATGGTTCGACAAGGAAGAGATTTAACAAGAGAGGGAAAGGGAGGTAGGGGAGGGTGGGGCTGGGGAGAGCACCTAAATGATTTAATGTTGGTCCCCATCCTCCCCCACTAAATCAGTTTTTAATTCCCCATGTGGCTACTCTAATTAATCTTCCCAGTGATACTTGCTTGAGATCAATCCTTGCCCTGCCAGGGCCATTTTTCATATGTAGCTCTTAGCTTGGGGGTTTCTGGACCACAGAGTCAGTAAATTTGGCCCCAAGCCTGTCTGAGAAAAGGCTATCAATTCTTAGGGCAGGCTTATTGACTTACTTTTTCCTCCTAAACCTAAAGTTTGGGCTGAGACTTTATTAAGGTTGAAACCTTACGGAAGGAAGTGGTGCCCTGCCTGCCTTTGAAATTTTGTACTGGATACCTGGCATAGGGCCAACTCTGAGGACAAGGACTAGGCCTGAGGCCCTTACACTGCCTTGCCCCAGGGCCTCCTGCCTGCTAGTGGGACAGAAACAGAAGTTCACTGGAACACAAAAGAAACAAGTTCACCATGACTTTGCAGACTAGTCAAGAATCTCCCTCGCAGCTTCCTCATTATCTGGAAGGACTCAGGTGTTCCTAGACACAAAATATCCAGATGTCTTTACTCATGTCAAATCTCAAGTCAAGCATCTCCCTGGTAATTGCCAGCTCCTGGAGCCAGGAAGAGATGCCTTTCTGTAATTGTCCTTAAAAGTCAAAACCCTGCCCAGCAAGACAACCCTTTAACCCTTTAAATGCATGCCTTCTGCATTTCCCAACTTCCCTCATGGGAAATGAGATGGTTTTCTGTGCATTGTGCGGTACACACCATTACATAAAGACCTTGTTAATTTTCTTTTTTTCTCACGGGTTGCAACATGTCATTTGCCTCCCTCTAGCCTCATTGTTATTTTCTAACTCTCTCCTCTCATATTTTATGAGTGCATTGATTTACTGTCATTTTCATTTTTTAAAACATATTCCTCGAACCCCAACAAACATTTTTTTCCAAAGTGAGTATTATCAACTTCCCTCCAGTTCTCCTGTGTTCCTCTGTCGAGTGTTCTTATTCATTCCATTTGTGAAGAAAGGAACTCTCTGGGCCAGCACAAAGCATCTGCTGCTTTGATCCAGACAAAGAAAGAAGGTGGCATGGGGTTTTTATTTACTGAAGGCTCCAACGAATGCAGAGGGAAGTGTGCATTCCTAGTGCTCCTGGCTTTGTACTTGTTACAGACGCTGTTGTCCTGCTAGGAAGAGAAGCCCCTCACAGAATGCAGAAACCAATGCCTGAGTCTCAGCCTTGCTCTTAAAGGTTAGCATATGAAGAGGGTGTTTAGAAGCACTATGAACTCACCCTGCAGTTCTCAAGTAATCAGGAACTGCCACTCTCCTCTTCTCTTCTACAAAGGAAATGCAAATACATGAGGGTAAGAAAAAGGCATCTAAATAATAAAAGCCTCAAGTGGAAAATACTGGTAAAAATTAGGAGAAAGTCATTAAAGTTAGGGAGAGGCAAAAGAGAATGGCAAATCAAGGGAATTCATATTGAAATGAACCTTTGGGGAACTCAGGAGGGCCTGGAATCTGCTTTGCTACATTGCTTAGGGGCAGACAATGCGAAACAGGCGGGGGCCAGGCAGTGGAAGGAGGACTGTGGCTAAGGCCAACCTAAGCAAGCTCTGGCTGGTGTGCAAGTCTCCAAATTGGGGAGGTTGTTCTAGAAAAACCCTTGTGTGTTTTTGAATATTTACTCTCAGCTGTGCTGAGCTGAGCAGATTACATAGAAGTTACCCAAAGCACTTTGCATCTCAAGTATTCAAGTTTTCTGGAGTATCTGAGACTGTTATGAGGGTTGGGGAAGGAGGTTCTACAGAACCAGAAATTGAAAATACTCATATATATATATATATATATATATATATATATATAAATCTACCTGAATTACTGGACACCTCTTGAGAGTTACGTTTCTGGGATGAGCACAGCGTTCCTGCTAAACTGGGTTGCATCCTCCTTTAGATTGGCTCTGTTCACTCCCTATAGTAGAAATTTTAAAAAAATTTTAAAGCATGTATGTATATGTTGCTTTTTCTCTTCTTTAAGATTTTCACATGTATTGACTCTGAGTTTTTCCACAACCCTGAAAGGCAGGCTTCATTTTGCAGGATCAACAAGGTAAGCAAATCAGCTTAAAATCACACAAGTGGTAAGCAGAAGACAACTTCAGTCCAGGCCTCTAGTCTTTAAACTCTGGATGCTTCTATGGCTCCACACTTTTTATTTTTTGTTTTTTTTGAGATGGAGTTCGCTGTTGTTGCCCAAGCTGGAGTGCAGTGGTGCGATCTCAACTCACCGCAACCTCCACCTACCGGGTTCAAGCGATTCTCCTGCCTCAACCTTCCAAGTAGCTGGCATTACAAACAAGTGTTACCACACCCGGCTAATTTTTTATTTTTAGTAGATTTGGGGTTTCTCCATGTTAGTCAGGCTGGTCACGAACTCCCAACCTCAGGTGACCCACTCACCTCGGTCTCTCAAAGTGCTGGGATTATAGGCATGAGCCACCATGCCCGACTCACACACTTTTTATCTGTAAACAAAATAGGAGGAGCACAGAGCAGTGAGAGCAGTATAGAAGGAGATCAACAAGATGTAGCTGCAGGATTGACACTGCTTATTTTAAATGGTAAGAATTGTCCAACGGTGACTCACTAGATGTGGTTATTGTGGATATATTCGTGATGAGCAGGAACACCACAAAATCAATTAAACCAGTCAATATGTGGTTGAGAATTCTCCCTGCAGAGGAAGGGGCTCTAGCTGGGCTGGTCATTGTCTTCAATTCTGTTCTTATTGCTAATTTCATCTCAACTATAACATTCTTTCTTATCTTCTAACAGTTTCACTTCTGGGAATCTCTTGACTGTACACAATTTAAAGGAAAGGAAAAGCTACACACATGAAGTTATCACAGCAGCATTACCTGTAGCAACAAAACATTGGAAGGATTTAATGTTCCAATTATGTGGGAATATCTGAGTTATGGTAGATCAATTTGATATGATATTATGTGGCAATAAAAACAATGATTATTGCGATTATATAATGAAATGGAAAATACCGTAATATTAAATGCAAAAGAATAAGAAGAATGTGCCGGCTGCAGTTGAAAATATAGTTTTATATGTACAAAGGCTGAAAAAGTGACAATAGTGGGCTGTGCATGAATCTTTTAAAATAATTATTTTACATTTTCTTATCACAAATAAAAATCAAAAAATAAAAATAAAAAAACTGTTGCTCAACGTTAAACTGCTGTGTGTCTGTTTGTGTGTAGTTTAATGATTTATCGCATAGATTTAAAACCAAGAGTCCCTGGAGTCAACAGTCAAAATTTTCATTGCTTGCTGGATAATTTTCACTAACTTTTTAATCTCTGTAGCTTGAACTCATTCATGTACAGGAAGGGCAATTTTTATAGTAGGAGTTCAATGTTTCTTGAGTGAATGAATAAATGGACAATGGGAAAAGGTCTCATCTTTGCAGTAAAGGCTTTGTTTCCAAAGGACTCAAGAAGCTGTTCTGTCCTATTGTAATGGTGAGGGAGGTCAACTGGGCTGTTTCATGCTGATGTTTGTGGTTATGTCTTTTCCACAGTGGAAAAGTGTATGTGATATGTACATTTAAAAGCACACCTAAAATTGGATAAAACGCTGAGTACATAAGTAGTTCCTGAGGGACAATGAAGGGCAGAACGTGACTCCGTTTCCCAAGTCTCCATTCTGTCCACACAATCAATCACCTCTTGGGTCTCTGATCCAGGTCTCAAAGGAGAGGCTTGATGTTATTTCCTAACCCAGAAGGAAAAGAACTTGGGTTCCAGAGAGTGCTGAATTTTTAGTACTATACCTCATATGTAGTTGTTCAAGCAAATGGTGAGAACAAAATCAATCTCTTGTCTTTAAAGTGATAAAAGTTACAATGATAATCATTCATTACTGTATTAGTCCGTTTTTATACTGCCATAAAGAACTGCCTGAGATTGGGTAATTTATAAAGGAAAGAGGTTTAATTGACTCACAGTTAAGCATGGCTGGGGAGGCTTCAGGAAACTTACAATCACGGTGGAAGGCAAAGGGGAAGCAAGGCATCTTCTTCACAAAGTGGCAGGAAGGAGAAGTGCTGCGTGAAGGGGGAAGAGCCCCTTGTAACACTATCAAATCTCATGAGAACTCACTCACTATCATGAAAACAGCATTGGGGAAACCACCCCCATGATTCAATTACTTCCACCTGGTCTTTCCTTTGACATGTGGAGATTATGAGGATTACGAGGATTATAATTCAAGATAAGATTTGAGTGGGGACACAAAGCCTAACTGTATCAATTTCCTTCCCATCTTAAAATCATTTGGTCACATTAAGTCGTACGTCATAGTTGCCTTTTTATCACCAATATCAGGTGCATACCCTAGCGCAGTGCTGCGCACACGGTAGGTAATAAATAGCAGATGATTCCTGCATCAGCAGCAAGGAGATGTGGGCAACCATTCAACAGTCTGTGTGACCTGCCCTACTTGAGGGCCAACTCTCAGTCCCATTAATTATGATTTTTTCTTAAAGAAATGAAATTATTTTTAAATAGGTAAATATATGCACATGGTATCAAATGTTTAAAAGGATGGTACAGAGCAGAAAAGTAAGCCTCCTTCCCATTTTTCCCCCGCTAAGTTGCCTGGATCCCTTTCCAGTGATAGCTCTGCAGAGACAAACACATATGAACATAAAGATTTTTTTTTTAGCAACTGTAAAGCATCCCATAGTGTGAATGTACAGTAACTTATTTAACCAGTCTCCAACTGATGAAAATGAAAATGTTGTTTCTTATTTTTGTTCTTACAAATAATGCTACAAATGCACACCTGCAATTCTGCACACATGTACCTCTGCAATTTAATTGTCTAGGCAGACCAGCCAAAAGGAGGGAGGGGAGAACACATATGGGGGCCAACTAGAGAACTATTGTCCCATCTGGGGTCAGAAAACATTTATAAATTGACTGATGGAAATTTTATAATTTATGATGCCTTTCTATCCAAAAGCTTAATGTATTTTTATGTATTCAATTCTTGTCTCATATCCTTCATCTTAAAATTTCCTTCATCTAAGACTTAAGCATTTCTTATATAAATATATTCCGAGCCATTTTCTGTTCCTTTTTGTTGCTACTGAAAATGGGGTCTTTTCTTATATTTGATCTTCCAATTATTGTCTGTATATATGAAGCCTGTTGATTTTGGTTGTGCTGATTTTGATTGTGTTAATTGTGTAAAAGTTTTTCTGCTGTTTCTCTTAGGTTTTCAAGCTTACAGTAACATCAACTGTGAATATTAAAGCTTTACATTTTCTTTTTCAAATTGTAACCATCTTATATTTTTCTTGTCCAATTGAACTAGCCTGTATCTCCAGTAAAATATTCTCAGTGG
This sequence comes from Aotus nancymaae, assembly GCF_030222135.1. NCBI lineage: Eukaryota > Metazoa > Chordata > Mammalia > Primates > Aotidae > Aotus > Aotus nancymaae. The sequence goes on along the minus strand of NW_026988445.1, from coordinate 17,741,050 downwards.
TATTATGGGTATCCTTGTCTTATTCCCAACTCTTAGTGGTAATGTTAGGACTCTGTGAATAGCATATTTCATGATTTTCTGATTTGCTGATATCTGAAAGTAAACACATATGCAAATCTAAAGCATGGCTTTATTATAAATGTTTTGCGTGATGTAAGTAATTGTACAATTAATTATCCTGTGACAGAAAGATGAGATGAATAAACCTGATACATTTTTCTGTCATCAATACTTCAAAGGACAAAAAATCATCAAGGTGCACCGTAGCTTGGATATCAGCTTTTATTTCATATAACAAAAAGCAACTTTAATGAAGCAATAAATTATATGACAAAATTCAAAGATTAGATAAGGTATGGATATTAAAAACAAAAGTATTGAATCATATATACAAGAAGGCATTGACCAGTAAGTGCATGGTTGCTTTTCTCCACAACACAGAATTCATAATACTGGAACACTTCCGAAAAACACCAACTGGATGAGGATCTTCAAGAAAATCTGCCCAGTGTTAGGCAGTCAGTGGTTGTTCCTGAGATGACTGAGGAATGGTTAGGTTAGGATGATGGTGGGGTGAATAGGTTTGTTGAAGCCTGTCTGAGCCTAGACTTCACAGTCAGGCTCCCCTGGAAGTGTGGGAAGCCTCGTTTGCCCTAGGCTCAGTTTCTTTGACTCCCCAGCCAAGATTTTCACAGTGGCCATATGTTCTTAACCAGGTGAACAAATAAGTCCCATGGCTCAAAGTCTCAAAAGGACATTAAAGAAACTTTAGGAAGAGACTAGTTAAGGGCAGGCTGCCTGTCTCTGACTGTTAGGTTCACTATTAATCCACATTTTAGCAGCTCCGTGCCTTAGAAAAAGAGAATTAGTCCTCTTAAGACTCAGTTGCATCATCCACAAACACCTTCCTTATAAGGTTGATATGGGGATTATAGGATATGACTGTGAAGAGCTTAGCATGGTACCAACCCTTACATGTTCCTTGGGTGGGGAAACCAGTCTCACTGCAGGGAAAGATGAGTTTCCAATGCTACATACTATTTGGAGAAGGATCAATTCAGTTTTGAAATTTCAGAAAGTTGGATGGAACTGGGACTGTTACTGCTAGACAGCATGTCCTAACTCAGGCAGGTGAAAGAAAAAGGGGTGACCATTTGAAAGCCAGCATCCCAGCGAGGCAGGCAGTAGAATATCTCATTTACTCTCTCACACCACATCCCAGTCAAATCAGACTCTAACTCATCATTTTCAACATGTGCTTTTGCTTGTGGTCTTAGCTATGTCCAACACAAATTTTCATTGTTGTTGTTTTGATGCTTTTAAATCGAAGTCCTAACCTCTCTCAGATATTTTTATGTTGCCCTGACAAAAACTGCCTTATAGTATGGTTGGGGATACACAGTCCTGGGTCTTCCAGGGTCAGAGTGACTTAAGACAGTGGGGTTGTCCTGAGAAGGTTGTGTAGCCAGAAGCAGCACTCTGGCTCTTAGTAGGCTTTCTGAATGACACTCTAAGACCAAGCAAAGACAACAGATGAGTTACAGCATGGGGTTGAAACATTACTCACCTGCTCAAATACTTCAAAATTTGCTGCAGGGAAATGAATACACTATCTACTGGAGGTACCAAAGAACCCTTATTTGGGGTTCAAATAATTTAAAGCAGTTATAACTTGCAGAATTTTCAAATACACCCATGACCTCACAGAATTACTTCATGATGGTGTCTAAGTAATATAAAACACTTGGGCTAGTGACTGTTAACATGTCTGGTGTCTAGGAGGCTTTTTAAAAAGACATACGTCAAAGTAGAAATTTGTTATTGGCAACGTGGTCAATCCTGACTCTCCCCAAGTTTTGCTTCACTGGAATTAATTCAAGGATTTCAAGTGCCATGCGACTAGTTCATAATTTTCTTTAGACACAATTACAAATAATTCAGGAATTTGGTTCATATTGAAAAATGAAGTCCAGGAACAAACTAATTATGCTTATTATTAAAATATGTAGAGTGTATTTTGCTTGAGATAAAGCCGTAGGGAACACAATCAGCACATTCACATATTGTGCTTTTGCTTCGTTTCCTGAACCCCAGCCAATTGCTGGCTTAAGCAGGGCCATCTCCTCGACTGAGGACAGAAGTGCTGCACAGCATGGAAGGCTCAGCAAAGCACCAGATGCCTTCTGGAAATGCCAGTGTGACTTCAGGAAATGATCAAAATGGCCTCATATCCATGGATCCTAGTGAAGGCAGGAACATCACTATCCCTGAACATATAAATGAGAACAGAAGCACAAACAGAACATTTACTGGATTAAATTTACCAATCTGTGGCAGGTAATTATTTAGCTCCACACTCTGCAAAAGTTTGAGTGTGGTTTCTAAAGTGATGTAAATCAGTGTTTGGACTAGGACTTCCTCAGAGAGTGCAGTGCTGACCAATACTAGATCTACGGGATATGAATAGGAGTTACATGAAAAAAATTCATGATCCATTAAACTTGGAAAGTTTGAGGTTAGATAAAATCAAGTGGCTTTCCTTATTATAACTTCTCTCACAGACTAATATGCTAATGTGTGTTGTGGCTCTCCAAGCAGATATTATGGTATGGTGTATTTACCAAAGGTACTTGACCAGAGAGGGGACTCCTCTGGTTAGAGAGCACCTCTTGGGGCCACCTTCCTCAGTGCACTTTGGGAAGTGCTGCCTAATTGAAATCAGCCTGTTTTGCAGCTATCTCAATAGGAGTCCCAGCTGGGCCTGCAGGAAGAGCCCAGCAGGAGCCTGCAATGCCCTTGCATTATTGAATACTGCACTGATTTACTGAGTACTACACAGGCTTATTGAGTACTGCATTGTGTTACTGAGAACTGTGCTGTCCTACTGAGTACTACACTGTGTTACTGAGTACTGTACTGCATTACTGAATACTGTACTGTATTACTGAGTACTGCACTGCGTTACTGAGTATTGTACTACCTTACTGAGTGCTGCACTGCTTTCCGGAGTACTGCACTGTCTTACTGAGTACTGCACTGCCTGAGTACTGCATTGCCTAACTGAGTACTGTACTGTATTACTGAGTACTGCACTGCTTTCCTAAATGCTGCACTGCCTGGCATTGAGTGAAATAGGTTCCATGGGAAAACAGAACAGGCTCAAACATTTCATACGGGTCTCCTGATCCATCCACAGCCTCACTATAGGTAAATTTCAGAATGTCCTGATGAAACAGAGACTCTCAAGGATCCTTTCTTCAGATGTAATCATTGCCACAAAAGGAAAATTGAAAGGTGGCATATCACTGAGAGGCTGCTGCCTTACCGAAATATCTTTTGGAAGTTGCATATTAATTTTTCTAAGATAATATTAGATCACAGGAGAAGTAAGGTGAAAAGCTGTTAATTCCAGACTCTGAGGTTAATTAGCTCTCTTAGATGGTGCACCTGTAGGAATGTGTAACAGGTAGGATGACAGAGTCTTATGCTTGGTTTCCTTTTTATAGAATCTTGAATCAGGAAATATTTTAGTTACAGCAGAAGGCAAATGGTGTAGAAAAAAAGAGATTTTTTTTTTCCAGAATTCACCCCAGCTTCTCTCTAACGGGGGTTGAGATGAAAATATTTTCGAATCCTGTGCAGGACACTCCCATGAATAACATGGAAAAGAAATTTTTTAGTGACATTTAGAAGAAAATTCAGCAAATCAGTCTCCCTCTCCATATTCCAATTTGCAGACTCCTCAGTTTCAGACTCATGAGAATGAACACGAACCACCTTCCCACTGAAAGACATCAGGGCTCTGTGTCTCCATAATTGATTCAGGCACATTAGTTATGCAGTGGGAAGGGAGAGTAGACCCCCAGGGTCCAAACTGTTGATGTGGTGGCCCACCTCCCTCCCCCATCCCGTCACTCTTCAGGCTTGCACTTCCCGGACACCAGCTGTCATGCAGGAAGCTGCAGCTTCTCTTTCCCCCACCTCCTTTGCTGGCTGGAGCTGCAGGATCATGGCCTGCAGAGTTTCCTTCACCATCTGGAGCTCCCTTTTGAGAGACTGTGGGCACATTGTTAAGGAGCACATCCGAAGGTGATGGCAGCCCTCTGCAGCCTCCGAGGGACCGAAGAGCATGTGAGCCCGCTGGAAGCAGATGGGCACTGCCATCTAATTGCAGTTTCAAGTTCTTTCAAATTGTAGGAATTAAATATTAATACAAATTTTACACTTTTTCTTTTAAGAATGATTGCAATTTCTACAATGCCTGAGGTATTGACTATCTCAAATCGGGTCTTAAAAAGGAAATGGAAGAGTCAGCTCTTAGCTGAGACAGATGGCCAACTCAGATGCTCAATGATCTGTGGTTGGCATGACCGTAACTCCGGCTAAGCCCCAAGTTGGGGTGGGGAAACTGTCAGATGCAAATACTCTTGACAGTGGAAAGTGCTTGAAATTAAAATCTCCTTGAGAAATACAGGATTTGGGGTCACCATAAGTAGGGAGAGGAATACTAGACCAGACTCAGTTATTAACATGGTCCCTATTCACCACTAACCAGCCTTGTCACCTTATGCAAATCAGTTACAGCCTCAGTTTTCTCATGAAACGATGACTCTGAAATCCCTCCGGGCTTTAACCTGCTGTTATCTGTTAGTATATTCCCAGGGACTTGACAGAGTCCATCAAAGGGCAAAGAGAGCTCGCTGTTTCCGGGTTGGTTGGTTGGTTCTTTTTTTCTTTAATTGTTGAGCTCTTAGTTTTCTAACCTATAGTTATTTCTCACATGGAGAAAACAATCATAGAGAACTTAGCAAATAGTCATAGATAAGGCTGTCGTTCTCTTAAGACACGGGTTCTCGTCTGGGTGTTCAAGCAGGGGAATGTTTAACCATTAGTGGTTTTTCTGTCCATATATCATCCAGTTCATCCTTTCCCATTTCCCTTGTAGTCAGAACAACTCCAAGGCAAATGCAGGGTGAGAGCTGGGTTTAACAAGCAAATTGGTCCACTCTTATCCTACAGGAACCAAGGGAGAAAGTAGAAATATGTTGATACCACCTAAACATGCTGAAGTCATCACATAAAGCCAGGCCACTCCAACAGTACCAGATCAGACATCGAGGGAATAGAGAGCTTTCGGAAAGGAGTCTGACTGCTCATGGACCACCTACACTACAATGTGGTTTTCCCAAAGTGCAATGTCAATGCAGCGTCAAGAGAAACAGACACCCTTACGAACCACTGTGGAAAGCTTTCCCTCTCTTTTCTTTCTTTCTTTTCTTTTTTTTTTTTTGAGACAGAGTTTCACTCTCATAGCCCAGACTGGAGTGCAATGATGCAATCTCGGCTCACTGCCACCTCCACCTCCCGGGTTCCAGTGATTCTCCTGCCTCAACCTCCCGAGTAGCTGGGATTCCAGGTGTAAGTCACCAAGCCAGGCTAATTTTTATATTTTTAGTAGAGATGAGGTTTCGCCATATTGGCCAGGCTAGTCTCAAACCCCTGACCTCAGGCAATCTGCCTGCCTGGGCCTCTCAAAGTGCTAAGATTACAGATGTAAGCCACCACATCCAACCTCCTTTCTTTTTTGAACAAGGAGCTCCAGAGGATCCTGGGAATGATGCAAATGAGCCTCTTCTAAGCAAATGTGCTGAACCACCCTGAAAAGTTCTAGCAGTTTTTCACCCTCTTGAAGCTTCACCAGACTCTATCATTTGTGTAATTTACATGCATTTACTACTAGGGTTCTCTCCATGCATTTGAACTTGATGAGAATAGGAGTTGGGTAGGAGGGGCCCAAGGGAAGAAAGAATCCAATATTTGCCTTTCTTTTCGTTTCTTTTTTTTTTAGAGGCGTTGGTTGCTTCCATTTCTTGCATAGCTCTGCTAATCTTTAGTGAAAACATATACAACTTTATACAAGCAAAAGCATACATGGTCCCAGACTGAATACCAAACTGGAATTTAATCACAAAGTTATGCTACATCTATGAAGAGCAGGCAGAGAGCTTAAGCAGTTTATGAATCCTGACAAACTCCTGAGATTTAATTACCTTTGACATGCAGCCTGGGACTACATGCCGCTATTCGTAATGTGCTAAATGGTGACAAAGGTTTTTAGAGAGAGAACTTGAATCAAAATGTGATGTTTCTTTAAAAACTCATAAAACTTCTGGCCCTGACAGAACACAATGAAAAGGTTAAAAATAAGGAGTGAGGGGTTACAAAAGCAAAAGATGAAGGTATAACTAAATGAACACATCAGCTCCACATACAACAATCACTAACACAGAGAGGTGTCAGAAAACCAGGATTTGAGGCGGTAACTCCCAGCTATGGAAAGCCGGGCAAATCAGTCAACGCTTAATTATTCCACTTGTGACATACGGAATCATGTACCATCCTCACAGGGTTAGGGTTCAAAGAAATATTTTTTTTTCTTTGTTATAGTATCTTTTGTGAGTCATCATGAGATTTAAGGTTTATTTCTTAATATAACAGATGTAACAAACATCTTAGGCTCTGCCAAAGCAGGGATAGACATCAGAAATCCTAGAAACCTCATTTAATGAACCTGTGGGGGAAATCATCATTAAAATAATAATTTAAATCATGTTTTATTTGCAAAGTACTTCTCTCTAACCAACCTGCCTATATGATTCCTTACACAATTTGCATTACAAAGCATTTTGGATGTACTGAAAAGGAAGAGTGCCCAGGAAAAAAATGTAGAATGGGGTGAGAGAAAGCACATTGTAGAATAATTTGTATGGAATGATCCTAATTTTGCAAAGAAAGACTATTGAGATAAGCCATTTATAGGTCTAGAAAAGGGCTCTAAATCAATATGTTTATAAAAGAAAGGACTGGAAACCAGGCTCAGTGGCTCACACCTGTAATCTCAGCACTTTAGGAGGCTGAGGTGGACAGAGCACCTGAGGCCAGGAGTTCCAGACCAGCCTGGCCAACATGACGAAATCCCGTCTCTACTAAAAATACAAAAATTAGCCAGGCGTGGTGGTGTGTGCCTGTGATCCCAGCTACCTGGGAGGCTGATGCAGAAGAATCACTTGAACCCAGGAGACGGAGGTTGCAGTGAGCCGAGATCGCACCACTGCACTCCAGCCTGGGCGACAGAGTGAGACTCTGTCTCAATAAAAAAAAAAAGGGGGGAAAGAAACCACTAGAAACATTTCCCTGTTAAGCGGTTGGGAGAAATGAAAGTGCAGAGAGAGAGAGATCCTCATTCTTTCTTTCATTCATTCAAACATTCAAATGCTTCCTGAGTTTCCACTGTTTGTTAACAAATGTTATAAACACAGCAATACAGGAGTGAATCAAAGTCACTGCCATCATGGATGGCATAAATACCTATGAGTGCAGCAGAAAGTAAACAGGCGCCTCGTTGATAGTATGTCCAGCTGTGCTGTGTTCACAGTGAGCTGGGAGCTGTGGGAGGACCTGGAGCAGAGGGGTGACATCATCAGTTTGGCTGCTGTGCTGAGAATGGACTAAAGGGGGTAAAGGCAGAAGCATAGAGTGACCAGTTAGGAGACCACTGCAATAGTCTAGGCAAGAAACAATCACGGCTTGAACAGGGCAGTGGCAGTGGAGGTGAGAGGGGTGGCTAGATTCTGGATGTGTTTTGCAGATACAACCAAGGGCATGTGGCGATTGTCTGGATGTGGGATATGGAAAATGGAAAAGGCATCAAGAAGGACTCCCTGATTTTTCATCTGAGCAAATAATTAGAAAAATACATGTGTATTTTATTGAGAAAGACAGGACTAGGAGTGAGTGGTTTGGTTTTTTTTTTTTTTGGTAGAGTAGGGGAGGAATCAGATTTTAGACAGGGAAAGTTGGACAAGCTTATTAGCCAAGAGGAGATGCTGAGTAGAAAATAGATGTAAGTCTGGCATTCATACTGAACCATATATTTTTAAAACATAGTTTTATAGGCTGGGTGCGGTGGCTCACGCCTATAATCCCAGCACTTCGGGAGGCCAAAGTGGGTGGATCACAAGGTCAAGAGATCAAGACCATCCTGGTCAACATGGTGAAACCCCGTCTCTACTAAAAATACAAAAAATTAGCTGGGCGAGGTGGTACACGCCTGTAGTCCCAGCTACTTGGGAGGCTGAGGCAGGAGAATCGCTTGAACCCAGGAGGCGGAGGTTGCGGTGAGCCGAGATCACGCCATTGCACTCCAGCCTGAGTAACAAGAGCAAAACTCCACCTCAAAAAAAAAAAAGTTTTATAACATTTTCCCACCGACTTACAGAAATATAAACTACCTTATTTGATACATCTAAGCAAGATCTGAAGGGGGCTAAGTAGTAGCTATAATCAGATTTTCTGATCAGTACTCCAATAAGCTCATAGTTGAAGGCCATTACACTTGACCTTCATTTTTGTCAAAGAGCTGAAAAACAAAACTCCATTATTAAAATTTTAGGCAAATTCCAAAACTAGAATGGAGGTGCTAACTGAACCTACGTGCAAGAATAGGCCTCAAAAAAGCAGAATAATTATTACAATGGCTGTGCCTTAGGGACCTGAGTAGCTAAGTAACTGCCCCCTGTAACAGATATGCCACCAAGTACCTGTGGTATCTAAGAAAACAGCAGATTCATTAAAACAAAGTCGCAGGATGAACTTCCTAACATCTTTAAAACACTTTTGGAGCCCAAGGCCATTCTTTACCTGCTTGGGCCATACTATTCATATGGTAGGTAAGTATATAACTTGTTAAAATGTCTGTGTTTGCAATAATTAAATGAGTAAGACAGCGGGACACGTGCATTCAGGAATAGATGATAAGGCAATGTTGTCATTCGGGCACCATTTGCAAAAGATTCTGGAATTCTTTAATTCTTTAGATAGGCTTTTTTTTTTTTTTTTTTTTTCCGAGACAGAGTCTTGCTGTTGCCAGCCTGGAGTGCAGTAGCGTGATCTCGGCTCACTGTAACCTCCGCCTTCTGGGTTCATATGATTCTTCTGCCTCAGGCTCTTGAGTAGCTGGGACTACAGGCATGCGCCACCATGCCCAGCTAATTTTTGTATTTTTTGGTAGAGAAAAGGTTTCACCATGTTGGCCAGGATGGTCTCGATCTCTTGACCTCGTGATCTGCCTGCCTCGGCCTCCCAAAGTGCTGGGATTACAGGCGTGAGCCACCGTGCCCGGCCAAGTCTTTTGTTTTAATAAGAAAACAGCTGAGTGTTTTACTGTCAATAAGTGTCCAAGTGAGCATTTCAATGACTTAGTCAAAATTAGGCCGTCCATTCATCTGACCTAGTTTGGTTCAAAAAGAAACAATAGTACAAGTTGAGCATCCCAAATCCCAAAATCCAAAACTTGAAATGCTCCAAAATCCAAAATCTTCTGAGCACTGACATGATGTTCATTGGAACATTTTGGATTTTGGAGTCGGCATGCTCAACTGGTAAGTATAATGCAAATATTCTACAATCTGAAAAAATCGGAACTTTGAAACACTTCTAGTCCCAAGCATTTCAGATAAGGGACACTCAACCTACATATCATTTAAAAGTGCTGCTCCTTTGCTACATTATTTCTTCTTACCACCAATCCTTCCTGGGTAGCCACTACAGCCCATAGTACTAGAGAATTTACCTTCGTGGAAAAGCCACGAGAACTCACAGTCTCTTAAAAGCAAAGGAAAAAACCTTGACTACACCCAAGACTTGATTCAAAGGATTTGATGCTTGTAGAGGGAAACCCTGTGTTGCCTACCTTGTGCCAAGCCCACCTCGTGCTGAGCCAGCAGCAGGACAGCCCTGTGTCTACACTCTTGCCCTCCCCCACCCACCGTGGGGCTCCATCTCTTCCTCTTCCCACTCCAAAGCCTAAGTGAGAGCCTAACGGAAGAGCTGTGACTACCTTATCTGCACCAGCCCATCACACACAAAGCTTTACACGCTAACATCTTAGGCTCTGGGTTTTCTTTCTTTTCCTTTCTTTCTTTCCTTCCCTTCCCTTCTCCTTTCCTTCCTCGTTTCCTTTTCCCTTTCCTTTCCTTCCCTCCTTCTCTTCTTCTTCCTCACCTCTCTCTCTCCCTTCCTTCTTTCCTTCCTTTCTCTTTCTCTCCCTCCTTTCCTCCCTCCCTTTCTTCCTTCCTCTCTCCTTCCTTCCTTCCTCCCTTCCTTCTTTCCCTCCCTCCCTCCCTTCCTTCCTTCCCACCTTCATTCTTGCTTTCTTCTTTTGGCAGTGTCTTACTCTGTTGCCCAGGCTGGAGTGCAGTGGTGTGAAACCTTAGCTCACTGCAACCCACGCCTCCTGGATTCAAGCAATTCTCATGCCTCTGGAGTAGCTGGGACTACAGGTGCCCACCATCATGCGCAGGTCATTTTTGTATTTTTAATAGAGATGGGGTTTTGCCATGTTGCCTAGGCTGGTCTTGAGCTTCTGATCTCAATAAATCCACCCACCTCAGCCTCCCAAAGTGCTGGGATTACAGGTGTAAGCCACCGTACCTGGCCAGGCTCTGGATTTTCTCATTTATAAACTACGTGAGTGGAACTCCATGATCCTCATGATCCCTCTTCCAGCCCCTCAGCTCCATAAGTGGAAAACATCTCCAAGGAGGCAGGACAATCTCACAAAACTCCTGTTACCTTTGTCTGTTCAAGCTAAAAGTTTGAAAGTTGAACTAAACAGGGGTCCTTATGGAGCTGTGGTGTTTGTGCACAAACTGGATGTATTCAGAGAATTTGCATGCCATCAAACACCACCAAAACTAATCAATTGGGCACCATGCACTCCAAATAAGCAGAGAAATAGAATTCCACAAGGGCTTCCCAGACATGGATGTAAATACAACCACAAATAGAACCAGACTGTCTCTACCTTGTCTGTGACTCAGAGGCAGGCAGAACTGCCCTGAGGGCTTTGAAATATGCCAAAAATTTACAAACCACAGGTGTACTTCTTTTCCTTTGAAAGTGGGTTGTAGAAATTGAAGGAGAAAAAAATGAGAAAACCCTGCTTTTTTTTTTTTTTTTTTTTGAGATGGAATTTCGCGACCGTTACCCAGGCTGGAGTGCAATGGCGCGATCTCGGCTCACCGCAACCTCCGCCTCCTGGGTTCAGGCAATTGTCCTGCCTCAGCCTCCTGAGTAGCTGGGATTACAGGCACGCGCCACCATGCCCAGCTAATTTTTTGTATTTTTAGTAGAGACGGGGTTTCACCATGTTGACCAGGATGGTCTCGATCTCTTGACCTCCTGATCCACCCGCCTCGGCCTCCCAAAGTGCTGGGATTACAGGCGTGAGCCACCGCGCCCGGCGAAAACCCTGCTTAAAAATCCACCTTAACTTAGAAGGTTTTTGGTTACAACATTTTGAGCATGGAGGAGATACTGCATACACTCAAATGTTTTTCAAAGCATAACTGCTAATTAGGACCTAAATGACTGAAAATGCACTACAGACTCACACTAATGCTCCTGGAAGTCCCGGCTTGACTGGCTGTGAAGCCACACCTCCTGTGCCATCCTGTGACACTAGGCATGAGCCACCTCTCCACCGCCACCTCCCCCAATTAATGGTGCAGACTATCTTCAGACATCACCACAGAAGCTGATGGGTTTGCGTTGTTATTTGGTCATGCTACATGTAATTCAGCGAGCCTGTGAATGATGAAGAGGCATGAGCTGTTTCCTCTCCCTCCTTAGATTTGTCAATCAGTGTCTTCTTGGAAAAAGTAGGAAATGCCCAGTAGACTGCCCATAACTCAGATATTAAATTGGAAGGCCACAAGGACCTATTTGGAAACTCAGTCCCAGTGCCCACCCCTAGCCTCTGTTGATGCCACACTAATAGTCCTTATGGCTGGACATGGTGCCTCACGCCTGTAATCCCAGCACTTTGGGAGGCCGAGGTGGGCGGATCACAAGATCAGGAGATCGAGATCATCCTGGCCAACATGGTGAAACTCCATCTCTACCAAAAATACAAAAATTAGCTGGGCAGGGTGGTGCGTGCCTGTAATCCCAGCTACTTGGGAGGCTGAGGCAGGAGAATCGCTTGAACCTGGCAGGTGGAGGTTGCCGTGAGCCGAGATCACACCACTGCACTCCAGCCTGGTGACAGAGCAAGACTCTGTCTCAAGACTCTGTCTCAAAAAAAAAAAAAAATTGTCCTTATGCACACATATGGTTTATGCAAAAACTGAGTGTAACAGTGTTTTCCACACAAAGAATAAACATTCCTGGTAGCATCTGTGGCTTGAATCTTTCAGAGGCGGACATCCAATGTGGGCTTACATTTATCACATTCCAATGTGGACTTAGATTAATTGGGTACCCTCTACCTCATACGCACAGTAGGCTCTGGCAGCCTGTTTAATGGAATCAAACAAAATATTGCACTCACTGTGCAATTCTTCTGTGTTGTTGACAACAAGCTGTTTCTTTCAGCCACATTCAGCATTGTTTCTTTGATCAAAAATGGAAATACAAACCAGTCAGAGTTTGGCTGGAGGATTCTGGCAGCCTCTCTGAATCTCTAGATAAGCTCTAATTTGAAACAACAGCTTTTGTTCGTATAGGGGAGCCTCCACAGAGCCTTGTAAACATGTCTTTCTATCTTAGGGCATAATGTTCCGCTCAAATTTAAGTGCTGCTTTGTAGGAATTCAAAGACACCTTCTGTATATTTATTCTCAATCAGTGACAGAACAAAAGTCTGGGATTCGAAGAAAAGTCTGGATTGAAAGCCATATTGTGATGTGGATTTTATTGCAGGGAGGGAGAGAGCTGACTTCGGTACCTAAACCAGTGCTTGTCTGCTTATCACAGCAGAGATCAGTGAAATTCTCAAAAAACATAACATCAGTAAAATACTTTCATTAGAGCTTAAAATTTTAAAGGAATTGTGTTCCATGGAACAAACCTGTCCATTTACTTACAGGCATGGCTGCCTTCTGATAGGCCGAATAGGACCATGGGGCTTGTGGCTGGAAGTTTCTGCTACTCATCAGAAATGACCTTGTACCAGCCAAGCCGTTCCTAAGCCTTGTTTTTTTTTTCAACTGTCAAGTAGGGATAATAATCCCTATCTATTTATAGAAGTTTTATTAGAATTAAATGACTTTTCACCTAAGCCATTGTGGAGTTACTGATTGATTCCTTCAAGCGTTTATTACAAAATAGTTGAATCAATCTATCTTGAAACTTTTTATGTATAAATGGGATGTTCTTTGAGCTTGTGACTAACATACTAACAACTGTGAGACAAATTGACTTGGAGAACAGTTTTCTCCCTAAAACCACACACTTACCCATGGCTACATTAAATGCACATCGTGAATATAGCCTCATTTAACCCCCATAAAAGCCTTAGAGGTGTTTGTTATCCTGATGTTACAGATGGGAACCCTAATGCTTACAGAGGCATTATCACTTGTCCATGATCCCACAGCTACTAAATCTGATTTAAATCAGCTGTGGAAAAACTAAAATGGTCTTGTTTTTTTTTTTTTTAGACAGCATTTCACTCTTGTCATCCAGGCTGGAGTGTGCAATGGTGCGATCTCAGCTCACGGCAATCTCTGCCTCCCAGGTTCAAGTGATTCTCCTGCCTCAGCCTCCCAAGTAGCTGAGACTACAGGTGCATGCCACCACACCCGGCTAATTTTTTGTGTTTTTGGTAGAGACGAAGTTTCACCATGTTAGCCAGGATGTTAGTTCACTTGTGATCCGCCCACCTCAGGCTCCCAAAGTTCTGGGATTACAGTTGTGAGCCACCACGCCTGGCTGGGTCTTGTTTAAACACTGCTCAACCCCTTTCTTATCAGGGGTCTTTACTAGAGCTGCCTCCCCAGCGATAGTAAAAATAAGATCCAATTCCCCAGAATCAAACTAACCTTTTAGAAAATTTCAAACAAGAGAACAGCACAGAACCCTGACTGCAGCCCTCAGAACTGCTACCTGAAGACAGAGGTACATCCCACTCGGGAACTGCCCATGTGCTGGGCTGGGGAACGAGAATTCCTTCATATCCATTTACTCTGCAGTGGGTTGCTCCTCTGTGCCCCATCATCTGCCCATTTGCTGGAAGCCATATCCCCTTAGAGGTGCTCAAAGCTTGGTGACCCCCCCCCATGAATGTGGAATAAATAAAAATGCCATCCTTATTCTGTTTCTATGCTTCTTTGGGAAACTTTCTGATAATGGCTTAAATACAAGCTTTGTAAAAGGCAGGAAATTATGAAGAACAGAATATCCGCTTGCAAAACCTACCTTAAGCAATGTGAAAATCATTGCTGATTAGGTTGAAGAAATTTTCTGCCCAGCTTAATAAACAAGGTGGAAAATTTAAAGTTATAACAAGGAAGGAAGCATAGCATTGGATCTATCATTAAATCACAGCTCTGAATATTTGTGACAAAGATTAATCCTTGGCCATTCAAAGCTACTTACACACACACACACACACACACACACACACACACACACCCCATAAAGTATAAGAACTGGAATTGTAAAAAGTAAGACAGCAATGAGAAGCAATGAACAAAATAGCTAAATTTCCCACAAACACATCTAATAAAAGACATTCTATTGAATGGAATGGATGAATGAATAGGGAAGTAAAGGATATAGGGCTGCATATCCCCTCACCCATCTGTGTACCCATCCGTTTGCTCTTGGCAGAACCAACCAGTGATAAACTCCATCCACACATCAGCATAGAATGGAGTGCTTCATACAGATGCATACCTAAGCCAGTATGCTCTCAGACCATCTTGCTCACTAGCAGCTAGCTTTGATGAAGGTGTTTGTAGGTGTGACACCAAGGATATTAAGTCTGGTGCAAGAAAATCCTATCATTGAGAACCAGAAAGGACTAGATTGAGTTCAACCATGTGTACATGGTTAGAAGCTGAAATGAAATAATCCAAAGTCCTGATTGTTTTGTTACTCTACTGCCCATCACTAGGCAGAATTGTTTGATAAAGAAATTCAGAGGGATTTAGGACACTTGGTAGTGAAAAAGCTCACAGGAAAATGAGCCAGTCAACTGTTTTCTTTCACCAAGGCCACACATAGCCATCTTTACACTCACTAGAAACTGCATTTTGCTTTGGTTTCATTTTGTGGATGTCTGGACTTAACCATTAGTGGTTGAGTTTAGCAGTGAAAAACACTGAATTGCTGCCGGGCGTGGTGGCTCATGCCTGTAATCCCAGCACTTTGGGAGGCCAAGTTGGGTGGATCACCTGAGGTCAGGAGTTTGAGACCAGCCTGGCTAACATGGTCTACTAAAAATACAAAAATACAAAACCCCATCTCTACTAAAAATACAAAAAAATTAGCTGGGTCTGGTGGCAGGCACCTGTAATCCCCACTACTCAGGAGGCTAAGGCAGGAGAATCGCTTGAACCTGGGAGGTGGAGGTTGCTGTGAGCTGAGACTGCACCATTGCACTCCAGCCTGGGTGACAAAAATGAGATTCTGTCTCAAAATGAAAAAAAAAAACAAGAAAAAAAATATTGAAAACTAGAGAGAAAACATTACATACCTGGTAATCTCGGAGTTCTGAGATGCTCTGCACTAAAAATAACAGCAGCATCTATTTGTTGCCATCTTCTGAGGCATGGAAAACTACCCTTTAAAGACTTTCTTTTATGAAATAATTTTGCTGTGCTTAATCTGCAAGATGAAAAGGATATGAATGAGATCTTCATCGTGACTGTGGATTGCTGTGTGAAGTTGATCTTCCAAGTACAATAACTTCTTGCCTATATCTTCACACTTTTCTCCAAGTTCTGCAGAAAGGATGTAAGATTCCTGGCAGGAGGGGGAAAACAAGATCACTTGTTAGAGCTGTGAACACAGACAGTACACAAAGGGGAGGTTTCTTGAAAGGGCTCTCCAGGTTTCTGTACCTCAGTCAGAATTGTGCTAGAGCCTGTGTCTTCCCTGGGGATCAAACTTGAGAAGATGTGAACTGATTTCAAGTTATGACCAAAGAATGAGTTTTGTCTACATAGCTCCACAGGTTACCTCCCTTTTCTGGTGATTTCAAAGTGCTGTTTCCAGTATGTCAAGTCCCAAAGTGGATTTATCAAACAGAAACCTTGAATCTTCCAGCTGTATCAATGAGCAAATTCATAATTTAATAGAAATTCTCTTAAAAAGTGAGGAGAGGGGTCACAGGAACAACTGGGCTAACCTGTAAGGACAAAGGGAATATTCCTTTAGGGACACAGAAATTGACAAGGGCACAATTTCTAGCACACAGTCCCTGAGCACTAGACTTTAAGTGCCACGAGGTATATATTGCATATATAGCTGCTGCCACCACCATACACAGGAATGTAAGCCCTGTAAGAGCAAGATGATGATGTCTTGCTTGCTGCTGGCCCTAGAGCCCCTGACATACCCTGGCACATGACAGGCACGTAGTATTGACTGGTTTGATGAATGAACAGTTGAGTCTTCCTTATCTCATGTTTTCCCTTCAAACTTATTTCTATGAGCCAGAAAAGGACCTTCTTTATGTCACTTTCCTCCACAAAACCACCACAGAGCAGAGTCCAAACTCTGCCATCATGTGACCTGGCAGAAAGTCCATGGTTCAGCTGTATCCCCTCTACTCTCCTAAAGGCAAGTTAAGCTTGCCAACCAGACTAACCCTATTGCCTTCTCTCAAGCAGTTCTTCTTGCCCATGCATTCTTCCCCATTCTTCTCTGAAACCCAGCCTTTCCTTCAAAGGCCCCAAATAATTTCACCTTGTAGTACAGCCATTCTGATAAGTGCTGTATGTTTCCACTCAAGTGAGTGTAAGCTCCCTGCAGGTAAGGACCATGGGTTAGTCATTCATTCATCCCAGGGCCCCAAGTCGAATGCTGTCCATGTAGAAGGCCATAGATTTGTAAAGGAAAACAATAAACAAGGTTAAGAAAATGAGAACAGAAAATAGAGATTCTCAGACTAAAGCAGGGGGAGAAGCAAGAAATGAGCTCAGAATTAAAACTTAAAATTAAAGATAATATTCCCTCAACTAAGAGTGAAAAGCTTAGAAGAGTCAGGCATGGTGGCTCACACCTTTAATCCCAGCACTTTAGGAGGCCTAGGTGGGTGGATCATGAGGTCAGGAGTTTGAGACCAGCCTGGCCAATATGGTGAAACCCTGTCTCTACTAAAAATACAAAAATTAGCTGGCACGTTGGCTGGCACCTATAATCCTAGCTACTTGGGAGGCTGAGGTAGGAGAATCGCTTGAATCTGGGAGGCGGAGGTGGCAGTGAGCCGAGATCGTGCCACTGCACTCTAGCCTGGGCAACAGAGCAAGACTCCATGTCAAAAAAAAAGAAAAGAAAAGAAAAGAAAAGCTTAGTAGACACAGTAAAAAAATTCTGCATAAGGGAAAGGATTAAGATATGTATTCAGCTTAAATTGCAAGGTTACTACAAAAGCTACAATGAATATCCAACAATAGTAACAAATGCCTGGTAATAGTCATTGATAAAAAGACTTTGGAGATGATGTGTTATATAATATTATAATCAGAGTCCATAAATGACAATTAAACCTGGTATATAATTTGACTTTTGCTATATTATCTTTAAAATTTACATGTCAACTACATTAGAATAAAATAGTGCCAATGGGAACTGCAAATAACTATTGCAAATATTGGAGAAGTCTAGTATACTGAAGAATGAGCCATGAGCTATAGAATGAGCTATACTCATTTACTGCAAGGAAATGTATATAGAAAAGAAATCTAGTGGCAATAACATACAATTCTGAAGACATATGGACACAATTAAAGGAACTTTAATGTGAAGCACCCATGAAGGTTTACTCAAAATTGACCATAACAGTGGTGAGAAGACAGCAAATACATAAAAATCACAAATATATATATATATATATACACACACACACGCACACACACACATCTATATATACACATACATATAGACATATAGACATATATATGTGTATATGTGTATATATAGATATATTTTTACTGATCCTAAAATAAAATTACCAGTCGAAGATGTGAAATTGAGGGTAGACAGATTACATGGAAGTGTAGACACTGGACAATGAGTAACACCATCGTCACACCTGAAATAAATGAGACACTAAGAAAAAGAACATCTGGGAAAAAAATGATTGACAGTCATGAAACCACAAGTCATACAGGAAAACGAAAAATACAGTGTTAGCAGGAAAATATATATACGGCTGACAACACACTTAAAGGGAGAAAAAGCACAGACTCAGAACAGAAAACCAAAGAATTTAAAACACCCTTAAATGAAATCAAATGACTCAATCTTCATCTTGTGGCTTCAACAAATATGAAATCAAAGCCAAATTAAACAAATTTAAAATACAGTTTTACATTTCTCCCCCAAACATATAATTCCTGCCTGTTTTCCTTTTTAAATTATGTGCAGATTGATTGTAATGGCATACATTTTGGAAAGCAATTTCATACCACATAACAAGCACTTTAAATTGTTCGTATCTTAGGACCAAATAATTCCCTTCCTGGAATTTATCAAAAAGAAATAATTTGTTCATTTAAATTGAAATAACTTTTATTAAGCCCTTGCAATAAGCATGCAAAAATGCCTATAATATATATATAAAATAGAAATACAAGATTTTAAGCATGCAAAGATGATGGCATTAAAAATATGGGAAACAGGAAATAACTGTCCAGCAATAAAGGGAATAGTTAAAATAAGTTCTGATACATTAGATTTGTATTTAGCCATTAAAGTCATTTTTAATAAAAGAGCATTTAATGATGATGAAATAACTCAAATAGGCAAAGCATTAAAATATTTATAATTATTATTTTGAGGGGCGGTATTACAGGAAAGTTTCATTTTCTTCTGTATAATTTCCTGAACCTTTAACATCTCTAACATTTGGGAAAAAGTTACCAAAACCCCTAATTCAAACCATAATGGAAAAGGAAGAAACTGACCTCAAATTTTTTTTAATTTTTTTAGAGATTAAAAAACAAACAATGTAGCATAAGGGGACAAATTCAGGAGCTCAAGTCGCCATGTTCAGTAATGGAAGATCCGACTGGCATTTTTGTGCGGCTGTTTTTTCCAAGGCACAAGTTATAGGATCTCTCTCAGGCTCCTGCAGAAACCATTGACAGCTTCTAATTCTGAACTGAGAGGATACTGAATGTGAACCAGGTGGATATTATTTGAGAGATGTGTTACTTTACTATAATGCTCTCACTCGGAATCTTAGCAATAGATTAGTTTAGACCTAAACTGAGAATTGACAGCTGATGAGAGGGTAGGGTGACATATTTCTATCAATCTGATGAAAAGTTCTGTTCTGTCCAAAGAAATCTGTCTGTCCAGAGAGAGCAGAATGGGATTAGAACCATGGGTATCAGCTGTGCAAAGTTGCCCAGGTCCTACTTGTTAGCCCATAAATCAGGGACTAGGGAAAACTTCCTTGGCCATTTCCATGCCATGCCCAGGTACGGCAAGGTATACGTATGGTCATAGCAACACACTTTTCTGGAACATTACCTCTCCACCATCAAGAAACA
Source organism: Aotus nancymaae (assembly GCF_030222135.1). Classification (NCBI taxonomy): domain Eukaryota; kingdom Metazoa; phylum Chordata; class Mammalia; order Primates; family Aotidae; genus Aotus; species Aotus nancymaae. Next base: position 17,721,483 of record NW_026988445.1, on the reverse strand, counting down.
GTTTATTCTCTTCTTAAACCTGGATGGCCCTTGAGATTCCTTCAACGAACATAGTGAAGGTGACATTGCCTGACTTGCAAAGTCAGGTCATAAAAGGTGACATGCCTTTTCAGATCACCCACCCTGGAACACAGCCTCCATGTTGTGAGGAAGCTCAAGTTACATGGATGGGCTGTTTATAGATGTCTGGATGAGAGCCTCAGCTAAAGCCCCAGTCAACAGCCAGACTTGGGAAGGACTGAACCTTAAGACGGTCCCAGCCCTTGTCTTCAAGTCATTCAGCTAATACCCAGACATTGTGGAGCAGAAACACCCTCCTCACAGTGCCCTACCCCAACTTCTGATCTATAGATCCACAAATGTCATAAATAGTTCTTTTAAATCAATAAGTTTCTGGCGATTTTGATGCAGCCATAGCAGCTAAAACAGTGGGCTTACATGGGTTGTCCCTACACAGAACCTCGCACGGGTGGATAGAACTATCACAAAATGCTAGCCGGAAGTGCATCTTCACTGGTACCTAGTTAGGGAGCCATTGTGATGACTGACTAGACTTTTGAAGCTCACTAAAGTCTTAATGCCCAGACTTGTCCCAGGGAGGGGAGCTCTTACTCATGCTGGGAACTATGGCCATGAGACTGTGAAGTGCAACGAAGACATCACAATGAGTGGCCACTGCTGCTGGTCAGTGATCCCAGATCCCTGGCTCCTGGTTCAATAAGTTACTGAACAGTACAGGCATATATTCTGAGTGCGTGTGTGTGTGTATAGTCAAACTTTCATAGAAAATTCCTCAGGAAGACAATGAGTCCAACATACTGGATTGCAATATGATCCACAGGGCTTCATTTACTTCCAGCTTTGGGAGAAGCGGCTCTTTCTTCAGTGGACACTTAGAGCAAGGTGCTCACATCATGAGAGGCAGAAACATAAGAAATACACACATTCCTGTCTTCCGGGCCCTCACACTGTCCTTGGGGCACACCTACTTCCTAGAGTAAAGAACAAAATTGCTGTCTAATTAAATGATCATGTCCTCCTGGTATGTGAGTGTTTATATGTTACCGTCACATAGGACAGTATAGTCTCTGCAGGGAGCATCAAGCATATTACACTACTTCAAGTTTTCCCTTACTTTGACAGCACCTTGCTGGAGTATGTTCTCTCAAGCCAGTAGGCTTTAGGCCTTATGCTGCAGAGATCCCCTGGTAGGAGGAAAGGGTTTTTACTGTCAACCCTAACCCAACTTCTATTTTTATCTGTTTTATTTGCTAAGCCTTCGTAGAAAACTAAAACTAAATCAATAAATAAAATGGAAGCTGTTGAAGAGAGTTTGTTTGCTTGTTCAAAACAAAAAATTTCCCTGAGAATCTCAACACCTAGAAGTAGAGAGTGCTGGATCTGGTAGGGGTCTTAGGAACCATCCTTGAGGTTCAATGCCTTCTTTTACATATAAGAAAAGAGACTCTGAGAGTCATTTATTTATTTTACTTTATTATTATTATTTTTTTTTAGATCAAGTTTCACTCGTTACCCAGGCTGGAGTGCAATGGCATGATCTTGGCTCACTGCAACCTCCACCTCCCTGGTTCAAGTGATTCTCTTGCCTCAGCCTCCCGAATAGCTGGGATTACAGGCATGCGCCACCATGCCTGGCTAATTTTGTATTTTCAGTAGAGGTGGGGTTTCTCCATGTTGGTCAGGCTGGTCTCAAATTCCTGACCTCGGGTGATCCACCCGCCTCAGCCTCCCTAAGTGCTGGGATTACAGAGGTGAGCCACCACATCTGGCCGAAGAGTCATGTAACCTGGGCAAAGTGGTGATGGAAAGAAATCAGAGAAGCAAACAGCAAGTGTCTCGAGACATGGTGTCTCTTCCCTTCTACCATCACAACTCTGAAAAGTCAGTTCTCAATTCCTGGAGGGTCAGTCTTATTAAAGGGAAATGCTCCCTCCAGGACTCAGATGCATACTGAGTGGAGGTGACACTGATGACAACCATGACAACCTGGGATACAATGAGGAGCACAGGACTGCCCATCCACAAGTCTGTAAAATATCAGTCCGGAAGCAAAGAAAAGCAAGCGGGCACATGGGAAAGGAAGCAAGAATGTCTCCTTTCCGAGTAAGAATATGAGCATCTGGTCCGATCTCTCCCATCACCTCGGTGGATTCCAAATGAACATATTCTGAACCATGTCCACAACTTCACACACTGAGTGCTTCTCTGTGTGCAATTTGTAACTTTTGCTCCCATTTGTACTTTTAAATTAAATGTGATAAAAGAAAAAGAAAACCTGCATGACTGATGCTTGATAATTAAAAATACCACCCACTACAAAGCCGCTGGGATTCCTAGCAGAAATGGAGTTTTGCAATTCTGAATGGATAATTCAAAGTACAGGTTGCTTGGCATTTCAAAGTGTCTTTGAAGACTCTCTAGTAATTTGTCTTGTCAGGTGGTCCTTTCAGCAATTCAAATTATTTTTCTCCTATCTGAACATCCATCCCATCATTTAGCCTTAGGAGTAATTGTTTTCCCTGTGGGTCAAAGTGAAAAGCGGCTGCAACAGGTAAATGGTCTGATTGCTTCACCTAACACCCCCTCTCTTCAAAACCCTGCAGACTCCACTTCTTCCAGGAATGCTTCAACCCCAAATCTCCAACCCTGCCTGCCTCTAGATTACAGGAGTTCCTCCCTGCATATGTAACTGCCTGTTTCCCTCACTAGATGATGAGAGAATGATACCCTGCCCCTGCCCCCATAGTCCTAGCCTTGTTCATAAAAGGTGCTCAGTGATGCTTGTTGAAGCAATGAATGGAGGCTCCTGTATCTTATCAGAACTTGGAAGAAGCTACGCTGTTTCTCAGACTACACTTCCAAGAGATCACCTCACCCAGATATAAAGAGGTAGAAAGGAAAACTAATAAGAAGAACCTTTCTGAATGCTGAACACATGCCTTTGCCTCAGTGCAGCCAAGAACAGCGTTGTCTGGGATAATCTTCTTGCACAGGGACAGCCATGGGGTCCTGGGGCCCTCCACAGTACTGCTGTACACACATGGCTTTTATTGGCCTCCAAGAAAGCCCTACCATCTTCCCTGCTGTCCCTCCACATGGGTATGATTCAGTAGCACCGACTCAGTCAGGCAATATTTCAAATATAATTTCCTTAACTCACCTCATGATCAAAACCGGTAGGTCTAAATGTTTAGGCAGAAATTTTCAGCTGTGTTGAATTAGAGCTGATGTCAAATTTCTGTCCTGCTCACCCAACTCAGGGAACGTGATTTAAAAACAGAAAATAGGATTTCCTTTGTTGGGCAGGATTTTCCCATTAAAATGACTTTCAAAAAACATTTTTCTATAAAAGTGTCTACCCAGAAAAGCATTCAGTTGCTAGCCTGAGCGGATGTCTAAACTACATGCCCCCATGAGAACAGTCACAAACTCCAGGACCAGGGTCTCCAAGGACATTTTTACTTAGCTAATTTCCCCATAAACAAGGCTTAATTCTTTGCCTATGATATCTGGAAGACACCAACATTTAAAATTTTTGAACTGGAGCTTATATTCAAAGGGTAGGAAATAGATTACAAAATAATAATGGTTGTTTTGATAAGAGAAAGTATCTGGTAACAATATTTCATCAGGCTGTATCTAGAGTGATGAGGAAATCATATTTATTATTTCTATTCTGAATAGAAAATACCTTTGGAAGAGGAAACTGTTAGTTAAATTGCTAGGTAGGCAGGTACTACTGTGGCTGCCAACTCTACTTAGGAAAAACTTCCACACCTAATAGAGCATACATCTTCAGAAATGTTATCATCAGTGGAGATTTGCCACAAATCTGAGCAGACGGGCCGCACCTTGGGTTGAGTCATTGGATCAAGATGATTTAAATAGTCTATTTCTTAAAAGGCTGTCAAGAGTTATTCTAAAGGGAGGGGCCAAGTGAAGTCTGTAAGAGTGTCAAGAAATAGAATGAGAAAAATCTCAAAACTGGAATAAGAAGTACTGCTAGGATTCTAAGATTAATCTGAGAAAACAGGCAGTTACCCTTTAGGTCTTGCTTTCGTGTGGAAAATACATTGTGCTGGGGGCTGTGCTGAGAAGTCATCAGTTAACTTCCACCCTTGCTAGGGATCAGTGGTGGATGGGGAGGGGTTAGTACCTGTAGCTCTAGCATGAGACTCCACCTTGGATACAGCACTCTTTGCTGTAACTCAACCTGCTTACCCAGATCCTTATTTGCCATGGCTGTGTAATAAGGCATCAGCAATACCTAGCCACAAAAATATTTAATTCCTGCAGTGAAAGTCACAGGCTACAGAGTAAAAAAATAAAATAAAATAAAAGGAAGGTGGTGTTCCCTTCTGGCCATCAAGTCAACTGTGTTTACATATTTCAGGGCTATGGTAGTATTTAGGTTTTTAAAAAATTAAAAACACATAAAACAACATACAGCACACATACATGCTTATAAGCCAAAAATGCTACTTGAGCCTCATAATGGTTGTTACAGTGTGAAGTCTCATGCCTTCTCCTCTGGCCTGAGGTAAACCAGATGTGATTCCCACCATCCGTGAGCTTAGCTGATGCACCAAAACATTTCCTTAGTTTAGTATTAAAATCACAGCCTTAAATATGTTCCTTTGGGCTGTTCTCCAAAATATATGCTTGGCAAATACATTCCAGGAATGCTATATGGCTTTCTCTTTCTTTTAAAAATATTATCGACATAAAGAATATTTACTTCAGACAAATGCCTGCCCACAACATAAAGAGTATCTTTCACATCTATTTGACATAGATTTTATGATGTTTGTCTTTTCACATAAATGCAAAGCTCTACAGTCGTGTAAATGCCAATAAGCAGAGAGGCACAAATTGAGACACTATGGGTATATCTTTATTACTCTATATGATACGACTATTCATCCAAATATTCAAATTATACGGTTACTTCCTGAGTAACTGGGTATTTCTTTTAAAAGCATCCAGATGTTGTCAGTGGTAAGGAAAGCATCTGAAATATTTAGACCTCTTTGGGTCAGAGCAAGTCTTCAAGTATCTGCATGCTTGTTTTGAAGGCGGCTCGGAGAAACAAGCTCTAAGTAAAAGTAATTAACAGAACCAAACAAATTGGTAGAAGAAGAAATTGCCTGCTAATTGGCATCTGTTATTGGCCTGTGGTTTCTAGTTTAGATGAAGGACAACCTTTGAAAAGCTACAGTTTATATTACACGATCATGCAAGGGAATATGGACTGCTTTTCTCTGAGCACACTGAGCTTGATCATCAAATTTGAATAAAACCAAACTTCATTAGAACCCTCTGAGAATAAAAATTCATTTGAATCCAAAATGAGATTCATAGCATTGGCTAATACCTATATACTCCCCATTTAACAGAAGGATTCAGATTCTGGGGATAGTAACAACCAACCCTAAGGTCCTTTTGTATAAGAAAATAAAAATGAAAAGCAGTTTGAGGGATTCCTTTTAAGGGAATGTGTTCTTTGAGCTGCCTATTGCTAAGAAATATTGAACTGTAAAGAGAAACCATGAAGACAGAATTAAATGCCAAACTCCATCCAGGTTCACCTTATAGTAAAACAAATTTGAATTTTAAGTATTTTTTTGTAAACTGTGCAACTGAGAGACCACTGTAGTTACTGTTTTTAAATGTCAGCATTTAATTCTGGTTCTGGATGTCACCCCTTCCAGGTGACAGTGTGCTTCCCACCCTAAAGTCTCAGGCACCTCTGTAGTTTGCTGCAAAGAGATAGGGATGCTATGGTTGGTGGTATCTACTTTTTCCCTCAAAAGGCACTCAGACAAAGGAGAACAACGGGCCACTCTTTTTTCTCTCACTGTTACTCAAGTTTGTTGGCCTGAGGTTCCTAATCATATCAGCAAAATAAGATCTGCTCTGCTATAATCAGTGCTTCCAGGAAATACATGGGGCCGGGTGGAGGAGACGGTGTGGAATAACCAATGGCTAGCAAAGCAGAAATACCAGCATGGACAGAATGGAAGGCATGAAATAATTCACTGAAAAAAGTGGTGCGGTAAGTCTTGGTCAGAGGTAGGATAATTTCATGCAGGAGTTTCACAGAACTCCAGTCCCCGTCTCCTGCCTGTTCCTAGCTAGAAAGGGCAGGAATCTCTCACAACCAGCTCATGGGGGGACTGGAAGTTTCTGACTTTAACTGCCCTGGCTGCCAAGAGGTGGGGGAATCAAATGCACTGTAGCTATGATGAGGGGGCAGAGTGCTATTTCATTGTTCACATTACAAAACCTCTCAGCTATTCCCAGGACACCACTGAGGATTCGTTGGATAACACCTCCTCTGTTACAAACGCCGAAAATGAGTCCTTGCTATCCAGGCAGAGCCCGTCCTGCTATCGATCCCTCAATCTGCACCAGTGAATGACAAGGAATTTCCAAGGTGAACACGTCACCATGAGTCCCGAGGTTGTTTTCCTCAGAAGCGCTGAACTATTTTTAATTAGTGGAAGAGGTGCCACCGTGAGGCCCTGGAGCATGGAGCAAGGTTCCACTGAGTTCTGAAAGAAGGAGAAGCCGGCAGATCAGAGGAGTCAGTTCCCTTCCTTCCCTTGGGCGGGTGAAGGAGGCTGACAAGCTGATGACAGTAATTAACTGAGAGAACCAGCAGGAGCCAGCTAACTGAACAGAGGAAACGCCTCTCTTATCCACCTGCCAGCTCGTCCCTGGGCTCTGCTTTCTCTCTCAAATTCAGTGGCCAAGGCCAGGCCGGGGTGGGGGGGCCTGGGAAGCCTGCACACTTCTGTTCCATTGGTCAAGTCGTGTTTGTTTCTAAACTGATGTAGGCCAGTTGTATTTAAGATCCTGATTTGATAATCTAAATAAATACTATGTAGAGCAATGAAATATTAGTGTGAAAGAAAAAAGTGCTTGTCTCCATAAAAAACAAGTTGGAAACCTTGGGAAGACTCAATAACATTTAAGAGAGAGGGGGAGACTGAGAAATGTTTTTGCAAGTGCCCTTAAAATTTCCAGTCCACTTTAAGGACACCAAAAGTGGAAATTGTTGATGATGCATGATGGGTGAGGTTTATACAAGAAGGGCCATGTGAAAAGCCAATCAGCAGGCTCTACAAACAGAAATCCTTGGTCCTACATCGAATGAATAGCAAATGAGAGGGCGAATTTTCAGCTAGAAACAAAAAGAAGGTTTGAAATACACATGTAAATTTGATGATTCTCTGCCTTTTCTGACTTTTTAATTAACCAACAAATCACCAACCCTGGTTGCATCCTGCTTGCCTCTAGGGCTCTACTCTTGGGAAAGATGGTTGGGTTTGCAAAACTTCAAAATGTAGTGGAGATAGAACTTTTCTTTATGTCCTGGCTCTTTGCTTTCTCCCCAAAGACATTAACAAAAAGAGCAAAACCAGCTGATGGGTAAGTGAACATTTTCCCCTTGTCAGTTCTTGTCAAAAGTGGAGGAGATAGCAAGAGACCATGTGGTTGGGGATGTGCTCTTTGGAGAGTCAAAGTGAGTTTCCAGATGTCCCAGAGCCAGTAAATGTCAGAGAAAAGAAAGAATCAGATCTGGACCAGCTATGGCTAAAGAAGAAGCACTTTTGCCAAGTAGAGATAGTTCTGGAATTGGAAATCAGTTTAAGACGAGGAGGACAAACATCCCCATTGTGAATCACCTTTTCCAGATTTTTTTTCATGTGAAATTGAGTAAAAGGGAATGGAGATGCCTATGCTGTGGCTCAGAGCATGATACCTCAAAGTGTGACACTCGGGCATGCTGAGTACTTTGAACTAAAGGAGATTGGAAGGGCTCAGAAGCAAGGTCTCTCTGACCTTCTCCTGCCCTCCTCTCTCACACTCTTTTTCCTCCCTGGATGCAAGCCATAGAAACCAGAATTCCTCTTCCTCAAAGCCAATCATAGAAACTAGGACTCCTCTCCCCTAAAGAAACCATAAAACCTAGAAAGGTCACTCTCTTCCTTCTCCCTTGAAGACCCTCAGTCCAGAGGAGTCCTGCCCCATACCCAAGAGGAAGAAATGCTACACAGAACATCCAAGAAGAATCTGAACAGACAGGCCTTGCTGGTCTGCTCACCCCCCCAATCTATAACTATTAGATCATACCCATTTTGTCCGGTCACATTCCTTCATAGCTATTTAAACTTAAGCATAAAAATAGTTTTCCCTGGGTCTTTGGGTCCTCATTTCTGAAGCCTACTGTGTCACGTAAAACTCCGATTAAATAAATGTGTTGCTTTTCTGTTGTTAACTTGTTTTTGTTATAGGAGCGTTAGCCCTTATGATGGCTGAGGAAAGGTATCCCACCTTTCCACCCCTAAACTTACAACGCTTTTTGAAGATCTAAATCTGAACAAATGAGGCTACATGGTTGGGTTGTGTCTTATTGCTAATTCCTTTCATTGCAGCTGTGCTCACACACTGGCGCTCACATATTGCACGCGATGACTCAACATTGCCAGGTCCTCTTTTGGCCTCTTTGGTGGGAGCTACTGGCTCAGAAAGGAAGCAGCTGGGTTGAGAAGTCTGGGGGAGTGATACTGTCCAGGGAGCCCATTATGTAGAAACAGTAGTAGAAATAGAAAACACCCCACAGGCCGGGTTACAGACAGGAAAGAAAAGAATTACGCAGGTATTGTAGCCAGAACAGTCAGTATAAAAGAGCCACTTCACAGCGGAGGAAGCCTGGCTCACCGATTTCCCTGGCTCCTGTCTGGCCCAGACACAATTTCTGTAATACTTATGAACCAGGGCCAATGGCAGCTGATCATTTCCAGAGTCCTTGAAAAGGCTTGGAGGAGAGCTGTCATGAAATTGGAAAAGAAAAGGGCTCTTACAGTTCGAGGAAGTTCATGCTAAGATTGGCACTGAGCCCCGTTGCTGACTTCCTCTGTAACAAAGTCCAAAGCAAATTGCTTTGCCTTACTGGGCCCAGCTGTAAAATGGGGGAATGGTGCTCAGCAGCCTAGCAAGGACCGCAGACACCGGGAAGGTGTTAATCAACGACAAAGTCCTTCTGATAACAAAGTATCACCAGAATGCACATCACCACGTTGGCCAGATACTCATGCAAAAGGCTTTGAAAACTCACCTCCCTGTGGACCTCTGTAAGAAGTCAGTAATTTTTCATGAAAGATTTGGGTCAAAAAGAAATTGACTGCCTTCAGGGCATCAAGCTTCAGTAGAGAAATCAGTATAGGATGGTCAGACCCAGCAGGGAGCTCCAAAGCAAAACCAACCCAGAGCTGCAAAGCTAATAGACATTTTAGCCACAGGATAAATGCAAAGTACCCAGACTTCAATGACTCCTTGGAAAAGACGGCAGGAAAACAAACACACCTTCCTAATGAGCCTTGTTATCATTTCCCTGTACCTTCCCTAGTCTAAAATCCTAGACCCAAATACAAACAAGAAGGTTTTGCTTCATTAAACCTTTCTCTGTCTAGATATCCTCCACTAACTCATTGCTCACATCTGCTTCTTGACAAAAATCAGAGTATATTATACATGTAAAGGAAAATTTCAAAATCTCAAGCACCCCCAAACTCCTTATACAAGAGGGAAAGTTAAGCCTGGAGACTGAGTCATGCAACACCCTCTTCCAAACAAATAGCTGTTCTAGCATTCTGTATACAAAAAGCATTTTAGATGTTTGTGACTGCCAGAAAGAGTGACAGAAAGAAAAGTTAACACAAATTACCCTCTACTATGTATGTGTCTCTCATTTTGAGATGCATCCTTTTATTTAAATCTTCACCACAGCTTCATGAGATAGTTTTCATTATCCTCTCATCGTGATGGTGGTGTTTTTCTTAACAGATGAGGAGATGTGGCCTGTAAGAGACTTAACTGGGGATCACAGCAAACTCAGACTCCAGCCTTGGGCTCTTTCCAGCAGGCCAAACTGCCTTTTGATAGTCCTGAGACAAAAGCAACTGACTCAAACATCTATAGTCTGGTTTTTAAATGGGTAGATGTCTAAAAAAATTTTTTAATCTTCTTTATAAAGTCATACACAGTAAAATTCACTCTTTTTGGTGCGAAGTTATGAATTTAGACATATGCATAGTCACAAAACTACCACCACAATCAAGAAAGAGAATACTTTTATCATCCCGCCCCCAACTTCCATATACCAAATTCCTTCCTGTTGCCCTTGTAATGAGTCCCTTTCCCTTTCCTGGAAACAGCTTTTTTCTGGACCCATAATTTTGAACTTCTCAGAAAACATCGTCTTAAAATCCATGACACTCATGAATTCAAAGAATGGCTGCTCTCTCCGTAAATATAAACCCACCACTGCGATACAGGAACAGGGAAATGATACCAAAAGGCAGCAAAAGCTATAAAGTCCCCTCTAAAGCACGCACCCACCCCCAAGAAAGCAACAAATAAACTATAGGACACCCTCAGCATTTCAGTTGGTGGAGAGGATCTGGAAGGCTCTCTGGGGACCCCCTGGAGCTCCCAAACAGCAGCCATCACAGGACCTAGGATAAGGCTCTACTCTTTATTCATCCTTGACCCTAAGCTTCCAATTTTTCAACAAATACAGCTCTGTGTTCTTACAGCCAGATAGTGAAATTGACAGGTGCTTACAATCTTATGGATGAAAACTAATCCTCCTATGCCTGGGAAAGTCAGTCCCCAGAGAGCCTGGAAGGCTTAGGGCTCAGTTGGTAAAGCAGAGGAGAAAGAGAGGTAGAAAAAGAGTGATGGGGCACAGTGCCCCAAAATATGGCACCTTGGCATTTGAGGAACAGCAGAAGCAGGAAAATCTCTCTGACCTTCTGCAGCCATTCTCCCCTGAAGCAGACCATAAATAATTCTCTGACCTTCCTCTAAAGTAGATTATAACACCCTCATCTTTAAAGTGTACACCCTATGCCCAAAGGAAAGGAATATCCTTATCTCTGAAGACACAGGGATGCAGTGAAGAATCTGAACAAGCAGGCCTTACTAAGCTTCCCCCAGTTTATTGCCATTTAGATCATATACCTTTTGTCCAATAATATTTCTCCACATCTGCCTGCTATTCATCAAATTTAAGCACAAAAATACACTGGTTTCTATTGCTTTGGGTTTTCATTTCTGAAGGCTCCTGTGTCATATAAATTTTATATTGAGCAAATTTGTATATTTTTCTCTTGTTACTCTGTCTGTATAGGTGCCTCAGCTGTGAACCTTTTGATGGATTTTTAAACAGATTTTTTTTTCTCCCCTCCAGGAGGAAGGGATCTCTGCTGAATCAGTCCTGGCCTCCAGCAGAATCAATGACCCAGGGACTCCATCACATACCTGGCTTGGCTTCTCACAGCCCCACACTGAGCTCCTGGTAGCTCACTTTGGAAAGCCAGCCACACCTTCAAAGACTCATTCCCAGAATCTGCAGTTTCTTCCACCCAGGAAGAAATCCTTGCTTAGTTGGCATTCCCTCCACCCCAGAATATTCTTTCAAGCCATCCACCTGCAGCAGGTGGTAAGTTTTCAACACCTCTCCTTAGAGCATTGGAGGCCAGGCTTTCCTGAAGGTTTCCACCTGCAGTACCTGGGTTAAAAAAAAGAGTTCAGATGTCTACAAGTTAATGTAGTGCCTGTGATTGGGCCAGCAGGGATTCAAAGTGGCAATGGTTGCTATCTTATAAGACCATGCAATCCAAATATAGGATTAAGGATCAATTTTCCAAGCAGTCCAGAGGCAGTGACTAAGAACACAAGTGTCTGCTCTGTGAAGGCCATGGTCCTGTAGATAAGATGTGAGGCTGCCAGGGCTGGCCTGGGGAGGTGGCAATTTCCCCACCCACCAGTGGTGAGTCTTGGCAAAGACCCAGAAAGGAGGCACAGCTAACACCTAATATCAACCATCAGACTTGAAGGCCATGTGTCATGTTCCTCCAGCCTCTGCATGCTTTTCCCTTTTCACACTTAGAACACCTGGGAACCTGGATTGACAAAGAGCTCTGAAGCCTCAGGTCATGGCAATGAAATCAGGAAAAACTTCCTAGGGGCTTTTCATGGAAAAGACTCTTGTTAGGGTGGGAGGGCGAAAGTAAGGAGAGGAAGGGGAAGGGAGAGAGGAAAGAGGGTAGAAAAAAAGAAAGTTAAATAAAATAATATTTTAATTTGTAATACATAGATCTCAGGCCAAACTTTAGTTGTGTATATGAAAGAAGAACATTATAAGCATTCATTATGATCTGGTTTTGGTAAAAATAATTAATGGGATATATACATATATTTGAATGTTTCATTCAAATAAATAACAATATTTTGTAATATATAGATTTTAAATATATAATTAATATCATATATGGCATATGATATATAATTTATAGTATATATATTAAATGTCATGTGTGGTATATATAATCTATAGCGTATATAACTGTTATATATATGACATATATAATGTATGCTATATATGGTAATTCTATATTAGACTGCATATTCTAATTCTAGCCACTAAATTAGAATGAATATGGAACTAAATATGCCAAAAGCTGGGTTTTTCTGCTCTTCTGTATTTCAAACTTCTACAAAAATTCTACATTATTTTGTAATCACATTCAAGAGTTATTGAAACTTTTAAAAGTTTATATGGCTCAATGGCAAGCCCTCCCAATATTTATTGTTCCCATTTGGAGCATGGTCCCAAAGCACCCCTTAGAATAGGGGTCCCCTCTGGAGAGACCATGTGGAAAGGACATACCTCTTTCTGTTCGCCTCCAGCCCAGTGCAGAGAGGGAATCAGGTGAGCCTTCCATTCTTCCAGTGCCTGCAAAGGGGTCTTCCTCTCATCCTCGCAGTGGAGCCTAGAGGGAATGGGAGGAGCCGCTGAACAGACAGCTCCCACTGGGTCATCCATCTGCCCCTCATCTTCTACAGACAGGCTGCCCCTGGCTTCCTGGAGTTGTAGGCTCTGGATAAGCAATCGACAAGCTTCCAAGTCAGCTTCCCACACTTTTCCAAGCAGTGGACACTTGCAGCTGAGACGGAGAGGAAACAAAGGCATAAAAATGAACTCAGTGATATTTCATCATACCAAGTCAATAGCTTGTCTATCTGGCTAAATGTCAGCTAGTCATCTTCTAATTCATGACTTAATTTTGCAGTGATAAATTATTTCAACTAGAAGAGTCATCAGAGGGACCAGATTTGTATACCATCAAGTCACCATGAAATGTGCTGGTCCTTAGCTGCTTGGTCTGCAAAGGCATCCAAAATCCTATGTATTTTTCCAAACTCAGCAACCAATACAACACGGCTTCTGCTCATAACTGTTTTCAGCCCTACTGGCTTGCTTTGACTCCTCAGGCCTGACCACTCTTCCAGGTTATATCATTTCTCTCCGTCCATTCCCCACCAACACACATATACCCATGCCTTCATCTGAGTAAATCATATTATCTTCAGAACTTGGCTTAAATAACCTTTTGTGGGGGGAAACATTCTCTGCCTTCCAACTGGAAAATATGATGAGTCTCTTAGCATTTTTTACTTTTATTTCGGAGAATTTATCACAATTCTAATTATTTATGTGATTATTGTTTTCTTTTCCCTGAGGGCAGGGCTTGTAACTACGTTGTTCTCCACTCTATTGCTAGACTGTATTGTTTTCGTCTGTTTTCATACTGCTATAAAGAACTACTCAAGACTGTTAATTTATAAAGGAAAGAGGTTTAACTGAACCAAAGTTCAGCGTGGCTGGGGAGGCGTCAGGAAACGGCAGAAGGTGAAGGGGACCAAGGCACCTTCTTCACATGGTGGCAAGAAAGAGAAGTGCAGAGCAAAAAGGGAAAGAGCCCCTGATAAAACCATCAGATCTCGTGAGATCTCACTATCCTGAGAACAGCACTGGGAAACTGCTCCCATGATTCAGTTACCTCCACCTGGCTCCCTTGACATTTGGGGATTATGGGGATTATGATTCAAGATGAAATTCAGTGGGGACACAGAGCCTAAGCACATTAGTTCACCACTGGCCCCTCCCAAATCTCATGTCCCTTTCAAACTTCAAAACCAATCATGCCTATACAACAGTTCCCCAAAGTCTTAATTCATTCCAGCATTAGCCCAAAATTCCAAGTCCAAAGTCTCATCTGAGATAAGTCAAGTCTCTTCCACCTAGGAGCCTTGTAATATCAAAAACAAGTTAGTTAGTTCCAAGATACAATGGGGATATAGGCATTGGGTAAATGCTCCCATCCCAAATGGGAGAAATTGGCCAAAACAAAGGGGCTACAAGGCCCCATGCAACTCCAAAATCCAGCCAGGCAGTCAAATCCTAAAGCTCTGAAATGATCTCCTTTGACTCCATGTCTCACATCTAGGTCATGCTGATGCAAGAGGTGGGTTCCCATGGTCTTGGACAGTTCTGCCCCTATGGCTCTGCATGGCACAGTCCCCTTCCCAGCTGCTTTCACAGGCTGGCACTGAGTATCTGCAGCTTTTCCAGGTGCATGGTGCAAGCTATTAGTAGATCTACTATTCTGGGGTTTGGAGGATGGTGGCCCTCTTCTCACAGTTCCACTAGGCAGTGCCCCAGTGGGGACTCTGTGTGGGGGCTCCAACCCCACATTTCCCTTCCACACTGCCCTAGCAGAGGTTCTCCATGAGTGCTCCATCCCTGCAGCAAACTTCTGCCTGGACATCCAGGCATTTCCTGACATCCTCTGAAATCTAGGCACAGGTTCCCAAACCTCAATTCTTGACTTCTGTGCACCCACAGGTCCAACACCATGTGTAAGCTGCCAAGGCTTCAGGCTTGCACCCTCTGAAGCAACAGCCTGAGCTGTACAATGGCCACTTTAGCCATGGCTGGGACACAGGCACCAAATCCTGAGGCTGCATAAAGCAGCAAGGCCCTGGGCCCAGCCCAAGAAACTTGTTTTTTCCTCGTAGGTCTCCAGGCCTGTGGTGGGATGGGCTGCCATGAAGACCTCTGACAGGCCCTGGAAACATTTTCCCCATTGTCTTGGGGATTAACATTTGGCTGCTTGTTACTTATGCAAATTTCTGCAGCAAGCTTTAATTTCATCTCAGAAAATGGAATTTTCTATTGCATCATCAGGTTGTAAATTGTCTAAAATGTTATGCCCTGCTTCCCTTTTTAACATAAGCTCCAGTTGCAAATCATCTCTTTGTGAATGCGTAAAAATAAATTTCTTTTAAGAGGACCTAAGTCACTTCTTGAATGCTTTGCTGCTTAGAACTTTCTTCCACTAGATACCCTAAATCATGTCTCTCAAGTTCAAAGTTCCACAGATCTCTAGGGCTGGGGCAAAAGGCTGCCGATCTCTTTACTAAAGCAAAACAAGAGTCACCTTTATTCAAATTTCCAACAAGTTCCTCATCTCTACCTGACACCACCTCAACCTAGACTTCATTGTCCATATCACTATCAGCATTTCGGTTAAAGCCATTCAACAAGTCTTTAGGAAATTCCAAACTTTCCCACATCTTCCTGTCTTCTTCTGAGCCCTCCAAACTGTTCCAACTTCTGCCTGCTACCCAGTTCCAAGTCTCTTTCACATTTTTTGGTATCTTTATACCATCCAACATGGATCATGAATTGAAATACATACCATGCCCAGCATACAATGTAAATGTGTGAAGCAGGGAAGGGATGATATAAATCATGACAACTAATATTCAGCCTCAGTGGTAGAAGACAATAGAAAGGAGTGACTCTGGCTAGTTGGGAAGACATATCCCTGTATACGGAGCACATCATCAACCCATCAGCTCAGGTACACTGAAACTATGAGGAATGTAAATTCAATGCTGACAAAAATTTTGATTTTTTTGGAAAGCCAAAAATTAGGAATTATCAATGAAAAAAAATATTTTCATCCATCCAGGCAGCTTCATGCTAGATATTTTCTATAGACTTAACTTCCATTTAATAATCATTCCTCCTACTGTCTCTACTCTACTATTCAATCCACTATTGTATTCTAAATTTCAGTTACTTTTAATTTGATTTTCTTATATATATTCCAGTTCTCCATCAAAATTCTCCATCATGTTTCCTACTTTTTTGGACATATTGATTCTTTCAAAGCCAACATCCATAAATGAGATCAGAAGGAAAAAGAAGGAATTAGGTGGAAGTAATATTAGAAGAGATTATCAACAAAGAATATCATGTATTGACAATGAACATCAAACCACACATTTAGGAAGTACTACAACTCAAAATAGGAAAAGATCAAAGAAAACACACACCTAGGCCCATCATAACGAAACTTCTAAACACCAAAGACAGAACAAAACTCTTAAAAGCAGTGAGAGAAAAGAAAGGCACATTAACTTCAAAGGAACAAAAGTATGGGTGACAGAAACGGTGAACGGTAGAAGACAATAAAATATCTTTAAAATGCTGAAAGAAATTAGCTGCCAATCTAGAATTATGCAATCATTTTGAACTTTCTTCAAAAAAAAAAGTAAAATAGGCTAGGCATGGTGATTCACAATGGGAGAGGCATAATGGGACTTCTCATGTACAAGAAGCATTTTATTTCTTGATGGTGATGGTTTCATGAGTTCATTTAGTGAAAATTCATCAAGCTGTACACTTGTGATATATGTATTTTATGTCTATGCCAATCTAAAGTAACAAAAAGAGAAAAAGAAAATATAATAAGAAAAGGAGGAAGGGAGGAAAGGAGGAAGAAAAAAAGGGAAGGAAGGGAGGGAGGGAGGGAGAGAGGGAATGGATTTTCTCAGATGCACTAGAGCAGAAGTGCAGGAATGGGGTCTGATCCACACTAGAAACAACAGTCCCTATTTGGGGGCACTTTGGTATTTTTCATTTTCCTAATTTTAGCCAATTTAATAGGTAAAAGGTGGGATCTTGTTTGAAGTTGCATTTCTCCACTAGGATCATTTCATAGCCACTCAGATTTTCTTCTGTGAATTATCTTTTCATATTCATTGCTTGTTTATTCCTTTCTTGGGTTCCCTATCCTTTCCCCAAGGGTTTTGTTGGAGGAGCCATTTTATTACCACTTCAATACCTTTAACTTTTACACTCTATTCAAGTTTTCCATTTATTTTTCCATCAATTTAAATATTTTTTATATATCCTTTATATAAATTAATCTATTTTCTTTTCTTTCTTTTTTTTTTTTTTTTTTAAAGACAGAGTCTCACTCTGTCACCAGGCTGGAGTGCAGTGGCACAATCTCAGCTCACTGCAACCTCTGCCTCCGGGATTCAAGCAATTTTCATGCCTCAGCCTCCCGAGTAGCTGGGATTACAGGCACACATCACCACATCCAGCTTTTTTTTTTTTTTTTTTTTTTTTTTTTTTAGTAGAGATCAGGTTTCACCGTGTTGGCCAGGACGGTCTCAATCTCCTGACCTCCTGGGTGATCCACCCGCCTCAGCCTCCCAAAGTGCTGGGATTACAGGCATGAGCCACCACACCTGCCTAAATTAATTCACTTTCTAATGAATTTCCAATGTATTGTTACATGTTTGTTCATAATTTTAAAAACTATTTTAAAAGTTACTTTGTTTGTAGATCTCCTTTTCAGTATATGTTTTACTTATGCTTTTTCTGATTTATCTTATTCAGTCTTATCAAAGGTTTGCTATCTTATTAATCTCTTCAAAGAATTAATTTTTGCTTTGTTAATCTTCATATTGATTTTTGTGCACTATTTTATTGATTTGTTCTTATCTTTATATTTCCATTTTCCCCATTAATTGGATTATCTTACTTTTTATTAGCTTCTGATAAACACTTAACTCATTTGTTTTCTTATTTTCCTCTCTTGATATTTTAACGTTATAATAAGTATATTTAAAGTTCTTAATTTTTGTCTGAATACTTTAACTATGTCCAATATGTGTATTTAAATTTTTAATTATTAAATATTTTAAATATACAGAAAAATACCAGAAATAATTTAACAAACACCTGTGGGCCTATCATAAAACCATCAATTCATAATATTTTTCTGTAATTGCTTTACATTTATTTTTAGAATTTACATTATTGTCCAGCAGATTTTACAGACAGCCTTTTCATTATCTTTCCTAATGTTTTCCTTGTTAATTCAAGGGCTGTATAGCGGTATGTTTTTTAGTTTCTAAACAGAAAAATTTTTTCTCACCTCCCTTTTTGTTAGATTAATATCTAATTTTATTGCATACTGGTTGAGAATTAACTGTGTAAAATTAACTGAGGCTTATTCTATCACCTAGTACTTCACTGATTTTTGTAAATTTTTCATATGTGTCCAAAAAGAATGAGTATTGTGTTCACTGAGTGTAAAGCGAAGGCATATTACGTCATTAAAATTTTTATATTTTTTTTGTTGTTTGCTTCATCTGTGAGTTTCAGAAATGGGTGTTTTAAATTTCCAACTATAATTCTTGACTCTTCTATTTCATCCCACAGTTTTATTGGTTGTTTTATGAGTCTCAGATTATGATTTTAGATACCTAGGGGTTCCAATCATTAAATTTTCTAACTGCTTTTCTATAGATGACAATTTTCATTGTTCATATGATATTTTAGCCTTAAAGTCTATTTTCTCTGATATTAACATTGTTTTTCCAACACTCTTTTAGTTCAATTTTACCCAGCTTATCTTTTTACTATTCTATGTTTTCAGTCTATTTGCATATTTTTAAAATGACACCAACACAAAACATTTGCTGAATTGTATGAAACCCATTCTAAGATTTTATCTTTGAATTGCTGGTCTTAACCCATGTACTCTCAATAATTGTAATTATTGTGTAATTATTGGTGTTTTCTCATTGATTTTAGCCTAGTTTTTCAATTTAAAAAATTCACTATTTTCTTTTCTTCTATTTTCCTTTTTCTTTTTATTAAATTCACATACAATTGTAAGAAAAAATATAGAGAGATCTCATGTACCTATACCCAATTCTTAATAATAACAACACTTTGCAAAACAATAGTACAATATCACACCAGAGTATTGACATTGATGAAATCCACTGATCTTTGTCAGAGTTCCCATTGTGTGTGTGTGTGTTCATAGTTTTATACAATTTTATCACTTGTGTAAGTTCAGGTATCCCCTACCACATTCAAGATACAGAACAATTCAATTATAACATGAATCGCTGTGTCCCCTTTTGTAACCACACTCGCCTATGTCCTATCCTCCCCCTCCCTAGTTCCTGTAGACCTCTAAGTCTGTTACCCCTTTTTAAAATGTTGTCATCTCAAAAATGGTATATAAACAGAATCATAAAGTAGATACTTTCAGGGATTGGCTTTTTTTTTTTTTTTGGCTCAGCATAATTCCCTGGAGATTTGCATATCAATTGCTTATTCCCTTTTAACTGCTGAGTAGTATTCCATGCTATGTGTGTACCACAGTATGTTTAACCATTCACCCACAGAAAGACATGTCAGATATTCCTAATGTGGGTATATTATGAATAAAAGATACTATAAACATATGTGCACAGGCATTTGCACAAAATTGAAATTTTCATTTTTCTGAAATAATTGTCCAACAGTGTAGTTGCTGAGTTGTATCATACTTACATGTTTTGTTTTGTAAGAAACTGCCAAACTGCTTTTCAGAGTGGCCATACCATTTGTGTTCTTATCAGCAATGCATGAGTGATCTTGTTTCTTTGCATCCTCACCAATATTTGGTGTTATAATTTTTTGTTTTTACCATTCTGAGAGGTATGTAATGTTACCTCATTGTGGTTTCCATTTCCACTACCTTCACGTCTAATGATGTTGACTCTCTTTTCACGTGCTTCTTTGCCATCTGCATAGCCTCTTCAGTGTGGTATGTGTTATGTCTTTTGCCTCTTTTCTACTTGAATTTATATTTTTTAGCATTGGCTTTTGAGACTTTATACATTATAGATACTAATAATTTTTCAGATATATATGGTTACAAATACGTCTCCCAGTCTCTAGCTTGTCTTTTCATCCTCTTCACATGAACCTTTACAGAGCAAAAGGTTTTACTTCAAAGAAGTTTCAGTCTATCAACGTTTCCTTTTACTTGATTGTACTTCTAGTGTCAAGTCTTAGAAATCTTTGCCTTGCCTTAGGTCTCAATGACTGACTCCTATTTTTTTTTTCCTAAAAGTTTTATAGTTTTATATTTTACAATTAGGTCCTTGATCCATTTTAAGTTAATTTTTGTATGAGGTATGAAACTTAGTTTGAGTTCATCTTTTGCCAATGGAAGTTCAGTAGCTCCAGCTCCATTTGTTAAAAATTATATTGTTCCTTCATTTAATTACCTTTATACCTTTGTCGAAGATCATTTGAGCGTATTTTTGTGAATATATCTTTTAGGACTTCATTTTAATTTATTTATAATATGTTGGACCATATCTCTTTGCATAGTTTGCATAATAATTGCTCTGTGTATTACAATATGCAGGCGGCATTACCATCATCTGGCACCAATATTCCACTACTTTAAGTATGCAAATAAACCTCCCTTTCATTTCAGTCTCTTTACCTTCTGCACTTTAAAATATTATTGTCTGGTTGGGTGCGGTGGCTTATACCTGTAATCCCAGCACTTTGGGAAGCTAAGGCAGACGGATCTCTTGAGGTCAGGAGTTCGAGACCAGCCCAACCATTATGGTGAAACCCCGTCTCTACTAAAAATACAAAATTTAGTTGGACACAGTGGCGCATACCTGTAGTTCTAGCTACCTGGTAGGCTGAGACAGGATAATCACTTGAACATGGGAGGCAGAGGTTGCAGTAAACTCAGATCATGCCACTGCACTCCAGCCTGGGTGACAGAATGAGACTCCATCTCAAAAATAAAATAAAATATTATTGTCTTAAGTTTCAGATGACATTAAAATTAATTTGTTTCAATCACCATAATACACTATATAAAACTCATTAGGTAAAGGATAGTCTACCGTAATTCTACTCTTTCCATTATTCTATATCTCTTTCTGTAGCTCCAAGAGAATTTCGTCTAGCTAATCTTTAATCTGCTAACAACAAATACAACATGTAGTTTTCTTCACTGGTGAATATCTTAATTTCCTCTTATTCTTAAAGGATAATTTTGCTGGATGTAGGATTCTAGGTTGACAGTTTTTTTTTGTCATTTGATAATTGTGCCACTTTCTGGTTTCCATAGTTTCAGGTGATAAATTCACTGTTTTTGAAATTGTTTCCCTATAGGTAATAAATCATTTATTTATCTCTGGGTGTTCTCAAAAACTTTTTCTTGTCTTTAGTTTTTAGAAGCTCAATTCTTCTGTGTCTTAGTGTGGATTTATTTTTATTTATTCTCCTGGGGATTTGTGTAGCTTCTTGAATCTGTAGGATTGTGCCTTTCACCAAGTTCAGGGAGTTTTTAGCCATTGTTTCTTCAAATATTCTTTAGCCCCACTCTCCTTTTCTCCTTTTAAAATTCAGTGATATAAATGGTTGATCTTTTGCTATGTCCCACAGAGCTCAAGGCTCTTCATTTTTTTCAGTCTATTGTTTCTTGTTCAGAGTGGGTAAATTCTATTAATCTGTTCTCAATTTCATGGAATCTATCCTCTGTCACCTTCACTCTACTATTAAGCCTGTGCAGTGAGATTCTTATTTCTGCTTTTGTATTTTTAGTTCTCTAATTTACATCTGGTTTTTTAAAAAAATTTTATATCTTTGCTGACCTTTTCTGATTTTTTCATTTGTTGTAATAGCTTATTAAAGCGTTTTCATGATGACTGTATACAATTCTTGTCACGTAATTCCAACATCTGATTCATCTCCATGTTAGTATCGGTTGACTGTCTTTCCTCATTCAAGCTGTGATTTCCTTGGTTTTTATTATGATGAATGGTTCCTAATTATATCTTGGGCACATCGGCCATTATGTTAAAAAAAAAATTGAGTTCTATTTAAATCTTTTATTTTATGAGGGAATTCTGTTTGGCTTTATCATGCAGATCCTGTCCTACTTTTCTATAGGCTGTGGTTCCAGTGGAATTTTTATTTTTGAAGACTTGCAGTGTGTTTTTTTCGTTTGTTTGGCTTTGAGTTTTGTTTTGGAGTTGGTTGTTTTGTTGTTGTTGTTTGTCTGCTTGATTCATCTGGCTCCATGAGAACTTCCGTTGGTCCCTGATGGTGCTAGCTGAAGGGGCAGAAGGGGTCTACCTCCAGGTCAGGCCACTGAATGTCTCTTGGTGGGGGTGTAAAGTCTCAGGCTCTGGAGGGCAAGAAGACTTCCCTGGTTGGGTATCTAATGTGGCAGAAATCTCCTTGCCCCTGGTGGGGCAGGGAGGGGAGAGGAGAACACTTCCCAAGGTGGACATCTGTTGTGGCAGGGTCCCTCTTGCCAGTGATTCCCGGCTGGCCAGGTGTCTCTAGGAGAGGAAGGGAGTTGGAGGCCAGCAGAAAAGGAGAGCACTCCTCTGGCTGCTTTTTGTTAGCAGGGCTCCCAATCCAGGGCAGGACTAAACCTAGTTGAGCTGCCTTTGGTAGCTTGGTTGAATGTCAGGGAACCCACGTGTAGGTCATCTTCCTTCATGAGGTAGGTACACAGGAAGCCCTGAAGCTATGTTTTCCTTCTAGTCCTACAGTCCCAAGCCAGATTACTGTTCTCTCACTGTCTTTCAGAGTTCTCATTCGATTAGCTCTTGCATTATATTCAGGATTTAGAATTGCATTAGTGGGAAGAAGCAGAGAGAAACGGGTCCATGCCCTTTTTTCCCAGACCAGGAATCCTCCCTTACTTTTTAAATATTTTATTTTATTTTTCTCTTTTCTCACTTCCATTAGGTGGATCAAATCTTCTTCTATTGGTCTAAAAATTATACACTATATTTTTGTCTTCCGGTAGTTTTCTTTGTATCTGTAAGATCATATTTATGTTTTTTCATATAAATTTGTTGAGCTTTTCAATTTCTATACCTTCCTCCCAAACAAGAAGAAAAGTGACTTAGTATATTTTCACCTCACTCTCATTCTGCCTCTATCCCACGCCTGAAGCGATAAATTGATATATATTTTGAGGCTATATTTTAGTTCTAGATTTTTATTAAGATATATTTTTGGCTGGGCATAGTGGCTCACCTGTAATTGCAGCACTTTGGGAGGCTGAGGTGGGCAGATCACAAGGTCAGGAGATCAAGACCATCCTGGCCAACATGGTGAAACCCCATCTCTACTAAAAATACACAAAAAAATTAGCTGGGTGTGGTGGCATGTGCCTATAATCCCAGCTACTTGGGAGGTTGAGGCAGGAGAATCGCTTGAACCCAGGAAGCGCAGACTACAGTGAGCCAAGATTCCGCCACTGCACTCCAGTCTGGCAACAGAGCAAGACTCTGTCTCAAATATATATACACACACACACACACACACACACACTTTTTATACATACACACACACATATATATTTTATATATATATATACACACACATTTTTTTTTACATATATATGTATATATATGTGTGTGTGTATATATATATTTCTGTTATTTGTAAGTTCTCTATTTCATCAACAGTAAAAAATTTACTAAGGTTTATTTGCATACTCTGTGACACAGCTCGTACTATCCTCCTACACTTTTCATCTTGTTGAAATACTTCCTCTAAGAATGTTCCCAAGAAGCTTGTGCATGATAAATCTTTTAAGTATTTCCAGGTCTCATAGTCCCATTTAAATAATGGTTTTATTTAATATTCTTGGTTCCACATTTTGAAAATATTACTTGATAGCCTCTTGTATTATGTGTTCTATTGAGAAATCTGAGATCAATCTAGTTCTTATCCTTTAATAATTGACTTGCTCTTAGAATTTTATCTCTATCATTGTTTTACATAAATTTTATTACAACCTATTGAGATATGCCTCTCACCTTTTTTTCTATCCTGTGTTTTGCACTCTATGAGCCTATCCGTCCAAGGTTTTATATATTTTCCTTTTTCTGGGAAGTTCTCAATCATTCTCTCGTATGTTTCCTTTCATTATTGTATTGATTGTTTTCTTTCCTTCTGGGATTCTTTTTATATGAATGTTGATCCAAAAAATCCTATTCTTCATATTGCTTCACTTATCTTTTAAGTTTTTTCTCTCTCTCTGACTGTTGCTGATGTCCTCTGAGAATTTCTGAGATCTTCTGGCTCACTAATTGGTTTTTCAGCTGAATCCATTTGGCACTCAATGCATTTACTGAAACTTAAAAAAAATTATACTTCGTATTCTTTAATTTTCCATTCGACTCCTTTTTAAGGCTTCATGTTTCATGTCATATTTCCAACATCCTTCTTTATCTTTGGGGAATATTTGATATGTCTATTGAACACCTCGTATGTCCACTTCACTAATTATGCTTCATCAGGTTTTAGCCATTCCATTCATTATTGTTCTTTTGTAGCAGTTGCCTCCAAAGCAGTCTTGTTTATTTTTCAAATGAGTTCGTATTTCCGTAGGCCTATTAACTGCTTAAGCTGGTCTTGGGTCTTTGGAGAAGTGGATACAGCCAAGGCCCTAACTTGTGCAGGTCCCAGTGGGTTCAGGTGGTAGGAGGGTGAGGGAAAAGAGCCTCTGGGGGAATCATCTATGCTCCCAGAAATAGTCTCCCTCAGTTGTAATGACCTATCCCTTGGCGAACAGGGAGGATGGGGATGATGATGATGATCGGGGCCATCTGCTCGATCCCCTCCCAGGCAGTGCTCCTTTGCTACTGCTTGTCAAGCCTCAGTACCCCAAGCCTCGCTGCCAACAGGTGTTTGTTTCTAGAAGCACCCAGGTAGGATTGGCCTTCCTCAGCAATGTGAAGGAGGAAAAAAAGGGCATGTGTGAAAAGCTCTCCTCCACTCTATCATCTGTTTCCTTTCCACATGTGGGCCAAATCACCTTCAGTTACCTGAGGACTTCTCTGTTATTTTTTATTATGAACTTGACAGATCCATCAACATCTCTCTGGCTTCTATGGTGTGTGCAAGGCTGGATTCAAAGGAAAGAGCCAGCAGCCTGGCTTATAACTTTCCTGAAAAAAAAAAAGGTTTGCTGTTTCTGTAACTAATTTTCTATATTATAATGACCGGAATACTGTAACTTTGTGTCTATTTGCTATTTGATGGGACAGAGTATGTGTACCCTGAGTGGGAATAGGGCTAGTCCCCAAACTTCTTTTAGAATGCACATGTCAAAGTTTGGAAGCCAATTTGAGGGATGCTACGCTGAGTGCTGAGGAAAATATGTAGGTGTAAAATTACAGTGTAATTTCATAATACATAATCATTTCATCAAGCTTTAGATTTTTAAGATATCTGCTTATTGCATCTGTTTGTACTAAAGAGAGTAGTGGTTGACTTTGAAGTCTTTTAGAAGTTTTGCTATTTCTGCCCAGGGAAAACAATTAGGTCATTAGTAATAATTCTTTAAGAGAATGACTCATAGCTACTTGAACTTTGTGAGATCTTTGGTGATGTTTTCACAAGCAGTAATGAGGCAGCTAGAAGATACAATTTCAGTGTTTTGGGATACGTTCTTTTTTTTTTTTTTTTTTTTGAGACTGAGTCTCACTCTGTTGCCCAGGCTGGAGTACAGTGGTGCAATGGCTCACTGCAACCTCCACCTCCCAGATTCCAGCAATTCCCCTCCCTCAGCCTCCCCGAGTAGCTGGGATTACAGGTGCATGCCACCACACTCAGCTAATTTTTTTGTATTTTTAGTAGAGACAGGGTTTCACCATGTTGGCCAGACTGGTCTCGAACTCCCGACCTCAGGCAATTCAACCACCTTGGCCTCTCAAAGTGCTGGGATTATAGGTGTGAGCCACTGTGCCTGCCCTGGGGGTAAGTTCTTGAGAAGAGAATTGATATTCACCATTCCTGTTATTCCTGCCAGTTGGAAGTAAAATGGGGTCTAGGAGATCATCTGAGTATGGCTTGAATCCTCCTGGGACCCAGGCATGTGTGTGTTTTTCTATGGGGAATGGTGCTGTGGGAGAGGGTAGGTAGCAAGTTGGTGAGCTTCTGTCCATTTTAGGAGAGGAAATACTGAGTTCTGACACAGACGCCAAGAGTTTCAGCTCTTATAACCAAACTCTCTTTCCTGATTTATTAATATGTCCACTTAAAGGGCATTAGTATTTTACTCCATTTTTTGGAAGCTTTGAAAATAACCAGGTCTTGGCTGGGTGCGGTGGCTCACACCTGTAATCCCAGCACTTTGGGAGGCCAAGGCAGGCAGATCACCT
Organism: Aotus nancymaae; assembly: GCF_030222135.1. Classification (NCBI taxonomy): domain Eukaryota; kingdom Metazoa; phylum Chordata; class Mammalia; order Primates; family Aotidae; genus Aotus; species Aotus nancymaae. Next base: position 17,695,236 of record NW_026988445.1, on the reverse strand, counting down.
GAGGTGAGGAGTTCGAGACCAGCCTGACCAACATGGTGAAACCCCCTCTCTATTAAAAATACAAAATTATCCGGGTTTGGTGGTGCATGCCTGTAATCCCAGCTACTCGGGAGGCTGAGGCAGGAGAATCACATGAACCCAGGAAGCAGAGGTTGTGGTGAGCTGAGATTGCACCATTGCACTCTAGCCTGGGCAACAAAAGCAAAACTCGAAAGAGAAAGAAGAAAGGAAAGAAAGAAAGAAAGAAAAGAAAGAGAGAGAGAAAGAAAGAGAGGGAAAGAAAGAAAAAGAAAGAAAGAAAGAGAAAGAAAGAGAAAGAAAATAACCAAGTATTTTTATGTGGCCAATAGTTCTAAAATTTCCACTGCAAACTGATGAAGTTAGAATAGTTCTCATGTGTCTGTAGGCATGTGATTACCTGGGCAACTTAACCTCCAATTCAGAAAAAAAAAATGTTGTTATTAGAAATTATTCCTTTGTCTTTCATTTTCCAAGAAAGAAGAAGTAACACTATTTTCCGCTGAGCTTTTGGAAATTTGAGCCTTCTTCTCCAATGCCATTTCACAATATGAAAGGAAGAAATGTAATATAAGAAAGAGTATTGAACGAGGAACCTGTAGTGGTCATTGTTGGTTGCTGAACTACCGTCTCTTTCTTGTTTTGCCCTTCCTAATAGCGTTTGGTTTATATTCAGGCCTCCCTTGGAACACAACAGATAGCAACCCCTCCCCGGTTTCTCAGTTAGAATGTGATGAAATTAAGGAAATTAACCTATAACAATCCCCTTCATAGTTATCAGAAATATAAATTAGGTAAAACCAATGGTTCATTCTTTCCAAAATTCAACCTGCCAGTGACAACAAGAGGCATTTTGCAGAAAGCAGTGCAGTCACTCATCATCGTCGTCATCATCCTCATCCTCACCACCACTCCCACCAACACCATCATCACCATTGTTAATAGCTTTTGGCCAAGTGCTGTTCTAAGGGTTGTACATATATTACTTCATTTAGTCTTCAAGAAAACCTCACGAGGTAAGATGGTACTGCTACATTGTAGTGTTTTAAAAACGTAACCTTTAATCTTTTGACATTCCTATAATAAAGAGCTGGTATCTATATCCTCCTCTCTTGAATCTCAGCTGACTTTGGTGCCTTCCTTGGAGTAACCAATGGAACAGAGAGGGAGTAATGCCATACAACTTCTAAGGCAAGGTAGGGAAAGGCCCCGTAGCTTCCACCTGGTTCTTCTGGAACACTTGCTCTGGGGTAAGCCAGCTGTCATGCGAGGAGTCTATTTATCCTGAGACTGTCATGCTGGAGGGTCTACATGCTCGGTCAGTGGCCCCCGCTGAGATTCCAGCTGACAGCTGTTGCCCACTGCCAGCCACATGAGTTAGCCATTGTGCACGTTCAGCCCTGGTGCAGCTCCACACAGAGAAATATCCCAAATTTATGACTCACCAAATTGTGAGCAAAGTACAATGACTGGTCTAGGACAGGTCTCTATTTTACAGGTAAAGAAACTAAGATATCATCAGAGATCAAAGATCTATTCTAATCATTAGTGTGACAGACATCCCTTTCTTATTATGGGTAAGCCAACCAGCCTCAAATTTTGAAGTATTTTCCAACTTTGCAGCCTATTTAAAACTCAAATAACAATTTATTGTCCTGTATCACTCCACAGTATACCAGAGTGAAGAGAGAAAAAGAATACCACCAGGAATAATTAAATTGATAATTATCTGAAGTAAGAGTTGAAGTTTTAAGACATAAAATCAAACTTATCAGGGATCCCCATCAAATAAGCTCTTCTTCTTAATTTCTCCATAATTTTATTCATGGTTTCCTTATGCCTGCCATCATCCTGGCCTGTTTGTTGTTTGTGGCCCCTTGAGAGCAGGGACCCTGTCTCATGCCAACTCCTCCAGTCCAAGCAAACACTCAATGCATGTTAAGAGAGTGAACCAAATGAACGCTAGAAACATTGGTCATTTTTAACCTTTTTCTCTCCTTCAGCCCGAGTACCCTCCTATAGATTATAAACTGAGAATATTGTTCAGGTCTGTTTTTCCTCATTTCCAGTACTACGCCAAATAAAGCATTTTATATCTTTGCCCCAGGAAAACTACAATTAGTGATGGGCCTTTCTGCCTTCAAATTTTTCATGCTTCTAATCTATCCCATCTATTATTGTTCCAAAAATGTGAACGTCTCTTATTCCTTGTCAAATGGAGAGCAAAGTTCACCAAGGCCTTTCCCAAGATGGCCTCAGCCCCACTCTGGACTCCTCACTCATTGTACCCCTGCGAGTTTTCCAGACACCAGCAAAGTGGACTGCTCACTCTTTCCAGAACACATGCATAGGTTTCTAATTACAGATGCCTATTTCTTATACCTTTTCTCTAAAATCCACACCCATTGAAATCCAACCATTTCATCAAGGCCCATCTCAAGGCTCATGTCACTTTAATACAAAACTCTTCCCTGACCTCACAACCGTATGTGATGTCACCTTTCTCTCAGCCACATGGCATTTTGTAGTACTCTCAAGAGAACAGTTCATTCTGCCTTGATCTCTGGGTTTTGTCTCCAGATGCCTTCTTCTACTGTATGTAATTAATGAGGTTTGAGAATAGTTCATATTCATTTTTTTAAATCCTATGAAGCATATAGTCTAGCAAGATGTCATCCACTATAAGAACTCAGTAGCTAATGAATGAATGGACATTCAGGGAAGCTACATTCAAAGAACTCCTATAATGAGAAGCAAAAATAAAAAACAGTAAGTTTTAAAAATCCATTCTAGTAAAGATTAACAGAGTAAAAGCCTTTTTTATAAGTGATCCCAATGAATTTGTTGCATTAGAAACTAAAGTCTCAGGATAAATCTCAATATGCCACTCTATTTGGCCAGTCTAGTATGGGTTTCTAAGCTTCCCAATATCTAAATGAAAATTTTTGCATTATTTGACTCTGATTTTGAAGTGAAGAAAACCTTTCTAAGCAAACACAAACCTGAAAACCAAAAGAGAAAAACAGTGAAAAATCTAAATATATATCAATTTAAATTTTTATGTGGCAAATGTACCATGAATGTAAGTCAAAATACAAATAATACATTAGGGAAAAATATTTCTAACATGTGGCACAGTCTATGAGTTAGATTCCTTAACCAGCAAAGAGTTTTGAAAATCAGTAAGTAAAAAAAGCAAATATCCCAAAAGAAAATAAGCAAAAGTGGCAGAGGAAGAAATAAAACAGCCAATCAATATATGATTTGCATCCAACATAAACAGGCACAGATTCAGAGATAAAGGTCTGGGAGTTGTATAATTTGCTGTTTTAAAGGTAAGGGATGACCGGGTGTGGTGATTCATGCCTGTAATCCCAGCACTTTGGGAGGCCAAGGCAGGTGGATCACTTGAGGTTGGGAGTTCAAGACCAGCCTGACCAACGTGGAGAAATCCCGTCTCTACTAAAAATACAAAAATTAGCCAGGCATAGTGATGCATGCCTGTAATCCCAGCTACTTGGGAGGCTGAGGCAGGAGAATTGCTCTTGAACCCGGGAGGCGGAGGTGGCAGTGAGCAGAGATCGCACCATTGCACTCCAGCCTGAGCAATAAGAGCAAAACTATGTCTCAAAAAATAAATAAATAAGTAAAGGTGAGGGATACGTTAGCAGTCTTTTTTTGGGAAAGTAATTCAGCAATATTGGTCAAAATATAAAATGCACATGCTCTTTGCACTAGCTATTCTTCTTCTAGGCATTTACCCTACAGGAATATTCAGACAAGGTAAAAGAAAAAAAGGATGATCATTGCAGCATGAGAAATAACTGGAAACAACCAAATGGAGAAAACTGGAATCAGCCGCACTTATTGTTACATATCATACGGCCATTTTTACCTCTTGAAATTGAAAGACCTCCAAGAAAAATTAAGCAAAAAAGGCAAGGCACAAAACAAGATTCTGTTAGGATCCCATTTGAATTTTCTAAAAGTAACAAAAGGACATATATGTCCATACATGAGGGAGATATTTCTGGAAGGATGCACTTAAAACTGCTAACAGCAGCCGGAACGCAGTGGCTCACACTTGTAATCCCAGCACTTTGGGAGGCCGAGGTGGGCAGATCACGAGGTCAGGAGTTCAAGACCAGCCTGGCCAACTTGGTGAAACCCCCATCTCTCCTAATAATACAAAAATTAGCTGGACATGGTGGTGCCTGCCTGTAATCCCAGCTACTCAGGAGGCTGAGGCAGGAGAATTGCTTGAACTGGGAGCCGGGAGGCGGAGGTTGCAGTGAGCCGAGATTGCGCCATTGCACTCCAGCATGGGCTACAGAGCAAGACTCTGTCCAAAAAAAAAAAACTGCTAACAACTTCCTTACGGTTGGGGGAGAGGCAAAGGAGCCTTTCCTTCACATTTTACTCCTTTCTGTTGTGTTTTTGTTGTTGTTCAAATAAACCACACACACCCTTTAATAAAAAAGAAATTTTTAACATTCTTTGTCCACTTATTTTCCTTTTGTAATTCTGCCAAAGCATGCACAGTCCTTATCTTTGGTGCTAAACATCCCCTCTTTGCACAGATATCCCTGTGATGGTTTGTGGGACCCCCTGTTTTGATCAGTGCAAGTTCAATGTCAGGGAGACGGGCTTCCTAATAAGTGCCCTTCAGAAGTACAAGAGCTCCATTGAGTCCTGAGATCTATAGGATAAATGGAAACACATGTCACACTAAGGGCAGCCAAGGAATTTTAAAAGGAAGCAGGAGCAAGACAAGGAGAGAGCGCTCCTCGTAAATCGCCTCTCAGCTTATCCCCCGAATACATTCCAGCAGCTCAACTCAGAAAGAACAGGCGCTGGCCAGACCCCGCACTACAGGTAAAATGCATTGTTCTTCCTACCTCTCAGAACACGTGGCTTCCTGAAGAGGGCTCGCTAATAAATGCCAACAGAGTGGGATGAACATAGATCTGCTAATGAGCTCTCACCCAAAATACTTTATCTGACAAATGTGTAGGTCAAAGAGCTATGGTGACAACAATTATGTGCAGCTAAGTAGACACATATATCTGGCTGTCAGAGAAAAAAAAACATAGAAATGTCCCCAAACTATTCTGTGTTCTAGAGAGGACAAGAATAAGCCATGCTGCCCTGCACACAGGTGGCGCCTGGCAAGGGTGACTGCTTACCATGAGAACTGCAGGACATACAGGCAGGATCCGGGTCAGGTGAAGGCATTAGGGATGCTCTCCCTCGTATCTGGTATTCCCTATCCACAAACCAAAGAAGGGGATGATGTTACCTCCAAACATAGTATCAGCAGTTCAGGAGATTTCTACGACAAAGTTAGGAGCAGGAGAAGGAAAATGTCCCAGCAATGGTCAAGGAAGAGAGCCTCTGCTTCTGATGTTGAAAAAGGAGCAGAGCTAGTTGCCTGTAGCCTCATCAGAGTGTGTCTGCAGGGGAAGCAGAGTCATTCCCAGTGCCCAAACCCAAAAGATGTAAGCCATGCCTACTGGCAAAGAAAGCCCATGCGTGACTCCTTTAAGGATGGCAGCCCAAAGACGGAAAGGGGACAGGGAAGTAATCTGGGCTTTGTCTCACCTCACAGGCTGGCAGACTGTGTACAGACTGTCAGTACCGCAAGTACACAGAAGTGGTGAGGAATTTGACAACAGTATGAAAAGCAGTGGAAACCAATCACATATGCTTCCCATCCAAGCAGCCTTATCATCCCCATCTCCCACCCCCACAGGGATCTCATCCCCATCTCCCACCCCCTCAGGGTTCCTACAGTATAAACACCTTCAGCTGTGGACAGTGGTGCCTGGGTGGGGGACGTGCAGGGGGGTTCTTGGCTGGAAGGAGATGCTTTCAGGCCGCCTGTGCTTCTGCTTGCCTTCCCCAAGTCTTTCCAAGACCTCAGCCGTGGCCAGGACTCTCTGATCTACAAAAGGGTGTCAGGACTTCTCTGAGGCTGATGGGAATGGCTGTGTCTGCAGTGATCTGGTTTTCATGAACTGTGAGATAACAGGACCACCAGAAAATCCTGAGAAATATCCATTTCTCTTTTCCCCCATAACTCAGTAGCCCTAAGTGTTACTCAGACACATAGTGATGTGAGGATGGGCATGGCTCACTGATGAAGTGGAAAGAGCTGGAAAGACTGGAGAACAAGTAAGGGAGGAAAAAACAGTGCCCCTTGAGTCCTGGACAAGGCAGTGCTGCAAGTTTTATCCTGGAAGCACAGGGAGGTGCCCTCTGCCCGGAATCTAGTATAGAAGCCAAACCGTGTAGGTTCAAAGCCCAGCTCCACCACTTGCAGCCGTACAGTGTTAGGTAAGATATCAAACTCACTGTGCATGTGTCTTCATCCATCATGGAAGGATTGTTGGACTGTTGAGAGAACTGCACAGGTGCTTGATATAAAGCACTTAGACCTGTGCACATCCTACAGCAAGCAGAGTCTAAGTGCTAGCTCTTATTCCTACCAGCTCTCTCACTTCTGCTCGTATGCCTGCTTCACTTCAATCTTCCCAACTCTGTAGTTTCTCACAATAAACAATTCTATAGCCCTTGTCTCAGGCAATGTCCTCTTTATCCCCTAAAATCCAGCTCTCTTTGATGCTCTCCCTCAGTCCTCTTGGAAAAGCTAGTTATTCCTTCCTTTGTAGCAACATAGCATTTTGTACCTGTATTTTGACATGAAGCATTTATTTTAATCATCCATGTACATGTGCTTCCTGAACAGAGCAAGGACTCTTCAAGGTCAGGGCATGCCCAAGATAAGCAAACCAGCCAGTGAGTGAACAGATTTCTTAAAGGGTTTTCTTTAGTCTGCTTTGCATTATCCTTATGCCATCATCCAAGATTAGAAGAAATCAAAGCACAGACCAGAACACAGAAGACAGCTTCCAGCAGGACCTGCAGAAGGGGTGGACCATCAGCCAAAACGGCAGGAAGACCTATTCCCTCAATTTCATCTGTTCATGAGCCTGATCTGGGTAGGAAAGAATCTTGATAGACATGTTTCAGGTAACAGCTATTACATCGTTGTCATTCTAAGATGTTAGGTACCTGCCAGTCCCTAAATTAGGGAAGGAGAAAGCAAAAGACCAGAGTAGCCAGGCAAGGAAAATGACAGCAAGGATTGGTCAATGAGAGCCACACGGATAAAAGGGACTGCCGAGGCTAACACAGGACAATCTAGAGGTTAGTGCTGCTTACATAGACAAGGTCTAGGCATGAAGATGAGGACCTGTTCAATGTGACAATCAAGGAGCAGTAGGGTCAGCACTGTCAGGGGCACATGGCACTTGGGGGCTCCCCAGGCATGCTCTCTGCTTCCAATGAATGCAAGTATCATTGAAGTCCACGGAACTTGCACCCACTGAAATTATAAGCAAAATTGTGTGTGTAGGGACATTTTCATTGGAAGAGGTTCCACAGATTTTATGGGATTCTGTCTTAGTCCGATCCATCTGCTATAATAAAAATGCCATAAACTAGGTGGCTTATAAAAAACAGAAATTTGTTTCTCACAGTTCTGAAGGTTGCGAGGTCCGAGATCAAGGGGCCAGCAAATTTGTTGTCTAGTAAAGTCCCAGTTTCTTGCAGATGGTGCCTTCCTGCTGCATCCTAACATGGTGAAAGGAACGTGGGAGCCCCCTGGGCCCTCCTATACTGGCACTAATCAGCACTCATGAGGGCTCTACCCTCATGACCTAATCACCCCCAAAAGGCACCACTTCTTAACATCATTGCACTGGGAATTAGGCCTAAATATATGAATTTGAAAGTGACATAAACATTCGGATCATAACAGACTTTTAAAAAGATTTGTGGTTAAAAAAATAATGTGCATATGAATCACTTGGGGAATCTTATTAAAAGGCAGGTTCTGATGTGTAGGTTGGGGAAGTGCCTGGGGTTCTGCGTTTTTTAAATACACCCATGTGATATCAATGTTGCCGATCTGCAGTCCACACTTGGAGTAGCAAGAACCAAGTTGCGGTTCTTTAAAACTGACAGCTTCTGGATTGCCAAGTCGTATGCACTCATAGAATTTAGATGCAAATTGATCTGAATGCTAATACATGTGACAACATCACAAGACAAGCTCAGACAGGTATTACTGGCACTTCCTTAGACCCCTTTGAAGTTTAAGAGCAGCTCATTGGTAATACCAAAGAACTAGGAAAACTGCTTTAGTTCATGGCCTTCCATCACAGCTGATACCTGGAGTCTCAGGCACCTGGGCACTTCTTATTTGTTCAGAAGGAAATCCAGCAAAGAAATATTTTTTTCTTGTCTGGCTTTCATCTACCAGCTCTGGGAAACAATTTAGAAAAGCAAAAATGGTCAATAAACTCATTTTGTTCATAAAGAATTTGTATGGTGCTGATTATTTATGCATGTAAAAGATCAGATTAGGCCTTTACAGGCAAATTGCAAACTTGGAGACTGCTGACAGCAAGTTCCACTGCAAACACTGTCAATACAGACTGCATCTTAACCCTATTGTCATGGCTCAGCTTTCAGCTGACAATGAAGGCAATGTGTCTGAATAGTTCTAAGACATTCAGGCTAAGCGAAAAAAAATCTATCAGGGGCAGGTAGGACCCAGAGCATCTCACAGCTGAATTCTGCATCAACAGCTCTATCCCCAGTACACAAAGTATCATAAAGGTTGCAATCTAAATTGAAGTCTAAAAATAGCACAATAAAATTATTTTCTTCTTTCACTCCACCAGAGAGCAAATAGGCTGACATCAATATCTGCAGGGCACAACTGACTTCTCGGAGTTGACGTAGGGAGAACGATTACACAACCGCCCTTTCTCATGAACAGACCGACTGTCCCAGAAAATAAGGAAAAGAAAGTAATTACCCTGTTGCCAAAAACCAATAATGGATATTTGATTATGATTATTAATGGGGGGAAAGGAGACAGACCGCTGAGCAGCAACCAACCACTAAGTGAATCAGTGTAAGGTTCCAGGAGGGAGATTAATTTTTGTTTTCTTTTCATCTCTCAGCCAGTCATTTGAATGAGATGACAAACTTTAAGCATGGCCTGCCACATCCTTATCAGTATTCAATGCCACTGCACCATGGTCACATTATCTCCACTGGATACACCAAGTGAAGTGACAGGCTCCTTGCTGTGGGGGATTGTTTTCCTTTGACTCTAAATGTGAAGCGGATGAAGCAGGGTAACTGACATGTCAGATTCAGGAAACTCATTTTCAAGGCAGCAGAAAGACATTTTGTAGCAAATATTTACTTCTATTTGTTTCCTACTGATACTGAACATACATGATCTAATCTGAAGGATGCAGGATTTACAATCTCTGTGAACAAAGGGATGTTACAGCTCATTCTCAAGAAAACAACGCCATCAATTCCTTCAGCCCCTGGTGAAAACACTACTGCAGCTTGAAGTCACATTTGTTAAAAGAGAACAAAAGGGACGGTGAGGAACGTAGGTATAGACAAGAGTGTGCGATTTCTCTGACTTTATATTGCTCCCTAAAAATCAATTCCCCTACACTGCCTTACTCATCCATTGAATTCCCAATAGACTGTCTGCCTCTAAGTCCATATAAACATTGCAGCTTCATCCAAAGATGACCATTCACAACTTGAGATCCCTAGACAGAAGAAGCTGGGGACAGAAAGGGCTGAATTAGAAGATGTTGGATGAGAGGAGTGATGTGTATCACCCTGTCTGTGCCCAGCAGGGTATGAGGCACTTTTGAGGCATTCTTTGATTCTAGTGTATGATTTCACTGTGTAGTGAGTATTATTACTATGATCTTAACTTTACAGATCAGGACACAGGCTGAAGAACATCTGGTGTTTGCTGAGAGTTACCTAGCCAGCTGGTTGATGGACCCAAGAGTGAATCCATCCCAATGACAAAATCCATGATCCGATGGCACCAGATTTTCACTCATTTTACGAGAAAGATTTCAAAGTCTCCTTTTCTACCTGGGAAACACAATCTCCTGTTTTACACTGAAACCAAACACAGCACTTAGGAATTCATGTGACAAGTCATTTCGGTGTCATATACACAGCAGGAGACCCATAAAGTCATGCTTATCTGATAATTTTTTGTGGTAGGTCTTGCTCATTTGTGTGAAAATACAGAAACACTTCACTGGAGATGACAGAAACAACAATAGTAGTTGTAATTGGTTAACAGACATAACAGCTATTCATTATTATGTCCCAAACTGAACATTTCCTTGTGTTACTGGTTACAAACAATGGTTTCAATTGAAAACTATTTCAAAATTCTGTGTACCCACATGCATACACATAAATATGTCATGACACACTTTCTGACATCTAATCCTTGTTATTCTTCCCAGAACTCTAATCTTTAGCCTTTTCAATATTCCTCATCCCACTACTACTAACAGTAGAAAAATGTTAACTGAGCATGTGCCAGTAATGGTGAAAACATGCTTTTCATATCATTCAATCTGCATAATAGCACATTGAAGAGGGTACCACTTTATTTTCTTTTATTGACGGAGTTTTGCTCTTGTTGCCCAGGCTGGAGTACAATGGTATAATCTTGGCTCACTGCAACCTCCACCTCCCAGGTTCAAGCGATTCTCCTGCCTCAGCCTCCTGAATAGCTGGGATGATTGTAGGTATGTGCCACCATGCCTGGCTAATATTTTTTGAATTTTTAGTAGAGATGGGCTTCATCATGTTGGTCAAACTGGTCTTGAACTTCTGACCTCAGGTGACCCACCTGCCTTGGCCTCCCAAAGTGCTGGGATTACAAGCGTGAGCCACCATACTCGGCCTGCTTTATTTTCTTGTATAGACAGAGAAATGGAAATTTAGAGAGATCAAATAATTTGTCCAAGATCACAAATTAGAAAATATTGAGTAAGCCGGAATTAGGTAACTTGACCCCAAAACTGTATGTTCTTGACCCCGTGCTATGCTTTTTCCTCAAATGCTCTTCAGTTCATGTCCTTGCCAACCCCTGGCCCCTACTCATGCCAGCCCCTAATCTACAACATCTCCCTTTCCTCAGCTGTCTTAGCCAGCTCTTCATCCAGCTCAAATGCTATACTTTCTTAGTACTTTCCCTGGACTTCCCGCTTGGGCAGAACTAGTTCTTCCTCCGTATCTTATTTCTTTAGCTCTTCATGTATGTCTGTAGTAATGTCCTTATCACGTCCCAGCCACAAGACAGAAAGCTCCTTAAGGGAAGGCCAGATGCCTTACTCATCCTTGTACCCCTGTCCCCAGTCTGAGGTCTGGTAAATGGTGAAAGCTCCATATAGAACTATCTAAAAGTTCATCATTGGTTCTGTGTTTTGCTTTGTACCTTGCCTCCCATCCCTGCATCCACTAGGGATGAGAACATTTTATCAAGATCTTCTGAGTGACATCTCTTCAAATCCATAATAATATTTTTGAACTTTCCTTCTCTTTTCTGTTTTTGTCAGGCTAAAGGAGCCTGACAAATTTTAGGTATACAAATTATACTCAAAATATTATTTAATTACCTCAATCATCCAATTTCTATATTTTTCTTTGCAAGGTGTTGTATTCTCCACATTTTTTATTCTAATTTGTGTTTCCTGGTAAACTTATACTTTTATTTTAAAAGCAACTAAAATTCCCAAATTAATAAAATCTATAAAATAGAGGTGGCTGATCTAACCTCTCTAAGCCTCAGTTTTCTCATCTGTAAAGTAGGAATAATGAAATTATCTATTTCATTAGACTTTGAAGAAAAAAACAGTTGAAATGTGGAGCACTAAAAACAGTGCCTATACATGATAGATAGCACGACCAGTACCTAAACTAATATGCTCATCACCACCACTACAATGTCCTCAACGATCAGAGCCCTTACTACTCTCCTATGCCAATTTATTGCCTCTCAGCTCCAAATGTACTCTTAATGGACTGATCAGCAAAACTTTAGTTGGGCCCTTCAGATATTTTCTTTGCCAGCTAACACAATATTAAGTTTTGTCAGTAGAGGGAGCTAGAAAGACCTTGCAGGAGAAAAGGGTCCCACCTCCCCACCCATCCCTTACTTCCCACCGCCTACCTCCCACCTACCTCCCTACCCACTAACTCCTCTCCACCCCTCATCCCCTCTACCTCCCCCCACCTTCCTTCCCCCTACCTTCCCCCATGCCCCACCCCCAGTCCCATCCCAGTGTGCTCTCACTCAGCTCCTGAAAAGCAGATGGCTTCTCTAGACCTTGCTCCCACAGCATGCACAGACCTCTAGCACCCAGCTCCTGAAGCATGTGTTGTTTCATCTGCTCCCAGCTCCTGTGATACAATGGCTTCTCCAGCACTGAACTTCTGCACCCCCCGACTCCTGCAAGCATACAGCTTCCCCAGAATTCAGCTTCTACTGTCTGGGCAGCTTCCCCAGCATCTGGATGCCAGCAGTTCCCAGAAGTCCCCTCAAGCACTTTTTTTAGCAGATTGCCACTGGTGAAACAACTCCCTGTGAAGAATTTTCCTTGGTATCATGGAGGGTGATGAAGAACTGTCAGAAAGTTCTTCCAGAAGGCATTTACACTGCTATAGCATGACATTGACTTCTTGTCTATCCAGTTTGCCACAGTCATGCCCTCTCTAACCAGGTCTGGGTCTTATCTTGGGGGCAGGAAACCCTATATCTCAGCCCTATGAGTGGTGGCCGCTTCATATATCTGCTACTCTTATATTTTTTAGACTTGTCTTTACTTTCCACTAGTGAATCCCTCATGACTCCAATTCTCTGTTAAAATTAGCGATGAGTTGCATTAGACCATCCCTGTTTAAATTACTAGGTGGTTTCTGTGTCCTGATCTGCCCTTGACTGAAACACATGTTGCCCTCATCTTCTTGCCCTTACTATGTACCCTCCTATGCCCTCAGCTTTTATTTTGTTCTTCACACACTCAAGGCTACTCTTATCTTTGAGTATTTGTTTTTTGTGACTGCAATGACCTGAAATGTCACCAGATCTTCATATGGCTGACACCTGGGTGTTTCCCCTACGTCACTTTCCAGAAGCTCCAATCTAAAGTAGTCCAGTCCAGTCCCTACAGCCTCAATCACCTGCTAGCACATAAGCCTATTTTATTTTCTTTGTAGCACTATGACTATCTGAGTTATCTTGTCCTTTTATCTGCCTCCCTCCCTAATTAAATGTAAGCTTCAGGAGAGCAAAGACGGTGTTCCTTTTGTTTATTGGTACCAGAGCTCCAGGGAATAGAAGAGTTGCCAAATATGAAAGTACTTAATAGTCATTTAAAGAAGATGAGAAGAAATAAAGGAGGGAAGGAAGGAAGAGAGGAAAGGAAGAAAGAAAAAAAGAAGAAAGGAGAAAGATAAGGAAGAAGGCAGAGAGAGGAGGAGGGAAGGAGGAATTCACTGTATCATCCCCCTCCCATTCTAATCTAGTTCCCAACACTAATACTGCTGATTTAATCAATAATTTGCATTGCTTATTCTCACAATCACCGATGCTTAAAATCCTGGAATCACTACTCTGTTATTTCCCACACTCACTCACTAAGAGTCATTAATTAAAGAAAAAATTAGCTTTACTTCTCCTCTCTCTTCTCTAATAATATCATCATTCTGGTCAGCTTTCCATGGAATCATGACTTTATTATCTTAATAGGCTCCTTACTGGTCTCTCTAATTTCACGTTCCTTTTCCTTTTCAATCTACTCTTAATAGTGTTGCCAACCATCTTTCTAACATACTGCCTTTCATCAAGCCCTTCCCCACTTCTCTGCATACCAATTGTTATTTGTTTTATCACACTTAAATATATTTGTCTACCTTCTAACACTCTCCCACATGGCCAAAGGCTACCTAACAACCTTCACTGACCATCAAACCACACTAACCCTTTACGTCTGGTCAGACTGGTTCTCCCCAGCCCCATGAACAAGTCATGTCATCCTTGTTCTGGGGACTTCACTCATAAGAGTCTCTCTTCTGGATAGGGGACAGTTCAAACTGTACCCCACAGAACCTTCATTGACAACCGCAGGCTCACCGGTCAGCTCCTCTTAACTCCTCTAGTCCAAAAAGCCTCTGGAATTATGGAATATGTAAGCTCTATCATTCTTCGTGGCTTCAGGTAGAATGCTGAACAAGCAGGGGGAAATGATAAATGAGAAACCACTGTTAGCCTCCAGTTGAGGATCAGTATGAGCTCTAAAACCCAGAGGATCTGCCTGGTGGCTACCTAAGATTCTGTTCTACTAGAGCACTCTATGATAGTCATCTGGCCAAAGTCACAGTCTTCCTCATCATTCACATATTAAAACTGATATGATACATTTTGCATGCCACTGGTATAGAAAACTTATTTAGAAAAGAAACAGCAACGAAAATTTTTCATAAATATTTTTGTTCTTTTAAACAGTCTCAGGCCAGGCACAATGGCTCATACGTGTAATCCCAGCACTTTGGGAGGCCTAGGTAGAAGGATCACTTGAGCCCAGGAGTTCAAGACCAGTCTCAGCAACGTTGCAAGACCCCATCTCTAAGAAGTTAAAAAATCAGCCAGATGTGGTGGTGTGTGCTTGTGGTCCCAGACTCGAAGGCTAAGGTGAGAGAATCAAAGGAGCCCAGGAGGTTGAGGCTGCAGTGAGCTGTGATGGTGCCACTGCACTCCCACCTGGGTGACAGAGAAAGACTCTGTCTCAAAAATGTTAATCTAATTTAAAAGGGAATCCTCTCTTCTATTTTCATCTTTTATACTTTGCATATTTTTCTTCTCTTGAAATTGTTGGGTAAAAGGCTTTCTTTGGGAAGAGCCCCATCTTTCCTCAACTCCACCCCTCAAATAAAGGAACCGAGGAAAGTAAGAGCATAGATATCTTTTAGCTAAATGGTGTCAGTCCCCAACAGTTCAAAGCTTCAGGGCTCTTGAGCAAAGAGAAATTAATGTTCTAAACTGTCATATAACAAAAAAAGTTAGAAACCAACCAGATGCCCTTCAGTGAAATATGGTAAGCAAGTTGTAGTATGTGCATTTAATGGAACATCAATTACTATGAAAACCATGTTTATAATTATCATATAGTAACAGAAAAAATATTTTTTTTGGAAAACCATTTAGCTGAAAAAAAGCAGTATTTCCAAAATCAGTGCATACAATTAATTATGACTGCTTTCCATTTTGGGGAATCATGGGTGGTGTACTGGAACTATAAGGAGTAAAACATTAATATCATCATGGTGTGAGTCACAAACAGACCTCTGAAAAATCTAAAATCTAAAGAGGATTCTGTTCCCATTTCTGTAGGACTGACCCTTTTCTGATAGAATGACTGACAGGTCTACAGTAAGAAGATAAGTAATGGTCTGATGGGTTCTATTTCTCAAGCCTATGGAGTTTTTCTTTCAAAAGTTGTGGTGCCAGATGCAGAATAATGTGTCTAGTCCCACACCTTTTGCCTAACTGGGGATTATAAATATATACGGCTAAATTATTAAAAAGCAGTGAAAGGACAAAAATTGAATAAAAATGGTTTTCTATAGGTGAAAGGCAGAAGACAGAATCAAAGTCAGGCTGGAGAGAGAATAAAAGTCATACTTCTCTGAATGCATCTTGTTTTCTACACTTGACTTTGAACCACGAGGTTAGTGTCACATTTGCTTAAAAATAGCAACTACTAAGTGGAAAGCAAAATAAAACTAATAAGCCTATCTGTGCATTAAGCCAACTGTGCATTGAGTTGGTAGTTTAACTACACTAAGGGGAATTAATTCAAGTGATTTTAAAACTCTGCAATTTAACTGTATATCTCTAGTAGAATTTATCTTAAGAACAAAAGAAACTGTAGTTATATCTCAAGTTGTTTTTAGTTATTATATCAATAATATCACTATTATTATTATAAAACTATTTATATGTATCTCTGTATTATAGTATATTCCTAATAAACTATTACATATGTACATGCATTAGGATATTATATACATATATACATCAGTATACCATTACATATAGAGAGGATATACTATTTCATATATCAAGGTAGAAAAATATATAAATACATATACTTATATATACATATATAAGTCATTATATGGAGGATATTAGGAACCAAAATTTTTAGCATGAGAGAAAAGAAATACAAATATAATATAACAGAAATTAAGTAAAACCATGTAATATTAAATTTGAGTCGAAAATAACAATATAAACCTGTGATATGAGTTCTTTTGGTAAATAAATTTTGTAGATTTGTCTAATCATAAAGCCAAGAAACAACAAAGAGCCCAGTAGCTCTGAGCATCTACAGCAGCAGTCCCCAACCTTTTTGGCACCGGGGACTGGTTTCATAAAAGACAATTTTTCCACAGATCAAGGGGGATAGGGATGGTTTCAGGGTGATTCAAATGCATTACATGTATTTTACATTTATTTCTATTATTATTACATCACAACATTTAATAAAACAATTACACAACTCACCATAATGTAAAATCAGTGGGAGCCCTGAACATGTTTTCCTGCAACTAGACGATCCCATCTTGGGGTGATGGGAGACAGTGACAAATTGTCAGGCACTAGATTCTCATAAGGAGCAAACAACTTGGATCTCCGGCATGCGAAGTTTAGGATAGAGTTCAGGCCCCTATGAGAATCTAATGCTACTGCTGATCTGACAGGAGGCGGAGCTTAGGCAGTAATGTGAGTAATGGGGATTGGCTGTAAATACAGATGAAGCTTCGCTTACTCACCTGCTGCTACCTCCTGCCGTGCAGCCTGGTTCCTAACAGGCCATGGACTGGTACTGGTCCCTGGCCCAGGGGTTAGAGACTCCCGATTTACAGGACTTAGGGTATGGTCTCTAAACACCATTTCCTTCTAAAAGCAACAAGTCTAAAAGAAACAAGGACTCCCTTGGAGTAAACACTGATTTGATATTTGGGGCAGTAAATACACAAGATGAGTCTAAAACATTTTGTTACATCAGAAAACAATGAAGCTTCTAGATTAATGTCAAGAGTCTGTAGCCAATCTGAAGGGGCTCTCATTGGCCAAAGATGGGGCAATTTGAAAGAGAATAACTTCTGCGAAGAACTGAAATATCACGAATATATAAAACCGTGACTTCCTAATAATGCACATACATTCATATACAGACACTTTTTCTTCTTTATAGGATGCTAGAAAACCAGCTATTCTTCTGGAAATGGATGCATTAGGAGAAAGAATTAGGTATTTCTCCCGGCTGTCTTTCATAAATTGTACCTCAGGATAATCAAATAAAGTTTATTTTTTATAGAATTCTGGCTAAAAATGAAGACTGAATGACAGAATTAGATTATTGCTACTTTGTAACCCCCTCATGAAGTAACGAATCTAGGCCATAATCACCAATGTAGGTAAAAAGCTGATGGGGAATTTGATACAAGAAGGATGGACTGCTCAACACCTCAACTCAGCAACTAATCTTAACATCACAGGAGACAACAGACATTGCTGGCTTCCCCATGTGGTACAATAGAAAGTCACGACACTATTGATGAAGCATTCTTGGCCATAAAATCAAATTCTTGGCCATAAATATGACCACGTCTCAGACCTAACTACCAGTTTATGGAAAATACAGGAAAAGAAACCACACGTGAATGACCACAGAAACACATTTGCCAAATTCTGTAGGACAAACAACCCAGTCCTCTCAAAAACAAAGAAGGAAGTAAAGGAAAAGGAGAGGGAACCGACAGATTAAAAGAGACCTAAGACACATGTCTCAATTTGAATAAACCACTTGCTAAAATAAAATATTGAGACAACTGAGTAAAACTGAAACACTGAATATCTGATGATATTAAAGAATTCTTATTAAGTTTTTAAGTGTGATAATGGTTTTGCAGTTATGTTTTAAGTCTTTATCTTCTTAGAGGTATGCACTGACATATTTATGGATTAAATAAAATGTCTAAGATTTGTTTCAAAATATTCCTGTTGGTGCTAGGGTGGGGGTGGTAGATTCATGGCTCCCCAAATATGTCCATGTCCTAATCCTGAGAACGTAGAATTTTATCTTACATGGAAAAGAGGATTTTGCAGATGTGACTAACTTAAAGATCTTGAGATGGGGAGATGATCCTGGATTATCTGGTGGATCTGATGTAATCACAAGGTTCTTATAAGAGGGAAGCAGAAGAGTGAGAATCAGTGTCAGAGGAGATGGTGATGTAATGAGGAAGCAGAGATTGAAGTGATGCACTTTGAAGAGGGAGGAAGGGGCCACAAGCCAAGGAGTGCAGGTGGCCACTAGGAGATGAAAAAGACAAGCAAATGGATTCTCCCCTGGAGCCCCCAGAGGGAACCAGCCCTGTGGACACCTTGACTTTATCCCAGTGAACTTGATTATGGATTTCTGGTTTACACAACTAGAAGAGAACAGCTTTGTGTTGTTTCGGGTCACGAAGTTTGTGGCTGTTAGAGCAGCAAAAGAAAACTAATAGGGTGGAAAAGTAGGTGGGAGGATAGCTGAAACTAGTTTGGCGATGTACTGAAATTTGTTGAATTTGTAAGGTGCCTACATGGGGCTCATTATAATTTCTCTAGTTTTGTATATGTTTGGAAATTTCCACAGTAATCATTTTTTTAAGTCTTGCTAAAGGAACTCCTGTTGGACCTTTGGCAAGATGCTGAATATCTCTGAGTCCCAGTTGTCTTATAGATTCTTGTTAATAATAGAGCTGACCCCTCACTGGGTTGTTAGGAGACATACAGGACATAGTCCCTTTAAAGTATTTAGCATATTATCTGACGTACAGATCTCTTGATGGTTAGCTATTGATATTATCACTGCCTGTCATTTTCAGACATTTCCAACACACATTTGAAAAAGGTCTGGAATCAGTCGCTCTACCATCATCACTGCAATCCTCTAAAATGTAATTGTGTCGTAAGTATTTAGAGTCTTAAATCACAAATGTTCCATTTTTAAAAGCTCTTGTTTCTGTTTGATTGTTTTGATGGTTTCCCCAGATAGTGAACAACTTCAGTGCCAAAGGTATGGTGTTAAGCACAATACGGAGCTTATAAAAGAAATCTCTATCCTAGGAAAGTAACTGGCTGGCCTCTCAGGTTCCAAAGATTCCATAGTCTTTTCCCCCAGGATGAGTGTCTGTGCTTCTTGTTTGTTGTCTAACATGCAGCTAAAAATCAGAACTCTTACTATCCTATGTAAACTGGAAAGAGAGCTTCCTTTTTTCTGTCCCAAAGTTATCTTTTGCTCTGAAGCAGCCACAAGAAAGGTCAACCCGGCTTTTTCAGGAACACATTAGTGGTGGCTGTTCTGTGCCCCATTCCTTCACAGAAACACTGCATTTTCTGCTCAGTGGTGGCAACAGGATCCCTGGCAGGGCCTAAAGCGAGATTCATGGCTGACACCCAGAAGCTATGAAATAACCAGCATTTTCAAAAACATCCCTTTTCCTGTACACTATCTCAAGTTATCTTCAGGCCCTGGAGTCATGCTGGAGCTGGAGATGGGATTCACACACCCATTAATGAACACTTTGCACCGAAATAGTTAGGACCTTTGCTCCTGACACCAGTCCTGGTAAGAAACGGAAGCACAGTTGCCTGCTGCCTGGCCTCACCTCCTGCCTCAGAAGTCAGAGGACTTAGGAGGAAAGTGCAGTGAGCCATGTAGACACTTGATAAGTAAACTAATGAGCACAGGCTAAAATATTTTATTTCATTTTTTATTTGAATAAATTTATGCGGTACAAGGGTAATTTTGTTACATGCATAGATTGTTTAGTGATTAAGTCAGGGCTTTAGGGTACCCATCACCCAAATTATGTACCTTATACCCATAAGTAATTTTTCATCATCCACCCCCCTCACTCTTGTCCTTCCAAATCTCCACTGTCTATCACTCCTTTCTCTATGTACATGTGAACACATTTTTTTGTTTTTGAGACGAAGTCTTGCTCTGTTGCCCAGGCTGGAGTGCAATGGCGTGATCTCGGCTCACTGCAACCTCCACCTCCTGGGTTCAAGTGATTCTCCTGCCTCAGCCTCCCAAGTAGCTAGAACTACAGGCACGTACCACCATGCCCAGCTAATTTTTTGTATTTTTAGTAGAGTTGGAGTTTCACCATGTTAGCCAGGATGGTCTCGATCTCCTGACCTTGTGATCTGCCCACCTTGGCCTCCCAAAGTGCTGGGACTATAGGTGTGTGCCACCAAACCCAGCTAATTTTTTGTATTTTTAGTAGAGACAGGGTTTCACCGTGTTAGCCAGAACGGTCTCTATCTCCTGACCTCATGATCTGTCTGCCTCGGCCTCCCAAGGTGCTGGGATTACAGGCGTAAGCCACCATTCCCTGCACTGAACACATTTTTTAGCACACACTTATGCGTGAAGAACACATCATATTTGATGTTCTGTGTCTGGCTTGTTTCACTTCAGATAATGACTTTCAATTCTATCCATGTTGCTGCAAATGACAAGATCTCATTCTTTTTACGACTGAATAGTATCACATTGTGTATATATACCAAATTCTCTTTATCTAATCACCCACTGATTCCATATCTTTGCTGTTGCAAATAGTGCTGTGATAAACATATAAGTGCAGGCATCTTTCTGATACATTGATTTCTTTTCTTTTGGGTAGATTTCCAGTAGTGGGATTGCTGGATCGAATGGAGGTTCTATCTTTAGTTCTTTGGGAAATGCCATGCTGTTTTCCATAGAGGTTGTACTAATTTAAATTTCCACCAACAGTGTGTAAGAGTCTCCTTTTCTCCACATTGTCACCAACATCTCTTATTTTTTTGTCTTTTAAATAATGGTCATTCTGACTGGGTACAATGATATCTCCTTACAGTTTTAATTTGCATTTCTCTGATGATCAGTCATGTTGAGCATTATTTTCATATACCTGTTGGACATGTGTATGTCTTCTTTTGCAAAATGTCTTCTCATGTTAAAATATTTCTTAAATTCCTCCATAGGCTTTTGAATTTCTTGAAGAAAATTACTATACAGATTGATATTATTGATTCCTTTTATTACAATACTAAGCTAGACTTAAAGAAACTGGCATAGAAAGCACTGGTTAGCAAATCATAAAGCTGGCAAAATTGAATGTGGCTATAAGAGCTTAAATTCATGCTTCCACCCTTCTGCTAATTATCCCCAGGTTTTTCTAGGGATTCTTATTACAGAAGTAAAGCTAACAGAAGCATCCACTAAAGTGCAGATAAACCAAGTTTCTCCCTTAAAAGCTATGTGAAAAGATCTGGTTATGAGGTGGTTGATGAAACAATGTCTCTTACCAGAGTTTTACTAGGCTTACTTGCACATTTTTTGAGGACCTGGACGTAAGGCTTGTATTTAT
This sequence comes from Aotus nancymaae, assembly GCF_030222135.1. Lineage (NCBI taxonomy): Eukaryota > Metazoa > Chordata > Mammalia > Primates > Aotidae > Aotus > Aotus nancymaae. Next base: position 17,673,825 of record NW_026988445.1, on the reverse strand, counting down.
TTTCGTGACTTAAGAAAAAAGACCAGTAAAATGGTCCAGTTAAGAAATAACGTTAATTTTTAAAGATTGCTGGGTTTATTTTAAATGATATCATGTTTGAGCATGTTTATTATTGTTGTTGTTTTCAGTCAAGCTCAAACTCTGAGGCGATGCAGAGCTGAACATGCAGAGAGAAACGCCCCCCACTCTGAGACCACCAAGGCCAGCCCCACACCCGCACACACTGCCTTCCCCATTCTGGTCCCAGACACCCAAATCATGCTTCTCTCCTGCTGCTTTGACTCACTTGACCATGCTTAGTGTGTGAGCTTTGGAGATGCTGACTTGAGGAGTATGGCTGCAAGAAATATCATGTTGCAAACATAAACATGTACCCCTGTAAGAAAAAAAAAATATTCCCACCAACTCAGAACCACAGAAACAGCCACAGCTCTTCACAGAAAGATGGCATTAGTTTGGAGTGGGAGTGAGGAGGATACTCTGTGTCATATCTTGCCTGCCAATGCTTTAAACAGCTGGCTTTCCTAGCTTTTCACTTTTGAGCCCTGAAAATAGAGTGCTATCTACATGGTGTCCTTGCTACTATTACTAATATGACTATTTATTTAAAAAGGGTGTCCCACTCCCAACTAGAATTTTACAATCTTTGCTTGTAAATTAAAAAAAAAACAAAAAAACAAAAAACACTAGCTCCACTGTTTGGGGAAAGGGGAGGGAAACTGTAAGTCTAGGAGAAACGCATGTGATCACACAGTGAACACAGATCTGAATGCAGGACTGCCACAGACAAGATGAAACAACTGACGTCTTGGTGGGTCGTTGATGACATTTATCAACTATATCATCAAAGATGCTTGCTCTTAAGTTTTAAAACCAGATCAACAGCATCGTGATCCAAGTGATGTGGTTGATTTGAAGGACACTGGAAAAGCCTTCCCTGCCTGAAGTTACTCTTGGACCAGCAAGCCCTGTCCCTCAATTCACTGTTTCTAGACCTTTGCGTAAGGTTGTAGCCATCTTCCAAATGTGTATTTATTCTTCTTTTAAAGAACAAGACATTGGCATAGCTAGTCTCACAATTCTTAAAATTACAATTGACTGGAATCCATCAAGTGAGGCAATGGGGGCAGGTCGTAGAGGAAAGAGGAGATGCAGCCCAATATTACAGGCTTCACAAAGGGCCCGTGTACCCTCTAAGTAACATATGGTCACCACTCTCAGTAACAGCTTATCTGCTTTTTCCTCAACTTTATAACCAGTTTCATTTGCTTCTTACTCTTGAGTTCAGTAGTGCTAGTTCATCTTAGACTGACATGGCAACAGGCTGAGACATCAGTTGTCATTTTGGAGACATCAGTCTGCCTCCAAAACCCTGTCATGAGGTCAAGAGGCTGTGATTAAGAGTCAGAGTTGGAGATTTATGCATGGAATCTGAAGCCAAATGAGCAGTCAATTTGCTTTCAGGAGTCTGTCTCTTGAGATTTGCATGTCTGGATATTGTCCCACTGAATTTTTCTTAGAGAAGAATCCTTCTTTCTAGACAGACTAACATAACTGGAGAAGCCAAGCTCCCATCATCACAGCTGCTATATAACGCCCTAAACACTCACCACCTGGGAAACAAAGATGGGGCCACATTCATTCTGAAGTCATACAATTACACTCAACTAAACCCTTCCAGTTGAAAGGCTTCAGAGTCACTTACAGATGTAAAGAATCAGATGAAACATACTCAGGTGAGCCCCTGGCCCTCTGGCAAGCAGAAGAGCAAGACATCTTACAGAAACACATCTTTGCTTCATGCTCTGATAAGCCACACAAATGAGCACTCTTATGCCAAAGCAACCCTCTAGAACGATTTCCATTCAGTAACTACCAGAGTTGACAAATGCCATCAACAAAACAAAAGTAAATCCTACTGAGCAGCAATAAATCAAGAAAATTGTAGAGACACAGAGTCAATTAAAAGAGACAGGCTGGAGTTCATTTGCAAAGTGAGACGGAGCAGCGCCATTACCACGCTGCACCGGTGGAACACATCCATTGCAAAACCACAGCTGATAACCAGCATGTTCACTTATTTTCCCATTTACAGAATAATAAAGGAAATAACTCAGTCAAATGACTTCGTGTAATTGTCACGAGTCATCATGTTGGTGATTCTCTCCTTTTTCTTAGTCCACTAAATAATTGTATGATTTCTACCGGGGAATTTTTTACTTAAAGCAGCACAACTGAAAGGCCCTGCTTTTGTGATGAATGGGAGCTACAGAATTATCTTTCGAGGCTTAACATACAATATGATCACATAAAATTCTCTCAGCTTGAGAAATTTCATCTTTACATCAGCAGCAATAGAAGGAAAAAAAATGTTTTCCACCTGAGGTGGTTGTGATGAGGGATTTAGAACCCATCCTGGTGTTAGCTTCCAGATATAATGGGATATAGCCCAGCACCTAAAGTGTCTGCAGCTCACTCCCTTGTAACTAATTTTCTCACAGCTGTTGTATGACTCAGGGTGGCTGGAGGGGAAGGGTGAGAAGGGAAAAGGAGCAAAATGAATCACAGAAAATGTTGCATGTAATATTTTGTCTGACCTACATTTGCCACAGCTGCTGCAGAACTGTCATCAGTAAAGTGAGATAAGGACATCGAGCAAGTCTCAAAAATGGCTGCGTGCTAGAATTGAGCATCTGAGAAATCCCATGAGGAGTTTAACTTTTATTAACATGTGTCTGAAGCTAACAGGTTCATACCATGTTAGCAAATTAAACTATCATACAATCTTGACGATGCGTCCTCGAATCGTTAAAAAGTCTTCTCATTTAATTAATGACAAATTGGTTATCTACCTGCTGGGGTTTCCATTGATAAAGCAATTAATTTTTCTTAAGATTTCTCAACTCCCAGCCAAAATGCATCAAAAACACTCAGGCTATAATAGATTCTCTTGAGTTTATAAAAATCATCTAAGATCAAACATTCACTATTAATTAAATTGTCTTTTTAAGACTGTGACAGGTGCCTTGAAATGTGCACACTGTGAGGCACATCGACACATCTGGGGATAATGGATGTTCAGGCTCATAGAGCACAATGGACATAGCCTGCACAAGACACTGCCTTTCTTAGCTCAGTCCATGTGATAATCACAACCGAACGTCTTTCTGCCAACTTAAACTAAAGAAAGAGGAAGGCTCTTTCCTCAATCACAGGGCACCTTGCCAAGTCTCAGACCTTCTTAAATATTGGCTGATTTCTCCAATTGATCTCAGGGGGCAGAGTGATCTTGTCATTGCTTTACAGCAGATACTTTCGGTTGAATTGAGCAAACCACAGTGGAGCCTGTTTACCAGGAAGCCTTTTGTTTTAAGTGATAATCTCCTGTCTATTTTCTATTCTATTAGTGAAAATCACGGTCATCTTCTTTTCTTCAGGCTATCTTTCAAAAACACCACCACATTCAATTAAGTGTTGAATTATCATTGACAAAGAAAATGATGACAGGCAACTAAGACCCCACGGATTCCATCCTTGTAGTGCTACCCAGATTCTTCCCATGCTGCTACGTCCTGGGAAGAAAACCCTCACCAGACAAGCCCACAGGGCTTCACTTCTAACCTTGGTTCTTTTTTTTTTTTTCCTGTCCACATCATTCTCTAGGGTAATATTTTTGCTTTCTCCAAGGAAAGAAACAAGTATATTGAAGTATCTCCCCCACAAACTGCTGTCTCTGAGGTCAAGATGATTTTCTTTTGAGCTCCACAGAGGGTCAAGAAGAGTGGCCTTGGAGCTCCCCAAATCTCAGAAGCGATGGGAAATCCTTCCCAGCACCTGAGCTCTGGAGCCTGGGACCTCAAGGCTCTGTCAATCTCAAAAACTTCAGAACGAGCCAGATTGGTTCTGAGGCCAGCAGTGTGCTCTACGATCCCTGCCATCTGGTTGTAGGAACCACTAAAGGCTCTAAATCTTCTGTCACAGCCATTAGCAAGAACTCAATTACCTCATTTCTTTTTCTTTCCACCCTCTGCAGGAGGTGCTAACAGCTGACCAAAGGGCAGAAAGCAAAAAAAGCTGAATGTTTGGATAATCAGGAGGTTGGCAGATCCTTAATGGAGGGTATTAGCTACGAGCAAACATCTCTCTTCTCTCCACAGCTTCACCAGGAAAATAAGGGATTCTATTCTGCTTTTATAAAATCAAACTTTGGTGGCTCATGCCTGTAATCCCAGTACTTTGGGAGGCTGAGATGGGCAGATCACAAGATAAGGAGTTCGAGCCAGCCTAACCAACATTTTTAGTAGAGACGAAACCCCGTCTCTACTAAAAATACAAAAATTAGCCAGGCGTGGTGGCATGGCCTGTAGTCCCAGCTCTCAGGAGGCTGAGGCAGGAGAATTGCCTGAACCCAGGAGGCAGAGGTTGCAGTGAGCCAAGATAGTGCCACTGCACTCCAGTCTGGGTGACAGAGCAAGACACCATCTAAAAAAAAAACAAAAAAAACTTGTTTTGTAATGTAGAGTTTCATGGTTTCATAATTTCCATAGTGGGAGAAATCACCGAAGGCCACATCGACTTCAACAGACAGGCTTCAATTCAGTTAGAGAGACCACTTAGCAGGTAGCAATGAAAAAGGAGCAATGCTCCCAGTCCAGTCTCTGCAATAGGGATTATTAATTAATCCCTTATTATACATAAGAAATAGTTTTCATCTTATTCTACTGTGGTCCCATTTTTATGACAGAAAATCAAGTCTTTAAGAGCTGTATTAACCTGGTAAAGCCCTGCAGCTCAGAAGTGGCCACACATGAATCTAGACAATCTGATTCCAGAGCCAGTACTTCAAAACAGCAATCCTCAGGAGAGGGGTTACTGGGGAGGTCACTTCGTGAGCCCCTCCCTATACGAAGCTTCCAGATTGACCACAGGGAGTTGGCGGTGGACAACACTGCGGCCAACCGCAGGGATCTTCACTACTTAGGGAAACAGAAACGGGGTGTGTGTGTGTGTGTGTGTGTGTGTGTGTGTGTGTGTGTGTACTTTTTGTTTTTGTTTTTGCTTAAAAAGTAATGCCTCAAGAGGAAGGAGACCTTTTATATCAAGAGTGGCCTCCGCCCCCATGTTGTGGTCCAGATGTGAAGAGTTCAGTTCCGATTCGGGGTTGGTGGCTTCTTTTCTTGTCCTGAAGGAAAGACTTTCCTAACAAGGGGAGCTGGAATTCTAGAGGATGGAGCTCTGCTTTCTCTTTCTGAAGAACTGCACTTAGATTTTTTTGAATTGATCTGAGTACTCTGGAAACTAAATTCCGTCACAAGTGAACATTTTCTGGGAAAGTGATTTCTGAGTTAAAATTCATTACGTGGGTTCTTAGGGAATGGAAAGTATTATTTTCAGGCCAATGCAGACCTGAAAAGTTAATTATAAATTATATCATTTACATTTTACATTATAAAATGTTACTTAGTTTTATATACATATCAGTCAATACTTGAGTATCTAGAATAGTAAACTACTATGGTGGTGAGTTTAATCTCCATCGAAATGTTACTAATGTTTTTCTAAACCTTGTTTTCCTTCCTTATTTTACTCTTTTTAATTCGTGCAATTTTTGTTATATTTTATGTATTTTTTCTATCTGTATGTTTAGTTTATGCATTATTATTTTAAGCATATTTAAGATTTTTCTGATGAGATAAAATAAGGTAAAAATTAAATGCAAAAATCAATGATTATAAAATTCATGATTACATTGAAATTTGTAGAATTAAGTGCTTTATATTTTCTTACAGTTTGCATTTAAAACTGATAAGGTAATATAAATCATTGTTTCTCTTGTAAAATTAGTCAATATAGTCAAATAGCTTCAAAGTTCAAAATATAAATCCAACAATGAATATTTTTATGAAGACTACTGTGGTTTAAATGTATCCCCTAAAATTTCATGTGCTGGAAACTCAATTCCTAATGCAACAGTGTTGAGAGGTGGGACTTTTAAGAGATTAGGTCATAAGGGCTCACATGAACGGACCAATGCTCTTATCTCAAGAGTGGGTTGGTTATGGAGGGAATGGCTTCCTGATAAGAAGATGAATTCTGGCCCTCCCTCTCTTGTTCTATCTTGTGTGTTCATGTGCCCTTTCATCCTTCTGCCATAGGATGAGACAGCAAGAAGGCCCTCACCAGATGCCAGAGCCATGCTCTTGGACTTCCTAGCCTCCAGAACCATGAACCAAATAAACATTCCTTTACAAACTGCTGCAACAGATGAATGAAAACAGATATGATAATGGCTTTTACGTATATGACGCATAAGATCAATGTACCTGGTTTCAGACAGAAAATGGGACGCCATGGGCAAATGTCTCCATCAATGGATGAAATCACAAGTCTTCACTGTGTGTGACCAAAGAGCCCTGAGCAGGAGGCTGAAGTGAGAAGGAAGAAGATGTCATGACAGCATGATCTAAGCACAAGTGAGAGGTAGACAGTAGACATGACAGGAGTTAGAAGAGGGAGAAATCACCGAAGGCCACATCTACTTCAACAGAATCTTGCAGGACACACAGGCTTCAATTAAGTTAAAGAGACCACTTAGCAGGTAGCAATGAAAAAGAAGCAATGCTCCCAGTCCAGTCTCTGCAACCGAAACTCTCCTACTCATAAAAGAGAGACAGAACTGATGCAAGGAGCAGTCCCTAGCTGGGAATGAAGGTGGTCACAGGAGGGAGAAGAAAGAAGCTGAGAATCCCTCTCTGATTTTCTGAGGCTGCACAGAAAAAAACAAAGGTGTCAGGCCATTAAGAAGCCATGGGAAAGGCAGCAAGTTTTCCATGAAGACGTAAGGTCTGGGAAGAAGAGTGGAGTGTTTGACTTGTGCCTGTTGAGCAGGAGAGGTGGAAGGCATCTTCCTGTCGTGACAAAACAATAAAATAAAAAGGTACAAAAAGCAAACAGAGGGAGAGGGAGAGGAGCAGCAAATTTACCGACTGCCATTCCTTACATTCATTTTCTCAACAGCATTGGAAATAAATTCAACATGGGTTGAAAATAGACTGTTTGTACAGGAACCTCAAAATTACCTTCCATAATTTAGAAAGTGTACTATATGTGGGATCTCAAAGAATTCCATTTATGGTTAAGCTCCTGTTACGAAGTGGATGAGCGGCTTCCACACCTATGAGGAAAATGAACATCATTCTGTCAAATTTGAGGTAGGACATCTGGGTTAAGCAGACCCTTCTGCTTTTAGCTGTTATGCTGGGAAGAGCCACACACTTGAATAAGTCTCATAATTCTTGCCTGAAGCCACTGAGAGCAAACACATTTTAAGTTCTCTCTCCTCTGCCTTTTGTTATCCTGACCTTTCAATTTCTAAGTCTTTGCCTCTTGCACCTCCTTAGTGCTGACTTTTCTGTTACATTATTCGCTCTTTCTTTCTTCCCTTTGTGGATGGGAAAACAAGAAGACTGGTAGACCAGGTGGTCATATGCTGAATTTAATACCTGGTTTAATATTAGAAGATAAGTAAATGAATATTTTTTCAACACTCTCTAATTTAAACTGTGTGCACTCATCAGTAAGAAAATTATGAAACTCCAATATTTGTTTCATAAATGGTATACATGTATTACTATATGCATATAAAACATTTTTAAAGATAAAATATAAATGGATGAAATGGGAGCATAAAACAGAAACTCTAATATGTTCTTCCCACACCCCAGTAAATTGTTTTGTTTGCACCTGTTTGGGAAACAATTGCTCTAAGTATTCCATCTTTGGCCCTAATTCCCATCTTCATTAACTTGAGGGCAGTTGGCAGTTGACAGTCTTTTTCAGCCATGACACACAGGCTCTGGGAGCCTTGGGTGAGGGAGCAGACCTCGGTCTTTGAGGTGCTGCTCACCCTGCTGGCTGCCTCTGGACGTTCATTAGCAGGGTGAGCAGGGTGAGTTCACCTGGCTATCATTCCACATCAGGATGTCCTATTGAAATTTTAATAATTAAAAAGTAAACATTGGCTTTTAGAAAGAGAACTGGATCATCTTTAGAAAAATACATCAATCAGCCTCTAAATTTCAATGTAAATTTCAGATAACATCATTGAGTTCTTGATAGTTCCTTCTAAAGTTAAGAAGGGCCTCCAAGGAGGTATCCAACTATTTTCTTCTATGTTCAAAACAGATTTTAAAGATTTTTCTTTTGTCTTTTCTGATGATGAAAGTGTGATGTACACTCAAATACTTGAGCAACACAGCAGAGTACAAAGGAGCAAAAATCACCTATAGTCCACTAACTGCATAGAGAGTTTGTGGCAAAGGTTGTATGCTCAACTTCAGAAAAAAAGTAGACTTAGAATGAAGAGATTCTAGAAAGAAGAGAAGTGTTCACATTAGTCATGCATACAAGAGATTCCATCAGTTAAATGGAACCACTACACCCACCCTCAGGCGGAGGGCTTGGCCCACTTGGGCCAGAGACACGAGTTTGCCATCAGGCAATAATAAATTTCTCCTGTAGAATGGTTAGAGATATAAGATCTATTTAAACAGGAACCCATCTAGTAAAAACTTCGAATATTTCATTTGACTCATTAAAAACGATAACAGAGAATACGTAATAATTGAGAAAATAAAAATCAAAGCAAGGTTTGTCCATAAGAGAAAACAAGTTAGGATAAAATATTACACTTAACTACTAACCTCTGGAAACAATAAACCTGAAGGAATGAGAATAAGTGGGTCAAGCTCTTAGGAGTAGTTTTTCCTATTCTATTATATACCACTAAGATTTGATTCCAGGACAAATGGATTTGGTCACTGTATCTTCTCAGGTTGCCTTGACTTTTTGAATGTAATAGTGGAGAATAACATTTCAAGATATTCAAGTTGCAAACAAATTTTCAAGGAGGAATAAGATAAAATTGAGATTTACCCATTCGTTCTTGCATTAAATACGATTTGTCTATTGGGTACATGCCAAACAGCATGCCAGCCACTTAGAATACAAGGAAAGTAAGGCATGGAAACCTTAGACTACCACTTAGAATACAAGGAAAGTAAGGTGCCATCTACAAGGAGCTCACAGTCTAATAGAACTGAGTCAATGTAACCAATTCGTGTAAGTGGCTACCACTATGCAGGAAATAGGAGGAGGCATGAAAGCATTTATAGAGATGGACAATTGTGCTGAGTTGTAAGGGTGAGTGTGAGCACAGGGTGAGTGTGATCGAGGAGGGCTCTGCAAAGGTGCTGCCGTGGAGTGCAGCTGATGTGGGGGAACTGGGCTAGAATGGAGCATCAGTCACCCGGTGCAGGGGAGGATTACAGAAATGAGGTTGGACCAGTAGGCTGGAGCCACCTCATGAAGAGCCAAAGTAGAGAGGAGGAGGGCATAAAAAGGACTGTGGAATGTATGCCGGATGCAAAGGGAGCCTATCAGGGTGGTAATAAAGTCATTCTGGCTGTGGGAGAAGAGCAGGCTAAACTGTTGTGAGCCAGGAGGGAAGTGAGGCTGTTAGGAGATTATTTAATCTGCCAAGGTGCAGGCAGTGTGATGGGAATGAAGAGGAGAGCATCTATGGAATGACCAGGTAACTGCAGCCACCTTCCTCGATATTTGGCTACAGATAAGGAGAAAAGGGGATACCTAAAACAGGTAGAAATTGAAAAAGAAATCCACAAATGGAATCCCTTCTTTGTAGAAGGAGGAACAGGAATACATGCATCTAACTTGTAACTCAGATAATTACAAGGCAAATCCTTGTTTAAATAGACATTGAAGGTCCACATGTAATATTTGCCCACTTTTTGCTTTGCGTTATGCAAGATGGGCTTTTGAACCACAGACAGCATTAGATACTTCCTAACTTTCTAATTCACTTGACATGCTTGATAGAGAGTGGATGTTGAGTCTACCTGAGTTTGCCTCAATATCTGGGTCTTCAGGTCTCTGTATACTGTGAGAGAGTACTATCATTTGAATTTGTCCCCCAAAATGGTGACTAGCCAGATGTAAGCCTCTTAGCTCTGATCTTTAAGTATTATGCTCTCCAGCATTCTAATGGAAAAGGAGCAATCCATTCTGTTCTCAGCTGCTTCCTCTCTAAAATCCTGTAAGACCAAGAGATGCTAAACAGTGGGAACAGGTAAAGATTTTCATCTGCTTTAGTGGATAAGTTGAGATGTTAACGAAGCAGTCACTATGATGCACCGCTGTGTCAGGTATTAAAACCGTTTTCCTATTTTAAAATGTTGATCCTCTTGGAAAGGAACTGTGAAGGTGACAGATCATCAGTGGAACCCACAGAGTGTCTGAGAACAACCATAACTACTGGGCTCTGTCACAAGAGGTTTTGACAGTCACCAGGCTTTTGCAGCATCCACTCTAGCCTCCTGAATGGGAATAGAACTGTCTACTGCCAGAGGGGCTCCAGACTCCCGGGTGCTTTTTCTCCTCCCCATTCCATTGTTTCCACCATACCAGTTCACACAAATCTGAGCCAGGCCTCCTAACGGCTTGAAATAGCATGAAAAGAGCCCTCCAGAAGTAGGCTACAGGAGGGGCAGCACCCATCATGGTCATTTGAGACTGTGGCAGGATGCTAGGTAGCTAAGGTATGTGAGTCAAGAGGCCAGGGACAAGGTGGCGTGCAACATCAGCATGGCTGGAGAGGCAGAGAAAGAGGCTGGAGATGATGGAAGATGAGCCTACGATGTTTATAAATTATTTGCATTAATTCACATATTTATTCAATCATTCATTCAACATATGTTTATTGGGAACCCCTGTACCATCCAGCACTGGCAAATCACTGAGCATACAGTCCTGAACAAGGCAGATTTAATCTTACAATACCTGTCAAGGAGCACGTGGAAAGTGAGAATAAATCAATGCAAGCACTTCCCTAAGTCAGGGAAGGTTTCATAGAGGAGAAATCTAAACCTCGAAGGCTGAATAGGAAGGCCTGTTGAGGGTGAGGGGTGTGTTGGGAGAAGCCCACCAGGGCATATGCAGAGGGGTGGGAGGAGCAAGTTATGCCTGAGTGTCACGGACAAGGAGACCACCCAGCCTCAGTTCACTGCATCTGACCCTCCTGAAGATGACTTCAAATCCCTAAATATGGGTTAAATATATGAAATTGTCATTTTTCTAGGTAAAAACAGTGGAATGGTTCAATCTAATACTTATCAGGATGATAACCTTTAATTATGAGGCCATCTAAATTAGTTTCTTTCCAGAAAAAAAAAAATGCTATGGCATTGGGAAGCATAAAGGTACAAGTATCAGCTGCAATAGGGTGATGATGGGGTGGTGATGGGTGATACTCAAGTACACGCAGAGGCCACATGGAAGAACACTGTGTGTATACGCTGGAGAGCATATAAACATTTAGGCTTTATCCTTAGGACATCAGGCAGCCTTGTGCAATGACCAGATTGGTATTTTAAGATGCTTATTCAAAACCACCTGGAGAGGGTAGTAAGAGGGAAACAATGGAACAGTAAAGCAGGAAAAGCTGCTATTATGATCAGAAGAGGGGCTCACACTGCCAGTGTGATAGAAGTAGGCAGGTTTGTGAGATACTAAAGAGGCAAGACTGACAAGACTCAGGAACTGAGTGATGAGACAGGAGGTGGGGCAGCCAGCATGAGCCCATGGTTCCCGCCCACCCAGGCAGCCAGGTGGGTGGTGGCCATGCATTAGGCTGGATGAACAGGAGGAGGAGCTGCCATGGAGGGAGAGAGGATGGGTTCTGGGCATGACTGTTGTAATTATGTATATAGGTTTTTATTCACAATTCCTGGCTCATAACACCCATACCCACTGTTATTTCTCCACTAGGCAGGTCATAAAAACTAAAAATATATCCTAATTTTCCCCCGCCTTTCTGTCTTGGAGCTGGCCATAAAGAAATTCTCAGCTTTTGTACTGGGACCCTGCTGTTTTTGTTACTGTAGCCTTATAGTATAGTTTGAAGTAGGGTAATGTGATGTCTCCAGCTTTGTTCTTTCTGCTCAGGATTGCTTTGGATATTCAGGGTCTTTTTTAGTTGCATCTGGCCTTTGGAAAGAATTTATGCCCAAGTCCTCAAAAGCAATTGCAACAAAAACAAAAGTCGACAAGTGGGACCTAATTAAACTAAAGAGCTTCTGCACAGAAAAAGAAACTATCAATAGAGTAAACAGACAACCTACAGAATGGGAGAAAATATTCCCAAACTACGCATCTAACAAAGGTCTAACATCCAGAATGTATAAAGAACTTAAACAATTTGACAAAGAAAAAACAAATAATTCCATTAAAAAGTGGGCAAAAGATATGAACAGGTACTTCTCAAAAGAAGATATACAAGCGTCCAACCAACATACAAAAAACGTTTAACGTCACTAATCATCAGAGAAATATAAACCAAAACCATAATAAGATACCATCTCACATTAGACAGAATAAATATTATTAAAAAGCCAAAAACCAACAGATGCTGGAGAGACTGTGAAGAAAAGAGCACACTTATACATTGTTAGTGGCACTGTAAATTAGTTCAGCCACTGTAGAAGCAGTGCATAGATTTCTCAAAGAAATTTAAACAGAACTACCATTCAACGCAGCAATCCCATTACTGGGTATATATCCAAAAAGGAATAAACCATCCAACCAAGAAGATGAATGCACTCATATGTGTAAGGCTGGTTGCCTTGCCGGGAGCATGGATGCACACCCCCCCTCCCTCTCCGGGAGCTCGGACACTCCCCGCTTCCCTCGCCGGGAGCTCAGACGCTCCCCACTCCCTCGCCGGGAGCTCGGACGCTCCTCCCTCCCTCACCGGGAGCTTGCACACACACCTCCTTCCCTGACCAGGAGCTCGGACACAGCCCCTCCTCATCGGGAGCCCAGAAAAAAGCCCCACCAGAACCTGCCCAATACCATTTTGTCCCATCCGGGCCCCACTCCCCGCCTGCCATTTTGTTCCATCTGGGTCCCACTCCCTGCCTACCATTTTGTCCCATCCAGGCCCCACTCCCCGCCTGCCATTTTGTCCCATCTGGGCCCCACTCCCCGCCATTTTGTCCCATCCAGGCCCCACTCACCTTGGGCACAACCAATCAAACGCCTCCACTCCCTATAAAACCCCACGTCTGAGAGGAGTCCGCATGACTTCTCTGGCCCCTCCTGTCAGACCACAGAACCTCACCCGGGAGCCTGAATAAATCCTTCATATTGAATCTTCTTGTGCTGGCCTCAGTTTCTTCCCCTTTAAACTTGGCGAGGACAAACCTTACAATATGTTCATCACAGCACTATTCATAATAGCAAAGACATGGAATCAACCTAGATGCCCATCAATGGGGAACTGGATTAAAAAAACATGGTATGTACATACCACAGAGTACTATGCACTCATAAAAAGAATGAAATCATGTCCTTTGCAGCAACATGGATGCAGCTGAAGGCCATTATGCAGGAACAAAAAACAAATACTGCATGTTCTCACTTGTAAGTGGGAGCTAAACACTGGGTACTCATGGATATCAAGATGGGAATGATAAACACTGGAGACTAGTAGAGGAGGAAAGGAAGCAAGGTTGGAACTAACTTCAGGGTACTGTGTCACTACTTAAGTGACGGGATCAATCATACCCCAAACCTCAGCATCACGTGATACACCCATATAACAAACCTATACACGTACCCCCTGAATCTAAAATAAAAGTTGAACTTATAAAAAATAAGGAAGGAAAGAAATTCTCTGACCTACCTTGTCTGATTATAGGTCATAGACCCCCATTTCAGAAGGAGTCCTACCCCATACCTGAAGGAAGAAATGCTGCAAGAGAAGCTGGGGAATCTTAACAAACAGGCCTTATTGGGTTTTCCCACTCAGTCTATTTGTGGTAGATCATACACTTTCTGTCCAATCACGTGGCTACATGGATGTCCATGCTTTGATCATCCTATCCAGTGATGTCTCCACAGAAGGCCCAAGAGGACAGGGTACAGAGAGCTTCCAGATAGCTGAACGTGTGGAGTTTCCTTGAGGATGGTGTGCCCAAAGAGGGCATGAAAGCGCAGTGCCCCTTCCCCATACCTCACCCTATGCATCTCTTCATCTGTATCCTATGCAATCTCCTTTACAATAAACCAATAAATTTAAGTGTTTCTCTGAATTTCATGAACCACTGTAACAAATTCATTGAACCCAAGGAGAAGGGGCATGGGAATCCCAGTTTCTAGTTGGTTGGTCAGAAGCACAGGCAAAACAACCTGGGTTGGCATTGTAAGTGGGGCAGTCTTGTGGGACTGAGACCCCAACCTGCGGCATCTGATGCTGTTTCCAGGTAGACGGTGTCAGAATTGAGTTAGAGGACACCCAGCTGTTGTCTGTGGCAGAATTGATTGCTCACTTTTTGTTGGGGAGAAACCCTCACATATTTCATCACAGATGCCTTCTGTGTTGATTATTGCACCGTGTGAGAACAGAGGAGAAGCAGTTTGTGTTTTTCCACTCAGGAGTATTCAATCGGTTCTAATGATAAAAAGAAGGTTACTACCGACTGAATACTCCTGAGTGGAAAAACAAACTGTTTTAGCATTAGAACCGATTGACTACTTCTGCCTATTGAATACTTCTGTTTATCATTAGAACCGACTGAATAAAACTGATTCTTTTTATCATTAGAACCGATTGAATACTTCTAAGTGGAAAAAACACAAACTGTTTTAGGATTAGAACCGATTAAATACTACTGCCAACCACCTGAGCGCTTTACATATGGTATTTAAATTCACACACCAGCTGGGGAGGTAGGTACTCTTCCTCCTGTTAGATAGCTAAAACAAAACAAAACAAAACTGAAGGTGAGGGCTTACCTGAGGTTAGGCAGTTTATATGTGATAGAGCTGCAATTTAAATGGGCGTCCCTTTACCAATACCCATTCGCTTATGGCTACAACTTGCTACCCAATAACCTAACGTAACTTATGGTGTGTGCTGTGCTGATGGCTAAAACAATGGTAGCTGCAGATGAGATCAAGAAGGACGTGCCAGAAATCTGCTCTGAACACATGGGAGAGGAGGAAGGCCAGACTCAGAGCAGAGCACCTGACCCAGGTGCAAGCTCTCATTCCGCTCACCTCTGCTAACCACCTGTGTCATAGATTCTCCCCAAATCTAGGAGCATGGGAACCAGGGAAAGATCAATCAGAGGGTTAAAGGACTGCTTTCCAAGGATGAGAATAAATCCTATAGTGCCTTGCTTACCTTGAAGAGTAGGCCCTCTCAACATCTCTTAAGGGAAAAGCAGCATTTTAGCTCATGGCAGTGTCTTAGCAGACAAAGGCTTAAGGCATAGCCTATCTAAAGAGTTACTTAACAAATTCCAAAATAGTAGCAAAATGGTCTCCATAAAACTAAATGACTTCCAGGGAAGAAAACGCATATTCAATTCTAGTACTTGTTGCCTTAATTAGGAACAGATTCTGATGACTGGGATTTATTTTCCTAAGTACACATCCACAAAAGCCAGAAACTTGTCACGCTGCAGCATCCCTGACATTTCTCAAAGATGAATTCCTAATTGGGTTTAAAAAAAAGCAACCAGAAATTTTCATGCTGGTTTTGATTCAGGATTCAAAACAGAACCTAAGAAGTGCATTTCTGTATTACTCCAAACCATGTATAAACTTCTTTAAAATCCTTAAGACCCCCTTCAAATACTAAACTTTAAAAAGGGGGGAAAACAGTCTAAAGAATGAATTCTGAATTTATTATGGTTAAAAAGATTCTTCTCTCCTTTTTTTTTTTTTTTTGAGATAGAGTCTCGCTGTGTCACCAGGCTGGAGTGCAGTGGCATGATCTTGGCTCACTGCAAACTTAGCCTCCTGGGTTCAGGTGATTCTCCTGCCTCAGCCTCCTGAGTAGCTGGGACTACAGGCATGTGCCACCATGCCCAGCTAATTTTGGTATTTTTAGTAGAGACGGGGTTTCACCATGTTGGCCAAGATGGTCTCAATCTCTTAACCTCATGATCCGCCCACTTCGGCCTCCCAAAGTGCTGGGATTACAGGCATGAGCCACCGCACCTGGTCAGATTCTTTTCCTTCTTATGGAACATGAAAACTATCCTGTGCTCTCTTTAAGACACTTTTAAACATCTTGATCTATTTACTTTTTAAAAGAGAAGGTGAGGGCTGGCACCGGCCCTTTCACTTACGGGGTTCAAAGAATTTTTTTTGTCTCTTTTTTTGTTAATTTATTAGAGAAATTTGCCAGCCTTTTTCATTGATTCAACTAAATTCTCTTATAATAAAGACTCTAGATGTGCCATGGAGTCTGAAACACGGAAATTATTAACCTTACCTGCACAGCTTATCCTCAAGTGTTTTCATGTACTTCACGGTGTTTTCCTTCACACTTGTTTCTGCGGAAAAAAGGGAAATCCAAAGTGAATGCAACTGCTGTCAAAATTGAATAAAAACCATTCAACTAAAAGCTCAAAGCCAAAGGATTGAGGTCAAGCCACTAGTAATCATAACATCCTATGTTTGGAAAACCCTCAAATCCATTGGAGTGGCTGCCTGAAGTCATGAGCTGGGGAGGTCTTGGAGGGTCCGAGTGCCGCTGCTGGAGAAAGTCAGAGGCTGGGGCAACAGCGCTGAGCCGCCCTTGCCATACTCTTTCAAAGGCAGCTCACTGATAGTCTCTCAATGGACTGGGTGTGCTCTGTGTCTCCTACCTTTCCCAACTGGTAGCCATGGGTTTGGTTGTCAAATACAGGGAAAGAAAACCTAAGAGTGAACAGATCCTGTTCAGATGAACCAAAAGAGCCTCACCAGGGGTAGAGGAGGATTGTGGACCCTTTCATTGAGAAACAAACATAAACATGGGATTCTGCCAGTAACTAGAAATCAATTACTCAACCAGCTACTCTTTGAGATAAACTCAGCGCTTCCTAATCACCAAATGTTGAAGGAATGAATGATTGCTATGGTCCAACAGATCAAACAGGCACTTTATGGATAAAAGAGATTTGATATACTTTAAACAAATTCTGATACTCCCCTTTTGTTCATTTGAGGAATTAAAGTGCCTTCCTGTCAAGGTGATAACTAATAGACATGCACACCAAGTGCCTGGAAGAACACCTGAAGCTAAGGGGTTTCTAGAAAATGGTGACTGGAATTATCAATGGTGCTGTCATTATTAGTATTATCGTTATTGCAGGTTTTATCATCGTTTTTATTCCAACCTTTATTCTGAAGGGTTATTTATGCTGAAGGGCTCATGCACGCTAAGGTTGGAGAATGTGCAAATGCAGAAGCCAGGCTGCCCAGCTTCATGCTACTGGAGTGTCTGGGGATTCTTGGACTTCTTCAGCCAATGTGTATGTGTCAGGTGAGGGACAGTGGAACTGGAAAAAGTACTCTGACATTCCTCATAAAGAAACCAAATATGTAGATGGAAATTAAAACAAACATTCTGGTTCATTAGTCCATAAAAGGTAAAAAGAGAAATTTACACAATGAAAACAACCGTTTAAGTTGGTGTCTTTTCTTATTGACTTATGCTGGTCTAACATGCAAACTTAGTCGTATTAGCTGGAGCAAGTATTGCAAGTTCAGAATGTCCCAACCAGAAACGCCCTCTCTGTTTCACATCCCATACATACTTATGTGCCACACACTGCTCTAGGCATGTGGGATAACTCAGTACACAGAAGAGATAAAGATTCCTGCTTCTGTAGTTCTTCCATTCTGGCAGTGAGGGATGCTAAAGAATAAACATTAAAATTCCATAGAACATTAGAAGGTGGCAATGAGAATAAGGATTTAAGGGGAAAAAAAGAAAGCAAGTGAAATGGGGCTGTAGAGTGGTCAGGGAAGGCATCACTGGGGAAATAGCATTGCATAAAAGTTTGCAGAGGGAAGGAAGAGGGAGTCGGCAGGCATCCTGGGAAGAGCAGAGCAGGTGGATAGAGCAGGCGGTCTGAAGGCCCCAGGGCAGGAGCACATCTGTTTTCTCCAACAAGTATGGCCGGAGCTGAATGTTCCATGGGGAGAAAAGGAACAACCCAGGTCCAATCATGCAGGTCACTGTGGTAGACTATGGTGTCAAAATGGCCACAACAGTGTTTCTGGTACCACATACTCTTCCAGAACCTTGCTGCTGCTTCCCGTCAAGAAGTAAAATCTATTGCCCTTCTCTTGAATCTGAACAGACTGTGGCTGCTCCAACCCACTGAGTATGATGGAAGAGGTTCTATATCTCTTCTGAGGCTAGAGTCCAGCTTCTGCCTGGCTCTCTGTCCTGGGAACCCAGCCACCATATTGTAAGGCATCTCAAGCCACATGGAGAGGCCCTGTGTAGGCATTTCAGCTGACAGTCTGGGTGATGGTCTTAGACTACATCCAGCACCAACCTCCAGATACCTGAGTGAATGACCTTTCAGGTGGTTCGTGCCTTTGAGTCTGAGGGACCCAGACATCACAGAATGGAGAAAAGGCAACTTCACTGTACTTTGTCTGAATTCCTGACTCACAGAATTTTGCACGTAATAAATGGTGATGTTAAGTCATTAAGTTTGGGGATGTTTTGTTGCACAGCTGTAGTAACTGGAAGCCACTGTCAGGATTTTGCGTGTTATGAGTAGAATGGAAAAACACCGTAGAAGAATAAAATGAGACTGACCTACGGCTACTGTGTGGAGAATACACCACAGGGGAGGATGGGGTGGAAGATATGGAGTAGGCTAGTGCAGTCATCCAGGAAAAGGTGATGGGGATGTCGGGGAGGAAAAGTAGACTCTTTTTCTCACCCATCACCAGGGCCATGGCTGACAGCTCTATAACAAAAGACAGGTTAACAAGAGAAAGGCATGAGAAATTTATGTAACCAAAGTTTTATGTGACAAAGAAGCCTTCAGAGATGAAGATCCTAAGACTCAGGAAAATTGTCTACTTTTGTGCTGTGTAGAAATGTGATTGGACAAAAAACATATGATCTAACGGTGATAAACTGGAGTTTAGCATGGCCTGTTTGTTCAGAATCTTCTTGGCCTCTGTGTAGCATTCCTTCCCTACAGGTGGGCAGGGGCAGGGCAACTGTCACATAAGGGTCTTATGCCCACCTTTCAGGGAAGGTAAGCAAGAGAATCCTTATGATCAGCACTCACACAGAAAGACAGTGGAAAGACAGCGGATGGTCAGAGTGACCTTTCTGCTTCTGGTGTTTTCTCAGTTTCCAAGGTGCTGTACTTTGCAGTAGCATGTTCTATGTCCCGACAGGGACTGAGACTATCGCATTAGCAGGAGTCAGTGCTAAGTGGGCATATTATGGATAGATTTTAAAGGTAGAGGCAATAGGGTTACTTCGTGGGTCGAATGTCAGGTGTGAGAAAAAGAAAAGTCAAGAATGACTACAGGTTTTTATGCTAAGCCACCAGAAAAAAAAAAAAAAAAAGAAACAGAATTGCCATCAACTGAAATGGGGAGAATGAGACAAGCGTTTGGCTTTGGATTTGTTAAATTTGAGAAGTTTTTAGACACTCAGTGGAGATGTCAAGTGTGAGGTTGGATATCTGAGTCTGGATTGTGGGAAAGTCCTGGAACAGAGACATTTGGGATTGGCATTTGAAGCAAGGAGACTGGACAATATCACTCAGGAAGCGGGAGTCACGTAAGAAGCCCTTGCTGACCATATGTGATGGCATTAATATTGTGACAGCACCTTCCCTCCAATGGACAAAATGGACAGCACCCCCTGAGAAAAAGAAAGCCATATTTTTATGTTTAAAAATATCTAGATGTCTATCAAGCTAATCACTTTGTTAAGAAACTGAATGCTAAGCACCAGTTGGTGACACACTGGACCTGAGTGAGAACTAGGCAGAGCCACGGGCTTTTCCTCTTGCCTGGAGGCTGCCATCTAAGGAGAATGCTAAGTTGAACTATTACGTTCATTGGACCCAACCCATCTCCCCGCCAGACAGCCTAAAAGTACCTTGCACACATTTACTAAGTTGACTCACAACCTTCAAGATAGGCCAAGACTGTAGACAGCGAGTTTAGATTTTAAACTTCCTAATCAATACGCCTACAGACACACTCACTGAGAATAGAGCTCATCTTTTCCTCTCTTCTTACTCCTCTCCTCTTCCTTTCTTCCCTGCCATTTTAGGTCCAATACAGCAGGGACCTGTGAGAATCGTGATGGTAGTAAGGTGAGGTTCCAAGAAGCAAAGAGGGCACTCAAAGAAATGCTGAATACAAAAGGAAATGCTACAAAACAAACAAGACCAGAGGACTGCAGGCCTCCTGATCAGGAAGAAGCAGGAACACATTCACTGCTTCTATTTATTAAGGGAATCTGGTATCTCAATTCAGGCCATGATATCAGAGTAGAATTCATATAATTTGTTTGATGAATCCAATGAAACAAAAACTTAGATTAACAGATTAGTAATTAAATGCCATAAATTAGTGAAAACAGTAGAATGCAGGAAACAAACACACATCAATGCTACAGGAGTTTAATCTGCGTCCTCCTTCATGCAAGACACTATACTTGGCACTATTTAAATATAAACAGGATGTGGCTTCCAGGGACACAGATAGCTGTGGGACCAGCATCTTTAACACTAATTTCTCACTGGAGTACACAGAAACATTTCCCATAAATATTCATCATAAACAATAATCCAAAAATATCCCTATGAGTCTGATGGGAAAAAAAATAAATAACCAAGCTACCCAGCAACAGCTTTTTCAGTGTAAACACAGAAGTTGGAAGGTGGAAGAATGTCAACATGGAAGGTAGGCAAATGTTAAGTGAAAGGAAGTCCAACTAGGTTTCAATGAATTGTATCCCTTGCATAATAAAGGGACAGCAGTATTTGACATGAAAATAGCACAGGAAATGAGGAACACCCAGGCAGACTTGCTATCAGATTGAATGGAACAGTGATTTAAAGAAACTCCAGCTCCATCACCCTCAGTTAATAAGGAAGGCATCCTCAGATGGGATCAGTACAATACAATCTCACCTTTGAAAATGGAAGCCAAAGGGACCTCCCCAGTTTAGCATTAATGGCAGAGTTTGTCAAACATTAGCCATGCTATTGGAATTTTTTAAATTAACATTAAGTACCAAGTGAGACCTGGTCTACATTTACAAAAATAAGTCATCAGATTTCAAAGATCAATATTCAAGAATCAATTTAGATAAAATTAACTCCCAGTTAGTAAACTCTTTCGGAAGGAAGATGTGAAAGGCAAAGGAGAAATCTTAGAACTCTGAGAAATGTTCAAATATCTAAGGTACTACGCTGTCTTCGAGTTAATGAAAGGGCCTCTGTTTGTATAATTAAATCCAAACAGAGGATGAAGAGGTAACATAATCCTAAAAGAACCCAGGAAAGTCAGCAATACAGGAAAATGGACTTGCAGCTGGAATGTCTTGGTAGGTAGGATGGTGTAAGATTGTGTAAATCCTTGAAAGACAGTAGATTCTTTCTATGAAGTCCTACATGAGTGAAATTTCACACTGAAGGGCAAAATGGAAGTATCAACCATGATCCACTAAAACCTAGAGAGTTTTGTCTGCTCATATTCAAATGGTATCGACTGTCACGCTGGAGACCCAGTGTGTGGACACGCATGATAGCAATTTAGCTACCATTTTACTGAGCACTTCCTTTTGCAGGACCTGTTTTAAACACCTTATTCTAAACATGGACTAAATAATAGTATCAATGAAGCAGCTCTATCATTATCACCATTTTATAGTTGGTTAAACAGAACAGCAGTAAGGTTCAAAGTCACACTGCCAGTGAGGAATAGTTCCAGAGTTCATTGTTACAGAACACATGACTTCAACTTTATATAACATGAGAGCAGCAAGTGCACACTGAATGAATGCATGTGAAATCTCAGCACCAACAAAATGAAGCAGGTGTTCAAGGACAGTAAATTCAGGAGAGGCCAAAGGCTGTGCTATAAAAAGTCAGTTACAAGGAGTATTGACCATTGCAAATACCGGCCATCAATAAATGAAAATCTCATTGTTTGCAAACTGTGGGGAAGAATGCTACTAGCATATCAGCATGTAAAATAAGTTTATATATATTGAGAGTGAATAGACCAAGGTCATTTCAAAGTAGGTTGCAATGAGAAAATTATTAACAATTTTCTATAGCATATGTCTACATTGGCTCACTCTCCCCAGTGAGAGGTTAATTACATGATTTTACTAAAAGATTTTGATTTGCACCTATAAATTTATTTATTTGCAGCATTTGTCTGCTATCACCTGTCTGTAGTAGTTCTAGTTTACCTAGAACTCTCAAGAGAGGATTCCTGAGTTCAGCAGAGCTCAGTCTTTCCCAGGCTTTTGACTGCTCATTATAAATTCTCTAGATCTAGAACCAAACAAATGCATCATTATCAACTTAGCAATGATTCATTTCTCATTGTCAGGGTATCATTCAGTATGTTGTTGTTAATTCTCTGTCTCTTTTTCTTTGATGTTGATAAGATTTTACAGAGAGAAGGAAAATTATCAGATATGAGTCCTACAGATTTAATAAGCAGTAACAAAGAAAGAATTTCTCTTTGGAGATATATTTGACTGTCATTCAAACATTCATCTAATGCTTTATTATATTTTTCTTTTTCTTTTTTTTGAGACAAGGTCTCACTCTTGTCACCCAGGCTAAAGTGCAGTGGTATGATCATAGCTCACTGCAGGCTTGAACTCCTGGGCTCAAGTGGTCCTCCCACCTCAACCTCTTGAAAAGCTGAGACTACAGGTGTGAGCCACTGCACCCAGCCAATTTTTTTTTTTTTTTTTTTTTTGTAGAGATGAGGGCTTGCTTTGTTGCCCAGGCTGGTCTCGAACTCCTGGCCTCAAGCATTCCTCTCACTTCCACTTTCCAAAGTGCTGAGATTACAGGCATGAGCCACTGTACCCTGCCTCTAATGTTCCTTAAATGCCTACCACATGCCAGACTCCATGTTAGGCACTAGGGCCACAGAGGTGAATATGATGCTACCCACAGGCTCAAGAAAATAAGGCTTGATGACAGCAAGAGTCACATCAATAGATGATTAATAAAAGCAACAAGTTAGATTCAGTGATAAAAGCAGCAGTCATTCTCGGAGCATCATGGAGGGAGATTTGGCCCAGCTTGAAGGGGTTTAAACAAGACTCTCCGAGGAAGTGACTGAGTTAGAGATCTTAAAGGATTTTCTATGCTAGCTGATGCAGGAGGAGGCATGGAGAATGAAAAACAGCAGTTGCACATAAAATAAGATTTGTGTTTTAGAATAGCAGGCATTTCATGTCATATCATTTTACCTTCCCAATAATTTCCAAATCATATCCCTCCAAGTTTACATTATGATAGTAGATGTACTACATGATCCCACACTGAAGGAAGAGAGAGTAGTTACAGGAAATCAGCCTGCCCAAAAGCACAGGCTCTGAGCTTCCGTCACCGCCCTAATAGCCACATT
Organism: Aotus nancymaae; assembly: GCF_030222135.1. Lineage (NCBI taxonomy): Eukaryota > Metazoa > Chordata > Mammalia > Primates > Aotidae > Aotus > Aotus nancymaae. Next base: position 17,650,314 of record NW_026988445.1, on the reverse strand, counting down.
TGAATGTGGACCTAAGATTAACTCATTCTTCCAGCTTTTCACCATTGAGTGACGCAAGTGAGAATGTTGAGTTATCGTAACTTCATGCTGGCAGAGGTACCCAAAGAACAGAGAGCGAGAAAGTGTTTTCAAACTGGAACATCATCCTGTGACTTAGCTGTCCATGAAAAAAGTCAAGTCAATTATTCCAAACTGTGTTGATGCCTCTGCTTCTGCTGTTTTGTCCTGTGGGGTGGTGTGTGGCTGCTGCTTCCCAGAGAGTCACCATCCTCAGAGAGTTCTGCCCCATTGCCCTTGAACCCTGGAGCACATCTCAAAGACTTGTTGGTCTTGATACTCACGTAGGTAGACACAGCTCCTTGCTTAGACAGGAAGAGACAGTGGGCAGAAAGAAGGAAAGGAGAAATGAGTAAGGAAAACTTCACCAGGTTTAAAAATGTTTGCTATGTGGCAAGTGCTTATAGTAGACAAAGCCCACGTTCCAATTTTACCTGCTGTGCCTGTCACTAGTTAATTGGGTATCATCTAATATAGTAATTCTCACTTTCCCAGTTCAGACCTGCTTCTACATGCAGTCTTCTGTCGCCCTTGAAGCACACAGCCTAATAAATCAGCATGAGTCAATGACAAAAGAAAAACCAAATGCTTGCGGTATGGAAAGCAGGTCAGTAAAAAGCGAACACTATCACTTCCAAGCAGGTTCACTTCACAGCCGCCCACTCACGTGCCCTTGTCAGATGCTTTCACTAAATGGAAAGACAGGCTAACTTTTCTCAGCAATCCCTGCTGACAGCAGCAGGCATATTTGGGTTTGCTTTCTTGCTTTCTGGTGCATATAACTGAAAGAGTTGTGACCTGGAGATTAATTTACAATATTGTAAAAATTGCTTAGAATGCCTATTTATTGCCTTACCTAGTGGTTTGCATCTGAGAATATGCAGTCTTATTCTTTCTTTCTCCTGTTATTTCCCTGAAATATGGGCATCACACACACACACACACACACGCTTTTTAAAATTCTTCTTGATAGACAGAAGAAGGAAAACATTTGGGGACTTTGTTTTAAAAATGGAATACTATCTTCTTAAACAACTTGTGTTTAAAAAAAGCCCCAATCCGCACTTGATCTTCTTAAGCTAGGAAAAGTGAGCTCACACTGGGTGCTGGCAGGATGTTTCCACGTGCGTCATTATTTTGTTTAATTCTCACAATAACTCTCTAAATCCCTTTTGAGAATAAGGAGACTGGGGCTGCGAGAAGTTATTTCAAGGAGTAAATAAAATATTCAGGCCCACTTGGGTTTTATGCCAAAGGCTATGCTTTTACAAATACACAGTACTGTTGCCCAGTTGTGATGAAACATAATTTATGAATTTCACTGAGGGAATTTCACAGAAGGAGAGAATTTACTTTTCCCTCTAAAGCAGAGGCTTTACATATGTAACTGTTAAAAGACACAAGAGCTTGTGGGTCTGATGGTTGGTCTGGGCTTTGCTGTTGAGAGAGATGCTGACACCAGCAGGAAGACGTAGAATGTGCTCAGCGGCAAAGGATGGCGCCCACAGTAAGGCTGCCAGATCCTGGACCAGGCGGTGTTTCTCAGGCTGGAGGTGCTCTCCTCAGCTGTCTTAGGAAGTTCCCAAGCAGCCAGCCCAGATACTGCCTGCTCCTTACACCCAATGGATTTGGCAGGAAAAAGGCCAAAGTGGCCACACGGAAGCACAAAGTGAGGTCAGAACAACTTCCTGTTTGAGGAAAGTCTTTCATTGGCTATTAGGTTCCATTCACCACTCCACGCCTTACTCCCACCCCAAAACACACACATGCTGCCCACATCCAGGCACTGGCCATCACCCCCACATGGCCCCACTATCCATGACTGGGCACCTTTTGCTTACGAACCTAGTATCACTGGAAGCCAAAGATGCTAAGACAATGTGCCAGGCTAGTAAGACACACACACACAGAGGTCTCCTCTCCTTTAATATGCAGGTGATAGATACATGGGTGATGAACAAGTATCTGCTTCATTAGGACAAACATACACCAGGTAGGAAAGGACCATGCAACACAAAGTCTCCCAGTGAAACAGCCTGAATGAAACGTCTTGCTTCTCCCCAGAGTGATTCATTTTCTAAAACCCTTTCATCTGAATAGCCCTTGGACCTATCCAAGAGGGGCCCCTGCCCTGGGCATCATGCTAGAGAACCCTCACCCCAGATTTCTCCAGACTGCCCCTCCACAAGGTGAGGTGGTAACATGGCCAAAAGATGTGCCCCTTCGATTTTGGTCTGTGTTCATGGTACCCAGAACATGGGAATTTCCTGCCCAATGTCCCTGGGACCACTTCTTAAACTCAAGCAAGCCTCTTCCCCAGCTTAGGCTTCTGAGTGTGCACAGTATGGCCAGACTGTGCATCCCTAGGCCTGAGGCTGCAGGGGGCTGGCTGTGTTAAGGGTGCGTGGAAGGAAGGTGGGGTGGAAGGGGCTGCTGTGGGTGGGCTTCCCCAGGAAGCTGACCCTGAGGTAGAGTTTAACATGCTGGATGTTAATTAGGGAGTCTCTTCCGCTTTGTACCTGTGAAAGTGCAGAGAAGAGGCAGGATTGCACAGAGCCACAAAGCATACCTGACAAACACCTCGGCCAACCACAGGGAGCTCTGGAGTCGGGGTGCCCTTCTTCCAAGTTACCATAAAGGACAAGGTTTTTATGCCTCTGTATTGATTGGATACCAGATCCAGGTGCAACTTTGAACAAGGCCGTTTTCTTTAGCCCCCACAAACATGAAAGAGGCTCACAGCTGGGGGTAGCTGCAGAAAGCAGAACCCTCCTTCCAGAAGGAGGATCTGGACAGTGCATCCAAGCCCCCACCACAGGACAGGTAGACCGGGCTCAGACACACATGCTGGAGTGTCCACACACGCATCTGAAAGACAGTCATGGTGAGGGATAGAGAGATGTGCAACCAACAGAGCTGGAGGCTGGGTTCAGGGACCAGCACTCTGGCACCTCTACTTTCTGATATAGAATCCAAGGAAATCCAGCATTCTAAACTCATACCTGCTCTCCTAATCGTGAATCATTAAGAAGTCATATTTGCGGCCGGGTGAGGTGGTTCAGTCCTGTAATCCTAGCATTTTGGGAGGCTGAAGCAGACGGATTACTGAGGTCAGAAGTTCAAGACCAGCCTGGCCAACATGGTGAAACTCCATCCCTACTAAAAATACAAAAATTAGCCAGGCATAGTGGTGCATGTCTGTAGTCCCAACTACTCAGGAGGCTGAGGCGGGAGAATAGCTTGAATCCAGCAGGCAGAGGATGCATTGAGCCAAGATTGCACCACTGCATTCCTATTTGTCAACAGTGTATTAATCATGTTCTTTTTCATTTTCAGTATTTTATGATGCTTTGACATCTTGGGGCCTTTCTGGTTCTAGAGGCACTGTTCCTCCCGGGGTTATTCCTAGAAAGAGTAAACAATTCACCTGAGAGTACATCCTTGTTAGAATAATCAAGCAATCCAGAACTCACACCCCTAACCACCTCCTATATTGGGCTCTCACACTCTGGGCCACTATCCCTTATTCCTGGCATCAGATAACTAGGGACACCTTCTATACCCCAGAGCCCACTGAAATTATTCAAACTAGCTAATCCCAAGCCTGGCTGTCCTGCCTTTCCCATTCCTTCTCACAGAAACCGCAATAAAGACACTTGCCCACATCTTCCCCTCACTCTCTCTACCTCCTCACCAAGCCTAGTACATCCCCATGTGGCCTGGCATAGCATGGCATGTCCCAGCTCTTGGGAACCGTAAGTAACAAATTCCTTTCAATGGCAACTGCCTCCTGATCTGTTGGCCTCACCATGCCTAAATACTAACAAAACCTACATTTTAAAGCATCAAGGTAGGACAATAGAACATGCTATATTTAGCCATTTACTAGACTGATTTATCTCTGGAACTATGCAGATATATGGTATAGGGCCTTGTCATGTATCATGGCCCCAGCTCCACATGTATTAGGGGTGAGCCTGCTTTTACCAATATTCCCTGTTAATTGTAAAATGGACAAAGGAAGAGAGAAAGGCAAGCCTTCTTAGCTATGAGCATGACATTATGAAGGGGCTGAATTTCAACCTTTTCAAAATAGTCCAGGGGGAACATAATCCTTGATCTCCCACAAGCCCCAGCAATGTGTGTTATGAGGCTCCCAGATGGTACTTTCCTGGGAGAAGCACTAGGGAAGGAGGCAATACCGGGTGCTCAGCACAAGGGCCCATGGGTGGCTGGGAGTGTCCCTGTTGGTACAACTCAGAGTATTCAACGCAGTTCCCTGAAGCTAAAACATGGCACCTCTGGCCATGGCATTTTCATTTGCTTTCTTTTTTTTTCTTTTGAGACAGAATCTCCCTCTGTCGTTCAGGCTGGAGTGCAGTGGTGGGATCTTGGCTCATTACAACCTCTGCCTCCTGGGTTCAAGCAATTCTCCTGCCTCAGCCTCCGAAGTAGCTGGGACTACATGTGTGCACCACCACACCCAGCTAATTTTTGTATTTTTAGTAGAGATGGGGGTTTCACCATGCTGGCCAGGCTGGTCTCGATCTCTTGACCTCGTGATCCACCCACCTCGGCCTCCCAAAGTGCTGGGATTACAGGCATGAGCCACTGCGCCTGCCTCTTTTTTCTTTTCTTTTTTTTTTTTGAGACAGAATCTCACTCTGTCGCCCAGGCTGAAGTGTATTGGTACGGTCTCGGCTCACTGCAACTTTCGCCTCCCAGGTTCAAGTGATTCTCCTGCCTCGGCCTTTGAAGTAGCTTGGACTACAGGCATGTGCCACCATGCCCAGCTAATTTTTGTATTTTTAGTTGAGACGGGGTTTCACCACATTGGCCAGGCTGGTCTCAAACTCCTGACCTCAAGTAATTCACCCACCTTGGCCTCCCAAAGTGCTGGGATTACAGGCATGAGCCACTGCGCCTGGCCTGGCCGTACCGTTTTCTATTTCCATGCAGCACAGCTGGGAAACAGAGAAGGTTGAATGCTGAACTCTGATGGAAACTATGAGTGCTGTCTTCTCCGGGGCCTACCAGCAGGTTCCCTCCTAGAGTGGAGGAGCCTGCACCTCCCCTTCACCTTTTTATACTTGCCCTTCTTCCTGGAAGTAGATCCCAGAAAAACCTGCTTGATACCCTGCACTGGCTTCTCCTGGATCTTGAATAAAATCCAGATCCCTTCCCTGACCTACATGGTCAGTCTTGCTTGTTTCCTCTTTCCCTTGTCGCCTGTCCCCTGGTTCCCTTGCCCCCTGGTCTCCTCCCCCACTCCCATCACAGGTCTGGTTTTCTCATCTCCACTGCAGGAGCTCTTTCCCCATCCTCTGTCTGGCACGCCCTGCTCCCTCCCTGTGGGGGCAGTTTGCTTATCCTTTAAGCCTCATCTTAAATGTTCCCGCCTTTGAGAGCACTTTCCCCTGCAGTTCTTGGCTGCCTGCCACTCTGATAATTTGCTCTCTGATCCCTTCCTGGTGCCTCTGCAGTCCTTTTAACAATTATAATTTTTTTGTTTTTTATTTTTCTGTCTTTCCCATCAGAATTCGAGTTTCCTGAGGACAGCACCCTGTGGTGGGCTCTCCATACATGCTTGTTGGATAATCTATGAGCTCTCCTACAAAGTGTGTCTGACCTCGCTTTGCTGGCCCTGCTCCTGGAATCCGACTGTTGCTTTATAAAGAAGAAAAGGGCACATCGGAAAGCCTCCCGGGGCTGAGCACAGGCAGTAGGAAGTGTGGGAGCTGGCTGAGTGTTATGAATTAGCAGAACAGGGGTCACTGGTGTCTTATATGCCCAAGCTTTGGTGTCAAGACTCAGCACCTCCTGCCTGTAAGAAGCCTGAAAACTTTCATCTCAGGCAGGCAGAGCAGCCCAATGTAGGGATATCTGTGCAATCTGAAGGCTGCAGTACCAAATCCTAACCCAAGAATTCAGACTGAGGACTGTGGGTGAAGGGGAGCCTCCCACCCACCCATCTGTTCACCTTCATGCCTATGAGAGCAGGTGTTTGTAAACCAGTGCTCTGTAACCCTGCTTAAGCCCATGTCTTAATCTCCTCCCCACCTGCCATCTGATGGGTGTGGCAGAGCCAGAGGAACATGTCAGCTGGAAAGTGAAGGAAAGAATGCTAAAGCTCCCTGCTGTGATGCACCCGCAAGCTGGCCACGGCCAGCCCCTCACTGCAATCAAGAATGTCATGCAGCAGCAAATGTGGCAGCAGAGTCTCATTTTCAGTCCTTGGCTTTAGAAATTGTATTTAGGGTAATGCTAATGTGAAAACTGCATGTATTAAAACAAAGCGCAATAACACACAGCATCTCTAACAGCTTACAACGAGCGTCTTCTTTCCCTTCTCCCCACCCCCTTCCTTCCTCTCACACACCCTGAAAGAGCACAGGGTCTAGGAGAATTTAAAAATAGACTCACATGGATTTCAAGTGGAGTAAACTAAATGAGTCCAATTTTCTATGCCTTTCATTTTAAATTATGTGCTGAGTGTCGGGAAGCATAAGATGTAAGTGAGGAGAATACGACATTTAAAATCTAATTTTCAAAAATTGGGTCCTAAGGCAGAACAGTGAAAATGCATTTACACATATAATTGCGCCTGCAAATCAATACTGGCAGAACAAGTGCCCCGCTTGGCTCGGGAGAGTGCCTGGCCAGGGCTCACCAAGCCATGGGAAACCAATTCACTCACTCGGCAGGTATGTGCTGAGTCCATGCGAGGTGCCAGCTGTGGATTGCACTCTCCAGCTCACGGCTTCAAGCACCGTGCGAACGCATGAGGGAACTGCACAGGTACAGCAGTCTTTACCACAAACAGAGAGAGGGGAAGGACAGAGACCAAGACAGAATAGCCGTGAGCACCAGGAAAGGCACTTTCTCAATGGAGGTGGAGATCAGAGAGGTGTCCTGTCATGGAGGAGGGAAACAACTGAGTTGAAATATTAAGAATAAGTGGAGAAAGCTGGACACAGTGGCTCATGCCTATAATCCCAGCAGTTTGGCAGGCCGAAGTGGGTGGATCACCTGAGGTCAGGAGTTCAAGACCAGCCTGGCCAACTGGTGGAACCCTGTCTCTACTAAAAATACAAAAATTAGCCAGGCACAGTGGTGCATGCCTGCAATCCCAGCTACTCAGGGGGCTGAGGCAAGAGAATTGCTTGAACCCAGGAGGCGGAGGTTGGGTGAGCTATCACATCACTGCACTCCAGCCTGAATGACACAGCAAGACTCTGTCTCAAAAAAAAAAAAAAAAAAAAAAAAAAGCAGAGAACAGGAAAGGTAGCAGGAAGGAATGTCAATGGCAAGAGCTCATATGCAGGGGCTTGGAAGTAGAGGGAGGATGGAACATATTAGGGAAACTGAATGTCCAGGCTGATCAAAGATTAGTCTGTAAGGAAGGTGAGAGAGGATGAGAGGGGAGTTTTGAGAAATAAAGATGGAGGCAGAAAACTCAGAGTATGACAAGAAAAGTGTGTGAATCCCTCTAAGAGTGTGGATTTTCTCTCACAAACAGAGAAGCCATTCAAAGGTGCTACAAGGGAGAATGATACGGCCAGTATCTTAGACCATTACAGATGGAAAAAGGCGGGTTGTTAAGGAAGGTATTTAGGAAATAGAATTGACAGGACTTCGTGTTAGGTTGAAGTCATTCATTCATTCACTCAACTACTTACTGAGCAACTACTGTGTGCCAGGCACTATTCTAACAGGGCTATGACAATGAAAAAACAGTATTAGATAAGTGGATATTTGTAAAAATGCTGAGAGCACTTCCTGACACTTGGAAACCACTATATTACTACTTGTTAAATAGAATGAATAAAATAAAATACATATGCGCTGACATTCCCAGCAATAATAATAAGCAAAGCGGTAAGTAAACATATAATACGCTGATGCTGATAAGCATAAAGGATGATTGTGTGTTGGGGGAGCTGTCATTTTAAATTGGGTGGTTGGAGGGCAGCCCTTTGAGATGCTGACATCTCAGCCAAGACCTAATGAAGGTGAGATTTCACAAAGAATAAAACAGAGAGGAAAGAATCCAGACTGACTCGAGGTTTCTGGCAGCAAGTTTCTAATACATAGGGTTGGATGTGTCTTTAACACACCTAAGCAGAGTTGCCCAAAAGAAGAAAGTCATGAGGCTTTGGGATTCAGCAGAATGGGGAATAGGGCTTCACCATCAGTTTACAGGGTTAATTGAAGATATTAGAATCGTGAGGCCAGTGGCTATGGGGGATTGGTTTTATTGCTGCAGTACTGCATTGCCACACATTTAGCAGGTTAAAACAACATGAATGATTCGTTTCATGGTTCTGTAGGTCAGAGGTGCAACGACTCAGCTGGCTCTCTGCCCAACCTCACAGGCTGAAACCATGGTGAATGCAGGGCTATGCTCCCTTCTGGAGGCTCTGGGGTTCGAGCCATTTCTGAACTCCTACAGGTTGTTGCAGAATCCAGTTTCCTGTGGCCCTATGCTGAGATCCTCGTCTTCTTGCTTGCTGTCAACCTCAGAGGCCACCCACTTGCCCTGGCTCATGGGCCCCCCTCCATCTCCAAAGCCTGCAGTGGCATGTCATCCAGTACTTCTCACACTTCAAACCTCACTGCCACTCCCTCTACCTCGTGGCTCCTCTGTGCCCAGCCTGAGAAAGTCTTCTACTTGTAAGGGCTCATGTGATTAGATTGGACCCATCTAAACAAACCAGGATGCTCTCCTTACCTCGGGATCTATAACCTTCCTCACGTCTGCAAAATCTCTTTGGCCTTGTAACAGCCATCTTCACCAGGTTCTGGGTATCAGGGCATGGACGTCTTTGGGAGGGTCATTATTCTGCCTACCACACCAGGCGTGTGCAGGGAAATGAAAACCTGCCTGGGGACAGAACAAAAAGAACAAAACCTAAAGGCTAGGCGCGGTGGCTCATGCCTGTAATCCCAGCACTTTGGGAGGCTGAGGCGGGCGGATCACGAGGCCAGGAGTTTGAGACCAGCCTGGCTAGCATGGTGAAACACCATCTCTGCTAAAAACACAAACACAAAAAATAGCCAGGCATGGCGGTATGCACCTGTAGCCTCAGCTACTTGGGAGCTTGAGAGGCTGAGGCAGGAGAATTGCTTGAACCTGGCAGGCGAAGGTGGCAGTGAGCTGAGATCCTGCTACTGCACTCTAGCCTGGGTGACAGAGCAACACTGTCCTTAAAAGATAGGATGAGAAGGAAGCGCCAGTAAAGAGAACGAGATGGAGTGGTCAGGGAAGCAAAGAACCCCCAGGAGGAGATGTCTATAGAAGCCAGTGAAGAACAAAGTGTTTCCAAAACCATCAACAGGATCAGATGTTGTCAGGAGAGCTCGAAGAATTGAGTGGGATTTGCAATAAAACAATTATTTGTGATCTACAGCTGCTTTTACACACATACTCACACATACACACATGTTTAGGAATCCCTCTTACAGGTCCTTTCCTACCAGGCTGCTGTGCTTCCCTCCTCCACCATAAAAGCCAGGTTCCCCTTCAGTCCCCAAGCCTCCCCCACCCTCTGAGATTTTCAAGTGCCCTGTCAACTGCAGCCTGGACATCCCCTGGTCTGCATACCTCCCCACAGGCCCAGCCAGCAGAGCCCCACAGAAGAAACGACGTTCCGGTGCTGTCACCCTGCCCGGGGGCCGGGACCTTGTCAGTCAAATAGATGTGAGCCTGGTTTTGAAATAATCGGCCCAGCTTTATCCCACATGCGTGCCATCCCTCCTGCTGCATAAAATGAAAGCTCCATGTGCAGAGGAAGCAGAGAATCAAGCCTTTTCCTACTAAATCCACTGAGATCGATCCCCCGATGTCTGAAAGCACTAAATGCCTATGGAAAATCTATTCTCCAACCCCCACAGTTTCCTGGTATTTGTTTTAAGTGTTTAAAAAGTATTAGGCTTGACACCAGAATGGCCAATAAGTTAATGTCCTTGATATTTAGGAGGAGCTAGGTATAAAATTATTGGCTTAAAATGATCCCAGAGAAACCATTTCTTCTAACAAGATCATAAAATGCACTTTCCCAGTGAGTCATATATAACCGGCTCAACTATATAATAAAATGGGGATACACATTTAATGGAAGACAGAACCTGTTCAGCTTCAGATTAGAGTGTCATTTCTGTCTCAAACTGCTGTGTGTTTGAGGGACTGTAGTATCTTTTTTCTGATGCTCTTTCTGTCACGAGACTCAGAGATAAGTGAGCAGTTTCTCCTTATCACAGGGACATGTTATAAATATGTCAGTTGAAGGGTGACTCCTTTGACCAAAAAGAAAAAATTATAAGAAGTCTAGCCTCAGTTTTTGTTTGTACAGGTAACAGCAGAAAGGCCTTGTTGCTAACTTAGAATCCATTAAGGTTGAAAAAGAAAGAGATTTTCAAAGGATTGGGAAAATATTTGCATTCTGCCTAAATATGCAAAGATAAGATGGATAAAACTCCCATCTTCTTAATTACAGGTATTGAGATTCAGAGGCACGAAGGGCAGTGTCCTCAGCCACCATCGTACACTGCCACCATGTGACAACAACTCCCAGGATCTTTAAGAGACAGGTTTGTCACCCTGTATGTAAACCTAGCCCTGCAACTCACTTCTCTGCCAGGTTTTCCTCTGTACTGGTTTAATTATGCAACTCTTCATGACATCTCCCTTCCACAAATCAAAACATTCGAAACCTCTTTCAGAATGAAGAATGCAACGCTCTCGTCTCACTATATTTCACGGCATGGGTGGAGAGAGTGCAGGGGTATCAGACCTACCCCAACCCATCATGTGCCACCTCACCTGAAGAGGGACAATGCTGTATAACTGACCCGCTTACAGCAGGGGCAGCAGAACTAGAAATTGTGGCTAAGTCTTGGTTGGATGCTGGGAGAATATGGGCAGGATGAAAACGGCGAATCTATGAGAAAAAAGTGGAGTGGAAGGTGGCTAGGCTGAACGTCCAAGGTCAAGGCCAAAGAGGCATAGATAACTCCAGGGCCTGTGAACTAATCAGGGTTGGAGCCTGAGGCATGGGAACCAGGATATTGGGAGGTCAACTCAGGGTGGTTCTTGGGGTCAGATTTTTACAAGCTCAGGATGTTTCCTGCAACTGCCTCTCCCCAGTGTGGACACACTTTCCTCTCTTTCAAAGGGGCAGCCATAAGAAGCTAGGAAGGCCAGTTTCCTCCTGCAGTTTAATTACATTGGGAAGGATATAGGAACCACTTAGGTGCTAGAGAGGAGGAAGCAGTAAAGGTTCTATCCACAAATGCAGTCATATCACATGCACATATAACTTCCATACATTCAACCAGGTACGCTCTATGTGAATGTTTTATGCAATAAAAACTCTGGAAAATTCTATTTTGCATGTATATTCTATTAAGTGTTCTGCATTGTACACTTCCACATTTGTATTACTGAAAAGACCCAGCCGGGCGCAGTGCCTCACGTCTGTAATCCCAGCACTTTGGGAGGCCCAGGTGGGCGGATCACAAGATCAAGAGATCGAGATCATTCTGGCCAACATGGTGAAACCCTGTCTCTACTAAAAATACAAACATTAGCTGGGCATGGTGGCATGCGCCTGTAGCCTCAGCTAACTGGGAGGCTGAGGAAGAAGAATTGCTTGAACCCGGGAGGCAGAGGTTGCAGTGAGCTGAGATCGCGCCACTGTACTCCAGCCTGGTGACAGAGCAAGACTCCGTCTCAATAAAAAGAAAAGAAAAAAGAAAAGACCCAAACACACAAAACCTGTGTACTGTATGGGTAACTTAAGGAATTTTCAAGGGTGACTTTAAATGTGCTTCACTTATGCCTTAGGTGTTAGCTTTAGAAGCCAAACCCTGGATAAGGTACAAGTCCCTCTACTCACTGACCTGGCTTTATAAGCCCACCCCAGTAACACTAGGGTTATATAAGGATACAGGTTGTTTAAAAACTATTTGCATGCCTTTCCTTGTCAGAGTTTACACTGATTATGTTTTCTGAAATCATCTATTGCTGAACAATTCTATACCACGTGTAGAGGACAATGTGTACATTTGTAAGACATTCCCAACTTTCAGTGTAATCTTCCCTGCTTTGCAAAATTCAGTCTCTCAATTTTGAGAAGCACTGTAATAAAATTTAGTGCTTTCCTCCTTCCTCACCACCACCCCACCCAACCTTTTGTGAATTTACTTCCTTTGCATATAAGAGATTGTTGAGAAAAATCCGCGCTGAAAAATGCAGGGGACCCACCCCACCCATTGGTGTTCCCAAGTGTTTTGTTTTCCCCTGTTAGATGTCACTTGCATATGTAACACTCAGAACATGCCACAATCCTCTGAGGCTTGGCTCAGTGCTCCACAGAAAGTTCAGAGAGCAGACTGTATCATCCTGCTGTATTAAGATGTTCGGAAATCTCTTTAACACAATCCTTCGTTGTCCCATTTGGCAAGAGCTCCCTCTGAATGTGAGCACGCAAGGGCTGTGTCATTTATCTCTCTGGCTCAGTCCCAACCACAAGTTAATCCCTGCAGGCTGTTCAAACAAGAGCAGGAGGCTCTGAGATAAACCCTTTCTTTGGTTTTCACCAAGCCACTCTCTAAATCAATTCCAATGAGAACGCACATCCCAGAATTAAGCTCTGCCCCTCCAATGTGGGGAGGAGTGGGACACCCTCCTTCACCACCAGTAACCTTTGGGTTGTCACTTCAGAAATGGAAGTCAGGGTGTAATTACGAAATGGAACAATTTGTCCATCTGATCAAAAGAAAGAAGTATGCATTTTTAATAATTTTATTAAATCATTACATAAGAAACCTAATAATCATTGATTTAGCTCTTTTTTAATCCAACTAGTTAGCCATATATACATTACCTATCTTACAACTACAAGGGATTCCTGTTTAAGAAAAATTAACACTAAACGGATTTCATTTTCATAAGTTTCATGTTTCTGTTGTGATTTGTGTTACTTAAAAATGATGTATTTGTTTCTTCACTTACCTGTGCTATGTGGTGGCCATTAAAACACAGCAAGACACTTTAAGAGCAGCTGTTCTTGGCTACAAGGACATTAACACACAGTCTCCACAGCAAGGCCTACGCACCCTGGATACACACAGAGGCTGAACAACTATTCCCATAAGATACAATGCCGAGTAACTGAGATTCCACACACTGTAAAGGAGTTTATTTCAAAGCAAAGTAGTGGACGCTGGGTCAAAAGGAGAGGAAGGAGATACAGACAGAGATGGCGACCCTGAAGCAAAGGGTGTGTCTAATGCTGCTCGGAAACCCTCATGGCTATGGTCGCCCAGTCAGTCCCCTTTTCCCGCCTGGATTCTCTCTCCCCGTTCCCACTTTCTTCACTGTGGACTCCCTCTGCCCTTCCGTCCAGTGATATCATGGGAGAAATTTCAGCCTTGTCGAAGGTAGAAAAGGTGAGGGAATGTTGGCTTCTTGACTTCAGCCTCCTCTTCAAGTCCTATGTTCGCAACTATAACTTTGTTGGAGGCTGGACCAGGGAGCCTGTGGTAGAAATAGCAAGCTACATTTCCAAGTAGTGCAAGTCTCAGGGAGGCTCTTGGTGTCCCACCCGCATGCAGATTTGTGGAGTACAAGAGGCTGGGCCAATGACAGAACTCTGACCAATGAGGGAACTCCTCCATTTTGCCCCATACTTCTGGGTTGTAATTATATCCCTACTTAACTTATGATACCAAGTCTTCCCCACCAATATGTTTGGAGAGAGAGATTTAATTTTAAAAGATGTCAGGATAAAATGAGTCTGAAAATTTTTTTTCTGGAAATTCATGAATGTCCTTATAAAAATCAGAGATACAATAGAATGTCACAATACTAGGGATGAAAATAAATGTTTTAAGAAGAGATAGCAAGTGTGTTGTAATCAAAATGGCAGACGCTGCACTCAGAATTGCCTTAGAGGTGGAGATGAATGGCAATATTGTTATTTTGTACAGGATAATTATTAGGCATATCATTATCACTAGATATTTGTTTCTCCTTTCAAAGCAAAAACCAAAAGCTCCTCTTACAATTGAAAGGCTGTTTAGTGTAAGTGGTTAAGAGCAAGGCTGTGAACTCAGACTAACCCAGGTTAACTTCACAACTTACCAGCGCAGTCAACTGAGCTTTGGCAAGATAATTAGCATCTCCACACCTCATTTCCTCCTCTGAAAATTGGAAAATACTAATTACTTCCCTTATAGGGTGTCTATAGGAGTCAAGGAAATAATGGGCACTCAACAATGGTTAACTACTATCATCGCTGCTACTGTCATTATCATCATTTTTACCCTCAACACCATCACTATGGTGATGCTGGGGTGGTACAGGGCCATTAGCCTCCATTTCACATACGGTTACACTGGATGTTTTTAATATGAGTATAAATTGGGCTTAATTTTGAAAGCAACTTCACAACTAACTGATGCTCTCCAGGGTTGAGAATTAGAGGCAAAATATGATTTTCTTCCACAGGCTGCAAGATTAAAAATTTTGAATTTCAGGATGCTAAAACTAGCTAAATAGTCAATGCATCTACTACAGGATACATTATTCATTTTAAAATTACTTGTCACCCATTTAGCTTAGAAGAGACATAACTGATTGGCTCCTGGAGAGGTGGTGGGCATGATGGAAAGAGGATGGCTGCAAGTCACACAACCCCAGAAGTGCCACATACACTGACTGTAATGTGAATGGTACCCCTGGAGTTACACAGAACCCTTGAAGCAGAATGAAAGAACATAACTTTTGAGGTCAAGCAAATTGAGATTCAAACTCAGCCCCTACCATGAACTCAGGCATGCTACTAAATCAAAGCTCCATTTCCTAATTTGTAAAATGAAAGTGATAATTCCTATGTGTTATGTTACCAAGGGGATTAGAAATAATAAATATACAGGGCCTAGCAGTGTGTTCACAGGTGCTCAATAAATAGCAGCTATTAATATTACCATAGCTCTTACTTCTATCGTTCTATTGGTTCTAATATGAAATGTGGGACAAATATTGGTCTAAAACTAGATCAGTAGTTTCCAGGTATTTTTAAATAATGGCATTTCCCATCAGCACCTTTCTTCTTACAACTAAATCAGATGGTGCTGATTATGCAGCCCTAAGGGAAGACAAGAGAGTCATTGTCATTAGATAGGTTATTTGGAAGATTACATCTTCCTGGTAGGGCTACTTCTCTCTGCATAACTCCAGAGGCTCCATTCTTATGGTCTTCCACACCATAGTCCTGACACTAGTTAATGCTAGGCACTGTGCTTGCAATTTAGGACACTATCCCCAGGTGTCAGTGTTGAGCAAAAACCATATGTACAAATATGAATGAGCTGGTAAAAAATATCACAGGCGGGACCAGGGGTTGGTGACTCACACTTGTAAAACCAGCACTTTCAGAGGCCAAGATAGGAGGATTGCTTGAAGTGAGGAGTTTGAGACCATCCTGGGCAACATGGTGAGACCCTGTCTATAAAAAAAAATTTTTTAATTAGCTGGCATGGTAGCACACACCTGTTCTCCCAAGTACTCAGGAAGCTGAGGCAGGAGGACCACTTGAGTTGAGGAGTTTAAGGCTGCGGTAAGTTAGGACTGTGCCACTACACTCCACCTTGGATGACAGAGTGAGACCCTATCTCAAAGAAAAAAAAAATCACAAGTTGGTGTCAAAACTGAGCTATGTGGTGGGTCCTCAAAGGATGGTAGGGTCATCATGTGTCAGAACAGCACGCACTTTCTGTGTTCTAGAAACACTTCTTATCAGACTTCGGTTCATTCATTCACTCATTCATTCAGTGAGTCCACAAATATTTATTGACCCTGCCAGGAACCAGTGAGTCAAGCTAAAGTTTTATACTCAAATCCTCTCTAGGTCACTATGTCAGGACTAAGTCCCTAGGGCATCTCCCACTACATGGGCATGCCAACACAAATGCACCAGAACAGCAGAAAGGAGATGTGCAGACCCTCCCATACATCCACCTGAGTTTAGAGCAATTCCTGACAAGCCCAGGTCCAGGGTGAGTCAAGGGCTCTGAACACCACTGACCCAGAGAAATCAAGCCTGGTGTAGTTTATTTCGTATTAAGGACCACCAGGAAATCAGGATGACCTTAAAGCACAGATGGTCCTGCTCCCCTCTAGTCAACGAAGAACTACCTCCATCTTCTGGGGGTCCTTCCAGGACTAAACATGACCCCTGGTCTTGGCCAGAGTGGGTCTCGAAGACAATGCCCTAGTTTAAGAATGAACATATAGAAGTGGACCAAAAGCAGAATGACGAGAAGAGAAGTGACATGCCCAGCCTTGAGTGTATCAGCTGAGCTGCAGAAAGGATGATGACTGGCTGCTCAAGTGGCATGTAAGGAACTAAGAGTTAATCCTGAAGGGTGGCCTGACTTCTGGGCCTCCACCCACACCTCTGCTCACAGATGAACTCCAGAAACTAGACTTGCATCTGACTTGCAATCTACATCTAGTCTCCACGTCATCAGCTCTACATGAATTCTGTTTTCCTTTAGGCCAACTAGCTGCAGCGAGCTAGCGATAGCACTGAGTTTGTACCCATCTATGCTGATGAGTGCCTTGTCCTTGAGTACCCTGAAATGCTTTCCCAGCTGCCCCGTGCTCAGGGATACGATGTTATAGATGAGGGTTAGGATGTCAGATTAGTCACAAAATCCTATTTAGAGGCTGTGCGAGCCATGTAGGATAGAGATTTGGATGGCTGCTCCAGAGGCTCCCACTGTCTGGCTTGAATCTTGACTGTCACTTCCAGGCAGGAGACTGCGGTAAACAGACTTGACATCACTGTGCCAAAGTCCTTTAATGCAAAGTGGAATTAAATAAAAATGATGGCAGCCACCTCTCACAGTTAAAGATTAGATATGTTTAATGTGTGCAAAACACCTAGAGCGATACCCAGCACACATAAACAAATGCACAGGAAATGTTAGGGTGAAAAGAATTCTGAGGCAGAAGCCAATCAACCCTCCTGCTGCATAGGGTTCTCCTGTGAACTCTGTGTGCATCCCCGAGCCCACTAAACTTCCCTGACCTCACATCTCTCATCTGCACAAAGAAAGGGTTAAACGACAGGATCTCTACGCTCCTTCCTATTCAAAACCTCAGGAAAAATAATAAGAGAAACATTTTCTAAAACTCCCTATTAAATAAATATTTTTATTTGTGAGCAATGCCTGATCATGAGAGCCTGGCTGATTTCAAAGCCCTTGCTTGTAGTCAGCGGTTTTTGGGCCACCTGTCACTCCAGGCTTGATGTCCAGGGCTAACACGGTCAACCCCACACTTCCTGTAGCTGGCACCATGGCCCCCGTGTCACCCTGGCTCCTGGTGTCATATTAGTGGCCAGGTTTGAGCAGCCCCTGCAATCCCTCACCCCTTAAATACTAGAAAGCCTGGGGGACATGAGAAGTGCAGCTCTCCTTCCACAACAACAATGGTGGAACGTCCTCTTTTCAAACAACTTTTTCTTATTGGTCTCAAAAGAAAACCAGGATTACCCTTCATTTGTTTCTTTCTTCCTATCTAGTTGTTAATTCTTCAAAAGCCCCTTTTCTATCCCCTAAACTCCTTGAGCCACAGTGGGCTTCATGACCCAAATTAACTACAGAACAGTCTGCAAAAATCATCTGTTTTCTTGTCCAGAGCACCTTCCCCATAGCATTTTCCAAGAAAGGCTGATGACTTGCATATTTTAAGAGCGGGCTTGTCTTTGCTTCAAGCTGCAGGCATGCTCCGAGGCAGCACAGTGCCACGAGGGCTCATTAAGCCTGGGAAAAATAACAACACAGCGGCAGACTAATAGACGACAGCATGAATGATTTAAGCCGTTTTTGGAGTCTCAGGGTTAAAAATACATTCTTTTGGCTGTGAGATTGTGTATTGTGATCAAGACTACTCGGGGACAGGATTTCCATATTTTGTCAGGAGTCGGGGAGGCGAGTAGGAGAGGAAGGATGAAAAGAACAATAACGTTACTTGAGCCTGGCTGCATGACGAGCTAGTTATCCTAAATATATACGCACCCAATACAGGAGCACTCAGATCTATAAAGTAAGTAGAGACCTACAAAGAGACTTAGACTTCCACACAGTAATCGTGGGAGACTCTAACACCCCACTGTCAATATTAGACAGATCAACAAGACAGAAAATTAACAAGGATATTCAGGACGTGAACTCAGCTTCAGACTAAGTGGACCTAATAGACATCTACAGAACTTTCTACCCCAAATGAGCAGAGTATACATTCTTCTCAGCACCACATCGCACTTACTCTAAAATTGACCATGTAATTGGAAGTAAAACACTCCTCAGCAAATGCAAAAGAACAGAAATCATCACAAACAGTCTCTCAGACCACAGTGCAACCAAATTAGAACTCAGGACTAAGAAACTCACTCAAAACCATACAACTACATGGAAACTGAACAACCTGCTCCTGAATGACTACTGGGTAAG
The DNA here is from genome assembly GCF_030222135.1 of Aotus nancymaae. Taxonomy (NCBI): domain Eukaryota; kingdom Metazoa; phylum Chordata; class Mammalia; order Primates; family Aotidae; genus Aotus; species Aotus nancymaae. The sequence continues at coordinate 17,631,732 of NW_026988445.1, read as the reverse complement.
TAACGAAATTAAAGTAGAAATAAATCAGTTCTCTGAAACCAATGAGAACAAAGACACAATGTGCCAGAATCTCTGGGACACAACTAAAGCAGTGTTTAAAGGAAAATTTATAGCACTACATGCTCACAGGAGAAAGCGGGAAAGATAAAATTGACACCCTAGTATCTAAAAGAACTAGAGAAGCAAGAGCAAACAAATTCAAAAGCTAGCAGAAGACAAGAAATAACCAAGATCAGAGCAGAACTACAGGACATAGAGATACGAAAATCTCTTCAAAAAAAAATCAATGAATCCAGGAGCTGGTTTTTTGAAAAGACTAACAAAATAGACTGCTAGCCAGACTAATGAAGAAGAAAAGAGAGAAGAATCAAGCTTGCACATTTCAAACACAGGTGGGCACAGCCTTCCTTACTGAGGATGCCTATGCAGAAAATAACCCAAAATCATCTCTTATTGTCACTGTCCTTTCATTGAAACTGCTTACTGAAAAGCCCCCTAACAGGAAAAGAACACTATCTTGAGAAATACTGTAGAACATTTGTTTAAATATCATATCATCCCTATCTTTCTATGTGCCTTGCCTCTCCAGTTTTAATAGCTGAGAGCAGACATCAAGTCTTATACTTTGTCCTTTTCTATGCCTTTCAGGGCCCTTCACTTAACGGGTGCTTGCTCTAAATTAATGGAATAAACACCGGAATGGAATGTTAGGGAGACTATAGAATAAATCTCTCAAGAAAAGTTTCCTAAACCAGAGTGCATGCTTACTTTGTAGGGTGGCTTCGATAGAGGTCCACAGGAGAACTGCTGAAGGGAGTTCCTAAGTCCAAGTAGACAATGCACATCCCACCCTGGAACTGCAAAAGACAGGGTGCCCTGGTGGGGCAGCCCCCTGGAACTACACCTTCACCTTGTGATGAGACAATGACAAGGGGTCCAGCCAGGGATAGGTGTTGGGAGACACTGGAGTCTGCTCCAAAAACATCCCGACCAAGGGGGTCCAGCATTTGCAGACTAGTTCACGGGCTCCTTGCCTATCTCCTTTGTTGCATAAAAATCCGTGTGCATACCTCTCATCACATTTTATCAGAGCCCTCTACTTACTTGTGTGTCCTCTCTATCAATGACCTCCTTCATCTTCCAAGTATTTGGCATGGTCCCTGGCAAAGCATGGTTACCCATGAATAGAACACAATGAAGCGCAACCCAGGAGCAGGGAATGCTGGCAAGGTAGGCAGGTGAGTGAGGGGTTTCGGAGAAGAATGGCTTCCACAAAGAGACAGAACTACATGATCACACGACAGTGATGTGCGGTTCCCAGTTTTTGAGGCATTGTACATATTACCAAGGCAGAATTTGATACCAGAATATAATAAAGTTCCAGCTACCTCAGCTACTCTGGAAGAAACGAGGGCTTGGGAAGTTGAAGCATCAGGTTATGCAGAAATCTATTAATAACAAAAAGTAACCTGATGAGCCTGCTTTTTAGTGTTCTTAACCTAGAAATGTGCGAGCGAGCCTCATGCTTTGGGTCAGGATTGTGTCAGGCTTGTCAGCCAATACATGGCTATAAATGGAAATCACACCAGCCACAGGGGTGGAAACCCGAACAGAGAATGAGAATGTTGAGCCTCTCCATCCTCTGTGTCTCAAAGAAAAGGGGATTCTCCTTTCTAGTTGGAGAGCCACTAGTTGGAAGGACAATTCCTATGCTATCACCATCCCCAAAGGCTTTGTGAGTGGGTTACAGAAAAGTACTGTAGCCAAAACTTTCACCACAGTGAAAGCCATGGTACCTAGAAAGCATCGTTGGACTATCTGGAATTCTAAGTGAAAATTCTGGGGAGCCAATAGTCTTCTGAGAAAAATACACCAGGTGATGAAGACAATGCTTTCTCCCCTTAGGAAAATCCCGTTCCTCAAATTTGGCCTTCCTTAAAGGAGGTCACAAAGGGAGCATGAGAAGTGAATTCGCATTTGAGCCCTCTCTCCACCTAAGCTTTTAGTCCTTAGATTTAGTGGAGGAATAAATCTCCGCCCTTGCCTTTAAATTCAAGGAGCTTCCCTTCTCTTTTCTTCCCTGAGCTTGCCTTCTACTGCTTGTAAAAGTGCTATTACTGCATCATCCTTTCAGCCTCATCTGTTAACATTTGGACTCAAAGTAGCCCCTGAAAACATCAATTCATCCCTGTACTGGATCAGGGACAGATAGGACAGCCTGGGACCAATCACCAAGCTTATAGAAATGATGAGTCACAACAGCTATGTCTCTAGATCCAAATGCCCTGTGTCTTAAGTACAGCAAGTTGTTCTGGTGAAGAAATGCACAGTGAAGACAGGCTTCTGGAAAGAGCCTCTGTTCCTGCCATAACTGACATTGCAATACTTGATCTGGCATTGTGAGTCTTCCTATGCTGAATTTGTATATTCGCAAATATACAAATATATTTACACAAAAATATTGCATATAATATACAGTTATACAAAATATAACACATGGATAACGCACTAGTGTTTTTTATGTAAACTCACTTTTGATAGGGGTTTGAACTGCAGACACTCTACCGATCCCAAAGGTAGTAATTTGCTTACTCCATAATAAGCTTTCTGTTCTCTTAAGTCTATCCACAAATGGGGTATGTGGAAGAGCTTTTACTTTTTCGGTAAGTTAGTTTTCAGTAAGTTAACTGACAGCAGCAATCTTGGGTTGGGAATATTCATAGAAATGGAATAACCACATCATTGCATGCTGATAGTCACCGCAGTGGCAGTCAATTGCCAGCACTCAGTGTTTGTCATGGGTGAGATACGGAATTAGTTGCCTAACGCTGCTATGACAAAGTATCGAAAACTGGGTGGCTTGAAACAACAGAAGCTTACCCTGTCATTGTCCCAGCAGCCAGAAATCCAAAGTTAAGGTGTCAGTACAGTGGGTTCCTTCTGGAGGCTCCGAGGGAGAATGCTTTCCATGCCTCTCTCCCAGCTTCCGGTGGCTGCCAGCAGCCCTTAGCATGCCTTGGCTTGAGATACCTCACTCCAGTCTCTGCCTCCATCTTCACGTGGCGTTCCTTTCTGTGTGTCTGTGTCTGTCACCTCCCCCTCCCTTCTCATAAAAAATACCAGTCATTGGATTTAGGACCCACCCTATATTGAGGATGATCTTATCTCAAGATCCTTAAATCTGCAACGATCTTATTTCCAGGAATGGTCACATTCACAGGTATCAGGGGCTCGGATTTGAACATATCATTGGAAAGAATATAATTTACCCCATTACAGGTTTAGTAGGCGGCACATTACATGTGTGGTCACTAGTAGAGGGAAGTTCTGAGGTCATCTTGTCCCACACCTCCATGACCTGTGAACATCTGGTAATATCCCTGGTAGCAGCCATTCAGCCGCACTTGACTCTCTCCACTACAGGCGAACTCTCAACTCTATGATAGAAGCTATTCCAGCCTCAGTCAACTCTAGTGGTTCTAAAGACTTTCCTGAGTACACAGCATCACCATGCAGTTGGTGGTTCTATCATCATCATCACCATTTTTCAGATGAAGAAACTAAGGATGGAGTGGAATGTGACTTCCTAAGGCCATGCAAGCAGTGAGCAAGGATCTAAGTCCTGCGTTCGGGTTGGGCCCGTGTTCTTAACTGTATGCCATTCTGATTTTGCAAGGAGAGGATGGCGGTGCAAGCAAAATTTCCAGATGAATTCTTCAGTCCCTCAGTCACACCATAAACATGAACCTCAAAGGGCAGAATCACCCTGCCACATCCAATGCAATTTTGCCCTCACCTTGTCCACAAGACAAATGCTCAGGTGACTGGTGGTAGGTCAATAACTGGAACAAAAGAATCATTAAAAAAAAAAAAACAGTTGCAAATGTCCTTATGTTGCAACATCATGAGCAGTAACTTCACTCTTCAGAATAGCCAGAGAACTCCTGCCTGTCTCTAAAGGAGAATCAGGATTCTCAGTATCATCCGATCTTTTCTTGACTTGATTTGTTCACATGACCACATTATCCTCATTTCACCTACACAGATATATTCACACCCACCCCCCCCACACTCTGCTGAACATCGCACAAAGGCTTCTATAGATTTTCCAGTAGAAATATTTTTGTCCCGTAACTATGGCACTCATATGTGCCTTCTTTGACAAGAAAGCCCCTTCCACTTCCGGTTCCAACATAATGAACAAACACACAGCCTCCTTTGTATGTATAGCTGTTTGTGCTCAGCCACAGAGGGCCCAGGAGCAATATGTGTGGACTGTCCTCCCAAGAACAGATGGGACCTGCAAAGGAGGCAGGCTTTACCCCATGCCTTTCTTTTCTAGGATGTATTCCTTTGATTGATGGTTGCCTGTATTCACTGGGGAAAAAAGTTCATCTTTTTCACTTTAAATGTATTTATATGACAAGCTCTTTAAATTCCGTGATTCAATCATTATTGAGCTTTCAGGGAAAGTATAGAGATGTTGAAATAAGCGACCCTTAAGCCCATAATACAGGAGAGAACAAGTAAAGGAACACAGCAGGACTTGTCAAATGAATGCAAATGAATGCTCGGTTGTGCAACTTCAGAAACCAAGCACATAGCCCCTAAGCTCCCATCACGCCTCCTCTGGTGGAAACAATCCTCTGGTCCGAAAATGAAGCTGTTCAGAAGCGGAATCCTTGTTTCTGGTTCTTAGGCTACTCCAGTTGGCACAATTCTGATGCCGTACACGAAGGCACCATAGGAGGATCCTCAACACCACAGCGCCAACTTTCAGCATCTCCTCTGCACGGTGGAACACATGGACTCACACACATCCCAACAAAAACCAAGTCTTAGCAGAGGCGTGTTCTTGGGAATAAGTTCTAGGAAACAGCATCAGCGTGCCCTGAACAGGGTGAGTCTGAACGTGTGCAAGTGTTTGTGAGAAGTCTGTAGGGAAGAAACCCATACCAGGTGAAGTAATATCTGCCTACAATAATCAGTGACTAAAGATTCCCTTCTAGGCCCCAAGGCAAAATGCTGCAGAAAAAAAGAAGGAGAAGGCCAGTTTTTGAAACAAAATTTAAACTGTCAGCAGCTTCAAACACTTGGTAAATGGGTAAGCTAAATGCCCCCTGGAGGGCAACGGGACAGTGGCCCAGGGAGCTCAAGTCCAAGATTTCACCACATGGCAGAAGGGCTCAGGGGAAAAAGACTTCTTTTTTGAATCAGTATAGCTATGTTAAAACCATTTTGGCTTTTGAAAATATGTAAATATTACATTTTCTCAAGTTGGGAGTTTGTGGCTTTAGTTCTCAGTGCCACTCAAATGATGTTTAGAGGCTGAATTTCTAAGTGAGGTGAAAACACAGAAAGTGCTCTGAGGTGCACCTGCCAGAGAGCATCCTTCCTTCCTGGGGGAGATGGGCTCAAAAGGCTATGACGTAAGGGCATCTCACCTGGAACCCGGAGGGCAGGTGCCCTCACCAGGACGTATCCCCCTCCAGCCCCCTCCAGCCCTGGCTGACCTGGAGGTCTGGGTGGGGTTACTCTCCTGCCTCAGTGGTCCCCAAATGTGTCACTGTGCACCCTGTGTTCCATTCAGAAGCACCACCTCACAGGCAGCCATGTAGCCAAGTGGTTAGGTCAACCGTTCCCACTGGAATCAGGATGTCCCAATGCCCAGCCCTGCTCTGCCACTTGCCAGACATGCCCCCTTGGATGAATCTACCTTATCTGTGCCTCACATTCTTCATGTGTGAAAGGGAATAACATTAGAACAAACTGCGTGGGCTTAGTGTGAGGATTAAATGCAACAATACAAGTAAAAAGTGGAGACTAGTACCTGGAACACAGTAACCACTTCACACACGTTAGCAGCTACTGCTCTCTTTCTGCCATGAAAACTGCTCTGCACTCCACAGCTGAGGCAAGTTGCATGTCTGTTAGATGCTAGATATTTCATAGCCAGAGCTGTACTTGCACTATTTCCTTTACCTCTCACGGTGCTTCCATTGAGGAGGGAATTCATGCTATTCTTTTATCACAGATGAGGAAACTGAAACTGAAGGTACGTGACTTGCCCAAAGTGCATGGCAGAGCCAGGATTCACCCAAATTCCCATGCCTCAGGGACAGTTTTAGATGGCTGCATTCTATTTATTATCCTCAATCATGCAGAAATTATTCACTAACTGGCTTTCTCTGAGTGGTAGAAAAAGCAAAAAGGGAAATGTTGATCAAAGGGTAAAAAGTTTCAGTTGTGCAAGATGAATAAATTCTGGAGATCTATTGCACAGCATGGTGACGCTATGCAAAAATAATGTATCATGTACCTGAAAACTGCCAGAAGAGTAGATCTCAAGGGTTCTTACCACACTCCAAAAAAAAAAAAAAAGGTAACTAGTGAGGTGATAGCCATGTTAGCTGGATTGTGGTAATCATTTCACAACATATGCATACATCAAACCATCACATGGTATACTGTAAATATATAGAATTTTTATTTGTCAAACATACCTCAATAAAGCTGGGGAGAGGAGCAGAAAGGGAAATAATTTGAAATAAGACACAAATAGCCAGTGAGGATCCCAACTTGTTTCTTTAAGCTGACTTTTCGAATAATTCAATCATGATATAATTTCATATATTATACATATTTTCATAATATAAAAATACAGTATCGTAAAAATAAATCATAATATGATTTGCTCTATAAATCCTGTAATACATGTTAACTTACCAGAATAAAATGGGAAAGAAGCAGGTTAAAAGGAAAGGTCAATATCTCTATCACCCTTCCCAAACTGAGAACAAACGGTTGTTGACTGACAAATTTAGGATATGTAGATGTTATGGTGCCCACATTTTTCTGTGTGCTCTTTGCTGTGCTGGAAGCCTTGGAAGTCATATGTAACTTGCATGGGAAGGTATGACCACAGACCATCCTTGGAGCCCTGAGCCAGTGCCCGAGCAAAGAAAGCAGTCCAGTCCTAGGGCAGTGGTTCTCAACCAGGTAACACTACCCAATAAAATAAAACACAAGATGCCAGGTTAACTTGAATATCAGATAAACAGTGAAAAATTTTTTAGTATAAAATTATGTACCAAAATTGCATGGGACATATTTACACTAAAAAACTATTCATAGGCACCAATGTGCACAGCAGCAAATGGGGGAAGCAACCCAAATGTCCATCTACAGATGAATGGATGAAGAAGATGTGGCTCATTCACACAATGGAATGTTATTCAGCCTTAAGAAGGAAGGAAGTTCTGACACACGCTGCAACCCAGACAAACCTTAAGGACATTACACGAAGTGAAATAAGCCAGACACAAAAGGGCAAATACTGTATGATTTTCCTTACATGAGATACCCAGAGGAGTCAAATGAATGAGACAGAAAGGAGAATGGGGGTTGCCAGGGGCTGGGAGAGGGGAGGAAGGGGACTTGGTGTTCAACGGGGACAGAGTTTCAGTTAGCAAGGATAAGAAAGTTCTGGAGATGAGTGGTGATAACGCTTGCCCAACAATGTGAATGTCCTTAATGCCACTGATCACTTAGAAGCTTTAGCCACTTAAAAATGGCTAAAATGGTATATCTTATATTCTGTGGTTTTTTTAACCATAATAAAAACAACTTGTACAGTTTATCTGAAATTCAAATTTAACTGGGCACGCTGTGTTTTTATTTGTTAACTCTGGCAGCCCTATATCCCCAGGGGACATCTGGCAAGGTCTGGAGTCATTTTTGATTGTCACCACGGAGAGCGGGGGAGGGGGACCACTGGTATCTAGTAGGTAGAGCCTGGGGTCCTGCTAAACCTCTTACAATGCACAGGACAGCCCCCACAACAAAGAAGTGTCCGGTCCAAAACATCAATAGTGTCGAGGCTGAGAAGCTCTGCCCAAGACAGGCAGCAGGGAAATTCTGACGCAATTTTCCTTAAGCCCTAGAAATTTTAATTTAAGCCACTGATTGCCAATGACAGATGTCCATAGGAAAACACAGGTACACCGATTCCATTTGTATCAAGGCACACCTGAAATGATTTGTAATCATTTTGCACATTATTTTAATACACAAAATTCTGTGTACAAAACCAGATTCTGCGTATAAACAGCATACTGTGAGACCACAGTAGCTACTGCACATAGCTAAAAATAGCAGCCCGAACAGAACTCATGTTGGCTGAGTCCAGTGAAGATTAAGAGCTTATCAGAAAAAAAGGTCTTTCTGTCCAGTCTCGCATCAATATGCTTGGTGAGTGAGGTGCTACTGCACAAAAATAAAATTAGGAGATTAGCTAAACATGAATTTAAACCAAATCCCCACAGCAAAGGTCCCTGCCAGGGCCAGAAAGCCGGGCATTTAGACCGCTATGATAAAAACATCCACAGAAAAGCATGCAGAAGTGCCTGGGAGAAACCCAGCTATCCCCATTTGACCTTACATTTTCACTTACTAAACCTTTTAAGCATACGAGGATGAAGAAATCCACCCAAAACTTGAAAGCAAGCATGGTAAAGTCTTAAACCTGTTTTTGACTATTACAGCTGATAACACAGATGAATCATGTTTCATTAATGCTGACTTAAGAATCAAAGACAAAGTAGTGGCTTATTGTCAAAGCCGTTTTAAGAACAACGACCAAACGAGATTAGTGCCACTGAGCTGTGTATAAATTATACTCATGATCCATCAAGAAAATCAATCAGTGAGGGCAAAACTGGTATTTTCCACTTCTTAAAAACCGTCAGGTGTCATCCATCAACAAAGACCTGGAGTGCAACCAAAAAGGTGAAATATGAGGGAAAATAAATGAAGGACAGCCTAAGCGCTAGGACTGGAAAATTATAAATGCTTAAAATTGAGGGGCTTCATGGAAGGTTATACTTGGAAACTTCTTTACAGAAAAACTCTATTGTATAGGGAATGGAATGTAGCAAACACCCACAGAGGAAAGGAAACCTGAAACCAAAATTAGGTCACAAAAGAATAGTTGCCACTGAGGCTTCCGGAGGTGGGCACTGGTGCAGGAAGCCTCCCAGGTATGAAACTTTGCCTTTGTTTTCTTCTCACTTCCTTCACACTCCTTCCTTCCCCCCATGTCTCTTCCTTCCTGCTGGGCTGGTTCTCACAGTCCTTGCAAGCACGCGAAGAGTCACTAAAAACATCGAGGAATCCTCACAGCAAAACAGATATTTTTCTCCTAACTGAGAGTACTACAAGATAATTGGAGGTAAAATACAAAGTTTAAAACTATCTTCAGATTTCACAAGTGTTGTATTCCAAAATAACGTTAGTTCTATAACCAGTTACTTGCAAATGTGCATCCACCACATGTATGTTGTACGCACACAGGTACGTGAGGGCTGCCATCTCATTTAATTGAAATGCAACCATCAATAAGGTCCTTGTACCTCAAACACAACCCACAACCAGGAAACAAATCCAAAAGGCCTCCTGGAGACCGACAAAGAGGTCAGAGTGTATGTATGAACGTTACTGACAGCCTCCCATTCGGCTCAGAGTCTATCCTCTCTAATCTCACACAAAATTCCAAATCATCTTGGTTCTCTCATTTCTAAGATCCTAACAGATGAAAACAAACAAATTAAAGTAGAAAAAAGCTGAAACAGACAGAAACACTGCTTGCTGGTACAAATATAGCTCATAGCCTGGAAGGAAGGATGGGGGAGAAGAGGGAAAATGATGAAAAGCCAGCACAACCTAAAACACCACAGACCCTTCTAACTAAGGGGCCTCAGCCACACACCACTCCACAGACCCTGAGGACATGACTGTGAGAACAAAGCCACGAACATGCATCAGACGTTCTAGTTTCAATGCTATTTTTTGCTGTTTTGAGTATAACTACAAGCCACTTAGCCTCCTTCAACCTCAGCTTCTTCAACCATAAAATGAAGATAATCAAGTTGCCTTTCCAGATCTCCATGTTGAATATGAAAGCAGTCTAAGAACTAAAGTGTGATAATACGTACAGTTGAAGATTGTCATTTAATTAATCATTAGTAGACATAATATTTACCCTAAGTCATCAAGGAGAGGTTAGATTATAGTCCATGTCCAGAAGTTAGATTATGTCCTTTACAGCCATGCAAGAACAGTGAGGGGTAGGCTCTCTGCCCATTTTGGGGCCAGCTGCCATGCTCCCGCCACTCCTGCCCCATCGCTGGCTTCCTCTAGCATGCAGTGTGTGGGAGGAGACAGCCTACAAGATCCGGAGCAGGAAGGAACTCAGTTGGTCCTGGCACGCCCTCGTTCTACGTGGCCTTGGAAAAGTGAACACAGCTCTCTTAACCTCACTTTTCTTCATTATAAAAATACCTGCCTATGTGATTCTTTTTTTCTCTCTCTCTTTTTTTGAGACGGAGTTTCTCTCTTGTTACCCAGGCTGGAGTGCAATGGCGCGATCTCGGCTCACCGCAACCTCCGCCTCCTGGGTTCAGGCAATTCTCCTGCCTCAGCCTCCTGAGTAGCTGGGATTACAGGCACGCGCCACCGTGCCCAGCTAATTTTTTGTATTTTTAGTAGAGACGGGGTTTCACCATGTTGACCGGGATGGTCTCGATCTGTTGACCGGGATGGTCTCGATCTCTTGACCTCGTGATCCACCCGCCTCAGCCTCCCAAAGTGCTGGGATTACAGGCGTGAGCCACTGCGCCCAGCCGCCTATGTGATTCTTAATTGTACATTATTATATTTGGAGCCATTGATACTACGTAAAGCACCTGAAGACTCTAAAACACTCCCCAAATGTAAGAACAATCGCTTCACTTCGTATTATTCAAGGCATAAGGCAATAGCACATACCTGGATTCTCTTTATGGAAAGTAAGACACAATGCATTCAGCGAGAATGAAATACAATCCTCATATTTGATTGCATCTCACTAGAAGAGTATGCCTTTCAAACAATCTGAATTATTTAGTAATGCTACAGGGAAAAGGTAGGAGGATTGTTCAGCAAGTATGTTGGAGAAACGAGTCCTTCATGGAGTGGAAGGAACATTGGAACCCTAATATTTCCAACACTTAAGGTTTTTTGAATTTTGTTTTTCATGGTTTAATGACTAAGTATCTGTATTTTAACATTATGATAATTCATTACAAATTTTCCATGTCCATTTCTATGTCATACCCCAAAAGAGGGTGTAGATGGCCCAACTAGTTATTGAGAAAGGACATGTTGGAGACAATGGAATCCATATAAAAAGTAAATCCTGTAAAGATGCCAGTAGAGTTCATAACTGGGGAGTAGGAGCCACAAGGGACAAGAGCCCAGTAGGGAGGGTTTCGAGGTGCACAGAAACTTACCTACCCAAAGGCCCATCCAAATGCTAGTGCTTGGCCAGGTAGGTGTCCCCTGGGAATACACTTGTCCAGCAAAGTTTAGCCACTAGAGACAAACTGAATTTATCTTCTCAAGGAGAATAAACTCATTGTGCATAGAATTTGCATTGCTAACAAAAGCAATGGATTAAATACAGCCCTGGCAACTCTTCTGAACTTTCTAGATACAATTCGGATCATGGGTATTTGAAGAAAAGAAAAAAATGTAATATCAAATAAACCTCAGGTTAAATGCAAAGTGCTTCTGTAGGTCACAGGAGGCAGGCTGTGCTGTGAAGATGCAATAGGGGGAAAATGACAGAGATTCGAGACCTAAAACTAGGAATGCTTCTAAGAAATTCTGACCTTGATGCTACAAAGCCCCCTTGCAGAATTCAGTTAGATGATTTCCATTTTCAAACTGTCTACTCTTTTTCACCTCAACATTCTTTAAGGAAGTTACTGAAACTTCCTTCACTGTGTATATTCTAAATTGTTTGTGAAAAAGAGCTACTCTTTGGAATCCTGTAAAAGCACCTGCTTTCAGCTGTATAATCCGCCCCTTGCAGGAAATACCCTTGGAGCACTGCAAATACAGATTCATGTCAGTCAGGTCCACTGAGATCCACGACCTAGTGATTCCCATTATGACCTCTGGCTATTGCAGCTGAAAAGAGGAATGAGCCTGGTCAGAGCCTGCTGATGCCCTCCAATATATTTCTTTTCTTCTGCATCCACATAATAGTGGTGTTTTTTTCTTCTACTCTGAGACGGAGTTTCACTCTTGTGGCTCAGGCTGGAGTACAATGGCGCAATCTCAGCCCACTGCAACCTCCACTTCTCAGGTTCAAGCAATTATTCTGCCTCTGCCTCCTGAGTAACTGAGATTACAGATGCCCAACACCACGCCTGGCTATTTTTTTGTATTTTTAGTAGAGACAAGGTTTCACCATGTTGGCCAGGCTGGTCTTGAACTCCTGACATCAAGTGATCCACCCACCTCAGCCTCCCAAAGTGATGGGATTACAGGCATGAGCCACCACACCTGGTCCACATGATAGTGTTTTGAGCCAAGCTTCCCAGAATACATCTTTTGGCCTCCCTTGCAGCTAGATGTGGCCCTGGCCAAAGACCCATGAGTGGGAGTGTCATTGGGCAGTTTCTGGGAACCTTCCTTAAGGGACAACAAAATTGTTATATGAATAAGTGAACAACTTTAAAAACCTATGCTATCATCCACTGTGATCATCAGTTTATCCAGGACCACCGCTAGCCTCTGTGGTGCCCATACCTTGCATCTGTGCAAATCAAGAAGCAGTGTCCCTCTTTAAGATACTTTACATTTTTTTTTGTTGAAAAGTTGCCATAATGTACTAATTTTACAAGGACAAGACCTAATCTGTATAATAAATATAATATGCTTAATAATTATGATGTACATAAATGTAATAAATGTTCAATGTGACTGGTATCCCATGAAATGTGGGGCTCTTGTTCACTGTACAACCTCAACAACCATATACAGTGGCCCTGATCCAGGTCCATAACAACTGATACAAGCACTAAGGTCAGAATTCGAATTCAGGATAAGATACAAGGCAAAGGCAACAAGAAGTCACACCCTCTCTTCTCCCAGAGAGAGAGATTCTAGTAACTCTGAGAAACAAAATAAATAGTAGAAAACCTAAGAACAATATTAAAGCAATACACAGCATGATTAAATATATAATAATAAAGTACAGTTTGGAAAGTAAACGTGCAAGTGAACAAGCAAAAATAGGATCAGAAGATGATGGCATCATTGCATTTGGGTCAGAAGCAGAATAACTACCACATAATGTGCCAATGTCTCCAGTATGTCATACAAGCCTGATTTCATTAAAGGTGCACAGAACTTCATGGGCTGAATGTTCCCAGCGCGCTTCAGTACCAGCATCCTCTTCAGTGAGAATTAGTGAGATTTAGTGACTTACCCCAGTCAGGTAGCTAAGAAGGAGCAACTCTGACATATGAACCTGGTTCTAATTGTCTGCAAAGCCTGCGTTTGCCACGCGTCTAAGAGCAAATTTTAAGGAAATTATGGACGAGCAAAATTGGTAAAATTAGAATTTTTTTAATTAAATTTACTCAATTTCTAAATAAGAATAATATCATGTGCATAGCATTATGACATCTACTAATTACCCCCGTACACTATATCTGGCCATATTCTGAAATTGATTTTTCTCTGATACCCATTTGAAGACAGGCCAGCCATTTGCAAGGGAATTGGCCCACTGCATGACTTAGTGATTATTAGTGTTATTGGAAGCAATAATATGTGAGAACTATCTGCAGCAGTTACTGCAGATTGGTTTATTCAAACCCACGCCAGCCTACCATTCCACCCCCAAAACACGTTTTCTCTACACTAGAAAGTTAAAGCAATGGACTGCACTTTCCATATTGCCTTGCCATTAAGGTTCTGTATGTGGCTTTCGCCCCACAACCACACCCATGGCAGACTAGAAAGGTGGTAATGAACATCCTGACGCAGCAGCTACAGTAAATTTTGTTACATCTAAGAAAATATATCTATTTTTCAAATACTGTAATGTAGACGCTTTGATGAATGAAACTAGAATCAGTCTGAATATTATTATTAATTACTGTAGGCATTCGAAGACTATCAGTTGCCTTGTGTTAACCTCCCTGTCCTTCTCTTACCCTAGGAGACCAGCAATAGCACTGAAGAAATGTTTAAAAATGAACAAAATAAACTCATCTGGCATGCACAATTTTTCCCATGGCAGAAGAAAGAGTAAGTGATTCTTTGCAAAGCTTTCTAAAACAAGCCATTGATTCTATTCCTAAGAAAGTAACAAAAGAATATGGACTTATTCAGAACATAATGTTCACAAACCCATAATTCTTCACTTGGTCATATTACCAGGTGACCTTGGGCAAGTCATTTAGCAAACTAATGTCTCCGAGGAACTCTCTCAGCTTTGTTTCTGAAGGACAAAAAGGAAAGGTTTTTCTACTAGTGAACCACTTAGGCCAATTAAGAGAATTATTTGTAGCCTTCTTTCAGATCTAGACGGCTTTTTCTAACTGCACCCACTGGTTCTTGTGATAAAATTTATTTCTTACAGATTAGCAGTGACTTAAAGCTCCACCGCAGTGGTATTTTTTCCTGAATGGGGACTGTGTGCTATTGCCAATGGACAAAGAGAGTGTGAGCTAAGATTTTTTTTTTAGGAGCTTCAGTGTCAGCTGATAATAGCCATCTCCTGTTGTGGGGCAAGGAGGAAGAAAAAAGATTAAACTATAGTCCCTGCTGAAAGCAAACGTGAAAGGCAGCAGGGTGCAAGAGAAATTTACATCCCAAACACAGGCTAGACTATTCAGAAGAATGCATCTTAAGTTAATGCTGTAATAAATAAAATAATTTTATTTGCACTGCATGGCTTCAGAAGCTTTTACTCTGGGGAAAAGAAAATCTCTATCCTAGATACACTGAAATCATTTATATATTCCTATATAAATCACGACGCTCCAATAAATCTAGTTGTATGTATTATGTGTCTATTTTGGGAGGCAGGGGAGTAGACAGAGGTGTGAAATAACGTAGAATGGAAAAGCTCTACATTGGATCACTGTGGACAAAACTATTTGGTACTATATCAGCAAAAAGCACTTTTCTCTTTTATTGGCAATTACTGAAATACATGACAGACTTGCCAGAAAACAATAATCGAATGCTCATGCTTAGATAGTAAAAATACACTGGGGTGACTGGGATATTTTATCTCTAATTTCAGCACTAATGACGATGATTATTAAAATACATGTATAAAGAAATCAAACCCCAGGCTTTGATCGGGAAAGGAGCAGAGCTCTAAGTACTTATTGCTATAAATTTCATCCTCCATATTAATCAGATCATCCAAACCGGATGCAGCATTTTAATTAGGTGAAACTTACAGCCACATTGAGTAACAAAAGGAAAGGCATAGATCAAAGCATAGACCAAGACCCTTTTGATGAGTCAAGGGGCCAACGTATAGAACCTGGAAGGAGGTCATGGCCCATACTTATCCAAAAGCAGTGGTTCTCAGAATGTGTCCCCAGACCAGCAGCATCTGTGTCTCCTGGGAATGTCTCAGAAATGCACATTCTCCAGCCTTACCCGGACTACTGAATCAAAAGCTCAGGGAGCCAGCAGTCTGTGTTTTCAACAAGCCTACCAGGTGATTCTGCTGCACACTACAGTGTGCCAACTACTGCCCCAGAGCTTGAAATAGGGAATGGAAGATGGAATTCTACTGTTTTCCTGACTTTTTGGGAACCAGTCTGAAAATCCTCTGGAAAGAGAAGCAGACTGTGGCTGGCTGGTTGGGAAACCCACACTGAATAGCCAGTGTTTTGAGGATTTCCTGGTAAGATTTGCCCTCCACTCTTTCCACCTCATCTAACTGTCTGGTTTACTTTCGGTTTGGTTCGGTTCTTTTTTTTAATAGAGTCTTGCTCTGTAACCCAGGCTAGAGTGCAGCAATGTCATCTCGGCTCACTGTCACCTTCACCTCCTGGGTTCAAGCGATTCTCGTACCTCAGCCTTCTGAGTAGTTGGGACTACAGCCACGAGACACCATGCCCAGCTAATTTTTTGTATTTTTAGTAGAGACGGGCTTCCACCATCTCGGCCAGGCTGGTCTCCAACTCGCAGCCTCAAGTGTTCCACCTGCCTCAGCCTCCCAATGTGCTGGGATTACAGGCGTGAGCCACCACACTTGGCCTAATTATTTGTTAATGTAGAATATTCAACAACTCTTTCCAACCTTACTTGTTGATTTTCAACCTCAATTCCCAAATTATATTTTGTTTTATGGTGTTCTATTTACTTCAAAACTTTCCAAGGTCAACAAGCAGAAGTCCAGGTTTTCCTCCTCTTGGCCTCCCATTCAAATTCAATTAAAGAAAATCTTCAATCAATCAAAACATCTTTCCCTTCATCACTCTGCCGGCATAGACTTCAGCCCTTCCTGGGCAAGGGTCCTTCATCTTCCAGAGTCTGTCCAGCTGAGTGGACCCCAGAACTGGCCTACTCCTGAGTTCCTTCTGAACATGGAAACAGTGACAAGAATATGCATTCTTCCTAGAATCAGTATGTTATTCTTTTAGGGCCCAAGGACACAGATGTTTGCATGGATGGATTTTTATGTGTAATTGTAAGAAATATTATTATAACCATTGTTAAACATTTGCTGGAGGTCAAGGTTTTAAAAGACCTGAAGTGAATACATGCAGATTTAACTCTCTGCTCACACTCCTGTGTACATGTTATACTGCTTTGGTTCACTTGATGATATCTGTTTTATCTAATGTAGGTGTATCTTTCTCTCCAGTTCTGTTGTAAGTCTCTTGAGGGCAGCAACCACACCTCTCACTTCTCATGAAATGCAAATGCGCTTAAAATGAGATTGAATAAACACTTGCTTATATATATATATAAAATCAAGTGCCACCTCTCCCCTGCCCCAGGAATGTGCGTCTACAACACTATTTTGATGGTTTAGCACTTGAGTTTTGAAGCTAGATTTTCTCCGATTTTAAGAAAAAAAAAAAAAACAACCATAAAATAAAACATCCCTGGCTTAAGGTAACTCTAAAAGAGCAAGTGACAGACAAAGCTATATCTGTTCTTGAACATGCCAGTGATCAGATGTGAAGTAAGCCAGGTGTTGCTATGCACCAGGAGGCCCCATTACTATGGCAGCACATGGTGACCAGCTCAAAATCAGATGGGCAACTTGGCATCAGAGCATTGACAGCAGCCCAAGGCAACAGACTCTACAATAAATGGCTGTGATGCTACAAATAGGCTGGAGGTTGTCACAGAAAAAAAGAAAAAAAAGAAAAAGACGATTTAGTCTGCGCTATATATGTGAAATATTTTGGCCTTGTTCCATAAATATAACTGAAATACTATCTGGACCAGTCAATTCATCAGGGGAAGATAAAACAACCTGCCACTATAACCCAGAGAGGAGAAAAGTAAGGATAAAAATCAGAAAGCTTCATTCCGTTCAAGGAAAAGACAGTGACAAAGAAGCTATAGTAGGATTGACTATTAATTGAAGGCCTCTTCTTATTCTGGCAGAAGTGTGCCCAAGTCAGTTCCCTGAGGTCTGGCTGCAATATGCCCTCCCTTGTTGCAAGTGCTCATACCTATAGCCTCTATCTGTTGAAATTCCACTCATCCTTCAAGATTTTCCCCCAATGTCACTTCCTTTCTGAATCTTACCAAGCCCTGCCAGGCAAAATGAATCCCCACCTCCCCCTTCCTGCTCCTTCTTCACTCCAGGTGTGGCGTTGGCCCTGTGGGTTCGCATGCCTGATCACGTATGTTTCTGGATCCCATACCAGTCAGTGATGCCAGAAGGGTGGGGGCCATTGCTCAACTGCCTTTGTTTCACTCACAGAATCTGACCAAAGACCAGCCACCTTGCACATCAGTATTTTAAAAATCTTCTATTGAACTGTTAAACTCAATTATAGACAGGACTTCACTTCCCAGCAGCGGAGCCTCTATTTGATGTATTTTACAGGTTTAATATTTATTAAACAACACAGTGCCAGACACTATGTTGGTGCTTTATATACAATCTTCTTCAATCTGCCATATTCTATGAGGAAACTGGGGCTCAGAAAGTTTAAGAAAACATAGCCCTGAGATGTAAACCAAGGGTCACCACAGGAGTTATTTTGTGTCCCCGAGCCACTTATGTAACGTAACACCTGTAAGCCTCAAGTCCTGCTCTATGAAACTGGAATTATATTTTAGTGCTTTAGCTATTTTCTAGAAAAGTGTCAAAAGGATAAAACAACACAATTTTTAGAAGAAGGCAGAACAGTGAAAAGCATAAACTGAAATGGAAAAAAAAGTTTCATTTGACATATTTCTTTTTCAAAAGTGTCAGAATCGGCATATCATTTTTATCTCCTGAAGGAGTAGCTGTCAGTAGATGCCATACCTAGAGTGCTGTCCTGGCCTCTATGAAGAGACAACTTTAAAATGGGCAGCTATTTTGTGCTGATGATTTAAATACCATACCCCTGTTACAAAAGCCTGCCCCAGACCCCAAGTTCAGGGAAAATGTAAGGTATGCCAGGTTGCTGCATCCAGGAGGTCACCCTCATGACCACTCCCTAAATGTTTCCCATTTAATACGACCCCACGCCACACTAGTAATTTCATGGAAAATGATGGTGTCTGCTGTTAACAGCCATCATTGGTACAATTGAAACTTGTAGGAAGGAGGAATGTAGTGGTATGAAAGTTACCGTGACTCGACACCAGCCTTTTGGCCTCTGGCATCACATGACACCATTTCAGCCTGTTTGATGCTAAAGAAACCCCAGAAAACAAGGAATTACTGACCTACTACAATAAGCCATGAACTGGGATGTGTTCTAGGCCAGGGAGCAGCATGAAAGGATGCATATTTTAGGAGAATCACTGCATTGTAGGAAATGAATTTGGGGCACAGGTGTACTGTAAGACAAGGATGAGAGGGTGAAGACCGGCTCTGAGGCTACTGCTGTAGTTCAGGGTAGGAGAGGAGGATGCCCAGGGAGTATAAAAAGATGGAAAATTTCCCAGTTAGTTTATGAGACTGGTACAGCCTTGATTGCAAAACTGCATAAAGGTAGTATGAAGAAACGAAATTACAGTTAATTCCAATTATTAATATGGACGCAAAAATGCTTTAAGAATTAGTAAAACATCTAGTACAGTTTCATAGAATAATAGAGTTTATCCCAGGAAACAACAATTTAATTTTTAAAACCTTATTGATCTGAACTTACAACATATGTAGAAGTAAAAATATGACAACTATAACACAAATGACAGGAGGGAAAAATGTAAGTATGCTGTTGTAAAATTATTTATCTCCCTCACATATATATACACATACATATATATACATATGAGGGAGAGATATATATAGGGGAGATATATATGTATAAATATATATAGTGATATATAGTGTGTATAACAGTATATACATAAAATATGATGCTTTATATTATAAAAATTTTAAATATTATGGTATTCATTATGTATACATACAATAAAGTGGAATAACATTGTTTGAATGGAAACCATGACAAGTTAAAGATGCCTAGAATGAACCCTAAAGCAACCACTGAGGAAAATAAAACACAATGGGATAATAATAATTCAAAACAGAGATAAAATAGAATACTAAAAAATATTCAGTTCTAAAGGAAGGCAGAAAAGAGCAAGAAAGAAAAAAGAAGACAAATAGAAAACCACTAGCAAGATAGTAGACTTAAGGCCAAACATATTACTCATTCTATTAAATATAAATTGATTAAATATTCCCATTAGTAGTCATGACAATTTTGAAGACAAAGGATGCTCAATCCGTGTGTGTGTGTGTGCGCGCGCGCGCACGTGTGTTGGGATGTGGGGAAGGAGAGCTGTCATACCACACATCAGAATGTCCTCTAATGCTATAGCAATTATAGTGTGATATTAATTCAGAAAGAGATGAACAGATCAATAGAAGAGTATGGGGACTTATAAAAAGATGCACACATACACACACACACACACACACACACAACAAATGGCACACAAATCTGTAGAGGTTATGATGCTATTAGATACTGATATGTAAAAAGACAAAATCAACCTCTGTCTGACACCAAATGCATCAATAAATTCCAGATGGAAATTTTTTTTAATGTTTTTTAAAAGTAAAGCTACAGAACAAAACTTTTTAAATTAGAAAAAAATACAGAAAACATTCACATGATCCTGGGAGTAGGAAGAACTTATTTAACAAGAAATAGAAAAAAATGAAGGAAAATATAAAGTCATCTTGTTTAAAAGTTTTAAAATTTTTTTGTATGACAAAGACACTGAGAAAAAAAAACCCAGACAATCCAGAGTAGACTATGCAACATTTGTGTATCTGTAATTTTTTTAATTATAAAGAACACTAAAAATAAAATCATAGGTTGATTTGAATCAAATATGGTAAAAATGCTAGCATCTACCATACGTGGGTGTCCATTGTGTTATTTTCTGTACTTTTCTATATTTCTGAAATATTTCATGTTAAAAATCAAGAGACGAATTAGACTTTCACACGTTCATGGAGTGAAGTCTCTGATCATTATTATATCGTTACTCTGGGACCATTTTAAAGTTTATATTACAAGACCATTGTTCCTTCCCTGTCTTGAAGCCAGTGTTTGCAATTTCCCACCCAACACTTCTGGCTCTCCCTTCTTTTGACTTCCCATACTTCCATACTCAAAACTATGAGTTCCCATATTAGTATACACATGCTGGTATACACATTCATGGTAAGTGGTAAACTTCTCTATCCCTTATATCATTTCTAATAAGAGGATCCTTGGAAGCCACTGCAGGACTTTGTGTCTTCCTGATATTTTTGACCATCAGTGGTAGATTGTATTCATTGTTCATAAGTCCTCCTTCTCTCCTTTCTCTTCACTACAGGCAGAGTATGTATCATCTCCCAGTGTCTCTGGATGTGACCAGGTGGCTTGCACTTGTCAATGAAACTCGAGTGGTCCTAATGTATGCCATGTCCACCTAGAGGCTTTACATGCCCTTGCGTGACTGGCTTCCTGTTTTCATTCCTCCACTCTACCATGAGAACAGCATGCCCCACAGACAGTCCAGTCCCCAGACACATGGCAAAGCCACAAGATGATCCACAAGCCCACAAACAAGAAATACACGTTTTCATATAAACAACTGAGATTTGGGAGATGTTTGTTATACTACATTACCAAAGCAGGAACTGACTAATAGACAACCTTTTATTCAATTTCCAAGATTTCTATCCTATGCTCTGTTATTTTATGCTGAGAATTTTAATAATTGCCTGCTCAACTAAGATAGTCCTCTTTATATTGCATTTAAAGCTTTCTAGACTATTGAATTTTACTAATCACACATATACACATGATCCAAGGTCTTTTAAACCAGTTCGAGCTTTTTTTTTTTCAACCTTATCTCCTGCTACTAACTTCTCACAACCTACCCTATGATTTTATTGTGATTTTAATTTTTAATATGCCACATTGTTTTTGTTTTTGTTTTTGTTTTTGAGATGGTGGTCTTGCGCTGTCACCAAGACTAGAGTGCAGTGGCATGAACACAGCTAACTGCAGCCTCAATCTCCTGGGCCTAAGCAACTCTCCTACCTCAGCCTCCTGAATAGCTGGGACTACAGGCACCTGCCACCACACCTGGTTAATTTTTGTATTTTTAGTAGAGATGGGGTTTCGTCATTTTGGCCAGGGTGGCCTCAAACTCCTGACCTCAAGTGATCCGCCCGACTAGGCCTTCCAAATTTCTGGGACTACAGGTGTGAGCCACCGTACCTGGCCTGCCACATTCTTAAACATTAACTTCTCAGTCATTTGCATGGTATAGTCCCTAGTCTAGGAATTATCTTTCTCCCCTTTATTATTTATTTATTTATCCATTAAGGCTCCAATCAAATATTATTTTTCTTCTGCGTTTGTCTATCCTGACTCCCCTAGAAAGTGAGACAGTCCTTCCTTTGTACTCCATATCAGCAGACTTACCATTTTTTTTTTATAATTGCCTGTTTTTTTTATATTCATTTCCCCCACTGGATTCCATGAAAGTGAAGACTAATTCTCCCTTGTTTTAATACCTTATTTGTTTCCAATTAGTATCATCACCCTCCTC
This sequence comes from Aotus nancymaae, assembly GCF_030222135.1. Taxonomy (NCBI): domain Eukaryota; kingdom Metazoa; phylum Chordata; class Mammalia; order Primates; family Aotidae; genus Aotus; species Aotus nancymaae. The sequence goes on along the minus strand of NW_026988445.1, from coordinate 17,609,622 downwards.
TCTAACATAGTTAATAATCTTTTCACAGGTGTTCTCTAGTCCTCACAGGAAACCTGTGAGCTTGTATCTTTATCTCAATTTTATTGGTGAGGACACCAAGGCACTGCAGGGTTCAGTTTACTCAAGGACACAGTTTATAAAGGAGGGAGCCAGGAAGGCACTACGTGGACACCACATCCCACGTCCTTGACCATCATACATGCTGCCTCCCACAAGACTGTTTGCTAAATGAATTGATCCACCAAGAATTCTCTGTGTTTCATGTTTAATGGGAAAAATCATTCCCAATAGATTCAATCTCCTTGAAGAATAACATTACTTCTGTTGAATCATGCACTGCTTCTTTCTGACACCCACCTCCTCCACCTGTGGCATTAACACTATCCAGCATGTGTGGCCATTCCCAGGTGTGTCGATAGTTTCTCAAGTATCAGCGTTTTTCTCTGGGTAGAGCAATCAGTGCCAGTAACTGTTCTAAGGTGGTGGTGGTGTGGGAGACTCTTTCAAGTTGGGACTTCCTCTTTGAGGTATTTGGAACCCCTAGTCAGAAATATTCATGGCAATGGGGTTAAACAACTCACCTGATCGGCTAACTCAGGAAACACCTTTAAAGATACCTGTGAAACCTCTGTTGAGCTAAAGCTGAAGTCTGCATTGCAGAAAGAGAAGGCCACAGGTTATGGCTACTTCTCAAACATGGAATTTGTCCACAGATCCACCCAAGTCCACACGGCTCTGTGGTGCTTTCTATGGGAAGAAATAGTCTGGTGGGTATAATATAGTTTTTAATAATGTCATCTTGACCCAGTTCTGAGACCCTGGCTAAAGGCCAATGGAACAGCAGGTGATGCCCACACCTCCCAACAACCCCTCTTATTGGGATCTTACACTCAGGACCACTATCCCCTTCCCTAATCACCCCAGACCAGGTACCAAACAACTAGGGGGAGCCCCTATATCCCAGAGCCCACTGGAATTATTCAAACTAGCCAGTTCTCAGTGGGCTTGCTGTGTCTCAGCATTCCTTCCTGCAGAAACCACAGTAAAGTCTCTTGTCCATATTTCCCTGCTCCCTCTGCCTCCTGACCCACCCTGGTGCTTCCTCATGTGGCATGGCACAGCCCTTCCCGAGATCTGTGAGTAATAAACTATGTTTTCAGTGGCAATTGCCTCCTGATCTATTGGTCTTACTCCACCTCAAACATCCTATTAACACTATATTTAGACCAAGCTTGTCCAACTCAGGGGCTGTATGCAGCCCAGGATAGCTTTGAATGTGGCCCAATACAAATTTATAAACTTTCTAAAAATATTACGAGGTTTTTTTTTTGCGATTTTCTTTTTTAGCTCAACAGCTATTGTTAGCATTAGTGTATTTTATGTGTGGCCCAAGACAATTCTCCTCCTTCCAGTGTGACCCAGGGAAGCCAAAAGATTGGACACTCCTGTTGTAAACAGTAGAAGGCAGGGTTTCGCCTTCAGCCAGAGGACAAGGAAGCAGCAGTGTTGAGTAGCTCAGTGGGACCGTGTCTATCCCTCAGTTTCCTAAGGCTTCCAGGAAGCTATCAAACAGATGGCTAGAGACGCATGTGCCATGCTTATTCTCACTCTTTGTCATGGGAGGAAAATGTGAGCATAGCATTAACTATTTAAAAAAAATTAAAATGCTGAACACAGCACTCAAAGGGAAACAGGAAACACAATCAGCATGGAGAGAGAATACATTCTCAGGAGAAATGATCAGTAAATAAGAGATGTATCTGAAATTACAAGGATATGGTATCATTTATCCTTTTTATTGCAATAAAATACACATTATATAAAATTTTCCATTTTAACTTTAAGTGCATAGTTCATTGAAATCAAGTATACCCACACACTATTGTGCAACCATCACCAACATCCATCTTTAGAACTTTGTCATCATCTCAAACTAAAACTCAGCACCTATTAAACTTAACTCCCCATTCCTTGGAGCCCCTGGCAACGAGCATTGTACTTTCTGTTTCTTTTAATTTGACAATTCTAGACATCTCATATAAGTTAAATCACATATAGTATCTTTTCAAGGAATTTCAAGTACTTAGTGATATTATTCATTTTTTTTTTTTTTTTTTTGAGATGGAGTCTCACACTGTCACCCAGGCTGGTGTACAGTGGTGTGATCCCAGCTCACTGCAACCTCTGCCTCCCAGGTTCAACTGATTCTCCTGCCTCAGACTCCCAAGTAGCTGGGATTACAGGCATCTGTCACCAAGCCCAGCTAATTTTTTGTATTTGTATTTTTAATAGAGACCGGGTTTCACCGTGTTGGCCAGGCTGGTCTCGAACTCCCGACCTTATGATTCACCTGCCTCAGCCTCTGAAAGTGCTGGGATTATAGACATGAGCCACTGTACCCGGCCTATTCAAAAATGTTTAAAAACCACAGTGATATGCCTTTTCTCTTTGGCCTTTATTTTTGCTTTAAGAACGTGGAGTTATGCTTGATCAATGCTGCACAGACAATCCTGTATTTTATGTATGTTCAGTATATGATTTCATAGGATCTTTACTGAAAAAGAAATTTCCATCCCTATATTTCAGCAGTCACTGTGTTTTTTGCTTACCCAAGATCAGAGCCATAGAAGGCACCGATTACTCACACATACAGAGTGAAAATATGCAGTTTATATTAAAGCTCTGTGCAGAAGAGCAGCAACTACACAACTTATTGCACACCTTGAAAAATCCATGAGAGAGGAGATAACACTTTCAGCAATTCAAAGAGAAAAACACTCCCTAAGCAAATTCTGGAGTCTAGGAGAAGCAATTTCTCATAGCAGCAGTCCCTAAACCCAAAAAGTACTAGAACAATAAATACAGAACAAACCACACCTCCCTTTGGTATTAACCAATCTCAGTCTTTTGAGCACAACCCGAATTATGACTACAAGTGACAGCAACATGGCTTTTCTAAAAAGCTTTTGTGAAGGTAATTTTCGAAAGGAGCTCCTGATATTTGTCATAATTGAAGTCATCAACTTCAGCTCAAATAATGTCTTCTATGAAAACCCCTACATGTTTTAGAGAGAGAGAATAAGGGAAGTAGATGAGAAGATTAAAAAAAAAAAAAAGAGGGGGAGAACTGTGTAGACTGAAGTGTGTGTGGTGAGAGGAGCTCTAGACTGAGTATCAGAAACTCAATGTCTGCGATCCAGCGTGATCACTTCCTCTGTGAGTGCACCCAGGCCCGTTTGCCTCTCAGGGTCTCCAGTCCCTCAATGGTAAAACTGGGAAGGGTCCTCCTAAGGATTCTAGAAACAGATTAAATCTCTCCTTATCTGAAAGGAAAAGTTGTAATTCAATCACCAAACATACCGTCTAGTCGCTTTCAATAAGCAGTGATGTTTGATGTTTAATCGCGCTAGCGATGACTGGAAAACGATACTCTACATACAAAATACTTTCTTCTCTGGCTTCGGTTTTCCTATCACTCTATCTTCCTCTCAATTTGTTGTTTCTCTGCAGCTACAAATACTCTTAAGTCTTGCCACAGGCTTCAGTCTCAGTCTTGGTGAAGTGTACCCCACCTTATGTGCAAAGGTGGCTTGGCCTGCCCATATGCCCATGTCATTTTACCTAGATTTGGGGACACTAAGGCTGGAATAGGCAAATAGCCATCTAGAGTCAGACCCGGAACTCTCAGTCTTGGCTGTCAACTCAGGTACTTTCCTGCTAGAGACTCCTGGAGGCCTCTACTTACTGAAAGCCACAAAATCTACCATCTGAGGGTGTCTTCTTCTGCAAGGAGAGTGCTCGGAACACCAGGAAAATGGCCCCAGTGCCCCCAAGAGCCAAGGTGGAAACATTTCTCCCATTCAGAGATGCAGGGCTGCTCAGCCTCCCTCAAAGGATCCCATATGGAGATGTGAGGCTACAGGACTGCAGCAAGCTGGCTTTACCTGGAATTCTACCTTTTAGACCAAAACTCAGGGGAAAGTGACCAGGAAGAAGAAAGAAACATCCTCTGGGCCCCTGAGCAGAAGGGTGGGTCACCCAAGGGCATGGGTGCTCAGCAGCAGAAGCCCCGTGGATGGGGCACTGGGGTGGACACTCCTCTGAGCCTTCTGCGGTCATCGTCTTCCCATGAGACAGGGTTTTCCTAGCACCTCTTGTCTCCCTCCTCTTGCTCACTTGGCTTGCCTGCACTGGCATTCAGACTGCCCCCCACATGCACGGCACCTTCCTATCTGCTGATCATGCAAACAGCCTCTGCCTGGAGCCCAGGGCCAGCACGCCTTCCAGATGCCATGCAGTTGCTCTTCTCGACTCAGAAATCCATCCCTGTCCACTATCACGTAAGGACTCCCTCAGTACCCTGCCTAGATTGCATTCTGCTCCACTGCTTCCCCCAGAAGTAACTATTTTTAGGGGTTTATCACTCCCAAACATGGATTTATCCTTTCCTTTCATATGTATGTGTCCTTAAGACATATGGAATGTTGCTTTGCATATTTTAAACCAAATAATTGGTCTCATACTGTGGGCATTCTTCTGGAACTTGCTTTGCTCATGGACGTGATGAGATTTATAGGAGATTTATCCATGTTGGTATGTGTAGCGGTAGCTCTCTCACTTTCACAACTGTGTAGTGTTTTGTTTTTGTAATTTACCTATTCATAAAATAAATACTCCAAGTATAAAACAAGGAATAATTCACCTTTAAAGCTAAAGGGTCCTAAAATTAGAATGAAGCAAATAATAGTTGTCAAATTTCCCCTACTTCCTTGAACCAATTTGATGTCAGTAATTAGTTTAAATCCTCAGTAAATTCAGGTATGTTCATTTCTAGAGTGATAACTCACAAATAATCCCATGTTTTAAACAACAGAAACAAGTTTTTGTAGTAGAATACAGAAAACTAGACTAATGTCCAGGTTGTAACTGCCCAGTCCTGTAGACTTAATGGTATAACTCACAGGTTTGGGAGAAAAGTGTAGGGATAGGGATTATACATCCATCTAAAGCAGGATTCAGATATTCTACAAAGGAAATTCTTTATACGAATGGAGCAAATCCATCTGTCTATGAATAAAATAGCCCAGTCTGGCACCTTATGTTCATCCTTCCACCTTCAAATGGAAAAGAACAAGTCAACGCTACATAGCTCCTTGGTGCCAGGGAGAACGGAGGTTGGCAAGTGAAGAAGTCAAGCCACTAGGATAAACGGGAAAATGGGAGCCACAGAAGAAGCCAACACTTTGAAGACATGGCTGGTCCATCTGTCTTTAAGAGTTGCTTCAAGAAGGAACCAGCTGTCTGATATTGAAGAAAGCAGAATAATAACTTGCACTTAAAATAAAATTATATTAGAAAGTAGTCAGGTCTGTTCTGTTTTATTTGTTTCCAAATCATACCCAATGTCTTCATTCTGTTTTATCAGCTTTTGGAGTTGAGCACTGAGTATTTTATACCATTTTGTAAAACTTACAAGCAAGGAACAAAGTAACAAAACCTTAAGGCGAAGCACATATTGTTTGTATTCCATGAAATACATGTCTGTAAATACACGTGCAGACTGGACTGATTGATTCAGCGAAGGTATTTAGAGCCTGGGGGAAGGAAGAGTGAAAAAAGGGCATTTCAGTTGCCCACAACGTATGTCTTTCTTTATTCAAAACTCAGACACGTTTTTCTCTCACGGAAATTCTTTCCTTAGCAACCAACCTCACCTGGAACTTTAAATCCACAGAAACTACCCAAGAGTTTTGAAGATTTACCACAAGCAAACCGTAAAGAGGAAGCCTTGTCAATATTATTTAATAAGTAAAATCACCATGAGGTTATTACTCATTGCTATAGGGGAGTGCTATGGTTTGAATGTGTGCCCCAAAGCTAATGTGTTGGAAATCTGATCCCAATATGGCAGTGTTAGGAGATGGGGCCTAATGGGAGGTGTCTGGGTCATGGGGGCACCATCCTCTAGAATGGATTAACGCTTTCTGTGGGAGGGGTTCATTAGAAAAGGACAAGCGGCCAGGTGCGGTGGCTCACGACTGTAATCCCAACACTTTGGGAGGCCAAGGCGGGCAGATCACTAGGTCAAGAGATCGAGACCATCCTGGCCAACACGGTGAAACACTGTCTCTGCTAAAAATACAAAAATTAGCTGGGCGTGGTGACGGGTGCCTGTAGTCTTTCAGCTACTTGTGAGGCTGAGTTCACTTGAATCCAGGATGTGGAGGTTGCAGTGAGCCAATATTGTGCCACTGCACTCCAGCCTGGCAACAGAGCGAGACTCCGTTTCAAAAAAAAAAAAGAAAGAAAAGAAAAAGAAAAAAAGAAAAAGGACAAGCTTGGCCCCCACTTGCTCCCTCTCTCTTGCCCTCTCCGCCTTTCTACCTTCCGCCATGGCATGACACAGCAAGAGGCCCTCCATTGATCTTGAACTTCCAAGTCTCCAGAACAATGAAGAAATATGTTTCCGTTCTCTATAAATTACCAAATCTTTGGTGTTCTGTTATGGCCACAGAAAACAAAGACAGAGAATAGGACAACTAAGTGGGAATCATTTGACCTTGCAGTCTTAGCACCTGCTTTTAGCTCAGCTCCCTACAATTCTTTCTCTTGCTACCTCCTCTTTCTCCACCTCTCCCCCTTTTCCACTGCCACCACAGACACTATTAGAGAGAACATTCCTCAGAGTCTCATTCATAAAATACATATCCACGGGATTGACACACAGACTAGATTAGAAGAGATCAAGAAAATGGTGAAATAAACCACAGACATAGTCCTAGATTACCCACATAAATGCAGTAGCATGAGGAGGTACTTGAAAGAGGGGAGCCTGGATTCAATCCTATGGTCCTCAGCTGAGGCTTTCATTGCCCGGTTGGGGTTGCTTTGAACAGGCTACATCAGGCTTGAATATCTGGCTTCACATTTTCAGACAAACAATAATTAATCACAGGAGTACTGTGGGAACTCATTCCCCTACCAAACTCCTTCCCTCACTCTTATCTCCATAGCTCAAAAATGCTAAAACGATAAACTATGATTCAGCGTTTAAAACTTCTGTGGTCCTGTCATAATAACAGAGGGTTAGACACTAGGGGCAAGACAGAAAATCCAATTAATCCTTCCCCCATGGGCAAACAACCTTATCAGATATTTTCCTTTAGCCCTAGCAGAAGTTTTGCATGAGAGATCCCACCTGTCATTTTTTCATACGTTTCAAGACAAAATCTCTGAGGCAGCATTTTTATTTTAACTCGGAGGTAAGTTTTATTAAAAATGTCTGTTATGACCAGCTGGTGTCAAACTGCTGGTTTGCTAACTAGACATCAACTGAAAGGCTGCATTTCCTTCTGTTTCATGAAAATGAGCATGGTGAACTATTAATAACAACTTCTAAAGCCAGTTGGCCATGGATCACGTGGGCCACAGAACAAAAAATCCTAGGGGAGACTGCGGAGAGGAGGGGACAAAGGAAAGCCTTCCCTCATATATTCCTGCACTAAATGCATTCTTTCCCCCATCCCAGGTTAATTCCTTCTGTAAAACTGATTGCACAAAGACATAGCCCAGATTATATTCTGGTTTTCTTTTTGTCTCCAACTTGTAGTTTAGGCTCGGAAGTCCATATATGAATTTGTTATATGAGTAAACTGCATGTCATGGAGGTTTGTTGTACAGGTTATTTCATCACCCAGGTAACACATATGGTGCCTAATAGGTGGTTTTTCAATCCTCACCCTCCTCCCACCCTCCACTTTCAAGTAGGTCCCAGTGTCTACCGTTCTTATACACCCAAAGCAATATAAATTGTTCTATTATAAAGACACATGCACATGTATGTTCATTGCAGCACTATTCACAATAGCAAGGACATGAAATCAACCTAAATGCTCATCAATGGGCAGACTGGATAAAGAAAATGTGGCGCAAATACCCCATGGTATATTACACAGCCACAAAAAAAAGAAGGAAATCATTTTCTTTGCAGCAACATGGATGGAGCTGGAAGCCATTATCCGAAGAAAATTAATGCAGGAACAGAAAACCAAATACCACACATTCTCACTTATAAGTGGGAGCTAAACATTGAGTACACATGGGATTTTCTGATTTTCCTGTTATCATATTGGTTATATTAGCATAACAAATGTTATCAAATACCAACAATGTGTCAGATGCAAAATTGTCCAAAAAAGACCTGGGTTCTCTCACACTCGGAGGCTGTTTCTGCAGAGCAGGAACATCAGACCCTGGGAACTGCACCCCCCACCCCCCCGACACTTGAGTGGCTGGGTACTGTACGTGGAATGCAGCTGCCCCACCCAAAAGGAGATGATTCTCATCTCTCAAAACTTAGATTGTGGATGTGAACTGCCATTCCCCTGCCACCCACGCTGGGCAAGGGACTCTCAGGATTTGACATGTCAGACCACCAGGCATGTCATTTATTTAGCTGGCCATCTTTCATTAGCATTACAAAGCTTCCTCCACAGTAAGAAGCCTCTCTTACTTCTGATGGGCTCTCAGGTGAGGCGGGCAGAATTCTGGAATTCACAAGCAATGTGTCTAACCCTGAACGCATCATGTTTCTCCTGCACCTGATCCTTTTCCTCTATCCTACCCTCAGTCGCTGGCACCATCCCCGTGTAGTCAGAGAAGCCAGCAGTGAAAGTCATCCCGAAATCGTCATCCTTACCCTGAATTTCTCTCTCCAGCTCTCTCCAGGCCTTGGGCTCCCTGCCTGTGTCCTCACCTGCCTCTATTCTGCACCCAGCTGCCCTGTGCAAGTCTGACATTATGACCTCCCACCTTGCTGAAACCAACAGTGGCCCCTTAAGGCCTTCAAGAGAAAGCTCTTTGGCTTGGCACAGACTCCGCATGTGGGATCCAGCACCTGGCGACTCTATGCCTCCTCTCTGACTTGCCCCACATGACCCCCTACTCACACCAACCTCATCACAAGACCCTGTGTAGTGGCTGGCGCTGTTCCTTTCACCAGACCAGTCCCTCTCCACATCACTACCACTTACCTATGGGAATGTGAGCTCCTGAGGGCAAGGGGTTGGTAGGGGGAGGGTTGTCTTTTGGTGTTCATTGCTTAATTTCCTATAACTACAACATTTCTAGGTACATATTAACAGAACTCTAATTAATATTATAGAGAAAATGAAGAATGAATGAATGAATGAATGAATGGCTATTCAAGACCAAGATTAAGTATCATTTTTCTCCTGGGAACATTCTTGATTCCTCTTATCAATCTCAACAACCAAATCTGTTGCCCTTCACTTGCACATCTCTTCCTGCTCACATCAGCAGTGGGCACCTGCCTCATAGGATCTGTTGCTCTGCACTATGGCTGCTCCCATGTGTCTACAGCACTGAGCTACGCATGAGCCTCTTAGGAGCAGAACCATCTTATGCCTGTGCTTGTGCTCTCTCCAACCCCCACCCATTCCTTCTTCTCCTGCATATCTGATATCAACAACCAGGTGCCCGGCCCTGTGTCCTATGTGTCACAGACATCCCTATAGGCCCATCATGAGGCACAGTGATGAACACATAATAGACTGTCCACACATTTCAGATCATTCCACATTCACACCTAGATAAGGAACCCTTTGCCCTGGCTAATCGCAGGCCTGACTTCCAAGGGCAGGTCCAAATACACGCCATCATACCAAATGCACTTGGCTCCGTGCTGCAAACCTGACTGAGGACAGTGATTAAACCTTTCTCACCCAAAAACTTAAAAACCTTTTCACTGCATAGACAGGAAATAAGGTACAAATTACAACATGCAGGTACAGTAGCATGATGCAACATGATCCATGGTATATTTCCTATCTAATATGTTTTCTTGATTCAAATGCCACCCGAAGGATTTCTGTAAGGAAAAGTGAGACAAAGAGACCAATGAGCACAGTGTGAAATAAACTACTGAGGTGTGGGACAGAAAAATCAAACACATTTTTTCTGAAAGACTTCCAAATCTAATTCTTGTCGAGTATGTTTCTCTCTTTTTCATGCCTGAATGAATGAGACAGGATTGGGGGGATTCTGGAGATCACCTCATTTGAGATGACAGGAAACATCACCATGTTCTAGCTGAAAGAAGGATGCTTCTTTACCTGGCTGTTTCTCACGGCTCCAGGGAATATTTAGAGATTATCTCTTCCCTTGCTGTAGGGACCCTGAACTACCAGTGCTGCAAATAAATCAGCCTGAGATGGCAAGAATAGTGCATTCATCCAGAAGTTAACCATTAAAAATCACTGTGCCCCTATTTACTCTGCTAGATACTCTGTGCCTGTAAAGCCTGAAAGAAAAGCTAAGTCCCCCTGTGGCTTCTGGGCCCTGGGCCCACAGCAGGGAGGAGTGGAGGTGGGCTGGCAAGCCTGGGCTCAGACCCTGAGTATCTACTGACCGACCATGTGACCTCAAGCAAGTTCCTTTAAGCTCCTGAGTCTCAGATGCTCATCAATGAAACAAGGTGGAAAATCAGGCCTGTGCAGGCTGTTGTGAGAATCAGACGTGAACTCGCAAGGACGTGGCACACAATGAATGAGAGTGATGCTTATTGTCAGGTTCTTGCTTCAAAATGTCTGGCTGTTCGGAAGCCTTGTGTGATGAGAACATTTTCACAGACTCTAGAAACACTGACTGAATGAGACACGAAATGGGCACTAGTTAGAGTCACCTGCCACCTCCCTTCACCTGCGTGGCGAAGGAAGGGGAAGTACTGGCCTTGAAGCAGGACCCTGGCTGCGAGTGCGTATGGGTTGAATTGTTTTCCCCCCATAAAAAGTCTATCAGTGTTCTTAACCCCCAGGACCTCAGAATGGGAACTTATTTGGGCATAGGGTCTTTACAGAGGTAATCAGAGTTCAAATGGGATCATTAGAGTGGCCCCAATCCAATATGACTGGGGTTCTAATAAAAAGGAGAAATTTGAACACAAATACAGACACAGAGGGAAGACCATGAGAAGAGACAGAGGGAGAAGATGACCAACTACAAGCCAAGGAGAGAGGCCTGGAACAGATCCTTCCCGAGAGCCCTGCCATCTTGACAACGCCTTGGTCTCAGATGTCTAACCTCCATGACTGTGAGACAACGCGTGTCTGTTCTTTAAGCCACCTGGTTTGTGGTCCTTGGTTACGGCAGCTCAAGACACGAATGCAGAGGCCCTGTTGCCCGGGAAAGTCCCTTCTTGGCCACAGTGATGCCCTGCAGCAGAGACCAAGGTATCTCACTCTCTTTTCTTGCCTACACCATGGTGTTGAAACTGTCCCTATAAACTTTTTTAAATAAAATTAATCAGGGAAGAAAGAGAGGGGAGAAAGGAAAATAAACCCAGCTTGCAGCACACTCACCATTAATCAGGAGGCCAGCCTGCACTCCAACCCCTTCCCCAGAGCTGTTTGCTGCCTACTGTAGAATCACATAGACCCTAGATCACAGTTCCCCTTAACTGCTCTATTGATAACACCTTGAACATCTTAAACATCATGAAACATTAAGTTTTTCCTTCCAGATATTCCTTCAGGTCCTACATTCTGAGGAAACGGCTGACTCGGCTGGTCTGAGGGACCCCTGAGGAGCTGACCCACCCAAGAATAGTTTATATATCCTGATAATTTCACCCCCCTTGCCTTGCTCTCCATGATCCCCTTAAAAACTTCAGCCCAGAACACCTTGGAGAGATGGATTGGAGGGTCTCCTCCCCTTCCTACCCAGCACCCTCTGACCTTTAAACTCTTTTTCTTCTGCAAATCCTGCTGTCTCCATGTAATGGGTCTATTACTGTGCAGTGGGTGTACGAACCTGTCGGTCCTGTAACAGTGTCATCATCTCTACACTACAAATAAACACATGCCTAAGAAGCTTTCACTTGAAATAAAATCAAGAGTAAAAATGTTTTAAGTATTCAGACTTTAATTTGAATAACTTCTCTCAACTAAGAAATAATAAAATGAGACATTCTTCTCACTACTCTCAACCCAGGTGACATTTCCTCATTGTCTTAGTCTGGTTTTTGTTGCATTTAACCGAATACCTGAAAGTGAGTAATTTATAAAGAAAAGGATTTATTTTGCACAGTTAACAGAGGTTAAGTCCAAGGTCGAAGGGTGGCATCCGGTGACAGCCTTCTTGCTGATGGGGACACTGTAGAGTCTCAAAGCAGCACATGGTGAGAGGGCTGAGCATGCTGATGTACTATATTCAGGTCTCTCCTTTTTTACTATTATTATAAAGCCACCAGTCCCACTCACAGGATAACCCATTAACTCATTAATCCATGAATAGATTAACCCACTCATAAGGGCAAAGCCCTCATGATCCATCCATCTCTCAATAGTGTCAAATTAGGGATAAATTTCAACATGAGTTTTGGAAGGCACAAACATTCAAACCATAGCTCTCACCCATGTTGCTATAATGACTCTCAAGTTTAAATGTCCACTGGGACTTCACCTGAGTCCAGACCTCTGTGTCTAATTGCTTCCTCAATTCCCATTTGGACATCTGTAATGCACCTCAAATTATATACTCTTAATGCACTAGAATTATGATCCACACCTCCCCATCTCTGATCCAGCTCCAGAGTTCAAACACTACCATCTCACCAATCACAGACCACCGATCTGGTTCCTGCCTATGTCTTGAACAGGGTCATTCTTGTCATCTCTTCCCTCTCCTGCCCACCATGCCCCCCAATCCAAAACATCCCCTGGGCCCATCAGCCATTTCCCCACCCATCTCTCCTGGCTCCTTGTACTTCTTTCCATACCGGCCTTTCCCCGTCTCTGCTTGCCTAACCCACCATCACAGCCCCCACAGGTCCTTCCAGGCACTCCTGCCTCTCTGGTCCATTCTCCTCACAGGAGGCCATATGGCCTTTGAAAAGCACAGGTCTGATCATATCACTGGCTACAGCAAACCTTCCAAGAGAGCTCTCATGCATGGCTGGTGGGCGTGCAAATTGGAACAGCAACTTCGGAAAACTGCTTGGCAGGATCCATTAGTGTTGAATATATGTATACCTTTAGTCCCAGAAATTCCACTCTTAGAAAAACACACAAGAGCAGGTAAAACAGAATCACCAAGTAGCTCATAGTACAGTCTGAGCATCCCTAATCTCAAAATCTGAAATGTTCTAAAATTTGAAATTTTTTGAACACTGACATGACACTCAAAGGAAATGCTCCCTGGAGCACTTCAGTTTCAGATTTTCAGATTAGAAATGCTCAACCAGTAAGTATCATATAAATATTACAAAATCTGAAAAAAAAAATCGGAAACACTTCTGATGCCAACCATTTCAGATGAGGGATACTCAACCTGCAGTACTATTCCAAACAGCCAAACACCCAGATGTCCACAACAGCAGAACTGATAATTAAATCATATTCTATTCACACAGTAATCTATGGCTATAAGTAGCAACCTGGATGGGTCTCATGTTGCTGGGTGAAAGAAGCCAGGCACAGAGAATACATATGGTATGACTCCCTTTATATAAAATATCTGAATGGTCAAAATTAACCTACTGTTGCTACCAGTCAGGACAGGGGTTGCCTTCAGAACATGCTGGGGACTTGGAAGGGCTAAGGGTGACTTTTGGGGGTTGTTTATGTTCTGCTTATTGATTTGATACTGGCTGCAAGATGTGTTCACAATTAAATTCACCCAGCTCACCTCTATGGGTGCTTTTTTGCATGCATATTATACTCCAGTAAAAAAAAGCCATTTAAAAAATGACAATGACATTGACAACTTTCCACTGCCATTTATATAAAGATGAAAGTCCTTCACTTGCTTCAATAACCTGCTTGGTCTGGTTCCTGCCTGTGTCTTGAACCCAAGGCTACCCCTCTCAGCTCCCCATATCTGCTGACCTCACTGGTCTTTTTTCCATCCCTTGAAGCCAGCAAACCCCTGTGGCCTTGTGGTCTTTGCACAGGTGCTTGTTCAGCTGGTCTGGTGCTCCTTTCTCCCCATCTGTTACCACTGTACCTCAGTTCTGAACTTGTCACTTCCTTAGAGCAGTCTCTCTGTGCTCTGCCCCTAGCCTGGTCAGGTGTCCCATTTCACACTCTCCTACCTTCCTTCATGTCACCTGTCACAATTTTAATTGCCTGTCTGCGTCTTTGATTTAAGTTTTCCTCTCCAACTAGACTTACAGGCCAGGCATTCAGAGTGCCTACCTGTCTTGTTCATCAATGTATCTGCAGCACCAGGCCCAGCACCTGCCTGATAGAAATATGCTTAATAAATATTAATAAAATAAAAGAATAAGCTGTTTTAAGATATCAGTGCCATTTCTTTGCATCAGACACCTCAAAAGAGTACTTTCTGAAGTTGTGAAGTTTGATTCTTAATGTCTAATTCCTTTCTGCTGCAATTTCAGTTCATTTGTCTTCATCTTGCCCTCAGTGAATATGAATTGAGATACTTACCACTCAATTTCCATTTACCATGCACTCTTTTTACATCTTTGAATTTAGCTATTAAGTCATTTTTGATTTTCGTCTGTTCAGCTGAAATAAGCTGATTCTGTGCACATCAGTCGTGCATTCCTATTCTTCAGTTGTGTTTTTTGTTTTAAATGTAAAACGCAAACATGCAAAGTTACATGGAGGAAAAAAACTGATCTGAACATGTATGTCCCACCAATAGGCTGATAGTGGGCAGCTTTACCACACAACCTCATAGAGCATACCTAAAATGACGTTAATACCCAACATCCATTGAACTCCAATGGGAAGAGGAACAAGAAACTCATGGTACTCAAGTATCAAGCTGAAAGTTGGTTAGTAAGAACCAGAAATAAGACTTGAGTACCTTAACCTTTACTTGGTCGGATTAAATCATATTTATTTTTTCCCTCTACCAACACAAGAGTTATAAAAATACAAAATTCTGGATGCGTGTATCTTGACTTTTCTTTAAACAGTAAAGGAGTTAAGTTATAGTCCCATTGTATATTGAATTTAGCCATTACACTTACGTTGATTCACTAGTACAACATGACCTTTTTCTCTTAGTGCTCAAAACCATAACAGTGCTTGTCAATAACCTAGGTCAGGATTATACGACAAAGATGCCTGTGGACATCCAGTAAATTTTCCTTGCTGTACAAGGTTGGCCTCTGCAGTAAGACTTATATGAGCCACCCCCCAGAACGGTGGGTGTCACAGAGTTCTTGATAAAAAATGAGTCCTTGGCCAGGCAAAATGGCTTACGCCTGTAATCCCAGCACTTTGGGAGGCCAAGGCAGGTGGATCACCTGAGGTTGGGAGTTTGAGACCAGCCTGACCAACATGAAGAAACCCTGTCTCTACTAAAAATACAAAAAATTAGCTAGGCATGGTGGTCCATGCCTGTAATCCCAGCTACTCAGGAGGCTGAGGTAGGAGAATCACTTGAACCTGGGAGGTGGAGATTGAAGTGAGCCGAGATCACACCATTGCACTTCAGTCTTGGCAACAAGAGTGAAACTCCATCTCAAAAAAAAAAAAAAAAAAGAAACGGTCCTCATATCAAACTAAATCTTCCCTTCTAATTTTTAGTTCTTTACTCGTTGGGGATATTTCCTTGACTGCTGACTTGACCCATTGATCATGTAACCACAGTCCCTCCAGAGTAGCCCTTTGGATGGCTATGATATCAGTACTGTGTTATGGCTCCCATCATGGCTGTCTCCACCACGTGGAACCATTTAGCAGTGGGCACCCTGTACACACCCTGGCCATTCCCCTGAGCCTTCACTTTACCATTAACCATGAGGGTGGGAGGCAAACAAAGAAAGGTGGGAGGGACAAAGGAAGTCCACACACCTGACACTGAGGCAGCAGCAGAAAAGAATCAGTCATGGTTACCCCAGCTGTAGCCTGCCTACCTCTGTTACGGCTTCAGAGACAACCTGCTATAGCCCCTGAAAGCCACAAATCTTCTTGAAGCTCATTTGCAGCATTGAATTCTAGAATTCAGGAATGCTAAAACCAGTGGAGTGTTCAGACACAAAGCTTTAAAACCCAGATTGCAACTACCACGGGTCAGTGACAATTAAAACCATTTCTGCAAAAGGCAAGCTTGCTCTGTAAGCTGGCACCACTGTTGCTACATCTTGTTAGGAATTTAAGATGCTAAAATACATATGAGATGGGATGGTGTATTAAGCAATTCTTGCATTGCTATAAAGAAATACATGAGGCTAGATAATGTATAAAAAAGAGAGATTTAATTGGTTTATTGTTCTGCAGGCCTAACAGGAAGCATGATGCTGACATCTGCTTGGCTTCTGGGGAGGCCTCAGGAAGCTTACAGTCACGGCAGAAGGCAAAAAGAGACCAGGCACATCACGTGACAAAAGCAGGAGAAAGAGAGCAAGGGGGGAGGTGCCACACACTCTTAAATGACCACATCTCATGAGAACGCACTACCACGAGGACAGTACAATTAGGGGGACGCTGCTAAACTATTCACGAAGGATCCACCCCCATGATCCAATCACTTCACCCCAGGTCCCACCTTCATGAAGAGTACATTTCAACATGAGATTTGAGCAGGGACACACATCCCAAGTATATCAGAAGGGGTCCTTCAGAATGTCCTTGCTGTATATTGGGGCTCTTGGGCCTTCTGCAGCCCACATTTATCAATCATTTCCAAATAGAAACCAGTTCAGGAACATTCCTAGGAAGCTAAGTTAATGGACTACACCATGGCCCACTAACCAATGTGGCCTAGCCACTCACATACCTTTTGGTAGAGTTTGGTTTATGCTTTTTCCCTCTTTGGTTCTCTTTACTTGTGGCCCCACTTCCCAAGCCAACCTATGCTGGGGAATTGTGAATGAACCAAGTTGTCCACTACAGACCTTAGGAGAAAGTTGGAAGGAAGGAGAAGAGCAAAGCCACACCTGCTGTCACCAGACAGGAGAGTGAAAATGACCACGGAGCCTTGTATTTGGCAATTTAGAGGAAGTACAGTTGAGTTCCTTCAAACTAATATGTTTAAATAATGATAGACCCAGATGTGTTAGAGGGAATTTTATAGATCATCTCAGCTTTTTTCCTTATTTGCTGATGAGAAAACTGTGAGGTCAAGGCCAGGGAAGTGAATTGCCCAAGTACCCAAGGAGTGATCAATACTGCTAATGATTTCAAACCTTCGTAGGCAGCCAGCTATCCCCACAGCAGCAGACATTGCCAGAGCACCCAGGCAGCAGGACAAGGAACCCCCAGCTGACCGACACTTGGCTGACAGGTGACCTTCACTTACCAGGGCCAGAGGCTGGTGGCTCATGTCCTCACAGGCTCAGTTGCAGAATCTTCTCCTCTCCCCATCACTGACAGCATCCTGGATCACCTCTTCCAAACATCACAGCTATAAGTGTTTGTCACAGCTTAATAAAAATTCAGCTTGCTACAGACAGGGCAGATTTACAAAGATAGCGATTGACTTTTTAATCGAGTTGATATCCATGGGTTAGACAAGTTAGAGGTCCAGGTAAGGTTGGTTAAGAATCTGATGGCCACATCCAGATGAAGCTCTGCCTGGATCCTAAGGGTTTAGGACATCTGCACTCTTAGTTTCTGATGGAGATTGTTTTCATGTCTTCATTGGTATCTCATTTAATGCTATGATATTCTTCATAATTCAAATGGTTAATGCATGGATAAGTTGTTTTAGTATTTTGAAGCAGAGGACTATAAAAACAAGTGTTTTTGAATGGAAGGGATAAAACAAATGGGAATGAGTTAGGAAGTCTTTGGCCAGGCCATGTGTTTGAACATTACTGTTTAAGATTATTTAAGGCTGGGTGCAGTGGCTCATGCCTGTAATCCCAACATTTTGGGAGGCCAAGGTGGGTGGATCACCTGAGGTCAGGAGTTTGAGACAGGCCTGGCCAACATAGTGAAACCCTGTCTCTACTAAAAGTACAAAAATTAGCTGGGCATGGTGACAGGTACCTCTAGTCCCAGCTACTCAGGAGGCTGAGGCAGGAGAATTGCTTGAACCTGGGAGGCAGAGGTTGCAGTGAGCCAAGATCACACCACTGCACTTCAGCCCAGTCAACAGCAAGACTCCATCTCAAAAAAATTTTTAAAAAGATTATTTAAGAAAATCTTCCAATGATAGAAGTCATAATCTGGGGATTCCAATTACATTTTCCACACAGAACCCCTCTGACAACTTTCTGTTCTGAGTCAATCTCCCCACGCAGTGAAGATCCATGCCTTTTGCAGTTCCTCGGCTCTGCGGGAATGATCTAATTATGAGGTTGAACCCATTTTCCTTGACAGAAGGAAATCTGTCATCTGAATTTTCCTTAACGATATTCCTAAGCTGCCTTCTCACTAGTAAACTTGTCCTTACAATTTCTAAACCCTCCCAACTCATTCCCTTCTGTGAGTGCACCACCAGGTTTTATAAGTACTCTATTAAACGCTGGTTTCCAAATCACTAATTGGTCCATTGTATAAGACCCAATGCTAATGGAAGGGGCGCTAACCAAGGGACATCATGGAAAGAGGCTGAAACACAAGTCTTCTGACTGCTATCAGGCTGGAGTCCACTTTGCTTCCAATCTGCAGCCCTACTGTAAATCATTGATCTCTAATAGCCTTTGAAATGGTGATTAGTAGCCTCACCTGATGCTCCTCTGCCTCTCACTGGGGCACTGATGGGAAAGACTCCCAAATCTTTCATGGAGACTCAATATCAGATAGTGGGTTTTTCTTCCCAAGGTCTCCTTCACATGGCCACTTTACAGCAGAAGATCTTGTTAGAAACTCTGGGCGCAGAGTCGGTGATTGTGAGATTAGGCCCTGCAGCTGAAGCCCCTTGCAGGGCTGCTCAGGAAGGACATCAGGCCCCCGCCCTCTTCTTCCACAGCAATGTCTTCTTCGTGGAATAGACAAACTCTTGATGCATGCCTGAAACACATCTGTATATATATATGGTAGTGGGAAGCTCCATGCAAGCGGAGATTATTTCAGAATGTAAAAGGAAAAATTAAAACTGAGAGTGTATGTCAAAGCCAATTTCAATAATTGCTTATCTGGGGTACAAGGAACCTGCCTCTGAAATATGCACTTATCTTGAAAACAGGCAGGCACCCCAACAATAAATCATATTTGGAAAACGAGTTGAGTGGATGAGTAATTTAACGAGAATTTTCTTCAACTGGTTTCCAAAGCATTGTGAAGACTGTATGCCTGTCATCTGGATTGGTTTAAAATAAAACTCAGTTGATTTTTTTTAAGAACAGATGGAAAGAGGGACACAAAGGCAAACAGTGTGCAAACAACAGCAGAATTTCAAACAGGAGTGGGTAAAGAAAGGGAAACAAACAGAAGTCTAGGAAACAGCTATAACGCCGGTCCTAGAAAGGAATTTTCCAATTTATGATGTAGACACTTTAAAGCTGAAGAATCTCTGCGACTCTATCTGCAGCCGAAGCATCAGACCGTGGGGTCTGTTAGGCAGCTAGAGAGTGCGGGTATCACTAGATCAGGGTCGGACTTTCAGGAGCATTTGGTTTCATTAAATCAATAAAAGGAGTTAGGAGTAATAAGAAAGTTTTCAAGCAAATGGAGAAAAATAACCTTACAAAAGAACCACATGACACATACATTTTTTTTCATTACTAAGATGGGAGATTTAAAAAACAAAGAATGAAAGAAAGCCAATGTTGAAGGGACTGAAGTACACATAATTCAATAGCGTAAGAGATCAGGGACTAAACTGAAAGTTCTCATTTTTGAGACACAGGTATTGATCTGTCCAGAAAACCGCATTCCCATGCCTTGCATGCATCAGGCTGTCTTCGGGCTGGTCACTGACTGAAGGCTTCCTGCCGCTGCCCACAGAACTGTCCTAGTTCACGGCTCACGGCCTCTGCCAGGCAGAGTCCCCAAGAGAAAGCCAGAGGAAGTCCAGGTGTCTGCTCTGGCAGAGAGATGGGACTCTCCAGTGTCTGAGGGTGAATCTACCACACAGAATCCGTGGCTCTGCTTTTGAATTATGACAGGTGAGACAGAGACCATCAAGAGTTGTTGGGAAATGCCGCATGCAGGATCTGGCCACGGTGCCACTGAGTGGCCCTGGAAACATGTCAGAGCTGGTCTCACCACCCCCGACCCCACACGCCACACATACCACACACACACACACACACACACACACACACACACACACACCCCAAAAGCAATTTCAAACATTATAGAGATCAAGAGCCTGCTGGAAAATGACACTCTCCACAGACAGGTGCACATGAGAGGCTGCAATTTAGGGTGGCTGACTTCCTTTAAGACAGAAGACAAGGAGGTGGAGATTACCACATAGCTGGCTAACTACGGTAGAACCCACTAGAAGGGTTGTCTATACTTAAACTTCAGAAAGAAAAGCCACTGGCCATGGCTCGTTTGAATTCAACTGCACTTCCACACCAATAGCACAATTCTACTCAAAGAGAGAACCCACCTAGCACTATGGGCAGAATTATGTATAGCTGTGTTCATTGTTGGTGCCATCCAAGGAAATGTATGAATTAAAGTCAGGATAATTGTGATACTCCCCCAAACTGCCTTGCTATCCTTCTCCCTCTGCCCAGAGTGGGTCTCTTCCCTCTAGAAAGACCCAGAACTTTTTTTTTTTTTTTTTTTTTTTGGAGACATAGTTTGGCTCTTGTTGCCCAGGCTGGAGTGCAATGGCGCAATCTCGGCTCACCGCAATCTCCACCTCCGGGTTCAAGGGATTCTCCTGCCTCAGCCTCCCAAGTAGCTGGGATTACAGGCAAGCACCACCACGCCCAGCTAATTTTTGTAATTTTAGTAGAGATGGGGTTTCTCCATGTTGGCCAGTGATCTTCCTCCTGACCTCATGATCCGTCTGCCTCAGCCTCCCAAAGTGCTGGGATTACAGGCATGAGCCAATGCACCCAGCCAACCCAGAACCTTCTATTCTCTCTTCCCACATTAGGTGCTGCCCTCAGAAACTGCCTACACTCTGAGGAGAGAATGGCAACTAATAGGCAACACTCTGCAAAGTGTATATGCATTTATAACCTAGTTCAAAAGGAGTCTGTGCCTCTAGCCTTTCCAGCACCAACCAACGAGAAAGGAAACATCACAAGGCCAGGGCTTGCTGCATCAGTGAGTGCAGTCAGCTTTGAAGCTCCTCTGAGAAGCAGAGACGCGCACACAGCAACTGCCCTGTTCCACACAGGTCCAGCCCCCCCACATCCCCAGTGGTGTGCCCCCAATAACTAGAAGAAGAAAAACGCTGGGTACATATTACAAAACTGAGATTCCCATTTATTCTCAGAAACTGCATTACTAGAGCAAAATTAAAGTCACGATCGTTCGAAAATCAGATAACTTTGAAGAAAATATTTATTCTTTAAAATATAATCTAAATTAGTTTTTAAATTAAATCATTTCACCAGGCATATCTCAGTTTGTGGAGGAAATGACAGCATAGTAATTTCAGAAGGCAACACTAATGGCTAATCTCTAAAAACAGAGTTTGTAATAGGTTAATAGGCTGGCAATAGTGAAGGTATGTCTCTCATTCTTGTTTGTCTTCTTGATCACGTTTTGAGGGCTTTTTAGGGTGCTGTCAATCTCCCAAGCCCCTAATATGACACAAGTTCGTGCTGCAGTGATCAAGCTGAAGCCTTATGGAAATTGATGGAGCCACAGCTGGGCAGCACACCCTGGTTCAGCCCACCTTCCCACCACGAGCTCAGGATAGCTCACCTGATGCTCCTCTGTTTCTCTTACTGGGGCACTGATGGGAAAGATTCGCTATCTTTGATAGCGAGACCAGCCTGGCCAACATGGTGAAACCCCGTCTCTACTAAAAATATAAAAATTACCCAGGCGTGGTGGTGCATGCCTGTAATCCCAGCTACTTGGGAGGCTGAGGCAGGAGAATCACTTGAACCTGGGAGGTGAATATGTTGCAGTGAGCCGAGATCGCACCATTGCACTCCAGCCTGGGCAATAAGAGTGAAACTCCATCTCAGAAGAAAAAAAAAAAAAAAAGAAGGTTCTGGGTCTTTCTAGAGGTAAGAGACCCACTCTGGGCAGAGGGAGAAGGATAGCAAGGCAGTTTGGGGGAGTATCACAATCATTCTTACTTTGATTCATACATTTCCTTGGATGGCACCAACAGTGAACACAGCTACACACACACACCACCAACAGACAGCTCAGGCCCCCTCAGATATGCAGGTCACAGAAGCCAGCAAACATGTTGGCCAACTCCTTATCACAAGCTGCAAATCTATTATGCCTGAGATCGTTGGATGCATTATAGGGAAAAGAGGGGAAGACAGGTATCTCCAATTAGAACCTTTTGCCTAGCTTATCTAAGAAAGGACTTTAAATTGGAGTAATCCATCACTGTTTTATTCTGACCATTTCACTGGATGCCCATGGGGCTCCATACACTTATCACGCTGGCGTTTATTTTGCTCTCTTACTAAATAGAGCATATTGGCCTTTGCCTCTTGGTGTCCTCTCTGGGATGATGTTCCCCTGTTGGAGCTTCTCCTGATGATCCCAGGCAAAATGGTGGCCAAGTGTTCAAGCCTTGTCTTCCGAGCCTTCCTCACTCTCCCTCTCTTGTAACCCGCCCCGCCCTGAGAACTGACCTGTCTCCAGGCCCCTGTACCCTCAGATCTCCTATAACCACTGCTTATGGGCTCAAGTAGTGCCCCCAGAGGTAGTCCGTTTGCCACCTTTTTCCTATTTAAAGTTCAGCTTTGTGGTCTGCTTTTCAGACATGGGCTCTCCCCAGGTGTAAAGGATAGTAAGAATTTTATCTAGAAAAAAAGGTGACTGCTGGATAAGACAGGACCCCTCCCAGGAACCAAAGCTCAAACAATTTCATCTCAAGACCTTCACAAAGAGACGCTGCTATGGTTTAGATACTTGGCCCCTCCAAACCTAATGTTGAGATTTGCTCCCCAATGTTTAAGGTAGAGCCCACTGTGCAGTGTTTGAGACGTAGGTGCAGATCACTTCTGAGTAGATTAATACTCTCCCTCAGGGGCGAACGAATTCTCACTCTATTAGTTCTCCCAGAGAGCTTGCTGTTAAGAAAAGCCTGGTACCAACTCCTCCTTCTTGCTTCCTTTCTGGCCAGATCGCATGGCCAGAGAGGAAGCAAGAGAGAGAGGCCCTCACCCCATGCAGACACCAGAGCCATGCTTCTTGTACAGCCTGCAGAACCACGAACCAAATAAACTTCTTTTCTTTATAAATTCCCCAGCCTCAGTCATTCCTTTATAGCAACACAAAATGGACTAAGACCCCATTAATTCAGAGGAAATGGATCATCATAAAGGTCTTCATCCTCATCATCTCTAACACAGGTCTGACTCATATTTTCATTAAGGGCCATTTTTACTTTTTGCACTTTGCACTCAAGATAACTAGCAAGTCTGTTCCTGAGTTAAAAATCTGTGAAGACAAGAGAGAATCTCCTGTGGCCATATATCTTTCAGGCATATTCTTCTCCCAAACCCAACCATCTGCTTCCTTCACTACTTTTCATTCATTCATTCATTCATTCACACATTCATTCAAGCAAGCTGATATGTTTGATGTCCTGATATGTAGTCTGTGTCCCAGACTCCATCTCTTCAAGATCAGCACTCTCTATCCACCTTCTGAAGCTTCTCATTATGGGTCCAACAACGTGGCTTCTTCCTCGCATTCAGGGCAGCAGGGTGAGGAGGCAGTACATAACCCTGCTCTTGTCCTGATTATTATTGCCCCATGATTGCATTTCCCCATTGCTCCTCTCAAAAATGTATAATCGGTAACTCTTTTTTCTCCTTTTTAGACATAGGATCTTACTTTGTCACACAAGCTGGAGTGCAGTGACACAATGATAACTCGCTTAGCCTCAAACTCCTGGGCTCAATCAATCCTTTTGCCTTAGACTCTTGAGTAACTGGGACTATGGTTGCTTACCACTATGCCCAGTTAATTTTATATATATATATATATTAGAGATGGGATCAGGCTGGTTGCCCAGCCTGGTCTTGAACTCCTAGCCTCAAGTGATTCCCCTCGTCAGCCTCCCAAAGTGCTGGGATTATGGACATGAGCCACTGGGCCTGGTTTGGTGACTCTTTCTAAAGCCCTAGATTTCATTTCACATTATAATCTTCTTCACCTCTCTCACAAAGAGAGAAAAAAAATAGTTTGATTAGGCTACCAGCTGTTCTGAGGATGCATAGTTAAAGGCTGGTCTAAGCACAACCCAAGACTGAAAACTTTCATGACAATGGCTTTGGAGCTCAATATTGCCAGGCAAAACCACTGAGATCATTGGCAAACCCTTGAGAAGGTATAAAGAAAGAGATGAAAAAGAAAATAAAGGAAAACGATGAAAGAGGGAAAGAGGAGTTAAGCACACAGTGGAAAAGGAGAGGGAAAACAGAGAAAATAAGAACCAGGGGTAAAAACTGGAGACAAGATAGGAAAGCAGAGTCTCTCCCCATCTAAAGAGGGGAGAGTAGAGGGTTTGGGGCAGGTGCTACTGAGCGCTCTCCTTTGCCCACCTGGGAATCCCAGCCACGTGCATATGGCTTTTTCGCAAAAGCAGAAGTAACTGTTTATTTTTTATGCCTCCACAGATGAGTGTCCTCTTGTCCCCCAGTCAGCTAAGCAGGAGCTTTAAAATTCACTCAGTGCCAAAGCATACTCATTGCAATACAAATGGAAAATTAGCAGAGGAATGCTAAGGGGAGGGTGGGAGCTTTTTCTCTCCCTTGCCAACAGCCAGGTTTGAGGCGCTCTGCTCACCTTCTAGAGATAGTCTTAACCACGCTGATGATAAAAGCCTGGCGGATTAAAAAGACTGTGTCCTTTCATCAAGCCATTCATAGGGCTCCAATTGTTTCCTGACCAGGGTTTCCAGTTCATCAGTTTATAATCATTTGTAAGGACCTGAAACTTTCCTTTCTAAACACATCTAACTGTATGGAAAGATCTATCAACACAGGACAGGAAAACTGCTGACTGATGGGTAACACGACAATACCATATGGGCCACAGGGCTGTGTGCCCGAGACTTATCTTTTTTTTCAAAGCTTGAAAATGAATTCCTCCTGTCCTGCACACTCACGAGGGTTTACTAGCAGCTTAATTAATTAAGAGCATCTATGTATCTGATGGGGATGCTCCCACGGCTGGAACAGGCGCTCTCTGCTCCTCCTGGGTACCTTGCTATTCCCTCTATTATAATTATTTTTTAAACACAGTTCCAAACCACTTTTTACAGCCTCCAGGGTCTAGCTGTGGGAAGCCTTCCATGAATCAGCCCTAGTTCTTCTGTGCAGCCTATTCTCATCTGAAGCAAAAGAGGTACATCCGTTGCATGTGAAACAATTACTTTCTTTAAATCTTTCTCATTTCCAATCACATGGAATGTCAGTGTGATAGCTAACCAGACATGTGAATAAGTCATGCAATATTTTTTCAAAGCAGATTTAAATAAAATATCCCTCATTATGGTGCTTAATTCCATCTACTGCTAAGAAGACAGCCATCTGGAGCACACCAGCAAGGTGGGTATTAGGGAGGCATGCACCCCATACTGTAACACTAAACCAGAGGGTGGACGCCAGGCCTCAAGAAGACTGGTGATGTTATCAAGGAGGAATGTAATTGTGTTGATTTATCTGTTATTTTCATTCTGTATTTTAAGGGAATGAAGACTGGCTATCCCGAGGTGACAAATGAGGTCTTAGAAAAGGCATCTTTCTTTTGAACTTTGTCCCACGATGTTATACCCTCCTGCGGCAGAGGATGCGCAGACGGTAAGCTTTGCCACAGCGCCCTCTTGTGTTCAGAGCACCACAATGACAAGATTTCCTCGTCTTAAGAAACTGTTATGACTTTGATTACAGATTAATTATACCCTTTCATCAAGGTTGAAAGAAGAATCCACACAAAGCACGACGACTAGAAAGTCAAAGACATGCTTTCTTTTCTTTTTTCTTTTTATTGTGACATCGTTTTTCTTCAGTGCTCTTTCAATTAATAGTATTTGAGAATTGGGGGCTGGAGTCAGATCCTCTGGGTTCAAATCACAGTGCTCTGTCTTACAGGCTGTCCTTGGGCAAGTTACTAACTTCTCTGTGTCCAGGACTCTGCATCACAGTACTTACATTCTAAGGTAGTAGTGAACATTAAATATTAAGGACTTTGAAAGTGCCTGGAGCCTTATTGCAATAATAAGTGTTAGCTGTTGGTCATTATCATTGATGTTATTTTTTAATAAATCAAAGAAGTGTTACATTTCTGCTAGAAGTGACTTCAGGGATAATTAAGTCCAAGTTTTTCATTTTTCAGATGAGAAATCGCTGGTCCAAAGGAGCAAAGTCACCTGCCTACAGTTACCTAATTATTCAATGGCAGAGCTGAAACTGGAATGTAATTCTTCTGGCACTCTAGGGCCCGGGTTTCTGTCTTCTCTGGAGGACAGCTCCCATAGGAAGCTCTTTTTGCTCCACATGTGCAGGGGGTGGACTGCAGGGACTTCCTACAGGGCCTCAGGGGGAATGTGGGGTGCTATGGGAAAGGCACTGAGCCACTCTCACACACCAGGCTCAGAGGTCTGGGCACAGGAGTAATGAGTTGAGAAATCCCTTTTTTGTTTTTGCCATGACAATGAGATTGATAATCCAAGACTTAGAGAACAGGATGGTGTGAACTAGTCTGCCTAGAAATATTGGTCTCAACCACTTTCAGGAAGATTAAAATGACCACACACATATACAAAAAAAATCTAATGCTTGTAAATCTGTTTTTAGAGTACCAGATTCCTAAGCTGCCACATCTTCTGAGATAATAGCCTACTCCAACGGCTGAGGTTCCAAGAGGGCCTTGTATGCATATGGAACTAGGAGGCACGCTGGCTACAGAACTGACTTCTCTCATGGAAAGTTTCTGTTCATTTTATTTTTAAAGAAGATATCTTTCTTTTTAAAGAAGGACAAATGTCATGCGATTTCACTTACATGAGGCACCTAGAATAGTCAAATTCAGAGACAGAAAGTAGAACAGAGGTTGCCAGGGCTGGGGGAAGGAAGAATGAGGGGTTATTATTGAACGGGTATGGCCAATATCACCAAGGAAATAGATGCTGGTCTGACTAGTTAGTGTTTACACTTTCACAACTCAACCTAATGTTTATTGGGCTAAAGATTATTTTATGTTTAGTTAAGACTCATAATACAACAAACGCTTAGCCTCCCAGCCTCGATGAATCTCTGGGATTTCTTAACCTCCTTTTGATTTTCTGGCATCACTGAAAGCCGACGTACACACAAATCAGTGTGAACACAACGACTGGCCAACATACTTGGTGGTCTTTGGCAAACAAGAAGAGTGGGCATTAATGAATGATACTAGACAATTCTCTTTCCCCGCAAAGACATGTGAACTTCAGATAGGAAACATCAGTGTATAGCAATTGTCAGACTCCTAGGTTGGCTCTGGAAAGAGCTCTAGAGTGAAGACGAAAGACGGGGTGTGTTCTGACTCCAGCTCGCCCACGCACTTGCCAGACCTCGGCAAACGGAGTGAGTCCTCTGGGCCTTTGCTTGCTCCTCTCTAAACCAGGCACTCAGTAGTGATCTCTGAAGTCTCTCAGTGATCGTTCTGTGACCTGCGCCCAATACCAGTCCAGGTCTACCACAGTCATGGTGTGGAGTACTATTCAGAACTACATAGTTGAGAAACCATCAAAGGAGATTTAATTGTACTAAGACTACAATGTGACCAAATAAAATAATTAGACTGCTACTTTTTTCTTTCTGGGATAATCTGCTGTTCAGGATGAGAGATTGAACATAGGATTTTATATATCAAAACAAAAACAAAACTGGCAGGAAGAACATACAAGAATCTTTGTACAAGGAAGCCTTCTTAACATCTACTCTTTCTTTTTAAACAGTCATCATGTTGTTCGGTACCAAAAAATAGTGCCTCTCAGATTTTCTAATGACACTACCAATATGTAGAAAACAGAGGCAACACTTATAAGCCTCTTTTTTTTTTTTTTGAGACAGAGTTTCACTTTTGTTGCCCGGGCTGGAGTACAATGGCACAATCTCAGCTCACTACAACCTCTGCCTACTGGGTTCAAGAAATTCACCTGCCTCAGCCTCCTGAGTAGCTGGGATTACAGGGGCCCACCACCACGCCCAGCTAATTTTTTTGTATTTTTGAAACTCTTATAAATGAAAGATCAAGATGCTTGTTATACAGATGAGATATAGGGAAGCCTGAAGTAGGGAAAAAAAGGAAAACTTCTAAAATTCCTTTGTTTTCATCTGAAAATTTGCCCTCAGAAATGAAAATAATGAAAAATTACAAGTATCGTTTTATAAGTATGATGAGTTGCATGTGTTATTGTTAATTTTGTATGATGAAAACTATGTTTAACCTCAAATGTTCATATACTGCTAGCTGGCTATACTCTGCGAAAGGAATTATGAAAAAGATCTTCATAAAAAAATGTCTATAGTGCCAGCCAGTCCAGCCCTTTTGTGTGGAAAGGCACGAAACAGAACTCCCCAGTGCAAGAGCAAAGGGCATTTTTCTCTTCAGGGGACACAGTGATTTCCTCCAAGAAAAGGAAGAATTGAATACCCACTTTGATTCTGAGTTTCCGCTCATGGACTTCTGATCTACACTGGGCCTTTTCCTCCACATTGTGCCTCGAGGGACTGGGAGTAGACTAGCCCTTGGCTCCAGCATCCTTTTATTCTTACAGAGATGAGAAACCAGGGACTCATTACCCTACTTTTTTTAAAAGCCTAGGGCAAAGAAATGGATGAACTCATCTAGAGATTCTTGTATCGGAAAGAATGTGTCTCATGAGAGTTTTATGAGAAGTTCAATCTACCCCAAGAGTCTGAAAGAAACCATATTGTCTTATTAAAAGCGATGGTTCAAATCTATCTGAATTCAACATGAAACTATGCTTTTGTTAAAAGAATGTTTTAGGCCAGATGTGGTGGCTCACGCCTATAATCCCAGCAGTTTGGGAGGCCGAGGCAGACAGATTGCTTGAGGTCAGGAGTTCAAGACCAGCCTGGCCAACATAGTGAAACCCCATCTCTACTAAAAATACAAAAATTAGCCAGGCATGGTGGTAGGTGCCTGTAGTCCCAGCTACTGTGGAGGCTGAGGTGGGAAAATCACTTGACCCCAGGAGGCAGAGACCGCAGTGAGCCGAGAGAGCACCACAGCACTCCAGGCTGGGCAACAGAGTGAAACTCTGTCTAAAAAAAAAAAAAAGAATGTTTTATAAACTACGTCAGTCAAAATTAAATTATTTTTAGTCAATATTTTCATGGCAATGAGTCTGTAGACCCTGTGAAGACATTACAAACTTTGTATGTACTGCAACTTGGAACTTATCTGCAAGCTAATGAAAACATATCTTTTATTATCCGTTTTATTATCAAAGTGGGGTGGCCAACTTTATTACATGAAAGCCATAGAAGTCCTCTGCAGAGTCAGAGACTAACTCTGTCGCTTACTTGCTATGATTGCGGGCATATTTTACTTACACGAGCCTTGATTTCAACAAGCTGAAAACAATGTCTACCTTCAAGGTGAGAAATTAACTAATATTCATAAAGTCCTCCCACTGTGCCCGATACACCAAATCTCCAGCAAATGGCAGCTGCTTCATCATCACATCATCACTCCGTGGTGCAAGTCACTTTGAAATGATCACATGATTTGAAAATAGTACCAAACTCAATGTGCAATAAAGTACAATAAAGATATCCAGATGTTTCCTGAGTCACTTGAAGTCACCACTACTAATTTGATCAATGACCAGAGACACTTAAGTCCTCTCTAAGTGAAGAACAATGAAGAGGTCCTTCTGGTTCTGATTCTATAACATTAACTAAGGGTTGTCTGGATATCACCCTTAAGTAACAAAATATTACAAAGCAATCACCCCCCAAATACTTCATTTTAAGACAGAAATGGCATCTGAAAATCAGAAGAAAGAAAATGTACCAAGTTCTTTCATAAGCAGACTATTATTCTTACCCTCAAATAACTAAAAATTATCTACTAAAACTATGGAAAACCATCTAAGTAGTCATTTCTTGGGTACACTTCTTTTTTTTTTTTAATTCTATGTTAATTATACCACAGTAAAACATACTTTATTTTATTTTATTTTATTTTATTTTAAAGAAAAAGGAAGAAAGAAAGAGAGAAAAAAGAAAAAAAAAGAATGAAGAAGAGTAAGAAAAAGGAAGAGAAAGAGGGAGAGAGAACGGGAATATTGCTTTATTGCCCAGGCTAGAATGCAGTCTAAAAATGGGAATTGAAAACCTCTTTTATGCCAATAATTGTGCTTAACAATGGAGACAGGAAGGAATAAGGGAAGAAAATAACAAACAAGCAACCAACCAATATTTCATTTAAACCTATGAAATGCTATGCAATTATTGAGGAGTGATTTACTTGCAATTATGTAGTCACTTTTGGAATAGGTGTGATATGGTACTGATAAGAATGTATGTTTTGTGTATTTGAAGTGGAGAGTTCTATAAATGTTTATTAAGTTTACTTGTTCCGGGTCTGAATTCAAGTCCGGGATATCCTTGTTAATTTTCTATCTCGTTGATCAGTCTAATATTGACAATGTGATGTTACAGTCTCCCACTATTATTGTGTGGGAGGCTAAGTCTCTTTATAAGTCATTAAGAACTTGTCTTATGTATCTGGGTGCTCCTGTATTGGGTGCGTGTATATATAGGATCGTTAGCTCTTCTTGTTGCATTGATCCTTTTACCATTATGTAATGTCCTTCTTTGCCTCTTTTGATCTTTGTTGCTTTAAAGTCTATTTTATCAGAGGTGAGAATTGCAACTCCTGCTTTTTATTTATTTATTTATGTTTGCTCTCTGTTTGGTTGGTAAATCTTCCTCTGTCCCTTTGAGTCTTTGTGTATCGTTGGATACACTTCTTTGTAGTCGAAATATGACACCACTAAGGGAATCCTCACAATGGGAAACAGTTGCAACGAGTGAAAAGAACACCAAGAATGCTCAGCTCAAAGGCAGCCTTCCATCCCTGCTCTGCCTAATAATAGCTGCTGGAGCTATTTACAGCCACTTAGGCCTCTGAGTCTCAGACGCCTCATGTATAACACCGCCTACTCTACAGGGTTGTTTCATAAATGAAAAATGAAATAATGATGATAAAGCTTTTTATTGTCTGTAACTTTTTATCATCATAACTGTTATCAGTTACGGTGGGTGCTGGAGCCTTCCTCCTGGTGAGAGCCAGTTGATACATTTTCAAGAATTTTGTGAGCCACTTGTTAAACCAGAAATAGCTGGAAATCAGCCATAGTGGGAGATTTACACTATGGAAATGGCCAGAGATTGCAAACCAGGACTTTTCTTCCTGGAGAACTGGTTCCTAAACATTTAACAGCACACTATTGGTCCTATTCACTGTTGTAGATACAAAGCTTCCTGGGCCTACAGATGAGTGAGCAAACATTCACAGAAAAGGAATCTGCTATGAGGTGATATCTCAATCAGATTCTTAAAACATTCACTGTATGAGCAATGCAAGAAATAAGAGAGCATACTAAGGGATGAAAATGGAAAAATATCACGTGACAGCAACCTCTTGTACATGCTGTGGTCTGAAGTTGATACTGAATGGCATCATCAAGTTGCATAATCACTAAGATCTACTAAAATGTAAAATGAGTTAAAAGATAAATGTTGCTCATGATATAGTGGCTACTGTAGTGAAATAAAAAAGAAATAAATATAAATAACTAAATAATAATTAGGCTCTGAGAAAAATTCAGTCAGGTATGTCCTTTCTGAGAAAAAACTTCCAAAATAACAACAACCAAAAAGGAAAAAAAAAAAAACTTGTCAAAATCGATGATAGAGTCTGGGTGCAGTGGCTCACACCTGTAATCTCAGCACTGTGGGAGGCCAGGGTGGGAGGATCGCTTGAGGCCAGGAGTTCAAGACGACCCTGGCTAATGTAGCAAGACCCCTTCTCCAATAAAAATAAATAAATAATAAAAACAATGACAGGAAAGGTTCTTAACCCCAAAATGTAAGAAATACTCCATCCAAAGAACATGCCCAATCGTGTTTCATCGCCTCCTTGTTAGACAGATAACCAGTCCCACCCTGAGAGATTTCAATTCATACAACGGCACCATCACAGAGCCCAGAAGAAGCTCCTGTTTCTGATGTTCTTCAAGGACTTTCCCGTGCCGACGTTCACAGGAACAGAAGAAAACTAAGTTAAAGACTTTCTTTAGATAGAGGAAATCAAAAAAAGATTGTTTTTACCCATACAATTTGAATGCAAAAGTGCCCTTGGGGGAAAAAAAATTGATGAGGGACAGAATCATCTTCAGCTGCTTGGTCCAAAAATGCAGTCTGCAATTCTGCCAAACTCATCCCACACAGGACTCTGCTGGCACAGGTTACTCTATAGCAAGAGGATGAAACTGGCTTAGATTAGAAAGATTTGCCCCAACTCAAGGAATGAATCAGTGAGAGATAAAGGGTAGGGAAATGTGTCTCATTCAAGCCAAATTTCAGTTTGTGCAGTGCAAAACTGAAGATAACAAAAAATGAGAAATGAGAGGAATGGAAAGTGCCTGCTAGTGATAAGTCTGAAGATAGAAATGAATAGACTCTGCAGCAGGCAAAAATATTACGACATGGGAGCCAGGAGGGAAAAAATGTTAGCCTTTTACCTTCTTAAATTCTTTCCTGAGAATGTGGGTGTTTCATATCTGCTTAACCCTGAGAAAACTCCAAACACACACATGGAAAGACATTACACAAAATACTTTTTGATATATAGATTATCTCTAATCCAAAAATCTGAAATTTGAAATACTTCAAAATCCACTATTTTCTGAGCACCAACATGATGATCAAAGGAAATGCTGATGGGAGCATTCTGGATTTTGGATTTTTGGATTAGGGTTGCTCAACAGGTAAATAAGCAAATATTCAAAAAATAATAATCTAGATCTAAAGCACTTCTCATCTCAAGCATTTTAGATAAGGGATACTCAACTTGCATTATTATGTTGAATGTGTCTTTGGCTTAGAGTATTGTCAGTTTTTCACAAACTAGAAAAATCAATCAGATGCCAAGATTCTTTAAAGTTTTATAGATTTCTGGAATAAAACCCTAAACTATTTAGAGTTAATTTAGTTTGCAAACATGAAATTGTATGGAAGAAAAAGAAACCACTCCATTTCTCAGTTTTTTCACCCTCGATTTCCAATTTTCTACAGCATGAGTACACGATCTACCTAAATCCACGTCAAAGCATTAAATTTAATCTCCTTCAATTACTAAGCCTTTTACAGAGTATGAAAACCGGCAGCCACCTTGCCATGGGACCCCACATTCTCTCTGATTGACAAACTTTGTACTGCTGGCTCAGTAAGTGGACAGGAAAAAGAAGCCCCAACAAAAAGCTCAGCTCATTGACCCTCCCAGTCCTTAGTTTTCAACTAACATGAAATCTGGCAGAAGAGCCTGGGCTTCCTTAATCTCTGGCCCTCATGCTCTCCATCACCTACTGGTGCTTCTTGTTTTTCTAAGACGAAAAACTCAGTCAAAATGCAAAAGAAAAGAGAAAGTGGTTACATAGAAATCCACTTTCAGAAAGAGCCAAAAGAGATTTTGATGCAACGGCAACAAATAATTTTGAAGTAGGCGTCAAATGGAGGTTACAGATGGAAATTTGTGCACTCCCAAAGTTCATCTGTTAAAACCCTAACCCCCAAGGTGATGGTATTAAGATGTAGGGCCTTTGGAAGGTGATTAGGTCATGAAGGTAGAATCTCCATGAATGGAATTAGTCTCCTTACAAAAAGAGGCACCAGAGAGCTCCTCACCCCTTCCATAATGGGAGGACATACTGAAAAGGCACCATCTATGAACCTGGAAACAGGCCCTTACCAGACACCGAATATACCACTGCCTTGATCCTGGACTTCCCAGCCTCCAGAACCATGAGAGATACATTTCTGTTGTTTATGAGTCACTCAGTGTATGGTACTTTGTTACAGCAGCCCAAATAGACTAAGACAATGGACATAAATAGAAAAGAAATAGAACAGGGTGGACAGACCTAGATCGCTGATGAAGAAACAAGTGAAAATGTGTCAGATAGACACGGGGCACATTGCAGATCTTTTCTTTTTTGGTGAGAGGATTGTACAGGAAACTAGGTATTGTTTTATTGTCTGTTTATTTTTGAGACAGAGTTTCGCTCTTGTTGCCCAGGCTGGAGTGCCTCAGCTCACCACAACCTCCGCCTCCTGGGTTCAAGCAATTCTCCTGCCTCGGTCTCCCAAGTAGCTGGGATTACAGGCATGTGCCACCACACTGCGCTAATTTTGTATTTTTTAGCACAGACAGGGTTTCTCCATGTTGACCAGGCTGGTCTTGAACTCCTGAGTTCAGATGATCCGCCCACCTCGGTCTCCCAAAGTGTTGAGATTACAGGTGTGAGCCACCATGCCCAGCCTAGGTATTGTTTTTAAGCTGAATTCTCAGAACCAGAAGTATGCTGGTTTCCAAAATAGGTTGATGAGATGTAGCTCCCATAGAGAAGACAGTGAGCTCAGACACCATTTCCTGGAGCCAGCTGAGGATGAGTGAGCACTCAAGAGTTGTAGAGTGTATTTTAAAATAAAAATTAGCTTCTGGATTTTGCAGAGTTTTCCAGAATACTCCGATCAATCAATACCATTCACGAAGGTGACCTTGTAATTCGTCAGTGTCTTTCTTACATTTCCAGACCCCATCTCTGAGGTTTCCACTTTCCCTAGATACTCAGAGAAACCTGGGAACCAAGCAGGACTTACTGAAATACTAAGGCCAGGAGCAGGAAGGTACGGAATCTTCTACAGTACTCCCCAGAGAAATGGAACTTGAGGAAGAAACTTGGACTTTGCAACATCTTTTTTGAAAGTAAATAGAAAAAGGAAGACTGCAGGAATCGACTCCAAATTGTAGCCTTCAGTAGAACAACAAAAAAGGTCATCTAATCCAGCGAGTGTGTGGAATAATAAGTAGGAAGGCTGAGAAAGAGTGGGGAGACAGAGGGAGACAGCATGCAACACAGACCGGAATGAAGACAAGCACCCTTGCCACCTCCAGAGGCAGGCAGAGCTTGCAACGCAAGTTCAAAACAGTGTTCCCTCCTCTTAATAAGGCTTTTCTATTCCAAAAGGATCCGCAGGAAATTAACCAGTTTTATCCACATGGAAGATTGATAATCAGCCCTAAATGAATGATAAATTGACTAGCCATTGGAATACCTGGAGAACTCTGAAAGCCATGCTGAGTCCAGGCCCCCACCTTGGACCTAGGGCCCAGCAGGTGGCCCGGATGATTAGCCAGGGAAGACAGTCACAGCTATAAACAAGCCCCAACTTAATGTCTTGGAAGACAAGGCAAGAAATTCAGCGAGGCTACGTTTTATGGGGTAACTGAATTATTGATTGAGTTAGTAAAATCTATTTTGTTTTGCTTTTTTGGTGAAACAACTGAACTGACACAAGTGGTTCTCCAGGCTCCATCTACAATTGTGTTTAGCCTGGCAAGCTGCTGGAATTAATTTCCCGGCTGCAATTTAACCTGGGCCTAGAGCGGCAAGAGTAGCTGATGTTCTCCTCCTATGCTCAAGCGCCTGCAGGAGCATTTGACTTCAAAGTGAGGTGGTGGCAGGAACCTAGGTTTCTCCTCTACACACCTTTTAGAAAATGCTTGGAAATCACAGCCATAGAAACCAACCAGCATTCTTGAATGCACTAAGCGGCTGGATTCCCAGTCGCCGGTCCACATTCTTTCTCAATGTGGCCCGTCTAGTTCTGACAATGAGAAATTGTGGCTGCATCTGGGCTGTGCTGATTCCAGAAGAAAGTCAAACAGACTTCAGCTAACTTCAAGATTCTCTGCAACACACAAACAAATACTTTTTTAAAGATTCTAATAATTCTAGGTTATTGTTTGCTTGTGTTAGTTATAAATTCCCAGCATCACAAAAAATATTTGACAAGGGACCATGGAGAATACCCAGTATAACCCTAACTTTTGCTGTGAGGACGCTGAGGCCCACAGTGTTTAAATGGTATGGCAGAGATCTGGGACAAAACCCACGTGTCATGATTCCCAGGCCAGTGGCATCTCCACACACCTGGAGTTCCATCAATGACAATAATCCAGATAACCAAATATAAAAATTTCAAATCAGTTAAATAGATCAGAGTTTTCCTGTGCTAGACAGGCTATCAGTGTCAACACATGACTTTGAAATTTGTGAGAAAAGTAAGACTAGTACTTAAATTTCTGAAATAAATTCGTACTTGGAAAAGTGGGGCTGAAACTGGAGCCTATAGTTCTGTGGGGTCCCCTATAGCCCTCGCCTCCCTGTCGTGACCGAGTGCCTTGACTGTTCTGTGACCCAAACAGTTGCAGGTTTTTCCCAGCAGGCTTGAACCCAAACCGGGGCCTTGAACATTCCCACACATTGATAAAGGTATCTAAGTTTTTGTCCAAAACACTGAAAGAAACTGGCCCTGGCCCTGAGCCACATTCCTTAAAGCTTTATGTAAACTCCATCCCCTAAGCAACTTGCTGTGGACATTTCTAGGTGGAAGACCCCTTTACCCACGCTACCGTCACAGGATTGCTGCAGCCCACTCTGCCTACGTTCCCCTAATGAATGCTTTGGCCTGATCACTCTGGCTTTTAGTGCTTCCTTCTTCAGAATCTCAATAGGCCGCATCTTAGGAAAGTTTGGGGCACTCCCTTGTGGGGACTCCCCTGCCACCACCTTTGGGGCAATTCCAATGACAGGTTCAGCAGGATGAAATGAGATCACAAAATGAAGCTTCAAGAGGACATGAAGGAAAATACTGTGACTTCAGTTCCCCGCTGAGCAGAACTGGGAACCATTATCACTGCAACCTGCTCACGCCAGGTGGGCAAGCTCCCTAGGCTGCCACCACATAGAGAAATGGCAGGGGCAGGTTTTCGACTAGGAAATCACATGCACAGGAGAACCACCCTGAAGCAGGGACATGAAAGAAAATCAATGCACGAGAACTAACTGGGCTGCAGTCGCTGAGAGCACCTAGAAGTAAGCACGTCCTTAAAATAAGTAAGACAGATTTCCGCAACATCCATATTGTTTCAGCAAGTTTGATTTCAAACAGCATTTCATTACTAACTGCATTTTAACGGGCACCCCGAGAAGCAGAAGGGAAGCAGCATAGGGGAAAGAGATGCTTAACTGCTCTCATGCTTGTGGATTTGCCACTTTCTTCCTGCCTCTTCATTGCAGTTTCTGCCCTGCATTTTACCATCCACGTGCCACAGGATTCACTGAGTTCCAATACACTGTGACACATAAATCTGCAATCCAACCAAGAGCTCATAAAGGTCACCATCCAAATTGGGCAACCCATCTCCCATCTGATCATTCTAGCAACTAATGAGCTGTTTAGGCTCACACAGCTTGACAAACATTTGTATGAGTTTATGTTTGCTGAAGCCTTCGGCATATGCACATCAAGCCAGAAACAAAGCTAGAAGTGTCACTGCCGGATAGTCACCTGGAGAGTGGCAGCCACGACTCTCATATTCAAAGCGCCATTCTAGGATCTGAACTTAAATAGTACGGCGGCTGTTTGATTTGGGTATCACATCAAATTAATGGCCTAACTAGCAATGAGAATCCTTTTTGGAAAATGCACATGAACAGATTCAAGAAAGAAAGATGAGCCTAGGGTTTTTTCAGACTTTCAATCAAGTCCCAAATTAGAGACTTGCTTTTGTGGACTGTGAAAATGGACCAACTAAAGAGAAAGAAGAAGCATCACTTCCCTTTAGATATAATCACCCATAAAATCGCTTCATGTAAAGGAAAGTAAGTCATACTTAGGAAAGGAGAGATCATACAGGACTTTTGGTTTATGGGCATAAGTGACATCTCAAACCCTGGCCTCCAATATTCATTGCTTAGGCTTTATGTTGTAAATGCAAGAAACGGCACTGCTTCATGAAGAGAGTTCAAAAAGAGAAGTGGAATTTCAACCTTGGGAAGGAAGATTGTTATTTGTGTGTTTGTCTTAATGACAATTAGGTTTGACTGCTTGCATCAAATGGGAAACATTCTATCACTGTGGATGAAATAACTTGAGCTCATTTATACTAAGTTATTTTATTCTTTTTTAATATACTGTTTGACAAAAATTATATGTATTTATTAGATATACAACATGTTATTTTAAAATATATATACGTTGTATAGAAAGTTATTTAAATGAGACATTCTTTTGTGATTCTTTACAGTATAGTGTAAAGTGAAAAAAGACACCTAGAATAAAGTGTAAGTTTTCAAAAGTGTCATTCACAAATTTAAGGATTTGCAAAGGACACAGCATCAACATTGAAAACCACAATTTTCTTCAACATTTTAAACTTCTTTTAAACTTCCACAAATAAACTTATCTCCTTACCTAGAATTTCTTATTTTTCCTTAGATATCTTCTTACATTAAATAATTATTATATGGGGCCTGGCACAGTGGCTCATGTTTGTTATCCCAGCACTTTGGGAGGCCAAGGAGGGTGGATCACCTGAGGTCGGGAGTTCAAGACCAGCCTGACCAAAATGGAGAAACCCATTTCTACTAAAAATACAAAATTAGCTGGGTGTGGTGGCCCATGCCTGTAATCCCAGCTACTCGGGAGACGGAGGCAGGAGAATCACTTGAACCCGGGAGGCGAAGGTTGAGGTGAACTGAGATCATGCCATTGCACTCCAGCCTGGGCAACAAGAGCGAAACTTCATCTCCAAAAAAAAACAAGAACCCAGTCAGTACCTGTTCCCATTCTACCCTCTCAGTTCAGAAGCACTTTAATGCTAGTACAGTCATGCACCACCTAACCACATTTTAGTCAACAACAGACCGTGAAAGTGATAATGGTCTCCTAAGATTATAATGCTATATTTTTACTGTACTTTTTCTGCCTAGGTATGTTCAGGTATATAAATACCCATTATGTGACAATTGCCTACAGTATTCAGGACAGTCACATGCTGCACAGCTTTGTAGCCTAGGAGCAAGAGGCTATACCATGTGGCCTAGGTGTGGCGTAGCAGGGTGCACCATGTAGGTTTGTGTAAGTACAATCTGTGATGTTCACACGACGATCAAATTGCCTAACGATGCATTTCTCATAATGTATCCCCATTGTTAAACGACGTACAACTGTATTTGATTACTTTTTTCTATAAATTTTTTTTTTCAGTTTTTTTTTAAAGGACAACAGTAGTTTAGAGGCAAATATCAGCAAAGCTGTCTAGCAAGGCTTCGACACATCTTCAAGCAGTGTTACTCTTAAGAGCAGAAGAGTCGAATGCATCTGGTTCTGTTTAAAAATCAGATCCAAAGGGCATTCGCTAACAAACTGCAGTCTAATCTTTCAGAGTTGCTATCGGGTCAAATATTGGGCCCAAATCCATAGCTGTATGGCATAATCCCTTGTCATTTAAGATGAGATTTGTACAGTAGGGAAACTTCAACGTAGTTAAAATTCTATTTCCTTTCCATGTTAAAAAAAAATCCCTGACTTCTTTCTACTCATTATCATTTACGATCTGACCCATGTATTCTTCTCTACCATGCCTCTCCCCAACTTTATCCCATATGGAAGATGGAATTGGCAACTATCTTCATTATTACAGAGCTGATGCACTTAGCCCTTGATATGAATGCCAGTTTAGGCAGAGAGGACCACTGCAAAATAATTATGGCGGGCTGAAACTGTGAAGCCTGAGGAATTAGAGAATTAATTAACCACTCCTGCCCTGACTTAAACAAGACCAGGAGCATGTCCTTCAAATGCTGATATCTGAATGCTTTACAAGACATTAGGAAACTTAATAGTGATCCTGACTATCTCTTGGATCAAGGGTAATGCATCTATCTAAGAACGAGGCATAGAAAAGCTGCATCTGATATTACATCCTTCGTGCCCTTGCTGTGCTCACCCCTGTGAGTAGTCCTCCTATATCACCTTTACTTAGCAATGCAAAGGGAAGTGAAACCAATGAATAGTTTTAGAGCGTTCTAAACCTAAAACCTGAGATAAATCAGCTCAGAAATAAAGATTCAGAGTAATCGAATCAATGAACAACTCTGAGTGTCACCTTCAGATATTCTGAAATGAGATATCCCTCGTCTATCACAGAGGAAAGGTAAAATCAGTTGAAACATGTTTTTTTCAGTCAGGCCTTTGGAGATGAGTGGACTGGTGTTTAATCCCACGCTACCCCTCACTGGCTGTGTGATTTTAAGCAAGTTACCAAACCTTTCAAAGCCTTGACTTAAAAATTGGAAGTCAGTACCTGTTCCCATTCTACCCTCTCAGTTCAGAAGCACTTTAACGCAAGTACAGTTATGCACCACCTAACCACATTTTAGTCAACAACTGACCGTCTAAGTGATGGTGGTCCCCTTCCACGACTGAAAAATAATATCCCTCCCTCACAGTGCTACTGCTGCTGTAGCAACAGAAGGTTCTGGACAGGCCCCACATCTCACAGGAGCCAGACCTCCGCCTAAGCACCCACTCTTATGAAGGAGAGTGAGCGAGCCCTTGGTAAACCTCTCACCGTGTGCACCAAAGCTGTCCAGGTTAACACTTTGCTCCCTCCATTCCAAAAACAATGCTCCAATTTTATATTCTAAGCCTTTTGTAAAACAGAGCTTCAGAAGAGTGGGGAACTCTGCTCCTCAAATACTCATTCTTCCACTCAGCTGACCCGCGTGAAAACCAGCCACAGCCTGGCTGCCCTTCTGTCCTCACTTCTCATGGCCCTTACACGTGAGCTGCTCTATGACGACGCATCACAGCCAACTCCTCTCCCCATCTCTGTCTCCGCCACAGTCTTTAGCACCTGTAAAATGGGCACACCTGTGCTGGGGGGGCCCCACTCTTCCTTCAGGTCTGCACTTCCACTTGAGGCGTACAATGGTCTCGTTTCCACCCCCTTCGGACAGGGGCGAACACCTTCCTGAGCCTGGGCTTGGCCATGCGAGCAATTCTACTCAGTTTCCTGCTGCTCAGGGCTGACTGTTTTATAGCAGGTTTTGCAGCATATTTATCTTTTCAGGCCTGTGAGAGGAAGCTTCGTAGGTACAGGTAGTCATCTGTACACTCAGGTTTCTCAAGGACATAAGAGTTGGAGAAAAGCAGCGAATTACTCTCTCAGAACAGTGCTGTGAATCAACAGCCACCCATATACCACTGGATTCTTAAGCACTTGAAGTTGCCTTAGGAAAATACAGTTCAAAAATATATTCAGAAGCTCTTGTCATCCACATGCCACAGATGTGTAAGGATATTTGCGGTAATAACAACTAAGGTATGGATGAGAATGCATAGTAGGTGCAGAAGAAGTGCTCAGTAAGTGCTCGTCCTGTGGAAGGCAGGTCCCCTTAAGAAGTCAGGGGCATGCCGACCTCTGCCGGCATGTGATCCTGGGAAGCACTGCTGCCCTTGCTGTGACCTTCACACCCTGCCAGTGCGGGTTTCCCTGTAAGAGTGTCTGAGATGACTAGGTGACAGTGATGGCCTAAGGAAATCCAAAATTAAAACAATGAGCTATTTGTGTTCCCACTTCTACTGATGATGGCCAAACAGATAGCAGAGAGCCAGAGCCTTGGACTTTT
Organism: Aotus nancymaae; assembly: GCF_030222135.1. Lineage (NCBI taxonomy): Eukaryota > Metazoa > Chordata > Mammalia > Primates > Aotidae > Aotus > Aotus nancymaae. The sequence continues at coordinate 17,567,784 of NW_026988445.1, read as the reverse complement.
CCAAAAGGAAGAGATATCAGAAGAAGTAAAAATAAAAAATAAACCAAAGATATACCCTTTAAATAGAAGCGCCCCTACTTTACTATATTTAAAACAATTCTGATAGAATATTATTTTGCTGTTTCATACAAGACAAATCTCTTTTTTCCACTTTTCTTCCCCCCTCTCCCCCTCTCCCTCCCCCTCCCCCTTGTCCTCCTGCTCCTTTTCCTCTTTCTCCTTCTTCTTCTGTATGGAGAACTCCAAAAGCATTTCTTAAAAGAGCAACAACCTACATTGCATTCATAGAGGATTGATATCTCTACAGTGTATTTTTTTTCACCTGTCACTATCTACAATTATTTCAGAATATTCCCTGTCAGGTTCTCTCTCTGCTACCCACAACTCTGGAAGATTTTCATCACCCCAAGGATGTATGAGAGAAATTTATGGTTTAATAGGTTAAACAACTCTGGCCCCCAGCATTGTACTGACAGACATGGCTTTCAAAAGGCAACAGATTTACTTGATGGTAAACTCTGACATCATCGGTAACTCCCTAAAGTCTGTCGTTATGTCACAGGATCCTACCTCATGCCACCCTCTGTTCCCTGATTTAGCTATCAGTAACAGGAATGCCAATGGAAACACAATAGGGACAGCTGAGAGGAAGGTCTCCCAATCTTGCAGGGACCCCTCCCCCTCCTCTGCACCCTGTCACATACACCAATCATGCAGTCCTGCTCTTGGCACACTACCAGAGTCCTCTCCAGGTGGGACCCGGCCCTCCCACAGCCATTTACTCTTTCACACACACACACACAACATACACACACACACAAATCAAGATAGAGAAACCTCAAGCAAGCAGAGATTTGGTGACACTTTGGACTCCATGATGAGTGCTTTGGAAGCTTTTTAATGAACAGAGCCTGTCTTGTGCTTCCGAAGTTCTGTTCAAATCAAAGCACTGAATCAAACAAGGATCGAACATGGTAGGGAACAAAATGGAAAATAAGACCCAGTCCTTGCTCTTAAAAATCTTACAGTCTATAGGAGAAACTGCATATGTGCTCACAAGAATATACAATCAGTTCCTGAAGAGAAATCAGTGTGTATGGTGGTGAGAAGACAAAGATTATTTTGAAGATCAGAAAAGGTATCTGACTCCTTCATGAGCTTGTATAATAAGTCACAGCTCACAGTGAGCTGCGTCATGCTTTGTCTTTGACCTAAAATCATACACCTGGAAAGACCCTAAAGGATCATTTGACAAGCAAAATGGTATGAGGGAAACACACACGCACACACACATATACACATGCAAACACACATGTACACTGCACACCACACACATACACACACACATCATCATCATCATCATCAGAGCCCTGCTCGTGGCTCCTGGCTACTGACCTGGGGACCTTGGGCATGTTGTCTAACCTCTCTGAGCATTAGTTTCCTCTCGTGCCAAAAGAGGGCAATAATTCCACCCTGCAGGATTGTTGTGATAAGTAGACATAACATATATCAAGAAGCTCAGCAGGTACTACATGCTCAGCAAAGCATATCTCCTGATATCTGGACCAGGTTCCTCAAAAGTGAACTTCAAAAGACTCTCAGTTCTTATCTTTTAAATATTCACTCATTTATTCACTGTTTCATTCTGTAAACATTTACAGTAAGGTCTTTGTGTGCCAGACACTGCAGAGTATGAATATAAGATAATCCCTGCATCTAGGATATGATCTAATGGCATAGTTTGATACTGCCCAAAACTTGATCCAAGACATCAGGCATAATACAGGACAGGGAAGAAAGGGGGCATTGATACACATCTCCAAGTCACCTATGCACAAAAGCTGAAGATCAGTGAGGTTAAGTAACTGGCTGAAAATTGCATGTGTTATTTTTTTGGACAAACTGAGATGTGATCGGGATCTTTTGATGACTAGTTAACTCACAAGATTATCTTTGAGCCTGTAAGACAGACCTTCCTGCACACATCCTAGAGCCTTGCTACACAAAGGAGAGGCAAGGACAGCAGCAATAGCATCACCTGGAAATTCACTAGAAATGCAGATTCTCAGGCTACCTAGGACTTCCTGAGTCATAACTGGCATTTTAACTAGCTTTCCAGATGGTTCAGATGCACGTTGAAGTTTGAGAAGCACCACTCTACAGAAACTTCAAAAGACTGTCAATTCTTGTCATTTAAATATTCACTAATTTATTCACTGTTTCACTCAGCAAACATTTACAGTAAGGCTTCTATGTGCAAACACTGCAGGGTATGAATACAGTATAATCCCTGCTCCATGGGATATAGTCTAGTGGCACAGTTTAGTGCTGCCCCAAACTTAATCTAAGACACAGGGCCTGTCGTGCAAGGGACAGGGAAGAAAGGCAGCATTGATACATATCTCCAAGTCACTGTGTACAAAAATACCATCTGCTTGTTAAAACAATCAAAGTCACAGACAGGCCTGGAGTCAGACCAGCCCTGCTTCTCTCTGTCCAGAGGTGGGACCTCAGGCAAACTGCCTCCTTTTGAGGAATCCCACCTAAAAAAACAAGGTCTTGGACTTCAAGAACATCCAGATTCTTCCCAGCTCTCTTCATTTCTTTCTAACTCTTCTGATTTTATTTATTCACTTGGCAAATATTTGAGTGACACTATCTGCTGGGGAATTGCTTCAGTGCTGGGAACATTGGTGACAAGGTAAATGAGGCCCTGTCAGCCAGCAATGAGTACCACGCTGAGCACTGAGACAGGGTCATGGGATCTGGCATTGCTGGATGGCTGCTTTCCATTGGATGGTCAGGGAAGCTTCTTGGAGGAACAGGATTTAACTTGAGGTTGAAATGGCAAAAGGATAGAGCCATGTAAAACTGAGGAGGAGCCATCTTAGGATGAGGCTGAAGGTGTGAACAAGCTCAGTGCTTCCAGACGTGTAAGGAAGGTTCCAGCATGTGAAGGGGAGAGGAGGGAGAAGGGTCGAGTGAGGCCGCACAGCAATGGAGTATCCAGCCACATGAGGCTGAGTAGCCAAGGTAACTTTCTGAATTATTTTCTGTGTGTGACCAGAAGAGTGTTAGGCAAGGATCTGATTTTAAATTCTCTTCTTATAAAATGAGGTATGGAATTGGCTGCTATGGACTGAACTGTATCCTCCCCCAAAAGTTATATGTTGAATCCCTAATCCCTGGTACTTCAGAATGGGACTGCACTTGGAGACAGGTCTGTGGAGAGGTGATAAAATTGAAACAAGGTCATGAGGGTGAGCCCTAAACCAGTCTGATCGGTGTCCCTATGAGAAGAGGAGATGAGGACACAGACACACACAAAGGGAAGGCCATGTGAGAGAGGACACGGGGAGAAGACGGCCGTCCACAAGCCAAGCAGAGAGGCTTAAGGAGAGATCATTCGTGCTGACACCTTGATCTCAAACTTCCAGCCTTCAGAGCTGGGAGAAAATAGACATCTGTTGTGCAAGCCACTCGGTCTGTGGATTTCTGTGACAGCAGGCCTAGCAAACTAATGTAAATTTAAGAACAATGATCTTTATAATGGCACAGATGAAACAGCAAATTCTCCTGTACTTCTCTAATTGGAGCATGTTCATATAAATGCTGACTTAACCTTTATAACTCTCTCCAAATCTTAAATTGGGCTTAAAAGTCCTTCAAGCTAGCAATCTGAGCTCCAGTTCTGCGTGATCCCAGAGTCCTTTTCCAACAGTTCCTGAACTAATCTCAGGCAAATGCCTGCGTTTCCTCATTACGTTATCCTGCCTGAGTTACTTTCGGCTAAGAAACATAAAACAAAAAAACTCATGCTGTTTCTTCAGGTTTCAGTTAAACTACTCCCCCATTTTATTTATTCTGTGGCCTTAAATTCTAAGGTGCACCGTCTTTTTCATTTTTCCGCATTTAAAAAATGCGATTTGGAATTGACATGAACCTACAGTGTGAGTGTCTACCTGCCTTGGAGCTGTTGTCAAATCCGGGATGCTTCAAACAATCACTGGCATTGTAGAAGCAAGAGAATGCGACCATCTTCTGTTCCTTTTGAAAACGTCGATGGAAAGGCAGGACAGAGGCTCTTTTTCCACTTTGAATTTTCAGTTATGTAGTGGCGGAGATTATGGAAAAAGTATAGCTCTCACTTAGGAAGGCCAGGGTCCAAATCCCTGGATGGCTGTGAAGACGCTGCCTGCATTCCAGGGTGGACAGTGTCTTCACAGCTGTCCTGTCCTGTGGGCTCCTCTGTGGGCTTCACTGCACTGCCTGGATCTCCGTCCCTGGTTACCAAGCTCTGCACGCCCAGTTGCCCCTGAAAGCTGCCTCCTCCTCTCTGCTCTAACAGTGACATAGTCGTCCGTGGAGGGGCTCATGGCACTTGCAGCCCGCTCGAGTGTGGACACTCACTCTCCACCCCTACCCAAGCCGTCAGTGTCCTCCAGGTCCCTAATGTGGCTCTACCTGCAGGTATAATCTGCTGCTGCTTGGAGGGTCGGGGTGTTCAGCTTCACCCCTGGCTGTTTCTCTCATTGCTCTCATCCAGGACATCCCCCTCTCTGGGGACCTTGATCCTCATCTCCACCTCCTTCCCACCCCAAGCTCTGCTGCCATCCTTGCATCACCAGGCCGACATCTGTGAGCCATGACTGGACTCCAGCCTAAGCAACAACACAAGACTCTCTCTCAAAAAAAAAAAAAACAAAAAACAAAAAAAACAAAAAACCCAACAAGAAAAACTGGCACAGAGGCTAGGGAAATAGATATTTAAACAAATCATTACAAAGTGTGCAAAAAGAATTAAATATCTTCACCCTTTTTTACTGTTTTCCAACCTTGTATCATTTTGCTCTTTTTTCCTTCTCTAAGGAATTATCTCTTGCCCTCTGGTCTCAGGTTGACTATGTAGTTAATTAACAGTTATTAATAATTAACAGTTCTACTCAGCCACAGAGCAGCCTTTCATTACAACCTGAGTGATTTTAAGGATGCTGAGTTAAAGCTCTGAATTGAACAAAAACTGAGTAAGGTTCTCACTGATGTCACCATAAAAACCCTCCAGGGAGGTAGCAGTTCCTTGAAAAGAAGCCAAATTTCACTTAGTCAACAGCACAAGTTAAGAGATTAGAGAACATTCAGCAGGCAACTCCCTCTCTGATACTAAGCATTTAAAACATTTGCACGTGTGTAAAATTTGCACCAGCGTGATGCACAGAGCAAGGACACTGACCAGAGAGCTGGATAACTGAGGTACAGCCTGGATGAGAGCCTGAGAAAGGTCTACCACCCACTCTGTGACTCCTTGAGGGGTCACTCACAATGCTGTGGAAATCAGGGTCTGGAGTACGCACACCTGGCTTGTGCCAGGCTTTGCCCCCTGGAAGGTATGTGGGTTTGGGCCAAACTTCACAAAGCCTCTGCTTAGTCAATAATAATAATACTAGTAGTAGATAATAATACACTAATTGTGATACAAGTTGAATATCCCTTATCTGAAATGCTTAGGACCAGAAGTGTTGTGGATTTCAGATTTTTTTCAGACTTTGGAATATCTGCGTTATACTTACCTGCAGAGAATCTCTAATCTGAACATCCAAAATCCGAAATGCTCCAACGAGCATTTCCTTTGAACCTCAGGTCAGCCCTCAACATCAGTTTCAGATGATTTTGGAGCATTCCAGATTTTGGGTTTTCAGATTAGGAATGTTCAACCTATAACAATAACATCAACCTCATAGAGAGGATTACTACTGAGATAAAACAGGTCATGCACATGGTAAATGAGCTATACATTCTCAAGTTTTAAAAAAAATTTTAAATTTTTCACACAGTAAAATTCACTTGCTGTACAGTTCCATGGGCTTTCATATCCACATGGATTCTTGTAACCATCACCACAAACAGGATACAGAACAATTCTAAGGCCCCTTAAGAATTCTTTTGGGCTGTTAATTTCTAATCAGGCCCTTCCCCAGCCCCTCTCCCAACTCCTAAACCCTGCCCCTAGAGGCCTCTCTTCCAGAGCATCATATGAATAGGATGCTACAGTTGTAGCCTTCTGAGACTGGTTTCTTTCACTCAGTACTATGCATTTGAGATGCAGTCACATTGTTGTGTATATTAATACTTTGTTCCTTATTACTGAGTCTTGTTCCATTATGTGAATGTACCATAGTTTGTTATTCTATCCACTCAGGGAAGGACATTCGACTTCTTTTCAGTTTTAGACAATTATGAATAAAGCTGCTATAAATATTCATTACAGTTTTGTAAGATATAACTTTTTATTTCTATAGGATAAATAAGTATCTAGGAGTGGAACTGCCAGGTCACATGGCAAGTGTAACATTTAACTTCAAAAGCCACTGCCACTGTCTTCCAGGTGGCTCTACTGTCACATCCCCACCAGCGATACTGGTACGTCCCACCAGAGATGTATGAGAAACTGGCCTGCTCCACCTTCTTTGAAGCACTTGGTGTTGTCAGTATTCTTTATCTTGCTATAATAGGTATGCAATGCTTGGGATTTTTCTTTTTTGGAAGATAGAACATTTATATGATACTGTGTTTAATCATCTACTTTTGATACAGTTTAGATGTTTGCCTCCTCCAAATTTCATGTTGAAATGTGCTCCCCAGTGGTGGAGGTGGGGCCTGGTGGGAGGTGTTTGTGTCATGGGGGCAGATCTTCCATGCATGGTTTGGTGCCCTTTCTGTGGTAATGAGTTCACACAAGATCTGGTTGTTTAAAAAGAGCCTGGCACCTCCACCTCTCCTGTTGCTCCCTCTCTTGCCATGTGATACGCTGGCTCCCCTGCCCTTTCCGCCATGATGGTAAGCTTCCGGAGGCCTTGCCAGAAGCAGATGCCAGCACTATGTTTCATGTATAAACTGCAGATCCGTAAGCCAAATAAACCTTTTTTCTTTATAAATTACCCTGTCTCAGGTATTCCTTTATAGAAATGCAAACAGACTAACACAACTGTAATACAAGAATGTTCAGGAGCAGTGAAGGATACAGAAATCAATTTATTTTAATGGCTAGCCATGACCTTTGGAAAATCTTGAAAACTGCAGCCTGGTGAAAAGGTATTCATGGTTCGGTTCTGTCCACTTCTCCAGCCTCATCTCCTGTCATTCTCACCCTTGCACCCTTCAGTCCAGCCAGATCGATAATCACGCAAACTAATATTTACTGAGTCCTTATGATATGCCAGGGCACTAAGCCAAGATTGTTACATGTATTACTACTTCATCTACTCATGGTCCTAAGAGGTCAATATTAGTAGTAGTAGTATTTCTATTTTACATGGGAGGAAACATACTCAGAGAGATCAGTAAACTTTCCCAAAGTTACACAGCTGTTAAGTGGCAGGGCTGGGACTGGATCCCTGTTCCCCAGACGTGCCACGGACCCCTGACCTCTGAGTCTGTGCTCACCTCTTCCCTAATACAACAGTATTTCTACCCCTTCTACCCTCAAGCCAGGGCACATGCTCTGCCTCCTCTGTGAAGCTTTCCCTGGCTCCTCAAAGGCATCCTTGGTTGTCCATATCTCTGCTGTCTTGATGCCCATTGTTTATTGCTTCATTTCATCTTTCAACACGTCATGCCTTATTTGCTGTGTACGTGTGCCTCCTCCACCAGTGACTGCAAACCTCCAGATGTCAGGAATCACATCTTGTCACCCTTCCACTCCCCAGTGCCTACTACAGTGGCTGGCACCTGAGAGGTGCTCAACATGTGTTGTCGGAGTTGAGGGACAGCTAAGGCTTCTGAATAAGAGGCCAGGCGGTGACACAAGGGTCCACTGAGGCACGGGTGTTTTAAACATAAGCTCACAGTACTACAAAATGCATCCGTGCAATGAGCAACAACGTAGAAGCAAAGAAAGGGCCTTACATAAACTTACATATAACTCTTCATATAGACTCTCAGATAGCCATTCCTATCAACATCAAACAGAACGTGAGGTATGATGCAAGATGACAACAGGAACACTCACCCAGTGTTAACAGCTTCAGGCCAAAGGGCAAAAAACAAGATTTTTTCCTCTATTTATGTGTCGCAGGGCTATTAAAATTATTCCTATCAGTCTCAATAAAGAGGATCATTTTTAATATTAAAAAATATAATAAATTTATTTGCCTAGAAAGTTCCTTGAAGAACATGGAGTCATCCTTTGCCTCTGGAAAACCTGAACACAAGCCATTCCAGATAGATGGGTGATTCAGCGACCAGAAAACAGCTCAGACATAAAGGCCAGGAAAAGGTAGCTCTCTGCAGTGTCTGCATCCCATGAATATATGTTAAATTCATAGATTAATTTTTTAAATCAAAGCATTTAAATAGTATGAAATGTCAACAGTCAAATGCTTCATGGGCCACAGGGCTCTTCTCCCATATTCTCCCAACTAAGAAATTTCAAAACTATGGAGACCATGGATGTGCATTAATGAATCCAGGACTTTTTACCTATCTTGCTTACCTATTGATAAATGTTTGCAAATTCTAAAGGCTTCAATTGTGAAGTTTAGCCTGTCTCTCATAATTCAGAGCAAAGCAGCTTAGAGAACAAAAGGCATAAATGAAAGGACATTCATACAAAGAAGTATATTAATATTTCAATCATGGCAACCCAATTTGCCGTTCCCAGGCCAGATTAGGAACTGTTTTTCTCCAGCATCAGTTCCCAGGACCCACACCCGCATTGACATGGTTCAGTTCCCCAAGAATTATCTGCTTTGGTTCCAATACAGGTTTATCCCTCTACAAGTTCCATAAGAACACATTACTTATGCCACCTCCTCACCTTCTCCCTTTCATTTCACGTTTGCTCCATCAGTTCATCAAGGTTCACATGTAGAGAGTTAAATAGAATAACTGTTTCCATACTTTAATGGAGATAATAAATATTTTGAGAGAGGCAGAAAAAAATATAGATCAGAAATATACTAGTGTCTTAATGACAAATTTCTTTATCGGTGCTTTGAGGATCTCATTATATAATGCTTCATGGAAGAGGGTGACTTCATATAATTTTTTTTTTCTGAGATGGAGTCTCACTCTGTCACCCAGGTTGTAGTGCAGTGGCACCATCTCAGCTCACTTCGACCTCCACCTCCCAGGTTCAAACGATTCTGCCTCAGCCTCCTAAGTAGCTGGGATTAGAGGCATGCGCTACCATGCCCAGCTAATTTTTGTATTTTCAGTAGATACGGGGTTTCACCATGTTGGCAAGGATGGTCTTGATCTCCTGACCTTGTTATCCACCTGCCTCAGCCTCCCAAAGTGCTGGGATTACAGGCATGAGCCACCGTGCCCGGCCGACTTCATATAATTTAATCAATGAGAGAATTTGCTTTAGAAATTTCTAGGCCCATATATCATGTAAAGGCAAACAATAGGCTTGTTCCATATTTGGTAATTAGTTATAAACAGCTGCACTTTGGGATAAAAAATATTATGTCCCCCCTTGTATTTGCATGCAAGTGCCTTAACATATTTCACAGTGACAGCTACGAGCTGGTTTATATATCTAATGGAGACTGGCAAGACAAGATGACCTTTCTAATTGTCATTATGAGAAGCACAATTGCAAGTGACTTTGAAACACATGGTAAACTTCATTATGCTAAAATATAAAAGCTTCCACTTTGGGGCTCACAATTAATATTAACATCAGACCTCCTGAGAAAACATGTACTCTAAATTTCATATTGTATAAAACCCTTTCAGTACCAACGAGAGCATTTATTCACAGTCTTTAGGCTTCTTCATAGATGCTATTAAATATTACGTTAGACATGGCAAAATGGAATGAATAATCCTGGAACATTAAAGGAGGGATAATGATTACCTTCCCAGCATCGGGTCAAGTGCCACGCAGGGTGGGAACAGAGAGACTGACTATAAATATGGGTCCAAGGAGGACAGAGGATGTGTATACAGGAGAGTCAGTGGGGCCTGACTCAGATCACAGGGACAGGGACCTGGTGGGGCTTAGCGCATTTCATCCAGAGCAGGCGGACATCGTGGGAAGTCAAGGTGGTCAGAGGAGCTGTCCTAATTAAGCAGGGAAGGAGTGTAGGGAATGAATGTGTGGATAGATAAGGGTATGGGATAGTCCAAAGGTGGAGACGAGAATGTGAAAGGCAGCGGGAGCTGCCAAAAGCCTTGGGAAGATGTGGTTGGGGTGGAGGGAGAATTTGACTCCCAACAGCTGCAACAGGTAGAAAGGTGCCTTCCTGAGTCCCAAATCAGAGAAATTTCTTATGATTTATGATTACATATCATCAGTGGAAAATGATCTTTGCCTTAATACCAAATGCTGTGTGTCATTTGTGCAGAGGAGAGTAGGGAACTGTTGCAAACCGGTTTTTCATGCTCCTGGTGACAGTTTCAAAGGTCATCCTGTCTGGCATCCTTCCGGGACAGGGACAACCTTTCTCTACCATTTCTTTGAACCCCCTCCCTTAAACTGCAGCTTCAAGGGCCACAGACACCATCAAGACACTCTCCGTTCACCTATTAAATAACAGCATGCTTCTGGGAGGAAAAAAATTAGTCCCATGGGCAGGAGTTGTTTTTCTAATGGATCAACTTAAGAAAATGGGAAATAATAAAGAAAAAAAAAGCCAAAGAGAGTGAAGTACAAAACATGAGATGCATCATGAAGAAAAATAAGGTAATGGGTAGGATACTGAGCACTTCTCTCAGCGTCTGTATTTTAATGGTGGAGAAAATGTAAAATAATGCCTTGCACAGATTTACTGAAAAAAGTGAAACTGGTTTATTAAGGTCTCAATTGCAGTAGTTCCCTGAATATCACATTTCTTTGAAAGGCCAGGTCCAATGAATATTAATACACAGAGTTGAAATGGGATGCCGCTACTCAGGAAGACTGGTCTATGTTGTTTAGTAAATCATTTGCACCCTAACGCCTTAAGAAGCTTAAAATCCATTCTACACTGTTACCTCAATATGTTATTATTTTTATAAAGATTTTGTTCTTGGTTCATTATTAATCACGATAAGGAGTTAATTTCACACACACACACACACACACACACACACACACACAAATAGCAAAAAATTATTAATAATCATATTATATAAAGAGAAGAAAGCCATTAGGTGCCGCCTTCAAAATAAAACAAATAGACAAAAGACATGGGCAACACACAATGAAAAAAAATAGGCCTGGCATGTCAGCTCCCTCCTGTAATGCCCACACTTTGTGAGGCCAAGGCAGGTGGATCACTTGAGCCCAGGAGTTCGAGACCAGTGTGGGCAACGTGGCATAACCCCGTCTCTACTAAGCTGGGCATGGGGGCACATGCTTGTAGTTCCAGCTACTTAGAAGGCTGAGGTGGGAAGATCACCTTAGCCCTGGAGGTAGAGGTTGTAGTTAGCCGAGATCATGCCACTGCACTCCAGCCTGGGTGACAGAGTCAGACCCTGTCTCAAAAAAAATAAAATTATAAAGGCACAAAAAAGCAAGTTCAATGTATTAGTCAAAGATATGCAAAAACAAGGCATGAATAAAATACCAGTCTATTATTGTTATTATACTAATAATTTTTAAAGAAATAATATATATTAGAAAGGATGGATTGGTAGTATCAATTAAACTGCTATAATCCTTTTGAAAGTCAATCTGCAGCATGTATGGAGCCATAAAAATGACTGCACTCTTTCTGTCATTAAACCCAATCTTGGCACTTCATCTTCTGAAAGAAATTCATGAAATGATCATTAAACACCTCAGAATGAGGAGGTAGTTAAGCAAGTTACAGTATATTGATTCTTGGAGTGTTATGTACGTAATAAGTAATACATTGGAATACTATATTGCCACCAGGGACACAGAAGTGTATAATGAAGAGTATGGCTCTGAAATGAAACAGATGAGTCTCATTACAGTTCTTTACTTCCCATATACAGAAACTTGAGCAACTTTCTTAATTCACTGAGCCTCAGTTTCACAAATCTGTGGATTGGGAATAATAAATTTGTCTCAAAGTATAGTCATGAGGATTAAGTGGTTCGATGCTCTCACTATTGTCCTATAAGGTTAAGGACAGATAGACGATGTAAAATTGCATCTGCATTCTCAGTGTAAGTGTGAAAAAAGTCTGCCTATGCTGCAAGCACAGAAGAGAATGCTAAAAATGCAACCAGGGGTTCTGTTACAGAGGTTGTATGATGAACATTCTTCATTCATTAAAAAATTTTTGTTTTATGCTTATGGTAGTTTTTGAAATACATTTAAAATTTATCCTAGAGTGACTCCAGAAGTTTCATAAGCTTTGACTTGAGACAATTTCTCTATAATCTGTAGGGGAGAATTACTTCACTTCCAAAAGCTGACAGGTTTGCAGGATTCCAGACCAGTGGGGAATGTCAGTGTTTGGTGACCTTCTTAGGGCAGACATGAAGTTGGTATCCAGCCACTATTGTTACTCAGTCTCTGAGAACAATGGAGTTGGGTGAAGGGTACACAGATGTTTGCCAAATTCCAGTGTATGTGTCTCACTCAACGTAATTGGTACATATGAACCAAAGTCAAATGCTGGATCCCATTCAGAGTTACAAAGAAGCTCAAGATTTCAGTCACATTGTCCAAACAAGACAGACCTCCATTCATTGATGGACCATGCAATCATAATATAATTGCATTTGGTTCTTTGTTGGGGAAGGAAAATATAAGATTTGGGGATACACGAAGTGTAAAGCAGTCATAATAAACATAGGAAAAGAGAGACATTCATAATGGGTTAATACACCAAAAATTAAACACCATTTTGGCAAATAAAATTTGGTTATAATTAAACCAAAAAGCAAAGTGTGCCATCAGTTGTTAATGAGTTATTAAGACTCCAGAAACTATAATGTCAAAAGAAAAATAAAATGGCATTCTATGACTATGCAGGCAAGTGGAATATGAGCATGCCTGCCTCATAAATTTTTGATGATGCCAAGTCAGTAAATCCTTAAGCAATTCTTGCTAGTTTTTTTACTGGCCATAAATATTAAATTTCAGTGCATTCACTCAGGGTTGTCCACCCCTACAGTGATCCATCCTCTCCAATTACAGAAAAGTCTCGATGGAAAGTGGATTAGACAGAATGGCCATCCTCAAGTCCAAAACATAACAGGACTAAAGTAGAATGGGTCCCGGGCAGCGAATACTGGCTCCTCAAATGCTTTCCTTTCCAGTCAGGGCAGGAAAACATTCATCAGCATACCCTCTCTCTTTTACAAGAGCTCAGCAAATCTGAAAAATCAAATTAGCAACAAATGATGCTCTCTCCAACAAATACCATCTCTCTTGGGTTGTTAACATACGGCAGCTTCAAAGAAGTACACAGCTAAAATGGCAGGGGTGTGCACAGGAAGCCATAACTCATAGCAATGCCAAAAAGGAAAACAAAATATTTCTTACCAAATTAATCACTGAAAAAACTGTGACCACATAAAAGATGTCATATTTAGTGCAAGTAAAATTAAATTCTGCAAAAACCTCACAAAATCAAATTTGGTTTACAAAGAATCAACCTTCATTCCTGAAAATCCTAAATTGTAGAATATTTTAAATGTTGTTTTATGTAACTAAAGTTCAAAACTCACTCAAAAGAAGCCTAGAATGATTGCCATCACATGTTGCAAGTTGAATTCCTTGTAATCAATAGGATGACAAATTAGTAAATTCTTAGAATCAAACAGGGCTTCTAACCACTTCTTTACCAGAAACTGAGTAATGTATCAATCTAATAACCAATGCATTTACCTATATGAATACAAAGGACAACATTGACATTTCAGCATTTTAGAACAGGAAGCAGAACTCGCCTTTGAAAATATACAAAAAACTGTTTTGAAGTTAAGAAATATGTATCCAATTAAATTGCTACAGTTCGGCTTCTTTCTGATTTATGGTAGTATGCCAAGTTCCTCTTAGTCACCCTTCAAAAATAAAGAATTGAGGTTTTAATACAAAAGGTATGAGTTTCATAAGGGCGATAACCTACAGAACTTCCTACTACTGAGTTAAGTTATCCATCTGCTATAGCAAAATGGCAGATAGTGGATCATCATTTCAGGCGCAAAATATAGGGAGGTGCTTGAAAATTTCAAAAATGAAAAAAAATTACCCATCTCTTCAGGGTGTTCAACATCATCAATATCGTAATTATGAATCTACGAGTGTGGTATTTAGGTAGGGCAATGTGGTTGAGGGTTGAATAGAGAGAATGACATTAGGAATCAATTTCATAAAGAACATAAAGCAATGCTGAAGGCAAAATGACAGGTAAAAAGGATTCAGAAGGTGGCCTTGCCCCCTGGAGGCTCTTCCTAAACCTCAGCTTCTTCACCTATAAAACAGAGATTCCAGTGGAGCTTGTACCACAGTGGTCCAGAGGATGAGATGACTAAAGTACGTCAAGCCTTAGCACAGTGATTGGCTCTCAAGGGCTTGAGAAACAAAAAGAAAGGGAAAAGTCTTTGTTACTTAAAAGAGGGTGACTTCATACAAGGGATCATTCCTTTTCTTCAAAGAACACATTCAATCCACAATAGCTATGGGTCATCTGTGCACATAGAAATCTGCGCCCAAGAAATACATGCTGAATATCATAGTAAAGAGCAATGGAAGAAGAAATCTGCAACTAACTTAGTTTTAAACCTTTAAGGATCTATATAAAAGATAATGTGAATAACAAAATTAGGTTCTATTAATTCCAGGTAAGTTCTAATAATCACAACAATAATAATATATTTTCAAATCATATGGATGATATTAAAACATAAAGCATATTGCTGAAGTTGTGCAGTTAACTGAGGTTGTTATCTCTCCTACCTAGGGGCATTGAAAAATGGGGATAGGAAGAAGAGTTGGATGCAGGCAATGACCAGGGATGTGAAATGTTCTGCAATACATGGTTTGGTCCCGAGGCAAAAAATAATCCCCTTACCCAAAATATGACAAATAGACTCTTCTTTAAGATCATGAAGTTCCACCCACCACCATTCTTAGCTTAATCTTGAGGACATTATATGAGTGTGTAAGTACATGTGTCTACCAACATTATCAAAGCCCAGAGTTCATATGAAATGTACAAAGAGACTCTAATAGGTACTGGTTAGTAAGAATAATCTACAAAGCAGAAAATCTGGCAGATATTTAAGAGACACATGCACCCACCCTATTACATAGAGTCAAGTTCCTGCTCTAAATGAATTAGTATGTTTTAAAAAAAAAACTGCCTATTGCAATTTGGTATGAAATATAATTGAAAACATCATTGCATTTCCACCCAGGGGGGTAAATGACGTAAGTATTTTTAGGAGAGTATAGAAACAAGTAGAGAGACAAGTGAAAAAAGATGTAACAATGGTAGGGATTTCTAAAAAATACATGTGGATAAAAGTGGGAAAAGGAGATCAAAAGTAGTTGAGAGCAAGAAATAAATTAACGAAGTATAAATTGAATTACGGAAATTCACATACAAGGAGCTAGAGTAAAAAGGGACCTCAGTAGCCAACAGGGACTATCTAATTCATCTCTGGACCATGAGGTTCTGCCATGGCGCCAGAATATTCTAAGTACTCAATAGATGGTGGTTGAAAGGAGGGATGAATGGATGGATGGGTGGACGGATAGACAGACGGATGGACAGATGGATGGACAGATGGATAGATGGATGGATAGATGGATGGATGGATGGATAGAAATGCAACCTCAAGATCTGGTTTTACAGTACTACATATGAAACAACTGAGACTCAGGTAAAATTCAGTGACTTGCTGAAGATCACTCATCAAGCCTCACATTCTGATGTTATATATGCCAGATGCTATGCAGATGATTACGGAAGAGCAGGACTGAAATTAAACTCACACCCCCTACATCCTAATCCAGCTTTTTGCACTGTATTGGGATGCCTCCCAAAAGAATTATCACAGCAACTTAATAAAGGAGGGAGAAAGTTAATTGCAAATTTCAAGCTTAGAAATTCACAGGCAAAACTGGCTGAAGGGAAATAATCACACTAATAGTGATGCAAGGATGTAACTGGAAAGAAAAAAATGGAGAGAATTTAAAAACACAAACAGATTTAATCAGGGTCCTGATAAAGTGATAAAGTAATCAATAAGGCAAAAATAAATAAAAAGATAAATGATTACAGATGTAAAACCCCAGCCTATCAAAAAACCTGAGGGAAAAGATTTTGAATTTTTTATTTCCTTCAAAAGATCCTATTTGATGTATATTTTTTTATCTAAATGACCGAAGATTTAGAATTTGGAAAGGCAGATACATATCTATTTCCCATATAAGCATCTACATTTCTTGACACACAGCACCGCAACACTCACCTGGTTCCAAAGCAGACAGCTTTGCCCTTGGTATCAAGAGCGCTATCACCATTCTGGCCTGGAGAGCTAGGCTGTCTTATAAGTAGGTCTTACCCAAAGCTCAAAGGAAAGAAGTGACATTGGGTGAGTCTCCAACGTATGTCCTCTAGCCACTTTTCAGGTACCAAGTTACATCTCAGCATAGTATCAGACACTGGAAGATGTTGTATTTAAACTTCACTAGCCCAAGCCCTAATTCACCTTCATAGTGCAATACTCTAATGTTTCTTAAAATTTGGGGGATCCTAGAATGACCCCTCTAAAAATCTGCTGAAAAACTGGATCTTTTTTGTGGGAAAAACTATACATACCTACATATCTAAAATGTGTATGTGGTTTCAGTCTTTCCTATCCACAGTCTCTCCTGCTTTGAAGGGATGCCCTAACATGTTTTTGTCCAGAGGTAGTTGGCAACAACCATCGGATAACATGTTTATCACCTAGGTAGTAAAATACTACATGCAATTTACCTATATAACCAACCTGCGCATGTACCCCTGAACCTAAAATTAAACGTTAAAAAATAATAACACAAGTAAAAGAGCTTTTGCATGTGTTATAAATCTGTTCAGGAGGACTTTCCAATGTGCTTTCTAGATAATTGTCTTTAAGAATTTAGCAACACTCTGATTTCCCATAAAACTGTGCTTTTCAAGTGGCTTTTGAGGAAGGATGATACTTCAACTGTCTTTTTTGCTCTGACTTCTAGGAAGTTCATTATCACATCATATTCTCAATCAAATAATTAACACGTCATTGGCATTTTCTTCTGTCTTCGTTTTTTAATTTTATTGCTGTTAATTTTATTGTTTTTATCTTTGCTACATGTATTTTCCTGGTTCTATATTTCCTCCCTGTCCCTGCCAATAAAAGAGACCCATAGATTTTATTCTTTCATTCTACTTTTTCACAAATGTTTCTTCTACATATATCTGATATATATGGAAAAAAGAATTACTGTCTATATATGCAGAACTTGTAACTCACAGGATTTCTAAACTAAAAGACTTTCATAATAGGTGTGAGTGAAATTCTGCAAGTAGCTGCACCCATGAACTTCAGAGTTAAACCAATATCTCAGTATAATCTGTCACTGCTATAGTTTCTTGGTTTGATCTCCAAACCTCATATTGAAATTAGTCCCCCAATGTTTAAGGTGGGGCCTAATGGGAGGTGTTTGGGTCATGAGGGCAGATCCCTCACGAATAGCTTGGTCATCAATGAGTGAGTTCTCACTCTATTAGTTTCTGGGAGAGTTGATTGTTAAAAAAAGAATGTACCATCTTCCTCCTCTCCCTTTTTGCTTCCTCTCTCACTATGTGGTCTGCCCACGCCAGCTCCCCTTCATCTTCCACCACCAGTAGGAGCAGCCTGAGACCCTCACCAGAAGCTGATGCCAGCACCATGCTTCGTATATATCCTGCAAAACTGTGAGCCAAAGAATTCGCTTATCTTTATAAATGACCCAGCCTCAGGTATTCCTCTATAGCAACACAAATGCACTAAGACACTCCTGCTTCCTTTCATTAGCTATTTCAAGCTCAAAAATTATGAGATAGTTCCAAAAATTAGAGCAGGATCTTGTCATTGTGAACTTACAACTTTTCTATCTAAAGCAAAAGGTCCTAACCCCAAACCATAATTGGAAAGATGCCTCTACTCAAACTTCATTACCTTTAAACTGCCCCTTCTCTGCCTTCCACTCCCCACTTACTCACTGAAAGACAAATGAGTTTAGGCTGGGCACAGTTAGCCATCATGCTCAGAAAAATGAAATCTTGCTGCTTGGTATTCTCACTGAGAATCTCTTTCCTTAGCTTATGGATCCCCCTACACAGATTCCTGACAGCTCACTGGGCCATAGACCCAGCCAGATTTTTGAGCTACATCTGCAGTATCTTTTCTACTCAGGCAGCTGGCATAAGGTGGGAAAATTCATTAACATGCTAATGATGTCCTATTTAAAATTCTAGCCCTGATTATTCTGTGATTAAATCTCTCCCCTTGACGTCGGTTTCCTTTATAGCTGAGCTACAGTGCGAAATCAACAATATTAATAAAGTACAATACAGATTACCAATGTATACACAAGGGATGGTGAAAAACAGCTACGTAAATCTGAGGGCTGTCTTTTTTTCTTGAAAAGCAGTTGTAGGCCTGATGCGTTGGCTCACGTCTGTAATCACAGCACTTTGGGAGGCCGCGGCAGGTGGATCACCTGAGGTCAGGAGTTCAAGACGAGCCTGGCTAACATGGTGAAACCCCGTCTCTACCAAAAAAGTACAAAAATCAACTGGGCATGGTGGTGGGTGCCTGTAATCCCAGCTACTCAGGAGACTGAGGCAGGAGAATCACTTGAACCTGGGAGACAGAGATTGCATTGGGCCGAGATCACACCATTGTACTCCAGCCTGGGTAACAAGAGTAAAATTCTGTCTCAAAAAAAAAAAAAAAACAGATGTAACAAATTGTAAAAGTTGCTGATTTTTTTTTATCCCTCCTTTCTTTAAAGAAACACACATATTGGAATCCACAATAATTAAATGTTTATAGTTAATTTCCATAAATATTCAAGGCTTAGATTGATTTAGCTTTTCCTTCTATTTCACTGCACTTAGCATTGCTCAGAATTCAAATGGTTATCCTGAAGTCCTAAAAACAGCTGACAGGAGTTAAAGTGCACTTTTTATCACCTCTTTATAGAGACTGTGTCTTGGTGACAAAAGCCAATGGATTCAGTGATGATGTCTGTCTCCCTTTGCCCTTGAGTACCTTGGCATATTTCAGTTCCTTTTCTATTTTCATATTGTTCTGTCTGCTGACACTCCAATCTGAATATCTGACTCAGACAACTCAAGCATCTTCCAAGAAAGACAATCAAACTTACCACTACTCTCATTAATTTGGAAAGTGAATAAAGAAGCAGAAGATTCAAGGCCTGGATCTGCAATCCAAAATGCAGGAAGAAAGGACTCATGTGTCATTTTAACATCTGACCCCAGTAAGTAAACAAAAATTTGTGGTATAGTATATTTACTATTTTAAAAGACATCATGCTGGATACCAGAGCAATACAGTGAAACCTGAGGACAACGTTCTGACCTCAGTGGACTCACAATCTAGCCAGAGACACAAGATACCAGGATATCTTAAGTGATCAGTGCAGCAAGTTCATCTCAGGTGAATCATTAAAGATACACTTCACATCATTAAGTGGTCACTGTATGAGAGACACTGCTAATTGTTCCCTAAGACTGCAAATCTCCCCTTTTGCTATGGAAACAGAACTCAGGACTTCAGCAGGGCACATTGCTGCTGAGGGTAAGGACAGCTCCCAGCCCCCCTTGCAAGTAGCTGTTACCATATAACAAGGTTGAGGTCACAGGGATGTGGCTGTAGCAGAGACGTGTGCAGATTTCTCAAAGGGTACTTAAACAGGATAGGTGAGCTCTCTTCCTTTTTCATTTTCTCTGACTGGACTTGGACATGCCTGTGGCTGGGTCAGCCAGGTTGGACTGAATGGAGCATATTGTGGGGTAGAGGAGAACAAAATAGAAGAGTCTAAGTCCCTGACAATCAGTGTGGCTTGTTCATCTGTGAGTTGCCTTTTTCCCCCTGAAGGTTGCATTCTACAACCATTGTTGGGAATCAAAATCTTTTTTAAGAATACTACATATTGCTCATTTCTTAAATGGTTTCATTCTCTAAGACTAAAAAGAGTCATGGTACATGCATGCATATGTGTATGGGCGTAAGCACACGCTCCTTTGTACTTCCCCTATATTTAAACTTGAACACAGAGCTCCCTCTGAATTTTTAACTCTCAAAACACAAAAATAGTTGAATATAGACTTTGGCCCAGTTTTATCACATTTTAATAAATAAAAGTTTCAATATATTCAGGTATTCATTATTTATTTGTTTCCCACACTCTCAACCCTAAATTATTAATTTGGTTCACCTAAAGCCAACTCACCTTAAATTGGTTAAAAAGAAAAGTAAGCATGTGTAAATCAACATAGGGAAAAGGGTGGCTGATCCAGCCAAATCCGAGTGTAAAAACATAAAGAGAGGCTTCACAACAGTAATGAGCCATCTGCAATTTAGAATCATCCATGGTAACAATCTCTCATTCCATTTGTTTATGTTTTATTCATCATTTTGAAAATACTTAGTGAAGTGACAATGATGAGATTCAAAAAATACTGCATGGTCCTTTTTTAAAAAAGAGATATTAATGGCTTTCAAGAGCTCAACTGTTCAAATGAAAATACTGCTGGACTAAATTTGCTCAAATTTGTTCACATCTTCTTTATTCTTGGATATAATATATTCTTCATTTTGTGATAAAAAAATTATGTGGTGACAACAAGAAATTTTGTAGTTTTCATTGTTTATACATTTTAAAAATCAATAGCAGAAATCTACTTAAAATGTACAGTGCTCACCGGATGCGGTGGCTTATGCGTATAATCCCAGCACTTTGGGAGGCTGAGGCAGACGGATCACCTGAGGTCGGGCGTTCGAGACCAGCCTGACCAAAATGGAGGAACCCTGTCTCTACTAAAAATACAAAATTAGCCAGGCGTGGTGGCGCATGCCTGTAATCCCATCTACTTGGAAGACTGAGGCAGGAGAATCACTTGAACCTGGGAGGCGGAGGTTGCAGTGAGCCGAGCTCGCACCATTGCACTCCAGCCTGGGCAACAAGAGCAAAACTCTGTCTCAAAAAAAAAAATGTACAATGCTCATTCCTATCATGACAGAGTAAACCAGGCTGTGGTGTCTTGGGTGAGCATGTTGTCATTCCTTAGTACTATAGTTATTTAGGCTCAAATGTACTGTCTCTAGTTACATATACAGCAAAAACAAGGCTTGACCTTTCAGAGTGAAAGAAAAAAAGATAAGTACCGAGCTATTAAGCCAACTTGAGAGTATTCATTACGAAGAAGACAGAATGACTACTGAACATACTCTTTGATTCAAATATCTCTATGAAGAAATCTCTCTCTACACAAATCGGTAAGCCTTTAAAAGAAAATTTATGCATCCCAAAATGATGCATTTAACTTCAGCTAGCTGATTTTATATCTCTCAATCTAGCTTATGAATACTAATCTTCATTTACTTCAATTTATGGAATATTTACAAAAGCCCTATTTCAAATCTGGTTCCTATCAGCCCCGTGCTTTTCTTATTTCTTCTTAAACAAGCATGCTTTGTAAAATATAGCCATTTATTCATATGTATTTCTTTCATTTGTTTTAGTTAATGATGACATTTATTTAAGAACCATGATATGCTATATGTGGCCCAACTTTTAGTTTCTAGGAGCAATGGAAAGGCAGGTGCACACGCGCGCGCACACACACACATACACACACACACACACACACACACTCCAGGATCTTTGTAAATTAATCTGCACCACTTAATCTACCCAGGAGATAGATGTTATTCTTGTCATTTTACTGGTGCAGAAATAGGTTCTAGTATTTAATAAAGATTACATCTGAATTTGCTTTTAATGATTTTATTCTGCATATTAGAAACTGAATCATCAGAAACTCCTTACTTGTTTTAAGAAATTAGTTTATACTATCTCAATGTGCACCGAACCAGCATCTTCCGAGACCATCCCCCTGGGTGTAAATCTCAGAGTAACCTCAGTTACTGTTAACAACTAGAAAAGGAAAGAACACAAGAACACTTGAAGTCCTCCGACAAGCAGACACTTTGGCTAAGGCAGCATTTGCCTCTTCCACATCGTCCTTCCTGGGGAAAGAAGCGCTCAGAAAAGTGCACACATAGCAGAGCCACTTTATGGTCTTTCCTCAATTTTCTCAGGTCAGCCTGATTTAGTCCATGATTGTGCAGACCAGGAGACTGAGCCAAGGGACAAAAGGAAGATAATTGTCACACAAAGAAAACGCTCAAGACCTTGCCAAGGGAGAAATTGCTCTAAATAATAACAAGGCTATTAGCAAATACAGGGTGGGAGGGGAAGCAGAAAAAGAAAAGATGTCACATGTGAATATAAAAACAAAAGCTGACAAGTAATTCCACCCAGTTTGCCAAGGCGACTGCCAAAAATGTCCCCCAGGAAAAGGGCCATGTGTTTCATGACGCCCTTCACAGTGATGTTCACATAAAGCACAGAACATTCCGCCTGGACACAAAACACAACAAATATCATCAACATCTCGCCGCGTAGCAGTTGTGCACTACCTACCATAGGCGGTCTCCTGGTGTTCCAGTTCTCTTCTCAATCTGTCGTAATCTTCTTTAACACTTCCCAGCTTTTTGACATTCCTGGAACTCAACACCAACAGCTTGCTGAGGAGTCCCTCCAGCCCTTCTCTCTCTGATGTTAATGATCTAATCTCCTCGGTGAGGTCCTTAGCTGTACAGAAATGGTTTCCTACAGCACATTGCGGGAGAGAAGGAGGGAAAATGAGCTTTACAGCATCCACACACATGGAAGATCCGGCAGCAGCTAACGTACATTCACAGCATGGGCAAAGAAACTGAACTTGGAGATTATGTACAACTTCCTCAGCAGTCCTCTGGGGAAAGAACCTGGAAAGGCACTGCCCTCCCTAAACTGGAAAAAAAAACACCAGCCTTTTATCACCTTATTCTTGTTATGTCCATTTTAGGAGTTCTATTGGCTAAGCCATGTCCTGTGAAATATGATGACACAAAAATGTCCCAGTGGAATCCAGAGAAACCACAATGTGTCACTCTATTCAAATAGTATACAAATGTCAAAGAGATGACATATTATAGTAGGGTGGAAGGAGACTGGGCCATCTAATTAGAGTGGACCTAAATTAAATTCCTAGCTCCCCTGTTACTCAAATTGCATGACCTGGAGCAAAGAAATTAGAACATCTGGGGCAAATTGCTTATAAAATATGATTGCAATAATACCTGAATTACAGGTAGTTACAAAAATAAACAAGAAATTCTGTAAAGCACTGAGCAAAATATATGGCATGTTAAATGTAGCAGGGTTGCAGGATACAAGGCCAATATACAAAAATCAATCTTATGTCTAAGTATCAACAACAAAAACTGGAAGATGACTTTCTAAAAAAAAACAATTTACAAGATATTTTAAAATTCAAAATATTGAGGGGTACATTTTTAAAATACATGCAAGAGCTCTACAGTGAGAACTACTTTTTTTCAAAAACTGCTGAGAGAAACTCAAGACAAGTATTTTAAAAGATACACTATATACATACACTGGAAGTTCAATATTGGTAAGATTTCAATTTTTCCCATGTTAATTCACTGATTTAATACAATTCCAATCAAAATTTTATGAGGCTCTTTTGTAGAAATCTATTAGCTTATTCTAAAATGTTGAAGAGTGAGCCAGGCATGGTGGCTCACACCTGTAATCCCAGCACTTTGAGAGGCTGAGGTGGGTGGATCCCTTGAGGTCAGGAGTTCAAGACCAGACTGGCAAACATGGTGAAACTCCACCTCTACTAAAAATATAAAAATTAGCGAGGCACAGTGGGACACACTTGTAATCCCAGCTACTCCAGAGGCTGAGGCAAGAGAATCACTTAAATCCGGGAGACGGAGGTTGCAGTAAGCCGTGATCTCACCACTGCACTCCAGCCTGGGCAACAGAGTGAGACTCCTTCTCAAAATAAACAAATAAAATAAAATGTAGAAGAATGAGCCCATGAGTCTGAGGCTGTAGTACACTATGATTGCACTTTTGAATAGCCACTGCACTCTGACTGGGCAACATAGCAAGGCCCCATCTCGAAGAAGAGAAAAAAGAAGGAGGAGGAGAAGGAGGCTGAGAAGGAGGAGTAGGAAGGAGGAGGAGGAGAAGGAGAAAGAAAAGAAGGAGGAGGAGGAGGAGGAGGGAGGAGGAGGAGGGAGGAGGAGGAGGAGGAACGAGGAGGGAGGAGGAGGAGGGAGGAGGAGGGAGGAGGAGGGAGGAGGAGGGAGGAGGAGGAACGAGGAGGGAGGAGGAGGGTGGAGGAGGAGGAAGAAGGAGGAGGAGGAAGAGGAAGAAGAAGAAGAGGAGGAGGAAGAGGAAGCAGCAGCAGCAGCAGCAGCAGCAGCAACGGCCTACGTAAGCAAAGCAATCCTTAAAAAGTTAGTCTTGATTTCAAGACTAATGCTAAAGCCACTATAAATCAAGATAATATGGCATTGCATATAGATAGAGAAATAGATCAATGGAGTAACAGTCCAGGAGTGGATTTTTATATATTTAGCCAACCAAAGTGCCAAAGCAGGTCAATGAGGAAAAGAAAGTATTTTCAATAAATGGTGCTGGAACAACTAGCTATCTACATGGAAAAAATATTAACCTTGATTCATACCTCAAACCATACACAAAATTTAATTAAAGGTGGATCATAGACGTAAATGTAGAAGTTAAAACTATAAAGCTTCTACAAAAAGAAAATAAAAGAATATTTTATTAACCTTGGAGTAGGTAGGAACTTCAGATAAGATATAGAAAACAGTAACTATTTTAAAAAGAATAAATGGGCTTTATCAAAATGTAAAAGTTCTCCTCATCAAACGACACCACTAAGAAATGAGACAAGAAGTCGCAGACTTGGAGAAAATCACTGCAATATGTTTAACTGACAAAGGACTTGAATATTACAACCTGACAATTAAAACACAAATGGTGCCACTGAAAAACAGGCGAATGACTTAATAGGCATTTTACAAAGTAAGACCCACAAATGGCCAATGAGCATATGAAAAAGCATTTGGCATTATTAATCATTAGGAAAAGAAAAATTAAAACCATAGAGATTCCATTACAAGCCTATTCAAATGTTTCAAATTAACTAGACTAAAAATGTCAACATTCACAAGGATATGGAGCAAGTGGAACTCTCACCCATGTAAAATGGTCCCTTCAAGAAAAGTTCTGCCAGTTTCTCATGAAGTTAAATGTACACCTACCCTTTAATCCAACAATTCTACTTCTAGGCATTTACAGAAAAGAAATGAAAAAACATAGTGAAAAATATTTGCACTCAAATAAATGTTCATAGTGTCTTTATGCCCGAGAGCCAGCCCCAAACTGGAAGCAATCTAATATCCATCAACAAGAAAACGAGAAAATAATACGATAGCTACACAATGAAAGACTATTCAGCAATAAAAAGAAACAAACTCTTCATATATGTAGCAACACATATGTACCTTTACAAAAGATGCAAAGGAATAGTGCCACATGATTCTATTAAGTTCTAGAAAAGGCAAAATTAATCCATGGTAGAAGATATCAGAACCGAGGAGGGATGACAATGACTGGGAAGTGATACAGGGTAATGTTTCTTGAGTGATGAAAATGTTTTATCTCTTGATAGGTCTGTTTGTAACACAGGAGGTGTCAAAATTCAAGAACTGTATACTTAAGACCTGTGCATTTCATTGAATGTAAGTCACACCTCAATTAAAAAGGAAAAATTAGGAACTTTTTAAGCATGAACATTGAACAATAAATTAATAAATATATAACATTAATGAGTACCCCATAAATTAGTGTTATTAGAAAACCCCATTATGTTTTCTAAGAATTTATAGTAACCATAATCACAATAATAGCTACAAACTTTCTCAACTTTAAATGTCATCACAACTTTAGGAAATAGGTTATATCTTATATTATTATTAAATTTTTTTACATTTTAACATCTCTGAAATAGGGACGTGTCCTACAATTGCTATCAGCCAGGAAGTAGTCAGGAAATTGTCAGAACAATCCAGGTTATAACTGGATTGTTTTCCCAGCTCTGGCTGACCATCTGCAACCACCTGGTGTTTCAATGTGCAAACCATTTTAGGACCATTTGCATCCTGGCTGTTGCCTGAAAATCTTCTGTTGATGTGGATTTGTAAGACTGGAAAAGCACCAGCATTTAAAACTTGAAGAAAGGTGTTAGCAGTTTGGCAAACAATACTACAGAAAACAGTTCATTCTTGGGGGAGAAAAAGTTGCCTCCCAACTTCAATGGTTCAGAGGATGATGATGTGTGGAGAAACATGAACCTCGACAACGTTGAGACCGAATGTGTTTCAGAAGACTCAGACTGAATAGGAAGATGCCTAGGACAACCTTAACCAATTTTGCTTTTTAATGAGTGATATGTGATTTTTCAAAAGCCTAACTACATCTGAAAGAGCTATTTCAGTAAGTACAAGATAAAAATTCTAAACCATAGAAAGCACTGTTACTGTTTAATTGACAATAATTTTTCTTTCTTTGTAATATATAGAACAGTGGTGCTTTTTTTTTTAGATGGAGTTTTGCTCTGTCGCCAGGCTGGAGTGCAGTGGTACAATCTTAGCTCACTGCAACCTCTGCCTCCTGGGTTCAAGTGATTCTCCTGCCTCAGCCTCCCAAGTAAGTGGGACTACAGGCACCTGCCACCACGCCTGGCTAATTTTTTGTATTTTAGTAAGACACGGTTTCACCATGTTGGCCAGGATGGCTTGATCGCCTGACCTTGTGATCCACCCACCTCCACCTCCCAAAGTGCTGGGATTACAGGTGTGAACCACTGCACCCGGCCAGTGCTTTTTATGTTCACTGAAATTCATATTGTTATCTGTTTTTGCAACTGGGAAAACAGAAATCTGGAGAACTAAAATATCTTGCTGAAGATCACAGTGCAGTAAACCATACGGCAAGTTTCTGACTCAAACATCACCCTAGAACCCCTCCTCTTAAACACAAATTATGCTGTTAAGTCAGAAAGAAAAGATCTCTAAAAACATATTGGAAGAGACTACATATACAGAGCAAGTGCCAGTACAAAAGTTTTGCTGGAAATACACCGTCTAATCTGTTGCAACCCATTGCAAGCTCTAGAGACCACTGCCCTTGGTAAAACATAGGCAAGATCATTAAAGTCTGGGCTCTTTCTTTGATCCTGAGGAATAAGGCTTGGGAAAATGCACAGTGATAAAAAAAAAAAAGTGAACATATAAAAAGAGCTGAATGAGTGTGAATTCTCAAAGAGACCGTTCATATCAAAACCCAAGCCATGATAAAATGCTACAATGCCCTTGATTCATATTTTATAAGCATTTTGACCTCAGATCTAAGCCCATGAGGTAGACCTTGCTTGATGCAGACCTTTCTGACTGCTGAAATTGGTCAGGAGCTTAGTGATGAAAATTTGGAAAGTCAATGCTGATACCTGAAGAAAGTACCACCAGAGACCTATGACCTCAATCTTCATAACTCCAACGGGCCCTTTCTAAATGCCATGGGAGGATGTGATGCAGAAGAATATGCCACCTATGGCATCCCAATATACCTGTGCCTGCCTGCTCTTCAACAAGGGAATAAAACCTAGGTACTCTCATAGGGTTTTCAAAGCACTTGTCAACATATTTTATTTTGCAAATAACACAATTTAAATCTCTAAGTGTATGCTGAAGCTAACTTTACCCACTGTGTTCTAACATTACTTATCCTCAGCATCTCTGAATTCAAATAACAGCCAGGTGTAGTGGCTCCTACCTGTAATCTCAGCACTTTGGGAAGCCAAGATGGGAAGACTGTTTGAGGAGTTGGAGACCAACCTGGGCAACATAGCAAGACCCCCATCTCTACCAAAAAAAAAAAAAAAAAAAAAAAACTAAAAAATTAGCCAGGCATGGTGGTATGTACCTGTAGTCCTAGCTACTTGAGAGGCTGAGGTAAGAAGATCACTTGAGCCCAGGAGTTTGAGGTGGCAATAAGTCATGATTACATGACTGCACTCTGGCCTGGGTGACAGAGCAAGATCCCATCCCTTTTAAAAAAAAAAAAACTACCCTCTGTACTTCATAGTACCTGGGGCATTTTGATTAGTTCTTCTTTCATCTGAGGTCACTATTTGAGAGTCCAGTTTTAGAGATTACAGTGCTCTCATTACATGGATTGTCTCATTCAATCTTCCCAACAATCCAGGAAGGGGAGCCTCCTAATGATTGTCCTTGATTCCCGGTTAAAAAACCCAGACCCAGAGATGACCTTGTGAAGGTCACAAAGTTTCAGAGTTCTAAGATCCCATGAGAGGTTGCTGAACTTGAATTTCGTTCTTCTGATCTCATATCAATAAGTGACTTAGTCAATACCTGGGCAGAAATCATCACTGAAGTGAGAGAGCACATGGGGGGATGAATCCTGTGCCCACTTGGGCCCTCTCACCTGCCCCGTCCTCAGGCCTCTCACCTGGGGTACCCCTCACACACATGGCACTTGTCTGGACCCACAGACATTTCAGTTTGTAACCATCCTCCTAAGATTATCTGCTTTCACCTATCCACATCTGAACTATATTTCTTTAGTGGAAAAAAGAAATAAAGCCAGTGCTGAAAATAATCAAACTTCAGAAATAGTAGAGAGCTGCATAATTTGTCTTGCATGACACCAGATCTTTCAAGGAACTGCAAGCTTAAGTGCACAGTTCAGCAAGATCAAGATCCACCCTTGTTTTTAGAGGCTTATCTTGGCGAGGTCAAGGATATCCGCTGTAAGCTTGGGCTGGCTGACCGGAAGGCAACGGAGGCAGCCAATAAGCCCCAGTCAACTGCTCCCCTCCCACCCCTCCTCTCCCTGGACATCCCTTCAGCTAGAATTTGCCATTTTCTGTCAGGGTCATGTATTTCTTCAGGTCCCATGACTTCCTGAGACAGCCAAAAGCATTTCCTGTGAGCAGAGCCCCATTGCTGGCTTTGCACATCGAACATTTCAGACGGCCATATATTTCATAGAATACGAGGGGAAGATAACACTGACACACAGAACTTTCCAACAGCTTGAGAAAATGTGGTGCCTGGTGACAGACTGAATACACAACCGGACAGCAGCCAGGCCACATCAAAAGATGGAACTCTGATCCACAATGTGCAGCAGGCTTCCCAGAAAACCAATCCCCCTACCTACAAAAAACAACCCCAGAAGCCGGCCTGCTCTAAGTCAGATCTCCTGGAAGCCAAATTGCTATCTCTAGTAACTATCCAGGAAGCTAAATAATAACTTCTGTAACAATTGGCCCAAAATGTTCAGGACTGGATTAATAACTGATGCTTCCCTTATTTTTGTCCCTGATCCCAACTTAAGACCCACCAGAGAAAGCCAAATATGCTCCCCTAATCAAACACACAGGATGTTCGCTTCTAGTGAGCCGCCTCCAGCTTCCCCGCATCAATAACCTCCAATCAGGGCACACTGGAAGCCTTCTCCTTTTTCCACTATAAAGCTTTCCCACTCCTCTGCCCACCTTTGAGTCTCTGCTAAATGATGGTGTCTGACTCCCTTGCTGAAGCAAGCTCTGAATAATAGCATTTGCTTATTCTCATTGGGTAGGTCTTCATTTCTCTTCACACTGGATAGGCATCATCTTTGAAAACATTTTGATTGGGTCTCGTCTCCCTCCTCCAGCCATCGATCTAAACATAGACTTTTTTAGAAAGAAGGAAAACAGTAAAGAAAGGAAGCAACTGAGTTGACATTCCCAGTCACTGTCTGTACCCTGAATTTTGTTTTTCTGCCATATGTCAAGTGGCCTCTCCTAGACCATCGTCACTGCTTCTCCTGCTTCCCTGAAGCTGCAGACACAGCAGCGCTCAGCCTTGAGCACCCACCCACCCCAGTACAGGGCCAGCCCCTGCTGTTCTGAATCAGTGCAGTGACCACTCAGAACACAGTGCCCATGCCTCTGTGACCTGAACTGCTCTTTCCAGTTCCATACAGTGTTAAGCAACCACTTAAGAATTTTTTAATCATTCAATAATTTTCTTGGTATATAATTAAAAAGGGATTTTAATACAATCTATTTTGTTTTAGGTTGTATCATTATGGGTTATTTTACAAAGTTACCTTTAAATACAATTATAAATAACATTAATAACAAATAAGCAAAATTCTTACTTTTCCTTGTTTGACAACTGACATGGTCAATTTAATTTCCCTTAAATTAATTATGCAAGAAAAGGATATTTTCTCAAATAAATTTAAACTGATATGTATTTACTGGTCAGGTGCCAAATATTCATTCAGAAGAAGATGGAAATTTAAATACTTGTTTCTAAATTTCAGGAGAAAACTACTTTCATTACCTGATGTATGACAATCATCTATTTTGTGTTTATCTATAAAATCTAGTTTATTTGTAAAATGTTCTTATTTTCCCCCAAAATCATCAGTTATGAGGGAAGATTTCAGGCTGCCATTTAAATACAATTGTGTGCAATGGATGCATTTCAAGTATAGATACTTTTTATTCTCTATAAATGACATGCCAAATTGGATAGAACCATCCTTTTTTAAAAAAAAAATGGCTTTTGGAGTATCAGAAACATCCTCATAAGTTATTTTAAAATAATTATTTGAGCTGTTTGCTCCTTGGAAACAGATAACAAGAGGGCAGGTGAGTTAAAAAAAAATATCCAAACTGAGGTGAGACCCAAAGATGGCCAATCTAATAACCAGGCAGAGGTCTGCCCGTCCTGGGAAGATTCCATCAATCACCAGCCTCCCTCATTGGCCAGAGGAGCCCACTTGTTGGGCTGCCAACTGGTTCCTATAAATTCTGAGGCAATTAGAATTATGGGGTGACTATAACGGGAATGACACAGCTGCCCAGGCATTAGAAGAACTCCACATCCAATGGCTCAAGCCAGTGACAAGAGATAAAAACGTAGAGGCATCTCCCCTGCCTAACAGAATGGGCTACCTGCTTCTCCATTACTTCCTTTAAACAGACCATTTACATATTTGCCTGAAAACTTACAGTGACCCAGACCCTATTCCTATATACACTGCCAGTTGCCATGTGCCTTGTTCCACTCTCTCTGCATGATGCTTCATTCCTGTCTCAAGTGGCCCAGAGACACTGCCCTCCTGACTCTCTGTGCACTCCCTGCCCAAGATCGGTAAATTACACTCTCTGAATTTGTTTCCAACTATGGTGTATATTGGACTTGCACCTTCCATCTGAAGAACCAGTGGCTGCCCCAGGCCAGGTTTTACCTGGGATGCCCAAGAGAGCGCAAGGTTGGGCTCCCAGAGCTAGAGCAATAGGCAGGCGGGCATAAAGTGAACACAGGATAGGCAAGAGCCACAAAGGCATATAAACAAGTTTCCCAGGCGAGGGTCCCCTGGTCACAGGTCAGACAACTAGGCATTGGGCCATCTACTAGGTAAAAGAAGCATCCTATGAAAGGCACGCAGTCAATACCGTGTCCATCTCCCCTTCATTTCTCCTTAGGGCAGGCTGCTGGCTTCTCCAAGATTGTAACCTCAGTTTAGCTGGGGGCTCTCGGAACAGACAGCTAGATGAAATAAACAAGGAAGCCTCTCAGCCTCAGGCACATCTTCTAGGACAAGGAGAAGGCCAGGGCAGAGTAAGATCAGAGAGGTGCCACAAGATGTGCTTCCAGGCCAAGGCCAGCTTGCAGTCGCAGCTACTCACCCACGGGGCACACTGGGCCTGGAGCTTCACATGGGTGTGCAAAGATGTGACTCAAGAGTCCATCTGCCAGAAGTGAACAGGGCAGGCCAGCTCTCCTCTCACTGGTACAGTGGTTCTAGCCCTCGCAGAACATTAAAACCACCTGGAAGCTGTTTTTGAAGGTTCCCATATCCGAGAACAATCCCTAGAGATTCTGACCAAAGGAACTTGGTGCTACCTGGGTACCAGTATTTTTTAATTTCCCCTGATGATCCTAACATACAGTCTGAGTGAAAAACACAAGTTTGAAGGCTATGTGAATTTAGAGCTTCTCTGAAACATACAGGGAATAATACCGGGGGCATGCCTTGGAAGTCTTTCTGTCAGGAATAGAAAGAAAAAAGAAGTATAAAGACGGCCAACGTCCATACTACCATTTTAAAATGATTCCAGCAAGCATATTATTAAAGGCAGGGTTGCCTCTGGCATCTGGAAGCAGCTTGGGTGCCCTGGATATAATTCACTTTTAAAAGTTTTTTCACAGCTTTATAGACTACTTAAGACTGGCCTTCATCTTGTGCCAAAATAGCAGGGCTGTGTTTGTTTAGCTTCAGGATTTTCAGGTCCGACTGATTTTAAAAGGTGAGTGAGAAGCCTGCCAACACACAGTGAGGCTGTCACCCAGGAGGCGGCTGCTGCTGCTGCTGGCATCTGGCATCCAGAAGCTGGAACATCCACCAGCTCCAATCACCTGACAGAGGATGGATCCGATGAGAAGGACCAGGGCTTAAAACCAGACGTACCCACTGGAGTCAGGGCAGGTAACGAAAACACAGACAAGTGAAGGAGGTACGAAAACAACAGATTCTAGGGATCAGCAACCAATCAATGACGGTCCATTTTTTGAAAAACAAATATTTCTATTGACTGTCTTTTGAGTGCCCAGGCATTAAACAAAGTGGAAGAAAAAAGTGCAGGGTGGCTCAACAGATGGACCAGATCAACAATGAGGGGTAATTCAAGCAGGACAAGGCTGGAGCTGGAAGTGCGTGCAGGATGCCAGTATCAGAGCAGCCAGGCATCAGAGAGCCAGCCTTGTCCACTAGCCGGGCTTCAGGGGCTGAGCCTTTGTCCCAGGGCAAGGGAATGGCCAGAGCATGGCTGGCCCCATTCCAGATGAGGACTGCAATACTAGTCAGGTCAAAGAGCACCGATAGCGGTGGGGCCCAATACAGGACTGTGTCTCAGAACGGTGCAGACCCAGAGTCCAACAGGCAGGAAGGATACTTGTTGCTAAGTCTTAGACATGGGTACTAGAAGATGGTTGAGGGGCCCCAGCAGTGGGAGGGCAGGCATGGTGGAAGCAGACTCAAGACACCAACTTTCATGACTACAGGTCCATGGTTTGTAAAGTCCCAGCACCATTCTAGAGCAGGAAACAGACCCAGGCTTCTGATGGGGATGGGCAGTAGCCACAGAGCAGGAGGTAGCTGCACCCACCACACACTTGCTGTAGTGCCACACTCTCAGCCCTAGAGGGCACCGACGCTTTCCCTTCACTCTCCCCCAGGCCCAGGGCCAGAGCCATCAAGTCCTGGATAGAGGGCGAGAGCTTTCAGCAAGAGCAGCACAGAGGTTAAGGAGCTTTTCTTTTTTGAGACCTTTGCTCTTACTTCCTTTCCAGGCAGCCAGTTCAACAAGGTGGGTCTAGGGCTGCATCCGAGGAGAAGAAGCTTTCACCCTTGAACCCAGCAGGAACTCGGTTTGGCCCAGGGCAAACCTGCAGTGGGCAGTTAGGTCTGACCTGCTCTGGGCCTCAGGAAGACTATCCTCTCCTTGGCTTCTCTTTCTGCACTGGATCCAGCCAAGACACTGATCAGACTTCCAGGGCTCAGGTTAATAATATGTGGCCCAGCTCTGGGAGAGAACCCAGCAGGTCTCCCCAGCTTTTGAACTCAGAGCTGAAAACCAAACACAAAACTGAGTCCTCCCCATTGACAAGTGGCCTGGCCTAGTTGACCAAGCAGGAGACTACAGAGGCACCGAGGCCAAAGCTGCCTTGTAATAAAAGGTGTGGATGCCACCACTGCCCTTTTACTACAGGTACACTGGCCAGGAACTTGTGGCACTGAGTGAGAGTGAGTCAGATCACCTCCTGGCTGAGTCTCCCCCAACTCAGATGCATGGCTAACAATCACTAGCTAAGCACGTATTCACTCTGTGGAAAGAGACATCACATATATTTATTATCTCATGTATTAATATACTGATGTACCACAGTATTCTGATTCATAACCTTACTTCTTACAACAACCTCACATGATAGGCAATATTATTATTAGCTCCATTTTATAGGTGAGGAAACAAGACCTGAGAAGGTTAAATAACTTGCCCAAGATCATTTAGCCAAGTCATGAAAATGCTGCACTTGAATACACACTTCTCAGATTTCAAAGCCCAAGTTTCTCTCTACTCACTGTATGGCCCCTACACTCAAAAACCGAGAACTCCGTCTGCCCTAGTGAGTGTCTTATTCTAAGTCAGTATGCATAGAGCTCAGGGCTGTACCTTCCTTCTCTAGTGACATGGTTTGGATCTGTGTCCCCATCAAATCTCATGTTGAAATATAATCCTCAGTGCTGGAGGTGGGGCCTGGTAGAAGGTGACTGGATCATGGGGGCGGTTTCTCACTAATGATTTAACACCATCCCTCCTGGTGCTATTGTTGTGATAGTGAGTCATCACAAGGTATGGTTATTGAAAAGTGTGTGGCACCCCTCTTCCTGCTCTGGCCATGTGAAGTGCTGGCCTCCCCTTCCCCTTCTGCCATGATTGTAAGTTTCCTGCGGCCTCTCTAGAAGCCGAACAGATGCCATCATGCTTCCTGTACAATCTGCAGAATCATGAGCCAATTAAACCTCCTTTCTTTATAGATTACCCAGTCTCAGGTATTTCTTTATAGCAGTGTAAGAACCTACTGATACATCTAGGAAGGACAGCAACAACAGAATCAATCCACTTTTGCTATCTGCTTTAAACCAAACTATTCTCTGCTGAACAGGAAAACTGAAGCAGAAATAGAGAATGGAAGGAAAGAGACAATTAAAACACAGTCAAGGTGTGTACAGGTCAGTGAAAAAGGAGAGAAACGATGGGCTTTCTAAGTTACTTTTCTTAATGTGTATTACACCACACTCAATTGGATATATTAGTATCAACAGGGCTCTTCCAAAAATCAATAATTACCTATCTGTAGTAGATTTCCTATACGAGCCTTCTTTTCTTCCTTTTTTCATTTCTAAAATCCTAGTTAATTCCATGATTCCCAGTCCCAAGGTGTTATCACATCCATCCCTCTGTGTACAACATGGCCAGCTTACACTTCCTAAAGTCTGGTTTTAGTCATGTTACTACTCCTCTAAAACACTGTAATGGCTCCCTATTGCTCTTATCCTTAGCTTACAATTCAGAGCTCTGTGTATCCTGGTCCTAACCAACTTTGAAGAGCTACCACAATACTGATCTTAAACCTGGGTCAATCTAGACACTCTTCCTCCTGAAGAAACAGTTGTGCTTTTCCTCCACATTCAGCCCAGGCATATCTAGTTCCGCTCCACTGTGGCCAATGGCAGAACACAGCTATCAAAAAAGAAGATTCACTGAGCCAGGAGCTCATGCATATAATCCCAGTGACTCCAGAGGCTAAGGTGGAAGGATGGCTTGAGCCCAGGAATTCAAGGCTGCAGTGAGCTATGATGTCACCTCCGCACTCAGGGCTGGGTGGAGTGAGACCTTGTCTCAAAAAGAAAAAAAAAAAAGGAGGGAGGATCTTGTTCTGTTCTTTACTGCATCCTCAGTACCTAGAACTAGACCTGTCACTTTGTTGATGCTGAATGATATTTTTCTGTTGAGTAAATAAATGGAACAGGCCATTTCCTCTAACTGAAAAGTTCTCTGTCCAGGTCTTTAGTTCTCAAAATCTTTCTGTCTCAGTAGGCGCTGTGGCACTTCTTAGAGCATGGCACTGAAACTCTTTGACACACCACTCATTGAGACTTGTCATGATGGCCCTTCCCCTTGAATCAGGGCACCAGGACTGCTGGACCAATAAAACACAATGGAAGTAACACTGCAATAGTTATAAAAATATGCCCACTGAATTCTTTAATACTCCTCCCTTGAGGTTAAACCTGGTTCCTTCCCCTTGCCTGTGGGCTGAACTTAGTAACTTGCTTCTAGTCACTAAACAGAAGTGATGCTGTGCGACTTTGGAGGCTAAGTCCTAACAAGGCACTGTGGCTTCTGTCTTATTTGCTCTCGCTCCCTCAGATCACTGGCTCTGAGGAAATCAGCTGCTATATTGTAAGAGGTCCTATGGCACAGCTCATGTGGCAAGGAAATGAAGCCGTCTGTTAACAACACATGCATGAGCTTGGAAGCAGATCTTTCAGCCCCAGCCAAGCCTTTAGATGACTGCATCTCCAAAGTGTGTCTTAACAGCAAACTTATGAGACCCTGAGTCAGAGCCACCCGGCTAAGTCACTCTGGACCCCTGTCTCTCAGAGACTATGACAGATAAAGATTTTTTTGTTTCAAGCTATGAAGTTTGGGGAGCCACTTATTACACATTAATAGAGATGCATGCCAGTTTCTAAATTCAGACCTTAAGAAATAAGAAATTTCCATTTCCTTCCTCTTGGGACACTCGCTCTTGGAACCTAGCAGCCATGTTGTAAGGAAGCCAAGCTGCCTATAGCGAGGCCCACATAGAGAGCACTCAACAGCCAGACCATATGTATACACCATCTTGGATGTGGATTCTCCCACCCCAGTTGAGCCACCCCAGCTGTCCCTGCCAAGCCCTGCCCAAATTGTATTTTCAAGGGCAAAATTAATAACTGGTAATATTTTAAGTCACTACATCCTGAGGTGGTTTATTATGCAGCAGTAGATAATGAAAACAGATTTTGGTATCTGGATATGGGGTCCTGTTGTAACAAAACCCTAAAATATGAGGCATTGGTTTGGGACTTGGTAGTAGGAAGAAGCCTCATAGGCCTCAGTGAAGGCTAAAAAAAAGTAAGAAAAATATATTAGAAGCTAGAAAAAAAGAGATCCTTGTAGTGGTAAAATGTCAGTTATCAACTGAGGCAATATAAAAAAGGGTCCCTCATTGTAGTACTTAGATATCCGAGGAGATTTCCAAGCAGAATACAGAAAGGCCCACTGACTTCTTGCCACTGTCTGTGATGAAATGCAAAATAAGGGAGATGAATTAAAGAATAAACTGCTAAATGTAAAGGAGGTAGATCTGGCCAGGTTTGAAAATGAAAACTAATTTCTTATTCCTGCTCTCTGTAAATCGCAAATAATTCTCAAATTAAGAAAGGGCCTCAGGCCATAGATCAAATTCAGGATGAATGTATTAGTCCTTTCTCACACTGCAATAACAATACCACCTGAGATTGGCTAATTTATAAACAAAACAGGTTTAGTTGACTCACAGTTCCACATGGCTAGGGAGGCCTCAGGAAACTTACAATCATGATGGAAGGCAAGGGGAAAGCAAGGCACCTTCTTCACAAGGTGGCAGGAAGAATGAATGCAGAAAGAACTACCAAACACTTGTTAAACCATCGGCTCTCATGAGAACTCACTCCCTATCATGCGAACAGAATGGGGAGATCCACCCTCACGACCCAGTCATCTCCCACCAGGTCCTTCCCTTGAACATGGGGATTTCAATTTCAGATGAGATTTGGGTGAAGACACAGACCCAAACCCTATCAACTGGTCTATAAATCTCAGAGAGCAAATCATAGACACCTGAAGACAGACAAAAGACCCCCCCTAAGAATCTTAAGGACCCCCTTAGGATCCTCTCCATTCAATAGGGCTGTTAAGACTCTTACCTAATGGAGTGAGGGTTTGCCCATTCTGAAGATATTGAAATAGGAGGAAACAGAAATAGCATTACATGCAGGAGTTGCAAAAAAACATTGACTACCTCATCACTAGTATCACCCATGGGGACAGCCCACTGACTGAAAGGCCCGTCCACCAACGAGCATACACAGTAATCAGAAAATAGTGAAGTCAAAAGGTCAGTTACCAGGAGGATTAATTCAGGTCATCCTTCAGCAGATCAAACTTCACCAATTTTCTCAACTGACCAAAGAGCTAAAACGGGAAACCTACCCCATATGCAGTATGCCATCTTACGAATTTTCCCTGGAGTCTGAAGAGAGATTGTTCACATTGGAGTGAGGCCATCTCTGCTGCCTAAATTATACATTTCTTCCCTTGGGCTTAATACAGACTCATCCACCTGTATTCCTGGGAAAGATATATTGATTAAGAAAGGCAAAAACCCTCACTCAGAAGCAAGACTGTGTTCAATCTTTTTTTTTTTCTCTTAGCAAATGGGGCCATAATTTCAAGTAAATGGCACATGAAGCTGTTAAGAGCCAAGCCCCACATGCACACTGCCATGTTCTACTGGTTGTAAATAATACGCATGACTGCACCAGGGACCAAATTGCTCGTTAGCTGCCAACATTAGTTGTTTAATGATCTGAGGAGCAGAAGCTGCCAATTACTATATTCCTTCTTAAAATACCATTTAAAACCCATACATGTAATTATTATACCTTTTCGTTAAATTTTTATGATTCCTTTGAAGCTGATGAGCTGTAGGTTCATTCAACCTATATAAGACTCAGAGAACTTTTTGAAGCCGTCATTACATAACTGGGTTAAAAATCCATATATAACACACCAAGAGGGGGCCTGGACTTTAGCCCCAGATCTGCCACTGCTTAGCTAACTGAGTGACCGTAACCAAACGACACATCCTGTGGCCTCAACCTCCCCACCTATTCATTGGGATCACGGTCCCTCTCCCACCTACCTAATATAGCAATTGTGAAAATAAAATAACAAATACAGAAGAGTGTTTGAAAGCACTATCAAATGACAGGGTAAGATACTGTTTTAAGAGACTCTTGTTTTCAAGCTACTAATTAATGGAAAAATCGATTCCTTAATAACTGCCAGAGCAAAAGGGAACATAATCCTTTGAGGATTCTCCAAGTTTCTATGACTAAATTTTTCAACTGAGAACATCAATTTTTTTCATGCTACCATCTTTCCCACTATAGGAAGGGCGTGATCACACCTAATAATCCTCATTCAGCATTTACAGATACACAATGCTATATACACATCTGCTAGAACCATATGGCACACAGAGTACATTTAGTCTCTAAACTCTTCAAGAAACAGGAGCCAGAAGTCTCAAACATGGTACACACATCAACAACTTGTGCTATATTATGTGTGCATAAGTGAAGCTCCCCAGCAAATCTTTCAGATGTCTGAGAATAACATGATAACAATGGAATGTTCATCAAGGACAAAACACAACGTGCTGGCTGGCCGTCATTATTTTAGTTGGACAGCCTCAACGTCTCCTACACTGCCAGTTACCTGATATGGCATGCATTTTGGCTTCAAGCAAGGCTGGTAGTTGGGTTTCAATATCGTTAACTTTC
This sequence comes from Aotus nancymaae, assembly GCF_030222135.1. Lineage (NCBI taxonomy): Eukaryota > Metazoa > Chordata > Mammalia > Primates > Aotidae > Aotus > Aotus nancymaae. Next base: position 17,528,360 of record NW_026988445.1, on the reverse strand, counting down.
TTTCTCAGGGTGCTGCAGAATTTCTCACTCATACACACCTAGGGGGAGAGAAATGGCCAGGAATCATTATTTATTCAGCTAAAAATCAGAAGGCACTGCAACAGCCAGGTCAGAGATTTCTGGGTTTATAAGTCCTTAAGAGAGGTGATGAAGAGTGATTGGAGGGTAATGCTCAAAAAGCAAGCAATGGAAAAAGAAAAACAAAGAAGAGAGGGAGGGAAGAAGGGAAGAAGGGAGGAAGGGAGGGAGGAAGGGAGGGAGGAAGGGAGGGAAAAAAGAAAGAAAGGGAGGGAGGATGGGAAAGGAAAGAAGGGAGAGAGGGAGAGAGGGAAGAAGGGAGAGAAGAAGGGAGAAGGAAGAGAGAGAGAAGGGAAGGAAGGGAGAGAGGGAGGGAAAGGAGGGAAGAAGGGAGGAAGGGAAGAAGGAAGGGAGGAGAGAATGGAGGAAAAAGAAGGAAAATAAAGTGAGTAATGGTGTATTCCAACCATATGCCCATTGCCCCATACCCAATTACAAAACTGATATGAGCTAACCCAACAGAGAGCAACCACAAGCTAAAATAACTGCATCACTTCTGCCTCCTGCCTTCTGCAGGCCTTTGCCGAATCCTCCCGTCTGCATCACTTTGGGAGTCCCAGGTGGTTTCGCTCACTCACGCCTTTTGGGGCTCTCTGCTCAGCCGCTGCCTGGGAGGAAAGGCCTTGCTGATGACCCACCCAAAATAGCAGCCTCCCCTGGTCCTCCCTCCCCTTGATGTTTTCCACAGCTTCCTCTCACATGACACACCATGTGCTTCTAGTCCTTTGTTTCCACATTGTCTCTGCTGGGATGCGAGCTCTATGTGAACAGGGACTTTGCTCTGTGCCTGGCACACAGTATGCAGTGAATAAAGATATGGCCATTGAGATGAAGGTCAGAGCTGCAAGCTCGGTTTAATTACTAGTATTAGTAGACACTGTTTAGAGAAACTTTGAAGGCAGATAGATACTTGCTGGCAAGTCAGATTTGACAAATAAACAAGTTACTCTCATTGAGGTTTGAGAGTTTTATCATGTATTTTCCCATGATACTCCAAATACATCCTACATTTTTTTTTTCCATTGGTTCTTCAAAAATAGCAAAAAAAAAAAAAAAAAAAAAAAACCTTAATTTCTTTTTCCAAATGTCTTTAGGTTATCTTTTATTTTGTTGGAGGCTAAAACATCACATTTGTTTTTCTCATTTTGAAGGCTAAAACCTCATATGCCAATGTTATCTAGACTCGGATTAATGAGCTACCTAGAAAAATTGAATTTCCCATAAGAATCTAGGGTTTGTTGGACACTACCAACCTTAAATGTTTTCTTATATCAGTCTGCTGAATTGAGATTATTTTTAGAGTCAAAGCAGACCTCACCCATCCTGCCTAAAATACTCCACTATTTCTCTCATGGACTTCCATATGTTCTATTCAGTGACTGTAACTTTCCAACATCTTCTTTATAAAAATCGTTCTCTGGATGAAGACGACAGTTTGGTAGCCTCTAAACCAAAGCCTGCCCTGGTGGTATTGGGCAGCCACATGTCCAAAGTAATTAATTCCGGGACCCTTTGAGCAGTCTTGAGACTTTTCAGGATGTCAGAACCAGAGTTAAAAGGCAGATATCCCTTCCCCCAGCACCAGGTCTTAGGTTGGCTCAAATCCAGAAGACCAGCACATCCCATCCGATCCATTTAATAATGTCATCTGAGGTCTGAGGACATTTCCATTAACTTTGTAACACCAGCCATAATACTTATGTCTCAGTCAATCTATGTCCAATATTTCTGATTTTAGTGAACAGTATCTGTTCATCATAATTGGGTCAGTTTCTCCTTTGTTGAGCAAATCTATCCTTCAAGCTGTCATTATTAATACAAAACAACCTTTCTGAATCTTCTTATTAAATTGCAATGTTCATTCTTTCAGGCTCTGCTGGATGTAATCTAATATCTACTAATCTCCAGATATTCCATTTATTTCCAACTGTTTCTTCTATCTCATTTATCCCTTAATTACCTTTGGTTTGGGTAACCCATAAGAGTTGAAAAAATATAATGAGTGCAAGGAAGGTTTCATTTCTTTCTGGGACAGGAATCTAAAGAATATCAGGGGTGTGTGTATGTATGTGTGTGTGTGTAACACACTAGAGAAAGAAAGCTATGTCAAGCTGAGACCTTTACCCCATGGTCACTGGTCAATCTAGTTTAAAGTAAAGGAAAAGGTGTTTTGTGTCACTGGATAGTTTTGTTTTAATGCTTTGTGGACTAATATAGCCCCCTACCCACAACACACACACACACACACACACACACACACATTCATGACTGTGCACACATACCTGTCCACCTATCCACACACACATACACATCCCCAGAAAAATCTGTGTATCCTTTTTATTTATAAATAAAATTAGATCCCAAGGAACTCATTATTAAATGGGGCTTTTATACTTATATTTTAAAATCAAAGATATGAGTTCCTTAATTTTATGGAAAAGTAAAGTAATTATAAAGTTTTATAAATGTAGTAGAGAAGGTATGTGCAATGGTCAGGAATGTTTTTATCCTCCCAGAATCATCTGTTGAAATTCTAACTCCCAAGGTGATGGCATTAGGAGGTGGGGGATTTGAGAGGTGATCAGGTCATGAAAATAGAGCCCCCATGAAGGGGATTAGTACCCTTATAAAGAAGCTCCAGAGGCCAGGTGCAGTGACTTACACCTATAATTCCAGCACTTTGGGAAGCTGAAGCAGGTGGATCACAAGGTCAAGAGAGCGAGACCATCCTGGCCAACATGGTGAAACCCCGACTCTACTAAAAATATAAAAATTAGCTGGGCGTGGTGGTGTGTGCCTGTAGTCTCAGCTACTCTGGAGGCTGAGGCAAGAGAATCACGTGGACCTGGGAGGCGGAGATTGCAGTGAGCAGATATAGTGCCACTGCACTCCAGCCTGGTGACGGAGTGAAACTCCATCTCAAAAATAAAAAGAAGCCCCAGAAACCCCACTTTGCCCTCTTCTTCCATCCAGAAATACAACAAGAAGTCAATGATCTACAGCCTGGAAGAGGGCCTCTCACCAGAACTTAGCCATGCTAGTACCCTAATCTCAGACTTCCAGACTTCAAAGTGATGAGAATTAAATTTCTGTTGTTTATAAGCTACCCCATCTTTGGTACTTGGTTATAGCAACTTAAATAGAGTAAGACTGTATGCAAACAAAGCAAACCATTTTTGATATTTGGGAAAATCTAAGATCTTTAACACTAGTTGGAAATTATCAACAAATCCTCATGTTGGGCGCATATCAGTATATGTGTGTATCCACAATATACAGTGTCATAAACACACACATACAATCACCATCTCATTATATAATAGGCACACCCCATCTCATTATATAATAGGCACACCTGTATCCTCAATGTTGGTGTACAGATGGATTCATATTACACATACAGTATGTTCTGAAGATAATCAATAAACTCAGACCCAAGACAGTCTTCCCACCTCTTAATTCTTTATAGAAATCAGAAAGCACCTGATAAACAGTAGAAAATGTAGGAGCGGCCACGTGCGGTGGCTCATGCCTGTAATCCCAATTTTGACAGACTGAGACAGGAGGATCACTTGAGCTCAGAAGTTCAAGACCAGCCTGGGCAACAAAGCAAGGCCTGGTCTCTACTAAAAATCAAAAAAAGTTTAGCTGGGCATGGTAGCATATGTCTGTAGTCCCAGCTACTTGGGAGGCTGAGGCAGGAGGATTACCTGAGCCCAGGAGATCAAGGGTGCAATCAGCTGTGATCACGCCATTACACTCCAGCCTGGGTGACACAGCCTTTGGGTGAGCAGAGCAGAATTCAAGAATTTCTGGGTCCCTGGCTTCAATGGTGTCTTATGGGTACCATTTGTTCCTAACAGGAAGGTCTCTTCATATGCAAGTTATAATTATTCATCAAACCTGTGGCTCTGTGACTTTTAGCAAAATTATTTGGTGTTTTCATAAATAAATTAGATACAGAAATGGAGAAAATGCACAGAGTAACTCTAGACATTTTTGCCAAGAACACATCCCTGATTTCAGCTTAGCTGCAGTGATCTCTTGGCATGTTTACTGATCTAGGGTCCAAGACTTTTTTTCCCTGGGCACAGAGACTGGAAGAGAGTCCCTCCAGGCCAGCAGACTCTCAGCTGCGTTGCTCTCTGCTCAGCAAGGTGTCCTTTTTACATTTTGACCATCGTACAACCATCCCTACTGCAAATAATGAATGATTCATACCAGTTCTCTGCTACAACATTTAGTCATAATTCACAGAGAAATTGATCCTGTTTCTCAGTCTGCCAATAACTCAGCCGGGTATAAATACATAGGGAAGGGCTTTTGTTTTGTAAACTGTGGTTATCCTAAGTAATGAGGACATTGACTGTTTAATTTAATTAACTGTGCTCTCAGGGAATAATGAAGAAGTATTCTGTCTGTACACAAACCAAAGTCTTGCTATGGCAATATAAACGATGGATAAAGTAGGCAAAATGATTGTCAAGCCAACTGAGAAGCTTTAAAGAACCAAAAAAAAACCCGTCACCGACTATTTCATTTGTGAGGAAACTAGACATTGCCCTCCTGGGAAGAAAAGTAATTAATTTCTCAAATTACTACCATCTTGAAAGCATTTTTTTTTCCCACATTGGAAAGCAATGGTGCAATCTTGGCTCACTGCAACCACCACCACCCAGGTTAAAGCGATTCTCCCACCTCAACCTCCCAAGTAGCTGGGATTACAGGCACCTGCCACCACACCCAGCTAATTTTTGTATTTTTAGGAGAGACAGGGTTTCGTCATGTTGGTCAAGCTGTTCTCAAACTCCTGACCTCAGGTGATCTGCCCCCTTCAGCCTCCCAAAGTGCTGGGACTACAGGCATGAGCCACCTTGCCCAGCCCCGAATGCATTTTTAAGCAATGACTCAATATGCATAGTGGCAGTCCTTTTCCAGTCCCTAAATTGACAGCTCCTTTTGCAGCAAAGGCCAACCCAGTCCATTTCTGGGGTGTCCACAAGTCAAGACCTCCACTATGACAGCAGCACTCTCTCCTGGCTCTTTTAACTCGTCATCGGGCCTGCAAAATCTACATTTTTTTCCCAGAAGCTAGGTATCCTATGATTTAGTGGTAAAATCAAGTCAAAGGAAAACTTCATAGGCCTCTTAGGAAAATAGGAGTATAAAGTTACTTACCTTGGTAGTGATCTCTTGAAGTGACAAGTTGAGGGATTTTATTCTTTCCTGGAGGCTGGAAGAATTAAAAAGAGAAGATTGGTCTTCTTGGTAACCATAGTTCAATACCACTACAGTTAGGAACACTGCAGAGTGACCCTTCCACTGGTCTGATGGCTGAAGAAGCACAGGAGGAAAGATGATGCCAAGTCGGTTCCATTTGGCTATGGAATAAATATGGTGCCAGGAAGCAGACCTTTCCTCCCTTATTATGATTTATTAAAGCTAGTGTTATAATCTTATGCCCAGAGTGCACATCTACCGATAATGGGAAGAACAGCCAAGTTGTGCTTCTGGCAGCAAAGGATTAAAATATGCATTCCTATAACCATCTTCCCAGACGGAAGGTCTACACTGAGTAGTGTCTCACCTGCAGGGAATCAAATAGTATCTATTTGGGTATATCATGCAATTCAGTACCCCCAGTGCCCTGTGCATCCAGCACTGACGTAGAGCATAAAGCAGAGACACATATTTAAACTGTGTCTGAAATAGCACCCTTAGGCTCCTCCCGCTTCCCTTTTCTCCTCAGCACTTTTCACCTTGACACATTTATTTACTCATGTAACTTCCGTCTCTCTCCCCGACTAGAACTTAAGTTCCACGAAGGCAGGGATTGTCTTTTGTGTTCACTCCTGCATCCCCAGTGCTAAGAAAATTCCTGGAGCTTTTTAGTAAGCCCTCAGTCAATAGCTGTAGAATGAATGAATCAATACAATTAAGACCCAGATCTTATTCTGAAGGTTGTTACCTCGTGGAGAAGAAACACATGCATGCAATTCGCAATATAAAGCCAGAGGAAAAAATTACTATAAGGGGAATAGAAAACCAATACTAGAAAAAAAGTGCTACATAAAAGCTGTCACCAGGCAGAATATTGTCTGCCTTGAGCAATGGAGACAATAACTTGTGGAGCAATTTAGAACTAGGAGATTGGTGGGAACACTTACCGAAAGAGGTGAAAAGTGAACTGGGCTTCCAAGGAAAAAAAGAAAGGAGAATGAAATTCTAGCGAGAAGATAAATCTAACTGGAGCAAATGGTTCTCACAGGTGAGTTGTGAAAAACAAAGTTAAACAGGGAAATGACTATTTCTGGTAGGAAAGGAGAGGGAAGGATAAGGTAGGGCCTATCTGTATCTAAAATGTTTGCCTATTTATTTAGTAAGGGTCCAGGCGCAGTGGCTCACGCCTATAATCCCAGCACTTTGGGAAGCAGAGGCTGGCGGATCACCTGAGGTCAGGAGTTCAAGACCAGCCTGGTCAACATGGTGAAACCCTCATCTCTACAAAAATAAAAAAAAATTAGCCAGGCATAGTAGCATGCACCTATACTCCCAGCTATGCTGGAGGCTGAGGCAGGAGAATTGCTTGAACCCAGGAGACTTGATTGGAGTGAGCTGAGATCGTGCCACTGCACTCCAGCCTGTGCAACTCCATCTCCAAAAAAGTAATAATAATAATAATAAATTTATTTACTAGGGAAATAAAATCAAAGTAAAATGGAGCAAATTCTGCTAATTGTTTAAATTTTAGTGGTGGGTAAATGAGTGTTGTGTTTTTAAATATGTTTGAAACATTTACAATTAAATTAATTTTAAAGAAATATCAAGGGCAAGTGCTAGTCGGTATTAAATGCCAAGCTAAGGAGTTTTGAGTTCTATCCCTCAAGCAATGAGAAATCATTCAGTTTTTTAGCAAAAGAACAATATGAAAGAAATCTTTTCGTTTTTTAGAAAAACAGTCGGGTGGCACGATGAGAAATGATTTGGAGGAAGAAAGTCTGAATGTGACAAAACCAGGCAGGCCCCTTCAGCAGTGCAAGCCAGTCATGAGGTCCATGGGCCTCGCAGGGCGACACAGGTCAGAAAGGGGAGGGAGGAGAAGGACTGGATGATGTGGATGCTCAGAGCAGTGAGAACATCCATTCTAGAGTTTTCCACTCTTTCATGCATTCATGAATTCATTCATTCTTCACATATCTGTCTACTGGGCACCAAGTAAGCTAGGAACTTGGATCATGAAGACATGGTTCCTGCCCCCAACCACTTACTGCTGCTAGAAATGCCACAGAATGTTACAGGTGCTAGAAGAGGAGTGATTACTTGATTAAATGAGGATCTGCAAAAGCAAAGGTCAAGGTTTCTGGGGTATGCGTGGGGAGGGGAAGGGAAGGGGTGCAGAAGGTCAGGAAATCTTATACTGGGGTTGCCAAGTATCAGAACTAAGCTGCTAATTTGCTGATTTTTGTTTGTTCTTCAACTTAATAACTTTTTTTTTTTTTTTGAGACAGAGTCTCGCTCCGTCGCTAGGCTGGAGTGCAGTGGCATGATCTCGGCTTACTGCAATCTCTGCTTCATGGGTTCAAGTGATTCTCCTGCCTCAGCCTCCTGAGCAGCTGGGACTAAAGGCACTCACCACCACGCCTGGCTAAATTTTTGTATTTTAGTAGAGACAGGGTTTCAGCATGTTGGCCAGGATGGTCTCAATCTCCTGACCTCATGATCCGCCTGCCTCAGCCTCCCAAAGTGCTAGGATTACAGGCATGAGCCACTGCGCCTGACCAAGAACTATCTTTTGATGTTACCACATCCACCAATTTGTCATTTCTGAGTATAAGCAAATTTGTTTCAATTGTAAATACCTGGGAACTGGTGCAGGTCCATGCTAGTCAGTCATTACCACTTTAGACCTACTTTCAACAGAGAAGGGTTTTCCAGTCCAGCTGAGATCAACCCAAATGGAGGAAGTGAGGGTTGACAGAAGGCGGGGCATGTGACACCAGACTGTTCGGAATTCAGGAGTTGCCATCTGACAAAAATTAGCGTACTCAGTGGGAACAGTGGAAAACATTTGGAATCCTGCCTGGAGAATTCTAGACTCTGGCTGGCTGGGGATTGGATCTTTTGAGAGAAGGTAAGGCAGAGTGTCACACAGACATGCAGACTGGGGCAGATGAAACCACTTGAGGTGGTGGGGAGAAAAGAACAGGGGTCATCGAACGTGGACCCGGTCTGGTTCTGCCTCTGATTCTAGTAGCAGCACTAGCTTTGGGTGGCTAATGCCTGCTGTCCAAACTGAAAACCTTCCTTGGGCAGAAATGCCTTTTCCCTTGCTGGGCTCATGTGATTCTATTCAACAAATAAATGTTTAATAAATAGTTCACCACATCATTAAACCATTATCAGCATTTAATAGTATATTATAAGTAGGCATTCCCAACCACACACAGACTAGTTCATGCATTAGCAATTCAGATAGTTAGTAGATCCTCTTACTGTTACTGAAATTTTAGCTGACCAAAACAGCAGTGCCTTTAGCTAATGCCCAACATATCACATAAAAAGTAGGTCAAGCACCATCTTTCCAGGCCTTGACACAGTTCCCTGATCTGGGCTCAGATCTGACCCTATCCCAGAAAGAAATTTAGTCTCCTCTCAGATATCCACGTTAGAGGAAGGAGGCAGTGATGCAGATAATTAAATGCATTGTTTTATATTTGATTTGATTTATGTTTAATTTATGCTATATTCCTTTTTGCAACAAATTTACCTTCCCAATTATGTTTTCCTCAGGCTATTATTAACATTAGTTGTATCCCTGGAGTATACACAGAATAAAAGCAATTGTGGGGAGAGCAGACGATATGAGTAATCTATACACTAAGCTAGTGGGTTTCAGGCTATTTTTTTTTTTTTTTTTTTTTTTTTTCCGCATCTGCTGAAAATCAAAGACAAAGAGAAAATCCTAAAAGCAGTAAGAGAAGAGAGATGTCACGGAGCAGCAGTAAGGCTGGTTGGGTTTACAACATAAACAATGGAAGACAGAGGATGACGGTCTGATGTCTGTAAAGTGCTAAATGAGAAACAATTAAAAACCGAGAGTATCTTTAAACATGAATATACAACGAAGAGATTTTCTCGGGAAAAATGCTAAAGGAACTTGTTATTGAAGTATTTCTTTTTTTTTTTCTTTTTTTTTTTCTTTTTTTTTTTTTTTTTAGAGAAAGAGAGAGAGAGAATAGGAAGGAGAAAAAAGGAAGAGAAAGAGAGAGAGAGAATGGGGAGGAGGGAGAAGAGAATGGGAGTATTGCTTTCTTGCCCAGGCTAGAATGCAATTTAGTAATGGGTATTGAAAACCTCTTTTATACTGATAATTATACTTAATGATGTAATCAGGAAGGAGTAAGGGAAGAAGATAACAAACAAACAGCCAACCAATATTTAATTTAAACCTATGAAATGCTATGCGATTACTGAGGAGTGATTTACTTCCAATTATATAGTCACCTTTGGAATAGGTGTGAGGTGGTAATGTATGTTTTGTGTATTTGAAGTGGAGAGTACTATAAATATTTATTAAGTTTACTTGTTCCGGGTCTGAGTTCAAGTTCTGAATATCCTTGTTAATTTTCTATGTCGTTGATCTATAGAATCGTTAGCTCTTCTTGTTGCATTGATCCTTTTGCCATTATGTAATGTCATTCCTCGCCTCTTTTGATCTTTGTTGCTTTAAAGTCTACTTTATCAGAGGTGAGAATTGCATCTGCTGCTTTTTGTTTATTAGTTTATTTTTACTCTCTGTTCAATTGGTAAATCTTCCTCCTTCTGAGTCTTTGTGTATTGTTTCATGTAAGATGGGCCCGGATGCAGCATACCGATGGGTTTTGGCTTTTTATCCAATTAAAATATATGTAAGTTTAATACCAGCATTTGATAGGGGTCGGGGCTTAGTCTAGCTGGCTGTTTTGCCCATTAGTTGATGTGAATTTTTTATTGTGTTAAAGTTCTTTGCTTTTTGATATATTTTTGGAAAGGCTGATATTGGTTGTTCCTTTATATGTATAGTGCTTCTTTCAGAAGCTCTTGTAAAGCAGGCCTGGTGGTGGTGAACTCTCTAAGTACTTGTTTGTTCGCAAAAGATTTAATTTTTCCTTCGCACATAAAGCTTAGTTTGGCTGGATAGGAAATTCTGGGTTGAAAGTTCTTTTCTTTAAGGATGTTAAATATTGGTCCCCACTCTTTTCTGGCTTGTAGGGTTTCTGCTGAGAGATCTGCTGTAAGTCTGATAGGTTTCCCTTTATGGGTAACCTGAACTTTCTCTCTAGCTGCCCTTAGTATTTTCTCCTTCATTTCAACCCTAATAAATCTGGCAATTATGTGCCTTGGGGTTGGTCTTCTTGAAGAATATCTTTGTGGTGTTCTCTGTATTACCTGGAGTTGAATATTACCCTGCCTTGCCAGGTTGGGAAAATTTTCCTGAATGATATCCTGAAGAGTATTTTCCAACTTGGATTCATTCTCTTCATCACATTCAGGTACACCTATCAAACGTAAATTAGGTCTTTTCACATAGTCCCATATTTCCTGGAGACTTTGCTCATTCCTTTTCATCCTTTTTTCCGCATTCTTGTCTTCTCGTTTCATTTCACTGAGCTGGTCCTCGACTTCTGATATCCTTCCTTCCGCTTGATCAATTCGACTGTTTAAACTTGTGCATGCTTCGCGAAGTTCTCGTGTTGTGTTTTTCAGCTCCATCAATTCACTTATATTCTTCTCTAAATTGTCCATTCTCATTAACATTTCGTTAAACCTTTTTTCAAGGTTCTTAGTTTCTTTGCATTGGGTTAGAATAAGTTCTTTTAATTCACAGAAGTTTCTTATCACCCACGTTTGGAAACCTGCTTCTGTTATTGGAATACCGGTGTAATCTATTAAGCCTTGTTCCGTTACTGATGAGGAATTGCAATCCCCTGTAGAGGGAGAGGCATTCTGATTTTGAGTATTCTCTACCTTTTTACGCTGGTTTCTTCCCTTCATTATATATTTGTCCGTCTGTCGTCTTTATAATTACCGACTTTCTAACTGGGTCTCTGACGTCCAACTTGTTGATTCCCTGCGCTGAAATCTGAGCAATCCACTGAGCCGGCCAAAAGAGCGGTGTTAAGATTGATGGTGCTTTTCTGCCCGGGAATATCCGGACTCCGCACCAAGAACTGGCGTGCTAAGGCACCAGCAAAACCGCCACGCCGGCCACAAGAGTCGCCCTGGCGACCCGTGGAGCTCCTCCACTGGGAATCTCGTGGTCCGTGAGCAACTAATATTCGTCTGAAAGTGTGGCGTCCTCTCGTTCTTTGCGCTTTCACTGGGAGGTACGTGCCCGAGCTGCTAATCATCAGCCATCTTGGATCTCTCTCCCAGGCTATTTTTAGCAGAAGAATTCTCTCAAACCAAAGTTTATACAGCACTATAAAATATAATGAAGATAACAGGGAATCTGCTTTTATTGAAGTAGGGTGTCTGGCCTGGAGTACAAAGATGGCACATTAAACCCCCCAAATACACACATTGCTGCTGCCATCATACTGTGATTCCCAAACCTTAATTCCAGGAGCAGCAATATACATGGAAAACGAGCGAATAAAACCAGTTCAATGTTGATAAGCAAGAGTTCCATGTACTTTAATGATTAAAACCAATCCCCACTTTTTTAAAAACTTGCGTATTATTCACAAAAAATAAGAACTATCCTCTCAGGTGAAATTATGCCTTATCCTAGAAACACATAATTTGTCCACACAAATTAGCAAATATGTTTTCAGAAACACACCAGACCTAATTTACCCAAATAAGTATCTTGATTCAAAGCAGCTGCCCTGGAAATTAAATAGAGTCCAACATTTATTGAACACTTACTATGTACCAGACACTCTTCCAAATTCTTTAGGCAGATGAGCATTTTAAATTCTTATTATAACTCTATGAAGTAGAAACTATAATTATCTACATTGTAAGGCAAGAAAACTTAATCAAAGAGACTAAGAGGGGGTGGCTGTGATGAAAGGAAATTAAATGCAAAGGGGCCTGTCACTAGTTGAGTTGTCCGCCAAAATTCACAGGTTAGAGTCCGAATCCCCAGTACCTGAGAATGTGACTGTGATTGGAGATAGGGCTTTTATTTTTATTTATTTGTTTATTTTTTCTTTTATTAAAGTGTATTTTTTAATCTCATTTTTTAAAATTATACTTTAAGTTCTGAGGTACATGTGCAGAACATGGAGGTTTGTTACATAGGTATACATGTGCCATGGTGGTGGTTTGCTGCATCCATCACCCCGTCATCTACATTAGGTATTTCTCCTAATGCTATCCCTCCCCTATCCCCTCACCCCCTGCTATCCCTCTCCTAGCCCTTCACCCCCCAACGGGTCCAGTGTGTGATGTTCCCCTCCCTGTGTCCATGTGTTCTCATTGTTCAACACCCACTTACGAGTGAGAACATGCAGTGTTTGGTTTTCTGTTCTTGTGTCAGTTTGCTGAGAATGATGGTTTCCAGCTTTATCCATGTCCCTGCAAAGAACATGAACTTATCCTTTTTTATGGCTGCAAAGTACTCCATGGTGTATGTGTGTCACATTTTCTTTATCCAGTCTATCACTGATGGGCATTTGGGTTGGTTCCAAGTCTTTGCTATTGTAAACAGTGCACAATAAACATATAATAGAATGTGTCTTTATAATAGAATGATTTATAATCCTTTGGGGATATACCCAGTAATGGGATTTCTGGGTTCAATGGTATTTCTATTTCTAGATCCTTAAGGAATCGCCACACTGTCTTCCACAATAGTTGAACTAATTTACACTCTCACCAACAGTGTAAAAGTGTTCCTATTTCTCCACATCCTCGCCAGCATCTGTTGTCTTGGAGATAGGGCTTTTGAATAAGTAATAAATTTAAAATAAAGTCATAAGGGTGGACCCCAATCCAATTATGACTAGTGTCATTATAAGAAAAGACATAGAAATGTGGAGGGAAGATCATCAGAGGACAAAAGAGAAGACAGCTGTCTGCAAGCAGCCAAGGAGAGGAGCCTCAGAAGAAACAAACTCTGCTGACACCTTGATCTTAGATATTCAGACTTCAGAATTATGAGAAAATAAACTTCCGTTGTCTAAGCCACCCTGTCCAAGGTACTTCATTATGACAGCCCTAGCAGACTCATGCATGTGGAATTTTCCATTTCTCATAGTATGATGAGTTATATGTATTATCAGGGCACTGCACACTGGTGCTTCACAATCCAGGTAAAAAGAGTTGCGACTCCATGCAGCAGCAGCAGGTCCAACAGAAAACACGGCAGCTCTTTTGTTTTCTTGAGACTGACGGTTTCCTTTCAATCTGCCCAAATGGGAGACTGTGGGCTGCTACAACAATCAATGTGTGCAGAACAAGAACATTCTTGCCTGTAGTTTAGGAGCTAAATATTATGAATGGAGGCCCTAAAAAAATGTTATGGGATAATGTTTTTGACTGTTAAAAATGACCATGGAACCCTCAGATTAGTACAGGAGCTCACAATTGCCTTAGCTTCAGGTTCGAAATGAAAAAGGGCTCCCTTCAATACTCCTGCAATATCACAAACAGAATGCAATCACTGATGTCAAAAATATAAGTAATAAAAATTCAATTTGGGGAGGGACAGATTGCTTTTCAGCTATAATTAGAAAGGCAAATGGAATTGAAGTCAATAACAGTCACTAATCTAGATAATACAAGCCAAGACTTGGTCAAGGGCCAGAATGAGACATTTATGCAGGAGGATACAGCCAGGCAATTTTGGTTCAATGACTTGGGAGTGAGAAACTATTCTAAAGATAACTGATCCAACCAAGAACTGTCTGACTTCTACCACTTTGGTCCAAGCCACGGGCACCTCTTCTCTGAAATGCTGCAGTAGCCTCTGAACAGTTCTTCTGCATTTACCCTCACCCCTCTACAGTCTGTTCTTGAGATGGACAAAATGGCGAAACCCCATCTCTACCAAAAAAAAAAAAAAAAAAAAGCCAAGCACTGTGGCATGTGCCTGTGGTCCCAGCTGCTCGGGAGGCTGAGGCGGCAGAATTCCTTGAGCCCAGGAGGTTGAGACTACAGTGAGCCATGATTGCACCACAGCACTCCAGCCTGGGTGACAAAGCAAGACCTTGTCTTAAAAAATAAAATAAAACACACACACACAAATCTGTTGACATTAACAACCTTGCCAATGACTGCTCAGTCCCCTCAGCTTCTGTCAGAGGGAAAGTGGATAACAAAGTGACTGTGGAAACAGCGTTAGGAAGTTCAGGATTATCTACTTGGCCTTTTTCCTACCTTAGACCCTTTTATCCTCACAGCTAATAATATTACATGGCACCCATCAGACATGAATAGGGCACTAGAGGAATGCTATGAATTCCTCTAGATATCAGATGATCTTGTAAAGGCACAATAGTACATAAATTCATCACAAGCAACTCATTCTATACAGCTGTAAAAATGACTCAAGCTGGTTATCTGAGACTTTTACTTCTGGGAAAGGCAGCATGGTGCAGTGGAGAGAGATTTGAACTGAGAGGTAGGGGCACCAAGGCCTCTGCTGGCCATCCTTGCCACCTTTGGCAAAGCATGTTATCTCTTTCCAGTTTGGTGGTGGGGAAAGTCAGAGAGTTTGCTGGACTCAATACAGACACTTACCTTTGTGCTCATCAAATAGTTCATCTTTTGAGGATCACGGGAGGAATGAAGTATAGAAAGACCATTTAATAAATCATGCAGACATATACCATACCTGTATTGTAGTAAGAAAATATTTTAGACTAATCTGACCAAAATCAGGCACACAAATTTTTAACAAGAGTGGAGTAAATATATTTAGAGCTTTTCTCTCTGGCCTAGGCAAAAGACATTAAGTAAAAGAACCAAAGAAACTAGGCCAGGGAAATACTTGAACATTCAGTTCTTTGATTCTTTCTCTGAATATACATCACATCATGACTCACATCCTCACTGTCTATTTCTCTGAATTTCAAGAATCCTATGTCTTTAACTAGGATGCCACACTCCATTGTTCTGAGTCCTTTTAGTAAAGTACAACTAGTCCAGCTAACTCTGCAAATGGAGAATAAGATGCCACCTTTTTTTTTTCTTTTTTTTTTTTTTTTTTGAGATGTAGTCTCACTCTGTCACCCAGGCCGGAGTGCAGTGGCACAATCTCGGCTCACTGCAACCTCCGCCTCCCAGATTCAAGTGATTCTCCTGCCTGGGATTACAGTAGCTGGCATTACAGGTGCATGCCACCACACCCGGCTCATTTTTGTATTTTCAGTAGAGATGGGGTTTCACCATGTTGGTCAGGCCGGTGTCAAACTGCTGACCTCGTGATCCACCTGCCTTGGCCTCCCAAAGTGCTGGGATTACAGATGTGAGCTACTGCGCCCAGCCGCTGTCACATTTTATAAGACCATAAACTCTTTTCAATAAGGTACATCCATGTAACTCATATCATAAGGGATAATGGAGGGAGACAGAGAAAAAAATGAACATAAGGATTTCTGATCTTTTCTTGGAAAAGATTTTCTGTTACTGAGGTGCTGATTCGAAGGCAGTGAGCAGAGGAAAGGAGTAAGTCCTAATAGCGAATTTGCTGGATTTACTGAACTTTCTAAATTGGCAGGTATGAGCAAGGTAGGACACACTTGCATTCAAACCCACACCCCGTGCCATCTCTTGCGGGTCCCCATGCTTACTGGGAAGCTCTCCCTGACATTACAGCAACGCAGCTTGCATCTAAGTCCAGTTACATCAAAAATCACAGCTTTATTTTTAACTGATTAACTTGGTATTTGGCTTATCCAAATACTCCAAGTGTTAATTCAATCAGATCGTTCTCATTGCTTCAAACAATCTTATTCCAAACTGAAACTATAATTCATGTGCCAAAAAAATTTTGACTTATAGACATTTGTCTGTAAGAGATTTGGGTGGTTTAATAATGAATAAATGAGAACAAGAATCAGAAATATGAACAGGCTGATGTTCAGATCATAACCATTCTCCTCTCTACCCCTTCCTCACGAGTTGTTTAATGATTCTTTTTAACAATAAGGAAATAAATTACCAGTCTCTTATTTTTTGGAAACTGGTAACCAAGTCAGCTCCACATTTTCCACTATTCTCATAACCATGATGTATTTAAATGTTCCAACAAGATTTTAGTACTTGAGCTCTAGAACTTTCCCCCACCCCGCCCCCCAAAAACTCTTGTGAGTTCAACCCATTAAGCACTACAATTTGATCTAAGGGGAAAAGGATACCACACCCAGGTTTATTCTGTTAAGTGATCCAAAGGCAACTTCACATTTCCATTTCAATCACTACCCTCCCTTAATTCTTACTATTTAGTAAGTCATGTCTAGTTGCTCCCATGGGAACAACTGAGTTTTTAAATAAATACTCAGAACTGCTTGCATTTATTTATTTATTTATTGAGACAGAGTCTCACTCTGTCACCCAGGCTGGAGTGTAGTGGCATGATCTCTGCTCACTGCAACCTTCACCTCCCAGGTTCAAGTCACTCTCCCACCTCAGCCTCCTGAGTAGCTGGAACTACACGGACATGCCACCACACAGGACTAACTTTTGTATTTTTTTGGTAGAGATGGGGTTTTGCCATGTTGGCCAGGTTGGTCTCAAACTCCTGACCTCAAGTGATCCTCCCACCTCGGCCTCCCAAAGTCCTGGGATTACAGACATGAGCCACTGTGCCCATTCACTTGCATTTATATTTAATACTAATTTTTAAAATATATGTTGCTTCTCCTAAATTTCTAAGCATTTATACTTTCCATAACTATGAATTTTGCCAAAAAGATTGTACTTTCTGCTTTGGGTTTATTCTGTTTTCTGCTTTATCTTTAATTAACTGATGTCTGGCTAAGAATAAGCATATGTGCAGCTCAAGTTTGCAGAGACAGTTTTAACCTTACATTTCTCTCAAGCGTGTCTCAAAATCTGTTGACAAAGCAACAGATGAGCCTGATTCCTAAAACTGGGGAATATTGTCGATTTCACTTCCTAAAATGTTTCTGTGGGTAAACTAAAGATGGACACACTTTATTGGATTAAAAAATGCAAAAGTAGACCACTGATGAACAAAATGAATGAACAGTAGGGAAAAAAATCCAGTTGACTAAAGGAGTAACTGAATAAGGAATTCAAACACCAATATCAATATAACTCAAAGAGGAAGCTAAGGAAATTTGCCAAAGAGGAAGTACAAAATAGTAATGACAGTGAAAGTCAAGATGAATGCTTAACAACGATCTCTAAATATAAGACACAGCACCTCCCTGAAACAGCTACAGGAAATCTTGAGGTTCTGTCTGGCTGTGGTTTGGGTCATCCCAGCAGCCTAGCCATCAGCACAGGGTAGATTAATCACCCTTCCACAGCTTGAAAAAGAGGTGCTCTTGACTGATTAAATTCTCAGCAAGCAAAGAGCTGGCATTTCCAACCTGGGGATATTCCCAGCAGTCACTGGAGAAGGGTCTTTCTGAGCAGAGCTAAATTACCTTCTGCTGAAAGATTTCAAAACTTCCTCACTTCTCCCAGAGTTTCAGCTTACAGTCTGAAGAAGAGTTTAGCCTGACATACTAAATTAATATCTGAAAAGTTAAAGCAAGGAATAGTAACATACAACTTACAAAAAGGAAAGAATAAGAGAATTTGATGAAGGGAACGCAAGATTGTAGAAGAAATGTAAATTATGAAGAAATGAAGTACAGAACAGTTCTCAAGGTGATAATAATGAAAACTAAAAGTTGAAATTGACTAGGAGAAAGACTTAAAACAGGCCACATGCTTTCATGTTTGTGAGAGTCGACTTGCAGCTGCAATATAGGTCCTAGCTATAATCAATATAGGTCCCAGCTGTAATCAATATAGGTCCCAGCTGTAATCAATATAGGTCCTAGCTGTAATCAATATAGGTCCTAGCTATAATCAATATAGGTCCCAGCTATAATCAATATAGGTCCCAGCTGTAATCAATATAGGTCCCAGCTGTAATCAATATAGGTCCCAGCTATAATCAATATAGGTCCCAGCTGTAATCAATATAGGTCCCAGCTGTAATCAATATAGGTCCTAGCTGTAATCAATATAGGTCCTAGCTATAATCAATATAGGTCCCAGCTATAATCAATATAGGTCCCAGCTGTAATCAATATAGGTCCCAGCTGTAATCAA